>NC_080085.1:118528271-119728271 GCF_949987535.1 Balaenoptera acutorostrata
GAGCACGGACCCTAGGTACGCAGGCTTCAGTAGTTGTGGCACGTGGGCTCAGTAGTTGTGGTTCACGGGCTCTAGAGCACAGGCTCAGTAGTTGTGGCTCACTGGCTCTAGAGCACAGGCTCAGTAGTTGTGGCGCACAGGCTTAGTTGCTCCGTGGCACGTGGGATCTTCCCTGACCAGGACTTGAACCCATGTCCCCTGCATTGGCAGGTGGATTCTTAACCCCTGTGCCACCAGGGAAGTCCCTGAACATGTTTTCTTAAATCCCCTAAATCCCTCTTATTTTGGTAGTTTAATGTGACTCTCTAAAGGTGACAAGAGAGTTTAGAGAATGATTATTATATACATGATGTCTTAGAGCATTTTTTTTGAGCTATAAGAATAAAGATAAAAAATATATAATTATGTATATATTATACTTAGCTACTCATTCATTCTGTGGTACATTTTGTCATAGAAAATCTGCAACAGTCATTAATGAAACATACATTAATAGACATATAATGTGTATATTTTTATTCCTTAGAAAATGTTTTGGGGGCCCCCAAGACCACCCACATGTTTGGTGACTCACTAGAAGGACTCATGGGACTCAGGGTATAGATGTCTTCTTGGCTAGGGTTTGTTACAGCAAAAGGATACACAACAGGATCAGCAAGGGAAAAAGACACAGGTGGAGCCTGGAAAAAAATCCATGTGCAGTCTTCCTATGCTTTCTCTCTCTCATGAGGGGACACACGAAGCATGCTCCTTTCTCCAGCAGTAAAAAAAATGCAGGAATATATGTGCAACGTGTCTGCCCAGGGAAGCCCATTCGAGACTCAGCATCCAAGGTTCTTGTTGCGAGCTAGTCACATAGGCACCCTCTGCCTAGCAACTCCCCAAATTCCAGACTCCCAAAAGGAAAGCAAGTGTTCACCATAAATCACATTGTTTGTACAGTCTAGGTAGAGCAAACCAGTCTCATCAGTCAGGGAATGATTAAATGCCAAATTCCCAGATATAAGCCAAGAGTCAACCTTGTAAGCAGACCCTTCTAAAGACAGCAACCTCAGACCTGCTGTTAACCCTTTTCTGCGCACTTTATCCCCTTGGCCCTTGACCACAGTGCCTTTATGGTAAAATTACTATCAGGAAGGGCCCATGGGGCAGGATGAGACTAACCTGATTATTGACCTCAGTCATGCCTCCATGGGTCCTGAATTTAGCCAGTTAAAACAAATCCTATTAACCATAAAGGTCTGTCTTAGAGAAACAAACAGACTTATAGAAAAAGAGATCAGGTTTGTGTTGACCAGAGGCAGGGGTTGGGGGGAGGGAGAATTGGATGAAGGTAGTCAAAAGGTACAAACTTGCAGTTATAAGATAAATAAGTACTAGGGATGTAATGTACAGCATGATAAATACAATTAACACTGCTGTATGTTATATATGAAAGTTGTTAAGACAGTAAATCCTAAATTCTCATCACAAGGAAAACATTTTTTTCTGTTTCTTTAATTTTGTATCTGTATGAGATGATGGGTGCTCACTAAATTTACTGTGAAAATCATTTCATGATGTATGTAAGTCACATCATTATGCTGTACACCTTAAACTTAGATAGTGCTGTATGTCAGTTATATCTCAATAAAAATCCCAATAAAACTGAAAGGGTAAAAAAAGGTCTATCTTAAATTTCTATATTAACCTTTTTTTACCTGGCCTGAGGCATCAATTCAGGCCCAGCACAACTCTGGCCAGTAAATTGAAGCTGACCTGAAAGCCTTCCAGGGCTGAGGCAGCATCTGCAGAGAAAGGATGCACACATTAGAAGGTACAATCCCCGAGGGCACACATCGTCCCCCTGGAAACCAAGAGTTTATCATTGTTAGGGCGCCCCAAGCAGGATGTACATTAGTCAGACAGTACATATTATATTAAATTTCTTATAAAACTTCCCCCTTTATTTCTTTTAATCCATAATCCTACAGAGCCTATTTTATGTTTCTTGTTATTACAATAATTGCTAACCCATGGATAGTTAGAATTTCATCTAAAAATTTGTTTTTTCTACCTCTTTTTGCAGGATTATCATTGGTGGTGGAGAGGCTTTTTTACCAGCAGTTTTACAGCTGTTTACCTTTTTTTATATGCAGTTTATTACTTCTTTACCAAACTTCAAATCACGGGCATTGCAAACACCATTTTGTACTTTGGGTACACGATGATCATGGTCTTGATTTTCTTCCTTTTCACAGGTAAGCACAGAATTACTTTGTGTATTTCAGATTCTCTAAAAAGACTTGGGGATAGCCATAATATAATAAGCATCAATTAACAATTAATGGAAGGAAGAGGGAACAAAGTCATCATGTTCATTTTTATGCTTTGGAGATAAAAGATTGCAAAGCCCGGGGAGCTGGAGGGACCTTATGTACTTAGCTGTAAGACTGTCTCTTGTGAATGTTTTTAAACAGTAGGGATGTGTTCCAAAGCACAGTAAGGGTTATGTGTAATCACCTTTGAATAGCTCCCAAGCATAAAAAATTAACTCACTTGAATAACTTTTAAATGAGTAAAATGAGATTAAGTCAATATAAGCAATTATAGGTGAGGAACAAGATGTATACTTCTCAGGATTACTCATTTGGGATTGTTATTTGGGTTCCGCTGTGATGGAAACTTTTGTTTAGATTAATGCTTGAAGCAGGTGAAAAAATGGCATGGTTTCTAAGATGATCCAGTTGGAGAAATAATGAAGATGGAGAGCTTTACGCCCTTTCTAACCCAAGGGAAGCAGCGGTCCATCTCTACCTGCCTCACTTTTAAGTTCTGGTTTTAGCTCAAGTCATATCACTTGTGTAGATCAGTTTGGAACATTTCAAGTATTTTTCTCCGATTTTAACTCTCGGATTCAACAAATATGCAAAAATTAACAGTGGAAATTTGTCAGAAATCAAAGCCTTAAGACACATGTAAACATTACCTGAGAAACTGGGCATCTTGGTGGTGGCTCCTTTCAGTGCTTTTCATGTACTGCTGCTCTCAACTCCTCAGTAAAGGGAAGACTGGGCAGGCCTTCTTTCATCTCTCAGCCACCAGAAGTTCTATTTAGGGACCTCCCTGGCGGTCCAGTCGTTGGGACTCCGCTCTTCCACTTCCACTGCAGGGGGCCTGTGTTTGATCCCTGGTTGGGGAACTTAAAAAGTTCTATTTAAAACCAAAGGCCTGAGAGCATCTCACCATTCTAGTCTACCAGCCTCCTCATGTTTGTTTTTTTTTAAATTAATTTATTTATTTATGACTGTGTTGGGTCTTCGTTTCTGTGCGAGGGCTTTCTCTAGTTGCAGCGAGCAGGGGCCACTCTTCATCGCGGTGCACGGGCCTCTCACTATCGCGGCCTCTCACTATCGCGGCCTCTCTTGTTGCGGAGCACAGGCTCCAGACACGCAGGCTCAGTAGTTGTGGCTCATGGGCTTAGTTGCTCCGCGGCATGTGGGATCTTCCCAGACCAGGGCTCGAACCCGTGTCTCCTGCATTGGCAGGCAGATTCTCAACCACTGCGCCACCAGGGAAGGCCCCTCATGTTTGTTTTTGAGGTTTTTAAGCTTTTTACTGAAATATGTGTGCAGAAAAGTGCACACATCGTAAGTGTAGAGCAGTGAGCACAATCTGTAACTGACACCCACGTTAATAAACAGTACGTGATCTGCATGCCCAAAGCCACTGTTGGGCCTCTTTCCATTCACCTTCCCCAAAAGGCAACCACTATCCTGACTTTTAACAGCATCGGTTAATTTGGCCTGTTTTTGATTTGTAGGTAAATGGAATCATACGAGATCTACTCTTTTACATCTGGCTTCACTGGGGTCTGGTTTCTTTTTCTCAAGATTGTTTGCGAATTTCATCCGTATCACTGTGCGTACATGTCGTCTCTGCCCCTCATGTGTTCTGTTTTGGGTTTCTCCCCCTGTGAGTTACTGGCTTTTCTGTTTGTGTAATGTGCAGTTAGATGGATTATGTTTTCTTTTCTTCATTACCTAACACTTTGACTCAGGCTGCCTTTTTCTGGGAGTCTTATATTACAACAGCTTCTTTCAGAAGTTAGATGTCATCCCAAATGGTCACATTGCTGACAAAAATCTGTGCCCTTTGGTTGGCTCCACCACTTGAATTGCTTCTGTCGCTAATATGTGACTCTCCAAGGCTCTCAGTGGTCTCTTGCCAAATCTAAGGCCTTTCCCTGGTCTTCATCCTCCTTGGCTTCTTAGCTAAATACTACTCAACACCTATTCTGTGAAATTCTCCCAGCATGATTGGCATTCTTCTTCTTGTACCACGCTGTGAATTCTTTTGTTTTCCTCCCTCTTCCTGTCACCTAACTCTAGCCTTTATCAAGGGTTCAGCTTTCAGCATTTCAGTCCTTTCTTTCTACACTCTCCCTTTTAGAGCTTATTTAGTCCCAGGGCTTCACTTATCTCCTCAGTGCTGACAGCTCCCAAATCTGTATCTCTAGTCATAACCTCTCTCCAATTATATTCTGAACATTTGCATGTCGCATTGGTACTGCCAACTCGGCATGCCCCAGAAAGTGAATGTAGCACTTCCTTTCCCCCCAACTGACTCATCTTAATTGCTCTCTTCCTTTGACCATCATCTCTAATCTCTCATCTCCTTGGCTTATTTTGCAGGAATTCTTAACATAGCACTTCCATGCTTTATAGTTAATTAATTACAACTCCCCTATTTATTCTTCTTCAGAAGCCTCTTATTCTGTCTTACACTGCGCTAGACCCTGCGCTAGGTGCTGGGGACATAGCGGTGAAGAAGACAGGTAAGGTCCCCTGCTTTTGTGGATCTTATATTTTAATGGATGGAAGACAAAGAAGGAATTATGGGTTTGAAGAGCTTTGTGAAAGAAATGATATTGAAGAAGAGGTGGATAATCAAGTGTTTCAAACAGAGGTGACAGCGTGTTCAAAAGTCCTAAAGTGAGAAGGAGTATGACATCTTCAAAGAACACAGAGAAGTTCAAGATGGCAAGAGAAGGAAGGTGGCACTAGGTGGCAATAGTGATTAGAGACATAAGGAACTTGCAGATCTTACCAGGGTCTTAAAAACTCTACTGTACTAGGGAATTTAGATTTTATTGTAGGAGTGATGGGAAGTTGAGGGGGTTTAAATAGGGAACTAATGTGATAATATCACTCTTCTTATTTGAAAGCTTTAATAGTGCCATACTTCTCTATCAAGTTCTAAACGTCCCTTGGTGTTTGGGCTCCTGTTCTGCCTACTCAGCGTATTTTCTAAGCCTCTTAAACTGAACCATTTACTGAGTTTAGGCGTGTCTCCTCCTGACTTTTTTTTTAATATATATATTTTAAATTTATTTATTTTATTTATTTATTTTTGGCTGCATTGGGTCTTCGTTGCTGCGCACGGGCTTTCCCTAGTTGCAGCGAGTGGGGGCTACTCTTCGTTGTGGCACACGGACTTCTCATTGTGGTGGCTTCTCGTTGCGGAGCACAGACTCTAGGTGCGTGGGCTTCAGTAGTTGTGGCATGCGGGCTCAGTAGTTGTGGCTCGCGGGCTCTAGAGCGCAGGCTTGGTAGTTGTGGCACATGGGCTTAGTAGCTCCGTGGCATGTGGGATCTTCCCGGACCAGGGCTTGAACCCGTGTCCCCTGCATTGGCAGGCAGATTCTTAACCACTGCACCACCAGGGAAGCCCTCCTCCTGACTTTTTTAGCATGTCTCCCCAGCTAACTTGGAATCTCCTTGAGAACAGGGACCACATCATATGCCTATTTTATATCCTTTATAGTGCTAAGCACATGGTTCTTCTTGAATTACATAGAGCATGAAAGACAGGAGATACCATTATGGTATAATGTTTCCATATCTATTTTATTTTATTTTAAATTAAAAAAATGTTTAGATTGAAGTATAATTGACATACAACATTGTATTAGTTTCTGGTGTACAACATAATGATTTGATATTTGTATATATTGCAAAATGATCACCACAATAAGTCTAGTTAACGTCTGTCATCATACATAGTTACAAAATTTTTGGAGTAGATGAGAACTTTTAAGATGTATTCTCCTAGCAACTTTCAAATGTGCAGTACAGTATTATTAATTATAGTCACTATGCTGTACATTACATCCCCATGACTTATTTATAACTGGAAGTTTGTACCTTTTGACCCACTTCACCCATTTTGCCCACATCCTCTCCCCACCCTCCAGCCTCTGGAAACCACCAATTTGTTCTTTGTATCTATGAGCTTGGTTGTTTTTTTTTGTTTGTTTGTTTTTGTTTTTTAGGATCCCACATGTAAGTGAGAGCATGCGGTATTTGTTTTTCTCTGTCTGACTTATTTCACTTAGCATAATGCCCTCAAAGCCCATCCATGTTGTCACAAAAAGCAGGATTACATTCTTTTTTATGGCTGAATAATATTCCATTGTATACATATACCACATTTTCTTTATCCATTTATCCATCAGTGGACACTTAGGTTGTTTTCATATCTTGGCTATTGTAAATAATGCTGCAGTGAACATGGGGTACATGTATCCTTTTGAGTTAGTGTTTTCATTTTCTTTGGCTAAATACCCAAAACTGGAATTGCTGGATCTTATAGTAGTTCTATTTTTAATTTTTTTTTCTTTTGGCTGTGTTGGGTCTTCGTTTCTGTGCAAGGGCTTTCTCTAGTTGTGGCAAGCGGCGGCCACTCTTCATCACGGTGCACGGGCCTCTCACTATCGCGGCCTCTCTTGTTGGGAGCACAGGCTCCAGACGCGCAGGCTCAGTAGTTGTGGCTCACGGGCCTAGTTGCTCTGCGGCATGTGGGATCTTCCCAGACCAGGGCCTGAACCCGTGTCCCCTGCATTGGCAGGCAGATTCTCAACCACTGCGCCACCAGGGAAGCCCTATTTTTAATTTTTTGAGGCACCTCCATACCATTTTCTGTAGTGGCTGCACCAATTTATATTCCTATCAACAATGCACAGGGTCCCCTTTTCTCCACATCCTTGCCAACACTTTTTATTTATTGTGTTTTTGATAATTGCCATTCTAACAGGTGTGAGGTGATATCTCATTGTGGGTTTGATTTGCATTTCCCTGATGATTAATGCTGTTGAGCATCTTTTCATGTACCTTTTGGCCTTCTGTATGTCTTCTTTGGAGAAACGTCTATTCAGATCCTCTGCCCATTTTTTTGTAATAAAATGCTTACATCTATCGTAACAGCCCTAAAATCTTTGTGGAAGGTGTATATATTTTTTCCTTTCCAGTTTTTTTGAGATTTTTATTGAGATATAGTTGACATACAGCACTGTATAAGTTTAAGGTGTGCAGCATAATGATTTGACTTACATAGTCATGAAATGATGATCACAGTAAGTTTAGTGAATATCTGTCATCTCATAGTTACAAAATAGAAGAAATAGAAAAAATTTTCTTCTTGTGCTGAAATTTACTTTCAGCAACTTTCATATATAACGTACAGCAGTGTTAATTATATTTATCATTGTACATTACAACCCTAATACTTATTTATCTGATAACTGAAAGTTTGTACCTTTTGACTGCCTTCATCCAATTCCTCTTCACCCACCCCTCACATCTGGTAACTACAAATCAGATCTCTTTTTCTATGAGTTTGTTTGTTTGTTTGTTGAAGTATAATTGACCTACAGCACTGTGTTAGTTCCTGGTACACAGCATAGTGATTTGATATTTCTATCCATTTCAAAATGATCACCATGATAAGTCTAGTTACCATCTGTCACCATACAAAGATTTGCATAATCATTGACTATATTCCCCACACTGTACATTTCATCCCTTGACTTATTTATTTTGTAACTGGAATTTTGTATCTCTTAATCTCCATCACCTACTTCACTCCTCCACCTACCCCTCCACCCCCAGCAACCACCTGTTTGTTCTCTGTATCTATGACTGTTTCTATTTTGTTACGTTTGTTCAATTGTTCCGTTTTTTAGATTCCACATACAAGTGAAATCATACAGTATTTGTTTTTCTCTGTCTGACTTATTTCACTTAGCATAATACCCTCTAGGTCCATCCATGTTGTCCCAAATGGCCAAATGACAAGATTTAATTCTTTTTTTATGGCTGAATTATATATATATATATACACAAACATATACCACATCTTATTTATCCATTCATCTATTGATGAGCACTTAGGTTGCTTCCATATCTTGGCTACTGTAAATGATGCTTCAGTGAACATAGGGGTTCATATATCTTTTTTTTATGATTTCACTTTTATGTGGAATCTAAAAACAAAACAAATGAACAAACATAACATATATCTTGAATTAGTGTTTTTGTTTTCTTCGGATAAATACCCAGGAGTGGAATTGCTGGATCATGTGGTGGATCTATTTTCATTTTTTTCAGGAATCTCCATACTGTTTTCTACAGTGGCTGCACCAATTTGCATTCCCACCAACAGTATACAAAGGTTCCCTTTTCTCCACACCCTCACTAACACTTGTTATTTGTTATCTTTTTGATGATAGCCATTCTGACAGGTGTGAAGTGATATCTCATTGTGGTTTTGATTTGCATTTCCCTGATGATTAGTGACATTGAACATCTTTTCATGTGCCTGTTGGCCTTCTGTATGTTTTGTCTTCTCTGAAAAAATGTCTGTTCAGATCCTCTGCCCATTTAAAAAAAATTTTTTTTATAATTTTTTTTGATGTAGACCATTTTTTTAAAAAGTCTTTGTTGAATTTGCTACAATATTGCTTTTGTTTTATGTTTTGGCTTGTTGGCTGCAAGGCATGTGGGATCCTAGCTCCCCGACCAGGGATTGAACCCTCACCCCCTGCATTGGTAGGCAAAGTCTTAACCACTGGACTGGCAGGGAAGTCCTGCTCTACACATTTTTAATTGGATTTTTTTGGGGGGGTTTATTGCTATTGAGTTGGATGAGTTTTTTTCAAAAATATATTTTGGATATTAACCCCTTATCAGATATATGATATGCAAGTATTTTCTCCCGTTCAGTAGGTTGCCTTTTCATTTTTGTTGATGGTTTCCTTTTCTGTACAGAAACTTTTTAGTTTGATGTAGTCCCACTTGTTGATTTTTGCTTTTGTTGCCTTTGCTTTTGGTGTGAAGTCCAAAAAAATCATCACCAAGACTGATGTCAAGGAGCTTACCTCCTGTATTTACTTTTAGGAGCTTTATGGTTTCAGGTCTTTAATCCATTTTAAGTTAATTTTTGTGTCCAGTTTCATTCATTTGCGTGTGACTGTCCTGTTTTCCCAACACCATTTATGAAGAGACTATCCTTTCTCCATTGTATATTATTGGCTCCTTTGTCATAAATTAGTTGACCATATATGTGTGGGCTTATATCTGGGCTCTCTGTTTTGTTCCATTGATTTATGTATTTGTTTTTATGCCAATACCATACGGTTTGGATTACTATAGCTTTGTGTTATAGTTTGAAATCAAGGGATTGATACCTCCAGCTTTATTCTTGTTTCTCAAGATTGCTTTGGCTATTTGGGATCTTTTGTGGTTCCATACAAATTTTAGGATTGTTTGTTCTATTTCTGTGAAATTACCACTGGACTTTTATTTTATTTTTATTATTATTATTATTTATTGACCATGCTGTGAAGCATGTGGGATCTTAGTTCCCTGACCAGGGATCAAACCTGCACCCCCTGCATTGGAAGCACAGAGCGTTAACCACTGGATCACCAGGGAAATCCACCACTGGACTTTTGATAGGGATTGCATTGAATCTGTAGATTCCTTTGGGTAGTGTAGACATTTTAACAATATTAATTCTTACAGTCCATGAGCATGGAATATCTTTCCATTTATTTGTGTTTTCTTCAATCTTTCATTAACATCTTACAGTTTTCAGTGTAGAGGTCTTTCAGTTCCTTGGTTAAATTTATTCTTAGGTATTTCATTCTTTTTGATCAATTGTAAATGGGATTGTTTTCTTAATTTCTCTTTCTGATAGTTCATTATTAGTGTATAGAAATGCAACAAATTTCTATACATTGATTTTGTATCCTGAAACTTTACTGAATTCATTTATTAGTTCTAATAGTTCTTTGGTGGAGTCTTTAGGGTTTTCTATACATAATATCATGTCATCTGTAGACAGTGACAGGTTTACTTCTTCCTTTCCAAATTGGATACCTTTTATTCTTTTTCTTGCCTAATTGTTCTGCCTAGGGCTTTCAATACTCTATTAAATAAAAGTGGTGAGTGTGGGCATCCTTGTCTTGTTCCTGATCTTAGAGGAAAAGCTTTTCGCTTTTCACCTTTGAGTATGATGTTAGCTATGGGTTTGTCATATATGGATTTTATTACGTTGAGATATGTATCCTCTATACCCATTATCATTATGTAATGCCCTTATTAGCTTATTACAGTCTTCTTTTTAAAATCTATTTTGTGTATATATAGCTACCACAGCTTTCTTTTGGTTTCCATTTGCATGGAATATCTTTTTTTTTTTAATCCCTTCACTTTCAGTCTGTGTGTCCTTATGTCTGAAGTGAGTTTCTTATAGGCAGCATATAGATGGGTCTTGTTTTTTATCCATTCTAGCCACTGTATGTGTTTTGATTGGATAATTTAGTCTATTTACATTTAATTATTGATAGGTATGTCCTTATTGCCATTTTGTTATTTGTTTCCTGGCTGTTTTTTAGTTCCTCTGTCCCTTTCTTCTTCTCTTGTGTCTTCCTCTGTGGTTTGATGACTTTCTTTAGTGGTATGCTTAGATTCCTTTCTCATTATCTTTTGTGTATCTCTATAGGTTTTTGCTTGCGGCTACCATGAGGCTTATATATATTGGATTGGCCAAAAAGTTCGTTCGGTTTTTTCCATAAGATGGCTCTAGTAGCACTTAGTTGTCTTTAACTTCATTTGAAACAGTTTTGGTAGATTGTATTGTGACAGCTGTCATATCAGCGTGCATTTAAAAAAAAACTTATCAAAATTGCATTTTGGGGGACTTCCCTAGTGGTCCAGTGGTTTAGAATCTGCCTTCCAATGCAGGGGACGCAGGTTCAATCCCTGGTTGGGGAACTAAGATCCCACATGCTGCAGGGCAACTAAGCCCACACGCTGCAACTACTGAGCACGTGAGCCACAACTAGAGAGCTTGCATGCTGCAACTACAGAGCCCACGTGCTCTGGAGCCCATGCAACACAACTAGAGAGAAGCCCATGAGCCGCAACGAAGATCCTGCATGCCGCAACTAAGACCTGACACCGCCAAAAATAAATACATAAATAAATAAATAAATAAATAAATAAATAAATACTAAAAAAACCTGAATTTTTTGTAGCCATTTTAATATGGAAGATGGAAGAAAAAAAGCAACATTTCAGCATATTATGCTTTATTATTTCAAGAAAGCTAAAAACGCAACTGAAGCACAAAAAAAGATTTGTGCAGTATATGGTGAAGGTGCCGTGAATGATTGGATGTGTCAAAAGTGGTTTGCAACAAAAAAAACCAGTTTGCGAAGTTTCGTGCTGGAGATTTCTCGCTGGACGATGCTCCACGGTCAGGTAGACCAGTTGAAGTTGATAGTGATCAAATCGAGACATTAATTAAGAACAATAAGTGTTACATCATGTGGGAGATAGCTGACATACTCAAAATATCCAAATCAAGCATTGAAAATCATTTGCACCAGCTTGATTATGTGAATCGCTTTGATGTTTGGGTTCCACACATGTTAAGTGAAAAAAACCTTCTTGACCAGTATTTCTGCATGCAATTCTCTACTTAAAAGTAATGAAAATGTTCCATTTTTAAAACAGATTGTGACAGGTGATGAAAAGTGGGTACTGTACAATAATGAGGAACGGAAGAGATCGTGGGGCAAGCGAAATGAACCACCACCAACCACACCAAAGGCCGGTCTCCATCCAAAGAAGGTGATGGTATGTATATGGTGGGATTGGAAGGGAGTCCTCTATTATGAGCTCCTTCCGGAAAACCAAATGATTAATTCCAACAAGTACTGCTCCCAATTAGACCAACTGAAAGCAGCACTTGATGAAAAGCGTCCGGAATTAGTCAACAGAAAACGCATAATCTTCCATCAGGATAACGCAAGACTGCATGTTTCTTTTATGACCAGGCAAAAACTGTTACATCTTGGTTGGGAAGTTCCGATTCATCCACCGAATTCACCAGACATTGCACCTTTGGATTTCCATTTATTTAGGTCTTTACAAAATTCTCTTAATGAAAAAATTTCCATTCCCTGGAAGACTGTAAAAGGCACCTGGAACAGTTCTTTGCTCAAAAAGATAAAAAGTTTGGGGAAGATGGAATTATGAAGTTGCCTGAAAAATGGCAGAATGTAGTGGAACAAAACAGTGAGTACATTGTTCAATAAAGTTCTTGGTGAAAATGAAAAATGTGCTTTTTATTTTTACTTAAAAACCAAAGGAACTTTTTGGCCAACCCAATAACAACTTATAACAGTCTATTTTAAGTTGATAAGATCTTAAGTTTGAAAGCATTCTAAAGCTCTACATTTTTACTCTCCTTCTATGTTATATGTCTTTGATGTCACATTTTATATCTTTTTATTATGTGTATCACTTAACTTATTGTAGTTATTGTTATTTTTACTACTTTTGTCTTTTAACCTTTATATTAGGTTTTTAAATTCTTTAAATAATTAAAAAATTTTCCTGCCCCTTCACCTTCCTACTAGCTTTATAAGTGATTAATCCACTACCTTTACTAATATATATTTACCTTTACCAGTGAGATTTATACTTTCATAAGTTGTCTTGTTACTAACTCGTGCCCTTTCTTTTCAGCATGAAGGAGTCCCTTTAACATTTCTTGTAAGGCCAGTTTAGTGGTGATGAACTACTTTAGCTTTTGATTGTCTGGAAAACTTTTGTTTTTAAATTAATTTTTATTGGATGATAATTGATTTACAATGTTGTGTTAGTTTCTGCTGTATAGCAAAGTGAATCAGTTATACATATACATGTATCCACTCTTTTTTAGATTCTTTTCCCATATAGGCTGTTACAGAGTATTGAGTAGAGTTCCCTGTGCTATACAGTAGGTACCCATTAGTTATCTATTCTATATAGTACTGTGTATATGTCAATCCTATTCTCCCAGTTTATCCCCCCCCCACCCCGGAAAACTTTTTATCTCTCATTCAATTCTGAATGATAACTTTGCCAAGTAGAGTATTCTTGGTTGGATTTTTTTTCTTTCATCATTTTGAATATATTGTCATTCCCTTCTGGCCTGCAAAGTTTCTGCTGAAAAATCTACAGATAGTCTTATGGGGGTTTATAACAAGTTGTTTTTCTCTTGCTGCTTTTAAGATTCTCCCCTTGTCTTTAACTTTTGACATTTTAATTGTAATGTGTCTCAGTGGGTCTCTTTGGGTCCATTTTATTTGCAACTCTCTGGGCTTCCTGGATCTGGACATCTGTTTCTTTCCCCAGGTTAGGGAAGTTTCCAGCCATTATTTCTTCAAATAATTTTTCTGCCCCTTTCTCTCTCTCTTCTCCTTTTGGAACTCCTATAATGCAAATGTTAGTCCACTTGATGGTGTCCCATAAGTCCCTTAAGCTATCTTCACTTTTTTCATTCTTTTTCTTTTTTGCTCTGATTAGGTGAGTTCCTCTGCCCTGTCTTTGAGTTTACTGATCCTTTCTTCTGTTTCATCTAGTCTGCTATTGAACCCCTATAGTGTATTTTTCAGTTGAGTTATTGTATTTCTCAGCTCTGTGGTTTATGTTTGAAACTTTCTTATATTTCCTATTGATACATCTTTGTTGGAGTTCTCACTGTATTCATGCATTTTTCTCCCGAGTTCTGTGAGCATCTTTATGACCATTACTTTGAATTCTTTATCAGGTAAATTACTTAACTTTGGTTCCTTAATGTTTTTTTTTTCCTGAGGTTTTCTCTTATTCTTTTGTTTGGAACATATTCCTCTGTTTCTTTATTTTGGTTGACTATGTTGGTTCCTGTGCGTTAGATGAAATAGCCACCTCTCCCAGCCTTGAAGGGTTGGCCTTGTGTAGGAGATGAACCTCATTGTTGAAATCTGCCCTAGCTCTTGATTGTCTCTCAAACCTTTGTGATTATCCAAGTGGCCTACTTTATTTATTTATTTTTATTGGAGTATAGTTGCTTTACAATATTGTGTTAGTTTATACTGTACAGCAAAGTGAATCAGCTCTACGTATACATATATCCCCTCTTTTTTGGATTTCCTTCTCATTTAGGTCACCACAGAGCATTGAGTAGAGTTCCCTGTGCTATACAGTAGGTTCTCATTAGTTATCTACTTTATACATAGTATGAATAGTGTATATATGTCAATCCCAATCTCCCAGTTCATCCCCCCCACCATATCCATATGTTTGTTCTCTAAGTCTGTGTCTCTTATTTCTGCTTTGTAAATAAGATCGTCTATACCAGGGGTCCGCGGCCTGTTAGGAACCGGGCTGCACAGCAGGAGGTGAGCGGTGGGTGAGTGAGTGAAGCTTCTGCTGCTCCCCATCACTTGCATTACCTCCTGAACCACTGTATCCCACTCCCCCTCACCATGGTCTGTGGAAAAATTGTCTTTCACGAAACCGGTCCCTGGTGCCAAAAAGGTTGGTGACCGCTGGTCTATACCAGTTTTTTCAGATTGCACATATATGTGTTAATATACGATATTTGTTTTTCTCTTTCTGACTTACTTCACTCTGTATGACAGTCTCTAGGTCCATCAGCCTATTTCATTTTTAGTAGCTCCTAGTAGTTGAGGGTGTGCCAAAACCTTTCGGTGTCTCAAAGGGGAGGATCTCGGTCAGCACCGAGATTCAGACTGATTGAAAGTCAGACCCTCAGGCAGCAGCTTTTAAAGAATACACATATATCTTCTGTGGAACTGCAAGTGTAAACCCCACTGGCTCCCAGAACCAGGTGATCTGGAGGTGTCTGCTGGGCAGCAGTCTCAAAAATCAGGGCTCCAGATGAGTGTATAAGCTCCTTTCTGGGAGGCACTGGTGAGCTGTAGCAAGGTAGAGGGAGAGTGCAAAGGTGATGTTCCTCAGCGTACATTCCCTGAGAGCAGCTCCATTGCTTCCAGATGTGTGCCAAACCTAGCGCCTGCCCCTAAGGCCGAAGATTTAGGACTAGCAAGTAGGCCTCCTTCACAAAACGCCTGTGGAGGTCTTTCAGTCTGCTGTCTGTGTAGTGCCCTGGGGGTGGTAGTTGCCAAGGACTGTCTTTCCAATTGTTACTGTCCCATGGGACCCAGGAACACCAGCCCTCCTGGCCACCAGAGCCGGGCGATCAAGGGGTATCCCTGGGAGGCAGCTGCAAAAACCAGGGCACTAAATGTAAAAACTGGGGCACCAGACTCATATAAGAGTTCCCATCCTCCTAAGTCTCAGGGAAGGTTTACAGTCAGCCCTAAGATGTGGACTTAATTAGAAGCCTGCCCCTCAGGCTGAAGCTATGATGATAAGGTAATAGGAGCCCCTGGGTGTGTTGCCTCTTGCTGGGCCCGGGGGTGGGGGGGGGTGGTAGCTGTTTAAGAACTCTTTCTCCATTGGTTACAGTCCTGTGGGACGTGTGGGCATAAGCCCCACTGCCCACCAGAGCCGGGCAATGCAGAGGTGTCCCCTGGCCGCAGCTGCAAAAATCAGGGCACCATATGTAATAACTGGGGTGCCAGATGTGTGTAGAAGCTCCCCTCTGGGAGATACAGCACTCTGGAGTATGGCCGGGGGAGAGCATGAAGAGGGCACCCACTGACTGGAGCAAGGCAAAGGGGAAGTGCAAAGATGGGACCCACAGAAAAAAAAGGAAAAAAGAAGAAAAAAATGAAAGTAAAAGACACAGAGAAAAAGAAGAGAAAGGAAAATGGGAAATAAAATAAGAGATGAGGGAGATGGTACCTGCTGGCTTTAGCAGGGCAGAGGGATTTGGAGGAAGATGGTGCCCACTGGCTGAAGCATAAAGATGACACCCGCTGCAAAGGAAGGAGAAAATAAAAGAAGAAAAGATGGTACCAGCTAGCTTAGGTAGGCGTAGGGAGAGCAGAGGATGGCACCCACCAGCCTCTGTCCCTGAGAGTATCCCAGCAGGCCCCAGCCCTTCAGACCAACGCTTTAAAATTAGCAAAGGAGTCTTTCACATCAAGTCTGGGTGCCTTTCAAAAGGCTGCTTCTATTCTGTGCCCTGGAGCCGGTGAGTCTGCGTGTGGGCCCTTTTTTTAAAAAAAATTTTTAGTGGAGTATAGTTGATTTACGATGTTGTGTTAGTTTCTGCTGTACAGTAAAGTGAATCAGTTATACATATACATATATCCTCTCTTTTTTTTTCTTTTTTAGATTCTATTCCCATATAGGCCATTACAGAGTATTGAGTAGAGTTCCCTGTGCTAAAAAATAGGTCCTTACTAGTTACCTATTTTATGTAGTAGTGTGTATATGTCAATCCCAATCTTCCAATTTATCCCTCCCCCCCCTTACCCCCTGGTAACCATAAGTTTATTTTCTACATCTGTGACTCTATTTCTGTTTTGTAGATAAGTTTATTTGTACACTTCTTTTTTAGATATCACATATAAGCGATATCATATGATATTTGTCTTTCTGTGTCTGACTTACTTCCCTCAGTATGACAATCTCTAGGTCCCTCCATGTTGCTGCAAATGGTATTATTTCATTCTTTTTTATAGCTGAGTAATATTCCATTGTATATATGTACCACATCTTCTTTATCCATTCCTCTGTTGATGGGCACTTGGGTTGTTTCCATGTCCTGGCTATCGTAAATAGTGCTGCAATGAACATTGGGGTATATGTATCTTTAAAAATTATGGTTTTCTCTGGATATATGACCAGGAGTGGGATTGCTGGATCATATGGTAGCTCTATTTTTAGCTTTTTAAGGAACCTCCATACTGTTCTCCATAGTGGCTGCACCAGTTTACATTCCCACCAACAGCATAAGTGGGTTCCCTTTTCTCCACACTCTCTCCAGCATTTCTTGTTTGTAAACTTTTTGATGATGGTCATTCTGACTGGTGTGAGGTGATTCTTCTTTGTAGTTTTGATTTTCATTTCTCTAATAACTAGTGATGTTGAGCATCTTTTCATGTGCTTTTTAACCATCTGTATGTCTTCTTTGGAGAAATGACTATTTAGATCTTCTGCCCATTTTTTGACTGGGTTGTTTTTTTTGATATTCAGCTGTGTGAGCTGTTTGGAGATTTTGTGTGGGCCCTTAAGAGCCAAACCTCAGTTTGTATCAGCCCCTTGGGTCTCATGGGTGCGAGCCCTGTTGTTTTTCAAAACCAGATGTTTGGGGGGTTTATTTCTCAGGTGCCAGTCTTAAAGGGTGGCGTGTTCCATGTAGGGTATGAACGCTTTGCTCCTCAGAAAGAAGCTCCAGGTCTTGAGTTCCCTTCCGAATGTGCGTCACCATGCCGGGTTTGGGGTTTATGGTGAGATTGTGTCTCAGCCTTTCCTATCCCCTTCGATGTGGTTTCCCTCTCATTTGCCCCATGTGAAGAGGTCTCTGTGACAGGTTTTTTCAGAGGAATTTGTTCCATATATTGCTGTAGATTTGGTGTGTCTATAAGAGGAAGTGAGTTCAGGATCTTCCTATGTCATCATCATGAATCAGAGCAAATTATTTTTCATATGGGGGGGGAGAGAGAGAAAAAGAGATCTCCATATCTATTTTTAAATTAAATCATGGGTAGGAGAAACCTCCAAAGTAAATCCTGGTTATTGTTCATATTAGGAAAAAAATTATTAAAATCATGAAGTGTGCTTTTGACATCAGTTTTCTAGAACTGTTCTTTAAGAAGCCCTCTCTGCGTAAGGCTCTTAAATGGCATCTCTTTACATTTCATCGTTACATTTTGAGGTTCACAGCAGGAAGCAAGGCTTATTGCCTCTGTTCATGGTGTTTCACTTTTGAGGAAGACATTCTTAATTAAACAATTAGTCTTAAGAATATAGATGTACACAAAAGTATAGTTCTTAATTGCTGATTACTCTTTCTTGCTGTAGACAAATCTTTCTGAGAGTGATTTTTTTAAATGAGAACTTTAAAATTAGCAATATCCACTCATGTAAAAAATGCTGAAGAGTTTCACACTAATTTAGAATAATTATGCATTCATCCAAAGCCGTTCCTTGTGGTCATCACATTTCTCTTTGGTATTTGAATTCATCCATGGCATCACAGTGGAAGTATAAGACTTCATAGCTGTCACTTTTCAATATTGAGTATGTTTCTACATATCCTTTATATTTGCCATTTTTATGGCTGTTTAATCTATTGAGCAGATTACTTAACTGTTTCCTCACTGTTGAATCCCCGCCATTTTGGATTATTTCCTTAGGATAGTCTGTGTAATGGGATGACAGGGTCAAAAAGCGTAAATATTTTTATGGCTCTTTATGTTTTTCTGCCATCAGCAGTATTGTATCGGTTTCTCTACAGCCTTGGCTGGCATTGAATATTATTTTTAAAGAAACAATAACCAAAAAACCCTGAAAAAGTGGTTTTCTTTTTTGTTAACTCAGTATGTCTAAAATGATACCCCATTGTTTTCTTCCTCTCATTTTTTGAGGCAAAGGAAGTGATGTACATTGTGGCTGGTGTTCCTCTACCCAATTTTCAGTTCATAGCACACTAACAGATGTGTAAATAACATTTTGAAATAGGATTCAAAGAACAGGAAGAAGAAGGATAAGCCACAATATACCAATAATGTCACCAAAGGGTACCAGGAGGGAAACCTGGTATTGTAGAGACAAAGATAAATTTCAGTTAAAGTTCGGTGACTTGCCCAAAATCCTAACTGGTTTTAGTATAACTAGTTTAACCAGCTGTTAAGAAACTGGCTATTAAAGAAACTAAGTCTGGGCTTCCCTGGTGGCGCAGTGGTTGAGAGTCTGCCTGCCAATGCAGGGGACACGGGTTCGAGCCCTGGTCTGGGAAGATCCCACATGCCACGGAGCAAATGGGCCCGTGAGCCACAGTTACTGAGCCTGCGCGTCTGGAGCCTGTGCTCCGCAACAAGAGAGGCCACGATAGTGAGAGGCCCGTGCACCGTGATGAAGAGTGGCCCCCGCTTGCCACAACTAGAGAAAGCCCTCGCACAGAAACGAAGATCCAACACAGCCATAAATAAATAAATAAAGCACACCTAGTATAGTGTAATTAAAAAAAAATTGATTAAAAAAAAAAAAAAAAGAAACTAAGTCTGTGCATGACCAAGTAGGCTGTGATCTCTTCTAATCTGATCACTTTACTCAGATCTCTAATGGATGTTCATGGTTGGCACACGTATGGATACTTGATCTTGATTGGAGGATAGTTAGTGATTTTTTATTTGCATCAAGTTTTGTTTTCGATATCAACAAATGCATTAAAGTCTTAAGAAAATTAATCAAAATAATGTATCTCTAGTTTGATGTAATAGACATAAGATCACAATAACCAATTAAGATCTAACACTTAAGATTCCTTCTCTTTGTGTTTAAATGCTATGTTCTATTATAATAATGGAGTTTATGGTTTAATATAAATCCTGGCTGCATTGCCATTGGGTAGTAAATTAAATATTTTATATAAATGTTTGCATTCAGCCACAGTCTTTTATTCCTGAGCAGTGGTTCTCAACCAGGGACAAATTTGTCCCGTATAGGACATTTAGCAATATCTGGAGACATTTTTGATTGTCATGACTGGGAGGATGCTAATGACATCTAGTGGGTAGAGGCTAGGGATGCTGCTGAACATCTTATGATGCACAGACCAGCCCTGAACAACGAAGAATTATCTGGCCCAAAATGTTAATAGTACTGCTGTTAAGAAATCTGGTCTAGAGTGAACTGTTTTGGGACCTCACTTTTACTTGGGAGTTAATGCTATTTTCAAAATATAGTTTTGTTCATCTCAAGAGAGCATGTTTAGAGTCTGAGACTCTGAACCACCAATCACTGTGCAGTGATTGAAGCCAGTGTGATGCAAAGAGTTTCTACGACCCAGAAGAAGTATCAGTCGGGTGCAGAGTGCTTTTCTGTTGGCTTTCTCACTGTCTATGCTTTGAATATATTTTTATTCACTAAAAGAAGTGAATGAAGTTCAATATATTTTGAGAGTGTCTACCGTACAATAGTGTATCACTAAAGTGAAGAATGTTCTCACACAGTGCAAGATGAAATACACTGTATTGAAGGAAAAGTCCAATTATCTTAACACACAAATGTTAGCTGTAGTGGGCCTTTTGTGCTTTATTATACCAAGTTGTGTCTGTCTTATTAAAAATTTCAATTCTAAAGGCCAAAAGATCAAAAAGGGATAAAGATGTATTAATGCTAATTGTTAACCAACCAACAAATATTTACTAAACTACTTCTTTTAGGGGCTTGGCAATGTGCTAATAGGGAATATGGAAACATACATTTATCTCACTTAATTTTCACCTAATTGTCTGATTATTATGAGGTGTAGGTCATGTTATTCCCATTGCATGTATGAGGAAACTGAGGCTCAGAGAGATTAAGTGACTTGTTCAAGGTCACTCAGCTAGTAAGTGTGGGAGCTATGATTCACTCAAACCCAAGTTGGTCTGACTCTAAGGTTCATTCTCTTAAACACAACTCTCTATGTCCTCCTTAAGAAAGAGGTACTTTCTTTGAGGTGGGGCTAAACCAACCACCAAAGGATGCCTGCAGAATCTGCTCTGTGCACCTCTATTTGATCAGGTGGACTTCCTGTAATTGGGAGAATGAAGACAGGTGCATGTAAAGCAATGAAGTATCGCCCTCAGGAATAGATGATGAAAAGAGACTATCCCAAGTCTTTTCCATGCCCCTTCAACCCTTCCAGCCCTTCTTTAAAAAAAATAGAGGCACATCCTTCCAATTTTTCCACATTATTCTAGGATAGAGGGAGTCAAGGCCAGTGTAATCTCTGGGATAATTCCATTACTTCTTTAATTCCAGCTCATTTTGATTTCAGCTTATATTTATGGACCAAAGTGCCAGGTGCTGTAGGAATTAACAGGACAGAGTGTTCTCTGTTCTGAAGGATATTAAAAACCTCAGGGTCTTATCATTTTTCCCAGTGCAAGTAGTTACAGACCTATTCTAACCCTGGGCCCTGTGGTAGCCAGTATTCTTCTAGTTTTGAGCATCATACTAAACAATTTCAAAGGAAGGGAAGTATTCCTTTTCCCCAGAGGTAAGCAAAAGCTGCATTCTCTGGCATTCTTGTTTTGTGCATTTTATGTTCTCTGGCATCTCATACCTGAGTTGATTTCTTACCCCCATCCTCAAGCTTTTCCTGTCCAACTGCTGCTTATTCTTTGAGGTATTTTTCTGTACAAAGCAGTTCTTGGTCATCTCAGCCCGTATTGATTATCTCCACCCTAGAACACTCAGGGCAGAATTGACTTTGAGTCCCAGCTGTACTGCTTATTGGCTGTGTGTTGTAAGGCAAGTCACTTTACTTCTCTGAGCCTCCATTTCTTTATAGACCATAATAGCACCTATCTCAGAGTGATCGCACAGGTGAAACACTTAACTTGGAGCCAGGCATATAATAAATATTTAGTAAATATCAGCTATTATCATTATTATTATCATCATCGTCATTGTCATTGTCTTGGTCATGAACAAATTTGTTCATCTCACTCTCTGGCTTATGAATCTTTGCTGGCTCCCAGTTGCCTATGGTATCAAATCCAAAGTTCTTAACTTATCATTCATTATCTGGCCCTCACCTACTTTTGCGGTCTTTTCTCCTGTATGCTCTTTTTAATATTCCCTTAATTTTCTGATCACTCACCCTTAATGTTCCAAACCCTCTGCCATGGTTCTCACTGTTCCTTAAAACTGCCAGGGTTTTAGTTGTTTCAGGCCTTTATGGGTACTTTCCCCTCTATCTGGAATAGCTGTCTCCCATCCTCAAATGCCTCTGAATCCAGCTTTATAGCACCTTCTCTATGATGCCCTCTCCAAGTTCCTGCCATCTATTCATCATTCATTCATGCATTCATTCAAGAAGTATATATTGAACACCTACTGTATGTCATGCACTGCCCTAGAGGCTGGGGCTTTAGCAGTGATCAAAATCCCTATCCTCATGGAGCTTACATTGCTAAGCAGTTAATTTAAACAGTTCAGTTTAAGAGACACTTGTCCACCTACAATGTGGCCAACACTATGCTATGCACTGGGGGTACAAAATTGAGTAAGACTTCACCCCTAGCCTCAAGGCTATCATCTGGAGAGAGAAGACCTCTAAACAGATCGTTTCCATGCATCGTGGTAAGGAGCCTAATAGAGTTAACCTGGAGTTTTGTGAAAGCACAAAGATCTTTAGGTAATTTGGGGTTGGGGAGTTTAAAATTTAAGGCATCAAGTGGCAGGAACAAGGCCTAAAGAGGCGGGCCAGGGTCTGATCCTGGAGGGCCTTGTGTGCTGACACTAAGGAGTTGGAATTTTTATCATATATAGTCATCATTTTCAAACTTAGGTGTGCCTTACATTCACTTGTGGAAATTATTTAAAACTAACTAAAACCAATAAATCTGATGCCCAGCGCCTATCCCAAAGCCCCTGAATCAGAATCTTTGCTGATCTGTATTTTTAACAGCTTAAAAGGTTTCTGATACCCTCCGGGGTTTAAGTACTTTTGCTATGGGAAGCTATTAAAGGTTTGTAAGTAGGGACCTGGCAATCAAACTTGTGTTTTGGAAATATCACAATCACTCTGACAGAGAATGGATTCAAGAGGGATACTGGAGGTGAAGACAAGCCAGGAGACAGTCTTCTAGATGAGAGATGAAGAGAGTGTGACTTAAGACCCAATGGCTACGGAGATGGACAGATGGATGGAGGGGATGGATTCAGAAGATTCCCATAAAAAAAAAATCAATGCCAATTATGTTCTGGAAGTGATAATAAAGTTTTTAGAGAAAAGATCACAGAAAACATTAATTTGTAAATGATAGAGCATCGAGCTCGGAAAGGAAACATAAACAATCAAGGAATCAGTGAAAACTACATTTACCATCTCTGATTTTTATTTTCATAACAAATTATACAATTATGCAAGAATGAGTATAAAATATGTTTATACATTATATTAAATTGTATCTATTAAGAGTTTCTG
Organism: Balaenoptera acutorostrata; assembly: GCF_949987535.1. Taxonomy (NCBI): domain Eukaryota; kingdom Metazoa; phylum Chordata; class Mammalia; order Artiodactyla; family Balaenopteridae; genus Balaenoptera; species Balaenoptera acutorostrata. The sequence goes on from NC_080085.1 coordinate 118,551,486, forward strand.
CAGTAAATAACACCACTTTCTTCCAATCCTAACTATAACGTGCACGTGAAAAAATGTGGTTTAATATGTAATATGAATTCCGGTAATATTTTCATCCATTTGCGGGCACTTTTAATGGCTATGGCAGTGTTATTGAATCTCAGTCTCCTCTTTAATTCTAAAACTTGTTATAAGATGTATAAAAAAAAAAAAAATAAATAAATAAATAAATAAATAAACTTGTTATAAGATGTTTTCCTATGTATGTAAACACCAAAACAAAAAATTTCACAGGTTACCAACTGAGAGGGGGAAAGCAATTGTATTCTGTTATCACAGTAAGTATTTAGTTGAGGAAAAGAAGTATTTAAATAAGCATGTAAATAAAACATTTGCACTTCAAAAAAAAATTCCACGTTGGAATTGGCAGGTCTTGGTGACTGATAAGATGTGGAAAAAAGACAAGGGGAGAAAGACAAGGGGTTAGGGGTCCTTTCCAAGTCTCGGACTGTGACCTCTGTATAAATAGTGATATGTTGCGCAGCCACTGACATTGTTCCCCACCAGAGCCCCCTTTTCTATCCTTTACATTACCTGGCAAGTGCCAGGCCCAGATAAAGTGCTTACTGAATACTGGATCAAATGTGGCTGAGGAGAATCAAGGTCCCCGAGACCCTTTCCTCCAAACACACTTTCTCTTTATTCCTCTGTGCAATGGCTTTAATTCCAGTCTTAGGAAAATCTTTTCTGCGTGTGTCTTATTCACAGCTGCCAATTCTCAAATTAATGTATATTGGAATTTAGTCCCCAGAGTGACTGTGGAAAGCCTCTTTAAAGGTTTGTTTATATTGCATAGAATGTGATAGACTTTCAAAATGTTTTATTTAGCTAGTTTCTTCTTTTTCAAGTGCGCATGACTACTTTGGGAAAGCCCTAGAGGAAATGTGTATTGGATGCCAGTTCTAGATCAGACTGTGAATTTTTTTCATTATAGAATTGCAATTAGAGAAAGGACAGGGGGAAAACGGGTTTCTCTGCTTGTCTTGGACTGCCTCATTCAAGATCCTGTGGTTGGACTGTCTTTTTGTTATGTATCACTCCACCTAATGAAAAAAGGTTATGAGGTTTAGAAAGAAACTAGGACACTTCTAGTATTGGTTTAGTACTTTCTCTGTCCCGAAGCAAAAGTAGGCAAAGACACCAAAGTGATAATTTTCTCCCTTTTTGTCCCATCTCCCTTTTTCTACCCTCAAGTTGTAGTACCAGCAATTGAGCTGTAGAAAAAAATATTTTATTTCTCCAGATCCTTTACGTTGCTTTTAACTTGTGTGGTACAGTGGCCCTTAGGAGAGAAATTTCCACACCTCTCTTCATACTTAAGGAAGGAAGACAGGCTAGCCCAGAGGTTCTGAACCGTGGTTGCATGTTAGGACCTGGGGAGATTTAAAAACTCTTGACACTCAGGCTGCATCCCAGATCAATTAAATCAGCATAGCTGGGGGGATTGACCCAGACAATAATATTTGTTAAATCTCCCCCGGTGATTCCAAGCTACAGGCGATGTTGAGGACTTCCACACTAGTCAAATAAATCCCATGTGAACATATTTTTCAAGCCCCAGATCAGAACATCAGTGACAGCTATCATTTCTTGGGTGCCTCTAATGTATTTTATCCTTTTATTGTCAGGTCAAGCCTGTTAGCTGGGTGGGGATATGATTCATTTCACTTATGAGGCACAGAGGAGAGAGGTATCTTGCTCTACATCATACAGCTAATGTCTGCCTAACTCCAGAGTCCAGATTCTTTAGCTCAGCCAACTATCAGAACAATGTGAGGGTTGATGGATTTTTGTTTTTCGGGTAGGAGACAATTTGGTACTTTAAATAGAGCATCAAAAAGTTGAGAATTCATAGACATTTTTAATAATTTATGGGAATAATATGCAGCAAATTGAAATCAGGAGTGTTTTAGATTCAGAGACATATGTTAGCTACGCACCTGAACCTTTGAAGTTGTTGGATTCAAAAAAGGAAGCCAAAAGTAGGAATAGGTATTATCATCCCCATTTTTCAGCTGAGAAAACTGAGGCTTGGCAAAACTGTCACTTGCCCAAGATCAACAAGTAACCAACAGAGGAGATTTGTGTCCCTCCAGAGCCCATGGTCTTATCACTGTACCATACTGACTCCTGACAAGGAGCTTTGTAGGATGGGAGGGAAGTGGCATGATGGTATATAGGATGGAAAGTTATTCTATTGATAAATTTAGAAATCGGCATAGAAAAAGGTAACAAACCCTGCCTAAAGCTTTCTGTGATCTTGTTATTAAGATGTTTTCTTAGATGATTGAATTGTCTCAGCGTGCCCCATTTAGACTATGGGATTTGGAAATCTTATTTAGAGTTTTCTTCAATTAAGTCATTAGACCTTAATGTCATCTGAAGATTTATTTTTATAGTATGAACATCAATGGAATTCTATGTTAAAGAAAAATTTGTCCATGATCATGTCACCCTAAAATATAAAGGTATCTTCTTTTGTTCATGCTCTGCTGTAGTCGACAGGTTTAGGCTTATGCAGTGTTCTCACAGGTGTGATGCCTGGGAGTTCTTTAAGATCCGGCTTTTTTCACCTAACACCATATTATAAATATTGCCCCATGCTGCTTTATATGGCTTTATATTTGTCATTTTTGATGCCTATCTTATTTCATCTTAGTCCATCGTTTAGGTAGTCATCTATTTGGGGGCATTTGGTTTGTTTGTGACTTTTCAATGTTATAAATCAGTATTATGAACACCTTTTGCATGTAATTTTTTTTCTTCTATGGGACCATTTCTTTAGGATAAGTCCCCAGAGATGGGCTGTTTCTCAAGCTTAATAATGCAAAACTTTGATTTAGAAAACTAATATATTCTCTGAGTATGTAAGTAAACAGATTATTCCTGCTTTTGCTATGTAGATAATGGTTATTTACATTTTCTAAAATTGAAGCAAGTTGTACAAAGTTTATTGTGTTAGAAAGTAGCCTTGGGGGCTTCCCTGGTGGCGCAGTGGTTAAGAATCCGCCTGCCAATGCAGGGGACACGGGTTCGAGCCCTGGTCCGGGAAGATCACACATGCCGCGGAGAAACTAAGCCCGTGCGCCACAACTACTGAGCCTGCGCTCTAGAGCTTGCGAGCCACAACTACTGCATCCTGCACGCCTAGAGCCCGTGCTCCGCAGCAAGAGAAGCCACCGCAATGAGAAGCCCACACACTGCAACGAAGAGTAGCCCCCGCTCGCCGCAACTAGAGAAAGCCCGGGCGCAGCAACAAAGACCCAACGCGGCCAAAATTAATAAATAAATTTATTTTTTTTAAAAAAAAGAAAGTAGCCTTGCACTTTTTTGATCCTTTTTGAAATAGAGAACTTAAGTTCCTCATTTTTATTACTTTGCTTTGGTTAGAGACCTGCAGTGTTCAATCAAATGGATTCTCACCCTTTTCCAGGTGACTGCCTCCAGCCCTGCTGTGACTCCTCTTTGCTCAGCAAGAGAGCCTGGTGATTTTTATTTGATAAGGTCCGAGTCTTGAGATTTAGAGAATGAGTGCTCCACCTCAAAACGGACATGCTTGGTGTTTTTGAGAAAGCTACTTTGATGTTCTATAATGTCTGGTTAACAAAGATATTTTTCATTTTGTTTCAGGGACAGTTGGATTCTTTTCCTGCTTCTGTTTTATTACTAAAATCTACAGTGTGGTGAAAATGGATTAAAGAATGTCCCCAGAGGCTTCCAGGCAGCAGAGTCCCCCTTTTTTGCAATATAGCAAAAAAGACTATATTGCTTTTGAATATATATCTGTATCTATAGGAACATCTATAGAGATATATATGTATGCTTCCAATTGCATGTTTTTAATATCTATCAATTTAAAAACTCATTGTCCGGCCTCAGTTTGTATGACACAAAATACGATTGTATGGACAAAAAAAAACAGGTTGGGAGGTAGGTTCATTCTAAGTAACATTTTCCTGAAACAATACCATAAAAGGGTTTGATTTAAAGCAATTAGAACAAAGGAAGCACATTTCCTTAAAAAATTCAAGTTGAGTAGACTGGTTTTTTGGATGAGAAGTTTTTTTCTTCTTTTTTTTTTCTTCTTCATCTGCTTAGAGTATCAGAACTACTGTCAAATAACTCTTAGGTAAAATGTGAAATTTTCCAATTTAAGTTGATTGTACAAACTATATTACACCTTTGTATCTGGGTGATCACTTAAAAAATATGGGGGCTTCCCTGGTGGCGCAGTGGTTGGGAATCCGCCTGCCAATGCAGGGGACACGGGTTCGAGCCCTGGTCTGGGAAGATCCCACATGCCGCGGAGCAACTGGGCCTGTGAGCCACAATTACTGAGCCTGCGCTCCGCAACAAGAGAGGCCGCAATAGTGAGAGGCCCGCGCACCGCGATGAAGAGTGGCCCCCGCTTGCCACAACTAGAGAAAGCCCTCGCACAGAAACGAAGACACAACACAACCATAAATAAATAAATTAATTAATTAAAAAATATATATGCATTGGTTTAGCATATAGAATTTATGGAATACCAGATACTGCTGTCTTATTCCTCAATTAAATCTGCACATTTCTGGTTGTTGGTTGTCTTTTTTTGTTTGCTGCCTTTGGAGGCTGAGAATGTGCAATTGTGACTTAGTTGTGTGTAAATACGAAATCTTTGGAGTCAATTTTCTTGGATTTCTTTGCTTCTACTCAACAATAGTCCGGCGTCACAACTTCCCAGATGTCGGGAATTTGTATTGCAAGCATTCTTTGAGCTTGCAGTTTGGGGGGAGCAGTCATGAAAATCATACATTGTTCTGTGATAAATTTTATTGATAAATATTGGTCTTATTGAGGTAAACGTTTGAAAACTATCTACACATACCCTTCAGTTCATGAACTTCTCAAAGCCGCCCTCAAGCTGAGGAATACGTGTTGGTGGGTGCAGGGAGCAAAGAGGTGGTGTTGCCCTTGAAGGGGAGTCTGGAATGAGGAGGGACAGGGTCAGGGGGTTGCATTCTGAGAGAGTGGGAGACGGAGTAAGAGCTGACTAGTTGCCTCAGGGAAGAAGAAACTAGTTCAGTAAGCAGTAGTAGGCCTTCCTCTGCATTGGAAGGAGCAGGGTTGTGACTGGGGCCTGGAGCGTACCTGAGGGGTGGGGGGGGAGGGAGTGGCTACAGAAGGTCAAAGGTGTCTCTTGACAGTGGCATTTTCAGATCCTCTCAACCCTCTTGCATTCAGTCTCAGAATCGAAGGCCGAGCCCTAAACCCTGCCTGAGAGGAGGAACTGCTCTGGGGCGATACCTTGGAACCCGGTCCCTTCTCCTCTAAATACTGTGCACTAAGCAGTGTTCTAGCTTCGGGGGACTCTGCTGCCTGATAGTTTTATCGGAGCTCACGAGCGCACTTGCTTGCACTGGCGGTAGTAGTTTGCTAGATGGTAAATGTATTTCTGCAGGACGAGAAGGTCATCGCCTGGACGTTGTTCATAAACCAAGGTTAAAGGCGACCACGGGCGGGTCTCACAGCAGCCATCTTTGAACATCTCGAAATAACAGCGCGGAAGTCAGTATTTAGATTTTGGAGTGAAAAAAGGAGAAGAGCACTTTCCTCTGATTGAAACGGGGATGAATAGCTCCCTGAGCCTCCGAGCGAGCGAGCGTGGAAGCACGAGGGCGCAGCTCCTTGTACCACTGCTGATGAGATTATGGGAAGAAGGGCTACTAGTAGGTCAAGCACATTGACTTGAGAGGAACTAGTGGGCTCTTAAGTTTTAGACGTATTTGCTTATCTCATCTGTGCCCTGTGTTTTCATATGTCATGGCTGGTGTTAGAGGCCGAGCCAGTTTCTTAAACTGGGTCTGGAGAGAACATGCTCCTGCCTCTTGTTGTGTAAACCCTGGTGAGTCGGCACTCTCTGTGTATGGGGGGGGGGGTGTGGGTGACAACGGTGTCGGTGTGGCTGAATTGTGCCGAGGGAGGTGTCCTGGTCGTGAGTAGCAAGACGGAAGGGCCAGGAGCCCAGTGAGGGTGAGCCAGGTGCTGGGCAGTACTGTTTCCTAAAACAAAGCCTATTCAGCCCCACCCCCCAAACCCCATGGCCTTGAGACTAAAGCTGGCATTTGGGAGCCCTGCAAACCACCTGGCCCCATTTTTCCACTCTGCCCACCCATCCTCACTTTGTTTTTTTTAAATGTTATTTTGTATGAGAGCATAGTTGATTTACAATGTTGTGTTAGTTTCAGGAGTACAGCAAAGTGAATCAGTTATACATATACCTGTATCCATTCTTTTTCAGATTCTTTTCCCATATAGGTTATTACAGAATACTGAGTAGAGTTCCTTGTGCTATACAGTAGGTCCCCATTAGTTATCTATTTTATACATAGTAGTGTGTATTAATCCCAAACTCCTAATTTATCCCTCCTCCCACCTTTCCCCTTTGGTAAGCATAAGTTTGTTTTCCAAGCCTGACCACCCTCACTTTGGAATCCTTTTCATTCACAGAGGACTCCGCAGATTCCCCTCTTCCAGCAAGCCCCTCAAGATGACTCCCCCCTCCCACTGCATATTCCTTATATTGGAATAGTGCGATGTGAAACATTGGAGCCCATCTATTTCATTCTGCTGCGTACTACAATTAGTTTCCCCCCTGTTTCCTCTGTTCAAGCAAAAGAGAAGGGATAGAGAACTAGTTATGTGTCTCCCTCCCTTACGTGTTTTCCATGGAGCTTGGCATAATAACCAGATACACGCATTAAAATTAGACTTTATTCAGCATATTTAAGAAGAATATACCAAGGACAGATTAACAGCACCTATTTAAGAAACACAAACATTACTTAATAATATTTAGTTAAACCACAAACATCAATCTCTCTGTATTCCCCAAGCAGGAGTCCGTTATTCCTGTCCAGCAAGAACATGCATGGTAACCATTTTAGAAAGGATCCAATGAAAGCCAACCAATATATGAAACCTTGTCCTTGGGCAGAGTCTCCGAGACTACTGACCCGTGTAACAGTATTGATGTATGCATTTGACTGGGGTGTGAAGGGGTTTCTCTTCTTGCTGGGGGGGGAGGAGGATTAAGTCCACCCCTTTTGTGCACCTGAAGGTAAGTTGTGCCCTTGGGAACTTGGCCCCAGGATTGTAGTTTGGCAATCCTTTGAAAAGGCACTTTTAAATTACAAATACTTTTTGATAAGGAAAAGGAAAAATTCAAATTCAAAATTTAAAATACTAAAGAAAACTGTTTATTGACTGAATGCATTTTCCTCCTGCTTTCAGTCTCAAAAACAGCACATAAAATTTGGTATTAAAGGCAGTTTTAGAAATTATTCAATATGTATAGCTTTCAGCTTTAATATTTTTATTCTTAAAATACAATAAACTCATCTCATAGTTCTCTTTTCTTGTCTGATGCAAATGCCATTGCTATACGATTGTAATTCTCAAACATCTTAGCTGTGACCCCCGGAGGAGTCCCACTACTTCTTTATCTATTTACCCATCTGTGCTCTCTTATCTCTCAGGCAACCGATCAAAGAAAAAAAAAAAAAACAAAGCAGAGCAGCCTTTTCCTGGTTTTTGGTACTGCTCTGGGAGGGCAGGGATGGTCGCAATATAGATCTGCTCAAAGCAAACCCTGTCAGTTCACAGTCAGGTACTGGTTGGATCTTGAGACTACATCATTCTTTCCATCCTGCTAACAGGACTCCAATAGCCTGTCCTGGGGCCTTTGCTCTTTAAGGATGAAAGGATTGTCTTTTTTGATTTTGCATTCTATACAATGAATGGAAAACAGGCGTACCAGTGCCAAGCGTGTTGTGGAGAACTGCCAGCGAGGACTTTGGCCAAGACGATTAAGTCACAGTAATGACCAATTGTACCAGAATAAGTTCTCACCTGTCGTATATTATACCAGGGATTTAAGGAATGAAAGGCACCACTTCCCGCCACCCCACCTTGGAGCCTCTTATACATCCTGCAGTATACACTTTAAAAAGAAAACTTTAAACACAAATATACTATGTTCTACTTCAGAAACTGACCAAGGTGTGGGTCACAAATAGAATTCTGCATGCATTTTATTAACTAACTTTACATGTATGTACTACCCAATTTTGAAGGTGACACTATCTATGGACACATACAATCTAATATCTAGCACCTTATCTCCAAGAACACATATTTTATATACAGTAATAGCTTACATTTAGAAGAATTACTACAGTAATAGCTTACATTTAGAAGAATTACTACAGAAAGGAATACACCACTGAAACAGACAAAAATACCAAATTTTTAACATTAAAGTTGTAGCACAGATGAAGGGAGGGGGAAATCCACTCAACTTTGAAGCACCAAACTAAAACCAATCTTGTTTTTGCCTGTATTTTAGAACAAGAGAGATCCAGTAACGAATCCTTGGCCATAGCAAACCTCTTGTGAGTGTACAAGTTACTGTGTTTTCCCCTTGGTGTGTATACTTTGAGATATGCAAGCTTTGAGAGGCAGTGATGGGAACATTTGACACCCATTGGTGACCTCCATTTACCTTGAGGATTCTTATTCTACTTAGCAAAGAGCAGTGAACTTTAGCTGTGGATTTTAGCTCTCCTAGTTCTTCCTTCAGCCAGTCTTGCTGCCTTTAGCAGAAGACTGCTGTAAGCAAGCTGGGCCTTTGCCGTAGAGGAAGAGATTGTAAGTAACTGGAAAGAATTTATGACAAGAGCCTCTCTTCTTTTTGACTTTTAGGCTATGATCTGTTGTTTGTGGTTCACTGCTTCTGTCTCCTCATGCCTAAGCTTGGAGGGGCTTTGAGGGGGCCAGGAGCACCTGTCTGGCCCACAGAAAATGAGAGAGACACAGGTAAGGACTGAGAGGGTTAAAAGCCATGACTGACCAGATTTTCTCTTATCTTGGTAACTGGCTCACGGCCAACTGTTCCTTTAATCTTTTGTCTGCTCTAGGGGGAAAAGACATTTTGCTTAGCGAAGCCTCTCCTGACAGCCCGAGGGTTTGTCTTAAAGAGGAATACAATAAAAAAGACATTATGAGGGGAGAACACTTCTTTTGATTTTTTTCCCTCAAAATATGGGGGAAGGCAGTTATGAGAAAAAAATACAGTCCACTAGTTGAAATTGGTACTCTCTGTTTTATCCCAACAACCTCTGTGGGTTTTATCTTGGAGCATTCAAATTACCAGATGATGGCATAATTTCTGTCTTCCAAATGGTGTATTTCAGACATTTTTAAGAGCATTTTGGCAAAGTCTAAGAAAGAAAGCCAGTTTAATCTTGTATATTACTCTTCAGGTAGTATGAAAAAAATCTTTTGAAGTAACTTTACCTAGCTTAATTGGTTAATTACCTAGAAAATAAGGCAGTATCAGGCACCTTACAATTTTACAGGTAAATTTTTTTTTAGTGTTTTTCTTGTTTTTTGCTGAAATAATTGGACAGTATCTACAGGGTTGAATGTGCTCCCAAAGATGTGTTGTAGTGGGTGTTTTCTGGTATGCGGTGCCTACCTCCTCCTATTATAAAATGGCACTTTTCCTTACCTGTTGAATTTGAAGTAGGTGTCCCCTCATCTCTAAGTTGGGTTGGAGTTGGGGAGGAGACAGAAAAACACCTTTAATCCTACCGCTCACTTCGGTCCTTCCCTGCTGCCACGGGCCCCTGGGTCCCTGTGAACCTGTCAGCTCTGGGTGGGCAGGGGATGAATAGGGGCGAGTGAGCGCACAGAGTCTCAAGCACGGGGTGTTCCTGAAGGGCCAGCACAGCGGGGGCAGGGGGAGTGAGGCAGGTGAAGGCAGTGGGCATGATGGCAGGAGGTAGGCAGGGGGGCCGAAGTGTAGGGACTTCCGGGCAGCTGGTATTTGTGGTGCTTTAAGAAGATGGGCCCTCACAGTCACAGAAGTCAGAGAAGCCAGGGGCTTGCCCCTTATTACTGCCTTCCCAAGCTTGTTGAAATTGGTGTGTTAGTCAAAGCACCTGCGACTCCTTGGCAAACTGGAGGCTCTATTATTCTTAACTAAGGAAATCATTAAATTGGAAGCCACATCATTTCAAAGTCTGGTTCGTCTGGCTCCTGGACTTTAATGGGATTTTTACTGCGCATATGAAGTGGCCTTGGCAAAAGAATACCTCCTTTAAAAACATTTAGGGAAAGCTATTGCACATGAGGATCTGTGAGGCTAATGATGACTTTTGTGTGTGCTTTCAGATTTTCAAATGACAAAACAGTATGTGCAGTAAAACCTCATTAAGTTGATAGTGTTTTATTCAAAACAGCATAAAACTTGAAGCAGTTGCTATCTCCAAGCTAACTAGAGGCCCTATTGTTCATTAAGAAGAACGTGTCAGCAAAGCGGAATGCTCTGAATTCAAAGGTCCTCTTTTCCAGTTCCCTATTTTCAAAAGGTTTTCACCTTTGAAAAATCCAGTCTGCTATGAGAATTAACAATGACTAAAGTAGGGAAAAGAGGAACTTGAAAAAGGAAATCGGTGAGTCTTGGTGCCCTGGAGGATGCTGTGTGTGCCATTACACGAGCTTACCACACTCGGGCAGGTTCTGCTTCCATTTTGATTTGGGATTTTGGCAAACAATTTTCTCTGATACACTTTGAAGGGGTTGAGCTTTAAAAGTAAAACAAGAAGTTCAGTTTCAACAAAATATTTGGAGACACTTATGTTTGAAATCCTGTTTCCTACCCAGGTAAGCATTTCTACTCAAAGGACAGGCTATAGCAACCTCGAACTCCTTTGACCATGACAGATCTTCAAGGCAATACCCCTCCCCGCATAGAAGGATTGGTCACATGGGCCATTTCTTCACCCAGATATCCTTTGAGGACAGGTCGATACAAGAGTTTGGCAATAAACTGGTATCATAAATTTATGACTATTAATTCACTTTATATGTTTTGGTAGAAAAATAAATGATTTGCAAAGGTAAACTTCAGCCCCCATGTCTTGTCTGAACCACAAGTTCCAAATTAATGGGGTTGAAATCAATACGATTTTCGTGGATATAGCGAACTGATGGGTCAGCTCAATGTTATTTGGGTCTACCCTGCTCCTTTCCTAAATTCTGAACATGGCAATGCCAAATTCCCACGCAGACTTATTCACAGCCCCAAAACACTGCTGTTTACCTCTCCCCCTTGAGATGCTCATGTTGGAATCTGTCAGGAGGAAGAGATAAAATATAAGTGAGCTTGGCTTTTAAATGAACGAAATTTGAGTTCTAATACAGACATGGTCATCACAGAAGAATGAGACTAAACTCTGAATATGGCCATCTTTGTATACAACCACCTGATTAACCATTTTTTTTCAGTCAAATAACCTTCCTCTCCCTCCACCCATATTAACATTGGATTTCTGCTTGAACACATGACTGACCATAGAGTTGCTTTAATTTGATCTTCAGGAGGATCGAAAACACCGTTTTGACCATTTTTTGGTTCCGTGTCATTTGGTCATGTCGATATGGTCTGTGGCCTCAGAAATAAACAAGTATATTCCCACCCAAAGTGATTTCAGGGTTTGGGATTTGAAAGCTCTTCCTCTGTATTGACCCTAGGGATAATTTAGATACTGTAAAGGTTTTCCCAAAGTGATATATTTCAACAGCAATAATTAGGATAAGTCTGACCTGAACGCTTTGATTTACGATTGTCTGGAATAGGTCAGATGCTTGCCAGGTATTGAGAAACCTTTCTCTCTGTCATTTCTGACTATACTTCTACTCCCACATCTGCGGAGAGCTTAAAGGCTTTAGAGAGAGCCACAGGTGGAAAAGATGCATGGGTGTGCCTGGGGGAAGGAAAACGTTTACCCTGCCTTACTTTCACCCCATGTGGAGATCGTATGTCTTGTCTATGATCTCATGGCCACAGAAGAGAGATTTCTAGTGGGCACATCACTCTTGATGGGCAGTGTGAGTTTTGTAGGACTTTGGCCACTCCTAGTTGAATTGCTTTTTTTTTTTCCTGGAAATACTGTTTCCAAATAGACCAAAAAGGCCTATTTGGAAAAAAAAACACACAAGTGACTGGGAGAGGAGATTTGGAGGATTCCTATGAGCATCTCAATTTGATCACAAAAGGGAAAATTGGAAAATGGTGGCATGATTTCTGTCCCACTATTATTCAAATAGGAGACAGAAAATAGTTTAGTGCCACCTGACAATTTTCCATTTGCATGAGACAATTTTGGTCTCAGCCCATGCACAAACCCAGGATTTTATAGAAAAAAGTCAACTGTTTAGCCCCACGGATGTGTGTGATTTCTCTATCTTCTCCCTTGGACTAGCTTTCCATTTCAAACATGCCCTATTATCCTCTTCCACTTTTCTGGATCCCTTTAGAGGATCTAGAAACCTTCTTGATTTTTAACTACACAGTGCCCTTAGATTCCATAATAGCCTTTGCACCAGATTCTGGGGGCCCTTCAGTCTAGAATTTGTCTCATATGTTGATCAGTCAGTCAGGTCATGCTTCCTGGGCTCCATGAATGACTTGCTCCATTGCTTTTCTTTCCCTTGAACATGGGCCGTAGCCCTTGCCCATGAGCTCAGAAGTCCTTAAGTTCACCAGTATCATCTTCCTTTTCCCTCAGAGCAAAAGTTGACACATGGTAGCTCTGGGGAGACAGACAGAATACCAGGCACGGGTCCAAAATGGATAGCCCTTGTTGCTTTAAGAAATTTAGAGCCTAATAACTTTTTCGGGGGGGGGGGAGAAATTTCAGTCAGAATCCTCAAGTCCATTCTTTCAGGGGCACACTTTTAAGGGAAGACCCCAGTTCCTACCTCTTCCATATATTTATCTACCTTGTTGTGAGAGGGTGTTGTGTGCAGAACCTTTGCCTGGAATGGGATGGGTTGGCATTAATGCGATTGTGGACGGTCCATTTGAGAGAAAGCTGCTCCTGTGTTCTGTGGACAGTTCAAGGTTTACCTTAGAACCAACTTCAAGGCGAAGTGGCAGAATCATGAGAAGGGATGATCTTGCCTTCAGTTCCACCCTCGGTGCCGGCTTCGGTTCCGGGCAGGTCTGGGTGGCTGTCTTCTTTGGGGGGCTTCTCCTTGCAGAAGAACTTCTTCAGCATATCCTGGATCTCCTTCTTGATGGTCTTGTGCATGTAGCCATAGATGTAGGGGTGGATGCAGCACTGCAGGAAGAAAAGCCAGATAATTATGGTGATCACCCACTGGGGTACCTTGGTTTGGACATCCACCCACACGGCCAGAACCGCTAGAAAGCAGTAGGGCCCCAGGGACAGCACGTAGGAGAAGATGATGAGGAAGATCACTTTAGCAGCTTTGCACTGGTAGCACCTGGGCAGAGGGGGGTCGCTGGTGCTGTTTCGATGACTGACTGGGAGACTCTCTGTGATGTTCACCGCCTCGATGTCATCCTCGCTGAAATGGATGTCATCCTCACCAAACTCCATGTCGTCTTCACCCAAGTCAATGTTGCACTGGGTGACCTCTAGGCGGCCCTTGTCTGCCTTCTTGCTGCTCTGAATTTTGGTGCTGCCTTCGCCGGCCACCAAGCTGCTTTCTCTGACCTCCTCACTGCCCTTGGCCTCCACGCTTCCCTCACCGGTCTCCACGCTCCCTTCTTTGGCCTTCCTGCTGCCATCCTTGGCTTCCACACTGCCCTCCTTGGCCTTGACCTCACCTTCATCCTGGCCATGGAACTCGCTCTCACCCTGGAACTCATCCTTTTTCTCTCCCTCTTCGTCCTCATTCTCCACGTGGTCCTTGGCTCGCACCTCCAAGCTGTGGCTCTTGACGTTGTAGAGCAGAGCGTGCTGCCGGCGGGCTGCACCGAACACCACAGAGTAGCAGGCAATCATGACAATCAGCGGGATGATGATGAAGGACACGACGCTGAGAATGGTGTAGCTGGGGCTGGCCCCCCAGATCATGGAGCAGAGGGCATTGCGCTCGTCAAAGGCGGCCTGGCCCCAGCCATAGAGTGGGGGTGTGCTCTGCAGGATGGCCACGATCCAGGTGCCGTAGAGGAGCAGGTAACCCCGGCGCGGGGTCATCTTGGCCGGGTAGGAGAGAGGGTGGATGATGGACAGGTAGCGATCCACCGACACCACGACGATGGTGTTGACGCTGGCAAAGGCGAACAGGTGAGTGAGGCTAACCAGGGCGGTACAGAAGTGGCTGTTGAGGGGCCAGAAAAAGGGCACGGAGGTGGCCACCACCCAGGGGGCCACGAGTGAAATCTGCAGCAGGTCAGTGACGAGGAGGTTAAAGATGAAGCGGTTGGTCACCTGCAGCAGCTGCGGCTTGCGCTGCAGCACGAGCGCCAGCACTATGTTGCCCACGAAGGAGGCGGTGAGGAAGATGAGCAGGACGCTCGAGCGGATGATGCCGTGCGCCAGGCTGATGGGCATTTTGGAGAGGGGCACGCACGTGTGGCTGCTGTTTTCGCGCGTGCTGTTGGTGCAGGTGGACGCCATGGCGGCGGCGGGGGCGGGCGGGAGGCAGGTGCAGGCGCGGAGCGGGCACCGGCGGGCGGCGAGGGGGCGCACGGACCACACTCACCGCCTAGGCTGGGGACGAAAGAAACACGCGGGGCTGGGTTAGTCCCCCTGCCGGGGAGGAAGAGGGGCGCTTCTGCGCCGGGCAGCGGCGCTGCAGGAGCCCGGCCCCGGGGCCCTCGCGCGGCTCCAGTCCGCATTCGGGCAGTTTCTATGAATCCTTCTCTTACTCTGGGTCTCTCTGCCTCTCCCTCTGGGGGTCTCCGAGTCCCCCCGACCCCCACCCCTGTGTCCCGCTGGCGCGCGCGCGCGCGCGTTCTCTGCGCGTCTCCCACACTATCTGGGGGTCTCGAAGTTTGGGTCTCTCTGGAGGTCTCTCCGCAGATCTCTCCGCTAGCTCTCCTGCTAGCGCATGCGCGCGCGCTCCGTCCCTGCCTGTTTACATGTGTCGATTTGTCTCTTTCTCTCCAGTGTCTCTCACTAGCGCACTTTTCCTGTATCTCGTGTGTGTGTGTGTGTGTGTGTGTGTGTGTGTATCTCACCGGTTTTCTCTGACTCTCTCACCCCTGTCTCTCACTCTGTGGCCTGTCCCTATTTCTCAGTCCCTCGCTAGCACGTGCGCGCTGTCTGTCCGTCTCTGCCAGTCTGTCGTTCTCCTCTCACCTTCCTTTCTGTTGCTCCAGTCTCGCCCTCCCACTCTCGGTCGGCTTCTCCATCTCAGTTTCTCTCTGAGTCTCTTTCGCCAGCGCACTTTCTGTTTAGCTGTGTGTGCGTGTCTCTGTCTCTCGTCGTCTTTCTCCCAGTCTTGTCCCTGTCTCTCCCTCCGTCTCTTTCTGATGCGCTCTCGTCTCCGTATCCCTGCCTCTCACTGTCTCTGTCGCTCGCTAGTGCGTGCGCTTCTGCGTCTTCCCCTGATGCTGTCTCGTCTCTCCATTTCTCTCTCACAGTCTATTTCCCTGACAATCTCTGTGGATCCCCGGTGCACCTGTTCAGTATCACTCGCTGACTGTGTCTCTGACCGTCTCCATGTCTCTCCAACTCTCCTGTTACCATGTCTCCCTCGGATTCTCTCTCTCCGCGTCTCCCGTCTCTCGTTGCTCTTGCTCTGTCTTTCTCGGATCCTCTCCCCTCTGTGTCTCTCCCTGTCTCCCCCCTGTGGCTTCTGTCTCCCCGTGCGTTAAGTTCTCTCTTTATCGCTGTCTGTGTCTCTCCGTGGGTCTCTGAAAATCTACTCCTTGTCTCTCCTGATTATCTCTGTCTCTGCGTTGCTCAGACTCTCTCCAGCGCGTGCACTTAAAGGGAGTCGGTTTCGCTGTCTCTCACTCTCTCCCGGGGGCTCTCGCTAAACACTTTCCTTGTGTGTTTGAGTGTGTGTGCATCTCTGTCTCTCTCCATCTTTCTTCGACGATCCCTCACCTCGGTTTTTCTCTGGCTGCATCACTGTCTCTGATCTCTATCTCTCTGTCGACTTTATTTTACCATGGAAACCAGCTGCCACCTTGGCCACCGCGGGCTGTGGCGGATAAACCTCCCAGTTTCTCAGCAGCGCAGCCGCGGCTGGAGGCAGAGAGGATGCCTACTGCGACCGCCCCCCCCCCCCCGCCATTCGGTATCCTCCCTGCATTCTCAAGCCCACCCGGCATCGGCGGCGGCGGCGGCGGGTGTAGGGACGGGTGAGCTCGGGGAGAGCGGGGGAGGAGGCAGGGGTTGTGGGGAGAGAGCGCGCAAGAGACTGAGAGGCAGAGAGAGAAAGAGAATGAGAGAAAAAAAACGAGAGACAGAAAGACATGAGAGACAGAATGACAGCCACACAGAGAAACAGAGAAAATGACAGAGAAAAGAGACCTAGAGTCAATGAATGAGCCAATGAGAGACAGAGAGACAGAAAGAGAATGAGAGACAGGGAGAGACGGAGACAGAAAAATCATCAAAGAGAGGATAAGAAAAGAGAGGATGGGAAGCAGAAAATGTGAGAAAGAACGAGGAAACATCAAGAAGATGGGGGGTGGTGGGCGCGAGGGAAAGTGCGAGGGCGAGGGGTCGGCCGAGGGGAGGCGAGAAGGGGCTGCGCCACGGGGCTCCGTGCGGGGCAGCGCAGGCGCCGTCGGGTCGCGGCGGACGGGGCGTCCCGGGCGCCGGCGCCGGCGCCGGAGCGCGGGGTCAGACGAGGCGCGGCGCAGGGGCCGCGGCGCGGGGAGCGGAGCCGGGCTGCTTACCTGTTGCTGCCGAAGGCGTCGCGCCGCGGGAGCTGCGTGCCGGTCCCTCGGGACTCGGCGCGCTCGACCGGGCGGCCTCTCGAGGCGCCGGCGGCCGCGAGCTGGCACCGTGCGGCTGGAGCAGCGAGAGCGGGGCGCCCGTGCCCGCCCGTCCGGCCGGCGCGGCGCGCTGCGAGCTCTGAGCGGCGGCGGGGGCGCGCGGCGTCTTAAGGCAGCGCGGGGCCCTCACCTTGCGGCGCCCCCCTCCCCCCGGCCCCCGCCCGCGCAGCTGACGCACGAGGCCGCGGGCGCCCGAGGGGCGGAGGGGCGGAGGGGCGGGCGGGGGGCACTGCGCAGGGCCCGCTTAGCTGTTCTCACCCCGCATCAACGCCCCGGGCGGTCCGAGCTCACTGGAGACCTCAGAGACTGGGGATCGTCAACGGGGCTGATTTTCCTGCAAATGCCATGGCTTTGTAGCCCCCGGATTTCGGGCCAGGGCCGGGCCCCAGACCTGCACAGTTCTTCCGAAGAGAAGCAGAAAGCTGGGCCGGGCCCTGGGGCCTTGACCTTGGAAGACCCCCTCCACACCCACCCCCCTCAAGTATGAACCGCCCCTGGGCCCGAGAGAGGAAGTGACTTTGATATCACCGATTTGCCACAATTTTCTCTAGCTCCCAGCAAGAGCTAAACGGCAGTTCCTTTCCTCTAGGCCTTGGGAGCATTTCCTCTAAGACAAGCTGCTTAATTATCCACTTTATTATTTGACTGAAGTCTGTCTGTCTGTAAGTCAGTCTCTCTCTCGCTCTGCCAGGTACTGTGGTAAACTGTTTCCACAGAGAATACCGCCGAATCCTTCCTCCAGCCTTGTGAGATAAGTACTGCTATTATCTTCATTTTATAGAGACAGAAGCAGAAGCCAAGAGAGATTACCCTACTTGCCTAAGTTCAAGTAAATGTTGCACCTGCTCTGTTAACCAAGACTTTCTGGACTCTCCCAAACACGTACACATCGAGTGTTTGCTCTTTACCAGGCGGGCAAACACCAGAATGTAAGCTCACCCGCCCCCCAGAAGGGAGGGTCGTGTCCAGGAAGGTGGCCCAGACAAGGGGTCATTTGCATCTGGTTTCCAAGGGATAATGAAACCTTTTCTAGGCATGACAGAAGGGGAGAACTGTTTTTCTAGAAGGAGATGCACGGGCAAAGAGGGCTGCAGGGGAGAGCTGGGTGCCAAGAGAGGCTGCAGCACGGTGAGTGCCAGCAGGTGAGCTGGAAAAATGGGGTAGGGGCAGCTGCTCATGGGCCTTGAATGCCGGTCTGGGGACTTCGGACTTCATCCTGAGATCCCTGGAGGGCCTTTGAGGATTTGTTTTATTATGCACAGTTTCCAACATGCACAAATATGATGAGAATAATAAAATACCCCCCCCCCCGTTGTTCTCACCATCCAACCTTAACAATGATAAATATTTTGCAATTATTGTTCATTGATTTTTAAAAATTTTTTTGAAGAAGGTTTAAGTGAAAAAAGTCAGCGTATAAAATTAGATACTTTTTCTTCTTTTGGCCGTGCTGCGTGGCTTGCAGGATCTTAGTTCCCTGACCAGGGATCGAACCCGTGTCCCCTGCAGTGGAAGCGTGGAGTCTTAACCACTTGACCACCAGGGAAGTCCCCTAAATACTTTTGTTTAAAAAGGCCTATATATTTTTTGTACATGAATTCAGAGTATGAAGGCGGTTAAACCAATGTGTTAAAAGTTATCATCTAGTGTATGATAAGATTATATATGATTTTAAAAACGATTTTCATTTTTCATTGGTGGTTTTTGTGCAGGGCGATGTGGTAAGATTTCTGTTTTTCCAGGGTCTAGAAGCAGGGCTGGGTTGGGGTGCGAGCTGTTGAATGGAGAAAGAGCAGAAAGGAGGCTGTGACAGGAGAGAAAGACAGTCTGGACAGGTCACAAGGAGGGGGCTGAGCAGAGACCCATAGAGAGGCCAAACTGATAATGGGGAGGGATAAGGGCAAGGAGGTGTTGGGGAGGGTCTAGGATGACACAAGATTCTGAGTTGGTTGATGGGCTGGATGGAGATCCGCCCCCTCCCCCCACTGCACCCCATGCCTTTGGACAGGGAACAAGGCAGGTGTAGAATCAGGCCCCAGGATGCTCTTTGGATTTCAAGTCCTACCATTTGCTGTAGATCACTTGTCTCTTTTTTTTTTTCTTTTTGGCTAGGCCTGATTTTATCTTCCAAAATTTGAATGGTATAAACCTAGTCGTTTTTCTTGGAGACAGTTTCCATGATAATCGCTCACAGTTATTAATTCCTAGCCTCACACTGGCCATGGCGCAGAATCCTGGGTGGCACGCACTGTCAAGTGACAGTTCACTCAGACTCCATATTTTAGAATCACTTGGGAGGCTGTCAAGCTGGGAGAAATGGCCAGAGACAAAGGCCAGTCCAGTCCATCGTGCTCTTTCCTCCTTTTTCACCGTGGTCCCGAGAGTTCCCTGGACTGCTGGGATCCAGCAGGGCACAGGAAGAAAACCTCTAGGTACATGTTAAAGGTGGGTGCCTCAGAGAGGTGGCCTCATGGAATCTGCAGCTGCACCCCTGAGTGCCACGGGGCATGATGGGGAGTGGAAGAGTCTGCGTGCGATGAGGCTTCTGCAACCAAAGCCGGGCTGCCTGCAGGAGACACTACGAAAGGCTAGGGAGCCCTGGGGAAGAAATATAAGCCACTTTTCTGTACAGGGAGGGTTGTTTGAGGGTTGTTAATCCTCAGGTGTCTGTTTCCTCTTTTTTTCCCTCTAGGCAGGAGTAGAGTTGGTGTCCTTGAATTTCAAAGGCATGCAAGTATCAGCATCCCAACTGGAGGTATGTGGGGGGCCTTGGGGAATGTGGATTTGGCTTCAGGCCCCGCAGACTCTGATTCTGATGGCCTTGGGAGAGCCCTTCAACTGACAAGCTTTGTTAGATTCTGGGGAGGTTCTTTGGGATGAGACAGGGAGAGTTTGCGATGATGGCACAAGAAGCCACCTAGTCCGTTTCCCTACCTTCATGGTTCTGTAGCAGCAGAGGTAAGATCAGGCAAATGGTATTAATGGGGCAGGGCTGGAGGGCAGGAAGCTACTAGAAAGGCTCTAGGGCCTGATGACAGTCACAAGCTGCAACACCAGCCAGCAGCGTGCCAGCCTGGTTTTCCCAGACTTGTTCACCTCATCAGACTGCCCCGATGCATGTACCAACTGCCGGGTGACGGAAGTCAGAGGCCCAGGACCCAGCCAGGTATTGGCTCCAGTAACAATGGGAGTGCAAGAGTCCTTGAGCACCTGCCACATGCCAAGCCCTATGCTTGCTTTATCCTATTTAATCCTTGAGGAAACTCTGCAAGTTAGAGATTAATACAGTATTTTTAGAATCCAAGACATCATATACCATTAAGAATAAAAAGCTGCAAATTTAACCTTCACACCACTGCTGGCAATATGCATCTTGATTTTAAAGATGCTAAAATGCAAAAAGAAATGTGCTTTAGAATCAATGTATGCCGGTACCCTCCCTGTCCTTACAGAGGGGTTAAGTAACTTTACCCAAGGTCACACAGCAAGTAAGTATTGGAGCTGAGAGGTAAAACTTGTTCTGACTCCAACGCAGGGGCATCTCCTAGGCTGCTTCTTGGAAGGGTCAAGAGGCAAGACGGAAAGAAAGGCTCCCAGAGAACCAGCCCAGATAAAAATTTTGAATCCAGATGAATTGCTAAAATTGTGGGAAGACAAATGCAGTTGCAGTGATAATGGCTTCTTTTTGTAGGATACATGGTTCCCATAGGTGGTGAAATGACTAAATTAGCCAATCTAAATTCTAAGTCACACTCCTTCCTGCATAGTGAGTTCATAATAAGTCAGTGGGGAAAAATATATGGTTTTGTTCTGGAGTGCCTACCCACGGGGGTATTTTGAGTTTTTCAGTGTTATGAGCTGCTCTGGTATTCACTTTAGTCTAACCCTAGGGGTTGTGTTTGCAAAATTCACATGAAATTAAGTACCAATTGGGTGTGAGCTAATATTGCCCACTTTGTGGGCTTGGGCAGGACAGAAGGTCTAGATTTCAAAGCTATAACTATCCAAATAAAATGGTTTGGAAGAGAAAATCAGCAGAAAATAACTGAATGGAATAAAAATAAAGAGCAGGAGACCTGATTTCTAGTCCTAATTCTGTGGCTAGAATTAGGTGTGTGACTTTGGGAATATCTGCCCCTCTGTCTGATCTCAGTTCTGTTAATCCACCAAATTTGGTGGGGGTAGTGTTAGGTAATTTCGAAGGATCCTGTCAGTTTTTGACTGATTCCATCTATTTTATATCTGGGTGTTATTAAAAATCCCCAAACTAATCCAACTCAACTATTTAAAAACTGAAAGCTGGACCTCTGCTTCTGGCTGTGAAAGAGTAGCGGGGACTGGATTTATCCTTCCACCTTAAACAACTAAAAAAGTGGGCAGAATATGTGGAATGATGGTTGTAACACATTGGAAAACAGGAATGCAGGGCAGTGATCTTCAAGAAAAGGGAAACAAATGAGGTGAGCCCTACAACTGCCCCAGTTTAATACCTAGAGAAAGTTTACCAGCTGGGAACCCAGGCTGAACCTAGGCATCTGCCTAAACTGAGGAGACAGAGGTCAGAATTCAGGGAGGTAAGTAAGGGTGGCAAGAATTTGCAAGGTAATATACCAGAGAGGAGCCTCCCAGAGAGAGAGAGCTCTTGAGAACTCTAAAAGGTACCCCTCAAATCTTTGACTACATGTGAGGAAACTACCCAAGGCTGGGGAAAAAATGACTCAAAAGGGGTAGGTGGAGTGATTTCTAGAGCTCATACAGGGCTGGGAATAGTTCAGTTTCTCAATAGCCAGAGAGAAGAAACTTCATAATATACAGGGCATCAGACTGAGTACTCAGAGAGGATTGCCTCAGCAGTGGAGCCAAGTTAACCTTAGTGTAAAGTTTGTTCTGGTCCCACATAGCAAAGCTTAAAAGCAAGCTTTGAAAGGGTTGAACTGTTTCCAAGTGTCTTTACTGCAGCTCAAACCAAGGCTCAGAAATATTTAACGGAGTACAGAAATCTCTAGCACACAACATGGTAAAATTTGCAAAGTCTGAATTCCAATAAAACGTTACAATGTGTGCAAAATAGGAAAATATGACCCATACTGAGAAGAAAAGTCCTTTAATAGAAACAGACATGGATGGGGATGGAAGAAGGTATTCCACACAAATGGAAATCAAAAGAAATAGGCATGGATGGTGGAATTGGACGACAGACAGTAAAATGGCTTAAAGAATATATTTCATATATTTAAGAAGGTAGAGGAAAGCATAGGCATGTCAAGGGGAGACATAGAAGATAGAAAATAGATTTAAATCTTACTTCTAGAGATAAGAATATAATTTCTGAGATAGAAATACAATGGATAACATTATTAACATGTTAAGACACTGCAGCAGAAAAGTTTAGTGAACTTGAAGACAGAGAAATAGAAACTGTCCAAAATGAAACACAGAGAAAAAAAGATAGAAAACAAAGTAAGCAGAGAAACAATGAGCTGTGGGACAATTTCAAATGGCCTAATATATGTGTAAGTGGAGTCCCAGAAGAAGTTAGGGAGACAGAAATATTATTTGAAGAGATAATGGCTGAAACTTTTCCAAATGTAATAAAAACTATAAACCCACAGATCCAAGAACCTCAACAAAACTCAAGCACAAGAAACATGAAACCATACCAAGGCACATCATAATACTCCCTGTTTCTCCATAAATCCTTGCCATATGGTTGATGAGGATATTTGGAAAAGCTATAACTTTCATACACTGCTTTTGGAATATAAAATAGGACAGCCACGTTGAAAAAGAGTTTGGCTGGTTAAAAAAATATTAAATATACACTGACCATATGACCTAGCTTTTCCACTCCTAAAAGAAATGAAAGCATTTGTCCATGCAAAGATGTACATGAATGTTTATAGCACCTTTATTTGTAATAGATAAAAACTGGAAACAACTCCAGTGTCTATCAACAGGTGAATGGTATATTCACACCTTGGAATACTATTGGGTTGGCCAAAAAGTTCATTCGGGTTTTTCCACATCTTACGGAGAAACCCGAACGAACCTTTTGGCCAACCCAATACTTAGCCCAAAAGAGAACAAATTGTTGATATAGATGACAACATGATGAATCTCACAATAATTATGCTGAGTGAAAGAAACCACACAAAAAAGAGTACATACTGTATGATTTCTGTTACAGAAAATTCCAGAAATGCAAACTAAAGTGACATAAAGCCGATCAGTGGTTGCCTTGGAGTGGGGGAAGAGAGGGAAGGGGTATGAAGAATCTTTTGGAGATGACACAAATGTTCATTATCTTGATGGTGGTGATGGTTCGTGATGTATACCTATGTCAAAACTCATCAAATTGTACTCTTCAGATACGTGCAGTTTAATCTACATGTATTATACCTAAATAAAACTGTATGTAAAAACAAGTCCCTGGGGAAAAAACAACCCAAAGCGAATGGTTTGTGTGTCCAGGATCCCACCTCCAGCATTAGAACACTCACCTTTCTCTAAGGGAACCATCAGGCCTCCCAGCACCCTGTCTTGGCTCTCATCAGTGTACCGTTGTGTTTTAGAAATTGGTGTTCTTGCCCCACCTTCCCTCTGTGATGGGAACACAATGTGAACTCTTCCCAAATGCTTGCAGAATTGTGTCCATCCCTTCGTGGCAGGCTTGCAGCTCTCATTTACTGAGGATTTAACAGTGTACCTTGCACTTGACCTCTCCCAGCTCATTTAATGAACACTGTGTGATCGTGTGCCTCATTTTATAGATGGGGAACCAAAAGCTTAGAAAGGAGCTGTGGCTTACTCAGAGTCACTCTGGAACAGGCAGGGCTAGAATTTGAATTTAGGACTGACTCTGAATTTACAGCCTGGGTGGTTAGCTGCTACACTATTTTGCTTCCCTATCCTAAGCAATTCTTTAAAATGTATCACTGATATGTGAGGAACTTTATATGCCTTATCTCATCTAATTCTCCAACAATCCTGTGAGGTGGGTATTGTTAATTTTCCTTATTTTATAGATGAGAACACTGAGGCTTAGAGAAGCTAAATAATTTGCTCCAAGTCACCCCAATAGCATATGGATAACTTCAGAGGCCACTCTCTGTAGCTGCTTTGCTTACTGTCACCCTCAGGGCAGGAAAGACTTCAATCCTCTCATCTTTGGAACCACACTTAACTCTGCTCTGGAGTTTCACAGCATAACTTTGGTGCAGTGTCAGGTGCCAGGAGCATTGGAACGGCCCACCGCGTTCTACAACATGTATTCCTTGAGTGCAGGGCTTGGGTGGCTAGAGCCAACGTATCACTGATGAGTATTGAATATTCAAAGTACCAAACAGTTCAAACCGCCAATGGCTCTGCATTAAATATTAGGGGCTGTGGAGTTTTCAACGGCGAATTTGTATTTTGTTTTTCATTGAATTAAGACTTGGAAGTTTGATTCGAAACAATGAGCTTGATGGCAGTTAAGAATCAGAAGGGAGCTGCGGAGCCTGTGGGTTGACCAGAGAAAGACAGTTCCTCAAGTGTGCTCAGGTGCCTTCCTCGAAGTGTTAGTGTTGCTTTTTGGCTGTAGACATGGGGCCAAAATGCCTTAAAATGGAGTTGACAGAAAATAGGATTATGTTTCTACGTTTAGGAAAATATTTCTGCCATGCTCAGTTATCAGCATTAGAGGGGGAGAAATCAACCTCTTCAAGCCAAACAGTAATGACCATATACATTTTAGAGCTGTTGCCCAGAGGAATGCAAAGGGTGGCATTTTTCTAGAAGTTGCTCATGTGAAATTCTTTAAAAAGACTGTTCTGTGGTACAGTGTGGTAGAGACAGTCTAGAGACACTCTATACTGGTTTGTGAGAGCTGGTGTACTGGTTTGTTCTGTTTTCAGGAATTTTGCAAGTGATGGTTAAAAATTAAATTACATAAACGTACAGTTAAATGAATTACATTCAAAAAAAGGTAATAAATACTCAAAACACATCACTTCCTAATTGTTTTATCACCTTTGACTATTATCTGTTATCTTGAGATTCTTTAAGTCCATTGTATGTGTATATCGCAAATACTTTATTATACTGTAATGCCGCACATCTCCGCACAACTCCACGTTGACTGACATCACATTGGTCACTTGAAATTGGCCAAGGGAGTATTTTTACCACGGAAATCATCAAACACTGCAAATTAGGACATTTTTCTCTGAGAGCCAGATGTTAAACCTTTACTGACACATCACTGTCTGTAGAACACATTGTTTTTATTTATATAGCTTTATTGAGATATAATCCACATGCCACACACCCATCTAGTGTACAACTCAACTGACTGGAGTATATTCACACACATGTGCAGGCATCACCACACTCAATTTTAGAATATTTTCATCACCTCAAAAAGAAGCCCTTTAGCTAACAGGCCCTTATCCCGCATTCCCCACTCCTTAGCCTTAAGCAATCACTAATTTATTTTTTGTCTCTAATTTATTAGATTTACCTGTTCTGGACATTTCATATAATGGAATCATATAATATGTTGGCTTTCGTGACTGGCTTCTTTCACTTAGCATAGTGTTTTCAAGGTTCATCCATGTTGTGATGTGTGTCAGTACTTCATCCCTTTTTATGACTGAATAATATTTCATTGTATGGATATACCACCTTTTGCTTATCTGTTCATCAGCTGATGGGCATTTGAGCTGTTTCTACCTTTTGGCTATTGTGAATAGCGCTGCTCTGAACATTCATGTCCAGGTTTCTGTTTGAACATCTGTTTCCAGTTCTTTTGGGCATATGCCTAGGAGTGTAATTGCTAGGTCATATGGTGATTCTGTTTAATTTATTGAGGATCTGCCAAATTGTTTTCCACAACAGCTGCACCATTTTACATGCCCACCTGTAGTGTATTGGGATTCCAGTTTCTGCACATCCTCACCAACACTTGTTATTCCCCCCCACCCCCCCCCCACCCCGCTTTTTTTTGATTATAGCCATCCTGGTGGATGTGAAGTGGAATCTCACTGTGGTCTTGATTTGCATTTCCATAAAGACTAGTGAGGTCAAGCATCTTTTCATGTGTGTATTGCCATTTGTATATCTTTCTTGGAGAAATGTCTATTCATATCCTTTTGTAGAGCACTTTTAGAATCTTTTAAAAAATCTTTTAAAATCTCTACTCCTCATAACAACCTTGGAAAGTATGTGTCATGATTCCCATCTTACAGTTGAGGTAACCGAGACTCAAAAAGATGAAACAACTTGCTTAATTTGTACACAGCTAGAAATGGAGGGATGTGTGAATGTGTCTGGCTCGAAAACCTGTACTCCCTCCATTACACCACACTGTTTCCAAGACCCTTGATCTGTCCACTGATACGTCAGTGCTAATACTCTTGTACAGCGACTGTGCTCCTGGTGAGGTCCTCTGGCCTGGGTTCTAGTCCCAGCTCTGTACCTTGGCCTCCATATCCTCATCTCTAGCTGGATGACCTCTATGTCACTCCATTTGTCTAATAGAAGAGTTAGCCCTTTCATTTTGGATGCAGATGTCCCGAGGATTTGTACAAAGGAGGCTTGATTGCTTGGTGTGTTATTTTGAGTGGTTAATGGGATTCTTTTTCTCGGAGCATTATGTTGCACTTGCCTACACCACCGCTCACCTGCTTCATTTCAGCCCACACACTCAGCCTCTCAGCATCTTCTGCACTTTAATCTAAAGAGCTTAACATATTACTACCCAGAAGGGCTGGGTGTTGCCTGGAAACGTGAAGTTTTTACTAGCCTGACTTTCTATTTTTTTTTAACATCTTTATTGGAGTATAATTGCTTTACATTGTTGTGTTATTTGCAGCTGTATAACAAAGTGAATCAGCTATTTGTATACATGTATCCCCATATGCCCTCCCTCTTGCGTCTCCCTCCCACTCTCCCTATCCCACCCCTCTGGGTGGTCACAAAGCACCGAGCTGATCTCCCTGTGCTATGCGGCTGCTTCCCACTAGCTATCTATTTTACATTTGGTAGTGTATATATGTCCATGCCACTCTCTCACTTCGTCCCAGCTTACCCTTCCCCCTCCCCGTGTCCTCAAGTCCAATCTGTACATCTGCATCTTTATCCTGTCTTATCCCTAGGTTCTTTGTAGCCATTTTTAAAATTAGATTCCATATATATGTGTTAGCATACGGTATTTGTTTTTCTCTTTCTGACTTACTTCACTCTGTATGACAGACTCTAGGTCCATCCACCTCATTACAAATAACTCAATTTTGTTCCTTTTTATGGCTGAGTAATATTCCATTGTATGTATGTGCCACATCTTCTTTATCCATTCATCTGTCGATGGACACTTAGGTTGCTTCCATGTCCTGGCTATTGTAAATAGAGCTGCAGTGAACATTGTGGTACATGACTCTTTTTGAATTATGGTTTTCTTAGGGTATATGCCCAGTAGTGGGATTGCTGGTAGTTCTATATTTAGTTTTTTAAGGAACCTCCATACTGTTCTCCATAGTTGCTGTTTCAGTGTACATTCCCACCAACAGGGAAAGAGGGTTCCCTTTTCTGTACACCCTCTCCACCATTTATTGTTTGTAGATTTTTTGATGATGGCCATTCTGACCAGTGTGAGGTGATAGCTCATTGTAGCTTTGCTTTGCATTTCTCTAATGATTAATGATGTTGAGCATCCTTTCATGTGTTTATTGGCAATCTGTATATCTTCTTTGGAGAAATGTCTATTTAGGTATTCTGCCCAGTTTTGGATTGGGTTGTTTGTTTTTTCAATATTGACCTGTATGAGCTCCTAGTGTATTTTGGAGATTAATCCTTTGTCAGTTGCTTCGTTTGCAAATATTTTCTCCCATTCTGAGGGTTGTCTTTTCGTCTTGTTTATGGTTTCCTTTGCTGTGCAAAAGCTTTTAAGTTTCATTAGGTCCCATTTGTTTATTTTTGTTTTTATTTCCATTTCTCTAGGAGGTGGGTCAAAAAGGATCTTGCTGTGATTTATGTCATAGAGTGTTCTGCATATGTTTTCCTCTAAGAGTTTCAGAGGGTCTGGCCTTACATTTAGGTCTCAAATCCATTTTGAGTTTATTTTTGTGTATGGTGTTAGGGAGTATTGTAATTTCTTTCTTTTACATGTAGCTGTCCAGTTTTCGCAGCACCACTTATTGAAGAGACTGTCTTTTCTCCATTATATATCTTTGCCTCCTTTGTCATAGATTAGTTGACCATAGGTGCGTGGGTTTATCTCTGGGCTTTCTATCTTGTTCCATTGATCTATGTTTCTGTTTTTGTGCCAGTACCATATTGTCTTGATTACTGTAGCTTTGTAGTATAGTCTGAAGTCAGGGAGTCTGATTCCTCCAGCTCCGTTTTTTTTCCCTCAAGACTGCTTTGGCTATTCGGGGTCTTTTGTGTCTCCATACAAATTTTAAGAGGATTTGTTCTAGTTCCGTAAAAAATGCCATTGGTAATTTGATAGGGATTGCATTGAATCTGTAGATTGCTTTGGGTAGTATAGTCATTTTCACAATATTGATTCTTCCAATCCAAGAACATGGTATATCTCTCCATCTGTTGGTATCATCTTTAATTTCTTTCATCAGTGTCTTATAGTTTTCTGCATACAGGTCTTTTGTCTCCCTAGGTAGGTTTATTCCTAGGTATTTTATTCTTTTTGTTGCAATGGTAAATGGGAGTGTTTCCATAATTTCTCTTTCAGATATTTCATCATTAGTGTATAGGAATGCAAGAGATTTCTGTGCATTAATTTTGTATCCTGCAACTTTACCAAATTCATTGATTAGCTCTAGTAGTTTTCTGGTGGCATCTTTAGGATTCTCTATGTATAGTATCATGTCATCTGCAAACAGTGACAGTTTTACTTCTTCTTTTCCAATTTGTATTCCTTTTATTTCTTTTTCTTCTCTGATTGCCGTGGCTAGGACTTCCAAATCTATGTTGAATAATAGTGGTGAGAGTGGACATCCTTGTCTCGTTCCTGATCTTAGAGGAAAAGCTTTCAGTTTTTCACCATTGAGAATGATGTTTGCTGTGGGTTTGTCGTATATGGCCTTTATTATGTTGAGGTAGGTTCCCTCTATGCCCACTTTCTGGAGAGTTTTTATCATAAATGGGTGTTGAATTTTGTCAAAAGCTTTTTCTGCATCTATTGAGATGATCATATGGTTCTTATTCTTCAATTTGTTAAAATGGTGTATCACATTGATTGATTTGCATATATTGAAGAATCCTTGCATCCCTGGGATAAATCCCACTTGATCGTGGTGTATGATCCTTTTAATGTGTTGTTGGATTCTGTTTGCTAGTATTTTGTTGAAGATTTTTGCATCTATATTCATCAGTGATATTGGTCTGTAATTTTCTTTTTTTGCAGTATCTTTGTCTGGTTTGGTATCAGGGTGATGGTGGCCTCATAGAATGAGTTTGGGAGTGTTCCTTCCTCTGCAATTGTTTGGAAGAGTTTGAGAAGGATGGGTGTTAGCTCTTCTCTAAATGTTTGATAGAATTCACCTGTGAAGCCATCTGGTCCTGGACTTTTGTTTGTTGGAAGATTTTTAATCAGAGTTTCAATTTCATTACTTGTGATTGGTCTGTTCATATTTTCTGTTTCTTCCTGGTTCAGTCTTGGAAGGTTATACCTTTCTAAGAATTTGTCCATTTCTTCCAGGTTGTCCATTTTATTGGCATAGAGTTGCTTGTAGTAGTCTCTTAGGATGCTTTGTATTTCTGCAGTGTCTGTTGTAACTTCTCCTTTTTCATTTCTAATTCTACTGATTTGAGTCCTCTCCCTCTTTTTCTTGATGAGTCTGGCTAATGGCTTATCAATTTTGTTTATCTTCTCAAAGAACCAGCTTTTAGTTTTATTGATCTTTGCTATTGTTTTCTTTGTTTCTATTTCATTTATTTCCGCTCTGATTTTTTTTAACATCTTTAATGGAGTATAATTGCTTTACAATGCTGTATTAGTTTCTGCTTTATAAAAAAGTGAATCAGTTATACATATACATATGTTCCCATATCTCTTTCCTCTTGCATCTCCCTCTGATCTTTATGATTTCTTTCCTTCTGCTAACTTTGGGTTTTGTTTGTTCTTCTTTCTCTAGTTCCTTTAGGTGTAAGGTTAGATTGTTTACTTGAGATTTTTCTTGTTTCTTTAGGTAGGCTTGTATAGCTATAATCTTCCCTGTTAGAACTGCTTTTGCTGCATCCCGTAGATTTTGGGTCGTCGTGTTTTCATTGTCATTTGTCTCTAGGTATTTTTTGATTTTGTCTTTGATTTCTTCAGTGGTCTCTTGGTTATTTAGTAACGTATTGTTTAGCCTCCATGTGTTTGTGCTTTTCACGTTTTTTTCCCTGTAATTCATTTCTAATCTCATAGCATTGTGGTCAGAAAAGAAGCTTCATATGATTTCAATTTTCTTAAGTTTACTGAGGCTTGATTTGTGACCCAAGATGTGATCTATCCTGGAGAATGTTCTGTGCGCACTTGAGAAGAAAGTGTAATCTGCTGTTTTTGGATGGAATGTCCTATAAATATCAATTAAATCTATCTGGTCTATTGTGTCATTTAAAGCTTCTGTTTCCTTATTTATTTTCTGTTTGGATGATCTGTCCATTGGTGTAAGTGAGGTGTTAAAGTCCCCCACTATTATTGTGTTACTGTCGATTTCCTCTTTTATAGCTGTTAGCAGTTGCCTTATGTATTGAGGTGCTCCTATGTTGGGGGCATATATATTTATAATTGTTATATCTTCTTCTTGGATTGATCCCTTGATCATTATGTAGTGTCCCTCCTTGTCTCTTGTAACATTCTTTATTTTAAAGTCTATTTTATCTGATATGAGTATAGCTACTCCAGCTCTCTTTTGATTTCCATTTGCATGGAATATCTTTTTCCATCCCCTCACTTTCAGTCTGTATGTGTCCCTAGGTCTGAAGTGGGTCTCTTGTAGACAGCATATATATGGGTCTTGTTTTTGTATCCATTCAGCAAGCCTGTGTCTTTTGGTTGGAGCATTTAATCCATTCACGTTTAAGGTAATTATCGATATGTATGTTCCCATGACCATTTTTTTAATTGTTTTGGGTTTGTTTTTGTAGGACCTTTTCTTCTCTTGTGTTTCCCACTTAGAGAAATTCCTTTAGCATTTGTTGTAAAGCTGGTTTGGTGGTGCTGAATTCTCTTAGCTTTTGCTTGAATGTAAATCTTTTGATTTCTCCATCAAATCAAAATGAGATCCTTGCCGGGTAGAGTAATCTTGATTGTAGGTTCTTCCCTTTCATCACTTTAAGTATATCATGCCACTCCCTTCTGGCTTGTAGAGTTTCTGCTGAGAAATCAGCTGTTAACCTTATGGGAGTTCCCTTGTATATTATTTGTCATTTTTCCCTTGCTGCTTTCAATAATTTTTCTTTGTCTTTAATTTTTGCCAATTTGATTACTGTGTGTCTCGGCGTGTTTCTCCTTGGGTTTATCCTGTATGGGACTCTCTGCGCTTCCTGGACTTGGGTGACTATTTCCTTTCCCGTGTTAGAGAAATTTTTGACTATAATCTCTTCAAATATTTTCTCTGGTCCTTTCTATCTCTCTTCTCCTTCTGGGACCCCTATAATGCGAATGTTGTTGCGTTTAATGTTGTCCCAGAGGTTGCTTAGGCTGTCTTCATTTCTTTTCATTCTTTTTTCTTTAGTCTGTTCCGCAAAGTGAATTCCACCATTCTGTCTTCCAGGTCACTTATCTGTTCTTCTGCCTCAGTTATTCTGCTGTTGATTCCTTCTAGTGTAGTTTTCATTTCAGTTATTGTATTGTTCATCTCTGTTTGTTTGTTCTTTAATTCTTCTAGGTCTTTGTTAAACATTTCTTGCATCTTCTCGATCTTTGCCTCCATTCTTATTTGGAGGTCCTGGATCATCTTCACTATCATTATTCTGAATTCTTTTTCTGGAATGTTGCCTATCTCCACTTCATTTAGTTGTTTTTCTGGGGTTTTATCTTGTTCCTTCATGTGGTATATAGCCCTCTGCCTTTTCATCTTGCCTATCTTTCTGTGAATGTGGTTTTTGTTCCACAGGCTGCAGGATTGTAATTTTTCTTGCTTCTGCTGTCTGCCCTCTCTCCCAGCACCACTTATTGAAGAGGCTGTCTTTTCTCCATTGTATATTCTTGCCTCCTTTATCAAAGATAAGGTGACCATATGTGCGTGGGTTTATCTCTGGACTTTCTATCCTGTTCCATTGATCTCTATCTGATTTTGTGCCAGTACCATACTGTTTTGACTGTAGCTTTGTAGTATAGTCTGAAGTCCAGGAGCCTGATTCCTCCAGCTCCATTTTTCCTTCTCAAGATTGCTTTGGCTATTTGGGGTCTTTTGTGTTTCCATACAAATTGTGAAATTTTTTGTTCTAGTTCTGTGAAAAATGCCCGTGGTAGTTTGATAGGGATAGCATTGAATCTGTAGATTGCTTTGGGTAGTAGAGTCATTTTCAGAATGTGGATTCTTCCAATCCAAGAACATGGTATATCTCTCCATCTCTTTGTGTCATCTTTGATTTCTTTCATCAGTGTTTTATAGTTTTCTGAGTACAGGTCTTTTGCCCCCTTAGGTAGGTTTATTCGTAGGTATTTTATTCTTTTTGTTGCAGTGGTAAATGGGAGTGTTCCCTTAATTTCTCTTTCAGATTTTTCATCATTAGTGTATAGGAATGGAATAGATTTCTGTGCATTAATTTTGTATCCTGCTAGTTTACCAGATTCATTGATGAGCTTCAGTGGTTTTCCAGTAGCATCTTTAGGATTCTCTATGTATAGTATCATGTCATCTGCAAACAGTGCCAGTGTTACTTCTTCTTTTCTGATTTGGGTTCCTTTTATTTATTTTTCTTGTCTGATTGCTGTGGCTAAAACTTCCAAAACTATGTTGTATAATAGTGGTCAGAGTGGGCAACCTTGTCTTGTTCCTGATCTTAGTGGAAATGGTTTCAGTTTTTCACCACTGAGGACGATGTTGGCTGTGGGTTTGTCATATATGGCCTTTATTATGTTGAGGTAAGTTCCCTCTATGCCTACTTTCTGGAGGGTTTTTATCATGAATGGGTTTTGAATTCTGTCAAAAGCTTTCTCTGCATCTATTGAGATGATCATATGGTTTTTCTCCTTCAGTTGTTAATATGGTCTATTACATTGATTGATTTGCATATATTGAAGAATCCTTGCATTCCTGGGACAGACCCCACGTGATCATCGTGTATGATCCTTTTAATGTTCTGCTGGATTCTGTTTGCTAGTATTTTGTTGAGGATTTTTGCATCCATGTTCAACAGTGATATTGGTCTGTAGTTTTCTTTTTTTGTGACATCTTTGTCTGGTATTGATATCCAGGTGATGGTGGCCTCATAGAATGAGTTTGGAGTGTTCCTCCCTCTGTGCTTCCTGGAGTTAATTAACTATTTCCTTACCCATATTAGGGAACTTTTCAACTATAATCTCTTCAAATATTTTCTCAGTCCCTTTCTTTTTCTCTTCTTCTTCTGGGACCCCTATAATTCGAATATTGGTGTGTTTATATTGTCTCAGAGGTCTCTGAGACTGTCCTCAATTCTTTTCATTCTTTTTCCTTTATTTTGCCCTGCAGTAGTTATTTCCACTATTTTATCTTCCAGGTCAGTTATCCGTTCTTCTGCCTCAGTTATTCTGCTATTGATCTTTCTAGAGAGTGTTTAATTTCATTTAGTGGGTTGTTCATGATTGTTTGTTTGCTCTTTGGTTCTTCTAGGTCCTTGTTAAATGTTCCTTGTATTTTCTCCATTCTATTTCTAAGATTTTGGATCATCTTTACTATCATTATTCTGAGTTATTTTTTAGGTAGACTGCCTATTTCCTCTTCATTTGTTAGGTCTGGTGGGTTTTTACCTTGCTCCTTCATCTGCTGTGTGTTTCTTTGTCTTCTCATATTGCTTAACTTACTGTGTTTGTGGTCTGCCTTTCGCAGGCTGCAGGTTTGTAATTCCTATTGTTTTTGGTGTCTGCCCCCAGTGAATAAGGTTGGTTCAGTGGGTTGTGTAGGCTTCCTGGTGGAGGGGACTGGTGCCTGTGTTCTGGAGCCTGAGGCTGGATCTTGTCTTTCTGGTGGGCAGGTCCACGTCTGGTGGTGTGTTTTTGGGTATCTGTGACCTTATTATGATTTTAGGCAGCCTCTCAGCTAATGGGTGGGGTTGTGTTCCTGTCTCGCTAGTTGTTTGGCATAGGATGTCCAGCACTGTAGCTTGCTGGTCGTTGAGTGGAGCTGGGTCTTGGCATTGAGATGGAGATCTCTGGAAGGTTTTTGCCATTTGATATGTCATGGAGCTGGGAGGTGTCTGGTGGACTAATGTCCTGAACTTGGGTCTCCCACCTCAGAGGCACAGCCCTGACGCCTGGCTGGAGCACGAATATCCTGTCATTCACACGGATCAGAATAAAAGGGAGAAAAAATTAAAGTAAGAAAGATAAAGATAAAATAAAATAAAATAAGATAAAATAAGATAAAATAAAATAAAAAAGTTATTAAAATAAAAACAGAAATAATTATTAAAAATTTTTAAAGTAATTTAAAAAAAAGAAAGAAAGAAAGAACAACCAAACCAAAAAACAAATCTACCAATGATTACAAGCACTGAAAACTGTACTAAAAAAACAAAACAAAAAGAAGAACTTACAAAAAAATGGACAGTCAGAAGCCTAGGAGAAATGGTAAAAGCAAAGCTATACAGACAAAATCACACACAGAAGCATACGCATACACACTCACAAAAAGAGAAAAAGGGAAAAAATATATATATATTGTTGCTCCCAAAGTCCACCTTCTCAATTTGGGATGATTCCTTGTCTATTCAGGTATTCCACAGATGCAGGGTACATCAAGTTGATTGTGGAGATTTAATCCGCTGCTTCTGAGGCTGCTGGGAGATATTTCCTTTCTCTTCTTTGTTCGCACAGCTCCCGGGGTTCAGCTTTGGATTTGGACCCACCTCTGCATGTAGGTCGCCTGAGGGCGTATGTTCTTTGCTCAGAAAGGACGGGGTTAAAGGAGCAGCTGATTCGGGGACTCTGGCTCACTCAGGCCAGGGGAAGGGAGGGGTACAGATGCAGGGCGAGCCTGCGGCAGCAGAGGCCACCATGACATTGCACCAGCCTGAGGCGCGCCGCATGTTCTCCCGGGGAAGTTGTCCCTGGATCACGGGACCCTGGCAGTGGTGGGCTGCACAGGCTCCTGGGAGGGGCAGTGTGGAGAGTGACCTGTGCTCGCACACAGGCTTCTTGGTGGCGGCAGCAGCAGCCTTAGCGTCTCATGCCCGTCTCTGGGGTCCGCGCTGATAGCCGCGGCTCATGCCCATCTCTGGAGCCCCTTTAAGCGGTGCTCTGAATCCCCTCTCCTCGCGCACCAGGAAACAAAGAAGCAAGAAAGAGTCTCTTGCCTTTTCGGCAGCTCCAGACTTTTCCCGGACTCCCTCCCAGCTAGCCGTGGCGCACTAGCCCCCTTCAGGCTTTGTTCACGCAGCCAACCCCAGTCCTCTCTCTGCGATCCGACCGAAGCCTGAGCCTCAGCTCCCAGCCCCCGCCCGCCCCGGCGGGGGAGCAGACAAGCCTCTCGGGCTGGTGAGTGCTGGTTGGCACCGATCCTCTGTGCGGGAATCTCTCCGCTTTGCCCTCCGCACCCCTGTGGCTGCGCTCTCCTCCGTGGCTCCGAAGCTTCCCCCCTCTGCCACCCGCAGTCTCCGCCCGCGAAGGGGCTTTGTAGTGTGTGGAAACCTTTCCTCCTTCACAGCTCCCTCCCACTGGTGCAGGTCCCATCCCTATTCTTTTGTCTCTGTTTTTTCTTTTTTCTTTTGCCCTACCCAGGTACGTGGGGAGTTTCTTGCCTTTTGGGAGGTCTGAGGTCTTCTGCCAGCATTCAGTAGGTGTTCTGTAGGAGTTGTTCCACAAGTAGATGTATTTCTGATGTATTTGTGGGGAGGAAGGTGATCTCCACGTCTTACTCTTCCACCATCTTGGAGCTCCTCCTCTGATGTATGATCCTTTTAATGTGCTGTTGGATTCTGTTTGCTAGTATTTTGTTGAGGATTTTTGCATCTATGTTCATCAGTGATAGTGGCCTATAGTTTTCTTTTTTTGTAACATCTTTGGTTTTGGTATCAGGGTGATGGTGGCCTTGTAGAAAGAGATTGGGAGTGTTCTTCCTCTGCTATATTTTGGAAGAGTGTGAGAAGGATAGGTGTTAGCTCTTCTCGGAATGTTTGATAGAATTTGCCTGTGAATCCATCTGGTCCTGGGCTTTTGTTTGTTGGAAGATTTTTAATCACAGTCTCAATTTCAGTGCTTGTGATTGGTCTGTTTATATTTTCTGTTTTTCCTAGTTCAATCTCGGAAGGTTGTGCTTTTCTGAGAATTTGTACATTTTTTCCAGGTTGTCCATTTTATTGGCGTATAGTTGCTTGTAGTAATCTCTCATGATCCTTTGTATTTCTGCAGTGTCAGTTGTTACTTCTCCTTTTTCATGCCTAATTCTGTTGATTTGAGTCTTTTCCCTTTTTTTCTTGATGAGTCTGGCTAATGGTTTATCAATTTTGTTTATCTTCTCAAAGAACCAGCTTTTAGTTTTATTTATCTTTGCTATCGTTCCTTCATTTCTTTTTCATTTATTTCTGATCTGATCTTTATGATTTCTTTCCTTCTGCTAACTTTGGGGTTTTTTTTGTTCTTCTTTCTCTAATTGCTTTAGGTGTAAGGTTAGGTTGTTTATTTGAGATGATTCTTGTTTCTTGAGGCAGGATTGTATTGCTATAAACTTCCCTCTCAGAACTGCTTTTAGTGCATCCTATAGGTTTTGGGCCGTCGTGTTTTCATTGTCATTTGTTTCTAGGTATTTTTTGATTTCCTCTTGGATTTCTTCAGTGATGTCTTGGTTATTTAGTAGTGTATTGTTTAGCCTCCATGTGTTTGTATTTTTTACAGTTTTTTTCCTGTAATTGATATCTAGTCTCATAGCGTTGGGGTCAGAAAAGATACTTGATATGATTTCATTTTTCTTAAATTTACAGGGGCTTGATTTGTGACCCAAGATATGATCTATCCTGGAGAATGTTCCATGAGCACTTGAGAAGAAAGTGTATTCTGTTGTTTTTGGATGGAATGTCCTATAAATATCAATTAAGTCCATTTTGTTTAATGTATCATTTAAAGCTTGTGTTTCCTTATTTATTTTCATTTTGGATGATCTGTCCATTGGTGAAAGTGGGGTGTTAAAGTCCCCTACTATGATTGTGTTACTGTCGATTTCCCCTTTTATGGCTGTTAGCATTTGCCTTATGTACTGTGGTGCTCCTATGTTGGGTGCATAAATATTTACAATTGTTATATCTTCTTCTTGGATCGATCCATTGATCATTATGTAGTGTCCTTCTTTGTCCCTTGTAATAGTCTTTATTTTAAAGTCTATTTTGTCTGATATGGGAATTGCTACTCCAGCTCTCTTTTGATTTCCATTTGCATGGAATATCTTTTTCCATCCCCTCAATTTCAGTCTGTATGTGTCCCTAGGTCTGAAGTGGGTCTCTTGTAGACAGCATATATATGGGTTTTGTTTTTGTATCCATTCAGCCAGTCTATGTCTTTTGGTGGGAGCATTTAACCCATTTACATTTAAGGTAGTTATCAATATGTACGTTCCTATTCCCATTTTCTTAATTGTTTTGAGTTTGTTATTGTAGGTCTTTTCCTTCTCCTGTGTTTCCTGCCTAGAGAAGTTATTTTAGCATTTGTTGTAGAGCTGGTTTGGTGGTGCTGAATTCTCTTAGCTTTTGCTTGTCTTTAAAGGTTTTAATTTCTCTGTCAAATCTGAATGAGATCCTTCCTGGCTAGAGTAATCTTGGTTGTAGGTTCTTCCCTTTCATCACTTTAAATATATCCTGCCACTCCCTTCTGGCTTGCAGAGTTTCTGCTGAAAGATCAGCTGTTAACCTTATGGGGATTCCCTCGTATGTTATTTGTTGTTTTTCCCTTGCTGCTTTTAATATTTTTTCTTTGTATTTAATTTTTGATAGTTTGATTAATATGTGTCTTGGCATGTTTCTCCTTGGATTTATCCTGTATGGGACTCTCTGTGCTTCCTGGGCTTGATTGACTATTTCCTTTCCCATATTAGGGAAGTTTTCAACTATAATCTCTTCAAATATTTTCTCAGTCCCTTTCTCTTTCTCTTCTTCTTCTGGGACCCCAAGAATTCGAATGTTGTGCGTTTAATGTTGTCCCAGAGGTCTCTGAGACTGTCCTCAATTTTTTTCATTCTTTTTTCTTTATTCTGCTCTGCAGTCATTATTTCCACTATTTTATCTTCCAGGTCACTTATCCGTTCTTCTGCCTCAGTTCTTCTGCTATTGATTCCTTCTAGAGAATTTTTAATTTCATTTATTGTGTTGTTCATCATTGTTTGTTTGCTCTTTAGTTCTTCTAGGTCCTTGTTAAAAGTTTCCTGCATTTTCTCCATTCTATTTCCAAGATTTTGGATCCTCTTTACTATCATTACTCTGATTTCTTTTTCAGGTAGACTGCCTATTTCCTCTTTATTTGTTTGGTCTGGTGGGTTTTTACCTTGCTCCTTCATCTGCTGTGTGTTTCTCTGTCTTCTCCTTTTGCTTAACTTACTGTGTTTGGGGTCTCCTTTTTTTCAGGCTGCAGGTTCATAGTTCCTGTTGTTTTTGGTGTCTGCCGTCAGTGGGTAAGGTTGGTTCAGTGGGTTGTGTAGGCTTCCTGGTGGAGGGGACTGGTGCCTGTGTTCTGGTGGATGAGGCTGGATCTTGTCTTTCTTGTGGGCAGGACCGTATCTGGTGGTGTGTTTTGGGGTGTCTGTGACCTTATTATGATTTTAGGCAGCCTCTCTGCTAATGGATTGGGCTGTGTTCCTGTCTTGCTAGTTGTTTGGCATGGGGTGTCCAGCCCTGGAACTTGCTGGTCGTTGAGTGGAGCTGGGTCTTAGCATTGAGACAGAGATGTCTGGGAGAGCTTTCGCCGTTGCATATTACGTGGGGCCTTGAGGTCTCTGGTGGTCCAGTGTCCTGAAGTCGGCTCTCCCACTTCAGAGGCTCAGGCCTGACCCCCGGCCAGAGCACCAAGACTCTGTCAGCCGCATGGCAGTTAATGTGGCAGTCTCCATTCTGAACTCAGACTATGAGGGTCCACAGTAGCTGTTCAGCTAGAACAGGCTGACTTGGGAGCATTTTGTCTACGAGGCTGTCTCCAGCAGCCGGTGGCTAAAAGAGTAGGTCTCCACATGTGCTGTCAGAATCTTAAACGTTTATATAGAGGTCTTCACTGGGTTCAGTCCCGGATTCGGTACAGATGGTCTCAAGAGCACCTTACTCTCTCAAGGCTGTGTACTTGAAACAGCTCCTAAGCCTGAGGGTCTACAAGCTGCAGGAAGACGAGACCGCCTGGGGCGGCTTGCAAGCCGTGATTCTTGCCACAAACCCTGCTTCTGTGGTCGTGGAATCCGGCTTCCCCCACCGCTCTGCAATGAGTTTTCACTGAAGCTTTCTCTCTGTGCTGAGGAGATTCATGCTACCTGAGTTGCCCAAAGCCATAGAGCACATAAATATTGGGGCTGGGGTACAAACCCAGCATATCTGGCTCCAAGGTCTGTGTTACGTCACCCAACGAGAGTGGGGAGGCCATGCACCTAAACGCCTCACCCCCACGAGCCGCCTCCTCAAACCCACGCTGCCACAGGAAGAGTCTTGCGCGCCGGCGCCCCTGCGCAGCCACGCAAACCCCTCTCAGCCTTAGAGGCTCGTGTTTTCAGTGTAGCACGGGGTTCCGATCCTACCAGCCCCCGCGAATGAACGTGGAGCTACAGGCGCTCGGAGGCTGGCACTGAGGCTGCACTGTGGGAAGCAAAGCCTCACCCCTTTGCCTGACTTTCTTCCACATAATTTTTGCCTAAGTCAGTTAAGATAGATCTCTCCATCAGTTTTTGGGGGGAGGCCATGGTGTCTAGACTTCTCTTCTCAGAGAAAATCAGGTTTATCCCTGTTTCCTGTCCCTGTGCCCATTGCTCATCCATGATACGATGGTACCCTGACTCCCATGGTGGTTTGGAACTCTGTCAAAATCTTCCGTTTTCACATTCCCTTTTTTTATCCATGCATGTTTTTACTGCTTAAACATTTCTGATAGATCGGCCAGGCATGAATTCATCTTGTGTAAACTGTTTTCCAAACGGTCATTGAGCTCCTCCTTTGTTATAAAAATTATGTGTTGCCCAGCCCGTGACCCGGGATCTCTTTAGGACCCTTATCAATGGAACTCGTACTGGCAACGTGGCAGCCTTGTTGTGGGGGCCGTTGGTGAGGACAGACTGCACCCTCTGGCCTAGTTTCATGGAGACACTTTGCCCCTGAATCCTAGTGAAGGGTGCACATTTAGGCCATTCTGCGGGCCTTGGACATCCACAGCATTTGCCACTATGTGGTCTCATGACTTGGACACTTCCAGTGGGAGCTGGGGAGCAGACATCCCAGTGATACCCTGCTTGGTATTTGTTCACTTCTTGGCCTCCCAAGCATGGCTGTTATCCCAACTGTCAGTTGTCCCCACTGATTGTCTTGCTGGCATTCTTCTTAGATTAGACCTCAAGAGGCTCTTAACTTTGGCTTTCAGGTACCTTGCGTGGTTCGTCTTCAGTTCCTTTGGTCCCCCAGAGTTGTAGTTTGCCTCTGCTCCACCACTTTTGGGGAGCGTCTTTGTTCCCTTTGCTTGAGCCACCTTTCCAGTTGAAGAAGGAGATTTTATCATACTGCTCATCTCTCTCTTACTTGGCTACTTAGTTGCTCGAAGATAGTTCTTTCAAAGTCTCTGATGTTTTGGATTCTTGGTGCACATTGCCCTAGATTTTCAGTAAGATGTTTTCTAAACTATCTACAGGCCTCTTGTGGTTATTGCCGTACTTAACTCTTTCATATTCTTTCCTAACGAATGTTCACATTTGGTCAGAATGAAGTAAGTCAGCCTGTGGTGGATTTCTTTGGCTTTCCCTCTCCCACTGGGATGCTGGCCCTGATTATTCTGGGGTCAAGATTTTAGAAGCCTTACTCAAAATAACCTGATCAGTATCTCTTACTAATGATAGGCTTCCATCTTCCATAGGGGCCTAGGGTGAAGGGAGAGGACGGATGAAACCGATAGGTGCTATGTGGCAATATGGGGTGTCAGAGAACCTGGCTTCTAGCCTGTGTCAGTCACAGTTTTCCTGTATGATAGTACGAAGGCCATTTCCCTTCTCAGGGCTCAGTTTCATCCTTTTAATGAGAAGACTGGCCCATAGGAAGGACAGGGGTGTATAAATGTGGTCCCAATGATTCAGTTTCCATTACTGTGTTTTCAACACGCACCCCTGTCTATGAGTAAAGAGTTAGATTCAGATCGAGTGAGCCTTGGGCAAGATTGTTGGATCCTTCCGGTATCTGAACCCTGGAATCAGGATTTAGATCAGAATTGGTGGCTGGGACTGGGCTGTATGGCTCTGGAGAAAAGGGTCCCAAACTTCCATTCTCTGTTTCATCACACCTAGCCCTGTACTCTGGCTCTTTAATCTTTTCCACAGTGGGGTGGGGAGCACTGCTGACCAAGCTTAGTGTTTCTTTGAGTACAGTGATGCTGAACTTTTTTGCTTCTGAATAAGGGACCCCTGAAACTAATGAAAGAAACTAATGAAAGCTAGGGACCCTGTCCACCAAAAAACGCATGTACACGGACACACACACACACACACACACACACCAATCCGAACCCAGTTGTAGGGGGTTCATGACCTATGAAGGCAGTCCATGCAGTCTGGAGTCTAGGGATCCTTGGTTAATAGCTCCTGCCCTAGAAGGTGGCTCCTGGCCAGCACTGAGCTCAGCATCCTCCCTTGCAGCTTGGTTATGCTCTGGCTTCATGGACTAGGACCAGTGTGGGTGATCAACAAACCACCGGAATTGATCCAGAGCCTTGATTGTGTCTGGAAGGAGTCATTTTCCCTTGGATAGTAATTCTATAGCTGAGAAGTTGTGCTAAGCCCTGCCAGCAGTAAAAAGGAGAAGGAATGAGGGCCAAGTGGGCAGATTCTCACGGCATCTCAGGTCAAGGAGCTTTCTGTGATGGGAGGCTTGCTGGTGGATGTAGAATCACTGGGAAGTGCTTCTGTGGCTGGTAAATGGGGAAGAGAATCCATTGCTTTCTATTATACCAA
This sequence comes from Balaenoptera acutorostrata, assembly GCF_949987535.1. Taxonomy (NCBI): domain Eukaryota; kingdom Metazoa; phylum Chordata; class Mammalia; order Artiodactyla; family Balaenopteridae; genus Balaenoptera; species Balaenoptera acutorostrata. Next base: position 118,593,630 of record NC_080085.1, read on the forward strand.
CCAGAAACTATGAAAAAGCAGACCAGTGGAGAGTAAGGTAAAAGCTCAATTGAGAGTGAAGTTATGTTCCAATGCCAGGCAGTGGTTTGAATGAGGGTGAAGAACTAATGGATGAAATGAGTAGACTTAGAGAGCCAGTGACCTAAAAAAGCAGCAGCCGAAGGAAAAGTAAATGGTAGAGGAGGGGGAACGTTCTTAGGGAAAACCTCTCTCACCCTATTTTATTTCTTGATGGAGACATGATTTCCTTTGAGAGAGCTTGCTCATCTGTGCCAGTGGAGCTGTGGGGACATGTGAGCGGGAAGCTGGGATCCAGAGAGTGGAGATTAGGAGTTGGGCAAAGAGCACTTCAGTGCGTGCAGATTCGTCCTTAATGTACCTGGGTTTGGTCCGTTTTGAAGCAGAATGTCCTTTCTGAAGACTGAGCTGGGTTGAGTGCTGGCTCTACACACCCGCCATGGTGAGCAGTAGCTGTCTAAGAGGTGGAGCTTGTGAAACAGCTTTGGCTAGACTGGGGTACCATCAGAGAAATGCTCCTTTGGGGCTCACAGGCAGAGGAAAAAGGGGTCAGTTAGTTGGAATTCATCGTGTCAGTCTTGGGCATCTGTTTGGCATCATGAATTTACCCCTGGCATTGACCCAGCCAAAGAGCTGGAGTGGCAGCTGAAGTGTAACTGTGGCAGGAGGAGAGTCCTACTTTGCCTGTGGTGTGTTCAAGTGGGACAAGCCAATGGGGCTTGGAGGCTGAATAGCTTTCTTTGCTCAAATGTAGCACCTTCCCTGCCTAAGGCAACATGCCGTTTCTGTGGGTGGTTGTAGGTATGCTCATGGGGTAATAGCCAAGGAAATGTTTATAATCAACCACTTCAGAGGCGGCAGGAGTGACCTGCTGCTAACAGACCACTCACCATCTCTTACTTGCCCCACCACAAGAAGGCAGAGAAGTTTTTTTTACTCCCTCCCTCCTTCTTTCTTTCTCTCTTTCCCTCCCTTCCTTCCTTCCTTCCTCCCTCCCTCCCTCCCTCCCTCCCTCTCTCTCTCTCTCTTTCTTTCTTTCTTTCTTCTTCTCTCTCTCTCTCTTCATCCCTCCCTCTCTCTCTCTCTTTCTTTCTTTCTTCTTAGACCTCTCTTATCATCTTTATGGTCAAGGACTTTTGGGAGAAAACTTTGAGAGTAGGTTACCAGGGAAAAGGCGCTGAGGAGGGGTGCTGGGCAAGCTGAATTAATGACCACTATAGGTTGCTGGGGATCCCTTGGCTTTCTTTAGGTTCACTCTTACGTTCATGGGCCCTTCAGAAGAGTTTGACTTGTTCTTTAACCTTTGCCATCCAGTGCTAGGCTGGGGTCCATCCCATCACTTTTGTTCATTCTTGTTTGACAGGCCATGCTCTGGGTCTCAGACTCAACTGCTAGAGCCGCATCCAGGAGGGGCAGTTCCGGAAAGGTAACACATTCTGTTATGTTCTGTGGGCAACAGGAGTGGGGGCTACACGGGACATGCTAGTGTCTGACTCAACTTTCACTTCTAGCACAAAGAGCCTATTCCACAGCCCTCTCCTCAGATATACACATATCAGTGTGTGTGTGTGCACTTTTCTTCCTTCCCTCCTTCCTTCCCTTCCCTTTCCTCCTTCCCTCCTTTCTTCCTTTCTTTCTTTCTTTCTTTCTTTCTTTCTCTCTCTTTCTTTCCCCTTCCTTCCTCCTGCCTGCCTTCCTTCTTTCTTTCTTTCTTTCTTCCTTTCTTCTTTCTCTCTCCCTTCCTCCCTCCCTCCCGTCCTTCCTTCCTTCCTTCCTTCCCTTCTTTTCCTTTCTTTCTTGGCTCTTTGGACCAGAAGTGGACGCCTGACCCAAGAGTGGTCCCTACCGAGGCTGGCACCAAGGGCTTGGCCTAAGAGTGGCCTTGGCAATCAGCCAGACCATGCAGACAGTGCCCTCTGGGATTTGGACTAGAGAATGTTGAGAGGCTTGGTCAGTTAGTCATTTGAGGGACACAGGCAAGAGAGCAGAGACACCATGAGAGATGATGTGACACATGAGAAAGAGAAATGGCAAGAGTAGCAGGTCCCCAGAGAAGCCTTAGTTCCTGATGACTTTCAACTTCCAAACTCCTCCTCTCACTTTTTAATTATTTTTTACTGTGGAAGTTCTCAAACATATGCAAAATTAAAGACGATACCTTAATAAACCCCATATACCAATCACCCAGCTTAAGCAATTATCATGGCCAATCTTGTTCCATTTAATTCCCACCCACTCCTTCTTCCCCGCATCCCCTGGAGCACTAAAAGCAAAACAGCTTTATTTAGGCATAATTTGCAAACTATAAAATTTACCCACTTTAAGTGTAAAACTCAATGGCTTTTAGTAAATATACAGAGTTGTACAAATATCAATCACAACATCCAGTTTTAGAACATTTTTTATCACCCCCGTAGATATTCCTTGTGCTCATTTTCCTGAACTCTCTTTCTCACCCTGAGCCCCCTGCAATGACCAATGTGCTTTCTCTCTATATAGATTTGCCTTTTCGGGACATTTTATATGAATGGAATCATACAATATGCAGCTTTTGCTTCTAACTTCATACACTTGGCATAATGTTTTTGAAGCTGTAGCATGTATCAGCAGCTCGTACATTTTTTATTGCTGAGTAGTATTCCATTGTATGGATATATCACATTTTGTTTATCCGTTCACTACCTGATGGGCATTTGGGTTGTTTCCACTTTTTGTCTATTATGAATAATGCTGTTGTAAATATTCACCCCTAGAACATTTTGAAGCAGACCTCTGATATTATCATTTCATCTGTAAATACTTGGGTATGTATCTCTAGATCAAGCACAGGAGCCTTAAAAAAACCCAATCATAGACACAACACCATTACCACATGTAAAATAATTAATAATAATTCTTTAATACCATAAGCTATCCCATGAGATTAAAATTTCCAATTATCTCTTAGATGCTGTAGGATTTTTTTTTAGTTATATGTTTTGTTAGAATCAGGATCTAAATAAGATCTACACATTGCAATTGCTTGATATGTATTTAAGCTTTTTTATCTACAGGTTTCCCTATATCCTCTCTCCTTCTCTCTCTCCAATTTATTTGTTGAAGAAATGAGATCATTTGTTCTGTGGAGCTTCCCAGAGTCTGGATCTTGCTGACTGCATCCCTGTGATGTCTTTTAACATGTTCCTCTGTCCTTTGTATTTCCTGTAAATTGGTAGTTGGATCAGTGTTTGATTAGGTTCTTGTTTGCCTTTTGGCAAGACTTCTTCAGAGACGGTGCCGCCATGTGCTTCTGTCAGGAGATGCACGATGTCCAGTCATCTCGCTCTTTGTGATGTTAGCAGCTACTGGGAACCATTAACTAGAACGTAGCCTGAATGAGACTCTCTTTGTCCTTTTCTACCCAAAGCACCTACCTAGCCTGAGGAACTCATGTTCAAGCTGAGGCAGCATGGTGGGGTGGATCTGGAAACTCTGAAGCTTCTGCAAATGTGTGCGTTTTGGAAGGAACTGCTTGGGTGGCATACCTGGTCTAGCAAGAAGTCCCAACTCTTTAGGCCTTCCTCTGTGTCTTAATTTGGGCTGCTATAACAAAACAGAAATTAAACAGTAGAAACTTATTTCTCACGGTTCTGGAGGCTGGGAAGTCCAAGATCAAGGCAGCAATAGATTCAGTGTCTGGTGAGAGCCTGCTTCCTGGTTCATAGACTGCTGTCTTCTCACTGTGTCCTCACGTGGTAGAAGGGATGAGAGAGCTCTCTGAGGTTTCTTTTATAAGGGCACTAACCCAATTCATGAGGGCTCCACCTTTGTGACCTGGGCACCTCCTAAAGGCCCCACCTCCAAATACCATCACATTAGTTAGTTGACATACATTAGTTAGTTGACATATGAATTTGCGGGGAGGGACACAAATATTCAGTGCATAACACTTCATCTCTCCAGTTATTGGGTTCTGTAATATACATACTGCCTCGTTGCTTTCCCAGTTTCCAACACCTCCCCCCATTCCACCTTTTTCTTCATGTTTCCTTATCAATCCTTGCTTCCTCCTCTTCACTGCCCATCTTTCCATTCCTTATCAGTAACAGCCAGTTTGGGTACTGCATTATGAGTGAGGGGGAGAGATAGCCAGCCCAGCGCATCTGATTGCTACACAACACTCTAAGCACGTTCTGGCAAATGGTGGAGAAGATGGGAATTTGCCAGACAGTAGTGTTTCCTATTAATATTCATTTGTATTTGGCTTTCTATAGCATAGATAAGTACCTGTTATCAAAATACAGGTGTAAAAGAAAGGTGAAACAGGGATCCAAACAAGAAGAGAGGACACAATGAACATTGCATTGTGCAAAGGAAATAATTCACATTTTCACAATTACTGTTGTCTTGTTATAAGCTCTACCTGTCAGCAGGCCTCACTGTTTCAAATAAACAAACCCCAAAACTAGAAGAAAAAGCAAACAGGGGCACCTTGTTTAATTGGTGGAAAGTGATAGATGTTGTAAGCAGAGATGCAGCCATAATTCAATTTCACAAGTCCCCGAGAGCTGCTACATGTTCAGTGCTGACATGGCCTCTGCTCCCATGGTTCTCGCCAGCTCTCTGGGGAGACGGACACACACGAGAGAATCAGAGAACAGGAGATGGAAACAAGCAAGTCGCTACAGGATGGCTCCTGCATTAAGTGCTGGGGGGAGCTCACAGGCAGGAGAAGCTAATGTGGGCTGAAGGAGCTGACACAGGCTTCTGGAAGGAGGTAGGACCCTGGCATCAGCAGCTCATACCAGTGTGCTTGGTGATACCTCTGGACCACTTACTGGATGCTTTTCCATTCCTCTGTGCACGGAAAGCAGATCTTGCAAATGCTGGCAAGAACCCATGCCTGAGAGTCTAAAAGACTCTGGGTGTCTGGGGCCACTGTGGCTCCTGGTGTGTGCAATCACTTCCTAACTCACGTGGGGAAGGCCTTCTTCAGCGAGGCTGAGGTACAGCATTCAGAGGACACCGGAGGAAGGTTTGGGGGTTATTTCCAAAGTGAAAAAGGATTAGAGCCAGGGTTATCTTTATGAACGCATATGCATACTTTTAGCTCCAGTATTTCTTGCTGGCTTGAAGGGGTGTGTAAGCAGTCATTTGGCCAGCTGTGTTCCCTATCAGGGAGGCGGTGTGGACGGTGAAAAGAACATGGTTTTTGTATGAACTTGGACAGATTCTATACCCCTTCTGAGCTGCAGTTTCCGCATCTGTGAAGTGAGGCTAAGGATGCCTCGTGGGATTGTTTTGAGGATTAAATAAAATGATTGATGTGAAAGTACTCAGAGCAACAATGGCAAATAGGCGCTATTTGGATGATTGTGATGCAGTTCTGTGCATCCCGACAGGACGCCCCCTTGGTGTGTGGCACCTTGCATCTCGGAGTTGGGGTCTACCTCAGGACACAGCCAGCTCTAAGGGATTTGTGAGGTGAGGCAGGATAGGGTCTGACGGCAATTGCTCATCCTCAGCAGTTTAAAAATGACATTTGCTTGAGCTCCCGTAGGTGTTATGGATGCTTCCCCCTCCTTCATTTGCGTTTTGCTGGGTTGTCATCAGATGTTATCTGATCGGATGCTTCCGAGAAGGGCAGGCCCCTCCCTGTGGGCTGCAGAGGGAGGCCCGGGGCCGCGCGCTACCGGGGGGTGGGGGAGGGGCGGCTGTTCGGGCGGGCGGGCGGGCGGGCAGGTGAAGACTCGCTCCTGTCCCTGCCCTCCCGGAGGCCCCCAACTCCCCGCCGGTGCCCGGCTCGCGGCGCAAGCAAGCTGTGCGCATGGCGCCCTCTGGTGCCCCGGAGCTGTCACTGCGCGGGTGCCCGCGCCCCCAGCCCGCCCCGCCCCACAGAGGGTGATTGCGAAGACCCCTGGCACCGCCGCGCGCCTCCACCTCCCCTCCCGGGTGTCCTGGGTTCCCCCTGAACCACAGGGCGCAGACCCGGGGGCGCTCCGTGTCTTTTATTTCTTTAGCAAAACTGTGCCTAAAACGGGGCGCTCTCTGGGCGCTAGGCCTTTGCCCCGAGGGCGCCGTCTCCTCCCGATGGCGGCGCCTGCAAGAGAACACAGCCCGGGTTCCCACCGCGCCCCCTCGGGACCGCGGTGCCCGTCCTGCTCAGACGGTGCCACTGCCAGCCCCCATCCTGCAGCGCCCAGGCCGCTGCCATCTGCTGCCCTCGCCACCATTTGCGTTTGGGGAAGCACTCGGAGGAGAAAGGGGGGGTTCTCTCTCTGGTCGCCTATTGGGAACTAAACGTAATCTGCAGCTCCGGGAAGCCGGGAAGATGCCCGCGTGTCAGTGGAACGCGGCGCTGCCCTTTAGAAAACCCTGTATCTGATCAGACGTAGAAATGGATTTTCACCCCCGCGCAGCTTCAGTCGATGTCTCAACAAACTATTAAGTAAACGGGATTTAACAAAGGGAAAATAAATTTGCGAGGGCCCGCTGTGTCGAAATGTGGGTTGCTATCAGCACCGGCGTTTAATCGGGACTGAATTATTAATACGTGGACGAAATTTATAGTGCACCATTAATACTTTTGAAAGACAGCATTCCAGGCGTCGTCTACCTCTTCCTTCTGCAGATGTGGATGGGATTCAAAATGTGTGTCTGGATCGCCTGCGCATTTTGAACTGCAATCTAATTATCATTCATTTCTGAATTTGGCCATAGGGCTTGTAACACCGGCCTTCATTTCCCCCTTGCTCGGTGTTCTTAATGCCACGGAGATTTCTCTCTGCTCCCTCGTAATGAATTGTATTATTGAATAGCAGAGGCTGGGAGGCTATGTATTCATCCCTTAAAATGTTCAAATGTTTTTAACGGCAAAAGTAAGAAGAAGAATTATTATTGTCTCAATTATGGTATTTTCTCTTACTTGAGTTTTTTCTCCCCTCTCCTCTCCTTTTATATAAACTCGGCAGGACAGGTTTATCACAAGTAGAGTGTTCCAGTTCAGTACCCATCACCAAATGTGTTTTCTGTGAGAGGCACATCTGTAAGAGGTTGGAGAGAGAAAATGGTAAGAGAAATAAAATTGCAAGAAACAATTGCATGTCACTTTTAAGAAAACCCAAGGCTTACAGAAGCACTCCCATTTTGTGGGTCTTCTTAAATGTTCATTTTTCTTCTTTTTCTTTTTTCATCACCTGTCCTCTATATTTTTAATTTTATTGTTGCACATGTGCAAAGTTCAGAGTTCAAACTTGATTTCTTCTGCCGGTGTTCAAACGCTTGCTTCTCTGTGTAACTGTGCAACCTCCTTGCAAGGGGAAAATTTGGGAGGGAATACCAGGAGAAATACTGAAGAAGATTCCCACTGCTCAGGACTTAGCACAGGCCTATATACCTCTGGTTTAGCGGGACATGAGCTGGACCCCTGAGAGAAGGAGGCAGAGAGCCAAAGGGGCACTGGTTTGTTTGTTTCGTGTACTTGGTCTTCTTGGAAGATGGGGTTGGTTGGTGGACCTCAGGCTGGACTCCCAGAAAGGGCCATTGGATACTTTCATGGTGTTATTAGCACTTTTCAAGGTGGGAGGGATGGAGGGAGTGGCCTGGCCCCCTGTGACCCCGCCCTTGATCTCCAGGCCTGATGATGGGGAGCTGTGGCAGCCTGAGGCTGCAGGAGTGCTGGGGGCAGCTAAGAGTTAAGCTGGGGATCTCAGCTGCGAAGAGCACTAGAACTGCAAGGGTTCCCCTCTGATTCTCAGCCTCAGTTTCCTCATATGGAGAAGGGGGATGACAACCTGTAGGGCTGAATGGGGGTCAGAGGGGTTCATCCAGTGGACAGCTCATAGGACGCGTTCAAGTTATTGTAGTGCTTTCTGCTTTGTTGAGAATGTGGATCCTGAGAAGTCTCACGTGTGGGGGGGGGGAGGGGAGAAGCAGAGGGAGAAAGAAGCCTTCCATTAGAATTCCTTCCACATGGGAATAGCAAAGCGCAGTGACTCTAGGAGAGAGAGAGAGAGAGAGAGGAGCACTTATGTTCAAGAGGGACTAATGTCAGGGTGAACATAGTGATGGAATGGAAATATTTCTGAGTTTATAAACCCATGGACAAAGCTGGATTAAAGAGCTGAAGACTTATCTCAAAGCTGACAGAATGTGGAACCATCATCAAATCTACCAATAAGGTAGAAGGAAAACAGTCTCCAGAAAAATGAGAAGCACTGAAACCAGGGCGAAGAATGAATGGAAGTTAGACCCAGAAAGAACTCTGTGAGTGAGGGCTGTGATCAGTGTTTGGCAAAGGGAGAAAGCGAAATCTCGTTGTGTGGAAATAACAGTATCTCTGAAGAGCCCTGCCTGGGAGCACAGCGTGGCTGATGGGCGGGCGGTGCAGTGGCTGGTTCTGGAGGTGCCTTTCCACACCACATGCTCACATAAATACAGATTTCTCCTTTCTGTTTTCATCGGAAGCTGAAATTGATATCTTCTGTGTAGGATTAGACTGGAAAACAGCCATTTCCAGAATCAAAGTTCCCCCTTTCCTGAACAGTGTTAGCAGCCTGGGAATGGCTTTTATTTCGAGGGAAGCTTTTATTCATACACTCATTTACAGACACACACCAAATGCCTGACCATCAGGAAGATTTTAATTTTCACAAGGCGACAAGCAGTTTTGGTTGCCATGGCATTTGTCAATATCATTTTCACTGTATAACCTCTTACAGACCCTTCATTTCTATAAAACCGACTCAGGATTTCAGTCCTACTACGGCTACTTTTTGTTGTTGTTGTTGGCCAAGTGTGTGATGGTTATAGTATTAACAAAGCTTTCTTGGGCAACGCTGACTCTCCTTTTCAAGGATTAACAATACCAGGCTAGCTGTGACATTGCAGTTCTTTAAAACTCTTTATCAGGATTTCTGTACAGATGATGACTTTGAATGTTGCATTCTTTTCTGCCTGGCTAGAAAAGTAAGCTTTTGCAAATATATTTAAGGGGAAATTAATCTGTAGCTAAGTGGGAGTGGGGGAGGTATGTGACATGTTATATAAGCTTCTAAAATGTCTTCTTCCCTCATGGATACAGTGGCAAAAATCCCCCTTTGTGACTAGAAGTCAATTACTTCTGGAGGTGGAGTTGGCTTTCATCAGAAATGGGATGGTACATTTTATATTAGTTATTAATTGATAGAATCTCTGTTTTGTGGTCGCCCTGAGGAGGATGGAATCAATTCTTTGCCTCAGATTGGTTTTGAAGTCTAGGCTGATGATGTCATACATGTGCCAGGATGGAATGAAAAAGCCATTCCATCGTGAGGCTTTCTGGGGCAAGCAGGGCAGGCTCCCAAGCAGGTCCATTTAACTTGAATGAAGGAAGAGGCTAGTGGTTTTATTTGGTTTTATTGTGATTAGGGCATGGGGTAGGGGTGAGGGTTCCCTGAGATTTTGATGGTTTGAACTTCCCTGCTGGCACGAAAGGAGGGATCACCTGGACTTTCTTCTGGGCTTGTGCAAACGTGGGGCAAAAGAGAAAGGGGGAGTGGGGCTGGAAAGCCATCAGCAATCAAACATAAAACGTCGAGTCATAATCTTTATTACAGTTGATCTCTGATGTTTCACTGATGACTGAATTGTGCCGTATTTCATTTCATTGAATTTGAACTTGTTTAAGTAAGCCGTTATGGTGCTCTGTGAGGCCTGCAGCATGAGACCAGTGAGGGTCATGAACGTTCCTTTGGATACCTTGTTCGAGAGCCCAGCATTGTGTATTCTGAGAAGTGAGATGAATGCCTCGTTCACTATCAGTGATGTCTGGAGCTCTGAAGAGGATAAGGAGTGCCTTGCTGAGACCTTGTATTGTAGCGTTAAATGCATGCAAAGACATGTGTGACCTTGATTTATATTTCCGGTATCTGTGAGGCAATAAATTCCCAGAGTTCTTTAACCCAAATAGACAACCTTGGATAAGGAATTGTAGCCATTGGTCAGACCAGGCGGCCAGACCATTGGCAGTGGCCCAAGAGTCTGTAAAAAAAAAAATGCAGATGGGACCGATTGTTGGCCAGGGTATCCTCTAGTGCTAAGATGATGGCCTGCAGTTGGGTCCATTTTGATGACACTTGGGTCCTGTCCCTGATTAGAGACATCCAGTTTAGATGATGAACAGCAGCGCTGCTATCTGTAAAGTGTACAAACTCCCTTTTCGGATCTGAAGTTGATCCCAAGGGGCTCCCCAGGTGACTGTTGAGTCTGAGACAGGGGTGGTCTCCTTCAGCACCGTTGGATCTGTCAGGGGCCTGAGGACAGAGGCAGCCACCCATTCCTATAGGTGGGATATGCCAGAGGGCCCAGGTTTGGCCCCATCATGTAAATATCATTTTCATTTCAGTAAGGAGGGGTGCCGCTGCCGTGATCAAAAGCATCCCGGGCAACTGGATGCAGAGAGTCTCCTGGGAGAGTCTCCATCTTCAGAAGGGCCCCGTATGCTCGAATAGCCAGCAGTTGTTGCTCTAATGCGTGTAGCGTGGGGCTGAGGAGAACAGTTTTTGCACCAGAAAAAAAAAGGTTTTTTTACATAGACAACTTGTAGCCATCCTAGGTGGTCAAGAGACTGCAGAAGGCATGAGAGGAGGTCGCTGAAGCCTCTACAGTGAAGGGCTCTCTGGAAGACACTAACAGGATTGCCTGTTGTCTTGCAGTTTGGACACATTCTAGAGCCTTTTGTTGGTGGGAACCTCATTCAAGGTGGGCTGATTTGTAAGTAACAGCATAAGTGGGCTTAAGTAAAATTTGTAAACAAAGAATACGTCGCCTTGGGAACCCAAAAGTGTCTAAAAGTTGATCAGCTTGTTTTAATGATGTGGGTGCTGAGAGGGTCAGTAGTTGTTTCTTGACAGTATCAGGGTGGAGTGGCCCTTGGCTGGCCAAATGATTCCCAGGAGTTTAACCAAGTGGTGGGGCCTGCTTAGTACTCTGTGTGGGGCAGTGGCTCATCCCCTTTTGTGAGCTCCTTTGTGAATATTTTTGTGTCCTGAATGAGTGTGTCAGATGAATGTCTTCAGAGGAAGATGTCATCAGTGGGATATTATACCTGTGCTCCTAAGGAAAGTTGGATGCTGTTGAGATCTTCCCTGCAAAGATTGTGGGCAATGGCAGGGTTGTTGAGATACTCCATGTGTAGCTGGGTCAGGTATATTATGTCTCTTTGAAGATGAGGGCAAACTTCAGCTGAGAGACTATGGAAATAGCCGCTGAATAGAACACATTCACCAAATATTTAATAGCAAAACATTTTCCAGTTGTTGATTGGTGGCTTGGATCCAGTAATTTCAATAATATTAGTTATGAGAGCTGTGTAGTAAAGAATTTAATCTTGCCCTAAGACAGGTCCAACCTTTGCCCTTAGCTTCTTGGAGTTAATATCTAAGCCCTTGAAATGCCATGCCTGATAGGAATATCTTTGTTTGTCTCAGGGCCTTGGGCCACACTAACAGTCTGATTTAGTGTGGGAGCTTTGGGTCATGGGGTATCACTTGACTTCTGGAGGGGCTGGAGATTGAGGTCAGCCACACGGATGGCCAGCCAGGTTTATGCAGTCAAGCCCCAATAAAGACTCTGGACCCAAGGCTCAGGTGAGCTTCCCCGATGGGCTATACTCCATGTGTATTGTCACATGCTGGTGCCAGGAAAGGAATGCTGTCCGTGACTCTGTGGAGAGAGGACAACTGGAAGCTCCACATTTGGAACTTTCCTGGACTTGGCCCCATGTGTCTCTTCCCTTGGCTGATTTTAATCAGCAGGAGGTCCATGTGGTTCTGTTTTTGTCACACCAGTTGTAAATACCAAATATTTAATTTTATTTCAATTTATTCCTCATTGGATTGGAGCATCCGTGCCCACTGTGGGATATGTTAGGGCAATGGGCCCTGTGACCGTGGGGAATTTAGTCAAGGCAGCGGTTCTGATGGTTAAGGTGAGGCACACCATTTTCCCCTATACTTGATGTTTGGTAATTCCCTAAGAGTATAGAGGATACCTTGTTTAAATTTAGTGAGACTTACAGGTACAACTATAATTTGGGCCCCAGTATCAATTAAGGCCATGAAAGTTTGCCAATTGGTGCGTTTCAGCAGATGTTAAAGTTAAGTTAGAACCTGTTTTAGAAGTGCAAAGCCAATCAGCAAACTTTTACCTTTCTGTTGCATAAATTGTTTTCGTACGATCTGGATATACAATTGGGTCAAACGGCAGGCCTCTGTTTCAGTTTCTCTCCTCCCCCCGCCCCACATCAATTTGTTTTGGCTTCTTTTTGTTTGTTTGCTTTGGTCATTACTGGATATACCTTGTATCAGAGGACTCCTCTCTACGCTGGTCACGTTTATAAGTTTCTTCCTCCAGAGAGTCCCAAATCAGCATTATCAGGGTTAGGGACCTTTCTTATGGCGATTATTGTTTTACTGGGTCTAGAGACTCTGGGCTTAAGTTGAGTCTGAATTAACCTCTTGGTGTGTTGATTAGATGTGGCACTCAGTAGGACCCAGAGTCTTCATTGATCCATTTTACAATCGTCTAATACGGCGATGGTGTCCTCTGGTTCTTTAAGAGGGTTGGGAATAAAGCATTAAGGATGCTTTTCATAAAGGTCTATGCCACAGGGGGACCAGGAGTGTTTTCCCCTATTGGTGATCAAGATACTTGTCGCACCAGAGGCATTTAGGGTCTTAATATGCCATCTGTTTTTAGGAATGTGACCTCAGCACTCCACGTGACAACTGTTCTTCTTTACACCAGTGACCCCCCATGACCATCATATTGCACATTATCAGTCTTTTCCCTGGACACTGTATAGAATAGGACCAGTGCCTGGTTGAAATATACACCCAACAATCACAGGGTGAGAGTCGTTCCCCTGAGTCTAGCATCAGTCATAGCTTGTGCAGGAATTGAGACACGTGACTCAATCTGAGACAGGTAGGTCCACGCTGAGATACCCAACTCAGGGCCACTTTAAGGAGGGTCCCAATCCCATAGCCTTGGCCCTAAATGCAAAACTTCTGGCTTGGGTAGGTTAAAGCAGTGACCGAGGCTTGCTAGGGCTTATTAAAAGCGGCAGCAACTCCAATGCAAGCTCACCAGCAGGCAGCAGCACAGTTCAAAGAGCACGCTAGGCAGCAGGCAGTAGATAGCAGCTCAGAGTATATTTGCCAGCAGGCTGTGGAGCCAGGTAGTTCGCTGAAAGCAAGAGAAGAAAGAGCTCCAGGAGGTGTCGGGCATCTTTTAGACGATACTGCTCTCAGCACCAACTGTCTTGGAGTTCCTCCATGGGAGGGCAGTATCATACCCCCTACCCCCCACCCCAAACTGGTTCGGATATTGAGGTGATGATGTCACACATGCACCAAGAGGGTGTGAAAAGGTTTATTATTCATATCACGAGGCTTTCTGGGGAGAGTAGGGCAGGCATTCAAGCCCATCCACTTGGCTTGAGCGAAGGAGGGGGTGAGTGGCTCTGGTTTTTAGTGTGGGTAGAAGATGGGGCCGTGGTGAAGATTCCTGCACGTGGGTTGGGGTGTTTGGGGTTTGAACTTTCTCACCAGCACCGGGGGAGAGAGTGCCCAGCCTTTCTTATTGGCTTGCTAGATGGGGGGCAAAAGGCGAAAAGGGGAAAGGAGCTTGAAAGCTGTCAGAAGTCAAATATCAAAAATGAAACTTGACTTTTTGTTACCATCTTCCTGTCACTTCAGATGATATATTGCATGCACGAATACAGTTAATGGGAAAGTAAGATCAATAAAATGATGAAACTGCCAAATTACTTCAAGGGAAAATATCACATATTGAGTTCAAAGGAAATCAGTCGGGAGATAAAAATGATCACACGCCATAGAAGCAAAAACAGAACTCTGGAATGAAATGACTTTGGCCAAAGCTAAAGAAAACGGAGCACTCCTTGGCTGTGCGGTGGTCAGTTCCTGAGGGCCCCCAAACTATTAAGAGAAAGTAAACACCTAGCATTATCCCATTTAATACGTTTTCAAGGAAGGTCAAGGTTTTTTAAAAGTTCTTTGTTTATACTTAATCCTCAAGTTCCCTGTTTCCCTGACTCCTTTCTTTCCCTAAGCTAGTCAGCCGATTTTTGGGGTAGCCAAATTGCTCTCTCTCAAGCTGCACTCTCCAGTATGGTAGCCAGTAGCCATGGATGGCTGTCAAGCACTTGGAATGTGGTTAGTATGAATTGAGTTGTGCTGTAAATGTAAAATACAAAGACTTAGATTTTGTATTCGTTTCCTAGGGCTGCCATAACAAAGTACCACAAATTGGGTGGCTTAAACAACAGAAATCTATTTCCTCCTAGTCTGGAGGCTAGAAGTCTGAGATCAAGGTGTCAGCAGGGTTGGTTATTTCTGAGGGCTCTAAGGGAGAATCTGTTCCCTGCCTCTCCCCTAGCTTCCGGTGGTTTGCTGTCAATGTTGGGTGTTCTTTGGCTTCTGCTACGTCACCCCAACCTCTGCCTTTGTCTTTACTTGGGCTTTTCTCTTTGTGTTTGTCTGTCTCTGTGTCCAAGTTTCCCCCTTTAATGAGGATAACAGTCCTATTGGATTAGAGCCCACCCTAATGACCTCGTCTTAGCGTGATCATCTGCAAAGACCCTCTTTCAGATGAGGTCATAGTCACAGGTACTGGGGGTTAGGACTTTAACATCTTTTTGAGAAATTCAGTTCGACCCATAACCGATTTCAAAGACTTGGTATGATAAAAAGAATGTAAAATATCTCATTAATAATTGTTTTGTTCATTACATGTTGAAATGACAGTAATTTTGATATATTGGGTTAAATAAAATATGCTATTAAAATTAATTACACCTCTTTCTTTTGGCTTTTTAAAGTGTGGCTGCTAGAAAATTTTTAAATTATCTCTGTGGCTTGCATTTGTGGCCCAAATTCTATTAGACAGGACTTCTCTAGAGCAGAGATTGGCAAACTATGGCCTAAACACCAAATCTTGCTCACTGTCTGATTTGTAAATAAAGTTTTACTGGAACCCAGCCATGTTTATTCATGTATGTATTGTCTATGGCTTCTTTCAGGCTACAATAGCAGATTTGATTAGTTGTGACAGAGATCATATGGCCTGCAAAGCCTAAAAACTTACGATCTGGCCTCTTATAGACAAAGTTTGCTGACATCTGCTATAAACAATGGCTCTGATCCTGTCACTGCCCTGCTCCAGAACCAACAATGTCTCTCTGTTGCTTATTGGAGACCCTTCAGCCAGACCACCCTGGCTCCCCATGTGCCTCACCCTTCCCACTGACCATCAGAGGAAACTCTTTTAGACCAAAGGGCTGGGCCTATGGCTCCTCTTGTAAACCCTGCCCTGCTTAGCCACTGCTTGGCACTCTAGGGCCATAAAA
Source organism: Balaenoptera acutorostrata (assembly GCF_949987535.1). Classification (NCBI taxonomy): domain Eukaryota; kingdom Metazoa; phylum Chordata; class Mammalia; order Artiodactyla; family Balaenopteridae; genus Balaenoptera; species Balaenoptera acutorostrata. Next base: position 118,609,039 of record NC_080085.1, read on the forward strand.
GATGTTCTAGAATTAATTGCAAATGTTACAGGCACTTGGTTAGCAGATAGGGTGTGGGGAAAAGTGAATCTGAACAGATATGAGCTTTACTAGACTTTTGTCACCTCTCATCAGATGTGTGAAGGAAAACCCACATCCAAGTGGTTCCAGGTTCTACCTGCAGGCGCTGTAGGGCCCCATTGGTTTGAGCTACTAGTGCTGCTTTTGATAACTGCAGCTATCATTTACTGGGAGCTTACCAGGTGCCAGGCTTTTTGCTAAAGGCATTATTTCATGTAATCTTCCCAAGCTGAGAGTTTGGTACAGTCAGTTCTGCTATAAACTCTAGTTTTGAAAAATGTGAATTTGTTCTAATGCGATTGATGTGTTAGGGAGCAATTTGAGCATAACATGAACTTCGTGCTTGCTTATGCATGATCTCTTCCATGAGAAATTCTTGGTGAACACGGGAAACTGCACGCAGCTGAACTGAGCCACATGGTGGTACGCAAAGCATGTGCATGCAGGCATGCACGCGCGCTCGTGCACACACACACACACACACACACAATTCAAACGTCCGCCAGCTCTCTTAGTTCACTGTGTGTGAACTGAGCCACGCCCGCCCACATCTGCTTTATAAATTTCTGTTCGCTTCCAGATCACCCTCCACCACGGCACAAGAACTCACAAGCTGCAGCTCTCCCAACAGCTGCTTCCACAGGTAAATATCAGGTCTTTTTTAAAGTGCCACCTTTATTGTAGTATTTATGTATTTCTTAACCATCTAACATGTGTAAAACGGTATACACCACGTTGCTGCAGAACTGACTGTACTATAATTACTCCCATTTTGCAGGTGGTAAAACTGAGGTCTCAAGAGGCAAAGTGATTTGTTCAAGATAACACAGCTAGGAGATTTGGGAACTGACTTTTAAGTCCAGATCTCTCTGACTCCATAACTTAAGCTCTTAACTACCCCCACTGTATTGATTTACAGCTTATAAAATAAACTGTAATTTTGGCTGTAAAGTTTTCAAATAAAAAATTGGAGAGGTCTGGTGGAAGGTAGGCGAAAGCCTTTAGTTTACTTCTTGTGATGCTTTTGTTATTTTGGTTGTTGTTTTTCAAGGATGTAACAAATAGACCTCAGGGTTTTGTTGCTTTCCACATTTCTCCAATTTCGTTACAGAGGATAGGAGGGTGGGGGGAAGATTGGGAGCAGCGAGTGAACAGGAACCTCTTATGGAGGGCTGGAGAGGAAATCAATTCTCTCCTTGCCTGGAGATGCAAACATAATGGAAAGATCTGGGCGTCATAGGAGACCATAGAGTGAGTCAGCAAATCAATGCTGGTTTGTTTTTTGAAAGCTAATGTGATGCTGTGATGTGTAATAATAACAGGCATACAACCTGCAGGAATCATAAAATAACTCCTTAGCATTGATCAGGGCCTTATTAAAGTGGTGTGATCAGCTTGGGGTCTGTAATTGAAGAGGGAAGTGAAGATGTCACAGAGGAAAGAGTGCTGTTGTGGTTTGTCCCTGAATCCTGCATGCTGCAAGGACTCTGCACACAGACTCCCCCCACCCGCCCCCCAGCTGTCGCAGTGGGTGTTGCAGTGATGCCATACTGAGCCTATAGACTCTGTGAGTGAAAGATAGGGGTGAGGCATGGTGGGGGGATGGTTTGCTGGGAGGCAGAGAGTGTAGGGGCAAAGGCAGAGCGAGGGGTTAGACCAAGGTAAGCCAGAAAGCCTGAGACTAGGCAGGATAGCTGCAGAGGGATACAGCCAACTCCAGCCTCAGTCAGGCAGCATTATTTTCACTTACAGCTGGGAGTCAGATGGGTTTGGCCAGGGGGGTCAGAGGACACTACTAGGTTAGGACTACAGGGGGGTGAATCTGCCCCAGGTGGCAAGTGTGAGGTCAGGACCAAGGGCTGGACTTGATTGCTAAGAACTCCAGAGTCCTTGGTTGATTAAAAACGGAATTCTTGATTTAAAAACACCTGAGTACAAAAGCAATGCATAATTATTGTAGGGAATTTGGAACATAAAGCAAAGCAAAAGAAGAAAGTACCAATCCCTTTTTGTCCTATCAGCCAGAGATGAGGTACTGGTAACATACTGGTGTTTTTTTCTCCTAGTCTTTTTTTCCCCTATGTGTGCTAAAGTATGCATGAAGTATTACTATATTGTTAAAGAGCTTAGGCTACGGAATCACACTGCCTGGGTTTGAATTCTAGCTCTGCCATTTAGTAACTGTGTGTCCTTGAATACAATTACTTACCCTTCCAGACTTTCAACTTCCTCATCTGTAAAAATCGGCACAGTGCCAATAACTGTCTCACAAGGGTTGTGGTAAGAATTAAATAGGGTATGTACACCATGTAAAGCTTTCGCATAGAGCTTGATGCATTGTGAGCATTCAAACATATCAGTCATTCAATGACTGTATTATATATGCTACATAATATATTATACATATGATGTTTATTCATGTAGTGATTATTTATTGACCAGGCACTATTACATGGCAGCCACTATTCTAGGCACTGTGTATACAATAATAAACACCAAGAAAAATATATGCATACTGCATTTGTAGTTTTGTGTTTGGCTTTATCCACTTTAATTATATCATGAGTATTTCATCGGGTCATTAAATATTCCTTGAAAACACCACTTTCATTGACTGCATAGTATTCCCTTACATTAGTTACCCAACTCCCTATTGTTGGACATGTTGGCTGTCCATTTTGTTCACCATTATAAATGGGTATCATTACACATAATTATTTTTCTGGATTTTGTTTCCCCCCATAGGGTCGATTTCTAGATAGGGCATTGCTGGGTCAAAGGCTTATGATGCAGAGAGCCAAATTGCTTTTCAGAAAGGTTTTACCGGTTTCCATCACCTTGGTTAGGTTGTTCCTTCTTCCTGTTGTTTAACCTTTATAAAGAAATTCTTCTTTTATTTATTTATTTACTTATTTTTGGCTGCGTTGGGTCTTCGTTGCTGCGCGCGGGCTTTCTCTGGTTGCGGCGAGGGGGGGCTACTCTTCGTTGTGGTGCGCAGGCTTCTCGTTGCGGTGGCTTCTTTTGTTTCAGAGCGTGGGCTCTAGGCACGCAGGCTCAGTAGTTGTGGCTCGCAGGCTCTAGAGCACAGGCTCAGTAGTTGTGGCGCACGGGCTTAGTTGCTCCGTGGCATGTGGGATCTTCCTGGACCAGGGCTCGAACCCGTGTCCCCTGCATTGGCAGGAGGATTCTTAACCACTGCGCCACCAGGGAAGCCCAAGAAATTCTTCTTTTAAGGTCTTAAAGGACTTTATTTTATGTTCTCTGGTGTGAGTAGCATCTGTGGAGAAAAGGAATAGTATGGGGGCATTCTGAGTGTGAAACATTTTCTAGTGTAGCCAGGCAGGGACTTCTCTGCTACCATGGGGTGTTGGTAATGTGCAGGGCAAAAGCAGGTTGAAATTGTGCCGTGGGCCTTTCTTTCCATCGTCCTTCTCTTTGGGTGGTGCTCTCCTCCTCCCCCATGGGCTAATGCATTCACATGAAGGAAGCAGATGTCATGTGCCGCTAACACTTTAGTGGGAATGAGTTGGATGTGCCAGGAATGCTGGCATTTGAAATAGACTCAGGAACCCAGTCAAAGGAGTTCTAACGTTGATATTTGAGGCATTTGAGCACCGTGATGGGAGAGAGGCACCCTCTGGTGCATCATATTGCAGCATGTAAACAACTGCCTTCTCTTTGCATGAATGTGAATGAGGTATTGTCTCTGCCTCAAGGAGCTTGCACTCTTCTAGAGAAGACTAGAAAAGCACCCATAACTGTACACCAAGTAGACCGTGATACATGTCTGAGGAGAAAGCTGGAATGATTCCTTGATAGACTTAACATAGGGTGTAAGGGCAAGAAAAGAGTAGGAGTCAAGGGTGCGGCAAGGATGGGGAGAACCCTTTCACGGGTGTTGGGTTGTGTCTTGTGGAATACTCAGAAAGAGCTATGTTCTCAGGGTTGTTATGTATGATTGTGCAACTTTTGTCACACACAAAGGCAGCTGGCTTAGAGAGCAAGGAGGCGAGGGCTAAATACAGCCCATGCTTCACTCACCACGCCTGTGCAGACTGGAACAGGGCTGTGTCCATGCAGAGTGGACAAGGGTACCGTCCAGATTTGCACAAAGGTGCCGTATGAGCTAGTATTGACCCTGTATGCACCTGGTGGAAGGGTGCTCATGAAAAGGCATAAACTGGCTGGATGAGCGCATGACTTCTGGAGAACACAAACTCCCGGAGGACCGGACTGCTCGTCAGGTGATCCTGAGCCACCCTCTAGAGGGAGGTGTCCCCACTGGAGGATCATTGCTAAGGCAATTGGAAGACTTCATTAGGCAATGTTATGATCTGCTTTGTGGTTCAGAATGGGCACCGTGGTTGCTTTAAAATATAGCTGCAAATTCTTTGACACAGCTCACATTGAGAGGCGGGGTGTATAATCCTCTCCTGCTGAATCTGGGTGTAGTGACTACTTTGACAAGTAAATTACAAGGGAACTGATGCTATGTGACTTCAAGGCTAGACATACAAGGCCACTCCGCTTCCACTAGGTTAATTTGAACGTTCATTCTTGGAAACTGAATCGACATGTAAGAAATATGACTTCCTGGTGGCTACCAAGTTGTGAGGAAGCCCAGGCCGCATGAAGAGGCCACATAAAGGCACTCTGGTTGACAGTCCCAGCTAAACCCAGCTTCTAAGTCATCGCAGGCCAGGGCCCGGATATACAAGTGAAGCAGCCTTCAGATGATTCCAGCCCACATATGTTCCAGTCTCCTCTCAGCTGAGGCCCTGGATATTCAGGAGCATAGAAGAGCCTTCCCTGCTCTGCTTTTTCCCAAATCGTGACCCCTGGAATCTAGGGGCACAACAAAATAGTCATTGTTTCCCATCACGAAGTGTTTTGTTTTGGGGTGCTTTGTTATGCAGCAAGAGGTAGCTGTAAAAGTCACTCTAACTTCTGTGGAGAATGGAACAGAGGGAGCAGGGTGGAATTGGAGAGACCAGTTAAGAGCTGCTGCTATAGTCAGGGTGGCCTGAGCTAAGGTGGTGGAAGAGGAGGTGGAAAAGTGTGTATACATTTGAGAGATAGGTAAGAGGGAAAATCACAAGTGCCTAGTGATGGGTTGGAGGTAAGGGAAAGAGACAAGTCCTGGATGACTTCTGTGTTTTACCTTGAGTGACTAATTGTATGGTAGCATCTTTAAAGAGGTGGGGGAGACCAAGGGAGGGACAGGTAGGGGTGAGGGTGGAGAGCTGGGAATTGTGAGTTCTATTTGGGCTTCCAAAGAGCTCTTGCAGTGGTCTTGACAAAAGATGATGGTGGCTTGGAGTTGGTTGTTTGCAAAAGGGAAAGAAAGGGGAAAAGGAGCCAGATTCAAGACCAGTTAAAGACGGAGCATCAACAGGACTTAAAATCGATTACATTTTTAGGACACAAAAAACAAAAATCATAAAAGAAAAATATGATAAAAATATCATCAAAATTTGTAACAATTTCTCACCAAGTGACATCATTCAGAAAATGAATAGGTGAGTCACAGACTGGGAGAAAATATTCACAACACTAAGACAAAGGACTTATAGCCACAATATATAAAGAACTCTTATAACTCAATAATGAGAAAATCCAACTAAAACGGGCAAGTGATTTCAACAAATATTCCCCAAAGAGAGACAATACAAATGGCTGATAAGCACATGAAAAAGTGCTAAACATCATTAGTCATTAGGGAAATACATACCAAAATCATGGGATACCATTATACATTCACTGGGATATCTAAAATTGAAAAAGATTGACTGCCACAGGTGGGGAAAGATGTGGAGCAATTGGAATATTCATACACTCTTGGTGGGAACATAAAATGGCACAACCACTTTGGAAAAAAATCTGGTAGTTTCATATTTAACTAAGCGTACACATACCCTATGAACCAGCCATCCCACGCCTAGGCATTTTCCCAAGAGAAATGAAATGGAAGCATGTTTCCACAAAAACACTTGTAAAAGAAGGCTTATACCAGCTTTATTACCTCCAACTGGGAACAACCCAAATGTCCATCAGCTGGTGAAGGGATAAGCTGTAGTATAGTCCTGTACTGGAGTTCTACTTAGCAATAAAAAGGAACGAACAAGTGCATAGATGAATCTCTATGAAAGTGAAAGAAGTCTTAGCCAAAAGAGTACAAGGCTATATGTTTCTGTTACATGAAGTACTAGAATAGGCCATGGTGAGAACGATCAGACCAGTGGGGCTCTGAGGGTGGGGGGTGTGTGTGTGTGCACGCGTGCGCGTGCTGACTACAGAGGGGTGTGAGGGAACTTTCTGGGGTGAGTGAAATATTCTATGTCTTGGTAGGGTTGTGGGTTATCCTGGTGTGTGCATTTGTGAAAACTCATCGAATGGTACACTTAAGATTTGTGCATTTGTCTGTATAAATTTTACTTATAAATATCATAAACAAGCAAACAAGGGATGGAATATAGGTGAGAGGGATGAGACTGACCATGAGCATTTGCAGCGAGTTGGGTGCTGTAGAGGCTGGATGAGCTCCTTCCGTTACAGCAGCAGCTTGGATTCACTGTTTGCCACTGATGACCTCTGGGAGCCCTTACTGGGAATTGCCACTGAAGCCAGTGATCTCTCTCTGCCAAGAAAATCACTTCACTGACCTGACCAAAGAGCTGCCTATTCCAGTTCAGGGAGAGCCTAGTTCAGGTTCAACTGGGACGCACCCGAGCTATTATTCTTGCTTTGCACTTAAAATATGGGAAGAGACACTAGGAAATTGACTCTGTTTCTGAGGTGAGAACTTTCCTGTGTGAACCTGAATCACTCCAGGTCCCCTTGGCTCTGCTCCTATGTGCTTCTGCTCCCAGTTTACTCTTCCCTCCCACTCTGAACAAAGCAGCTGTTAGACTTCTAGTTTGCCGGAGGACTTTCTATTATGATCAGTGCAAACACAACGAGGGAGAAAGCTCTCACTGTTGCATAATTATTTTCAGTAATTAGTAGGGCCGGGGAGTATGAAATGACTGGCTGTGTTTGTGACTGAATAGCATGACTCTGCTTTATTTGCAGCTCTTCTCCAGTGCAGAAGTTCATAGTCCTGTAGGCATACTCATTATATAAAAACAACAAAAATAGCTTTCCGAGAAATAGGTGGGCTCCTGAGAGATGCAGCCCAGGGGAAAATTGGGGAGAATGCAGCCCGTTTAAGGGCAGCCCTATTTATCTTTGAGATTTTTTTTTTTTTTGCCATGAGTGTTAATGAATGATCCACGATGTTCTCTTTGCAGCGCGGCAGTTTTTCTCCTGCTTCTTCCTGGAGGGAAGCCAAGAGGCCGAGGAATTGGGTGAGTTCACAGTCATGTTGTAGGGATTACACATTGTGATTCCGGACGTCAGGCTGGTGAAACTCCGAAGCTGAGTTTCCGTGGAGAAGGAGATGCTGGGTTAACCCCAGTGTTTGTTGGTGGCTGCAAGGGAATGTGCCTGTTAACGTGGAGTGCGTCTCTTTCCATGCAGCAGGACAGTCAACCTTGCATTGAAAAGATCAAAGATCTTGCCTTGGAAGTGCTGCATGTGGATGGGCCAATGAGATGGGGGTGCTGATGTGGCCATTCTGATAGCTCCTCTGTCTCTCTTCGCCTACATTGACCACAGCTCCCCTTCTGTTGACGCCTCAGCATCTAGAGAGAGCACTGGGAGTCAGGAAGCCCGAGTTCTAGGCTTGGGCCTCTCACTGACAAGCTGTATTACTTTTTAAAAAATTTTATTGAAGTATAGTTGATTTACAGTGTTGTGTTAATTTCCGCTGTACAGCAAAGTGACTCACTTACACACACATATATATTCTTTTTCCTATTCTTTTCCATGGTTTATCATAGGATATTGAATATAGTTCCCTGTGCTACAGCTGTATTACTTGAAGCATAACATTCTATATCTTAGCCTCATCGTTTAGAAGGTGGAGAGGGTAGCACCTATATTACCTACCCCCTCCCAGGTTACTGTGAGGAGAAATGCAGAATAACATGTGGCAAAGTACTTCATGAGAATATAATACTCATATAAGCTGGTGTCATCCCTGTGACATACATGCTTGTCTCATACACAGTGTGTCCGTGAACCACCAATGACAATGGGTTATTAGTTGGTTATTCACGCTGGATTTGGCCGTGAATATTTTTGTGGAAAATAGCTGGAATGAAATTGTTTAGCCGTGGCTCGAGCTAATTGCCATCCCGTATACATCTGTGAGCCCCAGGAGGGGTAAATGCAATCCTATTGCCAGATGGGCTCTAGGATTTGAATGGCCAGCAGCCAAGTAGCTGCCGGTTTGTTGCATGTAGTAAGGAGTCCTGCTACCTACGTATTTCTCTCTCTCTCTCTCTCTCTCGTGCGTGTTGGTAAAAATGTGACTGCCTCCGGGGAAGCAGGAGCTATATGCAGATGTCTGCGTTGTGCACTCGAGTGGTCTGTTGCCCGGGGGCAATAAGACAGGCACTGAGATGAGAGGGTGCACCCAGCTCTGTGTCAAAGGGGTGGGCACACTCTTCTACTCAGTCTGACTGGGAGGTGGATGGCTGCTTAACCGACTGCTCTGCCCAATAGATATGTACCACGTGCATGGAAGATGCAGGCTGAAAGGAATGAGGACATTCCAAACTATACTTACTGCTAAATTATACTCCGTACAATCCAAAGTAGTTTTGCTGATCAAGAAGCACTTTGGAATCTCGCAGCTTCTCTCAGCAACCACGTGAACTCGGCTGATCACTAAACCGTAGGTACATTACCTTATGTTTATAAACCGCTTGAGAGCCTGCATACATTGCAGAGTACTTTATAGTGTCCCATCCTCTCATCTTGATTTTGAGTGTCACAGCAACGTTGTGCAGGAGGTACTGTGATTTTCCACTTGCTACTGATGGGAAACAGTTCAGAGAGGTGAAGTGACTTGCCTCAGGCTCAGACAGCTAGAAAAGAGAAAAGGCTGGACTTGAACCCAGGTGACATGGCAGTGACAAGAATCCGGGCTTCGTGTGCAGTGCAAGCCAATTTCAGCTATGTTACCAGCCATGGAAAAGATATATTGGTACTTTAAAAGAACACGTATTTTCCTAAAGAATAGGGAAAATGATTCCTCTTGGTTTTGACTTTTGACCAATATTAGGGGTTAAATAAGCACTATTACCATTATTCCAAGGGATTTAACAAAGCTTTAGTGTCTTCATTCCTTCTCCCCTTCTCCCTGTCTGCCTCCTTGCTCAGCTCCGTCTTCTCTAGGAGAGAATGCAGGTGTCATTAGAGACAAACTGACCGGCTGCTTATGCTGCTCCAGTGAGGCATTTGGGACTGTCCCAGAAATGGGAGAAGTAAAGAAGTCAGATTGAGTGCTTTCTGAGACTTCCCTCGTGGTGCAGTGGTTAAGAATCCGCCTGCCAATGCAGGGGACATGGGTTCGAGCCCTGGTCCGGGAAGATCCCACATGCCGCGGAGCAACTAAGCCTGTGCGCCACAACTGCTGAGCCTGCACTCTAGAGCCCGCGAGCCACAACTGCTGAGCCCGCGTGCCACACCTACTGAAGCCTGTGCACCTAGGGCCTGTGCTCCACAACAAGAGAAGCCATCGCAATGGGAAGTCCACACACCACGACGAAGAGTAGCCCCCGCTCGCCGCAACTAGAGAAAGCCTGCATGCAGCAACCAAGACCCAATGCAGCCAAATAAATAAATAATTAACTAAAAAACAATTGAGTGCTTCCTTTAACCAGAGAGTTTCATCATCAATAAGTAGTTGAATGCTTTCTGTGCAAATAAAGGGAGAAATGCTTACAGAGTACGTTTCTGAATCAACAGCGAAAGATAGTATTGGCGATGTCATCAGGCTAACTGAGAAATCTCTCAGCAATGACAAAAGAGCAGGACTGTATTCGGTTCATATTGACTTTACTGAAGATGTACACACACTTGCTCAATGGTTCTAAGTATGTTGCAGGCTTAGGAATGGATTTCTGGTTTGTCTCATAGTCATAAAAAGTTCGTTAAATCACAACATGTATTTGGCAGCCCTCCCAGGGCTGTACCCATAGCTGTTACAAAGTCTTTCATCAATGCGTGCTTCAAGGGATTACCAATTGATATTTAGAATATTTTTACTCCCCAGTAGGATGGGCACACAGGGAATTTGCAGCAATATCTGTGTAGGATACTGATGACCCATTTGACCTAAAGGGGGATTTGGGGTCTGCTGTACTACCAAGGGGAGGAATTCTTTAACCAAGTCTGCAAGTGCCCCAGCTCTCATGACCTAACTTTGGAGCCACTGATTGGGGGATGGCATTAGAGACTGTTTCACCCCTTGGACCTCTGAATAAATATGTGGCATTTTGAAGAGAGGTGCAGGGAGAAAATAAAAGGATCTGGTCTCAGGTAGTACCAGACAAGCTCATGTGAAATTACTTTTTGTCAAACTCGATGTGTCCACAAACTTCAGTGGCAGCAAATGCAGCCTTTGAGAGGGATTGTGTTCTTGCTCTGTGATTCATTAGTGTCAGGCAACACGCCCTGCTGAAAAAGATGGCAAATTGGGAATGTTCTGTCTGTCCGGCAGCCCCAGGAGAGCTGGGGAAAATGCAGAATCCTCATGATCAATTGAGTTCTCATGGGACCCACCAACAGGCAAATTCACCGAAAATCAAGAGTCTCTATGGACTGAAATAATATGGCAGAGGAAAAATGATCTGCTTCCACAGCTAGCCCTTCACCCTTCTAACCTAGGGCTTCCTGTTTCTGTTTATAGGCAAGAAAACCTGAATGCGTTTAGGGTCATAAGAGTACATTAGTATTGCTAAGACGTATCTTGATGCAGATGGATTCTGTCGATGTGGCAAATGTGCAGCGAGCGTGGGTAATGTTTACGGACATTACTAACTTCCTAGCAGTGCTCATTACAACTTTCACTGGCTTATAAAATGATTTGGACATTGTCGTGTGCTCAGGTTACATGTAAAACAAATTTTTCTCCCTTGAGGAATATTAAAAACCAGACTGAGGAGGAGAATGCCTAAAGAGCTCTTAGAGGCTTGCACACTCGCAAGCACAAATAAAGAATATTTGACTGAGCCTTAACTCTGATAAAGGCAGCCTAGTAAGAGGCAAAACCCTGGGGAAGAAATCGAGCATTTCCAGTTCATGTGGGAATGTGAATTTTACTTACTAATGAGAATATTATAGATACATTTCGTTTAGAATGTGCTTTTCACACCAGACCCTCAGTTGGGTATCTCAGCTGGGTTTCGCTTGAATTTGTTACCTTACAAAGTTAAACACAGGTCTACGGCAGTCCCAAACCCTCTATGTTAACCTGGAGCAGCATCTTAGACCAGCTTCTGGAGGTCTGTGAGAGTGACCTCAGATGGCCATCAGAGGATGAAGAAGGATGTGGGAGCCTGGGAACGAAAGGTGAGAAGAGGAAGGTGGTAGAAACTTCAAGAGCCCAGTGAGCTTCCAATAAATTGCCCCAAACGATTGCTCCCTGGATGGTTTAGCGTGAAATTTTCCATGGAATCTGAGGGCAAATGCTAGATTTCACTAGTGCCTCTGATAAATGGCTCAGTCCACTGTCTGCTTTACTTGAAAAGAAGATCATGAAACCTCCCTTTCCCCCCATTGCTTGTTGATTATAATGCTCCCAGGCATTTCAAAGGCAATATATAATCTAAGGGATATAAAATGACATTTAGTTACAGCATCAGTTCCATTCAGAATGGCTTTGGGTTTTCTTTTACATTTGCTCAAGGGTGAGCCACAGGTTGGCCATCCCTTGTTCAGGCTATTTTGAAGTTCCCCTTTCTTTGCACCTCCCACATCCACAAAGTCCCATTGCTTGGCCCAGGGATGTTAGGTTGGCATAATATCCCTAGCACCAAAATAATAATTCCTCTTTGTATCGTTTTTGGCACTCAAATTCAAAAAGGGTGACACTTCATAAGAGTGTTAAATTAAAGTGAAGTGCTATTTGCATGAAGGTAATTGATCCATGAAGCATATATCTTACTTAGCAGTGTGGTTTGGTACATCAAGCTTATGTTGAGATGATTACTTCCTGCACAATAAATATGCTAGAATAGTTTAGGAGCAGTAGATACAGCTTGAAATATATATTTAAAGGTGTTGGCAAGGATGACCAACTGACGGCTGGTTTGCCATTGCGCATTCGTCTCCAAGTGGCCACCTGGCAAAGGGCCTTGCTCTCTCCTCTCACAGACATACATCGGATAAAGTAGGAATAGAGTTTTATACCCACAGTGAATTTATTCCTGGAGTAAACAGTTCCAACTGAAGGAGAGTTGTGATGAGAAGTAGTTCATTTCCTGTTTCACTGTGAATAAGCCCTAGGAAGCCAGTTGGTTTCTGGCCACTCCAAAGCAAAGGCCAGCTAGCAATTGGTTTTCACCAATAGCCCTTCCAGGATCTATGAATGTCTGCTGGAGAACGCAAACTTTCTGGGACTTGTCATTACATTTAGAGGAAAAAGTTTTGTTTTCTTTTATTTATTTATTATTAAATTTTATTTATTTATTTATTTATTATTTAATTTTATTTATTTATTTATTTTTGGCTGTGTTGGGTCTTTGTTGCCGCGTGCGGGCTTCCTCTAGTTGCAGTGAGCGGGGGCTACTCTTCGTTGCGGTGCGTGGGCTTCTCATTGTGGTGGCTTCTCTTGTTGCAGAGCACGGGCTCTACGTGCACGGGCTCAGTAGTTGTGGCACGCAGGCTCTGTAGTTGTAGCTCGTGGGCTCAGTAGTTGTGGTTCGTGAGCTCTAGAGCGCAGGCTCAGTAGTTGTGGCTCGCGGGCTTAGTTGCTCCGCAGCTTGTGGGATCTTCCCGGAGCAGGGCTCGAACCTTTGTCCCCTGCATTGTCAGGCAGATTCTTAACCACTGTGCCACCAAAACTGAAGCCCAAGTTTTGTTTTCTAATTCAGAAAAGAACTTCTTGATTCCTTGTTGCCTGTTTGCCATGACATTTTGAAAAGGCAAACCAGATGCTAGATGTTGGGGAGGAAGAAGCAACTCTATTGTCAAATTGCATTCAGAGCCTATCACATAGTCCTTTGAATCTTCTCAGTGGTGACAAATCTTTGTCTTCTGAGAACAGGCTATATTTGAACAAACAGCTAAAAGTCATTAGAGCCCACACTGGTGAATAAGGTGGGTGATCCCTCTCAGCAGTGAATGTTTTGGATTTTGAAATGAGCTGTGTCTCTCTGGTAAGGAGACAGATTCTCCTGTGTGACTTCAAAGTGAGCTTTGGAGGCAGTTCTGATAAAGAGGACTGCAGAAGTGTTGGAACATTGGATCAGTGCTCATGTCCTTGGAATCAGTGTATGTCCTCCCACGGGTGCCACTCAGAAGGTCATCATTCACTTGGATACGAAAATTCTGGTGGTTGGTTGAAAAAGAAAAACCCCATTTTACTTTGTTGGCATGCATTGTATGAATGCGGATTATAACACCTGGAGTTCTTTATAGTATTTGCCCAGTTCTGAAAATACAATTCTTAGTGGTGGCATGGGGGACACCAAGATAATGGACTTTGGAGTCAGACAGACCTAGTTCTACTTACTAGCCATGCTAGGTTTTGATTGTGTGTTAGGTTTTTGACTTACCTTTCTACATCTGTTAAGTATCTATTTCACAACACTTTTTATGAGTATTAAAGGAATCCATGTACATAAATGTACATTTAGTACTGTGCCTGGCACGTATTAGGGGCTCAATAAATTGTTGCTATTATCATTGTCATCATTATTATTACTGTTACTACTACTGTTATTGCTGTTACTACAATGAAGCAGATATCCAATGGTAGAGAAATGATTAGGAGACTATTTTGTAAGTATTCACGGATAGGATGGCACTGCTGTAGGCAGGGGATATGGGAATGGAGGAGGTATGGAGGAAGGAGAATCAAGGTCATGGGTAGACTGTGAATCTAGGGACATTTTGAGGACAGAATGAAGGTGATCCCCATCTGTTTCTGAGCCTTCCATTTTTAGCAGAATATGTTTGCTTTTCAGGGAAGTTGGTAATGGGAGATTTGTTTAGAGTTTATTATGCAAATGTTAGAGGTCAAAAAACTACATTGATGTTCTCCTCAAGCTGGAAATATTTAAGACATTTAGACAATTAACTGCCTTTTTTACATGAACACTATGATAAATTAGAACATCCCAGATTGGCCAGAAATCACCCCTCCCCCCACCCCCCACACAAACGGGATCAACAAAGTAAAATTTCAACCGGAGCTGAGTTTTCTCTCCCAGCCACTCCGTGCTCATCAATTTCATGCTGTTTGGTCACTTTTGCCTTGGAGTCCCTCTTTTTTGCTGATGAGTTTCACAGTAATGAGGATATTTAAAGGTAGGCTCTGGGGCTTTAACTATGTATTATGAACATGTTTCATATGCATACAGTGACTCAGTTGATCCACAAGCTTAGTCAAAAGCTCAGGTAATAAGGGGATATGGTTGAGATGAGCAGCTGCAAATTCCCATGCACTGTTCCTTAGAGGAAGCTGAATATTTCTCAATATCAGTTGGAGAGCAGTTGATGGGAAAATGCTTGTCTCATGCACTTCTGCTTCCTTAGTCTCCTGCCCTGAAGTAAAGCTCACTTGTAGGATCATAAATAAGAAGCTGCAAAATTCCTGCTAGTGGAAGAGACACACATGTGTTGAGTGATAGGCCCTCATTTGAAATGAAAGGCATTGTGGGAGATGCCTGGGGCTTTTGGTTTAATGCTGCCTCACCAAGGCCCTTGGATCACTGTGGAATCTGCATCTTCTAATTTTTTTTTTATTGTACTAAAAACCATATAAAATAAAATTTACCATCATAACTATTTTAAGTGTACAGCTCAGTAGTGTTAAGTATATTCACCTTGTTGTGCAACAGATCTCTAGAACTCTTTTCATCTTGTGAAACGGAAACTCTGTTCCCGTTAAACAACTTCCCATTTCTCCCTCCCCCCAGCCCCTGGCAACCACCATTCTACTTTCTGTTTTTATGAGTTTGACTACTTTAGATACCTCATATAAATGGAATCATAGAGTATTTGTCTTTTTGTGACTGGTTTATTTCGCTAAGCATAATGTCCTCAAGGTTCATCCACACTGTAGCATGTGTCAGGATTTCTGTCCTTTTCAAGGCTGAATAATATTGCATTGTATGCATATACCACATTTTGTTTATTCATTCATCGTGGATGAACCTTTAAGTGCATCTTCTAATTTTAAGGGGACCTTTCGTCCACTGCCCCTACCTTACAATCTCACACAGTGTAAAATGTCAAAAGATAAAAAGATCTTGGCAATTAGGGAAAGTGCATTACAAGAGTTGGCAAAATGAGGGAAGAGAGAAGAACGTTATTTATTTAATTCATCATGATTCCTGCATGCTGAGGGAATCCCACTAGCTATACTATTTTGAAGTATAAGTAAAAAAAGTGTAAGTCAGAAGTGTCTTGGGACCAGGATTTCCAAATCTCAATTTTCATAGACAACAGAGCACTTGTTTATCATTAACACAGCTTCTATAAAATAATGAAAAGATTTTCAACCTGTGTAAGGTTGAGTTGATGAATAACGTGGTAAAAAGAGAGAACGTGAGTGAAAACACCTAGTACAGGGACTAGTGACGTAGGAG
Source organism: Balaenoptera acutorostrata (assembly GCF_949987535.1). NCBI lineage: Eukaryota > Metazoa > Chordata > Mammalia > Artiodactyla > Balaenopteridae > Balaenoptera > Balaenoptera acutorostrata. Next base: position 118,624,803 of record NC_080085.1, read on the forward strand.
GCTCAATAAATGTTAATTAAAGTAATAGTTAATTTACTATTTTTAAAATTTTTATTGAAATACAGTTGATTTACAATGTTGTGTTAGTTTCAGGTGTACAGCAAAGTGATTCAGTTATATATAATATATATATATATATAAAACTTATTAAGATGTGTATATATATACTTTTTAAGATTCTTTTCCATTTTAGGTTCTTACAAGATATTGAGTATAGTTCCCTGTGCTATGTAGTAGGTCCTTATTGCTTATCTATTTTATCTATAGTAGTGTGTATATTTTAATCCCAAACTCCTGATTTATCCTTTCCCCCCTTTCCCCTTTGGTAACCATTAGTTAACTTACTATTAAGTATTTCATTAATATGGGTTGCGTGCCTTCTGTGTGCAAGGCCCGATTGAGCAAGTGGAGTGGGGTATAGAACTATGAATTGACGTAGCTGCTATTTGTTGAGTGTGTCAAAGAGAAAACTAAGTCAGAGGCAGAATTAACAAAGCCTGCTGACTCATAAACTTGCTGCAGTAACTTTTATTTCAGCGGGGGTACAAAAGTGTTAGAGGAAGTATGAAGACCGTCTTTGATTGGCAAGCATTCAATTAATGTGGGGATTTTGGAAGCAGGGGAAACTTTCTAATTGATCTTCAGGTATGGTTGGCAGTCCTTGGTTGGCTGCATGAGGGTAAACAAGCATTTTAGGGACATTTCAATAGAGGAAAGATTATTCAGTGTTAAGAGTGGAAGATTGTCTGTGGCTGGCCATTTCCTGGAACAAGTCAGGGTCGATGGGGTGTGTACTTGTGGTCAAACTGTCATCATGGTCCTTATGGTGAAGTACAGAGAGGTTAAATAACTTGTCTGAAGAGCCATGTTTGGCAAGTAGCAATATTCTTTAGAAAACATGATCTATAGCGACAGATGGGAAAGAAGGGATATTGGTTCTGTTACAGAAGAGAAGGCTAAGACATGTGCCTGGTAGAGAGGTATTTATTCTCATTAAAATCACCATCTTCATCATCATCCCCTTAAACAATATTTATTAAGTGCCCTGACACCATATGCTGAATGAGGCCTTTGGGATCTCAAGAGGGAAGAAGTAATAGATTTGTTTTTCTCAGCAAAAAGAGGAGCATTTTGTGATATTTTTATTTGCTCATGCATTTCTCCCTGTATTTAAGATAATCCAACTTTATTTTTCTTCAGTTGCTGTTACTTTTGAAGGGGAAAATGAAAACAATCGTAGACCAAATGCTTCTCAGCAGCAATAGTCTGTATTGTCATTTTTCAGAAGTCCCAACAAGAGATTGGAAAGAGCCTTGTTGGGCCAGTGAAAGAAGAGAGGGGATGTCTCTCATCTCAGGTATCTAAGCAAGGCTTAGATGATCTTGCTTTTGAATTTGATGCATGAGAAGTCAAAATAGCATATTTCAAAGTAATGTATTCTTCTAAGTTCAGATTAGGGCCCTGAGGTCTAAGAGGGAGCCGGGGGGGCCTTCCTCAGAAAGTCTCCGCCTCCCATTTTCCTTGGATTAAGTAGTGTGCACGCTAACAGGTGCTGAAGAGGAGTGACGCCATTGTTCTTCTGCCCCACCTGTAGGGCATTTCTCAGATTGCTTCCGGAGGTGGAGGAAGGAAAGCAATTTCATCTTGGAAACAACCACAGCCATAGTCTCAGCCCCAAGCTGGAAACAAGGGATTCAAAACTGTAGGGAGTCAGTGTATTATCTGGAATCCTATGAAATGTGCCACTGCTTTCTTTTTTTCTCTCTTTTTTCTACATGTGGGCCTGTCCCACTCATTCTTCCTCTGTATCTATCTAGCAACACCGCCACCACCTCTGTCAGAGGACTATGATGGATATATGGGTGTGCAAAGAACTTCAGGCAGACAGGGAGACATCTGCTCTTCCACTGTTGCACGAACAGGAGGGCAGTGAAAATCCTGTCAGAGCTACCCTTTTTTGAATGTTCACCATGTCCCAGGAAGGGCATGTGTCTCATCTCTTTTAATCCTCAGAAGAACCCAGTGGGGTAGGTACTATTATTAGCATTTCCGTTTTATGCATAAGAAAATTGGGACTCCAAGAAGTTAGGTAACGTGCTCAAGGTCACACAGTTAGGATAGAGGAGGAGTCTGGACTCAAACCCAGGTCTGTCCGCTCTGTTGGACTTGCCACTTTGGGATTTCTTTCTGACCCAAATTCCTAATTTTCATGTTAAGTACTAAAAGCTGCGTATTAGAATACATGTAAGTTCTGCCTTGCAAGCATGCTTAGAACAGAAATTCTGGAGACCTTGGGGGGTTGGTTTGAAAGGGCTGAACCCACTGCACAGCTTATGGCTAGCCTCCTTCCTCAAGCTCGGGAGACTTGTCCCTTTAAGTGGAAAGCGGAAGTCCGAGCGCAGGCGTATCAGGTACAGGTGCTTCAGCAGCTGCTCAATGACAGTTAAGAGAAAGAAAACAGGTTCTAGCGAAACCCTAGCAGGTCGTTCTGGACTGACCTCATTTACTCCCCCCACTTTCCTGATGAGGAAACTGAGGCTGAGAGAGTGCCAGTGCGGTTACCAGGTGAGTTAGTGGCAGATCTTGGACTTGTCTCTGGGTTTTCCAGACCAGAACTCTGTCTGCTTGAGAATGCTGCCTGACTTTGCACTTGGGACATTTCTTCTTTCTTTAGCATCATGACTGGTGACAAAAACTGGTGACAGCAGGCCTGGGAGCTGGGAGAGGGTGTTTCTGCACTTCGTTAAGATGGAGGGCAAAAGAGAAGTGAGGACTGTTTCTCTGAGCTAACTTGGAGGAGCAGTAGTGTTAATTACAGTCATTTTGCTGTGTTGATATGGCATTATCAATTTGATTCAGTTGAAAAACAAAGTGTAGAATGTTGTCTGCTAGAAAGCGGCCATTTGATGCTGGTACCTGATATTTAAATATAGTTTGCAGTACAAATAGGGGTGCACGTGGCCATGTCAGGCAAGTCCCAAGTGACTCTTGTCTTTGTCACAGAACCTAAGTGCATTTGGACACAATTATCAACATTTTCCTTCTAATGAGTCTGATTAATCCATACATACAGTGGAGCGTACTCCTTATTAACAATCCCCACGTGAACCCTTCACAGAGGTACTTTGATTCTCCCCGTCAAATGTCGTATAGGGTTTCCAGACAAGGTTCAATACAGCTCTGCAAACAGAATCGGGAAAGATCAGCTCACTAAGGTCTTTCCTGGCCATATTCGCTTTCCGTTGCACATGTGTTTCCCCGTCCCTGCTCTCACAGCATCTTATGAAAAAGCCTCCCTACCTTGAAGAAATATAACAGCAGGTCTGGGGAGATGGGGGGCATTTTGTAAGGGCTTCTTCATCCTGACTTTTGCATTTACACCTCATTTCTTTTCAGGCCCTGGATGGATGGGCCACTGCTGATTGGTGCAGCTGGTTTGACATTTCAATGAGTTGAGTAGCAGGTGGGGCAGCTGATGGGGGACAAGACCTCTGGGAAAGCCAGGGAGGTAGCTGCCGCGGAGGGGGAAGAATCTTGTGGAGCCCGAGTCTTCTCGGAGCTCCTAACGATGAGCAGTAAATCCCCCCCCCAGCCCCTGCCGGTCCTCGGTGTTCACAAAGCCACCCAACTTCCCTCAGCCACTCCTGCAACCTGGGGCCACCGAATACCACTGGCACAGCTCCTTTCAAGTAACAGGTAGTTCCTATTCCTCTTGAGGCCCCGGCTTTCCTGCCTTATTCTCTATATCCATGCTCTTCTCTCCAGCCGTGCTCTGTTTTGTTAAATCCAGTGGTCAGTTTTCAGTCCTCCACGTCTTAATGTCTCAGCAGCATTTGACCCAGTGACTGCTCCCTCTTTCTTGAAATTCTTTCCTCCCTTGGCTTCTGGGGCACCTCACTCCCCAGAATTTTCTCCTCCCTCTCTGGCCTCCCCTTTTTTCTTTATCAGACTCAGTTTCCTCCTCTTCCCAACTTATAAATGTTGGAGTGACCCAGGACTGAGTCCTGGGCACTCTTCCTCTTTTCTACATTTTCTCCTAGCAAATGATCTCATCTAGCACAAACAAACAACTCCCCAAAATGCCACAAAAAACACAAACAAACAAACAACCACCACCACCACCACCATAGAAAGTCCTTACAAAGACGTAGAGTATGTGAAGGGAATGCTGTGTATTGGTAAATAGGTTGAGAATGTTAATTGGGAACCGGAGAGGAGGAGGGGACGGCTGTCAGGCTGAGGTCTTTTTTTTTTTTTAACATCTTTATTGGAGTATAATTGCTTTACAATGGTGTGTTAGTTTCTGCTTAAAACAAAGTGAATCAGTTATACATATACATATGTTCCCATATCTCTTCCCTCTTGCATCTTTCATTTTGTAGGCAGTGTGGTTCAGGGTGAGGGCACCTAGAGGCATGTGAGCAGGGGAGTGACGTGATCAGACTTGCAGTTTTGGAAGATGTATCAGGAGGCAGACCATGAGAGCTTACCTTTTCCTCTGAAGAGGTAAAGGCAGTAAAAATTCTCTTCCATTTGGACAGGTAATAAAGAGTTGCACTGAAAAATCTGCTCAAATACTTGGCAAAACAGGTGGCGTCTTAACCTTTCACTGTCCTGCAGAGCTTCAGTATAGCTATAGTCTTAGGTGAGTGCTAAGCAGCTTTCCTGGCTCTTAATCGTTTTCAAGTAGCCATTGAGAGGGTCGGGCAGACAAGTGTCTTCCCTTTTAGGCCTACATCTGGTGGAGAGCACCCAGACAGTAAGATCCTGGGGAAAGTTATGTATTTGAGCTCTGAAGTCCTTATTTTAACTTTCCTTAGTTTTTCTGGATTACGGTTACGTATTTCAGGTCCTTAAACCCAGGATAGTTATTGCAGCCAATTATAATAGCAATTTTCCCCAAGATACTGACTTTGTTCTGCAAATGGCACATTCGTAATTACATTATTTTTATGCATCACCATAAAATACCAAGAGTCATCTAATATATCATTGACAAGAGGTAAGTTTTAGAGAATTTAAAATAAACTGCTGAAAAAGTTAGATGACTTCTTCTTCTTATTATTCTCTTAGAGCCCAAACAGCTGTCACTTGTGACAGAAAATCACATCTGATTGGCTGGTATCAGCATTAGGGTTTGAAGTGAGGAAACTGGAAAAAAGAGCCCCAGCTCCTGTTTTGTACCTTTGGTTGGAGGAAGGGGATAGGATGGGGGAATTTCCTATTAGTGTTCAACAATGAGAGTTTGCTTGTACTATATACGAAATGACTGTACGGTCATGAGATAGATTTTGGCTTTTAAGCTTGGGAGGCTGTGTAGGCTGCATGTAAGAATGCTTCCATTCCTCAAAAGCTGGCTAGAAGCAAGCTTTCTTTGGGATCTGTCTTCAGAGGCAGTTTACGAACCAAACAGGAGAACCAGGTCTTACTACATTGCAGTCACAGGTGGTGGTTGTTTTAACTAAAATAACATCATTCAGCTTTCCACCCCTGGCCCTCTAAGCCCACACCCAAAGGATGAAGATGTGCAGCCACTGAGGGCATTGGAAGGTTGGGCTGCAGGTCCTGAAGGCAGTTTCCCAGGAGGTAGTCACACACTTTAGATCTTCTCTGGAGACGGGAGGGCCTCCAAGGGGGTCAGCATAACACAAAGCACACTCATATCTATGGTTAAGGTCTGACGTCACCTTTCTTTAGGATTTAAAAATGTTATAACTTTATTGCTTTTTTCCCTGTTATAAAAGTAGTCCATATTCATTGTGGTAATTTATAAAACACAATAACAAAGAAGAAAATAAAATCTATTAATAATACCTCCCGTCCCAAGATAGTCCCTACTAACACTTGGTGGTTATGTTCCCAGACATTTTCTTTGTTTTTTTTAAATTGGAGTATAATTGCTTTACAACGTTGTGTTAGTTTCTGCTGTACAATGAATTGAATCAGTTATATGTAAACATACATCCTCTCCCTCTTGGACCTCCCTCCCACCGCCCCCGCCCCCATCCCACCCTCTAGGTCATCACAGAGCACCGAGCAGGTTCCCACTAGCTATCTACTTTACACCTGGTAGTGTATATATGTCAGACATTTTCCAGACACAACACAAACTCACAAATATCCATCCATCAGCAAGTTTTGTCGGTTTTACTTCTTAAATTTGTCTTTATATCTTATTGCTACTTCTACTGTTACTACCATGATCCAAAGATCTCCTCTCGCTCGGACAACTGCAATAGCTTCCTAACTGGGATCTCTGCCTTCACCCTTGCTGTTCTCCAAATCGTTTTCCCTCCCGTGGCCACTGTGGCCTTTTTGAAACACAAATGAAATCATCCCCCCTCTCCTCCTTAAAGCCCCCCTTAAATATTCCTGTTGTTGTTAGGATAAAGGCTAAACTTCACCGGGCTACAAGGATCTCATGATCTGTCCACTTTCTTCATTCAGTCTTATCTCATGACAGTCTCCCTGTCATTCCCTATGTTAGCCACTCTGGACTTCCCATCATTTCCTCAGCTGATTTTCCGTCTCAGAGCCTTTGCCCTAGCTATTTCTAGAACACTCTTTTATGCTGCTTCCTCAGAGAGGTCCTCCTTGACTACTCCATCTAAATTAGGCCCTCCTTATCTCATTTTCCCCTGAGGCTGAGTTTGATTAGGACCTGCCCGACCTGTGTTGGTCTGGTAGGAGTTTTTCAAACTGGGAACAAAGGGAGAACACAGTTGGAATTGAGCAACCCCCAAATGTACTCTCAAAGTCCTGACTTGTTCCTATATCCTGTTCTGTCTCCATGTTCTGACTCCTCTGAACCCTCACTGGTCTTCCTGCTGTATCTTACTGGTCTCCAGGTTACTCCAGCCCATTTCCTGACATGAACCCAGAGTTATGTACTTTTGTTTGGCTTCTGTCATCTAAATTTTGTTCTCTACTTTGTCCGTTGGCACTTGGCTCTTCTCTCCTGGGAATTCACAGAAATCTTGAAAGGCAATGAGGTTTCCAAAATTTATGGAATAGGAGTTGAATATTCATACAATGGTAAATTGCTCAGCAATTTAATTTAAAAATGAATGAAATACTGATATATGCAATAGCATGGTTGAATCTCCAAAGTATGTTGAGTGAAAGGAGAAAGACACAAAAGATTACAGACTCTATGATTCCATTTATAAGAAGTTCTAGAATAAGCAAAACCCATCTCTGGTGAAAAAATGGTAATAATTGTTGCCACTGGTGGATGAATGGGGATTGGCTAGGGGAGGAGGCATAAGGAAATTTACTAGGGTGATAAAAATATTCTACACCTTGTTAGAAGTTTGGGTTACACAGGTTTATGCATTTGTCAAAACTCATTGAATGGTACGCTTAAAATAACATGCGTTGTACCTTTTACAAATTTTAACCTAAAGAAAAGAACCATAAACAAATGTTAAACTCTAGTTTAAAAAGCATACTGTAGTGTTTAGGGGTGAAGTATACTGATGTTTGCAATTTACTTTGAAGTGCATCCAAAAATAAGATAGATTGATCAATGGCTAGATATGTGATAAAGTAAATATAACAAGATGTTCATTGCATAATATAGGTGATGTGTGTATTCATTGTACAATTCTTTCAAAACTTTCTGTAGTTTTGATATTTTTCCAATAAAAATATTGGGGAAAATGTTCTAGACTGAAAATCTCTCTGCACTATGAAATCTTTTGTAAAGTAAATACACTGGAAATGATTGGGTATTAGAAATGATTTCCACCTAATTTGTCTGTTTTGGAATATGGGGGTTATTTTGAAAGAGTAAGGCCTACCTCTAATGGGTATATAGACCAAGAAACAAGGTCTTAGCAGAATTCTTTTTTTTTATTTTTAAATTGTTATTGGAGTATAGTTGATTTACAGTGTTGTGTTAGTTTCAGGTGTACAGCAAAGTGAATCAGTTATACATATACATATATCCACTCTTTTTTAGATTCTTTTCCCATATAGGCCATTACAGAGTATTGAGTAGAGTTCCATGTGCTATATAGTAGGTCCTTATTACAGCAGAGTTCTTATGCCAGCCTGGGGATGCTGGGAGCCACGGAGATATTCTGTAAATAAGTGAGGAACAGAAACTAAGATGTGTGTGCATGTACAGAAGGGGATTACTGATTCCCTAATAGTTTGGACTCAGAGTCCAAACTATCTAAAACCGAGGCTTCCCCTCTACCTAAACACCAGGCTCAAAAGGAGATGAGGCTTCACAGCCTCAGAATGGGATTGTTTTAGAAGCTAGGAGACCAGTTACCTTAAATTTTAGGGTAACTTGCCTGCATTTCTCTAGCCAGGAAAGATAGGAGGGAACAAAAATGCTCAGGGTCTCTGAAAACTCTCCTTGATCATGAACTTTTGGAAATTCTGCTAGACTGTAAGCTTTATGATGGACTCAGTGTGCCTTGTTCAACACAGTTTCCTTGGCATTCAGCACAGAGCCTGGCACTCAACAAACACCCGCTAACTATATGAGTGTGTGACTGAATAAATACAATTTGTTGATTCCTGTGTAGCTAACTTCTTTCAGGTCTCCAGGAATCAGTCCCTGAGAGTCTCCTTTTCCACCCCAGACCCTGTGAAGCCTTTCTTTTATATCTTTCTGTTGTTGTTGTTCTAACCTTCAGTGCATTTTAAAATTACGGTTTTAATGTCTGTCTTCCTCACTTGCTTATAAGTGCCATGTGGGCAGGAGTGGTGCTTGTCTCAGCTACCACTGTTTCCCCTAGTGTCCAATAGATGGGATCCATAGATTCAGTGAAGGAGCACAGCCCTTCCCTGCTCTGAGTAAGTTATCCTGCTATGTGTTTCCACTCTGCTTTTCCCAGTGGGAATTAGACTTTGTCTCCCTCACGGTACTGGGCACAGAATGGGCATCAGTCAAGTACAGTTCATGATGGCTGGGCTCGTCATGCACAACGATGTTCCTTCTCACTGGGAACAGCTGACGTTGAGGTTTTGCCTACAATACACAATGGCCAAACAGCTTTAATAGGGACTAAACCAGCAGATGTAAATATCTGTGGCCTAGTCTGACTGAGAATGCTTTTTAATGAATCATATCAAACTGTTGCCAAAGCCTGGCTCAGTCAACTTAAGAGGAGGTTAAGTAGAGGGATTTAAGTCAGCCAACATGGTTCGTGGCCCTTGGTTCTCACCCCTGCCTCTGACAACTCCAGCGATAGCTAGGAGTGGTTGGAGACTTGTCTGTAAGTTTCCAGGCAGCCGGGGGCAGAGGATGTAAAATAAAGTTGCCCCCTTAAAACTGCAGTCCAGGAGAGACCTGGGGATTGGGGATCATCTACCCAGGTTGTGGCTATAGGCACTGCCCTGCTATGTGGCCAGTGGCCAAAAAGTGTGCAGGTGGTAGAGTTCCGAATAGAATGCCCTCTGGGTCCAGGAAGACATCCTGCTTACTCTGTTACAGCAGCAGATGCAGACACAGAATAATTCCTAATGTAAATGAACCCAGGGGCTATGAGACAAGGCTGCTTGTGCCACTCTTAATTTCCCTAATGGTCTGCTTCCATGTGCCATGTAGAGGCAAAAACAAACAAACAAACAAACAAAACCCCCCCAAAAACCCACCTTGCGGCAAAAATAAAAAATATATTGTTGTTGAAAAGACGCTAATAAGACTTTCACTTAAGATTTTTTCTTCTCCCTATTGAAAACAAGTAACTTGAGTAATAAGTATATCCTTGATGAGGCTAACCATAATATCATTCATTGTCCAAACTATAGCCCTTTTGAAAGTGAAAGAAGACACCAACAGTGTCTGGACCACAAACATAACCTGGGACTATCGCAGGCAATCTGGGATCTGTATGGTCCCTCCAGCCTTGACCGTCAGCTTGGATAAACTTAAAGCTCTCTTGAACCCTGGAATGTTTCTGATGGCCGATAAACTGCAGGCCTAGGAAAGTGCAAGCAGCACACAGCCATGGACCCAACAGATGAAGAGCATTTGCTCTGTGGGCAGGGTTCTTTGGTCATCCATCAGTCACTTCTCACACACACACAGGTGTATGCACAAGCAGGTGGCCGGCAGCAGCCTCATCTTCAAGTGTAATAATGATAGCTTGCAGCCATTCAGCACGTGCTGTGTGCTAGGCGTTGTGCGAAGCACTTCTCATGCCTTAGGTCACACTGCACATTTGTTATGTTGCTGCCGTACATGTGGAAGGCGTTTGTATTTAGTGATTGCTTTTGTATTTACTATCGTATTTGATCCTCACAATACAGGGATGTAGGCATTACTATGCCAATTGTCAAATGAGAAACCAAGGCTCAGAGTGGTAAAATAGCTTGTAAATAACTGCTGGAACTGGAACTTAAATCCAAGTCTGTTCAACTCCAAATTCTTTAAAAAAAATTTTTTTTCTAAATTAAAAAAAATTGAAGTATACTTGATTTACAATGTTGTGTTAGTTTCAGGTGTATAGCACAGTGATTCAGTTATATACATCTATTCTTTTTCAGATGCTTTTCCCTGATAGGTTATTACAAAATATTGAGTATAGTTCCCTGTGCTATACAGTAGGTCCTTGTTGTTTATCTGTTATATATAGTAGTGTGTATCTGTTAATCCCAAGCTCCTAATTTGTCTCTCCCCCCTTTCCCCTTTGGTAACCATAAATTTGTTTTCTAAGACTGTGAGTCTATTTCTGTTTTGTAAATAAGTTCATTTGTATCTTTTTTTTTTTTTTTTTAGATATTGCCTTTCTCTGTCTGGCTTACTTCACTTAGTATGATAATCTCTAGGTCCATCCATATTGCTGCAGATGGCATTATTTTGTTCTTTTTTTATGGCTGAGTAGTATTCCATTGTGCATATGTACCACATCTTCTTTATCCATTCATCTGTCGATGGACATTTAGGTTGCTTCCATGTCTTGGCTATTGTAAATCATTCAACTCCAAATTCTATATGCTTTTTGTGATACTACACCTGATTAATGTATTAATTTAACAAATATTTGCAGATCGGTCCTATGTACCAAACACTGTGCTAGGTGCTAGGAGTACAAACCTGCATTGGGTGGTGGGCTCAAGCTGTGAGAAAAGACAGAACCAGAAACATTCTCTACCTCAAAGGACTTCCCCTTTAGTAGGAGAGACAGGCACACAAACACATAATTTGAATACAATAGGGATTCAGTAGACTAGATACCATATTCTATTCTTATAATATTTTTTGAAATATGAAATACACAGTAGCATTATATATTAATATAATTTAATATGAACTCTACTTATGTATTATTTTCTATTTCTATTTTATCAGTAAATGTGTGGGGTATTACAAAGTACTGTGGGAGCACAGCAGAGGAGAAGCAGGGAAGTTTTCACAGAGAGGGTAACACTTGAGGTGGGCCTTGAAGGGTACATAGGAGTTTGTCAGGTGGAGAAGTGAGGGAACCAGGCCCACTCTAGGCAGAAGGAATAGGCTGTGCAAAGGCACAGGGAGGAGTGGGACATGTTTGGAGAACATCAAGCAGGTTGGTGAGTTCTCCTCTGTGAGAACGACCCACTTGAGTATTTAGAGGTGAATGTATGTGCTATATGGGGTTTGCTCTGAAACACTAGAGAAAGATAAAAGTCTGTGGGGTGGGGAGGGGAGGGAATAGATGAAACAAGAATGGCAGAGAGTGGATAATTTTGAAGTAGGATGATAGGCATAGGGAGATTAATTGTACTATTTCTACTTTTGTGTACATCTGAAATTTTCCGTAATATAATTTTAAAGCAAAGAAAAAAATAAGAGATTTGGTGTAGTTGGGACAAAGTAAAGGTGGAGGTGAGTGTCCAAAGGTGAGACTGATGAAATAGGTAGGATCAGGGGGGAGAAGGTTGGGCAGACTATGAAAAGCCCTTAAGTGCCAAGCTAAGGAATTGGGACTTAATCCAGTCGGTAATAGGGAGCCATTATAGGGTTTTAATCATGAGATTGACAAATTCATGGTGTATTTTAAAAAGATCATTGACTTTGTATAGAGAAAAAGAGGATCGTGAGGCAGGAGGTGGGGAAGTGGGAGAAGCAGGTCCAGGTGAGAGATGATGGGGGCCTGGACAGTTGAGGAAACAGAGGTCTGGTTTATTGACTTTGGATTTTATTCTAAGTGCCGTGGGAGGCCTCAGGGGGTGGGCTTAGGAAGGGATGTAATATGATCTGATTTGCATGTTGTATTTTTAGCCCCACCCCCCACGAAAGCAAAGGGACGCAAGGAAACTTTTGGAGGTGATGGATATGGTTATTACCTTCCTTTTGATGATGGTCTCAGGGGTATATGCGTATGTCCAACTCATCAAATTGTTTACAGTAAATATGTGCAGTTTTTTTGTATATCAATTATATCTCAATAAAGCTGTAAAAGAAAATTTACAAAACAGTTACAGAATAAACTTGATATAATCCATAACCTCACCTCACTGAATAAATTATCCTTAACGTTTTAGTATGTGTATATAATATGAGCACACATTCAGATATGCCAGCCAAATATTTATAAAAATTGCGGTAATGTTATGCAATTGTGTTAATATTATTTATTAAACTTTAGTTCAATTCAATTTGTTTTAGCTTAGTATTTTTAAGTGCCAAATATGCTAAGTACTAAGAGTAGAAAAATGTGTAAGACCCAGCTCCTCATCTCCGAGATTTTGCAGTCTAGTGGAAGAGAGAGATATGTATACAACAAAGTGTGTGATGATATTTGAAGTGCCATTTTTGAAGAGTAAAATAAGTGCTATGAGAACTTCAAGAAGAAGATCCTTTGGGTTGTTCCGTGGAAGATGGAGCGGGAGGGTGGGCATGGGTAGCAGTGGGTGGATCAATGGAGAAGACTACTGTCACGGTCCAGATGATGTAGCTTGGACTAGGTTAGTGGCTTGGACTAGTGGCAGTAGAGCTGGTAGAAGTAAATAGATCTGAGAAATATTTAGGAAATAAAGTGGACGAGAATTGGTAGTTGACTGGTAGTGGGAGTTGAAAGAGAGGGAGGGATAAAGGCAGGAAGAATGGAGCGGAGGACGGTGCCATTTACGAAGATAAGATGCGTAGGAAGAAAACGGGGCATCCGCCATGTAAAAGGAAATGGCACTTGGCAAGGGTTCTCAAGAGGGAATAGCTTCTGAAACTTTAAATCTATTTGGTAGTGCATAGACGTTATGGGAAAATGTAATTGCACTGTGAGGTCTGCAGTCCCCAGAACCACTACTAATAGTTTAGAGTGTATTATTTATTACCTTATGGTATTAAAGAGTTAATTATCAACCAAAACATGGAAATGTAGCAGTTATCCAGGGAAATCCCTTTGTTTCACTAAGGCCCAGAGAGAAGTGATTTACACAGAGTTACACAGCTAGTTAGTAGTAGGTCTAGGTGTAGAAGCCACGTCCCTTTACTGCCAGCTTTATATTTCTTCTGCCACACAGTTCCTTTCTCAACTGTAGAATCAGTATTGACTGTGTTCACGGCCGTTTTCTTCCAGTCTCCGTGGACCCATTTTCTCTGCCTAAGCATGTGTGTATAAAGAAATGTATGGGAAATTCCATCTAATTTCTTTATGATCAGGCCATATGTCCTTTGTTTATGAATACACATTATCGAAAGACTAACCTGATAAATTTGCCATTGCAGAGCCTGTCGTTCCTCTGGCTGTAAGGGAGTGTTTCAGATTGCACTTGAACTCCAGTCTTCCCAAAGATAGTCCATAGGACTGAGGGCTCTAGCCTTGTCATTCTGGGATTTTGATTAGTCATGTTAAAGCACTTGTCTTTTTTCTAAACTGAAGTTGCCTTCAAAGTATCTTACCCCATCCCAAGGTTGCTTGATTAGCTGACAATTGACTTTGCAGTCTCACTGTCAGATGAGGAATTTTTATCATTTCCTACTACCTAAATGCAGTTCTACTTTCATGATACCTCAATGCCCTAGTTTGCCCCCCTTGTTACTTTTTGCAATGGTTTATCGTTTCTCACCTTGACCATCTGTACTAGTTGAGGGAAGTAGACTCTAGGGATAGTGTCGACAGACTTATTGCTTTCATCTTTACCAAAAATTATTTGAGCCCATGAAATCAATGAGTATGGATACCCACAGTGCCTGATATTAACTACTTTTTGTTGAGTGCTTATATGAGCCAGAAACTATGCTAAACTATGCTAGCTACATACATTATCTCATCACATCCTCACAGCACCAACTTGAGCAGTGTTCTTGTTTGAATTGTCTCCTCTCAAAACTCACATGTTGCAGACCTAACCTGCAGTACCTCATAGGGCCTTTATAGAGGTAATCAAGTTAAAATGAGGTCATGAGGGTGGGCCGTAATTCAATATGACTGGTGTCCTTATGAAAAGAGGACATTTGGAGACAGAGACAGACATGCATAAAGGGGAGCTGATGTGAAGAGACACAGGAATAAGATGGCCATGTACAAGCCAAGAAGAGAGGTCTGGAACAGATCCTTCCCTCACAGCCCTCATAAGGAACCAACCCTGCTAACACTTAGGTCTTAAGATTTCTGGCCTCCTGAACTGTGAGACAATACATTTCTGTTGTTTAAGCCACTCAGTTTGTGGTACTGTGTTACAGTAGCCCTAGCAAACTAATACAATGGAACACTATTATTATCCCCACTCTATAGTTGAGTAAGCTGAGGTGCAGAAATGTAAGTGACACATGCAAGGTCACAGAATATGGGCAGAGCTGGGATTTGAACCTAGTTCAGTCTGACCTCAGAGCCTGTTCTCCACTGTCCCATTACCTTCCTGCCTTGGCTCTCAGACTAGCCTCCAAAAGGCCAGCTTCTTATTGTGTTGATCCTAAAGAGTTAAATCACTACCATGTACCCCCTCGAATTTTAGGAACACAGAGTAATACAACAGTCATTGAAAACCATATTAAAATTCTTTTTTGCTTTTGAGAACTCCTTTTTGGGAGATAGGGAAAAGGAGTCGCTGGGAGACAGATGGACTTATTACTGAGAAATTGTTCCTGGGGCACCCAGAGCAATATTTCTTCACCTAAAGCTGTCAAGTCAATATTGCCCAACGAACCGACTTCTTCAGTCATTGTCGCTCTGTGCAGCGTGGAGCCCTGGGACTCGGTTTAGTCATTCGCTTCGGCTACTTCCTGAGACTGGTTAGGCCAGCACAATCTGATTTCCTTCCTTTTGTTCATGTCAGAAAGTGATGGAAAAGCAGAACAAGCACTAAATCACTTCTGATTCACATGCTTAAAGGCCAGTTTTAAGTTACTTTCTGTGCAGCCGTTGAACCTAAATTTACTTGATGTGGATACAAAAGTTTCTCTGTGGAAACATATTGAGTTTCTTAGAGACTCTCCCAGGGCAGGACAACAGTTTGGATTATGTAGCAACGCATTTCAAACCAAGTACTACCGTGCTGATGGTTTATATAAATGTGATGATTAGATAAAAGGGGCTTTTGCAGTTAATGCTTGAAGACACTAATTAAATTCACATCAACAAGTCAACATATTGGTCTCATATGGATTTGAGCAATTTGGAAATGCTTCTTTTGTTTTGATACCATTAATGAAATTCACACATTTTCCTGAGATTGAATGGTTACCTTAAAACACAGAAGGCAAAAGTTAAAGCTTTGAATGGCACTTCTGAGTGCGTGTCTGTGTAGCCGGGTAAATTAGAACAGTTTTTCTTTTCAAGGAGCTAATTGCCTAGAAGTTTCAAAATTTCACGGCAGATAGTGAACAGTTGATTCATTCTCAACAAATTCAATCCAAATGATGCATGCTTTTACTTAACCACTACAGGCTTAACTGCAGTTTTAAATTATTCTCAATGCAGAGGCAATAAAGTATTTCAGTAAATAAGTCTCAGAGAAGTTAGGAGGGAAAAGCACAAGTATTCCCAGTAGCCACTGTTCAGATCACTGTTTGAAACCACACGGCACATGTCAAAGAATTATGACCTGCCATGGGCAGTATTTTTCAGAGTTAAGAGTTTATAAATATCTTGAGGGTCTGAAGAAATGATTCCAAACAGAAAATTAGTAAGCCCTATGGGGATACTTCATTTGAAAACTAAATATCTGTGGCCTTGTCAACAAAATTGGATTTCTCTCTGTTCCTGTGTTGTTTCCACTTATGACTGCTCCAGAATGGATATCTAGGGAGAAAAAGCATGTGTGTAGAGTCTTCAACATGGCCGTGGCTTAACAACAGAAGCTGCTTGCCAAAATGAAGGAATTCGTTTCTTGACAGTCTCCCTTGCCCTTGGCTCCCCAAATCATGAGTTGCAAACGGCCATGTGGATTTGTTCATTTCGCTCAGCTTGAAAAAGTAATCCCAGCTTTAGAACACTAAGATGGGGAATTAAATTCACTTCAGTAGATATCGATCGATCTAGTGATGACTGTGTGCACAGCCCTGCACTGGCGCTGGTGAGGCGGTGGGATGGAGGCAGAGAGGTGGAGGTGACAAGGATAAGGGGATGAATGAGAGGTGGCCTACGCCCTGTTGAATAGTCGTTAACATGCGGTGAATGCATCCAATGCACCAGGCACTGTTCTAAGTACTTAAAAACCCATTACTTAATTTAGTGACTCTATGGGTAGGTGCTATTTGTATCCCTGTTACACAGCTGAGGAAGCCAAGGCTCAGAGAAGTTGAGTGACTGCTGCTCTTTCTCATTCTCTTTTGCGGCCTCATCCTCCTGACCTTACTCTGGAGTACCCCAGGGCTTGGTCTTTGGATCTCTTTTTGGTCTAGACTCACTCTCTTGATGATCTCATTTAGTTTCATGGCTTTAGATCCCACCTATTTATTTAAGAGGCATCTCAAGTTTATGTCCTAAATGGAGTTCCTGATCTTCCCCTTCCTCTAAAATGCTTTTTCCTTATCTTCCCAATCTGAGTTGATGAGATTGTTGCAGGAAAATGGAGCACAAGAGGATGGTCCTGTCCTAGGTCTCTGTTGAGTCTCTGGGATGGGCCGCCAAGTGAGGGTCCTTGGCTTCATGCAGGAAAGAATGCAGGAGTGAGCCATAGTAAAGTGAAAGCGGGTTTATTTAGAGAGATATGTATTCCATAGGCAGAGTGCGGTCAGTCTCAGAAAGTGAGAGTGGCCCTGTGGTTAGTGTGGGTGTGGACCTGTTCAGTTTTTATGGGCTGGATAATTTCACAGGCTAATAAGTGGGAGGATTATTCCAACTATTTTGGGGAAGGGGTGGGGATTTCCAGGAATTGGGCCACCGCCCACTTTTTGGCCTTTCATGGTCAGCCTTGGAACTGTCATGGCGCCAGTGGGTGTGTCATCTAGCTTGCTGATGTGCTACAGTGAGTGTATACTGAGGTTCAAGGTTTACTTTCTCTGTCTGGCTTACTTCACTTAGTATGATAATCTCTAGGTCCATCCGTATTGCTGCAGATGGCATTATTTTGTTCTTTTTTTATGGCTGAGTAGTATTCCATTGTATATATGTACCACAACTTCTTTATCCATTCATCTGTTGATGGACACTTAGGTTGCTTCCATGACCTGGCTATTGTAAATAGTGCTGCAATGAACATTGGGGTGCATGTGTCTTTTTGAATTATGGTTTTTCTCTGGATATATGCCCAGTAGTGGGATTGCTGGATCATATGGTAATTCAATTTTAATTTTTTAAGGAACCTCCATACTGTTCTCCATAGTGGCTGTATCAATTTACATTCCCACCAACAGTGCCAGAGGGTTCCCTTTTCTCCACACCCTCTCCAGCATTTGTCATTTGTAGATTTTCTGATGATGCCCATTCTAACTGGTGTGAGGTGATACCTCATTGTAGTTTTGATTTGCATTTCTCTAATAATTAGTGATGTTGAGCAACTTTTCATGTGTTTGTTGGCCATCTGTATGTCTTCCTTGGAGAAATGTCTATTTAGGTCTTCTGCCCATTTTTGGATTGGGGTTTTTGTTTTTTTGATATTGAGCTGCACTAGCTGCTTGTATATTTTGGAGGTTAATCCTTTGTCAGTTGCTTTGTTTGCAGATATTTTCTCCCATTCTGAGGGTTGTCTTTTCATCTTGTTTATGGTTTCCTTTGCTGTGCAAAATATTTTAAGTTTCATTAGGTCCCATTTGTTTATTTTTGTTTTTCTTTCCATTTCAAATCCCACTAGATCCTAAAATGTTTTTTTGTGAAAATTACTTAATTTTTTAAAATTAATTTTTAGTAGCATATAGTTGCTTTACAATGTTTTTTAAATTTTAAAACATGATATTATGCTAAACGAATTCTTCTGTTAACATTCCCTTTCTTTTCTACCTGATGTTTTTGAGATTTATCCATTTTGTTACATCAGTGCTAGTGCATTAATTTAATTTTAATTGCTGCATACTATTCCACTATATAATGGCATCACAATTTTCTCATTCTCCTGTTGATGAACATTGGGGTTATTTGTGTTTTAAAATGTGCAGTCTGGTCCAAAAAGATTGATGTAGGCAATGGTAGTTCTCTCCAGGCTGTTTACTTAACCAAACTACTTCTATCTGACTCAACAAAGATGAGAAAGCAGTGCATCTTAGGTAAAGAAAGGCTGAGATGAGAGTTTCATGCCCACAGATATCCCAAGGGAAGTTTAAAATTCTCAATTGACAAATGAAGAAAAACTCTCTGAATAAAAATTTGATCAAAATTGATGAAGAAATGACCCCCCCCCATCTTATCTAAGGGTTCTAAGTGTCCACCGTGCATGGTACTAGGCTAGACAGAGAACAGGGCTGGTCACGTGGCTGTGGTGCTGTGCCTCTGGGGGGCTTGCGGTTGAGAAGACTTTGCATGCTACAGGAGTGGACATATGTGGGTTCCAGACCTTTTTCTGCCACTTTCAAGCTGGGCCATCGTGTGTAAGTCTCTTTAACTTTGATCTCCTTACCCATATCAGTGTTTTGTAGTCTTTTAAAAGATTTGTTCCTTTCTGATAAACTTTAAAATCCTATGCCTCCTTTCATAGTACTTCCATAGTACTTTCTCATGCTTTGCTTTTCTCCCAACATTTTCTTATGAAAAATTTCAAACATACAGAAAAGTTGAGAGACGACATTTATAGTAAATATCTACACATTCATCCGTCACTGGATTAAATAATGAACATTTTGCTATTTTTGCTTTATTACATATCTATCCATCTATCTATGTCTCTTTCCATCCATCAATCTATTTTATGAGTTTTGTTTTAGTTATTGGAAAGTAAGTTGCAGACATCAGCACACATCGCTTCTAAACACTTCAGTGTGAATATTATTCAATATTTGTTTTTAATTGAAATTAATGTACATATTGAAATATGTAGCAATCTCTTAAAATCTTGGAATTAGTTTATTTCACTTTAATGAATATTAAATAACTATTCTTATTCTGTAAGTGCTATAGTGAATACAAAGGGTATGTGAGACATAGTCCCTGTACTAAAAAGTATATATTCTAGCCAGGGACATGTGACTAACATTTAGGAGTGATTAGATTAAAATACAAGGCAGTCCATTTTTAATCCAGTAAAGACAGAGAGATAGGTTTAATACTTAGGAATTAGAGACATTTTTTAGAATTATTGGATGTAAGAACTGCAGAGACCATAGCAATAATCTAGTCAAGGTCCCTAATTTTGCAGAGGCAGAAAAGTATGTACATTGGTTAAGTGACTTGCTCAGTGATTCAGTTGAGGGCTACATTAGATCTAAATATGTTGTATTAACTCCTACACGAGGGCTCTTTCTAATACAGCCTACATCCTTGTTAACCAAAATGATTTTTTATTCTTATATATTAGAATGGCAATTCAAGTATTTCCTGCTGATAGTTATCTTTTGTAAGCATAAAGCCTAGTAATAGCATTGGTTAAGTATTCTAGAATAAACCACACATAATACTTGTTTTCCTGGGATTTATAAGATGAGAAGGCTGGTGGTAAGTGGAACCCATTTGCCCGGTTGTTCCTAGATGGCTGAGAACTGATTCATGTCTGTTCAGAAACATATCTGCCAGCAATCGGTATGACTTCATCACTCTTCCGCTCTTGAGCTCAACCTGCCTTTTGTTTTGATGTAGCCAAAATTCTTGCTGTCAAAGCCTAAAGCAAAATGTAGCAATCTTAAGAGTACTCTTCTATGAGGTTTGATATATGCACACACTCTATAACCTACACTCCTATCAAGATATAGTACATTACCAGCATTCAAGAAAGTTCCTTTATGCTCATTCCCAGTCAATCCCTTCTTTCGTTCTCTAGAGCAACCATTTTTCTGATTTTTATACCATAAATTAGTTACTTTAAAAAACTTTTTATTTGGAAATAATTTCAAACTTACAGAAAAGTTGCAAGAAAAAGAATACTACACAGAATGTTCACATACCCTTTACCCAAATACACCTATCATTAACATTTTACCTCATCTGCTTTCTTTATATGTATATAGATATTTTTTCTGAAACATTTGTGATTAAGTAACAGGCAACCATAGATTAGTTTTGCCAGTTCCAGAACTTAACATAGAAATGGAATAACAGAGCATACTTTTGCTTTCTAAATTTTTATGAAAATTAAAAAAATATAGTTCAACAGTGATTAATACTGGAAGGCTTTGAATGAAAAACAGCAGCCACTTCTAACTATTCTCATCCATCAGTCTTGCCCCTGAGAGTCAATCCCTTTTAACTCTTTTTAACTATTCCTTGTGGTAGTTAATTCCTTATTCCTAAAATAGGCTTATATTGTTATTTCTTATTTCGGCAATTTTAGACATTATCTAGTCATTTTACATAATGGTAGATTCATTCGTTCATTCAACAATTTTTTTTTTTTGAGTGAACGTAGTTTTCATCTCACCTGAGTAAATACCTAGGAGTGGGATTGCTGGGCCATATAGTTGGTATGTGTTCAATTTTGTAACAGACTGACAAACTGATTTGCAAAGTGTCTGTACCATTTTGCATTCCCAACAGCAGTGTATGAGAGTTCCAGTTGCTCCACATCCTCATCAGTACTTAGTATTGTCAGTTTTATTGATGTTAGCCATTCTAATAGGTGCGTGGTGGTATCTCATTGTGGTTTTAATTTTCAATTCCCTAATGACTAATGACTTTGAGTGGGGTTTCATGTGCTTATAGCCGTTTATAAATAATCTTTGGTGTGAAATGTCTATTCAAATATTTTTCCCATTTAAAAGATTTAATTCTTATTAATTTTCTTATTCTTAAGTTTTAAGAGTTCTTTATGTAGTCTAGAAACAAATACTTTGTTGCATATGTGGTTTGCAAATATTTTGTCTAAGTCTGTGGCTTGTGTTTTAACTCTCTTAACAGTACCTTTTGCAGAGGAAAAGTTTATAATTTGACAAAAATCCTATTTATTAATTTTTTTCTTGTATGAATCATGAGTTGGTGTTGTATCTAAAAACTAATTGCTAAACCCAAGGTCGCAAAGATTTTTCCTATTTTTTTTTCTAAAAAGTTTTATAGCTTTCTTTATGTTTCATGTTTAGGCTTATGATCTATTTTGAGTTAATTTTTGTATAAGGTGTGAGGTTTAGGTTTAGGTTAATTTCTTTTTTTACAAGTGGTTGTCCAGTTGTTCTAGCAGCATTTGTTGAAAAGACTGTCCCTTACTCCCATTGAATTTTCTTTGCCCCAAAGTGTCCATATTTGTGTGAGTCTATTTCTGAACTCTGCATTCTGTTCTGTTGGTCTATATGTGTCCCTTTCTTTTTCTTTCTTTTTTTTTTTTCTTTTTGAGGTAACCACTATTATCTCTGTGTATCCTTCCAGAGATATTCTATGTATATATAACTATATATGTAAGTGTATTTGCTTTTCTTTTTCTAGTGACTAAAATAGTCACATAATTTACACATAGTTCTGCATCTTGCTTTTTATCATTTAACCTTATGTCATGGAGATGAGTCCATATCAATTTCAGTCCAATTAGAACTATCTCATTTATTTTAGTGGCTGCATGAAATTCTATATATTCATAATATTCTATAAATGTAGGTTGCTTCCAAACGTTTGCTATTACGAACAGTTCTTCAATGCATAGCCTTAAACTCATTTCAGTCTGCACACATATGAGTATGTCCGTAGGATCAATTCCTAGAAATAGAATTCCTGGGTCAAAGTATATGTGAATTTTATATTTTTAGAGATTTTGCTAAATTTCCCCCTTAAATATTGTTCCTAGAGATTTATTCTTCCATCAATAATGTATTAGAGTGTCCTTTTTCACCATGCATCATGCATTTTTTTTGTTTTTGTTAATCTAATAGGTAAAAAGTTATATCTCATTGTGGTTTAAAGGTATGTTTCTTTTATTATGAGTGAGATTGAGTATTTTTTCATGTGTTTAAGGGCCATTTCTTCATATTACTTTCCTTTTTATCCATAGGGTTGTTCTTCTGTATTTGATTTTACACACACACGTATAGATATAGATATAAATATATATTCCCTTGCCTATTATATGTTGTAGCATTTAGGAATATTTTTGGTGACAAATTGTAGAAACCTGATTATAGTGGCTTATTAGTTTTCTGGGGCTGCCATAACAAAATACCATAGACTGGTGGTTTAAACAACAGAAATTTATTTTCTCACAGTTCTGGAAGCTGGAAGTTCAAGTCAAGGTGCCAGCAGGGCTGATTTCTCCTGATGCCTCTTTCCGTGGCTTGCAGATGGCCGTCTTCCCTCTGTGTCCTCACATGGCCTTTCCTCTGCAAGTGTGTATCTCTGTTCTCTCTCTTCTTATAAGGATACCGGTAATATTGGATTAGGGCCTCACCCTTATGACTCAATTTAACTTTTCCTCTTTAAAGGCCCCAATACAGTCACAAATACAGGCAAATTCCATTAGAACTTAAAGCTCAAGTATAATCCTCTTTGGCTCAGTGCTCTGCCCTGTGGGCCCACTGGGACAGCAGTGTCACGCCGGTAGCTGTGAATGGTGGCCCTGTCCCTGTGGCGCTGCTGAAAATGAGGAGGAGACAGCCTTGTCCCTTCAGTCTATGATGGCAGTGGCAACCCTACTGATTTCTGAAACACGTTCAGGGTCATTCTTCCCTTTTCTTGAAGGACAACACATGTTTGCTGCTAGACAGCTCTACTGTTTTGTCCTATAGAATCTCATTGTT
Organism: Balaenoptera acutorostrata; assembly: GCF_949987535.1. NCBI lineage: Eukaryota > Metazoa > Chordata > Mammalia > Artiodactyla > Balaenopteridae > Balaenoptera > Balaenoptera acutorostrata. The sequence goes on from NC_080085.1 coordinate 118,647,982, forward strand.
TCTGAGAGCCTTCATTTCAACCTCTGTCCTCTTTAGACCAAGGCGGCAATATTTCTGTTAATATAATCTCATTGCTATTCCTAGCTTCTGCTGAGATGGCTGACTAAATCTATGAATAGCACCTATAATCTTTTTATCAAATGATTTTCCAGCCATACTCTTGGTATTCTCTCCAGAACATGCTTTCTCATTTTTCATAATAAGAATAGGCTGAGAAATTTCCAAATCTTCAAGTTCTAGTTCCTTTTTGCTTAACAATTACTTCAATTTATCTCTCCCCTCTTATTTTACTAAAAACAGTAAGGAGAAATGAGGCTGCAACTTCAACACTTTGCTTAGAAATCTCCTTGGTTAAATATTCATGTTTATCACTTTTAACTTCTACTTTCCATAAAACACTAGAACACAACTTCTTTGCCACTTTATAATGTGGATCACCTTTCCTCCAGTTTCCAATAACACATTCCTCGTTTTCATCTGAGATCTCCTCAGAATCACATTTAAAAATTTTTTTCTTTTTTTAAAAAAGTTTTATTGGAGTGTAGTTGATTTACAATGTTGTGTTAGTTTCAGGTGTACAGCAAAGGGAATCAGTTATACATATACATATATCCACTCTTTTTTTTTTTTTTAGGTTCTTTTCCCATATAGGCCATTACAGAGTATTGAGTAGAGTTCCCTGTGCTATACAGCAGGTTCTTATTAGTTACCTATTTTATATATAGTGGTGGGTTTTAATGATCATATTCCTACCAACAATCTCTTCAAGGCAGTGTGGGTATTTCATCTGTTAAATTTATTCCTATGTACTTTATTCTTTTTGATGCTATTGTAGTTGGAATGATTTTCCTAATTTCATTTTGAATTGTTTATTGCTAGCGTATAGAAGTACAATCACTTATTGTATATTGTTATTTTATGCTGCAATCTTGCTGAGCACATTTATTAGCACTAAGAGGTTTTTTTGGTGTGTATTCCTTTGGATTTCATGTACATAAAATTATATCATTTGCAGTTAGAGATAGATTTACTTATTTTCTAATGTGGAAGCCTTTTATTTCTTTTTGTTTCTTAATTGCCCTGACTAGAACTTCCAGTACAATATTGAATAGATGTGGCAAGAGTGAACATTCTTGTTTTGTCCTTGATCTCAGGGGAGGAAAGTTTTCAGTCTTTCACCATTATGTATGATGTTAGCTGTGGATTTTTTGTAGGGTGCCTTTTACCCGACTGAGGAAGTTCACTTGTAGTCCTAGTTTGTTTATTTTATTTTATTTTTATCACGAGAGGGTTTTGGTTGTGTCAAATGACTGTTATGCACTACTGAGGTGATCTTGTGGTTTTTATCTTTTATTCTATTAATATGGTATATTACATCAATTGATTTTCTGATGTTGAACCAACCTTGCATTATTGGGTTAAATCTCACTCAGTCATGGTGTACAATCCTTTGTATATGTTGCTGGATTTATTTATGGTTATTTGTATAAGTCTGCTAGTATCTTGTGGTGAATTTTTACATCTCTATTCATAAGAGATATTGGTTTATAGTTTTCTTTTCAAGTCTTTGTCTTGTTTTAGCATCAGGGTAATACTGGCCTCGTAGAATGAGTTGGGTAGTATCTCCTCTTCTTCTATTTTTAGATGAATTTGCAAGTTATTGGTGTTAATTCTTCTTTAAAATTTGCTGGTGAAGCCATATGGACCTGGGCTTTCCTTTGTGGGAAATTTTTTGATTACTGACTTAATCGCTTTACTTCTTAGAGGTTTATTTAGATTTCCTATTTCTTCTTGAGTCATCTTTGCTAGTTTATGTCTTTCTAGGAATTTATAAATTTTGCCTGGGTCATCTAAATAATCTACATATTCAAGAAGTTCAACAAATTCTAACTAGGAAGAACTCAAAGAGAGCCGCACCTAGACATGTCATAATCAAACTGTTGAAAGAGAAAGACAAAAAGAGAATCTTGAAAAGAGCGTGAGACATACAAGGGATTCTCAAGAAGAGCTGATTTCTCATTACGCATGCACATGGCTTTCTAGATTCCCTGGACTATGTCAGAGCTTTTCAGAGCCCCTGTATATCTCATTCTCCAGATTTTCCTTTTAAACTTGCTTGTTAGCCTATTATTTGAACTGTTAACTACTCCTGAAGGCAGTCTTGAAGTTAGTCAACTACCTCTTATGATTTTCTATAATTTTCCCTGGGGAAAATATTTTAGCTTTTGACAAACTCCTAGTCTGGCTAAATAATGGCAAACCTTGTGAGTGGGCTCTTCCAGGAAATCACCAGATAGGCCAAATAATAACAGTTCTCTTCTCTGGGTTTTATAGTATATCCAACCCCATTCTTCCTCCAGTGGCTGCCAGCCTGCTGGTGTTCACTGTAGTTGCAGGATGTTAGGTTTCAAGGCTACTCTTGAGCTGGGGAGAGCAGTGTGGGAATAGAGTGAGTTAAAATGCCTCAAAGCTCACTCTTTCACATAAAATCAGCCATTTTTCTTGAAAAATGCAATTGCTGCAATCCTTTGGTTAATATCCAGAGTTCTTAAAATGTTGATTCTAACAATATTTCCCATGTTCTCATTGCTTTTATGGAGGAGAGAGTTTTTGGATGTCCTTACTCCATCATTTCTACTGATGTCAATATGGAGATTTTTAAAACACAATTTTTTCCTGGTTTTTTCATTTTCTCTGTCATAGTTCTGGATTCCCTTATTTATGCTTTATTTGTTTGTTCATTTAATGTTGGAGACCTTCCTATAATTTATTCATTCATTCAACCGTATTGAGTACACTGTTTTAAAAGAACAAAATAAAAACAAACCCCCTGCTTTCATGGAGTTTATATTCTAGTGGGATGGTGATTATATGTCAGATGATGATTGATGTGCATTATATATATTTAAGAATGAGGCACAAAAACACTTAATAGAAGTCTGTGTGTAGGTGAAGATTGTTGACTGGTAGTCTACAATGAAGAGCGGTTTGGCAAGGAGCCAGACTTTTCTACTGGGATCCTCAAATCTCAGCTGTAAGTATGTGGAGATATTGTTTGCTCAGATAGACCAGTTTCTCCAAAAATAATTCTTCCATATCTTGGGGTCAGGATTTGATAGAAGCCTGGCTGTTGTCATTTTTGGAGCCTAGCAGGGATGAATCTGGGGGTGGGGGTGAGAAGGGTCTCACAGTTTCAGGAGCAGAATTTTAAGACATCTTATTTTAAGACTTACCACTGCTCTCTAGAATACGTGGTGTCTTTTAAGTCATAACCTTATTCATTTAAGTTTCCAGAGATAAAACCTCTAGTTTCTTGCCTGACTGCTTGGGGTGAGGGTGGGGACATCAGAGGATATTCAGTCCACACACAGATATTCAACCAATCTCCGGTATTCAGTTCTGAATTACACCCCTATCTTATTGGAGTCTCTCAGGGATTTCACAGAGCAGATCAGCTGGCTTATCCAGTATCCTCCTCTGTAGGCACTTAAAGTTGTAGCTTCCTCTTCTGCTCTACTTCCAAGAATTGTTGAAATCTGACCCACTGATGGCTTCTCTCTTAATCTTTTTGGTCTTTATAGGTTTATGCCTTTAAAAAAATTCCTTTGCTGTCATTTTGGGACTTCTTAGGAGGGAAAGGAGATAAATATGTGCTGTCAGTCTAGCATCTTTAACCAGGTGAATATACTTTTCTCACATTCTACATGACCCTCTGCAGATTTTGATTTCCTTTTCCCACATTGAGGACCATTGGTCTATTATATTAGGCATTTGTCAAGGGATTTTAGTGCTCTATTTTAGAGACAGACAGACCTGAGTTAAATTTCCACTTACACTATTTACTAGCTGTGACCATGGAAAAATCACTTAAGTTCCCTGAGCCTCAGTTTCTTCATGTTTAAAACAATGGTGATAATTATTATTTTTTTAATTTAATTTTTATTTTATATTAGAGTATACTTGATGTACAATGTTGTGTTAGTTTTAGGAGTACAGCAAAATGATTCAGTTATATATATATCCATTCTTTTTCAGAATATATGTTATTACAGAATACTGAGTAGAGTTCCCTGTGTTATATAGTAGGTACTTGTTGATTATCTATTTTATATATAGTAGTGTGTATATGTTAATCCCAAACTCCTAATTTATCCCTCCTCCTACCTTTCCGCTTTGGTAACCATAAGTTTGTTTTCAAAGTCTGTGAGTCTGTTTCTGTTTTGTAAATAAGTTCATTTGTATCATTCTTTTAGATTCCACATATAAGTGATAATATGTGATATTTGTCTTTCTCCGTCTGACTTACTTCACTTAGTATGATAATCTCTAGGTCCATCCATGTTGCTGCAAATGGCATTATTTCATCCTTTTTTATGGCTGAGTAATGTTCCATTGTATATATGTACCACATCTTCTTTATCCATTCCTCTGTCGATGGACATTTAGGTTGCTTCCATGTCTTGGCTATTGCAAATAGTGCTGCAATGAACATTGGGGTACATGTATCTTTTCGAATTGTGGTTTTCTCAGATATATGCCCAGGAGTGGGATTGCTGGATCATATGGTAGTTCTATTTTTAGTTTTTTAAGAACCTCCATACTATTTTCCATAATGGTTGTACCAATTTACATTCCCACCAACAGTGTAGGAGGGTTCCCTTTTCTCCATCAATGGTGATGTTAACATCAAAGAGATGTTATAAATACTTAATGAGATAATCTATGTAAACCTTTTAGCACAGACTTTGGTCCATTATCAGTAACTGTTATATATTATTATTGAGTCTCTCCTTGCAAGTCCTCTTTAACTTTTTTAAAATTAATTTTTTTTGGAGTATAGTTGCTTTACAATGTAGTGTTAATTTCTACTGTACAGCAAAATGAATCAACTATACGTATACATATATCCCCTCTTTTTTTGGATTTCCTTCCCATTTAGGTCACCAATTGTATGTCTTACAATAGTGTAATGTCAATCCCAATCTCCCAATTCATCCCATCTCCCCCCATCCCCCCTTGGTGTCCATACGTTTAAGTCCTCTTTAACTTTTTTTAAAATTTATTTACTTGGTTGTGCCGGGCCTTAGTTGCGGCAGGCGGGCTCCTTAGTTAAGGCTTGCCGGCTCCTTAGTTGCAGCACATGGGCTCCTTAGTTGCGGCATGCGGACTCCTTAGTTGTGGCATGCGAACTCTTAGTTGCGGCATGCATGTGGGATCTAGTTCCCTGACCGGGGATCGAACCCGGGCCCCCTGCATTGGGAGGGCAGAGTCTTATCCACTGCACCACCAGGGAAGTCCCCCTCTTTAACTTTTTATCTATGCTTCTCCTTCCTCTGGGAAGGAGAACAATTTGATGGGAATAGGGAGTACTTAAATTCTATAGGCCATGACCACACTAGGCTATGATTCTGTAAGTTGTATCTGTTGTTTGTAAATCCAAGAAGACCTGCTCAGTAGGAGGTATGAAGATTGCCTAGTTAATTTTACCACATAGTAATATTGATAATCTTTATTCATTTGGCCATTCACTCTTTAATTTTTTAATTCATTTCTCTAACATTTGTTGGTCTCGTCCCATGTGTCAGGCACTGTGGTAGGTGCTGGGAGGGTGAGACTCAGTAAAGCAGATAGAGTTTTCTCGTCCTTAAGGAAATGAGTCCAATGGGGTAGATAGATGAGGAAGGGCAATTTAGAAACAGTGTAATTGTGCTGTGATGAGACACATGCTGCTGTGATTAAATAACTATTTAATGTCTGTCTCTTTCACCGTAAGAGTGAAGACCTCATCTTCTTATTACTGTTGCATCAGTGCCTAGCATCATTCCAGGCACATATGAGGTACTCAATAAAAATTTTTGTTATTGCATGAATGAGGTACAGTTAAAACCTTTCCTTGGAAAGGTTATACAGAAAAGGTTGTACTTGAAAAGTTCCCTTTCATGTTCACAGAGGGGAGCGATTTTATAATGAATATGTGTTCAGTTAATGAGTAAGTGAATGAATATTTGACAAAAATTAAAAAAAGGGTAAGAGGAAGTACATCCCAGTTCAACAAATATTTCCTGAGTGCCAACTATGTGCCAAGGCTTGGTGCTTGACGTGGAAGATACAGAAATGAATCCAATATGGCCTTTGCCCTTGAGGATCTCCAAGTCTAGTCTGGAGACAGACTAGTGAACAATCAATTACAGTACAGTATGATAAAGGCCATAAATAAAGCTCAAATTAGATATGGATCCTAAGCTTGAGGGCTTTGGGTAAGGCTAGAGCTATTAGACATCATTCTGAAGACATGTTCCATTTTCTACAATAAAATTCAGCAGGGAAACAATTGCTCAACAAATCTATTATAGTTTAAGAGAAAGTGTGGAAATCTCATTATTGTTAATGGCAATAGAATAGAGAAGAAAATGGAATGAAGAGCAATATCTAAATAAGCTATCATTATATCAGAAATAGAGTCATTTAGTGGTTAAGTGGTGTTTGTTAGGAAGTTCTCTTGGCAGTCGCTTTTGGAAAAAGATGATCAAAAGCACACCAAGAATGCCAGTTAATGCCATCATTATTTACTTAGTATAAATTTACAATAACAGGAAAATATGTTTATGAAAACAAAACATCATCTAAAGAATTGAGCATGATTTTCATCTTTATTGTTGTACATCACTTTCCTTTAAAAAACAAACAAATCTATTTATCACTTTACCATAGGAGACAGGGACTGAGTTGATAAAGAAGGTATGCTTAGGTAGGAAAAACAAATAACTATGGCTTAGAAGTTGCCACTCTGTCCTAACAACAAATGAAAAGCTGAACAAACTGAAAAACGAACAACTCTTCCTAGCTCTGTCAGAGAAGTGAGGTCACAGGGCAGACTGCTGCCCCTCAAATTGGAGAGACAGACAGACATATACAGAGAATCACAACTTGATGAAACAGTAATCCGTGAGGAGAAACCTCCATGGGAACCAGTGCTAGGGTAGGAAAACCTGAATTGTAATTGATGAATTACAGTTACGGTAAACTGAGCTGGAGGGTCAGTGTGGACAACTCTAGGAGTTAAAAACTCCAGAGGGACCCAGTCATATGAGAGCCCCCACATTAAATATCAGAGAGGATACCTTCGTGTTCCTAGCAGGCAGAGGGGAAAAGAAAATGATTTCAAAATACTCCAGACCATTCTGTTCTTCTTAACAAGGTCTGCCCTCAGGAGAAACTATTTTACTAGAACCTCACATGCTAGGGTTTATCAGAGCCTAACCTACTTGGGGGAAGGGAAACACCCAACTGTAACCCCCTCTACCCATCCTGTCCCACCTAAGGGAGGGGGGAATACTGAGAAGCATGGTGAAGTTTATCATCCAGGGGTACAGGATCACCAAAAGACTATGACCTAATCATAGGGCTATAGAATGCATCCTTTCTCCCTATACTTTATCATGATATTACTAAAGACCTATTTACCACACTTCCTTTTACCCAGTTATCTTACTTCAGGCCGCTATAACAAAATATGATATATTGGGTGACTTAAACAGTAGACATTTATTTATCACAGCTATAGAGACTGGGACGTAAACAATCAAGATATCAGCAGATTCAGCTCCTGGCAAGGACCCTCTTCCTGGCTTGCAAATGGCTGCTCTCTTTTTGGGTCCTCACATGGCAGAGAACAAGCTCTTGTCTATTCTTCTCCTTATAAGGACACTCATCTCATTGTGGAGGTCCCACCCTCATGACCTTATCTAAACCTAATTACCTCCCAAAGGCTCCACCTCTAAGTACCATCACATAGGGGGTTAGGGCTTCAACATAACTTTTGGGGGGGACACAAACCTTCAGTCCATAACACCAGTACATTATGTCCACCTTTCAACAAAAAAATCACAAGGCATACTAAAAGGCAAAAAACACAGTTTGAAGAGATTGAACAAGCATCAGGACCAGAGTCAGATATGGCAAAAATGTTGGAATTATTATTTAAAAAAACTGTGGTTAATACGTAAGGGCTTTAATGGAAAAAGTAGATAATAGGGAAGAACAGATGGATAATGTAAGCAGAGAGATGGAAATTCTAAGAAAAAATAAAAAAGAAATGATAGAGATAAAAAACATTACAACAGAAAGAAAGAATGCTTTTGATGGGCTCATTAATAGATTAGACACAGCTGAGGAAAGAATTTCTGAGCTTGATGATATGACAATAGAAACTTCCAAAATTGAAAAAGAGAAAAAAGGCTGAAAAAAACCCAGAACAGAATATCTAAGAACTGTAGGACGACTACAAGAGGTGTAATATACACGTACTGGGAATACCAGAAAGAAAAGAAAGAGAGAAAAGGAGAAGCAATAATGACTGAGATTTTCCCCCAAATTAATGTCAGACACTAAATCACAGATACAGGAAGCTCAAAGAACACCAAGTGGGATAAATGCCAAATAGCAATCACACTTAGGCATATCATATTCAAACTGCACAGAATATAAAATTTAAAAAATCTTGAAAGAAGCCAGAGTTTAAAAATACCTTACCTATAGAGAAGCAAACATAAGACTTATAACTGATTTCTCCTCAGAAACCATGCAAGCAAGAAGAGATTGGAGTGCAATATTTAAAATGTTGAGAAAAGAAAAACACCAATCTAGAATTCTGTACCCTGCAAAATTATCCTTCAAAAGTGAAGGAGAAATAAAGACTTTCTCATAGAAACAAAAATTGAGGGAATTTATCATCAGTAGACCTGCCTTGTAATAAATGTTAAAAGTTCTTCAGAGAGAAGGAAAATTGCATAGGTCAGAAACTCTATCTAAAGGAAGAGCATTGGAGAAAGAATATGAGAAGGTAAAATAAAGCCTTTTATTTTTCTTATCAATTTATCTAACAGAAAACAGTCTGCTCAAAATAATAGCAACAATGTATTTGATTATGTATGCTTGTGTATAAGTGAAATGAATGACAGCAATGATAAATCTGATGGGAAGAAGGAATTAGGAATATTTTGTTATATGGTACTTGCACTATGGATTAGTTGTAAATGTATACTGCAAGCTCTAGGGCAACCACTAAAAAAATTTAAAAAAGAAGTGTAATTGATATACTAAGAAAGGAGGGAAAATAAATCGTAAAATGCTTGATTAAAACTACAAAAGGTCCAGCAATTTCACTTTTGGGTATATATCCAAAGGAATTGAAATCATGATTTTGAATAGATATCTACACTGCCATGATCATCGCATCATTATTCACAATAGTTAAGGCATGGAAGCAACCTATATGTCCATCAAATGATGAATGGATAGAGAAAATGTGTTATATACATACAAAGGCATATTATTCAGCCTTAAAAAGGAAATCCTGCCATTTGTGACAACATATATAAATCTGGAGGACATTAAACAGGAAGTCAATAGAGAACATCAATGGAAGCAAAAGTTAGTTCTTTGAAAAGAGCAATAAAATCGATAAACATCTAGCCAGCCTAACTAGGTAAAACAGAGAGAAGACACAAATATAAGAAGTGAAATTATAAGACACTAATATAAGAAATGAAAGAGGGGACATCACCACAGATCCTATGGACATTAAGTGCATAATAAAATAATATTATGTAAAGACGCAGACATAGAGAATGGACTTGAGGACCCGGGGAGGGGGAAGGGTAAGCTGGGACGAAGTGAGAGAGTGGCATGGACATATATACACTACCAAATGTAAAATAGATGGCTAGTGGGAAGCAGCTGCATAGCATAGGGAGATCAGCTCGGTGCTTTGTGTCCACCTAGAGGGGTAGGATAGGGAGGGTGGGAGGGAGACACAAGAGGGAGGAGATATGGGGATGTATGTATATGTATAGCTGATTCACTTTGTTATACAACAGAAACTAACACACCATTGTAAAGCAATTATATTTCAATAAAGATGTTTAAAAAAATTTAAAAAATAAAGTCACCACAGGAAAAAAAAAAGAATATTATGAACAACTGTATGCCCACAAATTTGGTAACCTAGGTGAAATCGATCAATTCCTTGAAAGGAATTCAACAACTGCCAGTACTCACACAAGAAGAAATAGGCAATATGAATAGGCCCATTTCTATTAAAGAAATTGAATTAATAATTAATAAACTTTCAAACAGAAAGCCCTAAACCCAGATGGGTTCACTGGTGAATTCTACTTAACATTTAAGAAGAAATTATACCAATTCTCTACAATCTCTTTCAGAAGACAGAAGCAGAGGAAGTACTTTCTAACTCATTCTATGAGGCCAGTATTACCCTTAATACTAAAATCAGAAAAGACATTACAAGAAAAGAAAGCTACAGGCCAATAATTCTTGAGAACATACATTTAGAAATCCACAGCAAAATATTAGCAAATTGAATAAAAAATGTATAAAAAGAATTACATACCATAACCAGGTGGAATTTTTTCCAGGTATCTAAGGCTGGTTCAACATTCAGTAATCAATTAATGTAATTCACCAATCAATAGGCTAAAGAAGAAGAATCACATGATCATATCAATAGATGCATAAAAAGTATTTGACAAACCATTCATGACTCTCAATAAACTAGGAATAGAGGGGAATTTCCTCAACTTGATAAAGAACTACAAAAAACCTGCAGCTAACATCACACTTGGTGGTGAGAAACTCAAATCTTTTTTGCTATGATAAGGAACAAGACAAGGATGTCCCCTCTTACCACTGCTTTTTAACGTCATACTGGAAGTCCTAGCTAATTCAATAAAACACGAAAAGGAAATAAGAGGTATATAAATTGGGAAGGAAGAAATCAAACTGTCTTTATTTGCAGATGACATGACTGTCTATACAGAAAATCCAAAAGAATTGACCAAAAACAAAAACAAAAATCCCCTCCTGGAACTAATAAACGAATATACTAAGGTTGAAGGATACAAGGTTAATATACAAAGTCAATTGCTTTCCTATATGCTAGAAGAGAACAAGTGGAATTTGAAATTTAAAAAACCCCACATTACCATTTACATAAGCACCCTCCAAAATGAAATACTTTAGGTATTTAGGGACCTTTAGCCAGAGGTCCCTGTTGGGCTGGCTAAGACTTTCTATAAGCCACACCAATGTACAAGATCCATATGATCTATATGTGCAAGATCTATATAAAGAAAGACACAAAACTCTGATGCCAGATATTAAAGAAGAACTAAATTAATGGAGAGATATTCCATGTCATGGATAGGAAGACTCAATATTGTCATGATGTCAGTTCTTCCCAACTTGATCTGTAGATTCAAGATTCAATCTATCTGTAGATTACTATCTGTAGAAATCCCAGTCAAAATCCCAGCAAGTTATTTTGTGGATATTGACAAACTGATTTTAAAATTTATATGGGAGAGGCAAAAGAGCCAGAATGGCCAACTCAATATTGAAGGAGAAGAACAAAGTCAGAGGATTGACACTACACAACTTCAAGACTTATAAATAACATTATATATTATTATAATCAAGACAGTGGTGTATTGGTGAAAGGATAGATAAATAGATCAATAGAACAGAAGAGAGAGCCCAGAACTAGACCCACATGAAATATATTCAACTGATTTTTAAATAAAGGAGCAAAGGCAGGAGTCAAGATAATCTTTTCAACAAATAGAGCTGGAACAACAGGACATCCACATGCCAAAAAAAATATGAATCTAGATATAGATCTTATACTTTTCACAAAACATTAAAATGTATCACAGGCCTAAATGTAAAATACAGAACTATAAAACTTCTAGCCTGGGAGATGTGGTTAGAGATATGCACAGGGGACCATGGGAACCCAGAGGAAATGCCACCAAATGGCCTTTATGGAGGAACAGGTTAGGGAGGGCTTTCTGAAAGGAGGTGATGCCTGAGATGACACTTGATGGTTTACTAGGTGAGAGGGTTAAGGAAGGACATTCCAGGAAGAGGTGATGGCATGAATAAAGGCCTGGAGGTGCCCAAATCCTGTTGTGTCAAACTATAGGGCATTTAAAGCTTTCTATAAGCCAACCCAAATATCCTCAGCAAGCTGTTTTCTTCTCCTTCACCAACATTTCATTCCATCTCTGCTCTAGCAAACCCATTACTTACCCGTCCATATATAGGAAAAGTTATTTCCCTCTTCTGTCTCTTGACCTAGGCATTCCCTCTAATCAGAACATCTTATCATTTTTTTTACCCCTCTATACCATTTCTTCTCTTTCACCTTCTTTGTAACATTGGCTCAAGATTTCTTCATCTAGGAAATCTTCCCTGATTAACTCCAATCAAATCTCACTGTCCCTCGCCCAGTTTCATTTTAGCACTTTTTGACATGGGTGCAGTGGATGAAATTGAGTCCCCATTCTAGCTGTGACCTTTTCAGGTTTATGGCCCTTAAGAAGCTTCTTCAATATCCTAATTACTAACTTAATGGAGGCACGCCTCTCAGAGACTGGTGGTGAGGATCTAAAGAGGTCAAAGATGTGAGGTGCATAGCACAGTGCCTGGCACAGAGTAAATCCCAAATAAATAGCATTTATGATTGTTGTCACTATTTTTTTAAATTATTTTATACAGCAGGTTCTTATTAGTTATATATTTTATACACATCAGTGTATACATGTCAATCCCAAACTCCCAATTCATCCCACCACCACCACCCCTGCCCCCCTGCCACTTTCCCTCCTTGGTGTCCATACGTTTGTTCTCTACATCTGTGTCTCAATTTCTGCCCTGCAAACCGGTTGATCTGTACCATTTTTCTAGGTTCCACATATATGCGTTAATGTATGATATTTGTTTTTCTCTTACTGACTTACTTCACTCTGTATGACAGTCTCTAGATCCACCCACGTCTCTACAAGTGACTCAATTTCATTCCTTTTTATGGCTGAATAATATTCCATTGTATATATGTACCACATCTTTATCCATTCGTCTGTCAATGGGCATTTAGGTTGCCTCCATGTCCTGGCTATTGTAAATAGTGCTGCAATGAACATTGGGGTGCATGTGCCTTTTTGAATTATGGTTTTCTCTGGGTATATGCCCAGTAGTGGGATTGCTGGATCATATGCTAATTCTATTTTTAGTTTTTTAAGGAACCTCCATACTGTTCTCCATAGTGGCTGTAACAATTTACATTCCCACCAACAGTGCAAGAGGGTTGCCTTTTCTCCACACCCTCTTCAGCATTTGTCATTTGTAGATTTTCTGATGATGCCCATTCTAACTGGTGTGAGGTGATACCTCATTGTAGTTTTGATTTGCATTTCTCTAATAATTAGTGATGTTGAGCAGCTTTTCATGTGCTTCTTGGCCATCTGTATGTCTTCTTTGGAGAAATGTCTATTTAGGTCTTCTGCCCATTTTTGGATTAGGTTTTTGTTTCTTTAATATTGAGCTGCATGAGGTGTTTATATATTTTGGAGATTAATCCTTTGTCCATTGATTCATTTGCAAATATTTTCTCCCATTCTGAGGGTTGTCTTTTCGTCTTGTTTATGGTTTCCTTTGTTGTGCTAAAGCTTTGAACTTTCATTAGGTCCCATTTGTTTATTTTTGTTTTTATTTCCATTACTCTAGGAGGTGGATCAAAAAAGATCTTGTTGTGATTTATGTCAAAGAGTGTTCTTCCTGTGTTTTCCTCTAAGAGTTTTATAGTGTCCGGTCTTACATTTAGGTCTTGAATCCATTTTGAGTTTATTTTTGTGTATGGTGTTAGAGAGTGTTCTAATTTCATTCTTTTAGATGTAGCTGTCCAGTTTCGCAGCACCACTTATTGAAGAGACTGTCTTTTCTCCATTGTATATCTTGCCTCCTTTGTCATAGATTAGTTGACCATAGGTGTGTGGGTTTATCTCTGGGCTTTCTATTCTGTTCCATTGATCTATATTTCTGTTTTTGTGCCAGTACCATACTGTCTTGATTACTGTAGCTTTGTAGTATAGTCTGAAGCCTGGGAGCCTGATTCCTCCAGCTCCGTTTTTTTCCCTCAGGACTGCTTTGGCTATTCGGCATCTTTTGTGTCTCCACACAAATTTTAAGATTTTTTGTTGTAGTTCTGTAAAAAATGCCATTGGTAGTTTGATAGGGATTGCATTGAATCTGTAGATTGCTTTGGGTAGTATAGTCATTTTCACAGTATTGATTCTTCCAATCCAAGAACATGGTATATCTCTCCATCTGTTTATATCATCTTTAATTTCTTTCATCAGTGTCTTATAGTTTTCTGCATACAGGTCTTTTGTCTCCCTAGGTAGGTTTATTCCTAGGCATTTTATTCTTTTTGTTGCAATGGTAAGTGGGAGTGTTTCCTTAATTTCTCTTTCAGATTTTTCATCATTAGCGTATAGGAATGCAAGAGATTTCTGTGCATTAATTTTGTATCCTGCAACTTTACCAGATTCATTGATTAGCTCTAGTAGTTTTCTGGTGGCATCTTTAGGATTCTCTATGTATAGTATCATGTCATCTGCAAACAGTGACAGTTTTACTTCTGCTTTTCCAATTTGTATTGCTTTTATTTCTTTTTCTTCTCTCATTGCCCTGGCTAGGACTTCCAAACTATGTTGAATAATAGTGGAGAGAGTGGACATCCTTGTCTTGTTCCTGATCTTAGAGGAAATGCTTTCAGTTTTTCACCATTGAGAATGATGTTTGCTGTGGGTTTGTCGTATATGGCTTTTATTATGTTGAGGTCGGTTCCCTCTATGCCCACTCTCTGGAGAGTTTTTATCATAAATGGGTGTTGAGTTTTGTCACAAGCTTTTCCTGCATCTATTGAGATGATCATATGGTTTTTATTCTTCAATTTGTTAATATGGTGTATCACATTGATTGATTTGTGTATAGTGAAGAATCCTTGCATCCCTGGGATAAATCCCACTTGATCATGGTGCATGATCCTTTTAATGTGTTGTTGGATTCTGTTTGCTAGTATTTTGTTGAGGATTTTTGCATCTATATTCATCAGTGATATTGGTCTGTAATTTTCCTTTTGTAGTATCTTTGTCTGGTTTTGGTATCAGGCTGATGGTAGCTTCATAGAATGAGTTTGGGAGTCTTCCTTCCTCTGCAATGTTTTGGAAGAGTTTGAGAAGGATGGGTGTTAGCTCTTCTCTAAATGTTTGATAGAATTCACCTGTGAAGCCATCTGGTCCTGGACTCTTGTGTTTTGGAAGATTTTTAATCACAGTTTCAATTTCATTACCTGTGATTGGTCTGTTCCTATTTTCTATTTCTTACTGTTTCAGTCTTGGAAGCTTATACCTTTCTAAGAATTTGTCCATTTCTTCCAGGTTGTCCATTTTATTGGCACAGAGTTGCTTGTAGTAGTCTCTTAGGATACTTTGTATTTCTGCGGTGTCTATTGTAACTTCTCCTTTTTCATTTCTAATTTTATTGATTTGAGTCCTCTCCCTCTTTTTCTTGATGAGTCTTGCTAATGGTTTATCAATTTTGTTTATCCTGTCAAAGCACCAGCTTTTAGTTTTATTGATCTTTGCTATTGTTTTCTTTGTTTCTATTTCATTTATTTCTGCTCTGATCTTTATGACTTCTTTCCTTCTGCTAACTTTGGGTTTTGTTTGTTCTTCTTTCTCTAGTTCCTTTACGTGTAACGTTAGATTGTTTATTTTAGATTTTTCTTCTTTCTTGTGGTAGGCTTGTATTGCTATAAACTTCCCTCTTAGAACTGCTTTTGCTGCATCCCATAGGTTTTGGGTCATCGTGTTTTCATTGTGAGTTGTTTCTAGGTATTTTTTGATTTCCTCTTTGCTTTCTTCAGTGGTCTCTTGGTTATTTAGTATCATATTGTTTAGCCTCTATGTGTTTGTTTTTTTCTACGTTTTTTTCCCTGTCATTGTTTTCTAATCTCATAGCGTTGTGATCAGAAAAGATGCTCGATATGATTTCAATTTTCTTAAATTTACTGAGGCTTGATTTGTGACCCAAGATGTGATCTATCCTGGAGAATGTTCCGTGCGCACTTGAGAAGAAAGCGTAATCTGTTGGTTTTGGATGGAATGTCCTATAAATATCAATTAAATCTATCTGGTCTATTGTGTCATTTAAAGCTTTTGTTTCCTTATTAATTTTCTGTTTGGATGATCTGTCCATTGGTGTAAGTGAGGTGTTAAAGTCCCCCACTATTATTGTGTTACTGTCGTTTTCCTCTTTTATAGCTTTAGCAGTTGCCTTATGTATTGAGGTGCTCCTATGTTGGGGGCATATATATTTATAATTGTTATATCTTCTTCTTAGATTGATCCCTTGATCATTATGTAGTGTCCTTCCTTGTCTCTTGTAACATTCTTTATTCTAAAGTCTATTTTATCTTTTATGAGTATTGCTACTCCAGCTTTCTTTTGATTTCCATTTGCATGGAATATCTTTTTCGATCCCCTCACTTTCAGTCTGAATGTGTCCCTAGGTCTGAAGTGGGTCTCTTGTAGACAGCATATATATAGGTCTTGTTTTTGTATCCATTCAGCGAACCTGTGTCTTTTGGTTGGAGCATTTAATCCATCACGTTTAAGGTAATTATTGATATGTATGTTCCTATTACCATTTTCTTAATTGTTTTGTGTTTGTTTTTGTAGGACCTTTTCTTCTCTTGTGTTTCCCACTTAGAGAAATTCCTTTAGCATTTGTTGTAGAGCTGGTTTGGTGGTGCTGAATTCTTTTCTCTTTTGCTTGTCTGTAAAGGTTTTGATTTCTCCATCGAATCTGAATGAGATCCTTGCTGGGTAGAGTAATCTTGGTTGTAGGTTCTTCCCTTTCATCACTTTAAATATGTCATGCCACTCCCTTCTGGCTTGTAGAGTTTCTGCTGAGAAATCAGCTGGTAACCTTATGGGAGTTCCCTTGTATGTTATTTGTCGTTTTTCCCTTGCTGCTTTCAATAATTTTTCTTTGTCTTTAATTTTTGCCAATTTGATTACTGTGTGTCTCAGCGTGTTTCTCCTTGGGTTTATCCTGTATGGGACTCTCTGCGCTTCCTGGACTTGGGTGGCTATTTCCTTTACCATGTTAGGGAAGTTTTCAGCTATAATCTCTTCAGATATTTTCTCGGGTCCTTTCTCTGTCTCTTTTCCTTCTGGGACCCCCATAATGTGAATGTTGTTGCGTTTAATGTTGTCCCAGAGGTCTCTTAAGCTGTGTTCATTTCTTTTCATTATTTTTTCTTTATTCTGTTCCATGGCAGTGAATTCCACCATTCTGTCTTCCAGGTCACTTATCCGTTCTTCTGCCTCAGTTATTCTGCTATTGATTCCTTTTAGTGTATTTTTCATTTCAGTTATTGTAGTGTTCATCTCTGTTTGTTTGTTCTTTAATTCTTCTAGGTCTTTTTTAAACATTTCTTGCATCTTCTTGATCTCTGCCTCCATTCTTTTTCCGGGGTCCTGGATCATCTTCACTATCATTATTCTGAATTCTTTTTCTGGAAGGTTGCCTATCTCCACTTCATTTATTTGTTTTTCTCGGGTTTTATCTTGTTCCTTCATCTGGTACATAGCCCTGTGCCTTTTCATCTTGTCTGTCTTTCTGTGAATGTGGTTTTTGTTCCACCTATTGTCACTATTGATCGTTGTTCTCAAATTGTTTCAAATTTGTATGTTTTAGCTTTCCAGATTATCAATTATCCTTTTAAAGACAAGGACACAGTCTTTGTTCAGCATGGCTTTACACTGTTTTGCACAAATATGTACTCAGTAAATGTGAATTTCTTGCTTGCCTAACTGACCTGATTAAATTTAGCACTCTATTTCTGATGACTTATATTTTTCAAAAATTTAACCCAATTGTTAATTTTACTGATGGACGAGAATTTTTCATTTGAATTGGGAGCAAATCCAACATGGATTTATTATATACATGCCCATCATTACGCTTGGTACTGTTGGGGGTTGCAAGTATTAATAACAGTAATGACCGTGTAGGGCTGGAAGTATGATTCCCCATGGAAAGATGATGAAATTAAGGCTAAAATAGGTTAAAATGTTGCCCATGATCTCATCCTCCATAGCTAGTGAGAAGTGGATATAGGACCAGAAGCCAGGCCTTCTGCCCTGTTGTTTCATGCTCTTCCCACACACCATATGACCTTTCTAGAGCCCTTTCATGTCTTTTTGGGGGCTTCCAGTCTGGTGAGGAAATAAGACCCTTGCAGGGGGAGAGCATGAAAATGATAGGAGCCAGGAGTGTCCTACTCTTTCACATCAGTTACAGATTGTCAGAGCATCTGTAATGCTCAGTACGTTCATTGTGCATCTCAATTGCCCACGCTACTTCCTTAGGGCTGTCATTCACTTGGGGGTCTCCAAGGAGACAGTGCACATTCTGGCAGTCAGCTCTTGGCACCTCCACCTTGATATTTTAACAAAGATTACAATGCAGGTTCATTCCCTCAGATTCGAGGTGTTTTATATAAATCTGGCCTTTGGGTTTATGGGAGATTGAAAATGGGGCTCCAGTCTCCCCAAACCACGATATTCCCAGAATTGGAGGAGTGGAAACAGAAAGATATGAAGAAATACAGCCTTTTTCCCCCTCTGACAATTACTAATTCTGGGGTCATATTAAATAGACAGACAACCTATTGAGCATCTAGGTGCTATCTTCATCTACCACGTGTTATTTCTCCTTCATTGAAAATCAATGGTGGGAGTGAGGGAACAGAACTGAGGTGAGAAGAAGGTTGTTATTTACTGTGAAGTTACAATAATTAAGAATAAGACCAAAATTTGAACACCCATTCTTCCTCTCCCTGGCATTTGGCCAGGTACTTAGCCTCTCTGAATTTTAGTTTCCTTATCTGTAAAAATGCCAGTTCTTTTTATTTGGGGGGAATGAAAAGGGGGTAGCCATAGAGTGAGACAGATATTAAGTTTTAGAACCAGTGAAGGTAAAAACAAATGATCCAAAAGGGTAGGAAGATGACAGGAGAGGTGGCAGGTGATGAAAGGCAAGGGGGTGGGGAACTTAGAAAGAAAAGTGGCAAATAGCTCTACATTCAACAAGAAAATGCAGAAGAGACATTTAGATTTTGCCAGAAGCAGACCACGGAGGACCTCAGAGCAGTTTCCGTGGAGTGCTGAGAAGAACCAGATTACATGGGCTTGAGGAGGGTGCGGGTGGTGGGGAAACAACACAGTGAGATTCCTCTCCCCTCTAGTCATGAAAGGCAGGACCTGGGAGAGTGGTAGCTTCTTGGTGTTGTGATGACCAGGCACTGGGGAGGGTGGCTTGCTTCTTGTTTCCCAGCGCCACTTACAGATCTCATCTCCTCATTTCTCCTTCAGAGTCACTGTTTTCTCATCCAAAAAAGACAAAAATTTATTGTTTATTTCATAGGTTTTAGAATATTGAAGGAGATAATGCATGTGAAATGCTTGGTCTATAGAACAAAGTGACTCAATAAAAGTTAGCTGCTATCATTGTATTATTATTATGTTTTAGAGCATTATTACTATTATTATATATTATTATGTTTTAATTAGTATTATTATGTAGAAGGGCAGGTCAGTTAGAAATGGCTCAAGTTGCAAGGGGCTTAAGGGTGGGGATGTAGGAGTCTGTTAGTCAGAATCATGCCAAATTCTGTGCTGTTGGGTATACAGTAAAAGGAGCAAGACAGACAGTATCCCTGCCCTCATGGATCTTATGAACTAGTTGGGGGAGTAGCCAAGGAGGCTGTGGTGAGGGTTAGGACAGAGGAAGCAGAGGGTTCTGTGGACCTAACTTGATCCAGGAGCTTAGTGAAGGAACTAAGATTCTCATTTGCCCTCCCCACTGCTCCCCACCCAATCCCACCACCATCTTTAGAAGAGAAGCTCTGGATCCAGGAAGTAATATTGGATCAACACGTGTCCATTAGAGTGGGACTCTATCACATCCATGGATTTAAGAATTCCCTCATTGGCTGATACTGTTAACTGGTCTATGAGGAAGGATCCAAAGGTGGCTCAACCTGCTTTATTTTTAAATAAGTTAAGTCCTAATGTGAATGCTCTTAGCACAGTCTCTGAAACTTACTATGAATGAAATCATTATAATAACAATATGGAGACTTTCATAGAAAATCATTAGAGAAATTCCATTTTCTGTCAGCAAACACAATTTAAGCACTTAGCAGCTAAGCTTCTTAAGATTCATAGCTGACTAGGGAGCAATTAGGACTGGATTTTAATGAATACACATGAACTCAGGGGTTTCTGCCAGGAAGAAAGGCTAAGTTAGTAAGTAGTGGAAACAGCTTTTGAATTTAATTCAGAATATCACTTAGACATCTTCTTGGAATAAAACACAATTAAACAAATCTTTAACTTATGCGCTAATTACAGCATGCTATATTTATCTCCTCATTCACCACACCCTCGTCATTCAGTTTGACAAGCAAAACGTATGGGGGGCTACTGCTGACTTTTAAATGGCTATTAAACAGTTAAACTGATCAGCTATTAAACAGAAGTAGGACCCCTCCAACTTGATTGATCAATTAACTTGAATGTTCTGATGAACCCTGGCAATTTGAAATTCAGCTCCTTTAGCATCTGTATCTAAAGAGGGAGAGACTAGAAGGGAAAGACCTAGGCACTGAATGATTCTTGTGCATGACCACTTTTCAGGGTTACAAATTCCCCCTTCCCAGTTGCCTTGACTTTCTGTAACCCATGGTTGTTATCTCAACCCCACTGGCTATTTTAGGATCCCCACAGTTTGCAAAGTTCCATACCTAATTATTTCTAGGAGTCTCCAGGGGTTTAAAATGAAGCCCTGTGAACACCCAAGTGTTTCTCTTGTTTAGAAACACAGTTTAAGTTTGTATGTCAGTTTGGATCCTCTGGGAAGACAAGATGGAGTTGAAGGGCAAGATAGTTATTCAGAGTACTGCCCATGAAAGATAAAGGGGAGAAGGGGCCAGAGTAGGCAAAGAGAGCCTTCAGGTCATAATGCTGATATGATTGATACCTATGAGGGGAATGGGGAGAGGAAGGAGAATTGGGTATGAAGAGCCTCAGACATAGGTGTGGCTTCTTGAAAGTCTTGGCCAGCCCAGAAGGGAAGCCTGGCGCCACGATTTCCCATAGAGGAGGTCCACGTTGGGCAGAACTGGCCAGGCCCTAACGTCCCCCATCATTCTCCATCCCTGGCTGGGGGCAGCCTGGGGAAGAGCACAGCCTGGGCTCCAATGCTGCCCCAGATCCCGAAGGTACCGCGGCCGGAGGTGCTCAGATCACCGCAGCCCTTGTAGGATCAGCCACTGCTTCCCGGGTGGACGTCCCAGCAGCTCACCTCCGTGGCTGCCGGCGGACTGCCTCTAGATGACAAACAGTGGGCCTGCAAGGCTGCGCCCGGCACAAATCTCAGGATCTGATGTTTTAAATGACATACTTGTAAAAGGATATTCCCAGTGGCCTTAAAGCTGCGTGGGTGTATTAGAATTCAGAACAGGGCTAGCAAGTGAAAATTTTCTACTGGGAAAATTCTACTATAGTCAGTTGTATTGAATGTACAGTCCTTCACTAAGATTTTAAGAGGATTACTCATTAAGTATGTAAAGTAAAAACCTCAAGAGTAACTGAAATTATTTGCTTCATTTAAAACAAGATTTGAAACCTCAGACATATGGAAATGCTTATATATGCCAAGTAGCCGTCTTTTACCATTTAAGTAGAAGGTGATCCAGCTTGCTAAAAATAGATAAGTTTGTAAAGGACTTTTCCTTAATTATGAAAATGTCAAGTCTGACTTATGTGAATGGGTTTATTACCTGAGTAGTTTGTACTGTTTTAATGTTTAGAACGCCTATTTTCCCTGAATCACTGTGTGTAATCAGGCACAAGTTTATTTTTCTCAGACTTAATGGGAGGTATATGTTCATCAGCAAATATACTACACTCCCCATGATTTATCACTTATCCTCAAAACAGCCCCAGGAAATAGATATTATTTTCATGCCCATTTTATGGACATGGAAACAGAGTGAGAATTTAAGCAGATGGCTCAGCTTTTTTTCTGATGGAAAGTGGCAGGATCTTAGATCTGTCAGATTCTGGAGACTGCATGCCCAAATACTATACCATACTGCTTATCACTGTGCGTTCAATAGTTCTTTATTTACAGGAAAATAATGAATATGATAGTATCCACAATAATTTGTGTCTTCTTAAAATGGCCCTTTACTCTGTTTTTTTAACTTTTAATTTTATATTGGAGTATAGCTGATTAACAGTGTTGTGTTAGTTTCAGGTGTACAGCAGAGTGATTCAGTTATACATACACATGTATCTATTATTTTTCAAATTCTTTTCCCATTTAGGTTATTACAGAGTATTGAGCAGAGTTCCCTATGCTATGCAGCAGGTCCTTGTTGGTTATCTATTTTAACTATAACAGTGTGTACATGTCAATCCCAAACTTCCTAAATATCCCTCCCTCCCACCTTTCCTCCTGGTAACCATAAGTTCATTCTCTAAGTCTATGAGTCTGTTTCTGTTTTGTAAATAAGTTCATTTTTATCAATTTTTAAAGATTCTGCATATAAGTGATATCATATGATACTTGTCTTTCTCTGTCTGACTTACTGCACTTACTATGATAATCTCCAGGTCCATCCATGTTGCTGCAAATGGCATTATTTTATTCTTTTTAATGGCTGAATAATATTCCATCGTATATATGTACCACATCCTCTTTATCCATTCCTCTGTCAATGGGCATTTAGGTTGCTTCCATGTCTTGGCTATTGTAAACAGCACTGCAATGAACACTGAGGTGCATGTATCCTTTCGAACCATGTTTTTCTCTGAATATGTGCCCAGGAGTGGGATTTCTGGATCATATGGTAGCTCTATTTTTAGTTTCTTAAGGAACCTCCATACTGTTCTCCATAGTGGCTGTACCAATTTACATTCCCACCAACAGTGTAGGAGGGTTCCCTTTTCTCCACACCCTCTCCAGCATTTATTGTTTGTAGACTTTTTGATAATGGCCATTCTGACTGGTGTGAGGTGATATCTCATTCTACTTTTGATTTGCATTTCTCTAATAATTAGCGATGTTGAGCAACTTTTTATGTGTCTCTTGGCCATCTGTATGTCTTCTTCAGAGAAATGTCTATTTAGGTCTTCTGCCCGTTTCTGATTGTTTGTTTGTTTGTTTGTTTTGATATTGAGCTGCATGAGCTGTTTGTAAATTTTGGAGATTAATCCCTTGGTGGTCACATCATTTGCAAATATTTTCTCCCATTCTGTGGGTTGTCTTTTTGTTTCGTTTATGGTTTCCTTTGCTGTGCAAAACCTTTTGAATTTAATTGGGTCCCATTTGTTTATTTTTGTTTTTATTTCCATTATTCTAGGAGATGGATCGAAAAAGATATTGCTGTGACTTATGTCAGAGTGTTCTGCCTATATTTTCCTCTAAGAGTTTTATAGTATCTGGTCTTAAATTTAGGTCTTTAATCCCTTTTTATTTTATTTTTGTGTATGGTGTTAAAGAATGTTCTTTTTTTATTAATTTTTATTGGAGTATAGTTGCTTTACAATGTTGGGTTAGTTTCTGCTGTACAGCAAAGTGAATCAGTTATATGTATGCATATGTCCCCTCTTTTTTAGATTTCCTTCCCATTTAGGTCACCACAGAGCATTGAGTAGAGTTCCCTGTGCTATACAGTAGGTTCTCATTGGTTATCTATTTTATACATAGTAGTGTATATCTGTCAATCCCAATCTTCCAATTCATCCCACCCCCCTTCCCCTCTTGGTATCCATAAGTTTTCTCTACATCTGTGTCTCTATTTCTACTTTGCAAATAAGTTCATCTGTACCATTTTTCTAGATTCCACATATAAGCAATATTATACAATATTTGTTTTTCCCCTTCTGATATACTTCACTCTGTATGACAGTCTCTAGGTCTACCCATGTCTCTGCAAATGTAACTATTTTGTTCCTTTTTATGGCTGAGGAATATTCCATTGTATATATGTACCACAACTTTTTTTAAGCTATTCTTTTTATTTATTTATTTACACTGCTCTGGATCTAGGTTGCGGCACACGGGATCTTTGTTGCGGCATGCGGGATCTTTAGTTGCGGCATATGGGCTTCTTAGTTGCAGAGTGTGGGATCGTTTAGTTGCAGCTTGCGGGTTTCTTAGTTGTGGCATGCAGAATCTTAGTTGAGGCATACGAACTCTTAGTTGCGGCACGCATGCAGGATCTAGTTCCCCAACCAGGGATCTAACCCAGGCCCCCTGCATTGGGAGCATGGAGTCTTACCCACTGGACCACCAGGGAAGTCTCTTACCACATCTTCTTTATCCATTCCTCTGTTGATGGACATTTAGGTTGCTTCCGTGTTCTGTCTATTGTAAATAGTGCTGCAATGAACACTGGGTGCATGTATCTTTTGAAAATATGGTTTTCTCTGAGTATATGCCCAGGAATGGGATTGCTATGTCATATGGTAGTTCTATTTCTGAGGAATCTCCATACTGTTCTCCATAGTGGCTGTACCGATTTACATTCCCACCAACAGTGTAGGAGGGTTCCCTTTTCTCCACATCCTCTCCAGCATTTACTGTTTGTAGATTTTTTGATGATGGCCATTCTGACCGGTGTGAGGTGGTACCTCATTGTAGTTTTGATTTGCCTCTCTCTAATAATTAGTGATGTCGAGCAGCTTTTCATGTGCCTCTTGGCCATCTGTATGTCTTCTTTGGAGAAATGTCTATTTAGGTCTTCTGCCCATTTTTTTATTGGGTGGTTTGTTTTTTTGATATTGAGCTGTATGAGCTGTTTGTATATTTTGGAGATTAATCCCTTGTCAGTTGCTTCATTTGCAAATATTTTCTCCCATTCTGAGGGTTGTCTTTTTGTTTTGTTTATGGTTTCCTTTGCTGTGCAAAAGCTTTTAAGTTTAATTAGGTCCCATTTGTTTATTTTTGTTTTTATTTTCATTACTCTAGGAGGTGGGTCAAAAAAGCTGTTGCTGCGATTTATGTCAAAGAGTCTTCTGCCTATGTTTTCCTCTAAGAGTTAGAGGTCTTACATTTATGTCTTTAATCCATTTGAGTTTACTTTTGTGTATGGTGTTAGGGAGTGTTCTAATTTCATTCTCTTACATGTAGCTGTTCAGTTTTCCCAGCACCACTTATTGAAGAGACTGTCTTTTCTCCATTGTATATTCTTGCCTCCTTTGTCATAGATTAGGTGACCTTAGGTGCGTGGGTTTATCTCTGGGCTTTCTATCCTGTTCCATTGATCTATATTTCTGTTTTTTTGTGCCAGTACCATAGTGGCTTCATTACTGTAGCTTTGTAGTATAGTCTGAAGTCAGGGAGCCTGATTCTCCAGCTCCGTTTTTCTTTCTTAAGATTGCTTTGGCTATTCAGGGTCTTCTGTGTCACCATACAAATTTTAAGTTTTTTTGTTCTGGTTCTTTGAAGAATGCCATTGGTAATTTGATAGGGATTGCATTGAATCTGTAGATTGTCTTGGGTAGTATAGTCATTTTGACAATATTTATTCTTGCAATCCAAGAACATGGTATATCTTTCCATCTGTTTGTGTCATCTTCAATTTCTGTCATCAGCGTCTCATAGTTTTCTGAGTACAGGTCTTTTGCCTCCTTAGGTAGGTTTATTCCTAGGTATTTTATTCTTTTTCATGCTATGGTAAATGGGATTGTTTCCTTAATTTCTCTTTCTGATCTTTTGTTGCTAGTGTATAAAAATGCAACAAATTTCTGTGTATTTATTTTGTATCCTGCAATTTTACTGAATTCATTGATGAGCTCCAGTAGTTTTGTAGTAGCATTTTTAGGAGTTTTTCTGTATGTCATCTGCCAACAGTGACAGTTTTACTTCTTCTTTTCCAATTTGGATTCAGTTTATTTCTTTTTCTTCTCTGATTGCTGTGGCTAGGACTTCCAAAACTATGTTGAATAAAAATGGTGAGAGAGTTTTGTGTGCAAGAGGACTTTTCTGAGGAGTCTACATATTTAATCAAATTCTCAAAGATCATTTGGCCCATACCTTATTTAGTTCTTTAGATTCCAACTGTTTGGAGATTTTACTGTTATCTTTCTGTTATTGATTTCTAGTCTGATTTCATTTTGATTGGACAACACACTCTACAGGATTTCAATACTTTTAAATTTGTTGACGTTTGTTTTATGGCCCAGGATGTGGTCTATCTGGGTATTTGTTCCATGGGCACTTGAAAATAATGTATTATTATGGTATTGTTGAGTAGGACGTTCTACAAATATTGATTAGATCCTGTTGGTCAGTATCTTCTATATCTTTGCTGATTTTTTTTTTGTCTAGATGTTCTATCAGTTTTTGAGAGGGCATGTTTATTTCCTTACTGTAATTATAGATTTGGCTATTTTGTCAGTTCTATTAGTTTTGGCCTTATGTACTTTGTAGCTCTGTTATTTGGTGCATACATATTTATAACCTCTATGTATTCATTTTAGATTGACTCTTTTTTCATTATGTAATATCTTTTCTGTCTCTGGTCATCTTCTTTGCTCTCAAGTCT
This sequence comes from Balaenoptera acutorostrata, assembly GCF_949987535.1. Lineage (NCBI taxonomy): Eukaryota > Metazoa > Chordata > Mammalia > Artiodactyla > Balaenopteridae > Balaenoptera > Balaenoptera acutorostrata. The sequence continues at coordinate 118,674,533 of NC_080085.1, forward strand.
AGTTTATCTGATATTAATATAATAACTTCTGCTTTCCTTTGCATGATATGTCTTTTTTATGCATTCTCTTTCAACCTGTCTATATCATTATATTTGAGGTGAGTTTCTTTGGATAGCATATACTTGGGTCATGTTTTAAAATACATTCTGCCAATCTCTGCTTTTAATTGGTGTGCTTAGACCATTTCACATTTAATGTAATTATCAATATGAAGGGTGTAAGTCTGCCATTTTATTTTATGTTTTCTGTTTTTCCTCTTTGGTTTTTTTTTTTTGAAGTTTTGAATTTTATTTCTTTATTTTTTATACAGCAGGTTCTTATTAGTTATCTATTTTATACATATTAGTGTATATATGTCAATCCCAATCTCCAAATTCACCCCACCACCGCCCCCCCAGCCACTTTCCCCCCTTGGTGTCCATACGTTTGTTCTCTACATCTGTGTCTCTATTTCTGCCTTGCAAACCAGTTCATCTGTACTGTTTTTCTACATTCCACATATATGTGTTAATATATGATATTTGTTTTTCTCTTTCTGACTTACTTCGCTCTGTATGACAGACTCTAGGTCCATCCACCTCACTAGAAGTAACTCAATTTTGTTTCTTTTTATGGCTGAGTAATATTCCATTGTATATATGTGCCACATCTTCTTTAACCATTCATCTGCCGATGGACACTTAGGTTGCTTCCATGTCCTGGCTATTGTAAATAGAGCTGCAATGAACATTGTGGTACATGTCTCTTTTTGAATTATGGTTTTCTCAGGGTATATGCCCAGTAGTGGGATTGCTGGGTCGTATAGTAGTTTTATTTGTAGTTTTTTAAGGAACCTCCATACTGTTCTCCATAGTGGCTGTATCAATTTACATTCCCACCAACAGTGTAGGATGGTCCCCTTTTCTCCACACCCTCTCCAGCATTTATTGTTTGTAGATTTTTTGATGGTGGCCATTCTGACCGGTGTGAGGTGATACCTCATTGTAGTTGTTTTTTTTTAAACAGCAGTATGGGAGTATAATTGCTTTCAATGATGTGTTAGATTCTGCTTTATAAAAAGTGAATCACCTATACATATATCTCCATATCTCCTCCCTCTTGCATCTCCTTCCCACCCTCCCTATCCCACCCCTCTAGGTGGTCACAAAGCACCGAGCTGATCTCCCTGTGCTATGTGGCTGCTTCCCACTAGCTATCTATTTTACATTTGGTAGTATATATTAGTCCATGTCACTCTCTCTCTTTGTCCCAGCTTACCTTTCCCCTCCCCGTGTCCTCAAGTCCATTCTCTACATCTGCATCTTTATTCCTGTCCTGCCCCTAGGTTCTTCATTACCATTTTTTTAACATCTTTATTGGAGTATAATTGCTTTACAATGGTGCGTCAGTTTCTGCCCTATAACAGAGTGAATCAGCTATACATATTCATATATACCCATATCTCTTCCCTCTTGCATCTCCCTCCCTCCCACCCTCCCTATCCCACCCCTCTAGGTGGTCACAAAGCACTGAGCTGATCTCCCTTTGCTATGTGGCTGCTTCCCACTAGCTATCTGTTTTACATATGGTAGTGTATATATGTCAATGCCACTCTCTCACTTTGTCCCAGCTTACCCTTCCTCCTCCCCATGTCCTCAAGTCCATTCTCTAGTAGGTCTGTGTCTTTATTCCCATCTTGCCCCTAGGTTCTTCATGACCTTTTTTTAGATTCCATATATATGTGTTAGCATACGGTATTTTTTTACTCTTTCTGACTTACTTCACTCTGTCTGACAGACTCTAGGTCCATCCACCTCACTACAAATAACTCAGTTTCGTTTCTTTTTATGGCGAGTAATATTCCACTGTATATATGTGCCACATCTTCTTTATCCATTCATCTGTCGATGGACACTTAGGTTGCTTCCATGTCCTGGCTATTGTAAATAGAGCTGCAATGAACATTGTGGTACAAGACTCTTTTTGAATTATGATTTTCTCAGGGTATATGCCCAGTAGTGGGATTGCTGGGTCATATGGTAGTTCTATTTTTAGTTTTTTAAGGAACCTCCATGCTGTTCTCCACAGTGGCTGTATCAATTTACATTCCCACCAACAGTGCAAGAGGGTTCCCTTTTCTCCACACCCTCTCCAGCATTTATTGTTTGTAGATTTTTTGATGATGGCCATTCTGATCGGTGTGAGGTGATACCTCATTGTAGTTTTGATTTGCATTTCTCTAATGATTAGTGATGTTGAGCATCCTTTCATGTGTTTGTTGGTAATCTGTATATCTTCTCTGGAGAAATGTCTATTTAGGTCTTCTGCCCATTTTTGGATTGGGTTGTTTGTTTTCTTGATATTGAGCTGCCTGAGCTGCTTGTATATTTTGGAGATTAATTCTTTGTCAGTTGCTTCATTTGCAAATATTTTCTCCCCTTCTGGGGTTGTCTTTTCGTCTTGTTTATGTTGTCCTTTGCTGTGCAAAAACTTTCAGGTTTCATTAGGTCCAATTTTAAAATTTTTGTTTTTATTTCCATTTCTCTAGGAGGTGGGTCAAAAAGGATCTTGCTGTGATTTATGTCATAGAGTGGTCTACCTGTTTTCCTGTAAGAGTTTTATAGTGCCTGGCCTTACATTTATGTCTTCAATCCATTTTGAGTTTATTTTTGTGTATGGTGTTAGGGAGTGTTCTAATTTCATTCTTTTTCATGTAGCTGTCCAGTTATCCAAGCACTACTTTTTGAAGAGGCTGTCTTTTCTCCATTGTATATTCTTGCCTCCTTTATCAAAAATAAGGTGACCATATGTGTGTCGGTTTATCTCTGGGCTTTCTATCCTGTTCCATTGATCTATATTTCTGTTTTTGTGCCAGTACCATACTGTCTTGATGACTGTAGCTTTGTAGTATAGTCTGAAGTCAGGGAGCCTGATTCCTCCAGCTCCGTTTTTCTTTCTCAAGATTGCTTTGGCTATTCGGGGTCTTTTGTGTTTCCATACAAATTGTGAATTTTTTTGCTCTAGTTTTGTGAAAAATGCCATTGGTAGTTTGGTAGGGATTGCATGGAATCTGTAGATTGCTTTGGGTAGTATAGTCATTTTCACAATGTTGATTCTTCCAATCCAAGGATGTGGTATATCTCTCCATCTGTTTGTATCATGTTTAATTTCTTTCATCAGTGTCTTATGGTTTTCTGCATACAGGTCTGTGGTCTCCTTAGGTAGGTTTATTCCTAGGTATTTTATTCTTTTTGTTGCAATGGTAAATGGGAGTGTTTCCTTAATTTCTCTTACAGACTTTTCATCATTAGCATATAGGAATGCAAGAGATTTCTGTGCATTAACTTTGTATCCTGCTACCTTACCAAATTCGTTGATTTACTGTAGCACTTTTCTGGTAGCATCTTTAGGATTCTCTATGTATAATATCATGTCATCTGCAAACAGTGACAGTTTTACTTCTTTTCTGATTTGGATTCCTTTTATTTCTTTTTCTTCTCTGATTGCTGTGGCTGAAACTTCCAAAGCTATGTTGAATATTAGTGGTGAGAGTGGACAACCTTGTCTTGTTCCTGATCGTAGAGGAAATGGTTTCAGTTTTTCACCATTGAGAATGATGTTGGCTGTGGGTTTGTCAGATATGGCCTTTATTATGTTGAGGTAGGTTCCCTCTATGCCCACTCTCTGGAGAGTTTTTATCATAAATGGGTGTTGAATTTTTTCAAAAGCTTTTTCTGCATCTGTTCAGATGATCATATGGTTTTTATTCTTCAATTTGTTAATATGGTGTATCACATTGATTGATTTGCATATATTGAAGAAACCTTGAATCCCTCGGTTAAATCCCACTTGATCATGGTGTATGATCCTTTTAATGTGTTGTTGGATTCTGTTTGTTAGCGTTTTGTTGAGGATTTTTGCATCTATATTCATAAGGGATATTGGTCTGTAATTTTCTTTTTTTGTAGTATGTCTGTCTGGTTTTGGTTTCAGGGTGATGGTGGCCTCGTAGAATGAGTTTGGGAGTGTTCCTTCCTCTGCAATTGTTTGGAAGAGTTTGAGAAGGATGGGTGTTAGCTCTTCTCTAAATGTTTGATAGAATTCACCTGTGAAGCCATCTGGTCCTGGGATTTTGTTTGTTGGAAATTTTTAATCGCATTTTCAATTTCATTACTTGTGATTGGTTTGTTCATATTTTCTGTTTCTTCCTGGTTCAGTCTTGGAAGTTTATACCTGTCTAAGAATTTGTCCATTTCTTCCAGGTTGTCCATTTTATTGGCATAAAGTTGCTTGTAGTTGTCTCTTAAGATGCTTTGTGTTTCTGCAGTGTCTGTTGTAACTTCCCCTTTTTCATTTCTAATTTTATTGATTTGAGTCCTCTCCCTCTTTTTCTTGATGAGTCTGGCTTAAAGTTTATCAATTTTGTTTATCTTCTCAAAGAACCAGCTTTTAGTTTTATTGATCTTTCCTATTGTTTTCTTTGTTTCTATTTCATTTATTTCTGTTCTACTCTTTATGATTTCTTTCCTTCTACTAACCTTGGTTTTGTTTGTTCTTCTTTCTCTTGTTCCTTTAGGTGTAAGGTTAGATTGTTTATTTTAGATTTTTCTTGTTTCTTGAGGTAGGATTTTATTGCTATAAACTTCCCTCTTAGAACTGCTTTTGCTGCATCCTTTAGGTTTTGGATCATCGTGTTTTCGTTGTCATTTGTCTCTAGGTATTTTTTTATTTCCTCTCTGATTTCTTCAGTATTCACTTGGTTATTTAGTAACATATTGTTTAGCCTCTATGTTTTTGTGTTTTTTACATTCTTTTCCCTGTAATTGATTTCTAATCTCATAGTGTTGTGGTTGGAAAAAATGCTTGATATGATTTCAGTTTTCTTAAATTTACTGAGGCTTGATTTGTGACCCAGATGTGATCTATCCTGCAGAATGTTCCATGTGCAGTTGAGAAGAAAGTGTGATCTGCTGATTTGGATGGAATGTCCTCTAAATATCAATTAAATCTATCTGGTCTATTGTGTCATTTAAAGCTTGTGTTTCCTTATTAATTTTCTGTCTGGATGATCTGTCCATTGGTGTAGATGAGGTGGTAAAGTCCCCCACTATTATTATGTTACTGTCGATTTCCTCTTTTATAGCTGTTAGCAGTTGCCTTATGTACTGGGGTGCTCCTATGTTGGGTACATATATATTTATAATTGTTATATCTTCTTCTTGGATTGATCCCTTGATCATTATGTAGTGTCCTTCCTTGTCTGTTGTAACATTCTTTATTTTACAGTCTATTTTATCTGCTATGAGTATTGCTACTCCAGCTTTCCTTTTTTAAAAAAATATATTTATTTATTTATTTATTTATCTATCCTTGGCTGCATTGGGTCCTCGTTGCTGCATGTGGGCCCTCTCTAGCTGCAGTGAGCAGGGGCCACTCTTCGTTGCAGTGCACAGGCTTCTCACTGCAGTGGCTTCTCCCATTGCGGAGCACAGGCTCCAGGCATGCGGGCTTCAGGAATTGTGGTGCACGGGCCTGGTTGCTCCGTGGCATGTGGGATCCTCCCGGACCATAGCTCGAACCCAGGTCCCCTGCATTGGCAGGCGGATTCCCAACCACTGCACCACCAGGGAAGCCCCTACAGCTTTCTTTTTATTTCCATTTTCGTGGAATATCTTTTTCCATCCCCTCACTTTAAGTCTTTATGTGTCACTAGGTCTGAAGTGGGTCTCTTGTAGACAGCATATATATGGGTCTTGTTTTTGTATCCATTCCGCAAGCCTGTGTTGTTTGGTTGGAGCATTTAATCCATTCATGTTTAAGGTAATTATCAATATGTATGTTCCTATTATCATTTTCTTAATTGTTTTGGGTTTGTTTTTGTAGGTCCTTTTCTTCTCTTGTGTTTCCCACTTAGAGAATTTCCTTTAGCATTTGTTGTAGAGCTGATTTGGTGGTACTCAATTCTCTTAGCTTTTGCTTGTCTGTAAAGCTTTTGATTTCTCCATCAAATCTGAATGAGATCTTTGCTGGGTAGACTGATCTTGGTTGTAGGTTCTTCCCTTTCATCACTCTAAATATATTATGCCACTCCCTTCTTGTAGTATTTCTAATGAGAAATTAGCTGTTAACGTTATGGGAGTTCCCTTGTATGTTATTTGTTGTTTTTCTCTTGTTACTTCCAATAATTTTTCAGTTTGATTACTATGTGTCTCAGTGTGTTTCTCCTTGTGTTTATCCTGCCTGGGACTCTCTGTTCTTTCTGGACTTGGGTGGCTATTTCCTTTCCCATGTTAGGGAAGTTTTCGACTATAATCTCTTCAAATATTTTCTCTGGTCCTTTCTCTGTCTCTTTTCCTTCTGGGACCCCTATAATGCGAATGTTGTTGCGTTTAATGTTGTCCCAGAGGTCTCTTAAGCTGTCTTCATTTCTTTTCAGTCTTTTTCTTCCTTCCTTCCTTCCTTTCTTTCTTTCTTTCTTTCTTTCTTTCTTTCTTTCTTTCTTTCTTTCCTTCTTTTCATTCTTTGTTCTTTATTCTGTTCTGCAGCAGTGAATTCCACCATTCTGTCTTCCAGGTCACTTATCTATTATTCTGCCTATAGTTATACTGCTATTGATTCCTTTTAGTGTATTTTTCATTTCAGTTATTGTATTGTTCATCTCTGTTTGTTTGTTCTTTAATTCTTCTGGTGTTTGTTCTTTAATTCTTCTAAGTCTTTGTTAAACATTTCTTGCATGTTCTCACTCTTTGCCTCCATTCTTTTTCCAACGTCCTGTATCATCTTCAGTATCATTATTCTGAATTGTTTTTCTAGAAGGTTCCCTATCTCCACTTCATTTAGTTGTTTTTCTGGGGTTTTATCTTGTTCCTTCCTCTGGTACATAGCCCTCTGTGTTTTCATTTTGTCTATCTTCCTGTGAATGTGGTTTTCGTTCCACAGGCTGTAGAATTTTAGTTTTCTTGCTTCTGCTGTCTGCCCTCTGGTGGACGAGGCTATCTAAGAGGCTTGTGCAAGCTTCCTGCTAAGATTTCTTTCCATGTCTTTGGTAGCTTTAGCTTCCAGTTCTCTCATGTCTGTAAAGTGCTTGAGCAAGTGGGGCGCGGCAAATGAGGCTTGCGAGCCTCAAGCCCTCTGTAGCGCCATGGGGAGAGGCCTGATCTGCTGCACCAGTGCCATTTTCTACACCGACCTGCTGCCGCCGCCACCGCCGCTGCCACCACTGCAAGCCCTAGACCCCCTCTTTGCTTTTCATCTCTATTTTCTTTTTCCTGCCTTCCTGTTTATTACTCAAACATTTTTTTGAGCTCCATTTTATTTGATCGTTAATGTTTTTGAGTGTATCTCTTTTTATAGCTTTTTTTTAGTGGTTGCTGTAGATGTTATATTATATATACACATAACATTATATTCTGTTGGTGTTGTTATTTTACCTGTTAGAGTGAAGTACAGGCATATCCTGTAGATACTGTGGATTCAGTTCCAGACCACTGCAATAAAGTGAATGTTGCAATAAAGCGAGACACAGAGAGTTTTGTTTTTTTTGGTTTCCTAGTGCACACAAACGTTATGTTTATACTATACTGTATCCTATTAAGTGTGCAATGGCATTATGTGTGAAAAAACAATGTGCATGCCTTAAAAATACTTTATAGCTGAAAACTGCTAACCACCGTCTGAGCCTTCAGTGAGTCATGATATTTTTGCTGGTGAAGGGTCTTGCCTTGATGTTGACAGCTGCTCACTGATCAGGGTGGTGATTGCTGAATGTTGGGTGGCTGTGGAAATTTCTTAAAATCAGACAACCATAAGGGCTTCCCTGGTGGTGCAGTGGTTGAGAATCTGCCTGCCAGTGCAGGGGACATGGGTTCGAGCCCTGGTCTGGGAAGATCCCACATGCTGCGGAGCAACTAGGCCCATGAACCACAATTACTGAGCCTGTGCGTCTGGAACCTGTGCTCCGCAACAAGAGAGGCCACAGTAATGAGAGGCCCGTGCACCACGATGAAGAGTGGCCCCCACTTGTGGCAACTAGAGAAAGCCCTCGCAAAGAAACGAAGACCCAACACAGCCATAAATAAATAAATAAATAAATAAATAAATAAATAAATAAACCCAAAGTTAAAAAAAAAAGACAACCATAAATTTGTCACATTGATTGACTCTTCCTTTCACTTGAACACTTAGAGGCCATTGTAGGGTTATTAATTGGTGTAATTTGAATATTGTTGTGTCTCAGGGAATAGGGAGGCCTGAGGAGAGGGAGAGAGATAGGGGTATGGCTGGTCAGTGGAGCAGTCAGAACACACACATTTATCAGTTAAGTTCACTGTCTTTTATGGGCATGGTTTGTGGTGTCCCACAACAATGACAGTAGTACCATCAAAGATCACTGATCACAGATCCCCATAGCAGATACAATAATAGTGAAAAAGCTTGAAATATTCAAAGAATTTACCCAAACGTGACAAAGGGACACGACATGAACAAATGCTGTTTGGAAAAATGGAGTCAATAGACTTGATCAATGAAGGGCTGCTCACAAACCTTCAATTTGTAAAAAATGCAAAATCTGTGAAGCACAATAAAGCAAAGCACAATAAAATGAGGTATGCCTGTATAGAGAGAATATCTCCCTTTATATCTCTTTACCCTGACCGGTTTATAATATAATTATCTTAATTATTTAAGTTACCTATTTAGAATCACATCAGACAGTGCTATAATTTTCTTTCAAACATTAATATAATTTAGAAAATCAGAATGAGATGGAAAGGCTTTTTTTTACCCATATTTTTTCCCCCTGTGTTCTTCCTCCTTCCTAATATCCCAAGGTTCCTTATTATGGGAACTTCCTTTAGCTATTCTATTAAGATTTGCTGGTGAAAAATTCTCTTAGTTTTCCCTTAGCTGAAAATGTCTTGATTTCTTCTTTTTTCCTGAGGAATGTTTTTGCTGGGAATAGGATTATGGTTTTGCAGTTTTTTCTGGACTTGAAAAATATTGTGCCACTTATTTCTGGCCTTCATGGTTTGTGATGAGAAATCTTCTGTCATTTGAATTGTTTTTCTTCTGTAGGATAGGGGTCATTTTTCTCTGGCTGCTTTCAAGATTTTTTCTTCATCTTTAGTTTTGCAGAAGTTTAATTATGATATGTTGTGGCATGGATTTCTTTGGGTTTATTCTTTTTGAAAATTAAAATATAGTTGAAGTACAATATTATGTTAGTTTCAGGTGTTCTACATAGTGATTTGTTATTTGTGTACATTATGAAATGATCATCATAAGTCTAGTAACCATCTGTCCCCATACAAAATTATTACAATATTATTGATCATATTCCTTATGCTGTATATTACATCACTATGGCTTATTTATTTTATAACTGGAGGCTTGTACCTCTTAATCTCCTTCACCTACTTTACCCTCCCTCCCTCCTCCCCTCTGACAATCACCCATTTGTTCTCTGTATCTATGAGTCTGTTTTCATTTTGTTTTGTTTGTTTTGATAGATTCCACATATAAGTGAGATCATGTGGTATTTGTCTTTCTCTGGCTGACTTATTTCACTTAGCATAATATCCTTTAGACCCGTCCATGTTGTACAATTAGCAAGATTTTGTTTTTGTATGGCTGAGTAGTTTTCCATCATATATATAAAATACACTACATCTTTTTTATCCATTCATCTATCCATGGACACCTAAGTTGCGTCCCTATCTTGGCTATTGTAAATAATGCTGCAGTGAACATAGGAGCACACATATCTTTTTGAATTATTGTTTTTGTTTTCATCCAGTAAATACCCAGAAGTGAAATTGCTAGATCATATGGCAGTTCTATTTTTAATTTTTTGCAGAACCTCCATACTGTTTACCATAGTGGCTATATCAATTTACAATCCTACCAACAGTGCACAGGGGTTCCTTTTTCTCCACATCCTTGCCAACACTTGTTATTTCTTGTCTTTATGATGACAGCCATTCTGACAGGTGTGTGGTGGTATCTTGTGGTTTTAATTTGCATTTATCTGGTGGTTAGTGATGTTGAGAATTTTTTCATGTGTCTGTTGGCCGTCTATGTGTCTTCTTTGGAAAAATGTCTTTTCAGGTCCTCTGCCCACTTTTTAATCAGGTTGTTTATTTTATTTTATTTTTTTAAGTTTAGTTATATGAGTTCTTTGTATATTTTGGATAGTAACCCCTTATCAGATATATCATTTGCAAATATCTTCTCCCATTCAGTAAGTTGCCTTTTCAATTTGTTGATAGTTTGCTTTGCTGTGAAAAAAGTTTTTAGTTTAATATAGTCCCATTTGTTTATTTTTGCTTTATTTCCCTTGTCTGAGGAGACATATCTAGAAAGATATTACTAAGACCAGTGTGAAAGAATGTACTGTCTATGTTTTCTTCTCAGAGTTTTATGGCTTCAGGTCTTACATTTAAGTCTTTAATACATTTTGAGTTTATTTTTATGTATGTGTGAAAAAGTAGTTCAGTTTGATTCTTTTGCATGTAGCTTTTGCTTGTCCAGTTTTGCCAACACCATTTATAAAAGAAGTCTTGTTTTTCCCCCATTGTATTTTCTTGCCTCCTTTGTCATAGATTAACTATATAAGTGTGTGTTTATTTCTGGGCTCTCTATTCTGTCCCATTGATCTATGTGTCTGTTTTTGTGCCTGTACCATTCTATTTTAATTACTGTAGCTTTGTAGTATAGCTTGAAATCAGGAAACATGATACCTCCAGCTCTGTTCTTCTTTCTCAAGATTGCTTGGCCTACTTGGAGTCTTCTGTGTTTCCATTCAAATTTTAGAATTTTTCTAGTTCTGTGAAAAATGCCATTGGTATTTTGATATGGATTGCACTGAATCTGGAAATGTGTAGTATGGTCTTTTTAAGAATATTAATTCTTCCAATCCATGAGCATGGTATGTCTTTCCATTTCTTTGTGTTATCTTCAGTTTCTTTTGCCAGTGCCTTATTTATTTATTTATTTATTTATTTATTTATTTATTTATTTATGGCTATATCTGGTCTTTGTTGCAGTATGCAGGATTATTCGTTGCAGCGCGTGGGCTTCTCTCTAGTTGTGGCATGGGTTTCTCTCTAGTTGTGGAGTGCAAGGCTTCTCTCTAGTTGTGGTGTGTGGGTTTTCTCTCTCTAGTTGTGATGTGCGGGCTCCAGGGCACGTGGGCTCTGTAGTTGTGGCGTGCGGGCTCCAGGGCGCATGGGCTGTCTAGTTGAGGTGCGCGGGCTCAGTAGATGTGGCACACGGGCTTAGTTGCCCTGCAGCATGTGGGATCTTAGTTCCCTGACGAGGAATCAAACCTGCGTCCCCTTCATTAGAAGGCGGATTCCTTACCACTGGACTACCGGGAAAGTCCCTGTGCCTTATATTTATTTATTTTTTTTAACATATATTTTATTTTTATTTTTATTTGTTTAATGTTTTTATTGGAGTATAATTGCTTTACAATTGTGTGTTAGTTTCTGCTTTATAACAAAGTGAATCAGTTATAATATACATATATCCCCATATCTCTTCCCTCTTGCGTCTCCCTCCCTCCCACCCTCCCTATCCCACCCTTCTAGCTGATCACAAAGCACCGAGCTGATCTCCCTATGCTATGCGGCTGTTTCCCACTAGCTATCTATTTTACGTTTGGTAGTGTATATATGTCCATGTCACTCTCTCACTTTGTCCCAGCTTACCCTTTCCCCTCCCCGTATCCTCACGTCCATTCTCTAGTAGGTCTGTGTCTTTATTCCCGTCTTGCCCCTAGGTTCTTCATGACCTTTTTTTTAAATTTATTTTAGATTCCATATATATGTGTTAGCATACGGTGTTTGTTTTTCTCTTTCTGACTTACTTCACTCTGTAAGACAGACTCTAGGCCTGTTCCTTATATTTTTATGAGTACAGGTCTTCTACCTCTTTAGTTATATTTATTACTAGGTATTTTGTTCTTTTTGATGCAATTGTTTTCTTAATTTCTCTTTCTGATAGTTTGTTATTAGTGTATAGAAAGGCAACATATTTCTGTATATTAATTTTGTATCCTGCAACCTTACTGAGTTCATTAATGAGCTCTGCTAGTTTTCTGGTGGCATATTTAGGATTTCTATGTCACTGCAAACAGTGACAGTTTTACTTCTTCCTTTCCAATTTGGATTCACTTTATTTCTTTTTCTTGTGTTGTTACTGTGGCCTGGACTTCCAATAGTATGTTGAATGAAGATGACAAGAATGGGCATCCTTGTCTTGTTCCTGATCTTAGAGGAAATGCTTTCAGCTTTTCACCCTTGAGTATGATGTTGGCTGTAGGTTTGTCATATTTGGCTTTTATTATGTTGAGGTCTGTTCCCTCTATACCCACTTTGTTTGGAGTTTTTTTATCATAAATTGATGTTGAATTTTGTCAAAAGCTTTTTCTGCATCTATTAAGATGATCATATGATTTTTATTCTTCAATGTGTTAATGTAGTGTATCACATTGATTGATGTGCAGATTTTGAACTATCCTTGCATCCTGGGATAAATCACCCTTGATTATGGTGTATGATCCTTTTAATGTTTTGTTGAATTTATTGTTTTACTAATATTTTGTTGAGGATTTTTGCATCTATGTTCATCAGTGCTATTAGCCTATAATTTTCTTGTGTGTGTGTGTGTGTGTGTGTGTAGTCTTTGCCTCGTTTTGGTATCAGGGTGATGCTGGCCTCATAGAATGAATTTGGAAGTGTTCCTTCGTCTTCCATTTTTTGGAATAGTTTGAGAAGTTAGGTGTTAATTCTTCTTTAATATTTTGTAGAATTCACCTGTGATGCAATCTGGTCCTGGACTTTTGTTTGCTGGGAATTTTTAAATTACTGATTCAACTTTATTACTGGTAATCAGTCTGTTCATATTTTTTTTCTTCCTGATTTGGTCTTGGGAGATTATACATTTCTAGGAATTTATCCATTTCTTCTAGGTTGTCCATTTTATTGGTGCACAGTTATTTGGAGTAATCTCTCATGATCCTTTGTATTTCTGTGGTGTTGGTTATAACTCCTCTGATATCATTTCTGATTTTATTTATTTGGACTCTCTCTCTTTTTTTGGTGATGAGTCTGGCTAAAGGTTTATCAATTTTGTTTATCTTTCCAAAGAATTAGCTCTTAGTTTCATTGATCTTTTATATTGTTTTTTAGTCTCTATTACATTTATTTCTACTCTGATCTTTATTGTATCTTTCCTTTACTAATTTTGGGTTTGTTTGTTCTTCTTTTTCTAGTTCTTTTAAGTATAAGATTAGATTGTTTATTTGAAAATTTTCTTGTTTCCTGAGGTAGGCTTGCAATCACTATACACTTTCCTTTTAGAACTGTGTTTACTGCATCCCATAGATTTTGTTTTTTGGTTTTTTTTGAATATTATTTTACTTATTTTTTATACAACAGGTTCTTGTTAGTTAGTTATTTTATACATATTACTTTATATATGCCAATCCCAATCTCCCAATTCATCCCACCACCCCCCGCCCGGCATTCCCCCCTTGGTGTCCATACATTTGTTCCCTACATCTGTGTCTCTACTGCTGCCTTGCAAACCAGTACATCTGTACCATTTTTCTACATTCCACATATATGCGTTAATATACAATATTTGTTTTTCTCTTTCTGACTTACTTCACTCTGTATGAAAGTCTCTAGGTCCATCCACGTCTCTACAAATGACCAAATTTCGTTCCTTTTCATGGCTGAGTAATATTCCACTGTATATATGTACCACATCTTCTTTATCCATTTGTCTGTCGATGGACATTTAGGTTGCTTCTGTTACCTAGCTATTGTAAATAGTGCTGCAATGACATCTCATAGATTTTGAATTGTTCTGTGTTTATTTTCATTTGTCTCTAGGTATTTTTTTATTTCCTCTTTGATCTCTCCAGTGACCTATTGGTTGTTTAGTAGCATGTTGTTTAGACTCCATTTGTTTGGGGTTTTTTGCAGTTTTTTTTTTCTTTTAGTTAATCTAGTATTATACTGTTGCGGTCAAAAAGATGCTTGAAAAAAAAAGATGCTTGATATGATTTCAGTCTTTTTAAATTTTTTGAGGCTTGTTTTGTGGCCTAGCATGTGATCTATCCTGGAGAATGTTCCATGTGCACTTGAAAAGAATGTGTATTCTGCTGTTTTTGGATGAAGTATTTTACATATATCTATTAATTCAATCTGGTCCAATGTATCATTTAAGGCCAGTGTTTCTTTATTGATTTTCTGTCTGAATCATCTGTCCATTGATGTAAGTGGGGGTGTTAAAGTCCCCTACTATTATTGTATTACTGTAAATTTCTCCCTTTATATTTGTTAATATTTGTTTTATGTATTTAGGTGCTCCCATGTTGGGTGCATATATATTTACAATTTCTTATATCTTCTTGTTGCATTGATCCCCTTATCATTACGTAATGTCCTTCATTGTTTCTTGTTACAATCTTCGTTTTAAAGTCTCTTTTATCTGTTGTACATACTGCTGTCCCAGCTTTCCTCTCATTTCTATTTTCATGGAATACCGTTTTCCATTCCCTTACATTCAGTCTCTGTGTCCCTTTAGATCTGAATTGAGTCTCTAGTAGGCAGCATATATATGGGCCTTTTTTTAAAATCCATTCTACCACTCTTTGTTTTTCAATTGGAGAGTTTAGTCCATTTACATTTAAAGTAATTATTGATAGGCATGTACTTATTGCCATTTTGCTAACTGTTTTTGTAGTGCTTTTTTGTTCCCTTCTTTTTCTTTTCCCTGTGATTTGATGCCTATCTTTAGTATTATATTTGGATTCCTTTCTCTTTTGTGTGTATCTATTATAGGTTTTTGGTTTGTGGATACCAAGTGGTATATATATGTATATATACCTATACTTAATTTGATGATCTCTTAAATTTAAATGCATTCTAACAACTCTACATTTCTACTCCCGTGCAACGTTTAATGTTTTTGGTGCCATATTTTACATCTTTTTATTTTGTATCCCTTAACTACTTATTGTGGCTGTAGATGATTTTACTACCCTTATCTTTTAACTTTCCTGCTAGCTTTATAAATGGTTGAGGTATTACCTGTATCTTTTCTTTCATAATCTTCATATTTCTAGTTGTGGTGTTTAATTTTCTGCTTAGAGAAGTTCCTTTAAGATTTCTTATAAAGCCATTTTAGTGGAGCTGAACTCTGTTAGCTTTTGCTTGTCTGTAAAATTCTTTATCTTTCCTTCAAATCGAAATAATATACTTGTCAGGTAGAGTATTGTTGGCAGTAGGTTTTTCTTTTCATCACTTTGAATATATAGTGCCATTCCCTTCTGGCCTGCAGCATTTCTGCTTAAAAATCATCTTATGGTCTTGTGGGAGTTCCTTTCTTTTTTTAACATGTTTACTGGAGTATAATCACTTTATATTGTTGTGTTAGTTTCTGCTGTATAACAAAGTGAATCAGCTATACGTACACTTATATCCTCTTATCTCCTTCCTCTTGCATCTCCCTCCCACCCTCCCTATCCCACCCCTCGGTGGTCACAAAGCACTGAGCTGATCTCCCTGTGCTATGGGGCTGCTTCCCACTAGCTGTCTGTTTTACATTTGGTAGTGTATATATGTCCATGCCACTCTCTCACTTCGTCCCAGCTTACCCTTCCCCCTCCCCACATCCTTAAGTCCATTCTCTACGTCTGCGTCTTTATTCCTGTCCTGCCCCTAGGTTCTTCAGAACCATTTTGTTCTTTAGATTCCATATATATATGTTAGCATATGGTATTTGTTTTTCTCCTTCTGACTTGCTTCACTCTGTATGACAGATTCTAGGTCCATCCACCTCACTACAAATAACTCAATTTCATAATATTCCATTGTATATATGTGCCACATCTTCTTTGTCCATTATCTGTCAACGGACACTTAGGTTACTTCCATGTCCTTGCTACTGTAAATAGTGCTGCAGTGAACATTGTGGTACATGTCTCTTTTTGAGTTATGGTTTTCTCAGGGTATATGCCTAGTAGTGGGATTGCTGGGTCATATGGTAGTTCTATTTTTAGTTTTTTATGGAAACCTCCATACTGTTCACCATAAAAGCTGTGTCAATTTATATTCCCACCAACAGTGTGGGAAGGTTCCCTTTTCTCCACACCCTCTCCAGCATTTACTGTTTGTAGATTTTTTTGATGATGGCCATTCTAACCAGTGTGAGGTGATACCTCATTGTAGTTTTGCTTTTCATTTCTCTAATGATTAGTGATGTTGAGCATCCTTTCATGTATTTGTTGGCAATCAGTATATCTTCTTTGGAGAAGTGTCTATTTAGGTCTTCTGCCCATTTTTGGATTGGGTTGTTTGTTTTTTTGATATTGAGCTGCATGAGTTGCTTGTAAATTTTGGAGATTAAATCCTTTGTCAGTTGCTTCGTTTGCAGATATTTTCTCCCATTCTAAGGGTTGTATTTTCATCTTGTCTATGGTTTCCTTTGCTGTGCAAAAGCTTCCAAGTTTCATTAGGTCCCATTTGTTTATTTTTGTTTTTATTTCCATTTCTCTAGGAGGTGGGTCAAAAAGGATCTTGCTGTGATTTACGTCATAGAGTGTTCTGCCTATGTTTTCCTCTTAAAGTTTGATAGTGTCTGGCCTTACATTTAGGTCTTTAATCCATTTTGAGTTTATTTTTTGTGTATGGTGTTAGGGAATGTTCTAATTTCATTCTTTTACATGCAGCTGTCTGGTTTTCCCCACACCACTTATTGAAGGGGCTGTCTTATCCCCATTATATATTCCTGCCTCCTTTATCAAAGATAAGGTGACCATATGTGCGTGGGTTTATCTCTGGGCTTTCTATCCTGTTCCATTGATCTATATTTCTGTTTTTGTGCCAGTGCCATACTGTCTTAATGACTGTAGCTTTGTAGTGTAGTCTGAAGTCAGGGAGTCTGATTCCTCCAGCTCCGTTTTTCTTTCTCAAGATTGCTTTGGCTATTCGGATCTTTTGTGATTCCATACAAATTGTGAAATTTTTTGTTCTAGTTCTGTGAAAAATGCCATTGGTAGTTTGATAGGGATTGCACTGAATATGTAGATTGCTTTGTGTAGTATAGTCATTTTCACAGTGTTGATTCTTCCAATCCAAGAACGTGATATATCTCTCCATCTGTTTGTATCATCTTTAATTTCTTTCATCAGTGTCTTATAGTTTTCTGCATACAGGTCTTTGGTCTCCTTAGGTAGGTTTATTCCTAGATATTTTATTCTTTTTGTTACAGTGGTAAATGGGAGTGTTTCCTTAATTTCTCTTTCAGATTTGTCATGATTAGTGTATAGGAATGCAAGAGATTTCTGTGCATTAACTTCGTATCCTGCTACTTTATCAAATTAATTGATTAGCTCTAGTAGTTTTCTGGTAGCATCTTTAGGATTCTCTATGTATAGTATCATGTCATCTACAAACAGTTACTGTTATACTTCTTCTTTTCTAATTTGGATTCCTTTTATTTCTTTTTCTTCTCTGATTTCTCTGGCTAAACTTCCAAAACTATGTTGAATAATAGTGGTGAGAGTGGGCAACCTTGTCTTGTTCCTGACCTTAGTGGAAATGGTTTCAGTTTTTCACCATTGAGAACAGTGTTGGCTGTGGGTTTGTCATATATGGCCTTTATTATATTGAGGTAAGTTCCCTCTTTGCTTACTCTGGAGAGTTTTTATCGTAAATGGGTGTTGAATTTTGTCAAAAGCTTTTTTCTGCATCTGTTGAGATTATCATATAGCTTTTATCCTCCTGTTTGTTAATATGGTGTATCACATTGATTGATTTGCGTATATTGAAGAAGTCTTGCATTCCTGGGATAAACCCCACTTGATCATGGTATATGATCCTTTTAATGTGCTGTTGGATTCTGTTTGCTAGTATTTTGTTGAGGATTTTTGCATCTGTGTTTATCAGTGATATTGGCCTGTGGGGGTTTTTTTGTGACATCTCTGTCTCGTTTTGGTATCAGGGTGATGGTGGCCTCATAGAATGAGTTTGGGAGTGTTCCTCCCTCTGCTATATTTTGGAAGCGTTTGAGAAGGATGGGTGTTAGCTCTTCTGTAAATGTTTGATAGAATTCACCTGTGAAGCCATCTGGTCCTGGACTTTTGTTTGTTGGAAGTTTTTTAACCACAGTCTCAATTTCAGTGCTTGTAATTGGTCTGTTTATATTTTCCATTTCTTCCTGGTTCAGTCTCGGAAGGTTGTGCTTTTCTAAGAATTTGTCCATTTCTTCCAGGTTGTTCATTTTACTGGCATATAGTTGCTTGTAGTAATCTGTCATGATCCTTTGTATTTCTGCAGTGTCAGTTATTACTTCTCCTTTTTAATTTCTAATTCTATTGATTTGAGTCCTCTCCCTTTTTTTCTTGATGAGTCTGGCTAATGGTTTATCAATTTCGTTTATTTTCTTAAAGAAACAGCTTTTAATTTTATTGAGCTTTGCTATTGTTTCTTTCATTTCTTTTTCATTTATTTCTGATCTGATCTTTATGATTTCTTTCCTTCTGCTAACTTTGGGGTTTTTTGGTTCTTCTTTCTCTAATTGCTTTAGGTATAAGGTTAGGTTGTTTATTTGAGATTTTTCTTGTTTCTTGAGGTAGGATTGTATTGCTATAAACTTCCCTCTTAGAACTGCTTTTACTACATCCCACAGGTTTTGGGTCATCGTGTTTTCCTTGTCATTTGTTTCTAGGTATTTTTTGATTTCCTCTTTGATTTCTTCAGTGATCTCTTGATTATTTAGTATTGTATTGTTTAGCCTCCATGTGTTTGTAATTTTTACTGTTTTTTTTCCTGTAATTGATATCTAGTATCATAGCGTTGTGTTTGGAAAAGATACTTGATACGATTTCAATTTTCTTAAATTTACCAAGGCTTGATTAGTGACCCAAGGTTTGATCTATCCTGGAGAATGTTCCATGAGCACTTGAGAAGAAAGTGTATTCTGTTGTTTTGGGATGGAATGTCCTATAAATATCAATCAAATCCATCTTGTTTAATGTATCATTTAATGCTTGTTTTTCCTTATTTGTTTTCATTTTGGATGATCTGTCCATTGGTGAAAGTGGGGTGTTAAAGTCCCCTACTATTATTGTGTTACTGTCGATTTCCCCGTTTATGGCTGTTAGTATTTGCCTTATGTATTGAGGTGCTCCTATGTTGGGTGCATAAATATTTACAATTGTTTTATCTTCTTCTTGGATTGATCCCTTGATCATTATGTAGTATCCTTCTTTGTCTCTTGTAATAATAGTCTTTATTTTAAAGTCTATTTTGTCTGATATGAGAATTGCTACTCCAGCTTTCTCTTGATTTCCATTTGCATGGAATATCTTTTTCCATCCCTTCACTTTCAGTCTGTATGTTTCCCTAGGTCTGAAGTGGGTCTCTTGTAGACAGCATATATATGGGTCTTGTTTTTGTATCCATTCAGCCAGTTGATGTCTTTTGGTTGGAGCATTTTATCCATATACATTTAAGGTAATTATCAATATGTATGTTCCTATTACCATTTTCTTAATTGTTTTGGGTTTGTTATTGTAGGTCTTTTCCTTCTCCTGTGTTTCCTGCCTAGAGAAGTTTTTTAGCATTTGTTGTAGAGCTGGTTTGGTGGTGCTGAATTCTTTTAGCTTTTGCCTGTCTGTAAAGCTTTTGATTTCTCCATCGAGTCTGAATGAGATCCTTGCCGGGTAGAGTAATCTTGGTTGTAGGTTTTTCCCTTTCATCCCTTTAAATATGTCCTGCCACTCCCTTCTGGCTTGCAGAGTTTCTGCTGAAAGATCAGCTGTTAAGTTTATGGGGATTCCCTTGTATGTTATTTGTTGTTTTTGCCTTGCTGCTTTAATTCTTTTTCTTTGTCTTTAATTTTTGATAGTTTGATTAATATGTGTCTTGGCATGTCTCTCCTTGGATTTATCCTGTATGGGACTCTCTGCGCTTCCTGGACTTGACTGACTATTTCCTTTCCCATATTATGGAAGTTTTCAACCATAATCTCTTCAAATATTTTCGCAGTCCCTTTCTTTTTCTCTTCTTCTGGGACCCCTATAATTTGAATGTTGGTGCATTTAATGTTGTCTCAGAGGTCTCTGAGACTGTCCTCAATTCTTTTCATTCTTTTTTCTTTATTCTGCTCTGCAGTAGTTATTTCCACTATTTTATCTTCCAGGTCACTTATCCGTTCTTCTGCCTCAGTTATTCTGCTATTGATTCCTTCTAGGGAATTTTTAAT
This sequence comes from Balaenoptera acutorostrata, assembly GCF_949987535.1. Lineage (NCBI taxonomy): Eukaryota > Metazoa > Chordata > Mammalia > Artiodactyla > Balaenopteridae > Balaenoptera > Balaenoptera acutorostrata. The sequence continues at coordinate 118,694,796 of NC_080085.1, forward strand.
TTCATATACTATGTTGTTCATCATTGTTTGTTTGCTCTTTAGTTCTTTTAAGTCCTTATGAAACGTTTCTTGTATTTTCTCCATTCTATTTCCAAGATTTTGGATCATCTTTAGTATCATTACTGTGAATTCTTTTTCAGGTAGACTGCCTATTTCCTCTTCATTTGTTTAGTTTGGTGGGTTTTTACCTTGCTCGTTCATCTGCTGCGTATTTCTCTCTCTTCTCATTTTGCTTAACTTACTGTGTTTGTGGTCTCCTTTTTGCAGGCTGCAGCTTCGTAGTTACCGTTGTGTTTGATGTCTGCCCACAGTGGGTAAGCTTGGTTTCATGGGTTGTGTAGGCTTTCTGGTGGAGGGGACTGGTGCCTGTGTTCTGGTGGATGAGTCTGGATCTTGTCTTTCTGGTGGGCAGGACTGAGTCCGGTGGTGTGTTTTGGGATGTCTTTGAACCTATTATGATTTTAGGCAGTCTCTCTGCTAATGGGTGGGGTTGTGCTCCTGTCTTGCTAGTTGTTTGGCATGGGGTGTCCAGCACTGGTGCTTGCTGGTCATTGAGTGGAGCTGGGTCTTAGTGTTGAGACGGAGATCTCTGGGAGGTCCCTGGCCAGCTGATGTTACATGGGGCCAGGAGGTCTCTGGTGGTCCAATGTCCTGAACTCAGCTCTCCCACCTCAGAGGCTCAGGCCTGACAGCGGGCCGGAGCACCAGGATGCTGTCAGCCACACGGCTGCTAGTGTTGGAGGGTCTCCTGCAGAGGCAGGGGGTGGCTGTGCCTCACCGAGGGGACAAGGACACTCGGGAGTTCCTTTTTATGTAACTTGTTACTTTTCTGCTTTTAAGATTCTCTCTTTATCGTTAAGTTTTACCATTTAAATTGTATTGTGTCTTGCTGTGGACCTCTTTGGGTTCATCTTGTTTGGGACTTTCTCTGCTTCCTGAACCTAGATGTGTTCCTTTCCCAGGTTAGAAAAGTTTTCAGCAATTAATTCTTCACATAAGTTCTCTGCACCTTTCTCTCTCTCTTCTCCTTCTGGGACCCTCTTTAAGTTTATTCTGTTTGGGATTTGCTCAAGTTCTTTAATCTGTAGGTTTATGTCTCCTTCCAAATTTGGGAAGTTTTCAGCCATTATTTCCTTGAGTGCTTTTTCAGCCTTGTCCTCTTTCTCCTCTCCTTCTAGGACTCTGAAGACGTTGAATGTTAGATGTTGCATTATATTCCCATAGGTCCCTGTGGGCTCTGTTCATTTTTTAGTCTATTTTTCCTCTGTTGTTCAGTTGAGTAATTTCTATTGTTCTATCTTCAAGTTTGCTGATTCTTTCCCTGTCACCTCCATTTTGCTGTCAAGCCTATTCACTCAGCTTTTAATTTTAGTTATTGTATTTTTTAGTTCCAAAATTTCCACTTGGTTTTTCTTAACATATTCTATTTCTTTGATGAGACTTTCTATTTCTTTTCTGAGGCTTTCTGTTTTCTCATTTGTTTTAAGAGTGTTTGTAATTGCCACTTAAAGCATTTTAGATCATGGTTGCTTTAAAGTCTTTGTCAGATAATTCTAACATTTCTGTCATGTTCCTGTTGACAAGTATTTCCTTTCTACATCCATTTTGAAATCTTCCTGATTCTTGGTATGACCAGTGATTTTTTTATTGTAACCTGGTCAGTTTTGTATTATGAGACTCTGGATCTTATTTAAATCTTCTGTTTTAGTTGTCTTTTTTCTGACAGTATTCTGGCAGGGAAAGGTGAGGGCACTGCCTTGTTATTGCGAGGTAGAGGTAGAAGTCCAGGTTCCCCACTCAGCCTCCATTGACACCCAAGGGGCATGCTCCTTGCTGCTGTTGGGTGGAGGTGGGCGTTCTTGCTTCACACGTGGCCTTCACTGACACTGTGGTGGGGATGGTTTTGTAACCACTGGCCAGTGGTGAAAGTCTTGACTCTCCGCTAGGCCTCGTCTGACACTAACCCAGCAGAGAAGGGGAGGGCCACCTCATAACTTTCAAATGGAGGCAGAAGTACAGCCTCCTCATGTGGTCTCTAATGACACTGTGTGGGTTGGGGTCATTACTTACCAGCAGGGATGAAAGTTCTGACTCTCTAGTTGGCCTTCTCTGACAGCACGCTGCTTGCGGTATTGTGGTGCCTTATTAAAGCCTTCCAAGAATGGAAGTCCACGTTCCCTATCTGGCCTTTGCTCATGTGGGTGGTAATGGGACCACAGTTTTTTCTGTTACATTTAGCTGGAGTAGAGTGGTTGTTGTCTAAAATTTTTCTTCGTTCCTAGGCTTCACCTTTCCTGATGTATTGGAAAGAGAGAGAAAGCTCGTAGTGGGGATTTTTTCTGTCTGCTTCTGTTGGTGTTTCCAAGTTATCGGCTTCTTCAGCTCCATGTCTGGAATATATGAGGCAAAAAGAAAATCCAGGGAACTTACTACTGTGTCATTCCTTGGGTTCCAAGGTTCCTAAACAGTCTGCTTTCTCTCTGCATGTTTCAGAGTCTTTTTATGGTTGTTTCATATACGGTATGCAGGTGTCCAGGGCGGTAGTTTCACTTAGTGAGAAGAATAGGAAAATGTACATCTACCCTATCTTCCTGGAAGCAGAAGCCCAAAGTTGTACTTTTAAAAAGTTTCTCATGAATAGATGTTCTCACTTTCCTGGCATCTGGGCTTCTGAAATATCTCCCCTGGTGCTGTCTAGAATTTTTTGTTATATTGCCTGAAGTTTCACCAACTGGAGTATCATTTAAGTTAAGCAGGGTTCTTCTGAAAAATTAAATTAGGAGTTTTGATGGAGGATAGGGCAGAGAAGAAAAACTTCATGTAATTTTGTAGCATGGAACACTAATGCAGGGAGGGCACTTTGGTAAAGTGTCCTAGTGGGTAATTTAGAGCAGAAATAAAAGCTATGGATATGAAGAAAATGCTGGGTGAAGGATGTTAAAGATAAGCACCACTGATTTTTGAAAGTTTATTTCTGCTCCTAACAACAGTAATTATATAATATTTTCTACCACATGCCAGGCACTTTTGGTGTGTTATCTTATTAAGCTCCACAATAACTCTGTGGGATAGAAATTATAATCCTCATTTCACAGAGAAAGAAATAAGAGCAAAGAGTTTAGGTGACTTGCCCAAGGTCTCATAGATAATAAATGGAAGGGTCTGGATGCAACCCAGATCTGTCTGGCTCCAAAGCCCAGTTATTAACAACTGCAGAATATGAGCCATTTCCCTGACAGGCCTTGGGTTCATGGAGATGCTCTCTGAATACAGGATGGTGGGCTGTGCAGGGCCAGCCTAGGACCCCCTCAACTATAGAGCTTATTGTCTTTGTGGAAAACACATTCTAGATCCAAAGCACTGATTTATAAATGACCCGTTGAAACACAGCTCATTTATAATGTTGGAGCAGCTTGTATTTTTTAATCACACATAAGTGCTTCTCTCTTTTTCTTTCTCTCAAGACTGCATTTCCATGTAACTTAAAGAGGCGATCTGGTTAGCAATCTTTTTATTTCTCTTCCAGGTAATGACCCAGTATTTTCCTTCAGGCTCATCCAAGCTCTGAGGACTATTGCTATCATTTGTAAGATATTTCTTTTGGCCAGGAAACATTTTGGTCTATATTGTGCCATGTGATCTAATAATGGGAGTAATTGATTCAATAATCACAATAGCAGGGACCTCAGGGGGCCATTTAAATGTGGCCTGTGCTGACGTGGCTGAGGACTCATTGGAGCTAGGATCATAAGAGATTGTGTTTTTCATTTCCAAAGACAAAAGTACACTTTTCCCCCTTGGTATTATATGGAGGAGGCTCCCAACACTTATACACACCTGGGAGATGGGAAACCAGACAATTGCAATGCAACTGGGCAAAGGAACAAAAACCTATCAAAATCTGATGAGTTGTGTTTTTATTCCAGTTCTGATTAAAAAAAACCAATCAGACTGAGACTGTATCAAATGGGCTATATAAATATAAATTCAAGGGCTCTCATTCTGTGAGCAAAGGTCACTCGCTGGAGTGTAGCGTAGACATACAGAGGTCAAGGTCTCTAACAGCACTCGGGTTTACCTGAGATGGAAATCCGGGCTCTATGATTTTACTTCACATCTGGGGAACTTCTTATGGTCACACATATCCTGAATAGAGTTGTGGGGTTACTTTTGACAGTTTTATAGTTAAAAAAAATAACAAAAATTGTTACCAACCTGTTGTGTTCTAGAGAAAGTTGGAAGAGTTCAGAGCAGGATGGAGAAGGGTGGAGAGTGGAGAATGAATCTGGAGATGCAAACAAAATATCCAGCACCAGATTATTTTTTCTAATCATTTTGACCATACATGCTCACTGTAAAATAAAATTCAAATACTATGAGGAAGAAGAAAGCAAACACAGTGCAATATCACCATTAACAGTTTAATAATAATTCTTTCATGACTCTCTTCATATACATAAATACTATAAATCTATATGCATATGTAGATTTAAATTTATAGTTAATATAGTATATATAGAAATATATTTCCATATATAAAAATATATATCTCCATGCCCATATACTCATATACAAACACACACACATGCAAAATTTTCTTGGTTATTACTTTTGAAAAATGGAGTCATATACAGAGTTGTGTATCTTGTTTTTCTCACTTTTCAGTATCCTGTGGAAATCTCTCCAGGTCCACTGGTATAGCTCTTATCCTCTCTCTCTCTCTCTCTCTGATGTGTGCATAATATTTCATGGTATAGATATATATGTACCTAAATTCTATCATTTCCCAATTGATGGGCATCAATTTGTTTAAAATTTGCCACTGAGAACAGCGTTGCAATAAACATCCTTGCATGTATATCATTATGTATTGGTGCTTTTAATCCACATTATCTTTTCTGAGAAGTGGGATTGCTCAGTAGAAGGGCACGCATATTTTACATTTTATAGCCATTGCCAGATTGTTTTATCAAAAGGCCATAATGATTTGTATTTCAACTAACACATATAAGAGATAGATGTTTCTACACTTTAAATTGTTGCCAGTCTGATGAACATAATGTGCTATGTCAGTGTTACATTATTTCTCACTTCTCTAAGAGTGGGTTTGAACATCTTTCCATATGTTTGTTGGCCTTTTGGATTAGCTGTTATCTGAATTGACTCTTCATATATTTTGCCGGTGTTTTATGGAATTCTTTGCCTTGTTCTTTTCAGTTTTCAAAAACTCTTTGTAAATGATGTCATGAATTCACTTGTCATCCTTGTTGCAAGTATTTTCTAAATCTGTGATTTGTCTACAATATGTACCGTGTTCTATATTGGGTTAAGCCTATGTGTCGACATTTGGTATTTGTACTCTTTGCATTTGTTAGCATGCTTGCAGGCTGTTTTTCTTTCAGGAGACATTCTGATTCATTTGCATTAGGATTTTCTGATCCAGAAGAAACTTTCCCTAAAAGCATACATTTTGCACCAAGATTTCCAAGTCCTTCTTCCTTTGCGATCTAATTCACTGCATTAGTTGAGTATAAGTTTGGCTAAATGTGAGACACACAAAATAAAAGGGGCTTAAGCAAGAGAGTTTATTTCTCTTATACATAAAGGTCTGAGCTGCCTTGGTGACCTTGCTCTGGTGGTTCTGTCCAGGGCCCAGGCTCCTTATTTTTTTGGCTTAGCTTTCCCAGAGATGCTGTCATCATGCTCATGACCAAGTCTGCATTCCTGCCAGCGAGAAGGAACAAAAGAAGGGAAGAGGTGCTCCTTTTCTTTAAGGGCACAAACTGTAAGTTGCAAAAATCACTTCTGTTCATGTCCAATGGGTCAGAACCTTATCACATAGCCTCACTTAGCTACAAAGTGGGATGGGAAATGTAGTTTTTATGCTGACTGGCTATGTACCCAGGTAAAAATGGGAGATTCTATTACCATGGAAGCAGGGCAGAACTAGCAGTTTCTGCACATTCACCAAGCACTACTTTAGAATCCCTCAGCGTCTAGAAATCTAAGAGAGAAATGCTCCTCACCATGATCCTCTCCCGCCTTCTTGCTTCGTCAACTCTCTATTGTAGTGCCTCCCTTCTCTTTTGCATTATTGATAACTGAGAATCTTAGGGAAAATACGGAGGGACTATGTCAGCAAATATGCTTATTTAAAAACCTTTGTTAGGGCTTCCCTGGTGGCGCAGTGGTTGAGAGTCTGCCTGCCAATGCAGGGGACGCGGGTTTGAGCCCTGGTCTGGGAGGATCCCACATGCCACGGAGCAACTGGGCCCGTGAGCCACAACTACTGAGCCTGCGCGTCTGGAGCCTGTGCTCCGCCAACAAGAGAGGCCGCGATGGTGAGAGGCCCGCGCACCGCGATGAAGAGTGGTCCCCACTTGCCGCAACTCGAGAAAGCCCTCGCACAGAAACGAAGACTCAACACAGTCATAAATAAATAAATAAATAAATAAATAAATAAATAAATAAATAGAACGTGAATTTCTTTAAAAAAAAAAAACCTTTGTTATATAAACTCTCTAAAATATGCAGAAGTATATTAAGTAGTATAGTGAACCCCTGTATACCCATCATCCAGCTTCAACAATTATCAACTCATGTCCAACCATGTTTCACCTATAACTTATTTATTCACTTTGAGATTATACCGTGTATCACATTCCAGCAAATGCCATGTATCACATCATTTCATGCAAATACAGTAATCTTTAGTTTTCTTTTTCTTTAAAAGCAGCAGACTTATGAACTGCAATGGAGAAAGTTGAAAGATCAGGAGATACGGTCGGTCATCAAGGGTAAGCCTGGGTTATCATCCACCCATAGCAATCAGTGCTCTTCAGCTGGCTGGCTCCTGCTCATTCTTTAGGTCTAGGTCAATGTTACACACTCTTATTCTCTTTCATAGCACACTGTTATTTTCCTTTGTAGCACTTATCACAGTTTAGAATTATTTTGTTTACTCGTGTGTCACGTCCATCAGAATATAAGCTCCACAAGGATAGGGACTACCATAATGGTTGGCACATAGTAGGGCTTCAGTACACACTTGTTGGAAGGAAAGAAGGGAGGAAGGAAGAAGGAAAGACTCACTGCGGGTTCTTTATGAGTTTTAGGATGGAGTGAGACTATAGCAATTACTATAACGTGGAGCCTGTCTGCCAGGGACTATTAGCTCAGTAAAGAAGACAGCCATACCAGCAACTCTAGCATTCATTTATTTATCCATTAAAAGAATATTTACTGCACATCTCTTATGGGGAAAGGTCTGTGCTACAAAGGCAGACTGTGATAATTGCTAAAGCATATATAGACAAGGAGTTGGAGAGGGGAATTTTATCTGAGGAAGGCAGGACTCAAGCAGGGCTTTGAAGAATAAGTAGGAAGGACATTGATATGAGAAAGGCATTCTAGGCAGAGAGGACAGAAAGAACAAAGGCCAAGAGGTTGGAAAGATTGGGACATATTCAGAGTTTTATGATATGTAATCAGCAGTGTCAACTTGTGCTTTTTATACCCCATTTTAAAAAGAAGGATCATGGGAAACCATAGTAGGGGTTGCTGCCCTGGAATTACAACTTTTAAAAATGAAGAATTCAGAAATGAAGAAAGTCTAACAACTTTTTACTGAGCATGATCTCTTCATTCTCCAAGAATTATCGCATAAACAGATGCTTCTTTATTTGGATAATGGTTATATTGATAAAAACATAATACCTCAGGGGAGAGTCATGGGAAATCAAAGTATATCCAGCCTTCACCAGGACCTGGGTCCTTGGCCAAGTGGAAAAGCTACTTGTGTTCCCATGTGTGGTGGATTAAAGATGGCCAAAATTTCTTTGCTATTTCTCCTATCAAAAGGCAGAGTCTAATTCTATTCCGCTTGAATCTGGGCTGGCCCTAGTAATGTTCTGGAACTTCTGCAGCTAAGTTATAAGAAGCCTTGCAGCTCCGACCTGGGTTTCTTGGAACCCAGCACTCTGTTGTGAAGAAGACCAAGAAGGATTGTGGAAACGCCTATGAGAAGAAAACCAAGTCTCCTGGGCAACAACCCTAGCTGAGCTCCCACATGGCAGCTACCACCATTTTGCCAGCCATGTGACTGTGTCATCTTGAAAGTGGCTCCTTCAGCCCCAGTTGGGCTGTCTCAGCTAGTGCCACATGGAACAGGGACAAGCCATCCCTACTGAGCCCTGCCCAAATTGCAGAATCATAAGAAAAGAAATGATTGCATTATTTAAGCCACTGAGGATTTGTGTAGCTTGTTAGTTCTGGGTGTAAGCAATTCTGCTCCAGTGGCTGCTGCTAGTCTACCACTCTGTTGCTGACTGTACTACTTCTGCATAGCCCCTTTCTGATATGGGCTGTAAGCCTCTAGTACTGTTTTGTAAATTATGAATGCATTGTAAGTTTCCTGTAGTAAAATTAGGAATACAGATAAGGAAAAAGAAAAAACGTCACCCATCGTGCTGCCACCTACAGATAACCACCATTAATATCTTGGTGCATGGAATTCCAGGTATCTTCCTGTACATGTATTCACACACATATATTTTTTAAAAAGGAGCATAACATACCTGCTGCTTTGAAACCTGATGTTTTCAATGAACAATTTATCCACATTTTCAGCTACCAATAAATATAAATCTATAATCTTGTTATTAATGACTATAGTATTCCATCTCATGGAAATAAAAAATTTAATGATGCTTGCTGTTGGACATATGAATGCCTTCCTTTTTCATTCTTATAAATGATGCCTCAATGAATATCCACTTGTAGCTAAATCTTTGTACACATTTGTTTTCTTTAAGATTACTCAAAGAAGTTGATCACCGAGTCAAGGAACGTACACATTTTAAGGCTTTTGATCCAAACTGCCAAGTTGTCTAGGTCCCTGTTTTTTATGAAGTGTACAGGTCTCCTGTTGGAATGTGCAACCAAGTGAAGGAAAAGATTGAAACTAGGACCATTTTGATAAGTGTGAAAATGAAGTATGTGTTGGCATGAATGGATGAAATTCTTTATTGAATCCAAAACTCCTGTATCAAATCAGCAGAGCCTATATTGCACCTCTCAGACTTAATGTAGATGCATGGCTGAGCACTTGAATGATGACCCTGAGAGAGCAGGGTGATATAAAGTCTGGGCTAAAAGAGAGATTATATGCAGCGAAAACATGCTCTTAGGCAGAGTGGCCAAGGTGCATATCAAGTTGAAATCATGTTCAGACTGAAATCACGTGTGCCTTGTGAGGAGACTATCACAAAAACTAAGGCCAATGTCCCCTGGGAGAACCTGGGATTCAAGAGAAGAGGGAGGTGAGAGTAGCAGTTAAGTCCACAGCACCAAAGTGAGATAAAAGAGGAGCCTGAGAAAGTGTGAAGTAGACTTCTCGTCCCTCCATCTTCAAGGGAGCTTGGGCTCTTGGCCACTGCCGGCCTCACCACATATGGCAACTCTGAACTCTGCATGTTAGCACGAGGTCTAAGAGGGCTCATGCTGGAGTGTGGACATGCACATGCTGAAACCTCTACTCAATTTGTAAAAGTCAATATTCTTTGTTGGTAATTTGGTGCAAGCCCCAAGAGCTCATGAGAAAGAGCACATTTGCTTTGCTTTTCAACAGCAGGATAACCTGCACAGTAAACTGCTACACCTGTAGGACTGTGACTGAGTCAGATCCTGTTGTGGCTAGATTTTCTTCTAGCTCAAGTCCTCAGTCCATTACAAACCAAGAGAATTCAAGCTTTGCAAGGGCAGTGGGACTAGGGCACCATTAGGTTCTCTTCCAGTCTCAAGGTTTTATGAGTATGTGGATATATTTGTATATGATTTGATCATAAATGGAGAACATCTGGCAAGCCTAGGGCTTTTCCATGGAACTGATGGAGATGTAGTGTATGCATGTGGGTGTCTTTCTATTGATTGGAGAGGAAAGGCTTCCCTTTGAGGCTGGAAAGCAGAAAAGCAAAAATGAGAAACGAAGGAGTTAAGAGGAAAAGGAATACTTGAAAGTTGGGGGTAGAGGTCAGTGGGGGAAAGAGCCTTTGCCTCCTAGCAAAACGAGCTTAGTAATAGGGGGTTTGGGAGTGAGTGAAGCAGTCTGGCTCACAGCTGGAATTACAGGCGACCTCTGTGTGGCCCCCAGATCCCACAGAGAGGTGATCAATTGAAGGGTTGAAGTGAGAAAGTCAGGACAGCATGCAGCAGAGGCAATAAAGCCTGAGTGGAAAGACTCTTGGCTTATAAGAACAGGAATTTGGCAGTATGGGGGGAAGGGGAGCTTGCCAGATTCCTATACCAACTACTGAACAAATGTTGTTAAATATTGCTTGCTGTGAATTAAACTTCTCAGTATAACTCTGTGCCAAGAATGTTCAACAAGACATTGTACATGGGCAAAGACTATCACTTGATTTAGGGTAATAGATATGCCCAGGTATAACACACAGTAAAGTAGAATATTCATAAATTTCTTACTCTGGGTGTTATGTGGTAGTCAAAGACAGTCAAAGGGGTGCGTGTGTGTGTGTGTGTGTGTGTGTGTGTGTATGTGTGTGTGTGTGTTTTGCTTCTCAAGGGTTAGAGGTATATGTTAGAGGAGCCCATTAACCCAAAGCTGAGGCTACAGTGGAGAAAGAGAAGTCAGAAATCTTTCCCAGCAACGTTAGTTCAAGTAACATTCATTGAATATCTACTGTACACCAGACATTGTCTTGGGCCCCGCGTTCACATAGATGAATAAGACCTGCTTTTTGACCCTGAAGGGTTGCACAGTCAGTGGGTGAGAGGATGGCAGTACAGTGTTATAAATACTGATAGAGGTTAGCTCAGGTGCTATGGGGGGTTAATCCACTCTGGGGATGATGGGGCAAGAGAAGAATTCTCTGGGATGGTGGGGATGAATTAAAAGTTTTTAACGAAGAGGTTACATAACCCAGTGGAGGGTTGGGGGGGGACGTTAACTGGGCCAGCCACTAGGGGGCGTGTGAGTCAGGGTCTGTAACTGAAAATTGAGGAAAGGGGATCTTGGTGACTTGTGGTAGCAGAGGGGAGATTGTTCCCCTTAAATAGGAAACCAGAGAGAAAAGGAGAGTTCTTCTGCCTCATCTCTCCATTAGAACTAATGGTTATTTTACAGGCAAGTTGACAGATATTTGGTAATTCAGGGGAAATGCTGAGGATGTTCCTGAGGTGAGGGTTCTCACCAGTATGGGTCCCAGTGCAGTTAGGCTAGGGACACATGGCTGGAGACGTTGGTGGGATGGGAGACCTGGCAGCATGACACGGGAAGCAGTACATGTAAGAGGGACCACAGGGATCTCAGCACAAGAAGACTCCTGCTTCTCTAGGAACCAGAGAACATGTAAGACATCAGGATGATGAGAGGGGTTTCAGTTTCCACATGTAATCTAATTTTTGTTAAAGTAACCCCATTTAAAAAATTGCTTAATCAAATTTTATTGCAAACTACCTATATTATAATAATATAATATCTTACATTTTATAGCATTCTAACAATGATTTTTTTTCATTTCATCCTTGAAACAACTTTGTATATTAATTTTATTAGGTTCACTTATAAATGAGAAAAAGTAAAATCCAGTGCGCTAAGTTACCTCTTTAATGTCACACATAGCAAGTGACAGAAGTGTAGAACTCCGTATTGTGATTCCAATTCTAGTCCTTTCTCAAAAAAGCATAATCCAGTTTCTATGTAAAAAAAAAAAGTGCTTTATACTTTGTGAAGGTGGACAGTTTAAAATGATACAAAACAAACTCAACCCTTTACTGTGAAAGGGAAACATTTTTTAAAAACTTTTTTCAAATTATCAGCTGGTGGTTTAAAGTAACCCCATTTAATATCGTGGTATAACTAATTTCTCCTGCCCTGTCAAGTGGGTGGGTACTAATGGGATTGTATTAACAGAGATAATTTAAATGTCTCTGGCTGCTGCCTCCCTCTACCTAGTGCTACACCCCAAGTCCCTGGCCCCATCAAGTCCAGATCCAGGGGTTCCCAAGGAGACTAACATGTACTCACACACAGTCTTCTCATGGTGTTCCACTTCAGGCTCCAAGGTGGTCTTCTGCTGAACTTGTTTTAAGACTGTTCTTAAGAAGAGAGGAGAGGATATCTTTATTTGATGTTGTGTGTGATAATCGTACTGTAATTTTGTTTAAAAATGAATCTGTATCCAGGGACTTCCCTGGTGGCGCAGTGGTTAAGAATCCGCCTGCCAGTGCAGGGGACATGGGTTCGAGCCCTGGTCCGGGAAGATCCCACATGCCACGGAGCAACTAAGCCCGTTCGCCACAACTACTGAGCCTGTGCTCTAGAGCCCATGAGCCACAACTACTGAGCCTGAGTGCCACAACTACTGAGCCCGTGTGCCACAACTACTGAAGCCTGCGCACGGCAATGAAGACCCAATGCAGCCCAGAAAATAAAAAGTGAAAAAAAAATGAATCTGTATCCTGAAATATTTATGGATGAGGTTATATGATACATAGGATTTACTTCGAAATAATGTAGGAGAGTGAGGTGTATGTGGGTATAGATAAAATAAGATTGGCCAGTTGATAATGGTTAAAGCCAATGACAGGTACGTAGAGGTTCATTGTACTATTCCGTCTCTCCGTCTCTGTCTCTCTCTGTCTATTTGTCTCTATCTGTATATATGTATGTGTGTATGTGTGTGTGTGTGTATATATGAAATTCTTTGTAATAAAAAAGAGAGGAGGAATGTCATTTGAGTTGATCAGAGTAACATATATTCCTATATAGCTTGTTGGACCAAGTGAATCAGGATTTCTAATCTCCTGTGTCCAACAGTAGCCTGGACTCTGTTGCAGAACTTACTTAATACAAGAGTTACATCAAAGTAAGGCAAACAGCAACCCTTAAAAAAGGGAGGAATAAGTTACATGTATCAGAAAATGGGAAGACCAGAAGGATTCTGGAATAAGAACTTAGCAAACTGAGTCTCCAAGATCTGCCTTAAATAAGAGGAAAAAAACCACCCCCAAGAGTCTATTGAGAACGTACCCAGAAGTGAGCTTCCCTAACAGCTGATGTCAGTGGCAAGGAAAACCTCGTTGATCTAGTGCAATTTTAAATGTTTGGGTGCCACTGTGATAGCAAATACAGCATAATGGCTAATTGCAATTTTATTTTATGTGTGTACTGACAAGCCACACAGGGTAAATCTAAAGACTCTGTTGGATTCACATATTTAGTTCTCACCACTAAATGCTAGTGAGCAGGTGAAGTGCCCAATGCAGCCTCCTTTGAATGTTGCAGTTAGCTGCCATGCTCGGGGTCAAACCTTGCCTTGCTTGCTCCAGCACAGGTGGTGGTACCTCTCCCGGTATCTTAGGTAGAGTGGGAAGGCCCCAAGCTTAGTATCAAGAAATTCCTTGGGCTTCCCTGGTGGCGCAGTGGTTAAGAATCTGCCTGCCAATGCAGGGGACACAGGTTCGAGCCCTGGTCTGGGAAGATCCCACATGCCACGGAGCAACTAAGCCCGTGAGCAACAATTACTGAGCCTGTGCGTCTGGAGCCTGTGCCCCGCAACGGGAGAGGCCGCGATAGTGAGAGGCCCGCGCACCGCGATGAAGAGTGGCCCCCGCTCGCCGCAACTGGAGAAAGCCCTCGCACAGAAACGAAGACCCAACACAGCCAAAAATAAATTAAAAAATAAATAAATAAATTTAAAAAAAAAAAAAAAAAAGAAATTCCTTGAAAGTGGTTTCATGCCCATTGAGAGTTAAGATTGCAGCTGGTCACATCAGTAGTGTGATTTGTCTGTCCAGTTCCCAAGAACAGCTGTGTGGCGGTGTTGGCATGGTGAAGGTGTGGCTGGATTCTGAAGCAACATCTGTGGTGAGAACATAAATTTCTAAAACTGCCAGATGGTTAGTAGAAACCCTCCTTGTTTCTCTGGACCTGTGATGAAGGCTGCTTGGTTCTCTTCTGTTCTCGCTGCATTGCTGACCTGGTTGCTCTCCCATCACATTTGGAACCTTCAAAGGGTAGTTTTCTGCATGTTTAGTAGTTGGTAAACAAAGAGGTTTTGCATAGCCAGAGTCTATGGTGAACTGACATTTACAAAACTACTGGTTCCAAATCAGGAGCATGGAAAGGGCAGCGGCACTCCAAACTGCCTGATCTTCCAAATGTCTTCTTCCATCATCAGGTTCCTTACAATAGCTGTGAAGTAGAATCTATTTGACATCTCAGTGAAGTCAGACCTGCATATCAGAGTACAGTTTTACCTCTGCAAAGTAGTTTCACAGAGGAAATATTCCGGGTGTTTACACATCATCCAAAACAATAGCCAGTAAAATTTAAAACAGAAGATCATCCAAAGAGGAATAATTTGGCAGAATGTCCCAGTTGTTAGATCCTTTCACTTGAGTGCCTGATTTCCTGGCTATCTTGCTCCATCAGACAAGGTCATGTTGGAAGGGGAGAGTGAGAAGTACCCACAAGGAGCTAATAAGAAAGAAGTCAGGACACTGAATCCTACTCCTGAGGAAAGAATTTGGAAAAGAGAAAATTGCTTCTCTTGGTTTCTTTCACTTGTTTTGGTGTCTCACAAGCTTGTAAGGAAACTGTCAAAGATGAATGATCTTAGGTAGACTGTGATCAATGAGATATGAAGTTGTTTCTTAGGAGTTCTAATCCCAACACCAGAGACCCTCCTATAATCACCTCCTCTGGGCTCTTTCAGCACTCTGTACTCTGTACTCTCATTATACACTCATTAGCTGGTGTGCTGATGATTTATTTGTCTCCATGTCTGTTTTCTGGCCTGACTGTGCCCTCCAGGGCAGATACCTTATCTAATTAATTTCTGTATCCTCAGCACTTAACACAGAGACTGAAATAGAGTAATAATTCATTAAATGTTTTCCAATGAATGGGTGGATGGAAGGAATGAAATAAAATGTCATTCTCTCCATTGAGTGGCTAGAGCTAGGAGTAGGTAGATGAATTATTTCTGTTTAGGATCTAAGCTTCCTGCCATGGAAATCTAATAAATGTTCAGTTAAACTCAGGAAGCATGTGAGCAATGTCTATGTATTAGAACAGTTGTAGAAACAGTGGCAGGACTCTAAAGAATTACAAGGTATGTCCCTGTCCCCCGAATCACTTACAATGTCATTGGCATACAAAGTAATAACCCTGTGAAATAGTCAAGCAAAAAAGGAAGACAGTGTTCTAACCAAGGACCAGATGGTTGATATTAACATGTTCTATAGAAGTTTAGAGAAATGAGAGGAGAATATAGGCCAAAGTAGAACAACCACAACAAGCAGAGATGAGGGTAAGGCCCAGGAGCAGATATAACATAGTGGGCATTTATGGCATATCTGTACAACAGCCTTCCCTTTTCCTGGGAGCTGCCTGCCCTCTCCCCAACCACATGATTGTAGCAAGTCTCTCAGCTGGGTAGATTGAATTCTTCCCTAAGGTATTTTAAAGTAGGATCGATAGATTCAGTATCTGTTGGTGGATGTAGTAACAGGTAAAACTCAGGAGGTGTTCCTGGTGATAGTTTTCATCATATAAAGGATGCCAACATGCAATGAAAGAGAATGAAGCTGAAGTTAAGGCAGAAGCTGGGGTGAGACATAGGACAGGAGTGGAAGTGAGAGAGAGAGAGAGAGAGAGAGAGAGATGGTGTTTTCCTGGGTTCATTTTTTTCTGAGGTCCAGCTGCATCCCTGCCCTTCCCTCAGCTTTATCCCAGTACACTTTCAGTAATTTTCCTTTTTTTGTCTAAACTTGTCCAAGTTGAGTTTCTGTTATTGCAAACTCAAAGAGTACAGATTAATAGATGTGCTAGTCACTGAATAAGAGTGTATGTTCAGAATGGCTTATAGTTTGGTGTGGCTGAAGGATGGGGTGGGTAGGAGTGAGTGGAGCCACTGAAGCGTTTAAGCAGAAGAGTACTGTGGTGCGATTTGTTCTTGGGCAGATCACTGGCAGAAATGTGCATGATAGACTTGATGGGGGAGAAGACTAGAAATGGGGAGACTGGTTGTCAGAGGAAGAACCCCTTGGAATTGCTAATTTTGCTTCACTTTGTAGGAGTCAACTCCCAGAGAATACTTAGGTTATTAGAAAAAGAACCCTAGGACATAAACTAAGCAAACTGAAATTGACTACCATTCCTGTACACACATACAAAACAATGCCACACCAGACCTTTATAGGAATACCCTGAAAACTATTCTGTAGCTTGTTTTAGGTCATTTTAAGAATGTTCTTTGCAACTGTTACTCTTTATTTTTTTTAATTTATTTAATTTATTTATTTTTGGCTGCATTGGGTCTTCGTTGCTGCGCACGGGCTTTCTCTAGTTGCGGCGAGCAGGGGCTACTCTTCGTTGCGGTGCACGGGCTTCTCATTGCAGTGGCTTCTCTTGTTGCGGAGCACGGGCTCTAGGCGCACGGGCTTCAGTAGTTGTGGCTCGCGGGCTCTAGAGCGCAGGCTCAGTAGTTGTGGCGCACGGGCTTAGTTGCTCTGCGGCATGTGGGATCTTCCCGGACCAGGGCTCGAACCCATGTCCCCTGTATTGGCAGGCAGATTCTTAACCACTGTGCCACCAGGGAAGCCCCACAACTGTTACTCTTAAACTAAAACTGAGATCTGGCTCCTTCTCCTATTCCTCTGTCTCTTCCATATTCTGCTCCGTTTCCTTCTTTTTTCACTCCCTAGCTAACCCTACACTAGGGTTACTAATTCAGGGTAAAACAGACTTGGGTCTTAAGAAGGGGCACTGCCCTCTCAATAATCAGAATTTGCATGGAAATGTCATTGTGGATTTTAATGGCACAAAGCCTAGTTCACCTACTATCCAACATCTAGCGTTGACTCACAAATATAGAACGAGATCCAAGATTACTAATGAGCTGCCTTAGTCTGCCAAGAAGCTAAGTTGGTATCAGGAAACAAATTCTATTGCATGGCATCTGTCTGTAATGCTAGCCAAAGAGTTGTATAATGGGCAGTCACAATCGAAAATGACCTTCATTATGCTGAATTCATTTCTCTAATGTGTCCATTTTCCCTCATCTTATATTCTGACAGTAATAATAGACATGGAAATAAATCCAAATTGTGATTCAAATTTCAGAATGTAGGATTCACAGGTGTGGTGGCTTTTCTCAGCTGAATGTGGGGGGTAGATGAGTAAGAAATCTAGGAGGATTTAACAAAGTGAGGAGCATTGTTCAGAAAATCAGACATGGGCACAGCATGGGCAAGACTGTCTGTCTCACTCAAACAAGAATCTTTACATAATGCACCAAGAATTTAAGTGAGTGATCTGCAGTTCAGGAAGAAAAAGTTAACTCTAAGGAACAAAAGCCTGACTTTATAGACAGGCCCCCAAATATCCTTGAGCACCTGTTTCTACCTTCTTAGCGTTGTACCCTTGGTGCCACTGGGGCCACAGAGTCCTTTGGCTGCTGTTTGTTTAGACTGGCTGTGTAGTTAGCAGAATGAGTGCTGGACTCAGAGTCAGGAGACCTGGGGCGGAACCCTGGCTCTGCTACTTACTGTTTGTGCCATGTGGAGAAATCACTTATAGCCCTCTGACCTTTAGTTTCTGCAGCTGCAAAAGGGGACTATAGTCACTGCGTAACCTACCTTGTCAGATTGTTAGGATCAAATGACAGAATGGATGTGGAGGGGTTTTGTCAACTGTAAAAAAAAATTATTGTTGTTGCCAAAGTGATTCTTCTTCCTTACTTCAGATGATACTGGAATAGCAGAAAACCAGTGTCACGGGTCATAATTTCCACTCTGTTAACATTCCTACTTGCCCATAGCCTGATATTTTGTATTTTAATTTTTAAATTGAAGTATATATATTCTTTTTTATATTATTTTCCATTATGGTTTATTATAAGATATTGAATATAGTTCCTCATAGCCTGATATTTTTATGCAATAACAAGTCAATTTCTCTTTCTCTCTCTCTCTTTTTCCCTCCCTCCCTCTCTCTCTCTCCCTCCCTCTAAGCTTTGTCCCTGAGAACCCTCAGGCTGGGTGAGGCCAGCTTTCTTTTCTCTCTCTCACTACTAAAGTGTGTGTGATGTGCGGTTTGATGCAAGGACTTGGCGGTTGATTGGGAGACCCAGGCTGGGTCAACGCAGCACCAAATCAGGATCAATTCAGTGCACAAGTCATCAAAGCCCCTTGATTGGTCTTTACATAAGTAGAACCTGTCTCCTCCCTTAAAAGACAGTGGCAAGCTCGTGGCCTTTTGCTTAATGCAATACCTTGTTGCCTTCTGCCGCTCTGGGTATCAAAGGAAGCTGCCAGATCAACCCGAGGGAGTAATTTCTTAATGAGATCGCTGAAAACATATATGAATGGACAGTACGGCCATTTCCATGCAAACAGGAATAATAACAGGAACTCCGGTTTCTTTACCTAATGACTCATTCACTTGCTGGTGGGAGTGCGTGTTTCCTTTTTTTGGAGAATAGCCCTTGCTTAACGGAATAATAACTGTCCTGTGAATTTGTTTTACAGAACTTTCTTATACACTATCTCACTTGGACTCATTTTATTCTTACAACTACCTCCCTGCTCAGTGCTTTCACCAAGCTTTCTAAGAGTATTTCGTCACTGCTATATCTTCATAATTACCTTCCAGTCACTTTTCAGCTCTCTCCCCGTCACCTGAAATTGTCTGAGACCTGGCCATGACCAGACACTATTTAATTGCTAACTATTTAATTGCTAACCCTAATAGTCTTTTCTCCATTCTTATCCTACCCACACTCGTGGCTGGATAGGTATTTGGTTCTTTTGAACGTTCCCTGCTTCTTAAAATCTTATCTACTGCACGTCCTTCCTGGTCACTCTGTCAGTCTTCTCTGTGTGTTCTTCCTCCTCTGCTCCTTGGAAACTCCTGTTGCTCAGGGCTTACTACTGGCACCACTTTCTCACTCTGTGTTCTCTCTTTAAGCTGTCTCAGCTGCTATTATGGCTTCAGTTACCATCTCTAGGTACCCATAATTAAATCCAATCCAGACCTCTTGCCCCTTCTCTTCAAGCTGTAAATACCTATTTGAAGACTTTTCTAGGCTTCTCTAGATGGATGGGCTGTGAGCACTTCGAGCTCAACATATCCCAAACAAAATTATGTTCTCTCAAACATTTTGTATCCCCTCTCTTGTTAATGATTCTATAATTCACCCCATTGTCTAAGTTAGAATCCTTTACTTCACGTCCCCCCACGTTGAATCAGACATCAAGTGCTCTCCATTCTTCCTAAATACCACCCAAATTTGTCTTTTCTCCACAATAACTACCACTATCTTAAGTTTATATGAGATCAGCGAATAGCTTCCCAGCTGTTCCTAACTGTTCTCTGTCGCTCTTTCCCCCAGCTCACCGCACCCCGCAACACTGCTGTAAGAGTGATCTTTCTAAACACACGGATAGGAGTTCAGTATCATTCTACTCAAAACTTCTCAATGGCTTCTCATTTTTGACAAGATAATATTTAAACTTCTTAGCATGGCCCTCCAAGCGTATAATTTGGCTCTCTATTGGAGCCTTGTTTCTCATGCCCTCCGCTTGTGCTTTTCACCCCCTTCTCCTGCAAGTAAACTATTCACTTTTTCTTAAATACAACATACCCTTTTGGTTAGGTTTTATACTTTGTAATCTCAGTGGAGATGGAAAACAAGGGAAAACCAGGTCAGGGGAAGGAGGGAAAGAGTGGGTGAACCCCTTAGATTTTGTGACTTGTAAAGAGAGAGCTTATCACATTGTATAAACTATTTGTCTACAGGCAGACCTTGGAGATATTGCAGGTTCCGTTTCAGAAGACTGCAATAAAGCGAATATCACAATAAAGTAAGTCACATGAATTTTTTTTGGTTTCCCAGTACATATAAAAGTTCTGTTTACATTATCCTGTAGTCTAGTAAATGTGCAATAGTATTACGTCTAAAAAAGTCTACATAACTTAATTAAAAATACCTTATTGCTAAAAAATACTAACCATTATCTGACAATACAGGGTTGTCACAAGCCTTCAATTTGTAAATAATGTAATATCTGCAAAGTGCAGTAAAGTGAAGTGCAGTAAAATGAGTTGTGCCTGTATTTCCTCCACTACACAATTCAACCTGATGCAAGTATAGTCATCATTTTCATTTTAAAGATATGAAAATTGAGGCACACAGACTTGCCAGTAACAACATAGGTAGGAATGAGCTCACACTGAGCCAATACTGGAACTGAGGTTTTATGACTATTGATTCTGGCTTCTTTCCACTCTCCCGGAAGAGGATTACAAAGCTGAAAGGAACACACTAAACATTCACACATTTCCCCTGAGACAGGAAGTCCTCCAAGTGTACTGAATTAAGCTGGCTGTCTGATCCTTACTGTTGCTGTGACCTGGAATGCTGGAATCCCCCTACTGATTGGAGCAGCCACTATAGTCCTAGAAACATCAGGACAACATATTCTGTACTAAAATACACTTATTGCGAAAATATATCAATTATTAATTGAATGAAAAACTGGGAATACAATTAGTACAGGTACAACCTCCTGGCTTCCTTATGATCATGAGACCCTTACTGGCTGCCTGTGTCAGCAGCTATGTGGTCACTCGCTCAGTGCTGAACATGGCCTGGGGATTCCAGTGTTTGGTTTTATGTGCTGCTACCTTCTTCCCTTCAACAGCATTGTTGAAATAATCACATGCTATTGGCCAGATATGGCTGGGAAAAGGCCAATCAGTGATATAGAAAACAGGAGAAAGTGTTAGGACTTAGATGAAAGTCTTTGGAAGTCTTATGGTACCTTGAGGCTGATGAAAAACTTTGCCAAACTGCTAGGCTATAAGATTGGCTCTTCCTAGAGTGGGAACACTCTGTGTGGTCAGAAGGGGCTGGGAAGCCCATGGCTAGAGGTTTCCTTCTATTTCTATTTTACTATTTTCATTTTGCAACTAAGTTAGGGGAACTGATAATATTTGGGGTTGTTGATATTCTGCTATCTTCTATCAGAACATAAATAAGCCTGTTTGGAAGATTTGTGGCATTCTTGACTGTGCTTTGCTCACATTCAGTGGTCAAGTCTTCTCCCTGGAGATCCAGCTCCAATTTTATGAGAAGTTTAAAACAAACTTTGCTGGAATGTTAGCTTTCGTAAGGAACATCTAAAAATTTAAATAGCAATTTTGGAATTCCTTTATTTAAAAATGTTTTCTGGCCTATATTTGCAAATCTTATATCTGATAAGGGAATTGTACCTAGAATACGTAAAGTACTCTTACAACTCAATAATAAAAAGATAAACAACTCACTTAAAAAATGCACAAAGGATTTGAATAGACATTTCCCCAAAGGTATTATACAAATGGCTAATGAGCATATGAAATGATGCTCAACATCATTAGTCATTAGGGAAAAGAAAATCAAAACCACAATGAGATACTACTTTACACACATTAGGATGGCTATAACCAAAAAGTCGGACAATAACAAGCATTAGCAAGGATGTGGAGAAACTGAAGCCCTCATATATTTCTGGTGAGAAAGTAAAATGATACAGCTATTGTGGAAAACAGGCTGGCAATTCCTCAAATAGTTGAACATAGAGTTACCATATTACCCAGTAATTCCACTTCTGGGAATATACCCAGAATGATTGAAAGCAGGGTCTCAAACAGATATTTTTATACCATTGTTAACAGCAGCATTATTCACAATAGTCCAAAGTGGAAACAACCCAAATGTCCATCAACGGGTGAATGGATAAATAATATGGTATATCCATATAATGGAATATTATTTGACCATAAAAAGGAATAGAGGGGCTTCCCTGGTGGCGCAGTGGTTAAGAATCCGCCTGCCAATGCAGGGGACACGGGTTCGAGCCCTGGTCCAGGAAGATCCCACATGCTGTGGAGCAACTGGGCCCGTGAGCCACAATTACTGAGCTTGTGCGTCTGGAGCCTGTGCTCCACAACAAGAGAGGCCGTGATGGTGAGAGGCCCGTGCACCGCGATGAAGAGTGGCCCCCGCTCGCCGCAACTAGAGAAAGCCCTCGCACAGAAACGAAGACCCAACACAGACATAAATAAATAAATAAATAAATAAATAAAATTTTTTAAAAAAACAACAAAAAACCTAACGTTTAAAAAAAAAAAGAATTCAATTCAATAAACAAAGCCTCAGGGTGTTGTTAGGGGCAAGGATAGAAAAAGACGGTCATTCCAAGTTGAGGGATAAGCACACGCAAAGGAATGGCAGCCTGCAGTTATCTGCCGCAATCAAGGAGCAACCAAGAATTTGGATAGTGCATAAGGAGTGTGGAGGGGTGTTATGAGAGATGAATCTGGAAAGGTAGCCTGGGGTCAGATTCCTGAGGACTTTCAATACCGTGGAGCTTGGACTATTCTCTGAGATAAGAGTTCATTTCACACAGCAATGCGTGGTAAAACTCTCAGTAGGAATCATAAAGTAGTATCTATGATTCTGCCACCAACTAGCTGTGACCTTAGGCAAATCACCTAACCTCTCAGGACCTAAATTTCCTTAACCTGAAAGTGAAGATAATTATCCTACTTGTAAGGCTTTAGTATTGATCACATGAAAGGGGAACTTGGCAGACACTGTGGGTTGAATAACCCAACATCTATTCCCAGTCCCAGTCTCCCTTGCCTGCATCTGCAACAGAGGCTTGAAAAACCAAATATGTGGTTAGTCTCCCTTGGAGCTCAAGGTGGCCACATGACAGTAATATTCTTATGGCTAATGATACATAAACAAAAGGCTGCTGAGGGGCATCTAGCAGAGTTTTTCTTTCCTGAAGAAAATATATAGACATTGCTAATGCTGTCTGCTTCATCCTAGTTTCTGACTTGAATGCAGACATGATACCTGGGGCTCTAATAGCCATCTTGTAGCTGATTTACTGGCAGCAATGAAGATGAAAAGCCAACATGTCAAAGATGGATGGCAGTGCAGAACTACCAGAAGAGAGTCTGAGCCCTTGATGGCACCAATAAACGTATGCCAACAACCACCTACCTCTGGACTTATTCTTATGTGAGAAAAATAGCCCTCTATTTGTACAAGTTAGTTGGGGTTTCTGTTACCTGCATCCAAAATCATTCTTAATGACACAGAGTTTATGAAAGAACTATAGAAGCCAAAAAGTGATTTATAAGAATAAAGAACGATTTTTGGAGAGAGAGACATGATTTCGGTTATATTTTGATAACAGTGTGAAAAATAAATTAGAGAGATGAATTGTTGTAGGGAATGCTAGTGAGGTAGTAATGACAAGAATCCAGGCAATAAACAGTGAAGGTGCCATGGTAGTGAGGATGATGAGGAAGAGACAGTTACCAGAGATAACATGGAGGGAAAACTGCTAGGAGCTGGCAAGGATTAGACATTGGGGGAGGGCGCGTGTGTGGGGTTGAAGATGCTTTTGAAGGTTTTAGCCCTAGTGACAGAAGGGATAGTGGGTCTGTAAACCTACGCTCATAACAGGAATGAATATAACTTTAAGGAGAAAGATAATGAGTTCAGCTTTGGACACATTGACCTTGAATTGCCTGCAATGCACCTGGGAGAGTTCCTATAGGCAGTTGAAAGGTGGGGCTTAGAGGACAGATAGAGAGATGCAATTTGGATGTCATCAGAGTACAGGTGGCAGCTGAAGCCGTGGGAGTGGGTGGGATCACTCATGAGGAGCAGGTATAGTAGAAGAGAAGACAGCCAGAAATGGAAACTTAGATGAAAACAGAAGAGTCAGTGGAGAAGAGACTAAGAAGCATTCAATCATTCAGAAATATTTATTGAGTGCCTACTGTGTGTCTGATCCTGGGCTGGAGGCTTAGCTGTCAGAGAGGTCGGAAGGGAACCAGAAGAGTGTGGTGCTGGGTGGAGTGGGGAGCATGCGTGGCTGGTCAACAGTGTCAACTGCTGCAGGAAAGTTAAGGGGGGTGAGAAATGAGGAACTCCTTTCCTCAGCCACATTCATCTGAATTCCTTTAACGGGAGTTTATTGTTAGCTGTAATAGCCTGTCTGGAAGATAAATGCTAAATTAATTTGGGAACTGACTTGTAAAACTCTCAAGTGGCCTAAATCATTTAAAAGAAGTTCAAATTCTATTATGTGAGATTGAATTGGTTTCTGCAGGTGGTTGTGCAACCTTCTCCCCTAGAGATATGCTTGTCAAATATGTTTTCTGTCCAGTTCCTCCTACGAGCAAGAATAATGGTGCTGTGAGAGCAGCGCAACTCCATCAAGTCTCTCTGATGCCTTATTCTGTGAGTGTAAATTAGAGCTCTTTGCTTTGAACTCTGATAGACCTTAGTGCCCTGTGCTTTGCCATATACACTTGATTCATGTGGTCTTTTTTATTTCTTTCTGCACGTGTCACAAGTGTTAACTGTTGTCTCTCTAAATAGACTGAAAGTTCTTCAAAGGTAGAGATTATATCTTTTGCTTTTCTCCTATTCCACATGGGGCTGTGCAAAGAGTAGGCATTCAATAAATATTTGATTAAGTCATGGAGATGTGGTCAAAGTAATTTCATAAAATGCCAATGTGTGCTTTATAAAATGTCTATTGTGTGTTTTTCTTTTAAAAAAACTAAAGTTATTTTTGGGGCTTCCCTGGTGGCGCAGTGGTTGAGAATCTGCCTGCCAATGCAGGGGACAGGGGTTCGAGCCCTGGTCTGGGAAGATCCCACATGCCGCGGAGCAACTGGGCCCGTGAGCCACAACTACTGAGCCTGCGTGTCTGGAGCCTGTGCTCCGCAACAAGAGAGGCTGCGATAGTGAGAGGCCCGCGCACCGCGATGAAGAGTGGCCCCCACTTGCCGCAACTAGAGAAAGCCCTCGCACAGAAACGAAGACCCAACACAGCCATAAATAAATAAATAAATAAATAAATTTAAAAAAAAAAACTAAAGTTATTTTAAATCATAATACCAGGACTAGGACTCTAGCTATCTAATTCCATTTGGTACAAGGTAGAGTTTGGAAGGGTGTAAAGAAAGTACACGAGTAAAGTAGCCTGTGTGGACTGTATCTTGGGCTGCAGAAGAAAGCATTTGAGGAACAGATCTAGCAGCGCATCTCCCAGATCTCTGTGGGGAAGGCTGGATTGGTGCCAAGTGGATGGAGGCTATTTCAGGCCAGAATCTACTATGACATTTAAAGATGTGTGTTTGGCATCTCTATAGGTGCAGTCATCAACAACAGGTGCATCAGAACCTTTTTCATAAGGGTAGTTCAATAAACATTTATTGAGCCTATATCATGAGCAGGCATATGTATCCAGCTGTTAAACATTGAAGCTCCTCAGTGCTCAGTCCTAGGCTATTCATCTCTTCTTACCCTATACGCTCTCCTTAGGTAATTTCATTTACAGCCTCTGTTTCAATTACCACCCATAGGCAGATGACTCACATGTTTGTATCTTCAGACCAGAACTTTGCTGTGAGATCCAGACCTATACATCTAGCTGCCAGCTTGACATCTCCTCTTAGATGGTTCCCAGAACTTTCAATGAAACAGGTCTTCAAAAGAATTTATGCTTTTCTTTCTCTCTCTCTCCCTCTCTATCATCCCCTTCAACCAAACCTGGCCGCCTTCCAGTGTTCTCTGTGTCAGCTCATGACACCTTCATCTATCTTGTTCTATTAGCCAGAAACCTAGCAGTCATCAGTGACACATCCCACCCTTTCAGCCTCATAGCCGGTCCCTCAGGAAGTCCCAACCATCAATTCAACCTGCAAAATATAGCCATATCTGCCCACTTCTCTTTCTTGCCATTGCCACAATTCTAGTTCCAGCCACCATCTTTCCTCACCTGGTCTGGACCATTGCAAGTTCTTTTTCTTTTGAGTGATTTTTATTTTTAAAAAAATTTTTTAAGGTTTTATTTTTTTATTTTTGGGGTTTGAATCTAATTTATTTTTTCTATTTTATCAATATCTTTCATTGAAGTAGACTTGATTTACAATGTGTTAATTTCTGCTGTACAGCAAAGTGATTCAGTTATACGTATATATATATATATATATATATATACATGCATATATATATATATATACACACATTCATTTTTTAAATATTCTTTTCCATTTTGGTTTATCATAGGGTATTGAATATAGTTCTCTGTGCTTGCAAGTTTCTTAACTGGCCTCTCCACTTCCATTTTATCTCCCTCTAGTTTGATATCCACCCAGAAGGCAGAGTGATTACATTGATACACAAATCTGATCATGCTATCCCTTGCACAAAATCCTTCAATGGCATACCATTTCTCTTAGAATAAAGAACAAAATAATTTACTTAGCCTACAAAATCAGAATGATTCCAAGTTTTTAAACTTGGGCTTTCATTCAATGTAGAAGACATATTTTTCATAGTCAACCCAGACAGAATTTTGAAAGCTCCTTTAAGCATTGTATCCCATATTTATGTTTTTACTACGCTGAACATAAGTTAACCTTTTTCATGATGATTTGGTGATTCTGGCATCTTCTTTCTTCCTGTTAACTTCACTTGTTAGTGTGTCAGCTTCAAACATCCCCCTCCTTGTCTCCCTTTTAATGTATTTTCAAATGAATGTATGTGTGTGTTTATATATTATATATAACATATATTTTATATATGTGAATATGTATATATACATATGAATTGGCTTACATGATTATGGAGGCTGGCTAGGCAAGTCTGAAATCTGTAGGGCAGGCCATCAGGAAGGGCAGGCTGGAAACTCTTGGGCAGGAGCTGACACTACAGTCCACAAGCAGGATTTCTTCTTTCTCAGGGAACCTTCAGTTTTGCTCTTCCAGCTGATTAGATGAGGCCCACCCAGATTATCAAGAGTAGTTCCCTTTACGTAAAATCAACTGATTGTAGATGTTGACCACATCTACAAAATACCGTCACGGCAACACTGCGATTAGTAGTTGATGGAGTAACTGGGGACTGTGGCCTAGTCAAGGGGACACATAAAACTGACCATCACACTTGTGAAACAAATATTCATACTTGACACCCATTCTAATCCATAGGCTGCAGGGAGGCTTTTGCATGGCTGCTGCCCTCAATGCTCCTAGATTTTTCATTTCTCTCTGGGTTTAAGGCCATGTTCCTGATGGTTAAAGCTGCTGGAAGTCCCACCTTCAGATAACTGAAGCAGTTCTGTACGGTTCTTGGAATTCACATATTAAATTTAATTTTGAAACCAAAATAATTATTTGACAAATAGTAATGAGAACCTTCATGCCATGATTGGGCTAATTGCTCTATAGGAAACTCTATAAGAAGTAACTCATTATTTGAGGTTCAGGTATTTATACATATAATCAGGAAGAAAACACCCTAAATTAATCTATGGATTTGGGTATGTTGACCTGAAATTAAAGAAATGTTATTGAGAAGTAATGATAATCACCAGGCACTGTGCTAAGTGTTTTGCATAAGGATTATCACTTTTATTTCTCAGACAAGATTTTATAAAGGTAGGAGTAAACAGATCATATCATGATCCTGATGCTGTAAGTGCTCCTTCAGTAATACTGTAGATGAAAAGGAAATCTCAGTTGAGTAGACAGAAGTAACTAAAATATATAGTTGAGGATGTGCTGCTGTTTGTTTGGAAAATACAATAAGGTCTAGAAAAATATGAGCTTCTTGCTACCAGGAAAGCTGATGACTAAATTGTCCTGGGGGACCTTGTTGTCATTGAGGGGGTGGATGTTGGTGGGGAGACAGTACAGAGGTGAAGAGAATTTAGTAAATTTGAGGCATATGTCTCTAAACATCTCCGAAAGGATGAGAACCATTCCCATTGGGAGCAGCTCTGATTAACTGACCCCAGCATGGGGCCCCAAGAGGTGAATAATGTTTGGTTCAGGAATCCCAGCAAACATAATCCAGAGACAGCTCTGAGTCAGCCTTCGAGTGGCTGAGACTGAAGGGTAAATATGGGCTCCAAACCTAAAGGCCCTTGCTTCCCGGTGCCCAGGGGAACTGCCTTTGGTCTGCGATTGGAAGCAAGGATGGGCTAGAAAGTGAAACTAGGGAGATCTGTTAGAATCCGATCTGCAATTTACAGAGCTTGCGTGTAGTTTGCCTCAGTAGTTCCTCAGAGAGTCTATCCCCAGCTTATAATTATAAACATCCCTTACAGATGAATCCCAAATTATGAACATCCGTTACTTATGAATGGCTTCCCTACCTTCTGCTTTCCCCTCTGATGCTGCGAACTGTGAATCTCCTTTCCTTCCCATGCCTTGGGCCCCCGCCTTCCCCATCGACCATCCATCAGTGGCATAGATGATTGACCCACGCGCTCATCCCCTGATCCCAGAAGCACCGTCTTGTTCTTCTGCCTCTCTCACTCCCTATAGGAACAACAGCATCATTGTTCTCCTGGTTTTTCCTTCCTCAAAATTTTCCTCCATGGGGACAGCATCTCCTCATTTTCCGCTCTTCCTCAGCCTAGGCTCCAGTGGAGCACGGCTCCATACTTGGGGATGAAGTAGCAGGTTGTGGTGGAAAGAGAACTCACTTCAGACTCTCTTGGATTTGCGTCCCAACTCCATCTCTCTGAGTTTGATTTACTTATCTATAAAATGTGAATAGTGGGCTTCCCTGGTGGCGCAGTGGTTGAGAATCTGCCTGCTAATGCAGGGGACATGGGTTCGAGCCCTGGTCTGGGAAGATCCCACATGCCGTGAAGCAACTGGGCCCGTGAGCCACAATTACTGAGCCTGCGCGTCTGGAGCCTGTGCTCCGCAACAAGAGAGCCCGCGATAGTGAGAGGCCCGCACACCGCGATGAAGAGTGGCCCCCGCTCGCCGCAACTAGAGAAAGCCCTCGCACAGAAACGAAGACCCAACACAGCCAAAAATAAATAAATAAATTTATTTTTAAAAAAAAAGAACAAATTACAATTCCCTATCAAATTACCCATGACATTTTTTAAAAAATGTGAATAGTAATACCTATTTTGCCTACCTCAAAGGGTTTTTGAGAATAGCAAAATCAAACTGAGTTAATGGAGAAGAAAGTACTTTGCCAGCTCCAAACACAAATACCCATATCTTAAGCGGAGATACAAAAACACAGAGCCCAAGACAAAAACACGCTGAGAAACCCAGGACCTAGGAGAGAGTAAACAAAATGGATTATGAAATTTTGCTTTGAGGCTTGGGGCAATTTTTTCGTTGTTTCTGAGTGAAAGCAATGTTCTTTTGTGAGCTGAAAACAATCCTGATCAAGGCTAGGTAAGAGCAGCGCTAGTGATGCATCCGTATCCATAAGCTTTGAAGTAAAATTAGACATTAAAAAAACAAACAAACAAAAAAACCCCCAGTGCCCTCAATCTCTAAAGCCCTGGAAAATGGCCCAAACTCACCTTCAGCTTCTCCACAGAAGTCTCATCTACCTCCTTATTTTTCTTAATTACATCTGACTTACTTTAAAAAGTCTTCAAGAAAAACAAACACTACTTACGCAAGTATATGACATTTCATTTGCTGGTATTAGAACATGATAGAGAACTGATGCATATGTATTTTTAAAAGTATCTACATATGCCCTTTTAAAATGCACTTTTTGATGTCTAAAATGAAAGCTGACTCCACAGTCACTTTTGTTTTTCAAATTGTTTTTCAAAAAAACTTTTGGACAGGGCTTCCCTGGTGGCGCAGTGGTTGAGAATCTGCCTGCTAATGCAGGGGACATGGGTTCGAGCCCTGGTCTGGGAAGATCCCACATGCCGCGGAGCGGCTGGGCCCGTGAGCCACAATTACTGAGCATGCGCGTCTGGAGCCTGTGCTCCGCAACAGGAGAGGCCGCGGTAGTGAGAGGCCCGCGCACCGTGATGAAGAGTGGCCCCCGCTTGCCACAACTGGAGAAAGCCCTAGCACAGAAACGAAGACCCAACATAGCAATCAATCAATCAATCAATTAATCAATAAAAAAATAAAATAAAATCTTAAAAAAAAAAAAAACAAAAAAAACTTTTGGACATACAGTATTCGGGCCATCCTATGGGTTAAATAGGGTTTTGTGGGCCAAGCCTTAGACCCTAACTAGAGAGGCAGCATGTTGATAATAGAGCATAAATTAAGGGTCAGAACGTGGTTTGAGTCCCAGCTCTGTGACTTACTTGCTCTGTGACCTTAGTTTTTGTGAAGCTCAGTTTTCTATTCTATAAAATGGAGATGATACCTACCTTTCTGGGTTGTAGTAATAACTACAGATTATGTGTATTCACTTTCCTGTTCCTGCCATAACGAATGACTTCAAACTCAGTGCCTAAAACAACACAAATTTTTTATCTCACAATTTCTGTAGGTTAGAAATCTGAACTGGGTCTCAATGGGCTAAAATCAAGGTGTCAGCAGGGCTGTATTCCCTTCTGATTCTCTCTTTAGCAGAGAATCTGTTCACTTGCCTTTTTCAGCTTCTAACGCCTTCCTGCATTCTTAGTTCCTTCCTCCATCTTCATGGCTAGCAATGTTGTGTCTCTTGGAGCATTCTTTCATAGTAAATCTTCCTTTCTCTCCCTTCTACTCTTCTCTTCCACTTTTGAGGACTCTTGTGATTACACTGGACTCACCTGGATAATCCAGGATACTCTCCCCACAAATAAAGGTCAGTTTATTAGCAATCTTAATTTCATTTGCAACCTAATTCCCTTTTTCCATGTTACCTAACGTATTCACAGGTTCCAAGGGTGAGGATGTAGAAATTTGGGGGGCTCATTATCCTACCTAGCCCACATGCACATAATAAGCTTAAAACATTTTTGAATAATTTTAAACTTGCAGAAAAAATGTGAAGGCAGTACAGAGAGGGTTCTCAGATCCCCTTACCCATTTTTCTCCTAATGTTAGCATCTTACGCTACCATAGTACATTTGTCATAATTAGGAAACCAATACTGGTATATTACTATTAACTAAACTGCAGACCTTATTAGGATTTCCACTAATGTCCGTTTGTTGTTTCAGGATCCAATATAGAATACAATATTGCATTTAGAGAGCTATTACTTCTAATAACAATCTTGTGTACCGTTATTTCTATGACAAAATATATACGTATTCCCAATAAACTGATTTAATTCATTTGAAAATTTCCCGTAGAGACAAAAAAGACCAAAATCCTTTGCACTTTAAATGTCTTTTCTCCCTCCCTGCCTTAAACATATTTCTTAAGTTCTTTCTATGATCTAGGTGTCCTTCTAGGCTCTGGGGATACAGAAGTGAATGAAACAGACAAAACCCCCTGCCCTCATGTAGCTTATATTCTAGTGGAGATGGTGGTGGTAGTGGGGAACAGACAATAAACAAGACAAATAAGTAGAATATGTGGTTTGTATGATAGAAATAAATGCAATGAAGAAAAATAAAGCAGTTAATAAATTTTTTTAAAAAGCAGGGAAGAAGATAGACAATTCTGGGTTTGTGTGGAGCAATTTAAAATAGTGTATCGGGGCTTCCAATGGTGTGTTGGTGGTACAGTGGTTAAGAATCCGCCTGCCAATGCAGGGGACGCAGGTTCGAGCCCTGGCTCACATGCCACGGAGCAACTAAGCCTGTGCGCCACAACTACTGATCCTGCACTCTAGAGCCCACGTGCTGCAACTACTGAGCCCACGTGCCACACCTACTGAAGCCCGTGCCTAGAGCCCATGCTCTGCAACAAGAGAAGCCACCACAATGAGAAGCCCGCGCACCACAACGAGGAGTAGCCCCTGCTCGCCGCAACTAGAGAAAGCCCGCGTGCAGCAATGAAGACCCAACACAGCCAAAAATAAATAAATAAATTAATTAATTTAAAAAAATAAAATAATGTATCATGTACGTAAAGCCTGAAAGAGAAGAGTGAGTGAGCCACGGTGGTACCTGGGAGAAAACCACTTTAGGAAGAGAAAACAGTTGGGACAAAGTCCCTAAGGCAGGAGCTGCCTGATATTTTGGATAAAGAACAAAGAAGCCAGGGCTGCTGGAACAGAGTGAATGAGATTATGTAGAGTCTTATAAGCCATTGCAAGGACATTGGCTTTGACTTTGAGGGAGATAGGAAGCTTTGGGGAAGTTTTGGGCAGAGGGACATGCTCTGATTTTTCATTTGGACCAAATCGACTCTGTATGCTGTGTTGAAAATCAACTGTAATGAGGCAAGTGTTGCAGGAAAACCAGTTAGGAAGGTATTGCAATAATCCAGGCGAGAGATGATGGTGGTTCAGACCATGGTGGTAGTAAGGGACGTGGTGAGAAGAGGTTAGATTCTAGTTATATTTTGGAGGAGAGTCAAGAGAGTTTACTGATAATTGCATGTGAGTATCTGAGAAAGGGAGGAATCAAAGGTGATGCCAAGGTTTGGGGCCTGAACAAACTGGAAGGGTGGAGATGCCGTTTACCGATATAGCAAGACCACAGGAGGAGCAGGTTTCAGCAATAGACATGTGTGGAGAAGGTATGTCAAGAGTTTGATTTTGTGTTATGTTGATCTTGAGATGTCAAATATATATCTGAGTGGAGCTCTGGAGTGTAGGAAATTGGATACATGAGTCTGAAATTCAGGGAAGGGATCTAGGCTGAAGGTATAACTTTGGGAGTTGTCACTGTGTAGATGGCATTTAAAGCCATGAGGCTGGATGAGATCACTAAAGAAGTGAGTGTAGAGAGAGAATAACAGGCCCAAGGAATGATTGCCAGGGAATTCCAGTATTGAAAAATGAGGGAGGTGAGGATGATGCAGCAGTGGAGACTGAGAAGGGGAGGCCAGTGAGGTGGAAGAGGACCAGGAGAGTATGGAGTCCTGGAGGCCAACCACAGCAAGTATTTCCAGGAGGAAGAAGTGGTACAGAGAGTGAAATGCTTCTGGTAAATCAGATACAGTAGGGACTGAGAGGTGACCACTGGAGTCATCAAGGTGGAGGTCATTGGTAACCTTGACAAGGGTAGCTTTAATGAAGTGGTGGAGATGAAAGTCTGATCGCAATGGGTTTAAGAGAGAATTGGAGGAGAGGAATTGAAAAAATGGGTAGTAATTAGAGGGCAATATAAAATTAAAAGCATTTTTTAAGATGGGAGAAATAACTGCATGTTTGTACGCTGATGAGTTGATCCAATAAAGCTGGAAAAATTGATGATGTAGGAGAGGGAAGTGAATTGGTGGAAGCCTGTCTTTAAGTAGGTGAAATGGGTTGGGGTTGAGTGCACAAGTTGGGGAGTTGGTCTTAACTAGGAGCACAGAGAGTTCATCTATAGTAATTGTGGGGGGGGCAGTGTGTGTACACAGATGGAGGTCAGCTGGTGGTGAGAGTATGGGAAACAACTTCTCATCTGATTGCTTCTAATTTCTAGTGAAATAAAGAAGGTCATCAGCTGAGAAGAAGGATGAGGGAGGTGCTGGAGGTTGGGGAAGAAAGTAAGGTATTACTTGTATAGAAGAGTGGAAGAATGAATGAATGAGTAAATGGAATAAAATTACTAAGCAGCATTAAAGGTCCACTTGAGGATAGTGGTCATGAAATTACAGTGAGACCAGTAGGCATTTGGTATGTTTTCCCCAGGCATGTTTAGCTGCACAGATGCAGGTTTAGAGGAGGCAGAAAATCTGATTAAGATAGAGTGGAGGGGGCTTCCCTGGTGGCGCAGTGGTTAAGAATCCGCCTGCCAATGCAGGGAACACGGGTTCGAGCCCTGGTCCGGTAAGATCCCACATGCCGCGGAGCAACTAAGCCCGTGTGCCACAACTACTGAGCCTGTGTTCTAGAGCCCGCGAACCACAACTACTGAGCCCATGTGCCACAACTACTGAAGCCCACGTGCCTAGAGCCCGTGCTCCGCAACAAGAGAAGCCACCAAAACGAGAAGCCCGCACACCGCAACAGAGAGTAGCCCCCGCTCGCTGCAACTAGAGAAAGCCCACGCAGCAACGAAGACCCAACACAGCCACACACACACAAAAAAAAATAGAGTGGAGACTTTGCCAGATAGGTATGATGAAGCAAGACAAGGGCAAGGGAGTCATGGGTACAGATATATACAAGAGAGAAATTGCAGTGATTGGCTGTGGAATCTAAGCTGTGTACTGAAGGAAGTGAAGGCTACGAGGGATAAGAAATAGTGAAAAGGTGAGAGGATTAATGAATTATAGGTCCTAATTGGATTGAAGGATTGCCGGAGATGGGGTACTAGAGGGAAGGAGTGGAAAAAATAAGAAGTGGTGGTGGGGTAGTGGGATGCATAAAATTCAGATCATGGAGGCAGTGTAGTTACTGGTAATGACTAGCTCTAGGGTTTGGTCATGAGAGTGAGTGGATGAAATGGTAGGGGAGGACAAGGTCACTGGAGAAGAGGAGGGCCAGAAACCAAGGGTTCAGGCTTCAGGTAGGGTTATCTGTGTGCATTATTGAAATCGCCAGGAATTAAGGCAGATGCAGCATTGGAGAGAGTGAAAGTGTGCCAAGAGCTAAAATATTCGAGGAATCGGTGCTCTGTGGGTGACTGCAACAAGGTGGGCATTGTAAGTGGTTTGACCTGATGACACAAGATTCAAAATGAAGGTGTTTTGCTGGAGGGAAGAAGAATTATCTGGAAATGGCAATAGAAAACAAGACGGACACCTAAGCCACCTCCAGATTCAGTAATATGGGGGAGTTTGGTAGAAAAAGAAAACCATCACCTAAGAAGGCAACGGGAGAAAGGACATTCTCAGGGGAGAGCTGAATTTCAATTAGAGCTAGAAGGGGAAGGAAATTTTCAAAGAATAGACTAAGATTATAGGAAAAACAGTTTCGGGAAAGGAGTGGACTTTGATGTAGAAATATTTGGTCCATTGGGTGGTGGCAACAGAATATTGTTTGTGTGTCCTGGGCTATGTTTCATATCACACAGTTTTCTTAGAGACTTGAAAAAGGAGTTCTGTAGCGTAACTCATAGTCAATGTGTCTCCAGCAGTGGCCGTAAGAGAGGGGTCCCTAATCAGTTAACATAAATCCTGGGATCTGCTGGAAAGGTTTGCCACTCCATTAGAGAAGCAGAACTCATCAGGCTGCCATAGCGTGGTGACTATACTTTAAATCCATCTAATAACTCTTGTCCGGATTTCTATACTCTTCAAACAACCTTTGGACTTTAATTTGGTTTTTCAAGTTGTCTTTTCTTCTGGCAGAGAATGCACTGGCTAGTTCTATTTTTCAGTATAAATTAATCAATTGGCTTCCTGTTTAATCAGTTAGTCCCCTGTAAATTTGGTTAGCATGAGTCAGTCCCCTGAAGCCTGATCACCGCAGTGTGAATGCCATAAAAATCAAGTTACTGAATTTGTTACACTGAGGACCAGACGCTGGCACTCATGGTGACCTCAGTAATGTGGCCCAGCCTGAAGCAACTACGTATGCTTTCTTCACAGATTTACCTTAATTCTATTCTACTAAGGATGTGTCAAAAAGAGAATAAGGTTGAACCCTTTACAAATGCCTTGTTGTTTGGACAATAAAACCTATTGACATCAGATCATTTACTCTTATGCAAATATGATATGAGGTGCAAATGAACAATGTGCTTTGGCAAATATTTTCGTGAAATTCACACACTTTCTCCTCATTTCCTTAACAACACTGGCTAGGGAAGTTGGCTCCCTTATTATTATTATTATCATCATTATTATTATTTATCATTAAATTGGCTGGCCTTATTTCAGAAAAGTAAAACTAGAAAAGTAAAGCCCAGGTGACTAAGGGAATTAGTGCAATGAAGGATTAGAATTCTCAGTCCACAAATACCAGGACCCATGTTCTGAAGAGAAATGTTTCTGGTTTGAAGCACAACATGAGAACTAGTTAAGTTCCATCAGATGGAATGATCTGCATGAATGAATATTCTAATCCTTTTTGACTCTAAAATTCACAGTTCTGGGATTAGGACATACTGCCTGCCTTTCTTGTAAAGGGACAGACTTTATTCATTGTCTGGAGTACCAAAATTCAAAACGTTGATGGACCCAGCCACCCCAATTTCTCATAGTAATAAGGAAAGATAGTTATCTCAATATCTCTCTTAACCTCCCTCTGTGTGTGTGTGTGTGTGTGTGTGTGTGTGTGTGTGTGTGTGTGTGCGCGTGCATGTATGTATGTAGCTTACATCGCTGTTGGGTTAAAAATAAAATCATAGGAAAAACAGAGTCAAAGTAAAGCAATAATGCTGGGGCCAGTCCATAGGCTTTCAATATGCATGCAAATTGGCCCAAATGAGGCTGAGTAGAAAGGAAATAACAGAAAGGAAACACCTATGATCCCTTCCCAAACATCCATTAGTTGATGATGAAATTGAGGTGAAAGAAGAAGAGAGCTATAAACACTGCAGGATTTATCTGGCCAAAACAGGCATTGAAAATAATAGCTAGAACAGAGGTCAGCAGACTATGGCTTGCAGACCAAATCCAGCCTGCTACCTGATTTTGTATGGCCAGCTAGCTAAAATGGTTTTTACAGTTTTTAAATAATTGAAACAAATAAAAGGAAGAATAATATTTCATGACAATTGAAAATTATATGAAATTCAAATGTTACTGTTCTTAAGCAAAGTTTTATCGGAACACATCCATTCATTTATGTATTGTGTATGGCTGCTTTCACACTACAGTGGCAGAGTAATTGCAGCAGAGGCTATATGGCCTGCAAAACCATAAATATTTAATATCTGGCCCTTTACAAAAAAAGCTTATCAGTTCCTCTGCCAGAATGATGAATGGTTATTTGTTTTTTATTAGATGATAACTATTTATCAGTTCACATCATCAAACCCCAAACCTGAAGTTATTTAGAGGAGGATGAAATGGATATTTAAGTATCTTTTCTGCTAATTGATTCTTCAATAAAAATCTTTACCAGTGAATTTAACATAAGTACTAACTCAGCAACTCCTATTTTCTCTATTCCCAAGGAACTCACAGAGATAGAGCACCAGATAGTAATTTGGAAGTTGAGATCCAGAATTCAAAAGCTTTTGATTCTACTCAATCTATGAATATTAAATATCCATTTGTAGCAGAGCTGAGCAAGAGGAAGAATAAGAGCTTGTTACAATATTTAATCTACAATCAGAGAGTAGGAGAGTGTCTTCAGATATTAAAAACTTCACTGCTAAAATAAAAAATTCAGCAAAATGGATGAATAATAGAATGGGTGTGGCTAAAGAAGGAATTCGTTTTTGGAAACTCAGGTGGAAGAAATCTCCCCAAATATAAAGCAAAGAGATGGAAACTGTCAGAGGAAAGTTGAGGTATGTAAGATCAACCCAGCTTCATGAAGTTATCAGTGCTCAGGCTCCTTCTGTCTTTCTGTTGTCACCATTCTCAAGGTATGGCTTCTATCCACAGTTTATGTCACAGTCTAATGTAGCTGCTGGGGCTCCAGCCATCTTACCCATATTCCAAACAGCCAGATGAAGGAAGGGGGAGGAAGAGTAAAATGGACACTCCTCCCAGTTTTGCCAGTACTCTTTAAGGAGGCTTCCTAGGAGTCCCACACAGTATTTACTATAATTTCATTGGCCAGCACTTGATCTTATGGCCACGCTTGGCTGAAAAAAGACTGAAAAATATAGTATTTACTCCAAGAAGCAGTGTACTGTGCTGAAAATTGAGGTTTAGTTCCTGAGGAAAAAGGGAAAACTGGACTTTGGTTAGGCAATTAGCAGTCTCTTTGATAAGTCCTGTTCTTAGGCAAACTGACATTCAAGTATGAGGGCAAATACATACTCACAAGATTTATCATTCATAGACCATCTCTGAAATACTCAAGGGGGTACTAAAACTGAAAAGTAATACAATAAAGGGAAAGACGTGACATACAAGAAACCAGTGGTGTGCTGATAAATGTTTAACAATTGACTCCCTGGGGGAAGAGCCCCAATTTGTACTGTTTGCTGATTTCTGTGGTATACATAGTCCCATGATGGCTGACATCAAGCTACCAACATGACGTCACTGAACACAAAATTGAAAGAATTGGTAGCAAATTGGCTGTTGTGAGTCAGTGCAAGCTGGCTCCATCACACCACTGCAGGAAACAATGACGAACAAAAACAAAAAGGTAAAAACTTAAGGTAAGTCTAAATAATTGCTAATGCCTAAGGCAATAGCAACTCATAAGAACCTGGAATTAAAATCTCAAATGGTAGTTCTATTTTTAGTTTTTTAGTTTTTTAAGGAACCTCCATACTGTTCTCAATAGTGGCTGTATCAATTTACATTCCCACCAACAGTGCAAGAGGGTTACCTTTTCTCCACACCCTCTCCAGCATTTATTGTTTGTAGATTTTTTGATGATGGCCATTCTGACTGGTGTGAGAGGATACCTCATTGTAGTTCCCCCCCATTTATTTTATTTATTTTTTTTTAACATCTTTATTGGAGTATAACTGCTTCACAATGGTGTGTTAGTTTCTGCTTTATAACAAAGTGAATCAGCTATACATATACATATATCCCCATATCTCCTCCCTCTGCGTCTCCCTCCCACCCTCCCTATCCCACCTCTCTAGGTGGTCACAAAGCACCGAGCTGATCTCCCTGTGCTATATGGCTGCTTCCCACTAGCTATCTATTTTACATTTGGTAGTGTATATAGGTCCTTGCCACTCTCTCACTTCGTCCCAGCTTACCCTTACCCCTCCCTGTGTCCTCAAGTCCATTCTCTACATCTGCGTCTTTATTTCTGTTCTGCCCCTAGGTTCTCCGGAACCTTTTTTTTTTTTTTAGATTCCATATATATGTGTTAATGGGTAGAAGACCTAAGTAGACATTTCTGCAAAGAAGATATACAGATTGCCAACAAACACATGAAAGGATCCTCAACATCACTAATCATTAGAGAAATGCAAATCAAAACTACAGTAAGGTATCACCTGACACCAGTCAGAATGGCCATCATCAAAAAATCTACAAACAATAAATGCTGGAGAGGGTGTGGAGAAAAGGGAACCCTCTTGCACTGTTGGTGGGAATGTAAATTGATACAGCCACTATGGAGAACAGCATGGAGGTTCCTTAAAAAACTAAAAATAGAACTACCATATGACCCAGCAATCCCACTACTGGACATATACCCTGAGAAAACCATAATTCAAAAAGAGTCATGTACCACAATGTTCATCGCAGCTCTATTTACAATAGCCAGGACATGGAAGCAACCTAAGTGTCCATCAACAGATGAATGGATAAAGAAGATGTGGCACCTATATACAATGGAATATTACTCAGCCATAAAAAGAAACGCAATGGAGTTATTTGTAGTGAGGTGGATGGACCTAGAGTCTGTCATACAGAGTGAAGTAGGTCAGAAAGAGAAAAACAAATACCGTATGCTCATTGTAGTTTTGATTTGCATTTCTTTAATTATTAGTGATGTTGAGCATTCCTTCATGTGTTTGTTGGCAATCTGTATATCTTCTTTGGAGAAATGTCTATTTAGATCTTCTGCCCATTTTTGGATTGGGTTGTTTGTTTTTTTGATATTGAGCTGCATGAGCTGCTTGTATATTTTGGAGATTAATCCTTTGTCAGTTGCTTCGTTTGTAAATATTTTCTCCCATTCTGAGGGCTGTCTTTTCGTCTTGTTTATGGTGTCCTTTGCTGTGAAAATGCTTTTAAGTTTCATTCGGTCCCATTTGTTTATTTTTGTTTTTATTTCCATTTCTCTAGGAGGTGGGTCAAAAAGGATCTTGCTGTGATTTATGTCAAAGAGTGTTCTTCCTATGTTTTCCTCTAAGAGTTTGATAGTGTCTGGCCTTACATTTAGGTCTTTAATCCATTTTGAGTTTATTTTTGTCTATGGTGTTAGGAAGTGTTCTAATTTCATTCTTTGTAGCTGTCCAGTTTTCCCAGCACCACTTATTGAAGAGGCTTACATATAGCTGATTCACTTTGTTATACAGCAGAAACTAACACAGCATTGTAAAGCAGTTATACGCCAGTAAAGATGTTAAAAAAAATCTCAAATGATCACACCGTGAGAGAAAGTGAGGGGACAGTGAGGCCAGAGAGGTTAGTGGTAGCATGCTAAAGATCTTACCTTGTTTAGAGAAAGGATATAGAGGTTTATTAATTCTAAATGTTTATAGAATAATATAAACTTGAGTGTTTAAAATTTTAAGGTAACTACTAGAAAAATAGAAATAAGAAGCTTATTTTCAAAACCACTAGAGGGGAAAAAATGGAATAAAGAAAAATCAATCAATGCAAGTATAGTGGACATTCATCATTCTTTTCGGATGTCTGCTACCTTTGAACATTCTTCCTATGTGGGAAATCATCTCACCTGAAGAGTCTGAGCCTTCTAATGCAGAAGCCACAAAGTTGCTTTCCCAGCATCCCTTGCAGCCAGGGCACAGTCATGTGACCTAGATTCAATTAGATGCACCCACATGACACTTTGAATTTGAAGGAGAAGGAGGCACCATGCAGACATTCTAGTAAGGGTTGTGGTAGGTGCATCCATTCAGTTTGCCAGAGGTATCAATAGCATGGTAGATGCTGAATACTCAGTACTCAGCAGCAGCAGCAGAAAGGTCTCCACTGAAGGAGTTCTGTAGTGTGATTTGAATGTTGTTACTATGTTGACTCTAAACTTGTTTCTCTTACTTTCCCAGAGATTCTGTGATCTATCTGAAATACTTAAATAAATTCATTTGTTATTGTTTTAAACTAGCTAAAGTGAATTTCTTGTTTTTTGCAACTAAAAGTTTTTTGATTGGTATACCAACAAAAAAGCAGAAGAGGAAAAGACAAAAAAAGAAATGAAAGGCATGATAAAGAACATGAGATGGGAGGGATAAATTTAAACATCAATAATTCCAATAAATGTGAATGAATTAAATTCCACTATTACGTTCAGATTGAGTTAAAAAAACAGCTTATGGAGTTTGTAAGTGACAGATAGCTAAAATTAAATGGTAAAGAAAGTTTGAAAATGAAGACTTGGGAAAAATAGAAGATAAACAACATTTGGAATTGAA
Source organism: Balaenoptera acutorostrata (assembly GCF_949987535.1). Lineage (NCBI taxonomy): Eukaryota > Metazoa > Chordata > Mammalia > Artiodactyla > Balaenopteridae > Balaenoptera > Balaenoptera acutorostrata. The sequence goes on from NC_080085.1 coordinate 118,735,869, forward strand.
TGAAACTAAAGGAATTAGATGGGTGGCTTAAAGAGGACAGAAGAAAATTAGAGTGCTTTTAAAAGAAGAAAAGTTAGATACTTATTCTTTTAGGAATAAGTATCTAACTCAAGATGCTAGGAGAAAAATAGTAACACACACCCAAGGAACGTAGATGGAAGGAATCAATAAAGATACAAGCATTACTAAAATGGAAAATAGGCAAAAGTAGATCTGACCAATAAAACCAAAGGCTAATTGTTGAAAAAGACCAAACAAACAAACAAAAAAACCCCCACCTTTCAGCAAGTCTAATTAAGAAAAAAAAGTAAGAGATTCAAGTAAGCAACCTTTGCAACAAGAAGGTGGACATAATAGAAATGGAAAAATCAAAACATTTTCAGAGACCTGAGTGTACATTTTTGGTGTAGTTTTGATTTTTGAAATCATGTTAATATTTTATGTATTCAAAAAGTAAGGATGAGGAAAACACTAAAATACAAGCAAATTAACCTAATTAGATACCAAATTGATAACATAACCAACACAGAAGAAAAATATATAATCCAAGTAACTTTTGACCATATACCCTCAGTCTAAAGATAACAAGCAAATTTTGAACTTTTCTTGGGTTTGTTGATGGTAGTGGTGTCGGTGTAGCAATTCTAAAACTATTTTGTGTGTGTATATAGGATTGAGCAAATGAGTGATTATATTAATGTTGTTGAGAGCTAGGCTTACCACTGTGGGAGAAGGAAGATACAACTTTGGAATGGGGGAAGAGGAGGAGGAACCCTGTGGCGTTGGTTGGAATTAGAGGTATCAGTATGAAGTATCCCTAACTCTGTTCACTGAAAGTACCTAGAAGTAGTAACACCCCAGTAGCAATGAGCACAGCCAGTGCCAAGCACTTGGTTTCTAAATACCATTCTCCAATAAAAGGGACCAGAGCCTTTTGGCAAAATGGCTGGTTATAAGGCTAGGGAAACTGGGAACATCTCATTGTACAAAAAAGTAACACAGTGATCAAACATTGATGCGACATGTCAAAGGGATATAGGGGCTGGCTTTAAGGGTTTCTACAACCAAATTGTGGACAATTTTACCATCCAAATGAATCATGAAAGTAATAGATTTAACACATTGAATAGAGTAGAATCCACAAGTCCAAACTGATACTGAAAACCAAAACCAACAAATAGAGTCAATACATTAAAAAAGGAAAGAGAAGGGGAAAATGGTTCTTCACAATAAAATGCTCACTAATAAATGTAGTGGGAATAGTAGAGTTTGAAATCAATGTTTTGCAATTAACCATAGTAATAATTGATTTAGGCAAGAAGCTAAAATCATTGGGTGCAAGTTTGTTGAAGAGAATCAAAGTTATTTCCCCACAGATTACTTATTAATTATAAAGGGGGAGAAAGGTATATCTATGGTGGAGAAGTCTGATAGACACCACCTTAACAAAGTAATTAAAGTGAACATCCACCAAAAAATGGGACAAACTGATAGCATGTGCCTCCTGCTGTGATGCACTGAGAAGGGCACAGCATCACTTCTGTGGTCTTCATGCCTAAAATGCATCACTTGAAAAAAATGATAAGGAAACATTAGACAAAACCCACCTGACAGCCACTCTACAATACAACTGACTTGTACTCTTCAAAAATGGCAATGTGATGAAATATAAAGAAAGAACGAGGAACTGTTCCAGGAAGTTAGACAGACAGGACAACTAAATGCAATGCATGGGCCTACATTGGAGCCTGGATTAGAAAATTAATTGCTATATAGGCCTTAATGGGAGCAACTGTTGAAATTATATTTTGGAATGTATGTTAGGTAACAGTATTTTATCAGTGTTATAGGTCTTGAATTTGATCATTTTACTGTTGCTATGTAAGAAAAAAAATCCTTATTTTTAGTAGACATATGCTGAAGTTTTTGGTGGTAAAGGGTTGTTAATTGCTGTGATTCACTCTCACCATGGTTTAGGCAAAACATAATACATGTAGATATTCATGAAGAAGTAAAGCAAATGTGGAAAAATGTTACCAAATTTTATTTTTAAGAATTACTGTTTACCACTGTGTGCCAATAAATTTGACCATCTAGGGATGAATTTCTCGGAAAATATATTTCCAAAGTTTACTCCAGGAGGGCTTTAAAATCTGAATAGCTCTATTATCATAGGAGAAATTTAGAAAGTTCCTAATTCCCTTCTTATGTAAACTCTTCCAGAGCATAGAGAACAAGAGGAAACACAAATGCAGGTCTCATGCCAATGTAAGGGACCTACAGAAGTCTCTACTTTATGTGTTTGCACTAGCATGTCATTGTAATAAACAGACAGCCTAGTATAATAGACAGACCATCAGACTGAGAGTCAGTGGACCAGGTTATAGTGCTAACTCTGCCTCTCAGTGCAGTGGGAACTGAGCAGGTCATGTAACTTCCCTGAACTTGCCTTTCACCCTGTAAAATGCTAGACCCTATAAAATGGGGCTAGTGATGTTTGCTTTTCCTACCTCACAGATCTGTGGTGAGAATCAAATAAGCTAACACTGTATGAAATGAAAAGCCCTGGACACATATAAGAAATGCTAGATGAGAATTCAGGGAAGTTCATGTGCATCTTGGGATTTGACCTGTATTTGTAATTTCTTTTCAACAAATGTCTTCTGTTAAAAATAGTTACGTTTAGTCTAGGTTGTGAATTTGAAAAAGGCCAATGGTGGAATTTCCTAAACTTTTGTATGTTTGACATTCTCTCTGCCTTGAAACAGTTTATATAACTAAGGAATTGCCTCTTTCTTAAGGGTTGGTGACGTGTATGGGTGTGTAAATATATAATTACTCCTTAGCTTTAATGATATTTCCTAAAAGCTCTCCTGACCCTCCTGGACCAGGGAAGGCACCCCTGCCCCATAGTGCTTTGTATTTATTGGTGTCTTTACCCGCCTCCTCTCTGCTGGATGTAGGTTCTAAGAGGGCAGAAACTAGATCTGCCTTGCTCATCATTGTAACTTCACTGTCTATATAGTAGGCACTCAATAAATATTTGCTGAAAGGCGGCTCTTATTGAAGAAAGATAAACGAATAAAAATCCTTGCCCAGAGGAGAGTTGTTTCCTTTCAACAAATATTTTTGAGCTGGTACAATGTGCAGGGCCCTGTGCTGAACAATGTGGGGGCAATAGAGACGATCTTCCAATTTCTGATAACTACCCAGCTCCCAGGCCGAGTCATTTTCTCCTCTGGATGCTGGGAAGTGACCGTTTGCAGACTCACTCTGCCACCTTTTGGCTGTACCTAGGAATTGCACCTTCTCTGGCCTCTCCCCGCATCCAGAGGAAATACAATCCTAAATGTGCTCTATATCTCTAGGGCAGCAGCACCAATCATTCATCCATTCCACAAACACTCAGGCCGCAGGCCAGGTTCTGTGCCAGGCACTGGAGATATAGTGGTGGAAAAGTACATGTGGCTCTTGCCCTCAAGGAGTTTACAGTCTGATTTAGGGGGAGAGAGGATAATAAACGTGTAATTATACAAATAATTAACTACAAATGTGTTCATTGCTATGGAGGAGAAATGCAAGGTGCTGTAAGAGTATCCTGTGTCCTTCTACTCCATCTTCTTTCTGGAGAGAAAGCTGCCATTGCTACACTCTGACATGACAACCTAAGCTCACGAAATGGGAATACAATACATTTTGACACCTCAACCGGAAAAGCAGGAAGATCAATGCTTGGGCTTAGATGGAGGTGGAGAACCATGATCAGAATGGCCAGGATGATTTGTGTGGCTTGGATTTTCACGATACCGAGGCTTACCTTTTGTCCAAACCCAGACTGCTCTGCAAACTAATTCATTCGAAGTGACTTGTTCCCAAAAAATTAAATACTCTAGTTTTTAACAGTAATAATAATAATAACAGTAATAATAACTGACATTTATTGAGAGTTTACTTTGTGCCAGGCACTGCTAGGCATTTAAAATACCTAATAACACCTATGAGGTAGGTATTATTATTGTTCCTATAAGGACAGTAATGTTGAGGTGTACAGGGTCTGGAAGAGGATTGCCCACTTTGCTTTTTTGTTTGTTTGTTTGTTTTGTTTTGTTTTTCAGGTTTGAAGATGCTAGTACTTTCTTTTTATTTATTTGTTTTTTGGAGGATTGCCCACTTTGAATCCACTTCGAACCCAACGGTGCCATCATCCAGCCCATTTACCTAAGTTCTGATGCCTCTATTTTCTCATCTATAAAATGGAGATTATAAAAGTAACCAGCTTTATAGGGTTGATGTGTATAGTGAATGAGTTAATATATGTAAAGTACTTAGAACAATGCCTGGTAAAAGATGATATCTTTTATAGATGAGGGCATTTGGACTTAGTAACTTGTTCAGCCTCCCATAGCTGTTGAGTGGTGCAGATAATGAAAACAGGCAGTCTGATTTCTGAGCTTGTCCTGCGCACTCGTCCCCTATGCTATTCTGAATACCCTGTTCCTGGGTACCTTCTGTTTCTCTGGCAACGGAAGTCTCAATTGACTCTGCACAGTAATATTCTGGAATCATTTTGCTGAGCCTTGGTCTTAGCTGAACACTGGCAAAAGTAGCTTTTCAATAGGCACTTGCTATTTCATTCCCTGGGAGAAGATCACACAGGTACATTGTGGAAGTAATCTCTCCTTTTGATATTGATGGAAGCACTGAAGCAGGGAAGTTTTCAACAACACTGTTGCCTGCATGCGATGTCTTTGGGAACATGATGTAGTCATAGTGCAAAGAACAAGAGCTTTAAAGCCAACTGGAACTGGATTCAAATCCCAGCTCTATGATTTGACCCCAGACCAGGCCTTGCTTTTATCTGACCCTCAGTTTCCTCATATTGAAAATAAGGGTGATAACAACTAGCTCACAAGGTTGCTTTAAAAGAGCAAAAATTCCATCACCTTATCTATCTATCTATCTATCATCTATCTATTCATCCATCCATCCATCTCTCTCTCTCTCTCTCTCAAAGGGCTTAGCACACTACTTGAGTTGAAACTTAGCAGATGCCAACTGTCTCCCATCATGGGTCTAGTGGTTGTGGATACAAAAAGGTGAAAGGGTTGGGGAAAATCCAAATGGTATGCAAGCATAGAAAGCATATGGAAAGAACAGAGGGAAGGGGGAAGAAAGGAGATGGGAGATGCGAATAATTTCATTCTGGGCTCAGGCCCAAACTCCAGGGTGAGGGATGTCTTCTTAGCAAAGAGTCAACCCTGATCTGTGATTACTAGAGCCCAGAGTCCCCACACGGACTGCACCATCTGGGATAAAGATGCTGATTTAGAGCTAGAGACCCAGCCACTGCTGCTGCCCCTCTGAGAAGCAGGTTAATGGCAGGGTTAAAGGGAAAGGCAGGTGGAACGCGTCTCCCCAGCCCACCGCTCTTCTTGCCTTCATGAATGACAACTCTAGAGGCTCTCTGTTCCTGGAGCTGAGAGCCACTTGCCTCGGAAACCAAGTCAAACTAAATTGGTATCTTTTCGGATATTTTCTTGATCCCTTAGTTATACGGGAAAATATCAGGGTGGGGCTGATTCTGGACGAAATCTGCACTGCTTCCTAAGTCATGGCTCTGCTGGTTGAGGGCTGATTTGTTCCCACGGCTGAGACCTCTGAGTGTATTTAGGAGAGGCTGAGTTCTCGGCAAACAGGGTTGGACAGAAACTCCCAACTTCACCTAGAGGGTCAGGGCTCAACATGCCCGATTTGGAATGATGCAAATGGGAATTCGAACAAGATAGAAGCTATGGAGAGCAGGTGCCACGTCAGATGCAGAGCTGGGAGCCAAGACAGCCAGCTTTTAAGATATCTCAGAAGTGGGAGTTCAGTGATACTTGTTTTCTGAGGTTGGCTTCAAATGATCTGGAGGCTTCAGTTGTCTCAGTAATGGCAGAGGCTCTTATTCTGAAGCTTCTGGGGAGAGTGCCAGGTAAATACAAGCTACCCCTCCCAGCAGGGAGTCAGTGCCATGGTAGGAACATTTGTGGTGGCTCCTCTATGCAAACTGCATGGTCACAGAGACCTGGCTTAATGGCTTGCAAGATAGGCACCTTCACCTCTGAGTGGAAGAGGTGAGACATTATCTCAAAAGGGCTCGATGTGGGTAATCAAGCATTTGTTGAATACCTGCGATGTGTTGAACATTGTTAGGCCTTGTGAGGGATCCAGAAGAAGCATAGGACCTGTCTTCTCCGCCCCAGCACCAAGCCTACAAAACAAAGAAACTCACATGTGTGAAACTGTTTATGAACAGTGACCCGAAAGGCTGAGAAGCCTGCTGGCACTCAGAGAGTATGGTGGCTGGAGATGATGCATGCTGAGGGGTTGGTAGGGTTGGCTAATTTACAAGGCAGGAGACAAGAAAACCACATGATTGCAGCACAAGATCTAGGTCTGGGAGCTAATATGGTGGGGTAGGTACTTTGGGATTGACCAGAAGGGGCCTTGTGGAATAGACTGGGGAGTCTGGAATAGACTGGGAAGTCTGGGGAATAGCATAGATGGTGTAAAGGTTGTTTTAGGAAAAACAACCCTAGGCCCTTTAGGCCTTTTCCTTCCCTCTACCCTCAGCCTGCACCTTGCTCCCGGTATTTAGGCAGGAAGTACTAGTGCAGAAGTGATCACCCTCCAATTCTCAACTGTGGGCCCTGTTCCATGTACTCAGGGACCAGATGCCTTCCATTTTGTGGCTCTGAAATCTTCAAGGGGTTGGGAATTGTCTGTTGGTTCTTTTGCAGCCAGCAAGGAGGGGAAAGAAGAGAGAAAATCACTGTTGCAGGGCTCTATAGGCCAGTCCTGGAAGTGGGGTGGTTCACCTGTGCTCACGTTCCCCTGGCCAGCACTCAGTCATGTGGCCACTTTCAAGCCGCAGAAGGCCGGGAGATGGAGTCCGGCCGTGTGGCCAGAAAGAAGAGAGCACGGGTAGTGCTGAGTGCTCCCAGTCTCCGCCACATGCCCCGTGACCACGGTGATCCATTCTTCCAACATGCCAAGGTCCTTGTCCCCGTGGGGCCTTCACAATCGCTGTTCCTGCGCCTTTTATAAATAGCACCTTTTTACTGGCTGATGAAAAGTCACTGCCTCAGAAAGGCTTTCCGTGATTGCTCACAGGAAGACTCACACTCTGTCATATTTTACTCTTGTATCTTCTTCATAGTATTGCAGAAGCAGGTGCATTGCTGCTTGACGTTATTTTGTTTATTGTATGTCTCCTCCTGCTTGAATGTAAGCTCCAGGAAATCAAGGACTTTGTGCTTCTTGTTCACTGCCATATCCTCGGTGTCCAGGACAGTGCCTGCCTGGCTCATGGTATTTGATGGAAAATTAATCAGTTAAAGGGATGGAAAAAAAGAAAGAAAAAGTTTCCTAGCAGCAGGATACAGTTGAGAGGGCACAGAAAAAGTGGAGGCAGGTGGACTAGTTAGCCCTCACATAGCATTGACTATGAACCAGATACTGTTCTAAGTACTTTACAATCATCCCTCGGTATCCGCAGGGGATTGTTTCCAGGACTCCCCCTACCGTCCCCCACCACAGATACCAGAATCCATGGATGCTCAAGTCCCTGATATAGAATGATTCAGTGCAGCTGGCCCTCCATATCTGCAGGTTTTGCATCCATGGATACAGAGGGCCAGCTGTGTGTACATTATCTCATTTAATCCTCACAACAACTCTATGAAATTGACACTATTATTATCCCCATTTTACAGGTAAGGAAACTAAGGCACAAAGAAGTTAAACAACTTGTCCAATGTTACATAGCTAGTAAATGGTACAGGTCAGATTTAAACTCAGGACTGACTCAGAACCCATGCTCTTAAGCCAGTAGAGTACACTCCTGTTTGCCTTGGGAGGTGATAGGAACCTGGCTTAGAGTAGAGGTGATGGGAATGCAGACTGGACTGGAGAAATGGGCAAGATTTGGGGATCTGGCATGTTTATTGGAGACTTGGTTTTCTATTTTGGTTAGGAAGAGACAGAAATCCTTTATTATATATATGCTTGCAGGTATGCAAGGCACTCTAGCATTCACCCACTCTCCACCCCCAAGATTAGCCCACTCCCTCTGTCTCTTCAGGAAGATGTTTTGAGACACAATGAAGGAAATGGGTATAGAGGCAGGAATGATTAGTCAACTGGAGCCTCATGAAAGCAAAATAGATGTTATATTTCAGAAGGTGAGAAGGTCACATAACAAGTTAACCCCCATCACCCCCCAAAGAGTTGATTTGATAAATGTTGAATCATCTTCACCTGCCTTCCCATAGCAGTTACAAAACAAAATTAATATAAAAATAGACATTCCTCTGCTTGTCAGTTGCCTGTCTTGAGCAGTGAGGAAATGTGCGGTGGATATCTCAGATGAAAATCACTGAATCTTGAACTCTAGTAGAGAAGTTAAATTGCCTTTGATGGCTTCTCCTTGGTTCAAACTTGAAGCGTCTTGGGACTTAGTCCTGGTCCCTCTTTTTTTTTTCCTGTCATCACTCTCACTTTCTGCCTAGTTTCTCCCATCCAGCCCCTGGCTTAAATTACCATCTATATGCCGATAACACCCAAATTGATATCTCCAGCCCAGATCACTCCCTTGAGCTCCACGGTCCAATGCATATCTGCCTATTTGACATCTCCACTTGGGATATCTAAAGGATACCTCAGACTTCACGAAGTAAAAACAGAACTTTTGATTTCTATTCCCCCGCTCCAAACCTGCTCCTCCCCCAGTCTTCCTCATCTCAGCAAATGGCATCACCAGGCACATAGTTTCTCAGACCCCCAAATCCAGGAGTTGTCCTTGATTCTTCTATTTCCCTAACTCCCCTATCCCCACTCTATATCCGAACTACCACCAAATCCTGCCTGTGCTGCCTTCCATCTGTCTGGAGTCAGTGTGCTCCTCGCCCTCTCATGTGCCACTGTCCCAACTGAAGCCTGCATCTGCTCCTGCTCAGATGACAGCAGCAGCCCAAGCTGGTCCCACTGCCGCCACTCTTCTAGAGTGAGCCTTTTTCGTTGTTGTTCTTTTATAAAATATTTTAAGAGTGATCTTTTAAAAATGTGATTCAGTGAACCCTGTGGTACTGAACTACAATTGGAGACATCAGTATGAACTCATATTTAGACATCATATTTAGACATCAGTATGAACTCACTTACACACAGATAAATAGGTGTGTGTGTGAGTTACTACACATATATCATATGTTTTCTAGCTATGTCAGCTGAGAGGGCCTGGGAACAATGATATCCCACTAAAAATTAGAACATCTAGTGCATAGATCTTGGTTTCTAATACATGTTCCTTACAGAAGAATTCCAAATAATATATGTAGATGCTCCCCTGTCCAGGAGGTGAAGCTTAATTCCCTTTCCCCATCTCCTTGAGGGTGGGCTAGACTTAGTGACTTGCTTCCAAAGCACGAAGTATGGAAAAGAAAAAAAAATAACTTTATAGTGGAGAAACCTGGCAGACAGTACCTTAACAAATTGATGAAAGTTAATATCACTAGTAATATCATGTGGATGTCAGGTACCCTTGAAATGATGGGTTGAGAAGAGGACATCACCTCTGTGGCAATCTTTCCAAACACCTATAACCTGAGTCTAGTCATAAGAGAAAAACATCAGACAAACCCAGATTGGAGGATATACTACAGAATAGAGAGTACCTGACCACTAGTCTTCAAAATTGGTAAGGTCATGAAAAACTGAGAAATTCTCACAGACCAGGAAAAAAAAGGGGGGGAGACATGACTAAATGCAATGTAGTATCCTGGATTAGATCCTAGAATAGCAAAAGGACATTAATGGAAAAACTGGTGAAGTCCAAATAGAGCCTTGAGTTTAGTTAACATTCATGTACCGATGTTGATTTCTTAGTTGTGACAAATATACCACGGTAGGGACTTCCCTGGTGGTCCAGTGACTAAGACTCTGCGCTCCCAATGCAGGGGGTCTGGGTTCAACCCCTGGTCAGGGAACTAGATCCCACATGCCACAACTAAGAGTTCACATGCTGCAACTAAAGATTCCGCATGCCACAACGAAGATCCTGCACACCACAACTAAGACCCGACGCAGCCAAATAAGTAAATAAATAAATATTTTTTAAAAAGATACCGTTAAAAAAAACAAATATACCGTGGTATTTTAAGATGTTAGCAATAGGGGAAACTGGATGAAGAGTATACAGAATCTCTGTACTATCTTTGCAGCTTTCTGTAAATCTAAAATTATTCCAAAATAAAGTTTATTTTGAAAATATTATTTGAATTATGTGGCTGTCTCACTCAAAAGTCTCCAAAATGTTTCCCTTTGCACCTATAATAAAACTCGAACTCTTTATGAGACCCACGAGGCCCTCTCCAAATTCATCACATACCATTTTCCTCTTATTGCTTTATGCCAGCAGCACAAGACTTCTGACATTTCCTAAAACACACCACCCTTCCTATCCGAGTTCATCCTTGACCTTCTATATAATAGAAGCAAACTCCCCCCACCTCTGGCTCTGTTCCATACTCCAATTTTATTTCTTTCATAGCACCTCTAATCATTTGAAACCTTCTTATTTATTTATTTCATTACAGCTAGACTGTGAGCTCCATAAGGTCAGGGGCCTTACCTGTTTTGTTCATTACTTTCTTCTAAGCACCTGATAGGCACCAAGTAAGTATTTGGGGGATGATTTGATCTTCTGAGGCTTCTGAAAGTCCCTTCTCCTTTGGGATCACCATCAAAGCTGTCCAGAGGCAGGAAAAGGCAAGCAGACTGAGTGGTTAGTCTCATCTGGCTTGGAGAGGCAGGCTAGCCGTCTTGCATGCTCTCTCAGAGGCACACTGCCGGGAAAGGTGATCTTTGGTTGGAAGAGAGAAGGGCTTATAAACTAAGGGTTAAGGTTGTAGATCTTTAATCCTCGATGTCTCAGAATCACCTGGGGGAGCTTCCTAGAAATGCTGATGAGCCTGGGCATGTAGTGATTCTGAATTTCCTTGGGAGGTTCCCCAACTACCAGGTCTGAGTTTGTGCCCAGGGACAGCTGTATTTTTAGTGAACTCCTCCAAGTGATCCTGACTCATAGCCAGGATTGAGAAACACCTGTTTAAGAGATGCTGGGAAAAAGAGAGAAAATAAGAAAAATTCATTGGAAGGGGAGGAAATGAGTCTTTGTGATTCCCAGGGACTTGCCCTGGGAAAAGGAAAGGTAGAGGATATTTCTGAGGGTTCTGGGTACGAGGTTGATGAGGCCAGTTCACTAGGGCTGGAAGGTAGTCAAGACGACAAGGTGGATGTTCTAAGTCTTGGTTTGACTCATGGTTGCCTGGAGTGTCAGCACAGTAATCAACTTTTGCGAATCAGAGAATGAACCTACATACAGTGTATGGAGCCTACTTAGTCCTTAATTTAGTTCTTCAGATATATGGTACAGTAAGGATTTGCAGCAGAACTGCTCAAAATGTGGTTCTCTTAGGTCAGACACACCATGAGGGAGGGCGTTCAACATGCAGTTTGCCAGGCCCCAATCCCGACCTACCAGAATCTGTAGTTTTAACTCACTGCTCACTAAAATTTAAGAATCAATGTTTTATGGTAAGAGGCTGAAAACTTTACTTTTTCTACTGAGGACCACTAATTTTCAGGGAAAAAACTGTTGACCAAAAAAAGTTCACATAAGTCACAAAAATAAAACGAAGTTTGAGTAATTTTTTGGAGGTAGTAATAATATTCTAAGAGCAGAAAATCTAAAACTATTCAGTATATATAGCAAATGTTGAAAAAAAAATTTCATTCCAAACTCTGAGCAATTAACGAAGTTAAAGAGAGAACGAGAAACACAGTCAATAGATGAGGGGAGTGGCATGGACATATATACACTACCAAATGTCAAATAGATAGCTAGTGAGAAGCAGCCTCAGAGCACAGGGAGATCAGCTCGGTGCTTTGTGACCACCTAGAGGGGTGGGATAGGGAGGGTGGGAGGGAGATGCAAGAGGGAAGAGATATGGGGATATACGTATGCATATAGCTGATTCACTTTGTTATAAAGCAGAAACTAACACACCATTGTAAAGCAATTATACTCCAATAAAGATGTGAAAAAAAAATAGATGAGGGGAAAAGGTAAAGGGATGAATGAACAAGAAGCAATTTCCTATTTCAGCTACTAACGCTACTTATAATGAGACTATAGATTTTTCTCATGCAGATACACCATGCCAAGTTTGTTATTTAAAATGCTTTAATCATAACTAAGTTTGCACCTTCGGATATTCTCAATACTCTCTTTTCCCAATCTTCCATAGAGAAAATTCCCAACTTTCTGCTCTGAAAGGAAGGAAGTCTTCAATTTCAGTAGCAGGAGGACAGGGTCTGTTTTCACAGAGTAACACCCCTATCTGCTGGCCTTCTGAAATATTGCCACTGCAGACGTTTCTGTAGCAGAAGTAAGATGGCTCCCCCCACCCCCAACAGCCAGGTCCAGAGGCAGGAGGCAAAACCCCATGCTGGTCTCTCTCTAATCAAGAGCCTGCTTTGCTGGGGGCCCTGATGAATCCTGCCTCTCCCAGGTCTCTGATGCTCACTGCCACTTCACAAGTCTATTTTAGCACGAATCACATGATGCCTTAGAACTATCCTGTCTAGCAGACTTCCCCTCTGAGGACACGGATTGTTTCTTATTACCATTTGATCCCAAATACTATCACACTGTCTGGCATATAGTAGGCCCTCAATAAAGCTTTGGCTTGAACTGAAATTTTGCGTAAAGGACGGAGTATCCCAAGTTGCTTAAAATTATGCATTAACTACCTGGTGAGACTTCGGCTTGTGTCACAAATGCTTTTGTGAAATAAAGATTGCCTATTTCTTTTTATGATTAGTTTAAAGCAGCTTTAAACAGAGATTTAAATGAGTTTTCTCTCCGTGGCAATGGTCTTGCTTTAATCCTTGAGCAGTGAAACGTTTTTAAATGACTGTGAATGCTTATGTGAAATTGTGATCATCTGATTGTCAGTGATAAAGGGAACGTAATGATGTTGTACACCACATGCTAGTTGAAGAATAATGAGTAATTACATTCAGGGAAGCTCCCTTACTTTCCTAATGGGATTAGCCATATACATGCATTCTAGACACGTGGAGAAAGAATACACTTGTGTAACCGTTATGCTCTTCAAAGTAGTTTCACATATGTTACTTCATTTCAGTCTCACAACCTCCTTCTGAGTTTGGCAGAGGAGCGATCGTTTCCCTGTACCAATTAGGACACTGATACAGAGAGCTTAAGTAACATGGCCAAGGTGACCCTGCAAATTAGCCTCAGAGCCAGTACAGAGCCATATAGCTCCCTCCTCTTGTCCAGGAGGCACACGGGTGTTTCCCGCTTGAGGCATATTAACTCTTCCGAGAGCAACATTCAGACCAAAACATTCTGGGCCGACATGTTAGAGCTCGATATGCACATGAAACCTCCTTCCCAATGGGTCCATTTGCCATGGGGAAAGGAAATCTTAGGTTCATCAGCCAAATTCTTCAGGGTCAATTAATGCTGTTTCCATTGCTGTTGTTGGAATTCAGATGGATCTGCAACTGTTCTTCCTGCCAGAACTGATTTGTGGAAGGAACGGCAGCCCAAGGTCTGTTGTCCCAGTTTGTGCCTGCCTTTGTTAAAAGGATTGTGGAATGAATGCTGTGCAGGCTGTTTTGGGGGAAGGATCATGAGAGATTACTACAAGCAACTATATGCCAATAAATTGGACAACCTTGAAGAAATGGACAAATTCTTAGAAAAGCACAACCTTCCGAGGCTGAACCAGGAAGAAATAGAAAATATAAACAGACCAGTCACAAGCACTGAAGTTGAGACTGTGATTAAAATTCCTCCAACAAACAAAAGCCCAGGACCAGATGGCTTCACAGGCGAATTCTATCAAACATTTAGAGAAGAGCTAACACCCATCCTTCTCAAACTCTTCCAAACAATTGCAGAGGAAGGAACACTCCCAAACTCATTCTACGAGGCCACCATCACCCTGATACCAAAACCAGGCAGAGATACTACAAAAAAAGAAAATTACGGGCCAATATCACTGATGAATAGAGATGCAAAAATCCTCAACAAAATACTAGCAAACAGAATCCAACAACACATTAAAAGGATCATACACCATGATCAAGTGGGATTTATCCCAGGGCTGCAAAGATTCTTCAATATATGCAAATCAATCAATGTGATACAGCATATTAACAAATTTAAGGAGAAAAACCATATGATCATCTCAATAGGTGCAGAAAAAGCTTTTGACAAAATTCAACACCCATTTATGCTAAAAACCCTCCAGGAAGTAGGCATAGAGGGAACTTTCCTCAACATAATAAAGGTCATATATGACAAACCCACAGCCAACATCGTTCTCAATGGTGAAAAACTGAAACCATTTCCTCTAAGATCAGGAACAAGACAAGGTTGTCCATTCTCACCACTACTATTCAACTTAGTTTTGGAAGTTTTAGCCACAGCAATCAGAGAAGAAAAAGAAATAAAAGGAATCCAAATCGGAAAAGAAGAAGTAAATCTGTCACTGTTTGCAGATGACATGGTACTATACACAGAGAATCCCAAAGATGCTACCAGAAAACTACTAGAGATAACCAATGAATTTGGTAGAGTAGCAAGATACAAAATTAATGCACAGAAATCTCTTGCATTCCTACACACTAATGATGAAAAATCTGAAGGAGAAATTAAGGAAACACTCCCATTTACCACTGCAACAAAAAGAATAAAATACCTACGAATAAACCTACCGAAGGAGACAAAAGACCTGTACGCAGAAAACTGTAAGACTCTGATGAAAGAAATTAAGGATGATACAAACAGATGGAGAGATATACCATGTTCTTGGATTGGATGCATCAACATTGTGAAAATGACTATTCTACCCAAAGCAATCTACAGATTCAATGCAATCCCTATCAAACTACCAATGGCATTTTTCACAGAACTAGAACAAAAAATTTCACAATCTGTATGGAAACACAAAAGACCCCGAATAGCCAAAGAAATCTTGAGAAAGAAAAACGGAGCTGGAGGAATCAGGCTCCCTGTCTTCAGACTACACTGCAAAGCTACAGTAATAAAGACAGTGTGGTACTGGCACCAAAACAGAAATATAGATCAATGGAACAGGATAGAAAGCCCAGAGATAAACCCATGCACATATGGTCACCTTATTTTTGATAAAGGAGGCAAGAATATACAATGGAGAGAAGACAGCCTCTTCAATAAGTGGTGCTGGGAAAACTGGCCAGCTACATGTGAAAGAATGAAATTAGAACACTCCATACACAAAATACCATACACAAAAATAAACTCAAAATGGATTAAAGACCTAAATGTAAGGCCAGACACTATAAAACTCTTAGAGGAAAACATAGGCAGAACGCTCTATGACATAAATCACAGCAAGATCCTTTTTGACCCACCTCCTAGAGAAATGGAAAGAAAAACAAAAACAAATGGGACCTAATGAAACTTAAAAGCTTTTTCATGGCACAGGAAACCATAGACAAGATGAAAAGACAACCCTCAGAATGGGAGAAAATACTTGCAAATGAAGCAACTGACAAAGGATTAATCTCCAAAATTTACAAGCAGCTCATGCAGCTCAATATCAAAAAAACAAAGAACCCAATCCAAAAATGGGCAGAAGACCTAAATAGACATTTCTCCAAAGAAGATATACAGATTGCCAACAAACACATGAAAGAATGCTCAACATCATTAATCATTAGAGAAATGCAAATCAAAACTACAGTGAGGTATCACCTCACACCAGTCAGAATGGCCATCATCAAAAAATCTAGAGACAATAGATGCTGGAGAGGGTGTGGAGAAAAGGGAACCCTCTTGCACTGTTGGTGGGAATGTAAATTGATACAGCCACTGTGGAGAACAGCATGGACGTTCCTTAAAAAACTAAAAATAGAACTACCATATGACCCAGCAATCCCACTACTGGGCATATACCCTGAGAAAGCCATAATTCAAAAAGAGTCATGCACCACAATATTCATTGCAGCTGTATTTACAATAGCCAGGACATGGAAACAACCTAAGGGTCCATCGACAGGTGAATGGATAAAGAAGATGTGGCACATATATACAATGGAATATTACTCAGCCATAAAAAGAAACACAATGGAGTTATTTGTAGTGAGGTGGATGGACCTAGAGTCTGTCATACAGAGTGAAGTACGTCAGAAAGAGTAAAAGAAATACCGTATGCTAACACATATATATGGAATCTAAAAAAAAAAAAAGGTTCTGAAGAACCTAGGGGCAGGACAGGAATAAAGACGCAGACGTAGAGAATGGACTTGAGGACACGGGGAGGGGGAAGGGTAAGCTGGGACGAGGTGAGAGAGTGGCATGGACATATATACACTACCAAATGTAAAATAGATAGCTAGTGGGAAGCAGCCGCATAGCACAGGGAGATCAGCTCGGTGCTTTGTGTCCACCTAGAGGGGTGGGATGGGGAGGGTGGGAGGGAGACGCAAGAGGGAGGAGATATGGGATTATATGTATATGTATAGCTGATTCACTTTGTTTTAAAGCAGAAACTAACACACCATTGTAAAGCAATTATACTCCAATAAAGATGTATATATATATATATATATATATATATATATATATATATATATATATATATCTATCTATCCCAATTGTCTTTTGAGCTGGGTTTTTCATCTGCAGAAAAAGATGCTGTCAAATGACCCAGTTTACTCAAGCATTTTTTCCTCCTCATATAGTGTCCCTTCATTTCATTTTGAGAAGACTATTTTCCCTTAATAAATATCATCTCTCCTATCCCCTGTAATTTCCTTCTCTGCCTTTGAACAGCTTTCTAGAGGAGCCTTCTTTTTAAGCACAATGGCTTTGGCCTTTCTAGGGAAGACAAAGGGCTAAATTAAAGGCACAGCTGGTAACTTGCTGGGGTGGGGAGACTTCGTTAGTATTCATTCATTTACCTCTGCCCAGTTGGCTTTCCTCTCTCTTTTCTCATCCCCTGAAGGCTGAAAGTAAAGAATCACCAGGTTCCTTATTGTACTTTCAGCAGCTGGGGCTATAGCAAATGCCTTCCTGGATTTGTCCCCCCTTGGACCAAAGGTGAGTAAGCCCAGAACCAGGATCTCAAGAAGAGAGGATATCCAGAATGTAAATATCAACGTTCAATTACGCTTGCAAATGTCTTTCTCTTTTACAAATTCCACACCTACTTTTCTACCTCTGTGAATGCGTTATTTTGTTTAATTGAGAGAGAATTTACATTGTGAATACATTATTATGACTCAGTTTAGTTGAAGAGAAATCCTTCACTGTTCACTCATTCATGCATTTGTTCGTTCCTTCATTCATAGAACATTTACCATATTCTAGGCACTATGGTAAACCCTTGGGTGGTCAAAGATGAATCATGTAGTTCCTGCTTTTGAGAAGTCATGGTTTCTCTGGGGCAACAGCTATTTAGTCAAGTTTTGATATAATATGGAAAGTGCAGTGATAAAAGGTGCAAAGATGAGAAATGGTTGAGCTACTGTATTTTGATAAATTAGGGGTGTGTAACGTGGAATTGATGAAAGCTGAATGAGCTAAAGTCTTGGAGAATGTTTACATGATCTCTTGCCTCCTCCCTTCCTTTCCACCCCTGCTCCCTTCAGGCTGTTTTAGACCAACCATATCTTATAGGAGGGATTATCTATCCTGAGATAGGCTTGCCAAGACATTGAAAAATCAACATTGTAATAGAAAAATTTTGATACCATTTCAGAAAATGTTCATCTACCCTCTTGACACTCCAAAATGCTAGAGCCATACTTTCGTGGGTCACTGGACAATATTTATAGTTTAGAGAGATACAGGATGAGAGCTGTTATGAATTCCTATGTTATTAAAATTTGCATTCACAGCCTGATTTCATTTAGGCCTAGCCTAAGGACTTTCTGATCCTGGAAACAGGTCTATGGGTTTCAGAGTGTCAAGTAGGACAGAGGAAGAGGCTGCTTTAGGAGACTCAGTGCTTTCAGAATCTAGTCACAGGCCTAAAGTAACCAAATGTAAGCAAAAGAGGTAATAAAAACAGAAAATGTTTTAAAAACTTTACTAATACCAGAAAAATGTGAAAATTCTTGGCTGCCTCAGGAATGTGAAGTCATTAGTGTTATTAGTCATTAGTGTTATTCTATGATATTTATTGGGTTTTTTAAATTATTAATTAAATAATAATAGAGAATACATGCATATGGTATGTCAGCCACTTAGTATGCCTTTCTTGAAGCAACCACTGTGATAAAATTCTTATGT
The DNA here is from genome assembly GCF_949987535.1 of Balaenoptera acutorostrata. Classification (NCBI taxonomy): domain Eukaryota; kingdom Metazoa; phylum Chordata; class Mammalia; order Artiodactyla; family Balaenopteridae; genus Balaenoptera; species Balaenoptera acutorostrata. Next base: position 118,754,284 of record NC_080085.1, read on the forward strand.
ATTTTCTTAGAGATAGTCTATATATATCTATAAGCACATATGTATATACAAGCACATACGATAAAATTATGATAATTATTCTTCCTATGGCTACCCAGTTGTCCAAATACGTTCTGCTAATGAATCCACATTTCCTGCAGTGATATAAATAATAACTTTATCAAATATGAAATTCTCATATGTGTTTGCATCGATTTCTGGATTGTTTTAGTTTCTCAACATGACTGTGAATGCATGTGCCAGTACCACACTGTCTTAATTACTGTGGACAGACTTATAATGCATTTTAATAGATTCCAAGAGTAATCCCCTTCTTATTACTTTTTTTTTTTAATTTCAAGGTATTCTGAGTTCTTTTTATTTCTTTTTATTTTTTGGTAATTATTTTCTAGATTTATAGAAGCCAACCATTACACTTGCTATACACCTTTAAAAGTCTTTATTACTTTAAAAATTATATTTAAAAAAAAATACTGTTATTTGTAGGGCAGGAATAGAGACGTAGACCTAGAGAACGAACATGTGGACACGCAGCGTGGAGCGGGAGGGTGGGACGAACTGGGAGATTAGGTTTGACATAAATACTCTACCATGTGTAGGATTGATAGCTAGTGGGAACCTGCTGTATAGCACAGGGAGCTCAGCTCGGTGCTCTGTGGTGACATAGATGGGGGGACGGGTGAGAGGGAGGTCCAAGAGGGAGGGGATATAGGTATGCATATAGGTGATTCACTTCATTGTACAGCAGAAACCAACACAACATTGTAAAGCGATTTTACTCCAATAAAAAAAAAATACTGTTGGGCTTCACTGGTGGCGCAGTGGTTGAGAATCTGCCTGCCAACGCAGGGGACACGGGTTCAAGCCCTGGTCTGGGAAGATCCCACATGCTGCAGAGCAGCTGGGCCTGTGAGCCACAATTACTGAGCCTGCGCGTCTGGAGCCTGTGCTCCGCAACAAGAGAGGCTGCGATAATGGGAGGCCCGTGCACCGCGATGAAGAGTGGCCCCCACTTGCCAAAACTAGAGAAAGCCCTCGCACAGAAACGAAGACCCAACACAGCCATAAATAAATAAATAATAATAATAAAAATTTAAACTGTAAGAAGGATGAGTGTCACGGCTATTGTGTCTTAGAAAACCTGGATGGATGAGGGGACAAGACAGGAGGAAAGGAGACCAATAAAGAGATTGTTTCCAAACAACAACAACAAAAAATACTGTTAAAAATAAAGCATGCTTTCTGGCAAAAAAAAAAAAAAAAAAAAAGGAACCAACTATGATTTCCCTGCTGCCCTGTGTTCATAGAGGCCAGGCATTTCTGTAAATGTGACCAACTTCAGAATTCAACTGAGTCAAATAGAGATAAAATGTATTGTGATAATCTTCATAGTTCATAAAAATGTTTATGAATCCAACATCAGTAGGCCTCTGTTCTACTTCTAGCCATGTCAGTTATTAACTCTGAGACCACGATTATTTCACCTAAAGACTCAGTTTTCTTATTTGTAGAAAATCCAATTCCCAAAATTTTTATGATCTAACAACCAAGTATGTAGTTAGTAAAAGGAAATTTTAAAAAGTTCTCAGGAAAGAAAATTATTCAGAATGTTAGGACTATTATCCACTAATTCCAGTAATTTAATGTTTCTATTCTCTTTCAATCCTTCTGATAAGTAAGTTTGAGTTAAGTGTTCCTATGTAGTTGACACCTTCCTTTCTAACATTTGCTAAACTCCCTTTTTAATAAAGAGAGAGCAGGCCTCAGTTCAGTGCCTCTAGCAGGAAATGGTCTTTAGCTAAATTTAATATTGTTTTGTGGTTGTATTTATTTTTATGGCTACATTCTATTTATGGGAAGAGATACTACTTTTCCACTCACTATAGTGACCACATTTCCTTTTAAAATAAGTGTATTTAAGTATAAAAAAGTGAGTCAACTTCTAGGAAAATGCTAAATAATGATACAGATGATACATATATAGCAAAAATCGCAAAGGTGATCTGAGAGTGACTGAAGTTTGGAAAACAATGTATTATGTGACTGAGGCAGAGAGTGGCTAGGTATTCACCAAATCCAATTTCTTTTTATTGGACATATAGGAAGATTACATTTTCCAGCCTTCCTGGAAGTAAGGTTAGGACTAGGTGACTGAGTGCTGGCCCATGAAATGTGGGTGAAAGTGTGTGCCACTTCCAGGTCTGGCTCTGGAAACATCCCATGGGTTCCTCTCTTCCCTTGTTGCCAACCAGTTGCAGAGTATCCAGTGGAGGACTCTGAGGCCATAGAGGATGGTGAAACCGGTAGATGCAAAGAGCCTGGATCCCTGAGTCCCCATTTGGAGGAGAGCTGCCCAGGAGAGAGGCCAGAAACATGTGAATTGGACTTTTGACAAAAGAGAAATAACCTTTTAGTGTGTTAAGGCACTGAGATTTGGGAATTATTTGTTACAGCTACACCAGTTAGCCCACTCTAACACAGCGATCTTTGAGGACTTCAATACTTAGCACAGTGACTTGTGCATAGGGAGGTACTTAGTAAATGTTTGTTGAATAAGTTAATTTTGTCCTATTTTAATCTACCTTTATTCATAATTCATCATTCAGATGGTAATGTTTTTAGGTATTGGAGTGAAGTTTCAGCTCAAGTCCCAACCATTGTCTTGTGACACTCTAGACAGTTCCAGTAATCTTAGATGACCTTAGCATTTTCAAAATAAAATTGGTTTTAATTACTGTTTTAAAAAATACGCCTTATAATACCTTTAGGACCAAGGTGGGTGGGATTAAAAATAGGGTACCCTAGTGCCCAGATTAGGAATCTCTGCCTGAGAATATGGATATGAATTCAATGTTCTCACAAGGTTTCAAAGACTTTAAATGATTTCGTCTACTCTAAACTAGACCATCCCTCTGCCTCTAGAGGGAACTGTTTTTCAACCTCATAGACACAATAGCTGTTTGTACCTGATAAAATAACAACAGCAAGCCTCCTGAGGTGGGGTTTCCCTTAGGTATTGTATTCTAGGGTCTTAGAACTTTCATATTCAGGAAACTCTTCTTTGGAGAGGATCAAATAAAATATTATATGTTAAAGTTTTTGTAAAACATTAAAGTACTATACGACTATAACATTATTGTTAGCCATTGTTCTACCATTAAAGCCCATTTCCTCTTCTTTTGCCCTCTTAATCAGGTAACGTACTTTACTGATCGGCCACTTAAAAGAACATCACTTAAAAGGCAAATTAGAAATATCTACATTGCAGATGTAAATATCCAAGTACGTGAATTAGATATTATGTTCCAGAAATAGGTGCTATAAATTAAAACAGAAAAATCAGGGCTAGTTTTCCTATAGAAAACATGTTATCGGAGGTAATTCTGAGCCTCATTTTCCTTATCTGTAGAATGGGGGGAAATAATAATACCTATCTCGCAGTGCTGTTGTAATGATGAAATGGCATAATGTGTGTGGCATACATAGCACAAGGTCTGGAACATGAAGAATACTCAATAAATAGTAGCTCTAACATTATGGTGATCATCACACAGGCCCTGGAGCCAGACTGCCTGAGTTCAAGTCCTAGCTCTGCCACATACTAGTTGGGTAATCCTGGAAAAGCTGTTTAACCTCTCTCTGCCTCGTTTCTCTTATTTGTAAAACAGAAGTAATAATACCCTAGTATGTCATAAGGTTATTGTGAGGATCAAATGAGACAATATATGCCTTGGCCCTTTCCCCCCATTCACCACCAAACTTCTTGAAAGAGTCATCTCCCCCTCTGGTCTCCTCTTCCTCACCCTTCCCTGGCGATGCTCATCAAGGTCACAGACAGCCTCATTGTTGATAAAGCTTGTGGACATGTTTGATCTGCATCATACTTGATCTGTCTGCATCATCAATGAACCCCGACTGCTTCCTTCTGGAACTACTCCTTCCGTTGGCTTCCATGACACCAGTCTCTGGGTTTCTTGCTTTATCTCTTCCTTTCTTTCTTGGTTTTGCGTAGACCTCTTCCTCTGGTTGCCCCATACATGTCTGTGCTTCTTGGGAATCTGTTTAGGACTCTTCTCATCCTACATGCTCCTGTGGCTGATAATCCTCCATCAAATCTATAGCTTCGTCATATATATTGAGTTTCAGGCCCATATATCCAACTATTTTGGTAATTCACCATGAAAATCTGACTGACACCCAACTCAGCATGTACAAAGTTGAATGTATCACTCAACTCCCCTAGGTTTCACCAAATTTCTCCTCCTGTATTCCCAGTAGACCACACCGGGAACCTTGGGTCAGATTTGACTCTTACCCTTCCTTCACCCTATCAGTCTATTCGACAGGTCCTGATGTTTTTACCTGAAGAGGCAGGAGAATATGGTGGTTAAGAACAGGGACCTGCTACTAGTTGAGGGATCTTGGGTAAATGACTTAATCTCTGTGGCCTCAGTTGCCTCAGCAGTGACCACCTTATAGGGTTGTTGTGTGGATCAAGTGAGATAGTGCAAGTAAAGTGCAAGCTACAGAGCCTAGCACGAAGTCAACACTAGCTATTGTTATTAATTACATCCTTCACACCTCTCTAATCTATACACTTCTCTTGACCCCCACTGCCACTCTTACACTTTACCTTAATTTCCCACCCGCACTGTTGCAATTAGCCCCCTTGCCGATCACTCTGCTTCTTTTCTGGTCTCCTCTCCATCTCTCTCCCATAATACAGACAGAATGATATTCCTGAAATGTAAATTAGATTATATCCCTTCCCTGCTGAAAACCATGCGATGGCTTTTCACTGCCATCAGGATAAAGTTCAAACTGCTTAGCTTCTCGCATTCATGTCTGGGTACATCAGCCCTCTCTTCTATCAGGGTTTTTCACATCCTTGGAGTAAGCCACTTTTCTCCACTCTTACTCCCTCCTTTACCTGGTAACTATTAATCACCTTTCAAATCTCAGTTTAGCTCTCCCTTCTGGCCACTTGAGACTGGATTAGGTACCTCTGTATGCTCACATAGTACCTTGGGGTCATTCACTTCTCTGTCCACCTATAGTGGTAAATTGGCATGACTTGTTTTTCTGCCCATCCCCCTAAAGAGCTAAGTCCCTGAGGGCGGGGAATATGTCTTTTTCACCACTGCATCCTCAGTGCTTAGCACAGTTCCTTTGTTGGATGGACAAAAATATTACCTAGAAGCCAATAACCCACTTTCATTTGGAAATGTCATATACCATGATTTTTATTCAACTATAAATTATATATCTGTTACCTTAAAGCTTTCTAAAGCATATATAAATCAACATAAGAAGGCAGTCCTAAAAAGATATTCTTTCCTCTCCTGAAGGTTTCTCATTAACCACCTGTTGTCACTTTTTATCTCCCACACATATTAAATTACTATTTTTCTGGTTGTAAATATCAGATACTTAATGACAGAAATTCAGTACCTAGTACAGGATTCCGAGAGAACTGTCATTTGGGGCCGAGAGCCAGAGAGAGTCTGTTGTTCCTGAGTACATTTGAAAGCTAATGATCGTGATGACATAATTTGTGTGCTGTCTGCTGTTGAAATGCTGTAACGAATGACATGAGTGTAGTTGGCTAAACTCTGGGAGATAAATTGGAAGAAAGGGAACTGCTGCAGGGTGAACACTGGCTGGAGTGCTCACCCCATGAGGAGGTCACCCCATGAGGAAGAAGAGGATAATTGGGTCTATCTCTAGGCTTGGGTCATTGCAATATGACTGGTGAGATATATATTTGGCTGACATTCTTTATGCCTCTACAATTTTCTCTTGAAAAGTATTTTCCTACCACTTCAGGAGTAGGAAAAGTGTACTGAAAGCCAAGATTTTACAGGCAGTACTGTGAAACTGGACATGTTGATGATATATCATGCTCAGAGTATTTCCGTTAACGCCTGGTGAACTCATAACATATACTTTTTGTGTTGTGACTTTATTTTGTATTTTAAAACTCTTAAGAAATGATATATGAGACACAGGATGTAGCCAAGAACTGGAAGAATCTTGGCCAAATCTCAGACAAGGGCCACCCAGTCAGAAATTTTCTAGGACTTGGGATCTGAACTGGACAGCTGGGATGTTTGAAACCCCAGGGCCCAGGCCAGTTGGCATTTAAAGACTGAGCTGTAGCTATAGACAGCTGAGAGGGGCGTGTGTGTGTGTGTGTGTGTGTGTGTGTGTGTGTGAATGCAGAAAGAAAATGTATGTTGATAAAGAGATACATAGTCAGCTCTCACCTCACACAATCAAACCCTCATTTCTTTCAACAAACATTGAATGCTTTCTGTGTACTGTGCTAGGTACTAAATTTCCTTCATTTGCAGCCAGAAAAGTAATAATTATACGTTTGCAAGTCTGTGTATGTGTGCTATAAAAGTGACAATTGGTGGCCAATGGGAAAACTCCTGGAACAATTTGCCTCAGAATATATCCAAATGCATGTCAGATGGTACCTCTCTGAGCCCTCCTCCTATTTAAGGGTGACAAAATCAGGGCAGAAAGAATGCTTGTCTTCCTTTCAATTGCATATCTAAGTTGGAATTCATGTCATGACCTACTCAAGTTCCTTTTGGGAAAGAGCATCCCTTGCTTCAAAACAGAAGTTTATAAAAGCAGAAGCTTAGCAGCTGTGGAATTTCTTCTCTTCACTCCCCTCCATCCCAGCATCACAGACATGGCAGAGCAGCGCGAAGTAAGTCACAGGAAAGAACCCTGTTCTTGGAGAACAGAGCCCAGTCTATGGGCTGGTACATGATGTGCTCCATAGTAGGGATACATTTTTCAGTCTTAGAGAAAGAGATTTTGGTTTTTGCTGAAAAAAAAGTTAAGAGTTCAACACATTTGGAAGTCAGGGTTACATAGGATCATTGGCTTTTTAAATCCAAAATATGTTGGGACTATTAGAAGGTTCAAGAAAATGTGGAACCATTGCAGACTATATCTTCTAATTATTATTTTCCAAGGTTCTCTTGCAGGTTTACAATTCTGATTAAGAAGGTCTTTAGTGAAAATATATATATATATAGATAGATAGATATCTGAATCACTTTGCTGTACACGTGAAACTAACACATTATAAATCAAATATACTTCAATTAAAAGAAAGAAAGAAAGAAACAAACAAACAGAAAAAGAAGGTCCTTTGTGGTTTGACCTGACCTCTGTATGGCTTGCTTGGAAAAGGCCTTCAGGGCATGAGGCACTTGTGCATACTGGGTGAGTGCTCATTAACAGTTTCCTGACCAGAGGGCGGAGCCAGGTTTTATGGTGTCTAAAGCATTTATAATTTGGGGGGGATTTCTAAGAAGAATAGTAGAAAAATACCTTACTTTTGTAAATTTTGCAATAGCACATGACCATGTGAACACATTGCTACGGCCCCTCCCAGTGATGGGTCTTAAAACGTAGACTACATTAGCTTCATGGTAAATCTGCCTGTGTTCCCAGCATTCCAAAAGATGCTCATATGTTGAATAGGAAAGATGTGAGGAGGAGATAGGCATGTTGGTGACGATGGAGGTCAGTGTATTAAAAACAAGAAAACAAACCCTAAATTGTTTAAAGAAATGAGAACTCTCCATAGTACATGAAAAAAGCACTGACTTCCTGAAAAGGTTGAAAGCAAGTTGGTCTCCACTCTCAGACAGTTCTGATTAGATCTGTTATATATTTTTGTTCTCCTGGTCTAGTTTTAAAAATGCCTTTCTATTTCTTTATGATATTTCATGAATAGAATGGGTACAATCCAAGGTAGCCAGTTAAGAAACTCTTCATCACTGAGATGGAAAATATCTTCACTGGTGTTCATCTCTGTGAATGCTGCTCACCTATTAACTCCATAAACTTTACTTTTGACTGTTGTTTGATTGCCTAAAGGAGAGAGAACAGCTCATGCCCTTAAAGCTTATTGCTAACAAGCATTTTAAAGGGTTAGGGCTTCCCTGGTGGTGCAGTGGTTTAGAATCTGCCTGCCAATGCAGGGGACACGGGTTCGAGCCCTGGTCTGGGAAGATCCCACATGCCGCGGAGCAACCAAGCCCGTGCGCCACAACTACTGAGCCTGCGCTCTAGAGCCCGTGAACCACAACTACTGAGCCTGTGAGCCACAACTACTGAGCCTGCGTGCCACAACTACTGAGCCTGCACGCCTAGAGCCCGTGCTCCGCAACAAGAGAAGCCACTGCAATGAGAAGTTCGCGCCCCTCAACAAAGAGTAGCCCCAGCTCGCTGCAACTAGAGAAAGTCCGTGCACAGCAACGAAGACCCAACACAGCCAAAAATAAGTAAATTTATTAAGAAAATAAAAAATAAAGGGTTGGAAAATTTAATGATGTTACATGAATTCTGATTCATGAAGGTATTAAAACAGTGCCCTTTTAAAGCTTAGGCATAACCCATGAGGTGGCTATATATACTTTTCTAAAGGTCAATATTCCACAAATCATAACGTAGTAAGTAGCTAATTATTTTGGAAAACTAGGAGAAATTTTAAAATGCATTTACTGAATGTGTAATCTGTGCACTGTGGGCACCACCATTTTCCATGAACAGGAGTTGTGTTGGGTTATTTAATCATGTAGCTTTAGTAGTAAAGAGCAATTTCAGGAGACAATTTACTTCTTGAAAGGCTTCTAAAATAGAGGTGGCTATTTCTTAAAGGAAACCTGCTGCATAAAAACCCAAACTTTACAAAATGGGGAACTTAGGGGGTGATCGATGACATAATAAGTTATTCTTTCCCTAAGAAGAGTAGCCACAGGGTTTCTTTAAATAACATACTTCTCTAGTGCAGTTCAAATTTGGTAGGAGGAGGCTTCTTACACCCTTGGCTGCTAGCTGGCTGTGCCACGGGAAAGCCTCTTCTTCACCCCTCTTAGCCACTGTTGCTTCTTTGGCAAAATAGGTGTTACAACCTGTTAGATTCATTGTTCTGAAGATTTAATGAGATAGTGTGTGAAAATATGACCAACGCAGTGCCTGACATGTGACAATTACTCCATAAATGCTTTCCGAATGTGCTGATTTGGAATATTTCTTGTAAGGCAAACAGGTTTGCTTCCTTCAGATGCTTTTATTTATTTTGTGGATTGATGCATTTTTTTTTTAGGCTTACTAATGACACTTATAGTGGTAAGAAAGAAAACTCCACTTACACACATTTCAGTGAAAGTAATTTTAGTGAGCTGTTTTAATAGCATTTTATGAATCCATTTATTCAAAATTATCTCCAAACAGTACTTTCAGATAACAAGATAGGATCTACTTTTGATTGGGAATGTCTAGTTTTCAAGATGTCTCTCTGCAGAATTAATCACAGCCCCATGCCATGTTTCCTTTGCACATTCTGTGTGTTCTTAGATTACTGTTCACATTATTCTCCTGGACGAGACATAGAGCTCCTCAAGGGCAGAGGCAATGTTTTATGTATCTTTGTAAGCCCATTACCTAGCAGATAATAGATTCTCAATAAATGTGTGTCGAATTAACCATGATTTCTTCTACTTAGCCCATAGTGGAAATTTCTATTATTTCTATTTTTTATTATTGTTTTTCTCCTTACTCTATACCCTCTCCTTAAGCAATTCCTCCACCCCCACCCCACGCAGTGTTGATTACTGGCTATATGGTAACAATTCTCACATTTCTGTCTCCAGCTCAGACTTCTCCTCTGATCTTCAGAATGAATATATCCACTTGCATCTCAAAGGTACCTTGAATCGGACATATCCTCAACTGAACTTATCTTCCTAAACCAGTTTCTTCCCTGTGTTATATCTCAGGGAAGATGCCACTGCTCATTCAACTGCCCTGTTCATTCAACCTCCTTCTCTCTTACCTCCCACATTCAGATAAGTCTCCAAATTCTGCCCATTTCCTTCATGCATTTAATCACTTGAATTCATTTCCTTCTATCCTTACTGTCACCATAGCTCAAGCCATCGTTATCCGTCACTTGTACTTTTTTCTTTCTTTTTCCCATTTAGGGCAAATCTCATGTTTATGTTTTCTTGTGAAAACTTTGAAGTACTCAGAAAGACAGACTAGTATAATGAGCGCCCGTGTATCACTAGATCCAGTCATTCTTAATATTTTGTATATTTGCTTCCTCTATTTTGTATTTTCATATAAATTACCAACATAAATACCTCAATATGTCTCTAATAATTAAAATTACTTACCTATGTAACCACAATAGCATTATCACATCTAACAAATGACCAATAATTTCTTAATAACATCTAATTCTCAGTTCATATTCAAGTTTCCCCAGTTGTCCCCAAAACATCTTTGAAATGTGATCAAACTAGGAAGAGCCCATCAAGGACCATGTATTGCATTTGTAATTTCTTTTATTCCAGAACATTAGCTCCCTAACAGCCTCCACTTTTTTAAACTCTGAGTCCTTTAATAGAGCTAGCCAATTGTCCTGTAGAATTTCTCACTGTTCTGGATTTTAATGATTGCTGCCTTATGGTGTTTTTTAACTTGTTCTTCTGCCCTCAGCATTTTCTGTAAACTGGGATTTGGATCTAAAAGGCTTCTACGGATTCAGGTTAAACATTTTAGGCAAGAATCTTTGTTATGGGATTCCTGTTATGGACTGAATTGTGTCCCTCCAAAATTTATATGTCGAAGTCCTAACCCCTAGTACCTCAGAATATGACTATATTTGGAGATAGGGCCTTTAAAGAGATAACTAAGTTAAAATGATGTCTTTGGGGTGGGGCTTAATCCAATATGCCTGGTGTCCTTATAAGAGGAGGAGATTAGGACATACAGAGAGAGACACCTGGGATGCACACGTACAGAGGGAAGAACATGTGAGGACACAGCAAGAAGGCGGCTGTCTGCAAGCCAAGGAGAGAGGCCTTGGGAGAAACCAACCCTGTCGACACCTTGATCTTAGACTTCTAGCCTGTAGAATGGTGAGAAAATAAATTTTGGTTGTTTAAACACCCCAGTCTGTGGTATTTTGTTATGGCAGACCTAGCAAACGAATACAGTCCTCATACATAAAGTTGTCTGCTCATATTGCATCCCATCAGGAGGGATTGCATCCCATCTGATTGGCCCAGCATTAGAGATGCTGAGATTGAAGGATCACTGAAGTCATGTGGGGACGTCCTGATGCTTCCACTGTGAAGGGACACTTCCCCCTTGCAAGTGGGAATCTGTTGGGCAATGCTTTGGCATCATGCAAGTATCCAGGTCCCCGTGAATGTTTCAACCTCATAGCTTAACAGCTTCCATTGATGATCTGGCCTGAATCAATTTTATTATCACAGAACTATTTCAACAGCCTTCTCATTGATCTCCTTCCTTTCACTACTAGCTTATACTGTGCCTTTGTATGAATTAGAAAAAGAACCCCCAGTTAAGTAGACACACCCCAGATTCTGGGCTTATGGCTTGACAAGAAGAGCTCAGGCTGTATTTCAGCCTCCACTTGCCCCTTAGTAAGGCCTCCTGGTGCATGAGCGGTCTGCACAACTGTCCATGGCAGCCCTGCTGGCCCTGCTCCAGTCCATTCACCACACAGCAGTCAGAGTGGAAAACAACGATCTAGTCATATTTCTCACCTGCTCCAAACCATTTCAGATCTTTGCAATGGACTTGAATTAAAATTTTAAGAAATAGCCCACAAATTAGGCCCTGGATGATCTATTGTCCAACTTATCTTCTACCACTCTTGGCCTCGTTCCACCCCACTGTTCTCCTTGTAGCTCTTCGAATGCACCAAGTTTCCTTCTGTTCATACTTGCTCTTCCCTCTTCTTAAGAGCTCTTGCCACTCCTCCCCTTTGCCTCCCCACTCTTCACCTAGACCAGGTTAGGGGTCCAGGCCTACTCAGCTCTCACAGTGCCCTGCTTTTTCTCTGTACCATTTAGCACAGCTATAATCAAACAATTACTCATGTCATCATTTGTTTAATATTTACTTCCCTAACTAGATTGTAAGGTCTAAGAAGACAGAGACTGTATCTATATTATTTTATCCTTAGCAACTTACACTACCTGGAACATAGTAGATGCTAATTCAGTGTTCATTGAATTAATTAAGGAAAGGAAGCAGCATAGCATAGTGTACTGCAAAATGGGCACACTGACGTGGACCTTATGGAGTTACTGAGAGGATTACATCAGAGGATGTGCATACATGCCTGGCACACAGTAGGCACTCACTAGATGTTCCACAAAGCACCTATTTATAGATTTGGTGAGGTATTTTTATTATGTGTATTAGAGGGGAGCGGAATGAGAAAATACTGTATTAGACATCTAAAAATAATTTCATATTGTCAACTGTGGCTTACTACACAGCATTTTATTCTGCAGTTCTGTCACGTACATAAAAGGCATTTTCTTCTGACAGTAGAAGCTTCTACTTAAACATAAACTCTTTGATTCAATTTCTAGGTTCTGTGAGGGGAGTTTATTTAAGGATCCCGGGAGTAGGCGTTAAGTCTGTTGGCCCTTTCTTGGTTAAAATATATTTTGAAAGAACAAGATTCTACTATGTGAGCTGACAGAATTAAAAAAAAATCAAGATGGCTAATAGTGGTAGGGAAGGGATCTAATTCCTGTTTTAAGGTGTGGTAAGAATCTTTGAGAAGTAGGTCGAAAACTTGTGAAAACTGGTGTTCTCCTTAGCCCTCTAATCATTAGAGTCTAATGGGATCTGTACAAAGTCTAGGAGAGCGGGCTTGGGGTAGTCACAGCGGAACATGACTGATCTGAAAGCCTTTGTGAAGAGCCCTGAATCAAAGTTTGCAGTTGCCTGAGCTTTGAATCCCTCTCTCCAGCCGTCCAGTGATGCCACGCTGGTGGCGTTGACCTCAGGGTCATTCTTTTTTAAACAATTATGTTTAATTTGTGAATGCGATTTCCAAATGCAAAAGCTCCCCTGCCCTCCCCTGATTTCCCTCTGTCGAAGAATGTGTGAATTCACACACATCCTGTCCTAACCGTGCAGGGGAAAATTCCGATCAGGAAACGTTGTTCCGCATCCTGGATATTTGAGAGAATAATGCACTGATAACATAACAGTAGGTCTCATAGCAATAGGGCTGCTTCTCTGAGTATGAAAATTGCCGAAGTGTCTTGGGTTATCATCTACTTTACTTCTGGGTTTTGTTTCTCTGACCAGATTGGGCTAAAAGTAAAACAGGAGGTGAAAGCCCTTACTTCTGTTTGTTAAGCTTTCTTCTTCTATCTTTTTTTAAGCAGTCCTCTTTTTTTTTTTTCCTTCTCTTTTGCCTCAATAGAAAGAAAAAAAGTTTTGTCAGCACTCCTGTTTCTTTTGTTGTTTTCTTTTTCTCAGAAGTCTTTTTCTGCTTTTATCCTAATCCCAGTCATGCATGAGAGAACAGTTGTGCTCTGTTGTTTGGCTGTTCTGCTAGTTTTGAATCAGTGGGACTCCCTCTTTGTTCTCTTTATTTTCTGAACACAGAAAGGTAAAAGAGTAGGAATAGGGATTGGAACTCTTAAGAAGAGAAACCTATATTTATTTAGATTTAATTCATTTTTGGGGGCCATGTGGCTAATAATTAAGGAGTTACGGCAAATAGAACTGCGATCTCAGCTTCCTTACCTAGAACATTTTGTTTAACTGGTATCTCTGAAAATAATGCATTTTAACCACAGGCTTCCAATTTGGGTGATTCTTGGAATCTGCTAAATGATTAAATGGATGGCTGTTTCCCACTTGGGTCTGATACTTAGCAGCAGTTGCTTTATGATTCAAACACTGCCTACCTGAGGTGATGCCTGCTTGGGGGTTAGAATGGACTTCATGGTAAAATCATTTTAAAATCACACAAGATTTGCCTGTTACCAGAGCACCAAAGAAGCCTGGGTAGGATTTATATTTACATTTTTATTTTTGTGATTTTTTTTAAGGCATTCAGAAGTGAGACTTGAACTTAGGATGAATATGAGAGGGTTTCATCCTTACAAAACAGCCCCTTTCTGATGTGGTTATCCAACATGGGCTTGCTCCGGGTTGTCATGGTGATAGTGTAGGCCTGAAATTTTTCACAGGCTCAAACTATGAAGTTTTTGAAAACTGTTTTGATTAATTTTTCCTCCACTCCAACTTCTCTCTCACTTCAACTGTTTTCTCTTTTGTTTCACACTTGATTTATGGCAGGTTGCTGTCATTTAAATAGATGTGCATTTTGAAATTCCTCCTTTCTGTGCTAATGCAAAGAAGAAAATAACCCATGCAAGTCATGCTCAAAGAGTTGGTTATTGTTGCTTGCTGGATTTCGACTCTCTGTGGTTGTCGAGCCTAATTCAAAGTAATTCAGGCTCCTCAGTGGGGGCAGTGCATAGCTCCACAGGAAATTATGATAGCAAAAGTCTTCCTGTCGAGCTCTGCACTTGGCACTACAAAGTGCCTCGGGCTGCAGCTACCTGAATAGGGTTGAATTAGACCAGACAACCGCATCATCCCACTTCTTAATCTATTAGAGCGATATACAAGTGGCAATTGTTGATTGCAAAAATGGGATTAAGAGGCTCTTCAAGTGAATTGATTTTCTTGTGAGAACAAAAAGAGGAAAGAGAAGGCTTCGTTTGAATCACACAGCCAGAAAGTTTCATGAATGGGTTCCACTCCAAATGTTAGAATTAAAGCAATCAGTGCTCCTTCCCTCATGGGGTATGCAGGTGAGAGAAATAAACTGCTCTAAAATAGCAAATTATGCGCAAAACCCAAGTTTAAGCCATCTGCATTGCAACACTCCCCCAAATAAAGTAGCCACTGGAAAGCTGTCTAATAATGTGACACAGACAAATGATCCCAGTTGTTCCTCTTTGGCCTTGTGCACTAGTGTCAGCTGCAGTCGGGGTTTGTTGGTGAGTCAGGTGAGTTGTGGATGTTTTCCATGATCCAGTCTCAGATTTGTCCATGAGGATGCTTCTCTCCCTCCCGGGTCAGTGGGTCCATGCTCCCTGTTGAAAAGTTTCCCCATGTGCCAGGTCTCTTTTGAAAAGTCATTTATTGCCTAGGTTTTTTTTTTCCCCCCTTCGGAGTGTCCTTAGATTTTTGACTCTGGATTACTTTGGAAAATGTAAATAGATTCTCTGCTAGTTGGATTAAAATTCTGTTTTACTTTTTCCAAAGTGCCGTTTAGTTTGGAAGGACATTTATCATAGTTATTTGTCTTCTGAAAGCCAAATGGCACTGTCAGCCCTCTGCCACGGGGTGATTGTACAGGCCTTGAAAACATAAACTCTGTTGATTTAAATTCGTATGATGCTCAAAGCTGTAACAAATGACCTCAGGTTGATTGAAAACCCATCAGGATCCTGAAAGAAAACATGCAAAGGATCCACACATGATCTCCCATGTTCGAATATCTAAAATGATATTAAGGCTCACTCGAATGTTGCTTGCTTTCTATGGCATATCATGCATTACAAATGTATCTAGAATGATCATTTATCTGGCGGCTTTAGCTGTCAGAAACTCCAAGAGTGTGGAGAATAGAAATGACACACTGATGCCAGCTGGGGAAAAGAAACTGACCAGAGCAGATGGGGGAAGCCTCCTATTACCTCTGCCTTTAGGATCATGTCACATACTAACCAGCAGTAAATAATTTGGAAAGCCCAAGCCCTTTGACAACACAATTGGCGACAAGCAGTTGAAATGTGTTAGAAGAGGCTCCTGTTTGGGAAGATAAACATAACTCTAAGTGACAATGAACTCTCTGCAGATCTGAGACTTCTCAGAAGAAAATCCTTGTCAATGAATGTAGGAAATGAAAGTGTCCGCCTTTCCCTCACCTATCAGCCTCAGGGGTTAGAGGAGGATGTGATGATGGTGGAGGCCACCTTTGTTTACGAACACAAAGGGGACCATCTCTCCCATCTTCAAAGGCTGCTTCAAAGATCCTTTGGAGAAAAAATGGCACAATTTAGACATTTGACGTTCCTTATGCATACTGATGCTGTGACTTCAAAAGCCCAGTCAACCAAGCTGGTTAGCGAGGTGTTATTTATTTATTTTTCACAGGGAATGTTTTTTTCCCCCCTCTTGTTCTGTTTTCTTAACCTGTTGGAGTCAGTAGCCAATGGCCACATCAGAAACTGCTTGATGGAGTTGTGAGTGTGTTGTGAGTCTGGAGAGACGGCTGAATCTCAGGTCCTGACCCGCAGGGAGCACTGTTTTTGGCAGTAATTTCCAAAGCAAGGTTGAGGGAAAGGGCAGAAACAAAAGAGAACCAGTGCCAGAGGACCCCATGCAGCCAGCAGCACATTGGCTAATGGTTTGAGTTTGCTCTGTGGTATTCTAGCAGCTCGCTGTACAGTCTACCTTGGCAGGTGGAGTTTTGTTTTGTTTTTTTTTTAAGGGAAGCCCTTGTTTAGACAACGTTTGCACAGAGGCTTTCAATAGACTCACAACTGTGAAACTCTCCAAAGACGAAAGAACATGTGCATTTACATGAAAATATAATTGATAGATTTCATGTCCTCCTTTCCCTGCATATTCAAGTAATTCTCTTCCTGGGCGTATTTCACTTGCAACAGCCTTTATTTAAAGCTTAATTCAGAGGAATCACAGTTTGTTAGGTCTTTTCTTTCCCTCTGGATTTTCTCTAAACCCCGAAACAGAGGCATTGGCCTGCATATAACATAGCAAGTATGGGATACAGTAAGTAATAATTGGATATTTATCATAATGTTGCTTTCCCGGAACACTATTCATTAAACTACCCCATATTTAATTATGCCGAAATTAGCACAGGGGAGTGTTTGGCTAGTGTATTTGCACATGCTATCAATTATGTTCTAATAAATTAATTTGCTTTTCAGGATTCACCAGAGGCACCGGTTGGGCCTCTGCGCTCCTGCTTGACTGTTCTGACTTTGAACAGGTTTATTCAGCTGCTGTCTGCTAAGCCCTACAGAAAAGCACAATGGCTGCTGATCGGCCTTTTATGGTTTATTGGAAACTGGTGGTCCGCACTGCGGCTCTGGTCAGTGATTAACCCGCAAGAAAACAAACTACACAGGGCTAAGTTGATGTTGGAGGAGGAATGAGCTCACTTCATTAAGGCTTGAAGAGGAAACCTTTTCTTCTTCGGTGCTTGTTCAAAACTTTTCAGGTCTCTATTTAATCACGTAATTCTCTCTAAGTAGCAAGAGAAGCCTGCTGCACAGCAAGCGGTCTTTTGCCACATGACAACTTAGAAAGATAAATTATATATAAATATCTTCATGGTTTTGTGCAGGGAGGAAACCAATTTTAGTATTACTCTGTGCAACGAATTTACTTGTTTCTTTATTAAAAGAAATAGCTGAGTACATGCCATGCCATTTCATGTGCACAAACAGTGGGGTTCATATTTCTTTGGGGCTTCTCTTTCTCTGATAGCATTATTGAAAACTCAGGTGAAAGGTGCCTCCCTCCCTCCCCGTGATTCTAAACAAGGATTTGAAAGGGGCTGTGGAGGAAGAGAATGAGGGCAAAGCCTCAGATAATACAGATTGTTGCAGAATTGGAAGAAAATAAATCTCTTTCCGGCTAGAATAGAAGGCAGAACAGGATCTGCGTGGTTCTGTTTGGGGGAAGTATTGCATTTCCTAGCATCATCTAATCTCTCTCTCTCTCTCACACATCTGGCAACCTCAACTTTGTAGACCATGAATAAAAATGACAACAGATTTAGATGATTCCGTTCAGTTTTGGCGGCTCCCCACTCTTGGAGAGGAGGGCTCTTCATGGTCTTGAATCGTAAGTCAATAAAGTCATGTCATAGGTGAATGTCAAGGGATTTCAGTGGTTTCTGAATTTAAGGATGTAGCTCACCATTGTTTTGATGAAGCAAATTCAGGGGTCCCAGTAGTGACTTGGGGGGCATCTTACCCTCTTCACTCACCTTCTCAAGGCCCATTTTCCCTATTAGGTCTAGAGAAAGGTGCTCGATTGTTCCTCCCCCCACCTCCACACACATGCTCACATGCACAAGCACTCAAGACATCATTATAAGAAGAGGTTTAATTAATAAAAAATACACAACAAATTTGTAGATGCCATATCAAGGAGAAAAGTTTCACAAAATCTCCATTATTATCAGGTGTGTGTAGGTCTTTAGAAAACTCACCATCACTGGAGAGTAAATCAAGGGGAGGGGAAGGATTCTGCTGTACCGAAAGCCAGATCCTCTGAGCTGGGCACTACCAGCTGCTCTGCTGGCTGCTCCTAACCTGTGCCGTATTCATAATCCTTCCTTCATCACTAATTTGTGCCCCAGTTACAACAAGTTTGCCAGCAGGACTGAAGCTCCGGTTTTCTGATGTCTTCTGGCCTCCACAGCATTATCTGTATCTCTTCCTTTTCTTTTTCCATGCCTCCCCCACTCCCTTTTTTTTTAATAAATTTATTTATTTATTTATTTTTGGCTGCGTTGGGTCTTCGTTGCTGCACGAGGGCTTTCTCTAGTTTCAGCGAGCGGGGGCTATTCTTCGCTGCAGTACGCGGGCTTCTCATTGGGTTGGCCTCTCCTTGTTGCGGAGCATGGGCTCTAGGCGCATGGGCTCCACCAGCTGTGACACGTGGGCTCAGTAGTTGTGGTGCACGGGCCTAGCTGCTCTGCGGCATGCGGGATCCTCCCGGACCAGGGCTCGAACCCGTGTCCCCTGCATTGGCAGGCGGATTCCCAACCACTGCGCCACCAGGGAAGTCCCACCCCACTCCCTTTTGTTGAGAGGGATTTTACAAACCTCTGGATTTGGGGCAGAACCAAACTTCCGGTTGGGGAACCATCTAAATAATCTTTCTTTACTATTCCCTCCACCATCTCCTTACGCAGTGACTCCACTCTGTCAATATCTTTCCCCCACCCCCTTCAGTAGCAACAAATGTGATTAACACTGTCTACCTGCTGATTTGTTGGGATATTCTTGTTTAACTGTTTGATTCTCATGCAAATGTTACATTAGTGCTTCTCACATTCTAATGTGCATCACAAATCACCTGGTGAATCTTGTTAAAATACAGATTCTGACTCGATAGGTCTGGGATGGGGGCCTGAGATTCTGCATATCTAACAAACTCCCAGATGATGCTGACGCGGTGGTTCCTGGACCACACTCTGAGTATGTAGCAAGGCTCTAGACTGGATCTTCCCAGTAACACTTTGAAAAGCAAGGTGTTTTGTGGCAATGTGGGGTTGTTAGAGAATCAAATACTTTAATCAAGGCACAAAAATTTGAACAAAGTTCTTGAGGACTGTTAAAAGGTACCCTAGCATCGGAGCATATGTCCAAGTCCCAATATGAACTAGGCTTTTTTAACATTCAGTAGAAAAGCTTGCTAGTGAATGCATATGCTTTTCTGTATTCTTAAAAAATAAACTTGGTGATAACTACAGGCAAGGAAAAGGCACAGTATGTGCCAAAGTCCACAACTGGGGGGATGGGGAGGAGCTCAATAAATGACCTATCATTATAGGATTTCAGAATCTTAAGGAAATTCACTACTAAATCACATCTTGGTAGTGTCACTGTGAAGAAAGTGTTCCCAGCTGGGTGAATATTTTAGCGCTATAGTGGTATTTCAAAAACTCTTTTAATATTGGTGTAGTATTTATTCTAACCTATCTCAGCTTTAAACATTTTCTGAGTAATGAGATTTGTTAGAGTGGATGCTGGATGAGCTATATATCTTAATCTAGACTGCTGCTTTTTCCCCCTGTAATCCCTAAAATCTTTAGGAAAATATTTTCTATAATCTCTTTAAGCAATTTTAAGCAACTTAATCTTACTGTAGGGTGTTCTTCTTTAAGTCTAACCATAGTAGCTTATGCTGCAATTTATACTATTATTATTTTGTTTAGCCAATATTTGTAATTTATCTGCTATCATCCAGAGATACTGCTAGGTACCATGGGAGAGATAAAGAATTTTAAGACACGGAGTAAACAGATACAAACAGCTGTATAAAAGAATGAGACACAGTCTGTGAAATGATATGGTATAATTTCCAGGATGTATTATATATTATTAAGTGAAAAAGGAAAATTGCTAAATATGGCATGCTTTTTGTGTGATAAATAAGAATATATATATATATATATATATATATATATATATAAAAATTTGTATGTGTATTTTTTCCTTACAAAAACAAATAGAGAAAGGATAAGACAGAATCTATGGGGGTTACTGGAAACTGGGTACAGAGGATAGAAGAAAAACTTCTCTAATGGTAACTTTTTAGAGACTTTTGACTTTTTAACATGTAAATGTTTTACATATTAAAAAAGAAAATTCAATAAAAAGGGATGAAATATCAAATCTTAAAACTTAATACAAATAGAAACAAATGAACCTAACTAAATATCACATTTATAACAAACCACAGAGAGAAAAGAAAATTCAAGTTTCTTTAAAAAATTTTAACACAGTTCTCTGACTATGTGTATCATTAGAATATGTTCTAAGAACAAAAAGAGCTGCATAGTAATTATAAAATTTACTAATTTATTGTTAATAGTACATTATATTTTTGCATATAGGATAAAGCAAATAAGTGAATTTTTTTTTAAAAAACCAATTTATTTTCTTTGCATATTTTGAACACAGTTTTTCTTTTTTTTTAATTTATTTATTTATTTATTTTTGGCTGTGTTGGGTCTTCGCCTCTGTGAGGGCTTTCTCTAGTTGTGGCAAGCGGGGGCCACTCTTCATCGCGGTGCGGGGGCCTCTCACCATCACGGCCCCTCCCGTTGCAGAGCACAGGCTCCAGACGCGCAGGCTCAGCAGTTGTGGCTCACGGGCCCAGTCGCTCCGTGGCATGTGGGATCCTCCCAGACCAGGGCTCGAACCCGTGTCCCCTGCATTAGCAGGCAGATTCTCAACCACTGCGCCACCAGGGAAGCCCCAGTGAAGTTTTAATGTTACTAGGAACCAAGATTTTCACAGTACAAGAAAAGAGGTGTGAGTATAAAGTAATATAAAGTAAAGGAAAGCCCTCTAATGTTAAATTTAAATTAGAAACATCAGTATGAATTCATTTTATGTATGTATGTATGTTTTTCCTAGCTCTAGTCACTCAAAGGGCTTAGGAGTAATGACAACCCAGTGGCAATGAGCAGACCTAGAGCTCAGATACTGGTTTCCAAATACCATTCCCTACTAAAAAGAACCAAGGCCCCTTGGAGAAATGGCTGATTACAGGGCTGGGGCGGAGAAAGTACAAGGTGAGCCTGGAACACTTTAGGTGCTAGAAAGAAAGAAGTACTCAAACACTAATGGGGTCAAGTCGCAAGGACACAGGGATTGGTTTGAAGTGTTCTCACTAATCAAATTTCAGACAATTTTAACATCATAAATAATGATCTTGGTAATGTATTATAATGAAATGAAAACAATCCATGAGTCTGAAGTGATGGGGGTGGGCGGTGAGGTGGAAGGAAAGCTCTTCTTTTCAGAGTAATATTAATTTTCAAATGTGGAAAAAATGACAGAATTAGAAACAACATTTTCCAACCTCCAATGTGATAATTAATCAGGCAAGGATCATCAATGGCTGCCAAAACCATTGAGTGAAAATTAGTTTGGGCAACAGGATATTCACATGGTGTCAACGTATCACCCCACAGATTAATGACCAATTACAAAGGGAACAATGTGGTTTTACCGTGGTGAGATGTGATAGTCACCGCTTCAAGTGATCAGTCTTAGGATCACCCATATGACATTATGTGCCTCCTGATGTGATAAAATAACAAGTACACAACAGCATATATGAAGTACTTCTGCCTAAGAGTGTTTAACCTGAATCTAATCATGAGAGTGTAATCAGAGACATCCTGAATGTGGGATAGTCTACAAGACAACTAGCCAGAACACATGGAAAAAAGTTTTGTCAAGAAAACAAAATGGGGAAGGGATTGTTCTAGGTTAAAAGACTGAAGAGACATGGCCATTAAATGCAGTGTACAAAGCTTCATTGGCGCCTGGATTGGGAAAAAGAAAACATAGGAGGCATTTGGGGGACAGTTGGGGAAATTTGAGTATATACTGTATATTAAGATGATTTTATGGAATGATTATTAACTTTCTTGGGTATGATAATGGTATTGTGATTATGTAGGAGATTGTCCTTGTTCTTAGGAGATACGTATTGAAGTATTTAGGAGTAAAATCTCATGATGTCTAAAAAATAAAATAAATTTTACACATTTTAACTATTAAAAAAATCTCATGGTCTGCAAATTGTTTTCAAATGTATTAATATATGATATATGTGTGTCATGGTATGTGATATACCTGTACATACATATATGTATATATAAGAGAGAGAAAGCACATACAGCAAGATGTAAACAAATTGGTGAATCCAAGTGAAGTATATACAGGAATTGAATGTACTAATTTTTCAACTTTCCTGAATATTTGAAATTTTTCAAATTAAAAATGTATAGGTGGGGGGAGGACATTTTGTCATCCACAGAATTGCTGGAAAGGCAGGAGAACTAGACTTAGAAAATAGGCAGGAACAAGAGTGGCTCTGCAGCCGTAGCCACGATCATGCTCCAAATCCTATATAGCGAGGACACTGCTGTAGCTGCTGTGGAGCCCTGAACTCCAGACTTCTGTACCTACACACTGGTCAGGGCTGTGGCCTCCAGTATGATTTCTCCCTCTCTGCTCTGTGTGTCACTAGGATCCATGCCTGTGATCAGCCGAGTCAGATCATGTGCCCATACCCTAGCTGCAGGAAGTGTTGGGAAAGGCTTTTTTAGCTTCTATGGTGAGAGAGAAGCTCTGCCTCACTCAGACTCATTTGATAAGAGATCCCCAAACGTAAGATTCATCCACACATGAGAAGGGGGTTCAGAAGCTGTCTTTCTATGGCAGCCCTTAATCTAAGCTATAAATCATCAGTGGCTAGACAGTGTAGATCATTATGAAGTCACTTGTCTCCATGTTCTGTTCTAGTTCAAACCCTTAGCTGGGCTTTCTGAATCTGCCGATTACATTAATGCAAACCCAGGTAGACCACAACTACACGTTGGAAATTAGAGAAAAGTTGAAACAGAAAAGATAAACAGAGATGCGAGTCCCTTGTGAAATTAACCAAGATCCACACATCATGAATGTAGAGTAAGTTATTTGGAGTAAATCATGCAGCCCAAAGTGTGATTTGCATGAGATTAAGGTGTATCCCTAGTTTTCATCAGGAAGCAAACAACCTTAAATGAGCTAAAGGCTTAGAAGTCAGAGCGTATTATAAAAGTTGGATGCTATATGTTCAAATAGCTAAAAGGGAGCACCAACATGGAGAAAAAGAAGTATGTGACTTTAGCACAACCCCAGGGACGAGAGCCCTGTCAGGCTAATGTGAATACTTCTATTTCCTTGATAAGTCTCTCTCCGCAGTGATAAGGGTGACTCACCAGGCTGCCATAGCTTGATGACATTATTCCTCAATTCAATTTATTGTAATCATCATCAACAACAGCCAGTTATTGAGCGCTTCTCGTGTGCTCATTACTGCAAATACGAAGAAGAATAAGGCCCTTGAGGATCTTATAATCCACTTGGAGAGAGAGAAGATATACACAAAAGATAAATAACAATAAAAGGTAGCACATAAAGACCAAATGAGGAGTGCAGACAAGTGCTGAAGAAGGTCAGATGAGGGACAACATACTGTGGGGTGGGATGGTAACCCAGGCTTCCTTGAGGAAATGAACATTAGAGGAAGGGTTAATTTGCATAAAAGCAGGGAGGTTGTTCAAGGCTGCCATTCCAGGTAAGCCTAAGAACATGGGCCAAGGTGTTTGAAGGCTTGACTTTGTGTGTGTGCTTGGGGAAGGGGAGGCAGGGAGGATGGAAGCCAGTTTTCCTGTGACAAAAACATACAGAGGTTGTAGAGTGCATGGCTAGGTGAGCTGGGTAAGCTAAGGGCCTTGAAGAGCCTTGATGCAGGGCAAGAATTTGAAGAGATTAGCTCCTAGGTTAGCTGACCTCCTCTTCTTTCTTATATTTGGATGCTTCCTTCACTTGCTTATTTGTCTCCTTTCATTATTTTACTTCTAATTCCTCACCTGCAAGTGACTTGTTAAACCGCTTATTCCATGAAACAGTGCTTTTTAAAGGTTTCCAGTGATTTCTTTGCCATCAAGTCAAGCAGCCTACTCTCAGTGCTCATTCTCCTTGACCCTCTACAGTGTTTGGTACCACTTTGATGACGTCACTTTCTTGCTCAAAACCTTCATCGGTTCATTGTTGCTTTCAGAACAAAATTGAGTCCCTTAGATAATGATCTAAGACCCTTGCTCCAAAGGCTGGCCTCAACTCTCCTTCCACTTTTATAATAATAGCTACCATTTATTGAATGCTTTCTTTGCGCCAGCCACTGTGGCAAGCCTTTTTCATATGTGATCTCATTTAATGCAAAAACTCTGTGAGGCAGATCCAGTTAACCTTCATATTTAAAGTGTAGAAACTGAGGCACAGCTTACAACTCCGGTCTCACAGTATCACATGAAGTTAATACCTATACATCTAGATGCATACTTATCATCTCGATTTGGGTGTATATTACTTATTTCAAACTTAAGATATTCAAAACTGAACCCTTTATTTTCCACATTCCCTAAACCTTCTCCCCCTACAATCTTTCCCCATTTTTGGGAGGTGATAACTCCACTATTCAAGTTTTTCAGGCCAAAAATCTTGGAGATGCCTTTGAGTCCTCTCCTCTTTTAAAACCACACATCTAATCCATCAGTTTACCATCAAAATATATCCAGAATATAACCATTTCTCACCACCTCCAACTCTATACTCCTGGTCTAATTTACTGACTACTTCTCACCTTGATTACTGGAATAGTTCTGTACCTAATTTGCCCACTTTCACCTTTGCTCCCTACCGAAGTTTCTCAATGTAGCAGCCCCAGACAGATACTGTTAAATAAAAGTCATATTGCATCATACCTCTTCTCAGAAGTTTTCCAATGGCTCTCATCTCACTCAGTGTAAAATTTAAAGTCTAAATCATGGCCTATTGTTACCTCCTCAAATCTGACCCAAGCTTCCATCCCTCGCTCCCTCAGTAACTCCTCTCTAGCCGCTCTGGCCTCTGTACTGTTTCTTGAACAGTTCAATATGTCCTCACCTCAAGGCATTTGCACTTATTATTGCCTCTGCTACAAATGCTTTTCCCCAAGAAATCTTAAGAGTTTACTCCTTTGTTTCTTTCAGGTCTCTTTTGAAATGGTAACTCGCCAGAGAAATCTTCTCTGATGACCTATACAAAATAGCCAACTCCCCTCCACTTACCCCACTCTCTAGATCCTTAGCTTAATGGATTTTTCTTTGTAGGTAGCACTTATCACTAATTGATACACTGGAATGTAGGATTTCAATGAATATTTGTTGAATGAATAAAAGAAGGTATTTGTCCAAAGGAAATGGCAGAGCCAATATTTGAAGCCAGAAATATCTGGCTCTATATCTGATGTTTCAAACCATTATATGCCTACTGTTTCCCTATATATACTTTCTGTTCCAGCCAAACTATGCTGGTGTCTGTTGAAGAATATAGCACAAGTAAAATGCCATATTTTTATCCTCATCCCTCTCATATGAACATACACCCAAACAAACACCAAGAAATTCTCAACAGTATATGTCAAACACACTTTTAAAAGCATAAATAGACTCACAAGAAAGCGTAGGAAGTCCTCAGGGACAAGAAATGAAGAAGGAACTGAAAACTATAGATGCAAAAGTCTTACATTTTAGAAAATTGAACCAGCAATATATAAAAAGGATGCCACATCATAGCCAAGTGAGATTTATGTCAGTAATGCAAGACTTATTTACCATTTGAAAATCAATCAGTGTAATTCACCATATTAAAAGAATAAAGGAGTAAAAACATCTCAATAAATGCAGAAAAAGCACTTGAGAAAATTCAAAATCCATTCAAAATAAAAACTCTCAGCCAACTAAGAATAGAAGGGAACTTTCTCAACCTGATAAAAGATATCTATGAAAAACATATGAGTAGCATCATACTTAATGGTGAAAGACTAAATGCTTTCCCCCTAAGATTGAGAATGAGGCAAGAATGTCTGCTTTCACTACTTCTATTCACCATTATACTGGAGGTGCTGTGAAAAATAAAAGCCATACAGATTGAAACGGAAGAAATAAAACTGTCTCTTATTCTTGGTGATATGGTTGTCTACATAGAAAACTCTATGGAATTTACAAAAACACAACTGACTCAAAAGGAAGGAGTGAGGTTTAAAAATTGAGAACAAAGAAATTGGTAAACATGGGTAAAACTAAACATAGTAAGGAGAAAGACTGAAAATGAATGAGCTAAGAATCCAATTTAAGAAATTAGAATAAGAACAAATGAATAAAATTACTAGTAGAAGGAAAGAGTTAATAAAGAGCAAAAATTAAATAGAAATTAAAGATATGATAGGGTCATTAGAGGCAAAAGTTGTCTTTTTGACTAATAAAATAGACAAACTTCTGACAGGATTAATATTGAGAAAAGATAGAAAGCACAAGTAAGATTAGGAATGAAAATACAGTTGCTTCAGAAATTAAACATAGTAAGAGGTTATTATGAACAATTTAATACTAATTCATTTGAAAACATAGATAAAACAGATAAATTCCTCGGAAAATATGTTATGGAAGTGAATGAAAGAAGAAATAGAGAACTTTCATTGTCTTCTAAACAATAAACATCATTTAAAAATTATCTTTCTGCAAAGGTAACACCAGGCCCAGATAGTTATATAGACAATTCTTTCCAAGTATTAG
This sequence comes from Balaenoptera acutorostrata, assembly GCF_949987535.1. Classification (NCBI taxonomy): domain Eukaryota; kingdom Metazoa; phylum Chordata; class Mammalia; order Artiodactyla; family Balaenopteridae; genus Balaenoptera; species Balaenoptera acutorostrata. The sequence continues at coordinate 118,781,126 of NC_080085.1, forward strand.
TGGAACAGGTAATGCTAATATTATACACTCACTTTCCCAGTGAATTGAAAGGAAGGAAAGCTCCTTAACTCCTTTCTCATGCGGTTCTCGCCTGATTTTAGGACAGTATGAGAAAGGAAAATTATGGGCCAATCTCAGTTGTAAACATTGACACAAAAATCCAAAATGAGTTATTAGCAAACTGAATCCAGCAAGATATGGAAAAAATACATCATGACCAAATTTTCTTTAAGCCAAGAAAAAAAGAGAGTTTAACATTAGGACATTTATTAATTTAAATCACTATATTAATAGATTAAAGAAGAAAACAACACAATCATCTCAATAGATAGAGAAAAATATTCATGCAAACTTCATTTTTAATAGTGAAACATTAGAAACATTCCTTTTAAATTCAGGAAGAAGACAAGGGTATATGCTGCTAAACTCCTATTCAACATTTTATTAAAAGTTATAGCAACAGTAACAAAACAAGAGGAAAGAAGAGTTGTGGATTGGAAAATAAGAAACAACACTGCCACTATTCACAGATAATTGTTTATGGAAAAATCCAAGAGAATTTGCAAACTATTTGGAATAAGAAAGGCTACCGGATATAATATCAATATTCAAAACTTGATTGTGCTCTTAGACACCAGGAATGGAGAATTAGAACATGGAATTTAAAAAAATCACTTACAAGAGCAATAAAAACAAGTTATGGGTGCTTAAATCAACCTCATGCCTCAGATCTTTGGCTCATGTCTCTCCTCTGTCTAAAATACTTTTACTTTGACTTTCATAGATCAACATCCAATTCAGTTGGATGTTCAGGTGGACATTTCATAATACGTTCTTTAACTACCTCAGTTACAAATGACTTTTTCCTCTGAAGTATTGTACCTCTACTTTGTACCATTATTAAAATACTGACCTTAAACTACCAGTAAATTGATTTATATAATTTGTCATCTTTCACTAGATCATAGTCTACTGGAAGGCAAGATAGGGATCATGTATTGTTCTTTACATATCTCACAGAACATAGCACAAAGTCTTACACATAGTAGATGTTTAATAATGTTTATTGAATAAATTAATAGCTTCCTAAACAAACAATTAATTGACTTTACAGCTTATAAATCTGTCTCTGTTGTATTCACAAATCCATTGTTTGATGTTTCCGGAGTTTCTGGACCAGTCAGGCTGATACCCAGCCCTTGTGATGCCAGCCAGTCTTGAGGCCCAGTCTATTGCCAGCTTTTCTTATTTCTCTCAGGAGGCACAGTGGGCATTTAGGTAAATTCCTGTTGACTATTAAAATTCAGTACCAGTAGAACCACTGGTTTAAGAAAAATTCCATTGCATTGGATGGAATAAAAACAAAAGAAATCAATGACACTCCCAAATCTGCTCTTCACTTAGCTACTTTATTTGAGGTGGTGGCCCCAACTATTTTCCCCCTGCCTCGGGCATGATTATTCTATAGCCTATTTTGTTAACCATTCACTATTCTAGTCACAGATCGTTGGACTGGGCGCCATCATAATTAACTGCAAGGCAGCCAGCTGTGCTGGCCCCAGGGAGCTCTGCTGCCTCTGAAGTGGCTGGCTTGAACTCTGTCCAGTACAGGTGCTCAACACCCACTGTCACCAACCCAACACAATCAAATGCTGTCTTTGTGAAGAAAAAAGCTGAGAGGCAGAGTTCCAAGCAATATTTAGTGATAAACTTAGTTGCTTATTAAACTGGGAGCACGTCTCAAAGCTGAGTGAATTGGGGCCTGGAGTTTGTGTGTAGCTGGTGGGGCCCTTTCCCATTCTGTCTTGTATTTTTGTGCAGTCTTAAACATACATGGCTGTCATTATTCAGTGATCAGCTCTTCCTTGTGACTCTGAAAAACCTGAGCAGCTGAATCAGTGCAAATGTTCAGCCCTCTTGCATTCTTTCTCCTTTAGATATCATCCACCTCCCCACCCCCCTCCCCACCTCCATCTTTCTCATAGTTTTGCCCTTGGCTCATTCATTATCTACTTCCGCTGAAATATACTATCTCACAAAACAGAAAGACCAAAGGTACAGCAGATTTTTATTTGGTTGATTTTCAGTGATATCATGAAAATCTTGGGATCTTTCCATCTCTTAGCTCTGACATTCTCAGTGTAAGCTTTGTCCTTAGGCTTGTAGCAAGATAGCTGCAACAGTTCCAAATATAGCAACATCTGGAAGATGTAGACAGACCATGTTTTTATATGCCTCTCTTTTAGAAATGAGCAAACTTTCCCCAAAAGCTGTATAGCAGTTGTCTCTTCAAATGTAATTGACCAGAATCAGGTCATGTAACCATTCCCAACCCTGTCATCACCAAGGGAGTGGGATCCCCTTAGACCAATGGTTGTCACACTTTAGAGCGCATCAGAATCACTTGGAGGACTTACTTTAAAACACAGAGTGCTAGGCTGCACCCACAGAGTTTTTGATTCAGTAGGTCTGAGTGGGGACCAGGAATTTGCAATTCTAACATGTTATTAGGTGATACTGATGCTGCTGAACTGGGGACCACACTTTGAGAACCACATGGCTACATGAGGCAGGGATGGACCCCTGATCAAAACTGGGATTCTGTTAGGAAAGAAAAAGAAAGAACCAATACTGGGGTGTCAACCCAGAATGTCCACTGAAAATCAAAACTTGAAGTTTACTTCTACTTTTCCTGATTCTTACAGGAGCAACAAGACATTGTACAAAGCTGTAGACGGAGAGGGCGGGAACATCATCATTCTCCTCTCCAAGTTCTCTAGTGTTCAAGGCTCATTCACCCTCCCCTTTAAAACGAGGCCACTATAATTTGAGCTTGTACATTCCATGATTGCAAGTAGTCTAGTCTTTTACTGGGTTCTCTTCCCCATGTATTTTTTTTAATTGAAGTACAGTTAATTTACAATGCTGTGTTAGTTTCAAGTGTATAGCAAAGTGATTCAGTTATACATATATATATTATATATATTCTTTTTCAGATTCTTTTCCATTATAGGTTATCATAAGATATTGAGTATAGTTCCCTGTGCTGTACAGTAGGTTCTTATTGTTTAGCTGTTTTATATATAGTAGTGTGTATATGTTAATCCTAAACTCCTAATTTATCTCCACCCCCCCTCACTATCCCCTTTGGTAACCATAAGTATGTTTTCTATGTCTGTGAGTCTATTTCTGTTTTGTAAATAAGTTCATTTGTATCGATTTTTTTAGATTCCACATATAAGTGATATCATATGATATTTGACTTTCTCTGTCTGACTTACTTCACTTAGTATGATAATCTCTAGGTCTATCCATGTTGCTGCAAATGGCATTATTTCATTCTTTTTTATTGCTGAGTAGAATTTCATTTGTGTGTGTGTGTGTGTGTATATATATATATATATATATATATATATATATCACATCTTCTTTATCCATTCATCTGTCGATATATGTGTAGATTGCTTCCATGTCTTGGCTATTGTAAATAGTGCTGCTATGAACATTGGGTTACATTTTTTCGAATTAGAGTTTTCTCCAGATATATCCCCAGGAGTGGGATTGCATGATCATATGGTAACTCTATTTTCAGTTTTTAAGGAACCTCCATACCGTTCTCCACAGTGGCTGCACCAATTCATATTCCCACCAACAGTGTAGGAGGGTTCCCTTTTCCCTACACCCTCTCCAGCATTTATTATTTGCAGAGTTTTTATTTTATTTTATCTTTTTATTTTATTTTGTATTGGAGCATAGTTGATTAACAATGTTGTGTTAGTTTCAGGTGTACAGCAGAGTGATTCAGTTATACATGTACATGTATCAATTCTTTTTCAAATTCTTTTCCCATTTAGGTTATTACAGGATATTGAGCAGTGTTCCCTGTGCTATACAGTAGGTCCTTGTTGGTTATCTTTTTATTTTTTAACATCTTTATTGGAGTATAATTGCTTTACAATGGTGTGTTAGTTTCTGCTTTATAACAAAGTGAATCAGCTATACATATACATGTATCCCCATATCTCTTCCCCCTTGTGTCTCCCTCCCTCCCACCCTCCCTATCCCACCCCTCTAGGTGGTCACAAAGCACCGAGCTGATCTCCCTGTGCTATGCGGCTGCTTCCCACTAGCTAGCTATTTTACATTTGGTAGTGTGTATATGTCCATGCCACTCTCTCACTTCGTCCCAGCTTACCCTTCCCCCTCCCCGTGTCCTCAAGTCCATTCTCTACGTCTGCGTCTTTATTCCTGTCCTGCCCCTAGGTTCTTCAGAACCATTTTTTTTTCTTAGATTCCATATATATGTGTTAGCATATGGTATTTGTTTTTCTCTTTCTGACTTACTTCACTCTGTATGACAGTCTCTAGGTCCATCCACCTCACTACAAATAATTCAATTTCGTTTCTTTTTATGGCTGAGTAATATTCCATTGTATATATGTGCCACATCTTCTTTATCCATTCATCTGTCAATGGGCATTTAGGTTGCTTCCATGACCTGGCTATTGTAAATAGTGCTGCAATGAACAGTGGGGTGCACGTGTCTTTTTGAATTATGGTTTTCTCTGGGTGTATGCCCAGTAGTGGGATTGCTGGGTCATATGGTATTTTTAGTTTTTTAAGGAACCTCCATACTGTTCTCCATAGCGGCTTACCAATTTACATTCCCAGCAACACTGTAGGAGGGTTCCCTTTTCTCCACACCCTCTCCGGCATTTATTATTTGTAGATTTTTTTATAATAGCCATTCTGACTGGTGTGAAGTGATATCTTATTGTAGTTTTGAATTGCATTTCTCTAATAATTAGCAATGTTGAGCATCTTTTCATATGCCTCTTGGCCATCTGGATGTATTCTTCGGAGAAATGTCTATTTATGTCTTCTGCCTGTTTTTTTATTGAGTTTCATTTTTTTTGATATTGAGCCGCATGAGCTGTTTGTAAATTTGGGCGATTAATCCCTTGTCAGTCGCATCATTTACAAATATTTTCTTCCATTCTGTGGGTTGTCTTTTTGTTTTGTTTATGGTTTCCTTTGCTGTGCAAAAGCTTTTGAGTTTAATTAGGTCCCATTTGTTTATTTTTGTTTTTATTTCCATTACTCTGGGAGACGAATTGAAAAAGATATTGCTGCGATTTATGTCAGAGAGTGTTCTGCCTTTGTTTTCCTCTAGGAGTTTTATAGTGTCCAGTCTCACATTTAGGTCTTTAATCCATTTTGAGGTTATTTTTGTGTATGGTGTTAAAGAATGATCTTATTTCATTTTTTTACATGTAGCTGTCCAGTTTTCCCAGCACCATTTATTGGAGAGACTGTCTTTCCTCCATTGTATAGTCTTGCCTCCTTTGTCATAGATTAGGTGACCATAGGTGCCTGGGTTTATTTCTGTGCTTTCTATTCTGTTCCATTGATCTATATTTCTGTTTTTGTGTCAGTACCATACTGTTTTGATGACTGTAGCTTTGTAGTATAGTCTGAAGTCAGGGTGCCTGATTCCTCCAGCTCCATTTTTCTTCTCCAGATTGCTTTGGCTATTCAGGGTCTTTTTTGCCTCCATACAAATTTTAAGATTTTTTGTTCTATATTTGCAGAGTTTTTAATGATGGCCATTCTGACCTGTGTGAGGTGATACCTCATTGTTGTTTTGATTTGCATTTCTCTGATAATTAGTGATATTGAGCATCTTTTCATGTGCTTGTTGGCCATCTGTATGTCTTCTTTGGAGAAATGTCTATATAGGTCTTCTGCCCATTTTTTGATTGGGTTGTTTGTTTTTTGATATTAAGCTGTATGAGCTGTTTGTATATTTTGGAAATTAGTCCATTGTCAATCGCATTGTTTGCAAATATTTTTTTCCAGTCCATAGGTTGTCTTTTCATTTTGCTTACGGTTTCCTTTGCTGTGAAAAAGCCTTTAAATTTAATTAGGTCCCATTTGTTTATTTTTGTCTTTATTTCCATTCCCCACGTATTTTTTTATAAATTTATTTATTTATTTATTTATGGCTGCATTGGGTCTTCGTTGCTGCATGCGGGCTTTCTCTAGTGGCAGCAAGCGGGGGCTACTCTTCGTTGCTGTGCGCAGGCTTCTCATTGAGGTGGCTTCTCTTGTTGTGGGGCACAGGCTCTAGGTGCACAGGCTTCAGTAGTTGTGGCACGTGGGCTCAGTAGTTGTGGCTCGCAGGCTCTAGAGGGCAGGCTCAGTAGTTGTGGCACATGGGCTTAGTTGCCCTGTGGCATGTGGGATTTTCCCGGCCCAGGGCTCGAACCCCTGTCCCCTGCATTGGCAGGTGGATTCTTAACCACTGCGCCACCAGGGAAGTGCCCCCCTCCATGTATTTTTGAGAATCCTCATGGCATAGTGACAAATATGTCCTTGCTGTTACTAGTCACCTTAGACTTCTGTACCTTTAGGCCACCTTGGCCACCCTCCTGTATTGCTGGAGCTGAATCATTATCACAAGCCCTTCTTTTTATTGGAGGTTTGAAACAACAAGAAGAATTTTAACAGGAGAAAAGCTCAAAATTGTACTTTAGACAATGTGGCTTCTACAATCCATTTGCCCTAGAATCAGTATAACTGTGCCCAGGTGATCTCCTACTAGCCTTCTCTCTTATTAGCTGCCAGCCCACCACTGTGGTGGGGAGCCAACCTACCTATCTTCACTGGGAATGACCTTGACTATATAGTCTAGTCAAAGTCCCAATACCCTCCCCTGTACACCAGAGAAAAAACTTTCCTATCATTATCAGAATCCTTAAAGAGATGCAAGCTTGTAATTAAGATAACTGATATCTTTTTACATTATTGTGCAAATCTGTTTAGCCCCACATTTCCCCAGACTTCTCCATTCCAAAATTGGATTCTGGCTTTATATTTGCATAGATAAGCTAATCATCTCTATTAACAATCTATTGCTGTGTAAGGAATCTTCCCCCCCCCCGATTTAGCAGCTTAAAACAAACAACATTATCTCACAGATTCTGTACATCAGGAATCCAGGAGTAGAGTAGGTGGGTCCTTATGGTTTATAGTCTCTCATGAAGTTGCAGTCAAGCTCTCAGCTGGGTCTCATCTGAAATCTTGCTTGGGGGAACATCTGCCTCTAAACTTATGTGTTTGCTGGTTAGTTCCTCACTGGCTATTTCCTCACCATAGGCTCCCTTGGGTGTTCTCTTGACATGCAGCTGGCTTCCCCAGTGTGAGTGATTCAAGAAGTAGCAAGAGCAAGAGAGAACCCAAGATGGAGGCCATTATATTTTATATCCTTATTTCAGAAATGACATACCAACATTTCTGCCATATTCTATTGATCACACGGACCAACCCTGGTCTAACGTGGGAGAGTGTGTGAATTCACAAGGGTGTGAATATCAGGAGGCAGGAGTCACTGGGGTCATCGTGGAACATCGTGATTCCAAATATTTACCCCTAATGAGAACTGTGCATCCACTCATAGACAAACAGGAGAAAAGCTGCTTTCAACCTTAAAATGGCCATTTTCTCTCTTCTGGCCATCAAGATTTTTTAAGTTAATAGGGTCCAGTGTCAGAGCATTTAAACATCTTAATATTTCTAATTCAAATATATTTGGTAAGAAATAGCCATAAAGCTGAAATAAAGGGAGGTTTGCCTTTAACTACCTACATCATTGTTTGAATATACATTTTTCCTGATCATATGGAAATCTAACTAAAGTGCAGAAAAATTAATTCTAAGTACACTAGCAGCTAGAGATTGCCCCATATCTAATTATGTTTTAGTCATAATTACTTGCATTAATTTTCACTCTTTTTATTAGTCACATCCCCTTGAAGCTGTAACCACTTGTCATATCATCTTCTGGCTGTTATCTTTGCCCTGGTGCCCAGGCTCTGTAGAGAGAAATGTGAAATCCTTTCTCTTCTCACTGGAATCTATCAGAATCCATACTGCCACCACTATATACTTTTTGGAAATTAAAATCACTTTTTCTCATATATGACATAATTTAATCCTCACAACACCCTTGTAAAAATGTTTTTTAAAAATATTTATTTATTTATTTTATTTATCTGGCTGCGCTGAGTCTTAGTTGCGGCAAATGGGATCTTCGTTGCCGCGTGCAGGACCTTTAGTTGCGGCATGCATGCGGGATCTAGTTCCCTGACCAGGGATCAAACCCAGGCCACCTGCATTGGGAGCTTGGAGTCTTAACCACTGGACCACCAGGGAAGTCCCACCCTTGTAAAAATGTTGTTATCCCATTTTATAGATGAGGAAGCTGAAACTGGAGAGGTTAAGTTAGTTTCCTGAGATCCTACACCTAGCACAGTAAGTGGCAGTGCCAGGATGTGAACCCAGATGCTCTGACCCTCAGGGAAAATTTTTTGAACTTTAAATTGAAATGCAACACCCATTTATAAAGGTGCATAAATCGTAAGTGTAAACCCCAGTAAATTATGACAAAGTGAACACAGCTGTGTAAGCAGAGCCCAGATCAAGAAACAGAACTCAGCACCCAGAAAGCCCCTTTCTGCCTCCTTCTAGTCACCACTCCCCCAAGGGTAATCAGTACCTTGATTTCTAATGGCATAAATCAGTTTAGTCTTGTGGAATCATCTACTATGAATTATGTTGTATGGGGCTTCTTCCTTTGTGAGATTCATCCATGCTGTTGATTAGGGTTGTAGTTCATTCATTCTTATTGGGCACTTCACATCTGTGATATTCTTCTAAAAAATTCATAAGCTTAGTGTAATCATGAGAAAACATCGGCAAACCCAAATTGAGGGATGCCGTACAAAATCCATGACCTGTACTCTTCAAAACCCTCAAGGTCATGAAAAACAAGGAAATACTGAGAAACTGTCACAGTCTGGAGGAGACTAAAGAGACATGACGACTCAATGCCATATGCTGTCCTGTATTGGCTCCTGGAACAGAAAAAGAACATTAGTGGAAAAATTGGTGAAATCCAAGTAAAATCTGTAGTAGGGTTAATAGTACAGTACCATCGATAGTTGCTTAGTTTTGACAAGTGCACCATGGTTAATGAAAAGTGTTTATTGGAAGCTGGTTGAAGAGTATATGAGGGGGAAAAAGAATACATGAAAACTCTCTGTACTATATTAACAACTTTTCTGTAAATCTAAAATTATTCACAAATAAAAAAATTTTTTAATGGAAAATTTGAGTAACAGTTTTACCTAAGATGTACAAATGGCTAACAAACACCTGAAAAGATGCTCAAACTCATTAGCCGTTGCTGGTGGGAATGTAAAATGGTATGGCTGCTGTGGAAAACTGTTTGGCAGTTTCTCAGAGAGTTACACATGAAATTACCCTGTGACCCAGCAATTCCACTGCCCAACAATATTTGATTAGGGTAATGTGAAGTGTTATGACTAATTTTATTTTGACTTTCCACAATTAGAGTTATGGATTTGACAAAGATCAGCATATAGATGCCAAGTAAAGCCACTGGAGTAGAGGAGTTCCCCCAGCTTTCTGGCTTTAGTAACGGGGTGGATGAGAGTTCCACCTATTAAAATGGGGAAGGCTGGAGAAAGAATAGGCTTTGGGGGAGAACGCAATTCAGGAATTTTCTTTGGGGTTGTTAAGCTGGAGATAGCTGTAAAGGAATGTTAAATGCACAGTTAGACATATGAAACTGGAGAGGTCTGGTTGTAAATATCATTTGGGGGGTAAAGTTGTATCAGTCTTTATTAAGCACACACTGTCCAGGACATGTTCTATTTGCTATGGCTGCTCTAGGGAGGTGATTTTGTGGGTCCATGAAGGTCAGTTTAAGGGTTCTTTTTGTCTTCTGTACAGACTATTCAGATGGCATCGTCTGCTACATGAACTACAGTGTCATTGTCACTTCACCTGAGATGACTGCTTTCTGAAGGCGTTTTCAACCTGCTAATAATGGTTATTCTCCATCAGAGTGCTCAGTCTGTCTGGGGGAAGAATTTTGCTGACTGCAATTTGAAGTTGCCATTCATTTTAAGGGGAGTGTAGATAAGCTCACATGGGGGTGGGGCTCAGCTTGAGGGTTGACTTCCTACTCCCGGATATTGTAGGTGGACCTCACAGTCATGGTGGGCAGTGCCCCCTTTTAGGCAAATCCATCACCAGCACAGTCCCTTCAACAGGGCAAAATATAGAATCTTATAGAAGAGTGGCTCTTCAGTTCTCAGACCCTCTTTATAGAATGGAATGGTTCCTGGTGTCATAACCAGTCTGAATTGTCTCAGACAGGTGAGGCTGGGAAAGACGGTCTTATTCCTGGAACAGAGGTCTGGTAGGGGAGCTGAACAAAGTGGTCAAAAGCAGCTGGCTTAGGAGAGGAGTGAAACTAAACACTGCATATGATCCTGGATTGAAAGAAAATTGCTATAAAGATTATCATTGATAACATTTGAATATGGGCTGTCTGCATGCTAGATAATAATACTGTATCAGTGCTAAACCTCCCACACCTAATAATTTAGCTATATTTATCCAAGAGAATGTACCTCTTCCCAGGAGATTTACAGGGAAGTGTCTAGGGACAAAAGTTCAGGATATCGGCAACTTACTCCCAAATAGCCCGGCAAAAGCAACAATAATAATGATAACAATATGTGCATGTGTATGCACGTGTGGAAAGAGAGAGATGGAGGGAGAGGTGTGGGATGTCAAGTGTGGCCAAATGTTAACCATTAAATCTACATGAAGGGTAAAAGTTCACTACACTATACTTTGAATTCTTCTGTAAGTTTGAAAGTTTTTTCAAAGTAAAATGTTGGCGGCTCAAAGCAAAAGAGAAAGCTGGTCTAGGTAGCCAGGAAACCTAGGTTCAGGGAGGAAAGAAGAGTCCGATAAAAATGTGGAGGGGTCTGGGGTAACTGCTCAGAGTAGGTGTTCTGTGCTTTTTGGTCTTGATATGTCAGGAAGTGAGCTCAGTGTGATCGAGCAAACCTGAGGCGTCTCAGAATTGAATCGCTTGTGAGGGTGCAGTTTGGCTGACTGTCTCACAGTCTACTAGTGAGCATGGAAACTGATATATTGATACTTTTCCAAATTCCCTTCTAGAAAGATATTATCAGGAAGGCTAACTTGTCCAGACCTTGTGTGTGTGTGTGTGTGTGTGTGTGCGCGTGCGCGCTCATCTCTGTGTTTTTATTTTTTCCCAGCTTTATTGAGGTATAATTGACAGATAAAAATAGCACATATTTAAGGTGTACAACATGATGTTTTGATATACTTACATATTGCAAAATGAGTACCACAATCAAGCTAATTAACACATCTATCACTTCACCATTTTTTGGGGTGTGGTAAGAACACTTAATATCTACTCTTTTGGCAAATTTGAAGTATACCATGCAGTATTATTAACTATACCTTTGTTTAAATGTAATTCCATTTCTTTTTGTAAATATATGTAATACACACACATGCAACTCAAAGCACAAACTCTCCCTGGGTATACAAATTTTTGAATTATCTCCCTAGAGGTGGCCATTGAAGCCTAGAGAGAGTATAAAGTGCAAACATCAAGGAACCTGCAGTAGAATCCCAGAGGGTCCAATAGCAAAGGAGTAGCCAATAAAGGAGGCCAAAAAACAATCCTAAAGAGGTATGGAGAGAGTTGACAACTTTCCTAAGAGAAGAAAATGCTTCAAGGAGAAGGGAGTGGCCTACAGTCTAGAACTGCCTTGACCAATATGGTAGCCACTAGCCATAAGTGGATATTTAAATTTAAATTAAATAAAATTAAGAATTCAGTCATTAGTCACAATAGCCACATTTCAAGTGCTCAGGAGCCATGTGGGCTTAGTGGCTACTGTATTGGACAGCAGGAATATATAACATTTTCATCACTGCAGAAACTTCTGTTGGATGGCATTGGACTGAAAAATCAAGTAAGTTAAGGACCATAAAGTGTCCATAAAGTGGAACTTAGTGATGGGGAGGTCATTGGTAATCTTGATGAGAGCAGTTTCAGTAGAGTTGATGCAAGCAAAGGCCAGAGTGAGAAGTCAGTGGAGCTGAGGAGATGGTGGTAACAAGATTAGACAGCTTCTTCAAGAAGTTGGTGGAGTGGAAACCAGATCTGGTGTAATGACTGAAAAAGGAGGCTTGGTTGGGGAGATTGACAATATAGGTGAGAGAGTAAATAATCATTAAAGCAAGGTTCCTGAGACGCTAGAGAGGCTGGGACTCAGAGCTTGGGTGGCAGGACTGGCCTTATCTTCTTCCATTTTAATAGGAGAGAAGGACGGGCAGAACTCCAGGTAGGTCTGTAGATTTGGTGGCAGGAAGTTTAGGGAATTTCTATCTGAAGCTTTCAATTTTTTTATGTGAATTTGAATATGAGTTCATTTGCTGGGAGTGAAGGGTGAGGTGGCTATACAACAAGGGGGTATGAAGAGAATGAAGGCTTGACATTACTTCTGTGGAAAGGAGGAGAGAGAGCATTGTCTAGAGACTTGGTTCTCAAACTTGAATGTGTATCAGAATGCCCTGGAGGGCTTGTTAGAAAACACTGAGTGCTGGGTCCCACAATGCCAGGGGTTCTGATTCAGTAGGTCTGAGGTGAGCTGAGAATTTGCATTTCTAGTATGCTTCCAGATGGTGCTGATACTGCTGTTTCAAGGACCACACTTCGAGAACCACCGGGTTTGCTAAACAACACTGACATCAGAAACCATAAATATTGATGGTGTTGGTAGGGCAGAGTGTGAGGACAGTCAGGAAGGTTTTCTTTTGTGTGTGTGTGGGTTTGTTTTTTTTTTACATCTTTATTGGAGTATAATTGCTTTACAATGTTGTGTTAGTTTCTGCTGTACAACAAAGTGAATCAGCTATACGTATACATATACCCCCAGGAAGGGTTTCAATTGTGGAGAATGTCAGAGAGCTGACTAGAGGAACAATAGTAAGAGTGTTGGTAGAACAGGATATTAAATTAGAAGTTTTGACCAAGGCATCAAGGTACAATAGATATTGAAGTGATTAGTGAGACTGGCTACCTTGTATGAATTTTAAAGTAGAGAACCAATAACTGACTTCAAAACTCTTAAACCCTTCACCCATAGTAAGGATATAGAAGGATCTGGATGTTGGAGATTAGGGGAGGATTTGTAAGGAAGATTTCTTTCAAGAGGGCTGTGCTGTGAGCTCCTCTCCCCAAGGAGGGGTGGAGGGTACTTCTTCTCCCTCTGCATCAAGTCAGGAGAGAGGAATTTCAAGAGATTACTTAGAGAGCTTGGTATGCATCCCCTGCAGTGAGGGAGACAGGATGAAATGGTGTCTGACTCTCACCTGGAAAATGTAAGAGGCTGGCCAGTGCTGTAGCGGCAAGAGCGAAAGCGAATTGCTGCTGTGTTGGGGTATACCTGCCCTCCCAGAGGCTGCCAGAGCAAGGCATTTGTGACTGTACCCCGGGGATCAGACGAGGGCCACACATGCATGAGAGATCTGCAGGCTAGAGGTCCTCTGCAATGCGGGGTCTCGCAAGCATCCATGAAATCACAAAAGCATCCAGGAAAGAGTCAGTTTTAAACACCTGCTGGTGAAAAGCCAATTTACAACAGTAGCAGTCAGGAAGGCCCTTCCTGTCTCCCTTACCTCTTTTTCATCTCCTTGCTTTGCTTCTGAACTAATGTTGCCAGATATAGCAAATAAAAATGCGGGATGCCGGATTAAATATGAATTTGAAATAAACAGTGAATACCTTTTTATTCCGTGACTTCTATTAGTTCCATGACTTCTGTTAGTCCAACTTATTGGTTACATTTGTATGTGCGAAAGAAATAGGTCTGGAAGCGTGTATACCAAACTGCTAACAGTACTTATTTCTGGTACCATAGTGAACTTTTACTTTCAACTCTCTTCAATTTTGTTTGAATTATTATAAATATGAATCACTTTGATAATCAAAATCAATAAATATCTTTTAAAACCTTTGCTTTTCACTTAGTATTTTGAGAATATCTTTACATGTTAATATTCTTCTCAAAAGTGTTTTCCAATGGCTGTTTAATTGATCTCATTGTATGGCTGTAGTATAAAGCATTCAAGACCCCAATTCAGGTTGTATTCTATTTTATTAATATGAATAATATTGCTATGAAATCCTTGTAGTTTAATTTGTGCACGTCTTTAATTATTACCTTAGGATATGTTCCTAGAAATGGAATTACTGAACCCAAAAGTTACTGTGTGTTTTTTTCTTTTTTAACATCTTTATTGGAGTATAATTGCTTTACAGTGTTGTGTTAGTTTCTGCCGTATAACAAAGTGAATCAGCTATATGTATACATATATCCCCATATCCCCTCCCTCTTGCGTCTCCCTCCCACCCTCTCTATCCCACCCCTCTAGGTGGTCACAAAGCACCAAGCTGATCTCCCTGTGCTATGCGGCTGCTTCCCACTAGCTATCTATTTTACATTTGGTAGTGTATATATGTCAATGCTACTCTCTCACTTCGTCCCAGCTTACCCTTCCCCCTCCCCGTGTCCTCAAGTCCATTCTCTATGTCTACGTCTTTATTCCTGTCCTTTGAACCTGTCCTAGGTTCATCAGAACCATTTTTTCTTTTTTAGATTACATATATATGTGTTAGCATACGGTATTTGTTTTTCTCTTTCTGATGTACTTCACTCTGTATGACAGACTCTAGGTCCATCCACCTCACTACAAGTAACTCAATTTTGTTTCTTTTTATGGCTGAGTAATATTCCATTGTATATATGTGTCACATCTTCTTTATCCATTCATCTGTCGATGGACACTTAGGTTGCTTCCATGTCCTGGCTATTGTAAATACTGCTGCAGTGAACATTGTGGTACATGACTCTTTTTGAATTATGGTTTTCTCAGGGTATATGCCCAGGAGTGGGATTGCTGGGTCATATGGTAGTTCTATTTTTAGTTTTTTAAGGAACTTCCATATTGTTCTCCCTAGTGGCTGTATCAATTTACATTCCCACCAACAGTGCAAGAGGGTTCCCTTTTCTCCACACCCTCTCCAGCATTTATTGTTTGTAGATTTTTTTGATGATGGCCATTCTGATTGGTGTGAGGTGATACCTCATTATAGTTTTGATTTGCATTTCTCTAATGATTAGTGATGTTGAGCATCCTTTCATGTGTTTGTTGGCAATCTGTATATCTTCTTTGGAGCTTTTAAACTTGACAGACTTCCCTCTCGAAAGGCTGTTTGTCTACCTACACCAACTCTACTGCATGTAATTATCAATATGTATCTCATTGTTTTGATTGTATTTTTTATTATTAGTTACAATGATTTTTTAAAATAAATTTATTTATTTATTTATATTTATTTTTGGCTGTGTTGGGTCCTCGTTTCTGTGCGAGGGCTTTCTCTAGTTGCGACGAGCGGGGGCCACTCTTCATCACGGTGTGCGGGCCTCTCACTGTCGCGGCCTCTCCCGTTGCCGAGCACAGGCTCCAGACGCGCAGGCTCAGTAGTCCTGGCTCACGGGCTCAGTTGCTCCGCGGCATGTGGGATCTTCCCAGACTAGGGCTCGAACCCGTGTCTCCTGCATTGGCAGGCAGATTCTCAACCACTGCGCCACCAGGGAAGCCCTACAATGATATTTTTAAGTGTTGTATTTTCATATTAGTCTGATGGATCTAACAAATGGATATTACATTAATGGGTGCTCGCAGGGTTTTTCTGTACATGATGTTGACTTTTGTCAACTCCAGCACCCTGTAACACACAGACCCATACACACACAACCATTCTGTGCATTACACAGTCAATAAATGCTGGTTGAATGCATGAGTATATGCATGAATTATTTAAAGAATCTGGCCAAAGGAAACCCTTCTTGGTTATTTTACTATTGACTTTTTCATGATTTATTCACTCACTCAACAGTTATGGAGTGCCTACTGTGTACATGGCTCAATGCTATGCCATTTAAAACTAATAATAAGCATTGGGAATAATTTCAATCAATAAAATACAACTAGTGAATCACAAATATTCCAGGAATATCTCAGCTATATAGCACCTTCAGAGGAATGAGCCTGTGTGAATTGGCAGATATTCTAGGTACTTTGAGGTTTATACACTAACTTTAAAATTGTAAATGGCTGTTGATGCAAATATTTCTACAAGGTACTCTATGTGTCTGTGCTTTTTTAAATATGGTGCTCCATAGATGTAACTATAAATGGATGGGATGCAGGGATGCATGAATGGGTTTGTTACTCGGCTCTGTATGTGGCAAATATCTTCTTCCCTCTGTGAAACTTTATTGATTGGGATGCCCTGAGAAACTTTTGGGTGTCACTACTTCTCACTTGTGCTCTTCTGTTGCTGTCCCTGCCACCATCACCATAGCCTCTGCATCCATCCCTACTTCTAATCTCTGCTGTTTCTGCTGTCAGTGAGTCTGCCCATTTTTGTTTCTTTCTTCTGTTCTTTCTCCAATGCCTCTTGGCTTTCAAGTGTGAAAAACAACCATATATATATATATATATAATCTCCAGCTGTTAATAGTGTCGCTCTCCTTTTGGGTTGCAACCCAAGTAGTCACCTCACACTTGGAGTAATTCTGTTCCTTTTGACCATGTTGTTTGATTCTGGATGCCAAAGGGTACCTTTTTCACTATAAAAATGTTTTTGAGCTCCTTCCTGAGGGTCCTAGAAGTCCAGGTGCTAGACAACAATTGTACTGTAGTACTGCTGGCATCACATGAATTTGAAGTTTTAGACAAGGGGACCCCAGCCATGGGTTTGGTCCCACTGATAGCTCTTAAAGGCTGATAGATTTTCAAGCCAGTTCTTCTATCATACTGTTGATAGGATTTTCTGCAGAAAGCCATTTCTGACGTCCCCTAATTCATGTTCTTTAGAGATTTTCTCATCAGTACCTAAACCCATCAGCCCCACGGAGGGATGGGAGGTTTCCCCAGTCCCCATCCTGCTATGGTGGTTATAAGCTTCCAGGGAAACGAATCCTCGATCTTCTTCGGCACATGTTTGGAACCCCTTTCTTAGGCACATGAGGAGCCTGCATTTTCTTATCCGTAAAGGAGTCCTGAACCTGAAGTTGTAACAAGGAAGAGAGAAAAGAACCAAACTAATGTTTCAGGTAGGTTCAGACACCGCCGACGTGAGCGGGAAGGAAAACCGTATTGTTAGAAGAAAATCCTCCAGTTTTAGGGTCTTGGCGCCTATGCCTGGAAATTCTGACAAAGGACATTCAGGCACGGTAGATTCTTAATAAAGCGTCTCGCCTGTGCCACCTTTAACAGCCCTTCAGTGTCGCTGAAGCCCCTCTTTCTTCTGCCCGTGTGCCGCGAGGGCGTGGGGCGGGGGAGGGCGGGCGCTTCAGGGGCAGCCGTGGAGGCCGCGGCGGGAAGACGGCCGGGGCCGAGGTGAGTGGGAGGCAGCGGGCGAGGAGCGAGGGGCGGGGCCTGCTGCAGCCTGCGCGCCGCGGGCGGGGCGCGGGGCAGTGGTCGCGGGGACGAACGGGAAGTGCTTTCTGTCAGCGGCAGCCTGCGCCACCGCCACCGCCACCGCCAGGGCAAAGCGTAGCCTTTCCTTACAGATGATGCCACCTGCCTTTGACACCGGGAGCCACACGTCCCGGCCGGCTCGCCGGTGTTTCATTGAAATGGCCGCCCGTGTGGAGTTCAGAGGGGAAAATAATGAAGTAGGTTTTGCCTCTTCCCTTTCTACAGTAGCCCCACGAGAGTATACATTTGATAAGGGCCAAAGTCTGTTTGTGAAAAGGAACCTCTGAGGGGAGATACGGCACCTAAGACCAAAGAAGACCTTAATTTTGCCTCAAATTTTGGCTCTACTGTTTCTATAGAGACCAAAGGGAAGCTTTGGCTCCCCCGTTCAGCTATTAAAGTTTAGTGCATTGAAAACTGTCTTCATGCTGTGCTACCCTTTCAGGGAGGAGAATAGGGTCTGAACTAATCCATGAAAGTTGTCATGCTATGAACTAGTAGTCAAGCTTTTTCCTTTCAATTGAATCTAAAACTATACTGTACTTCACACTTGATTGGTCCTTCAGATGGAAGGATTCAATATCCCTGCTGGAAATCAGCTCGTCTTCTATCACACAGTGCTGTTGAACGTGGAAAGAACTTATTTCTGAGGCATAATTACCAGCTCTAACATATGAAAAGTCGTAAGGTTATTTAATTTTCTTCCTTTTCTTAAATTCTGGTCAGACTCTTTAAAGTGCTGACTTTCATTTCCCCCTTTGACAAGCTTGTTTACCAGACTGTGTCTCCCTGCTTGGGCTTTTGCTGTTTGTCAATAGACGCTGGGACCTATACATGCCTCACCAGCCTTTCTTTCCCCAGGATGATAGACAGACATACAGCATAAATGTATTGAAGACAAAAAATATCTTCTGAATGCAGCCGTCAGCAAGCCATTGAATGTCCTGTAGCAAAGGTAACGGGTCACTTATTTACCATGAAGACTGGGACAAGAACTCGAGGAATCCGAGCGGTGCTATGCCGATTGTCTAAGGGAAAGGACGCTTTTCCTTTCCCACTCAAAGAGTTAGCTTTGTTTGTTTGCACATGTTTTAGATCAATAACTGGTAAGAGTAAAGGCAGAACAAAAGCTCTAATAACCATGAGCCATCTGCAGTGTGAATCGACATTTCCCAAGTTAAACACTACTGTCTCGTGAATGAATACACAGAGTGTATATGATTTTTTTTTAATTGAAAAAAAAATGCCTTGATCTAGCTACACCAAAAGGGGGCACCAAGGTATTAAAGAAGTTATCATGTTTTCGGAGGCTATAAATGAAATTAAGTGAAGCTTGGAGAGGTTTTTAGTATAATATGTACACGAGTTTTAAAACTTGTTATTCTAAAAAGTCGGTTGGGTGGTTTCAAGAATTTTGGTAAGAACGTTTTGATATCTCAGTGGAATTTTCTATTGGTTTGGGGTGATTTCTTTGGAGTTTGATGGCATAAAGGAACATATTTTACTTGATGAAAACTAATATAAAGAAAAATCGCATATATGTCTCCTTAGAATTCTATTGATATTAATACTCATGGTATTTTTCATTGAAATTTTGCTATATTGTCTTTAAAATAGAAGTTTGCCGCTTCTTTGTTGTCTAAGACACTTAGTAAATCTAAGAGTATTTGTTTTTATGTATCTGTGTCTAGGTGGAAAATATTCAGCATTCTGTATTGGCTTTTCTGAGAGAAGGATGCAGAAAGCAGGGACCTGGGGGTTATGTCAAATAGTAGCTAATTTAGAGATTGAGTACCATTGCTCCCAGAATCCAGAAGGAATAAGTAAAGAGAATAGAAAGCATTTTCTGGAAAGATTTTCAAACTGTACATTTTGGTTAATCCGGGGTTATTTTTGTGATTCCAGCGAAAAGAATTTAGTGGAGGAAAATAGAGAGAGATGAAATATTCTTAATGAGGTTGTAAATATATACAGTGCAACTAGATGCCTCTTCTGCTTTAATGTCACCTATGAGGAGTAAAAACCAGTTCGACTTCTAGTTTTGTTCGTGATAAAGTGCTATTTATGTTGTCTTCCCCATCACCCTGATCCCGTATCCTTTTCCCTCCCCCACGTGAAATAGAGACCTTTTATATGTAATCAAATCTGAACTGGTTGGTTAGCTAATAATTCCTCTTAAAAATGGAAATCAGTGGCTGCATGATCCTGTTTTCTCTGTATATCTCTACCGTTTCTAAAGATGGCTGCAATCTAAACAAAGTGGGTTGTCTTTTCACAGACAATTTCTCCTTTTATTCTTAGATGTCCAGTCATAGCTTCTTAAAAAAAGATAAGATGATAAATTTAGTTGACATCATGTTTTATAGTTTAATTTTTACCCAGCCTTTGGTCTTGCTCATTATTTTATGCTTTGTGATGATATATGGAATCACATATTATGCAATGCAAGACAATTTACAAGCTGCTATTACATCCCTGTAACTTTTATGAAATATGTGACTAATTAGTATATTGTTTAACTGGGAGAATTAGATTGAAAAAACAAATGTCCTTCAGGTTTATTTGAAACATATGGACTTTATTCAACTGAAGTAAATATTCAGGTACAATAAATTGTTATGTGTAGTGCTGGTTGATAGCTGTAAATTTATTTTAAAATATGGCAATACTAAAAAAAAGTTATAGACACCAAAAAATATGGCAATACTGAGAAGTTTTTATGACTCTTGTTTATTTGACATAAAACAGAATAGGATTATTGAATTTCATGTCTTTTTATTATCAACAGTATAGTGATTAGCATGTACAGAAATGTCCACTTAAAGGCAGGGAAAGAAAGTTACTGTCGATTTCTGTTTTTTGGGGTTCTCCCCACATGTACTATAGAGGATGTTTGGCTTGATCGTGAAATATTTAAAATGTGATCAACAAACACTGCTCCCTCTAACTGGGTATTTTCAAAGTTGTATTTTTAAAAATAGTAGTTGTTTAGTTAATAATAATTGCATTATTTTACGTCTGCTTTAAGGAATTAATAGTCCTTAGTGGTACTGAAAAAGAAAAATCCTGTTTTCAGGGTAATGCTCTGTAACTTGCTTATATATAAAATATTGTATAGATATATAGATAGATATTCATATAAACATTTTATTTCTCTGTGTGCTCTTCAGGAGGTCCTGCCACTTTGACAAGGGGTCGATATGACTGGCTAAATCAGTTGTTACACATTTTTGGAATAACAGAAAACCAGACTAGCCAAGATCTAAAAATGCAATTAATCATGACGCTGATGACCAGTGTTTTGTTGCGGCCTCAATCTGTGCTTTAGGAGATCTTGTGTTGGGTTTCAGTACTGTTCCATTTTGGAGAAATACGCATATGGTGGTATTTGTATAAAGTCAGAACAGGCAAAATAATAAGAAGTAGGTCCGTTTTTCATCTATGCTTTTTAGTTCTTTTGCCTAGCATTTCTTATGACAAGATTTCACATCAGTAAGCCATAAAGAATTTTTCTTGCCTTAATTTTTTTCCAAAAAGTCAGTTTATTAATGCTTAAAAATTTGTCCGTCCACATGCTCAATGGCTTATTTTTGTGGTGTTTTCAAGTCACCTCTCCATGGAAGCAAATTAGTGGCCAAGTAGAGCTTATGAAAGAACCTGAAACACAGAAAGGTCTCCAAAGGAGCTATTCTCCTTCAGGGAAGCTATCTCCGGATTTAAAAAAAAGAATCAAAATCACAGCTGAAAGGGTCCCTGATCTGTTCCCTGGCATGATGTGTTTGTTGAAAACTCTGTAAAGAGCGGTTTCACGTTAGATAGGTAGTTGCTTTTTACAGATCGATTGCCTACACAGGCACAATCTGTGGGAGTTTTCAGTCACAAGTTTTGGGTTTTTTTCCATAATCCAGCTCGATTCCTGTATGTGGAGTGAAAGGGACATTTTGGCCTCTGATTATAAAGACAGGAAAGCAGTATAGAAAACCTGATGGAATTAAGGGGAAAAGAGTGTTCAAGGCAAGTAATCAAAAGGCAAAATTTTCCTTTCAAATGAAGTTCTACCTTATTCTAAAACCAGACATTCCACATAAGAATCTTACCAAAAAGAGCTAATTTCAGAGACTGAAAAATATGCATCCTGCCCAGCTTCTTGCAGCACCTTCTACAAGTTGGGTTTTGATGTTTGAGGCAGTAAACTAAAACCTCAGAACAAAATTTGATCCCAAAGAAAACAAATGGAGCTACATGTTGTTTCTCTAAAAGAGACAAGCGGAATAGCTGAGATAAACTTGAGGACTGATTTGACTTGTCATTCGGCAGAGCTACAGTCTCTAAATTCACAATGGACTTTCCAGCTTAACTGGCCTTAATGCAGCTGTTTATTAGAAATTGCAGTGTTATGTCTCGGTGTTGGTTGAGTGATGTGATTAGGAGTGGGATGACCAGAATGAAATTAAAGAGGTGTTCCAAACTTCACAATTTAAAACATTTCCCCGAACTGATGTGGAGACAATACCAATCTCTCTATTTATAAAATTGAATTCTCTCAGTTTGAATAGTGAGAACAAAGGTGCTAATCTGTAGTTCTGAGAAAGGCCAATTATGCCTTCTGCATCAGACAGGGTCTAATATGATTCTAAATAATTGCCAAATCAGATGCACATGAATGTAGTTTTATTATTTATTCAAAACCCATTAACCCGGTGTTTATGTCATGTGGAATTGGGTGCATTTGCAATAAGTTCACCTATATAGAAATGCTCCACCTCAACTTGCAAAAACGTGAAGAGACATTGAGGATCTGTTTGAAGCCATTGGGACTGTTCTGAATTAGAATGAGCTGGTTAGGCAAAGCAGCCAAAGCTGGAGTATCTCAGGAGTCCCACCCTTTGTAGTTTAAAACCCCTTTTCTTAATCATTTTCACATTTTTAATTTCATTAGATTCCTTATCACACTCTGAGAAAATAGATATTTAACCCCATTTTCCAGGTGAGAAAACTGAGGCCCAGAGAAGAAGTCACGAGACTTTCACGAAATCAGGTGGCTAGTTAGCAGCGAAACCCCAGTCAGTGTGACTTTGTTAAAGCGAGCATGATACATTGGCAGCCTGCAGACTTCTGCAGTGGGCTCACTGCCCTTGCATATTTGGCCCTTGCATGGTGTTAAATACATGTTTTTAAATTAGTTGCTAACATTAAAAAATTGAGAGAGATTTCACTTTATTAAAAATCAGGATTTCTGGATTTGGGGGAGGAGAAGCAAAAGATTTGGCAACCCTGGACCATTTCTCCAAGACAAGCCCTCACTCGGACTGAGCTGTGGCTCTGCTGCCCCACAGCGCAGACCTTCTCCACTTTGCCAGCCTCTGCCAGGCCCGGCTGGTTACTTGTCTAGGTCTTGTGAATATTTAAGCTCTAAATGCCCCACAATAAACCATTGATTAGCAACCTTTCTTGAGTGTGAGGGTGCATTTTAAACTGAAAAAAAAATTGGCAACCTCTGCTTTAGATCCCTGTCTTCCCCACCAGGTAGAGATATCTTTAAGGCCAAGTGTGGAGTGTCATTCCTCTTGGAGCCTCCCCAGATCCTAGCACGATGACCAGCACACAATGTGCTCTCAGGAAATTGCTAGGGTGGGGAGGGCGTGATAGTTGTCCTATCACTAGAGTTTTCACCATACTGACCTGTAGAGAAGTTCTATAAATCAGGTTTTGAGAAGGGAATCAAGTCCATTAGACTTGAGAATTGCAAATCCTACTCCTAACTGAACAGAAACTCAAAAACGTGCATTTTGCTCATCTGATCTGGAGGCTACATCTGCAAGATCCCAGACAACTCTATGGATAAAATGTATCATTGAGATGATGCTCCGGACTTGTGTAGATGTTTCCGGTTGTGTAGACACAACCTCTATGGACTGACTCCTCCAACCTGGGCCCGTTACTCAGAGTATGGGCCGGTCGCATGAGGTGCCTGCTTCCTTGTGACCATGGCCTGAAAAGTGCCAGTTTCAATTTTCCAAGCTTTTCCCTCAGAAATAATTTAATAATTTAAAGATGCCAGTCAGCACAATGCCGTGTCTGTGTTTTTTGGGGGGTGGAGAGGTAGGGGTTGTAGAGTGTCTTTATGTACAGTAGCCTTGCCCCTCTGAACTTTTCCAGCAGTTATGATCTGTATTATTCCTGGGGTATTCACATTCACAGAATTAGAGAATATTAACTGGTGTCATGTTTTGGATACAAAATGGCAGCCCAGAGAGACTTGTCCAAGGCATCTGGTTCCCGGTTTGTGGATTCCATTTGTCTTCACTAGATGACAAATCTCCCTGAGGGCAACGACTGGGCATTAGTCATCTTTGTGCCCTTCCCAGCACATAGTATAGTGCATCTTGCATGTAGTTGGCACTAAGTCAGCTTGAGTTCTCATGAAAGCCGTGACATTTTCAGACTGACTTGGGATATAAAGGCCATGATGATTTCCTTGTCAGGCTTGCGTTTTAAGACAGGAGACCCTCAGTATGGCTGCACAGTAGGATTTTCAGGTGAGCTCAAGCCAAGCATTTGGTGGCAAGTAAAATGGCCACCGAAGGCATGCTTTTGAAAAGGATTTGATTCTATTTTTTAAGAGATTTTTTGGAGGAGTACAGGAGACAGAAAATTGTGTGTTTTTTTCTTTTATTAGTTATCCAATAGATATTCCTTTAAAAAATACTACACACAAAATTTGAAGACTCCAAACTGATCTGACTCATTAGATTTAATGAAATCCAGGAGAAAGTACTTCCTGAATCCCGAGGCCTTTCATATTATCCTTTACCTAATTCTTTACAAGTGATTTTTCAGCTAGTAAATGCCAGAAATAGGCCCATCTGCAGAAAGTGAGCACATTTTCCTCCACAATATGACAATGCTATCTGACAGCTATTAGAACTTGAAATTCAGGGGCTTGCAAAGTAATTCTTCAAGTGTAGCTCGTTTCCAATAAAAGCATTCAGTGTTCTGTTTTTTTCACTTCATTGAAATTCATTTAAATTTTCTCTTCCATGGAAACACTTCTGTGTTTCTATAATCATTATGTATGTGCTTTCTGGTCTTATACTTTAATTTGTTTTATATCCATAAGATCTTTTTAAAATTTAATATTGAGACAACAGAAACATGGCATGTATAAATGTTGTTTTGTTTCTTAAAAGTATTATAAAACCATTCCATTTTTATTCTCCATCACATTTGGGTTTTGGAGGTTCCCTCTCCAAATTCTGTTTCCAGTAGGAGTTGCTGAGAGATGCTGAGAACGGCGACTCAGTGCTATGGTACACACGTACAAGTTGACTAACTTCCAAAATGGCAGCAATCCCAAGAGTCCAGAAAGTTCTTTTTCTTTCCAAAGGAAGTATCACTCTATCTCAGGTCAAAATAAATTGGGTTCTGGCCTTAGCGCTGCCATTTCCAATTAGTGCGAACTTCAGAAGTTACTTAGCCTTTCTAGGCCTCATCTATAAAGTGAAGGGTCATCACAGGGACCAAACCCATAGGGTTGTTGTGAACATTAAATAGGCTAATGCAGGTAAAGTGCTTTGCCCAATGCCCAGCACAGTAAATAGCATTTTCAGATTATTATTATCAGTAATAATGTTTGATTCCTAGCTCAGTTCTGAGTGGTATTTGGAACTCTGGTACAAAAAGTCAGGGAGAAAAGGAAGTGGCTTCTGTGGCTGGTGTTATAAAAAGACACGAGGCTTTTAGAAGTACAGTCAGTCCATAGCTCTATCCTCATCCCCAGAGAAATGGCAAGAGATGAGCAGGACTGCACAAAACCACCCTTGATTGCTGCAAAACAAGCCTAAATCACTCCAGTATATAGCTACTGGAACCCACGGGATGGTCAGCTACAGCAACCCCTGGCCTGCCTAGACCCCTCTCGCTCACTTTAAACTTGCTATCTTTAAGGCAGCAAGCAGGTGGTATTGCTTCTGTACCCATGAAGCTATCAAACACTCAACATAAATTGTTTCTGGGAAGAGATTATCTTGCAAACCTAAAGGGCAGTCTTCGGCCGGCTGTATATGTAATCATTTATCATTTTGCTAAGCACCCTTGAAGACCAGGGAAACATTTTGCTCTCAGGAGCTCCAAAACACGTCAGCATCTTTTCATTTACAAAAATAAAAGTTGGTTTAGAGTTTTAGAAAAGTCTTCATTTGCCAGCCAGTCTATGTGAAAATGATTTTAGATTTGGAAAAGTCATGTTGCAATTGAAAGTGGCTTTGCTCTATCTGGGCATTCTGCCTCCTTGTCCTCGTCTTGATGACTTCTCTACCTACATGTCCTTTCAAATGCACACTGGCACCTCTGGGCCTCACACTGTAGATTAGACACTGGGTGTACCTTGTGCCTAGGGTTGGGGGGAAACAAGAGATGTGGCAAGAAGGAGAACTAAAAGTAATGTAAGCAGCCATTTATTAGGCATTTTCCTAAGCCAGGTACTGCAATGAATGGCTTTCATGAGTTCTTACTTAATAACCGCCCAAACCTGTATGTTGTAGGAACTATAATTTTCATTTTACAGAGGAGAAAACCGAGGCTCAGAGAGGTTAGATGACTTTCCCAAAGGTTATACGGCTGGTAAGTGATAGAAATGGAGATTCAAGACCAGGCTAGTTGCACTCTCATTCGTGTGCTTTTAACCACTGTGCCATATTCTTCTTCTGATAATATGAAAATATTGGGTCCCCTTCCCCCCACGTCTCAGGAAATCGGTTCACAGTTTGGATTTCTCATCTTTGGCTTGGAAGACTTTGACCTCAGTTCCCTTGGTTGAGTGAAGAGAGGACACAATGGTGAAAACTTGAGGCTAGAAGCCTTGTCCAGGTCAGACCAAGCAAATCCCTGTACCTTACTCTACCAGGTTCAAGATGAGATTTTACAGAGAAACAAATTAACTTCAAATCCTGCTCTGTCACTTGCTAACTGTGAGAATGTAAACAAGTTTCTCTGACCCACAGTGTCCTCTTCTATAAAATGGGATAACTCCTACTTCATAGAACTAGTGAGAGAATTAAATGAGACATTGCACAAAAGAGAGATCATGGGGGTACTGCTTAGAGCCCAAACTACAGCACCAGAATCCCAGCGTCCCTGATTTACCAGTTGTGTGACCTAAGGCAATTTGCTTAAACTCATGTGACCTCATCTGTAAAATGGTGGTAATAATAGCACCTACTTCATAGGACTGCTGTGAGGATTAAGTGAGTTAATATATGTCAAGCCTTTAGACAGAGTCTGGCCCATAATAAATATTCCATAATTTTGCTCTTATGCAAGGTACTTGACACCAAAAAATGGCAGTTTCTATTGTCTTGGTATTGGCCACCAGTTCCAATTGCCTTCAGAAATTGTCCTAGCCTACACACAGTTCCTGAGAACTCAAACAGAGACCTATTTCAGATAAGTCCCAAACAACTTGCTTTAGTTTTCCTCAAGTAAGGAGCCATGGCTCCTTATCATATCATGATGCCCAGGCAGAGGGACACAGAGGAGAGACTAGGAATCCATGGCCCCAGGATTTGGGTATGTGCTGGGGCAAAGGGGCAGGGAAGAAGATACTCAAAGTCACCCTGGAGGAGCTCTCTCTGGAATTGTGATTTCCCATCTACAAGCTATCCAGAATCAGGAACTGACATGTGTCTCCTTCCTCTCAGGCCTCTTACAGGTCCTGGGAATTGTTCCCTTTCTCCTGAGGCACAGAATGGTTTGAATAATGTATAACTCCCACCGCAGACTAGATCCCCTGTGTAGGAGTGGAGTGGAGAGGACTGCTAAGGGTGACTGGGGCAATCTTTCACTTCGGTGAAGAAACCTTCCAGAGGGATGCTGTGTGGTTCACGGATGGGCCAGATTGCTGTCGCGCAGTGTTAAGTAGTGGCTGTGAGCTCCATAAAGACAGAGCCTGGGTCTGTTTACCACCATACGCCTAGCCCAGGGCTTGGTGCACCGTAGGAAGGCTCAGAAAGGCTGGGGAGCGTGAGAGGGGGGAATGATTTGCAGGGATACCGTCAGAGCATATACATTTAGCCTTCCCTCCAAAAAGAGGTGGCATTAAGTCCCAGCATCCATTGGTTACCTCAGTACCAACTTAGACAAAAATCTTTCCCAAAATCTCCCTTCTTTCCTGCCAGATAAACACAATTTAGGGCCAACCATTGTTTCTCCTCAGTTCGGGTTACAAGTTATTTTCCTTAGTTCTTTTCTTCCTACAGAACCTTGATTGCCGCTGGGCATAGCATTTATGTAAATTTCAAGTGCCACTCCTATTTGTCTCTGGGTTAACCTAATGGTTTATGTTAATGTCAATCAGGTCTGCCACTCAGACCTCTTATCCCTTTCACCTTTCACCTAATTGCTGGGAGCCGATTTCCCTCAAGGACCTGGCTGTAGAGGCCCAGTCTATTTCTTCATCCTCTTGCTTCTTTCCTTCCTTCCTTCCTTTCTCCCTTCCTTCCTTCCTTCCTTCCCTGTTGAATATCCTTTCCATTTGATTGTTCCCAGAAGCAGTGAGTGGATGATTTCCTGTGTTCCTGACACATAACTATGTGCAACCCTCATGAAAATGTCTAATTGCTTCCAGAAAGGTCTATATGCACAGTTACATGCAATAGCAGGACCGATCTTGCAAACACAATGTGAGTGGAAGAAGCCTGACACAAAGGAGAAAATACTATCATGCTGCAAGATTCCATTTATATGAAGTTCGAAACCAGGCAAAATTACTCTTTAATCTTGGGGGGCAGTGACTGGGAGGGGGAACTGGAGGGGCTTCTGGAGTGCAGGTCAGGTTGTATTTCTTGATCTGAGTGCTGGTTACGAGAACATATTCAATTTTTGAAAATTCATCAAACTAAACACTTGGCGATTTGTGCATATTTCTGTATGTAGGTTGTACATCAATGACGTTTTCCCCAAATAGGGGTTTATCGAGCCTCCACTATGTAGAAACTCCTGTGCTGTGTGACACTGGGGATTCTTTTCCCTTCCAAAGAGGTCAGAAAATAAAATCTGAGATAAGCAAAGTACCCCTTGAGTTTCCCCTTGATGGTTAGAGTACCTGCAGCCAAACCCTAGTCTGTCTTTGGGGTCCTCCAAAGACCCATCCAAGTCTACCTCAGCCCCCTCATCTTCCCTTGCTCAAATGCTTTACTTTTCTACTAAATGCTGTTAAATAATGTCTCTTCCCTTGCATTGCAATTTCCCAATTTCCAGTGAACTCGCCTGGACTCCCCAGCTTCACTTTAAGCCCCTCAAGAGCAGAAACCTAGTTTTACAGTTCTTTGTAAATTCCCACAGCATAGCATAGCACAGGGCTGGGCACAAATGCCCCATTCATAGCTGCAGTCAAAATAGGCTCTAATACCCAGACAAGAGGGAGCTGGAAAGCTCTTGCATGATCAGGACGGATCTGATTTTCCTTTCTCTTCCATTTCTAGGCCCACTCAACATATTCTCTGCTTTCACATGTAAGTCGTGAGCCAATAGTTTTCCAGATTTCATGTTGGCATAATGTGGTCTTTCCCTTGAATTGGGACTTGTGACTCAAATACGTATTCAGGTTTGGTGAGGCTGTCACGTAGACCCTGAGCATTTTTTGATATAACATCCATAGCTTCAACTATTTATGAGTGGGTCTTAAAGACCCATGACATGTAGTAATTTGTAATTTTGCTGAGGCATAAATTTGAATTGCACACATTTCAAGGCTGATGTGATAGAGCAATTGGCTTAGTAAGAATGTGATGGTCCTTAGGAGAAAAATAGAAGTTTTATGGAGGAAATTTATGCCAATTATATAATTGTGGGATTTGTGAATTGGAGGGGGGTTAGAGATGAAGTTTTCTGGATGTCCTTCCTGAATGTCAAGGGTTCATTGTACTTAACAATTTCCTAATCCCAATAGTCAGAGATTTAGTCTTGAGATATTTATTTCTCTTTAGCATTCATTTGTTTAAAACGTTCTTAAACGCAAGGCATATAATGAAATACTTATTGAGAGGTGGGAAGAGATTCAGAAGAAAATGAGCAGATTTTTCATAATGGGTGAGAGAGGAAGGGGGGGAGAAAGAGAGAGAGAGAGAGGGAGAGAAAGAAACAAGAAATGACATTGAGCAAAGAAATTGGGGGTCAAGGATCTTGGGGTTTTTTTGGTCCCAGCTCTGCACTGAAATCTGTTTGATAGATAAACCGACCAGCTTTGTGGCTTTGGGCCGGTTGCTCGCCTTCTCTAGTCTTCAGTTTCCCTATCTGTAAAGTGAGGTGGTTCAAGCGGATTATCTCTTAGGTACTTTCAGGCATGACATTATAGGAATTTATGACCAAAAGCTGCATTTCTGTTTTCATTTGAGGCTCTGTTCTCAGTGATGCCCTCCAGAACAGATTGATAAGTGTAATTACTGAGTATCCACTGGGCTAAAGCCCTCAGAGCATGAGACTGCATTCACAAGTGGCTTTTCACCTCAGGAAAGGCGTGGGCAGCCCCTAGGGCACCATCAGGTTTAAATAAACAACCAAATGAACAAATGACTCATACATTTTAATTAATTTGTAATTTTTAAAAACTTCTCTGGATTTTCTTTTGATTTCAAAAGAGAAACATTTTTACACTCTTATCTCTTCTGAGAGTTAATGTATAGTTTCAGGAACTAGAAAAGTCGACCGAAGTGCCCTTAATTTCAGGAAGCTCAGCAGATAAAATGCAGTGATCCAGAAAGGTTGCTGACCTCAGGAGTTGGAGGTGAAAAGTGGGAATGGTGTCCAACCTGGAATCACAGACTAGTCAGAAGTGGAAGAGAAAGTAGAACATTATCTATTCTTAGATGGAGGAGGAAATTGAAGCTTAAAGAAGAGAAATGACTTCCATTCAACTTTTATTTTGAAAATACATATTCAGTACCTACTATGTGCCAAATGCTGAGGATATAGCAGTGAACAAGGCAGACAAAGGCCCATCCTTACAGAGCTGACATTACGGTGATTGAGAGAGTAACATTATTAAGTCACACAAATAAATATGTCAAGTCCTAGAAAGGAGAGGTACTTGGTGCCCTGGGAGCTGAGAATGAAGTGCTTGACTTGGTTAGGAAAATCAGCAAATGCCTTCCTGAGGGAGTCATGTTATGGTGAGAGCAGGATGAGTAGGAGCTGACCAGGTGACAAAGGGGTAGTGTGTTTGAAGGCTCTGTGGCAGGACAGAACACAACTAGACCCGGGAACTGAAGGCACGGCATTGGGGCTGGAGAGGAGAGAATCTGCGTAAGGGCAGTGCAAGATGAGGCTGCAGCTGTGGGAAGGAGCCAGGCTGTGCAGTCTTTGTCCTACGGGTAATAGGAAGTCATTGGAGGATTTTAAGCACAGGAAGGGCGTGGTAAGATTTGTGTTTTTAAAAGATCACTCTGACTACTGTGGGGCTGAGAAGGTTATGTGGTGAGAGGCAAGGCTGGGGAAGTAGTTTGGGTCCAGCTGTGAAAGAGCTTGAACAACAGGCTAAGGTATTGGACTTAGTTCTGTGGCCTCATCAAAAGGAGAGGCTGGTGGTACCAGCCTCTGGGCCACTCAAGGGGCTGGTTATGAGAGGCCTGTGTGAACTCAACAAATATTCTTTTTTTTTAATAATTTTTTAATAGATTTATTTATTTTTATTTATTTATTTTTGGCTGCATTGGGTCTTCGTTGCTGTATGCCGGTTTTCTCTAGATGTGGCGAGCGAGGGCTACTCTTCTTTGCGGCGTGCGGGCCTCTCATTGGGGTGGCTTCTCTTGTTGCGGAGCATGGGCTCTAGGCATGTGGGCTTCAGTAGCTGTGGCTCGCGGGCCTACTTGCTCCTCGGCATGTGGGATCCTCCCGGACCAGGGCTCGAACCAGTGTGTCCCCTGCACTGGCAGGCGGATTCTTAACCACTGTGCCACCAGGGAAGTCCCCTCAACAAATATTCTTATTATTTGGTAGACACCATGAAGGGGTAGATGAGAAATAGATGCCCTGGTCTTCACCCTCCATATTCTGATGTTAGCAGCTGACCCAGATAATCACTTAAAGTTCCTGGCCTTCATCTAACAAGAAGTGTGATGCTGTTTTCCCAAACATTTAAGTCACTGAAGAATATACCAAAAATATAATTCTCTCTCACATATCTCTGATTCAACAGGTGTTTATGGGGCCCTTGATATGAACCTAGTAGCAAGGTTCATAGTATTAGTTATCCATTGCTGTGTAACAAATTACCCCAAAACTTAGCAGATTAAATCTAAACACATTTATTATCTCACAGTTTCTATGGGAGAGAAATTCAGGCATGGATTAGCTGAGTATTCTGCTTAAAGGTTTCTCACAGGCTGCAATGGAGGTATGGTCCAGGGCTGGAATCTCATTTGAAAGTTGGATTGGGGAAGGATATGCTTCCTAGATCATGTGGTTGTTGGCAGAATTCAGTTCCTGGAGGGTTGTTGGATTGAGGGCTTCAGTTCCTTGTAGGCTGTTGGCTGGAGGTCACCCTCAGTTCCTTGCCCTGTGGGCCATTCCATCATGGCAGCTTGTGGTGGCCAGTGAAGCAAGAGAGACTCTTGATGCTTGCTCTCAGGGACTTTACGATCTCCTTGGGGAGGTGAGATCTGGATCTAGGAAACAATCAGCAACAATGTACATTACAGAGTATAATAAAATGCTCAAATGTATAATAGGCATGAAAGATTCACAGACTTTTGGTGGGGAGGGTTAGTGACACAGGAAGGGGTATAGTGTGTACAGTGATGTGGAGGCAGGACAGTATGGTATGTTCAGAGAACAGTGAGACCGGCAGCCTGCGTGAGTAGAGGGTAAGTTTGGGGGTGTAATGGAAAGCAGGAGAACTAAACAACAGACTCGAAGTGTACCTTAGAGACCTGAGAGAGAATCAGAGCCAATGAATGTTCCTGTTAATCCCCAAGGGGGTGACCACATGACTGGACCTCAAAAGCACACATGTTGATGAGTATGTACTTTGACAAGAATTGTGATTTTTAGCATTTACAGTGTAATTTTATTTAAGTAATCATTGCTACTTTCAGGATGTTTTTCTGAACACTTCCCTTTCAGAACAAAATAATTGGGCCGTAGCTCTTCCTTTGATTATTTTACATTTGTTTTGTTCCCAAATGTAAGTGAGAAAGCCTTTTCTTGTCGTGGTACTATATGATTTCTCTTTGAGGTCAATATTAGAATATCTTTCTCTCATGTCTGGCCCTCTAACCCTGAGCAGGCTCACCCCACTTTCAATACACAAGATTGTAAACTAATAAAATAGCCATCATTACTAGATAGTTGAAAATGATGGAGTTGGCGCATTTTATTTGTAGTTCTCTATGGGGATTAAAAGCGATTTGGGGAAATGATTTGCTTTGTTCCAGCCCTGAGCACAGTGCCATGTAGCATCTGATAAATGTGCCCAGCAGATGACTTACTGAGTGCAATGCCAATGATGGTTAAATTTGACAAGGAATTTGACTTGACCTGGTACAATTTTACCCAGTTCCTTGTGCAAAATGAGAAATCAGTCCAGATACCTATTGCATTTGTATCATTTAAAACTGTTCTGAGGGATTTCCACCTCCCAGGTAGAGGCTCTGTACAACAATAAGCCAGTTTATCAAAGATGGGATTTAGTGCTCGTTGTTTTTCTATTAGGGAGGAATTACGCTAAGCCCAGCAGCAGACATTTTGTGTTACCATGGCAGCCCATATTTCCTGCAGGGTTGTGACCCCTAATGACTACAGTGGGAAGGCAGGAAAAATAGAGACTCTTTGAAGATTAGTAAATAAATGCATTACTTATGCAAACCGTCTCTGAGGTGGCGTACAGAGGGAAAATGAGGAAGCTCTTCAGATTGAACAAATGGTTATATGTAAATACCTGCATTGGAAGAAAACAAATCACCTTTCATTTGATTATTTCTTTAAAAGTCCATTTGGTCTGATAATGAAAGTAATATAAACTGGACTTCATACTGAGAAAATAGTATTATTGTGCATGAAAATACAAACAGCCATTCATGTTTTCCTTTCATTCTCAACAACTAATTTTTTTCCCCCATTGGTTCTTCGAATGTAATATGGCTCCTAGAATGATTTTGCAATATTCCTTGATGGATCACAGACAGGAAAAAATAAATGAGCGTATTCAACTTCATGTAGGCATTGAGAATTCTGGCTGCCTCTCCTTGGTGAAAGTGGTTTAGTATTGT
This sequence comes from Balaenoptera acutorostrata, assembly GCF_949987535.1. Lineage (NCBI taxonomy): Eukaryota > Metazoa > Chordata > Mammalia > Artiodactyla > Balaenopteridae > Balaenoptera > Balaenoptera acutorostrata. Next base: position 118,814,863 of record NC_080085.1, read on the forward strand.
TTTTGACAGACTTGATTTGTCTTAATTGACCTGATACATTTCTGAACAAGAGCTGAAAATAAGAGAAAATCAAGCATCAATCTGGGCCTACTGTTTGCAAGTGATTTTCTCAGTACATATTTCCTTTGAAGTCACACCTACATTTATTCATACAAGAAATATTTATTGAGTGCCTACTATACTACTACTGTTCAAGGCACTGTGTTCCGGTGAAAATGAATCTGAACTTGCATTATGTGGGTAGATCAAATACAAATGGATTGTGTTTGCTTGGTATACGCTCTGCTGCTCCTCAAATGAGTTATTTTGTTGAGAATAAAGAGGGAAAATATGGTATAAAGTGGTTAACCCCATGTCTGGGGTGTTGCCTGTCCATTTCTTTTCCTGGTGTATTTATATCAGAAACGTTTATTTACTGGGGAGCTGTTATGTGCCGGGCAGAGCTCCAGCCATTGGAGAGGGAGTTGTGGACAAGACCTAGCCTTTGCCCTCAAGGATAACACAATACAGCCATTGTTGCAGCAGCTCACTTTGACTTAGCAGTTTGCCCTGCTGGTATTCTAGTAATCAGCAAGGGCTGCACTGGGTAGAGTGTTTCCAGTGGTTTAGGTTGATTTGTGCTAACCTGTCAGTGGCCTCTTACCTTGTTCTCCTTGTATCAAGGGCACAGATCTTGGCCAGGCAGTGTTCACTTCCTTTTTATTACTTAGTCCTTCTGTAATTTTTTTTTTACTATATCTTCTGCACATTCTCTCCAGTCAGGAAGATTTTTCAGAGCTTTACTCTCTAGAGGTGATTTTTTTTTAATTGGAGGAATATTGTCATTTTATTCCATACATTACCTCTGTCCCCTTCTTCAGAGATTCTGATATACCCTTCCTTTACCGCCCGCTACCCCAGCCAAAGACTGAGACTGACTGGGAGAACTAGTCTAGAGATCCATTCTTTAATTTTGGCTTTAATAGCTCTTGGTAGGTCTAGAATGAATCTGCTGAATGAGTAAGCCAGTATTTTAAGTACTTGAAATTCCTTGGCCGAAAGTGCTAAATAAAATTGTACATGTTACCACTCTAAGAGGCAGGATGTCCTTTTAAATAATAATAATAATTTAAAAAAACCTCAACTATCAACACAATCCAAAATCGTTGTTGCACTCTGGCCATAAAGTTATGAGGTTTCAGTTGGAACAGTCCATTCCTTGTATGAATAAATCTGTTTACACTGGTTCCTTCTCCATCCCATCCATCCCAAAGGGTTGCTAGAGAAGGGAAGAAAGCTGAGACTAGACAAGACCAGAGTGGGAAGGCGGTGCCCTGGAAAATGGGAAGGGTCGATTGGGTTGAACACTACTGAAAGCAATGATGTCCTGTCTCCGTGCTAACTAGCCACAGGGTGGTAAGCCTTGACTTGGCTGACTTAGCTGCAGCTGATTGTGCTTGTAGATACCATTAGGAGCTATCCATATGGTGGCCTCTGAAGCCGCCTCCTACTGCCTAGCTGTAAGGCTAAGAAATAAATACCTCTATTCATCAAGCGAGGGACCAACAGACCATAACCACGCTCCTATCTTTCAGAGACAGCAAATAAGCATCATAAGTCATGGTGAAAATATTTATGAAAGTCCTTTCCAACTTTAAGACTCTTTGATTTTATGATAAGATCTTGGAGAGCAGTTTCTAAAACTCACTTAATATTCTGTCCTTTCTTGCCTTCTGGCTTTCCATACAATAATTCCACACAGCTTCCTAGATCATGGCCTTAGCAGGAAGAGAGAGCCTTTATCACTGTCCCTTTGCAAATTCTCTGAGATTACTAGGCTTAATTGCTGAGCGGCTGTGCAGCTGTCAAACACAGGGTTTGGAAAACACTAGGGATTGGCATCAGGAAAAGGGCATATGGAGGGAGCTGTGCCAGTGAGAGTGATGTTTTGCCTCTACCTTGCCTCTACCTGTTCCCACCAGGTTCCAGGCATCTTTCCCAGACACCCCAGTACAGCTTCAAACCAGAGAAGTGGAATGGCTGAATTTGGGTTGTCCTGGCCTGTAAAAGGAAAAGGAGGAAGGGCAGCCCAGCTTCTGCACATCCTAATGTGTTTGCTTATGGGACCTGGCATTGGTCTCACTCCTGTGTGTAGCTGTGACATCACAGAGACATCACATTTGAAGCCAGGAGTGAGCCTTCCAATCTGTTATTGCCTCAGAAGTGAAAGATGAGCTGGAGGAGATAATGAAGAAAAGAGCAAGTATCCTTAGGCCACACATTCTAGAGAAAAGTCTTTCAAAATCATATATGGATGGACTTGAGAGCAGTCTTCTTCATCTGGGCCAGAAGTGCTCGTAAGGGAAAAGAGACCTTAACAGTGTTCATAGCACTGAAGAACTATTTTGCAGGCAATCTCCATGACAAGCCTGCTGGTGGCATCCGATGGCAATTCTAGAGGGAGGGGATTTATGGAAAGAAAAATAGGGCTGTAGAGAGAAATCGGGGCTCAGAAAATGTAAGGAGACGGGTGAGGCGATAGGACGATGGATGCAGCATGTGGCGCTGCACACGGGCTCCCAGGAGAGGAGCCCATTCACCGACCGGGGGTGAGTCAGCCGGCAATGGCTTGAAATCGAAGAGCAGTGGTGAGGGGATGGTTCGCTGGCTGGCTGCCAGAGCCTGAGAAGAGCGCTTTGGAAGTAGCTCAGAGGAGGGTACAGTCACTGGGTCAGGACTGGAGTGGCTTGGGGCACAGACGGGTTTGCTTTGCATAAGATCAAGTTTTCCTTTCATACTACAGATGTAAACATGCTGATAGTAGGAATTTTGGAACATGCAGAATATTATGCAGAAACTAAAAACAACTCATAATTCTACTACCCAGAGTTAATCACTATTAACATTTGAAGTAATCCTTTTGGACTTTCCACGCTAAACCCATATGTATATTTCTATACAAATTTGGGGTTGGTATGTTTTACAACCTGCTTTTATCCACCACTTAATAACATATTGTGATTGTTCTCCTTTTCTTCACTTGTCTGAATCCTACTCATCTCTGAGAGCTCAGCCTAAGCCTCACTCGCTTATAGCAAATTCCCCTGAACCCTAAACATGGTGCAGTCCCTATCCTCAGGCCTCCCATGGCGCCCTGTTCTTGACATTTGACAGCATTCATTTCTTTTGTTATTTCTTATCTCTTCTGTGAGAGTACAAGTCTGTCTTGGGTGCTGCTGTATCCCAAGAGTCTGGCCCATATGGGCAAGAACTCAAAAATATCTGTTAAATACGTGAATGAGAGCATTTCTGACCTGGAACTTGGTGGACCTATAATTTAGGGCCAACATAAATAGATTTAGAAATCCTGAGCTTGGAACCTAGGCTGTGGGTCAAGAGAAGAAGCAACCAGAGCCAGAGTGCTTGACTAATGATTTCTATGTGTCGTGCTGGCTTCACCTACAAGGCTGTCCACCCACAACTTGCCCCATCTGAATATGGTTTGAACGCTGAAGACTCCTTACTTTGCAGTCGACTTACTTCATTCCCCACTGGCTATGAACCTGTGATGTGGGGAGGAGGTTCCAGAAGCACGATGCTAGGCTAAGGGAAAGGCTATCATAGGCCATGGGGAACCTGGACACATTCATTCGATTGGCTTTGCTTCAGCACTGAGGTGCTGTCAAAAAACATTCATTGGGTCTTTAAGCCCCAAGGTAAGGAGCTACTAGATGCAGCCTAAGAGAATGCTGTGTGGATGGTGAGAAGATCTCAGCAGCTCAAGCACTTGATGGAACCCTAGCAAACTGCTTAGAGGAGGATTTTGATCTATTTCAGGAAAGCAAGGCTACCTGAGTCACATCTTGCTCAGCACAGCGCTACTCTATATTTATGTAAACAATCCAGTCACCAGCTAGTTTCTTCTCATACTTTTGATGAAGCTGGAGAACAGTAGACTCTTCTGACAATAATTTCATTGAGCAGAGTTTTTTTAAAAGTCCAATGAAGTCTCACAAAGTCAATTTCTGTTACTGATGTTGTTCCTGCAACAATGAAGTTAAGAGAAAATGATCGTTTTGATTTTTGATGGAGAGAGAGAATTGTAAAGTACAATTCCTAAGCGTTTGATCATCTGATAAGACTATTCTCTGGCTTTTAAAGGCCAGTAATCTTTGCGGAAGTGGCAAAGCACAGTTAGTCTCCAAGCAGTGTATGTTTCTTCTACATTTCTACAGTTAATTACCTTTCTTGTTTTCATGTTCCTAATCAAGTTTAAGACTACACTGAAATGTCCTGTAAATTTAAAAATAATTCCATTTGGAATTCTTTCTACAAAGACTAGCCTCCTTAAGGTCGATCATAATTACTTCATCCATTCAGGATCCTACCATGTGCGAGCACTGTGCTAGGAGCACGGTGACAGATGAAGGAAGACAGTTGAAGGAAGCAGGGCCCCTGCTGCCAAGCCACTCACCATCCTGCTCCAAAACTTTCAAGGGCTTTAATGTCAAAATTCTTCTGCTGGGCTTTCATGGCCTTTTGCCTCTGAAAGGGATACAATGCCACCTTCCCTGGCTATTCTTTCCTTTTCCTCTTCTTCCAGACACAACCTCTGTTCCAGTCCTATTACAGACACCGCATGCAACCTCGCCTCCCTGTGCTCATGCTTGTTCTCCTCTCCCATCCTCTGAAGGCTCAGCTCAAAATCTCTTCCACGTGTCTTCTTGGCTGTACTTGTAAAATACATATCCAGAGTCTGATCACCTCTCACTGCCTCTACTGCTACCACCCTGATTCAAGCCACCATCGTGTCTCCCCAGGACTATTTGGAAGAGTCTCCTACCTACCTCTCTGCTTCACTTCTGCACGCCAAAGTCTATTCTTCACACATTAAAGTCATATCATGTCACCTCTCTGCTTAGAACCCTCCATCAACTCCCCATCTCACTCAGAGTCTAAGCCAAAGTCTTCTCCATGCCCTACAAGGCTCCACATGATCTGGCCCCTCTGTTACTTTTCTGACCTTATTTCTCACCACTCTTCCCCTCGTGTACTCTACTCTAGAGGATCTCAACCCTAATAGATCTAACACCCTCTTTTGATAATAAATACTTTTAATGCCCCTTTTAGTACCTTGAAAGGAGAGGTATAAATAATATAACTTGCCTATCCACATATTTGTAAGATATCAATGCCCCCAAAATAACATAAAAGAAATACAAGGAAGTAATTTACAATAAAATAGTACATATTTTAATATATAAATCCTGGGGCACAGCTACACTTGAAAATATAATGAAGTAGGAAGAAGTTTTGTACCTCTAATGAAAAAGCATAGTGAAAGTGACAGCTCCAAATGCTGATTGATAAAAGCATGTTGTAGGGACTATTCTAATGTCCACAACTGCGTGGCTGTCAGTGATACGATTTTTTTCTGAAATGGTGAATTTTCTTGATAAAGTTCCAAACAAAATGAAATATGGTCTTTCCTGCCACCAACATCCCTCTTCTAAGTAACGTCCTCCAATCAGTGGAACCGTTAAAAATCAAAACCCAAAACCATAAAAAAAAAAAAAAAAATCCCAAAACCACCCACTCACATTTTCAAAATGCCCTCTAGGGGGCACTGATGCCACATTGAGAATGATTGCTCAGCCCCTTGACCTTGCTTCTCCTCCACTAAGCAAAGCTTGTTCCCATCTCAGGGCCTTTGCACTTGCTGTTCTCTTTGCCTGGAAGGCTCTTCCCCCAAACATAAATAGATGACTCCTTCTCTCTTCCCTCAGGTCTCTGCTCAAATGACACTGCTTTAGAGAGAGCTTCCCTGACCATTCTGTCTAAACTAGTACCCCTGCTCCATAGATCTCTATCTTTTCACTCTTCTTAAATTTTCTTCATAATGCTGTAACTGTTGCTATCTGACATTACTTTAGGTATCTATTTGATTATGTATTTATTGCCTGGCTCTCCCACTAGACTCTAGTGACTAAAAGGAAATCTTCGAGACTTAAGAGACTTCTATCTTTTGCTTGGCTCTATTTCCAGAGTCTGGTAAATGGTGCCTGGCCTATAGTAGGTGCTCAGTAAATATTTGTTGAGATGATGTCTGTCACCTCCACCCCCTGTGCACTCTTATGCAAGTCAGCACCATTATGAATTATGTGTGGCCACAGTGAGGTCGGTGACTGTTTTCTTCTCTGTGGCTTTTCTTATTATGAGCAGGTACCAAAGTGTCCAAAGGCAACCAGGTTGCTAACCAGCCAATCACTTGTCTGTGCCATGCTTATTTTTATCCTTTTCTTTTGTTCCCATTTAGGGTAAGCATTTATAAATCAGCATTTGAATTATACACAAAATGATGCTACTGCACTGCTTAGGAATGGTTTATTTTCCTGGATAGGCTAAAGCATTGTCCCTATAGCCTGGCTTACCTCCTTGATTTACCTAGTACTTCAACAAACCAAACAAGGTGGTGTACTGGGTGTCTGATCCCCGATGTGGGGAGGGGGTATCAGCCAAGTGAGAAGATTAGGTCCCAAGGACAGGGGCTTGATGAGCGGAGGGGAGGAGCTCCCCAGAGTGGCAAGAGATAGAGGGGCCAGAGTGTGAATGCAAACTGCATACACGAGGATGCTCCAAGAATCAGGAGAAACGTACCTTGTCTTTTGGTGGCAGGGACAAAAGAGGAGAGGGAAAGAAAGATAAAAGGTCAGAAGTTGGATCAACATAGGAATAGAATGGTGGTTGAAGAACAAGTTTTGGCAACTTCTGCCTGGAAGACTCTTCCTCCAGGTCGCCATATAGCTCCATCCCTCACTTCCTCTGGGTCTCTGTTGAAATGTCATCTCATCCACCGGATCATCCCTGAACACCTTAAACAAAATGAGACTCCTTCACTGTCACACTGTATTCCTCTCAACACGCCTCTTCTTTGTAGCATCATTACCACCAGACATCATATATTTAAATTGCTGTTTGTTTATATTCTACCTCCCTGCCCAGCACACCCTCCCCCAACTAGGATGTCAGAACAGTGGTCGTCACACCATCCTCAGTAAATTTTTGTTGAATGAATGAAAGAAAGAATATACCAAGGTATGACTGACCAGGATATTATTTGATCTGGGTACTCCCAAGAGATATCTGCTTGGTGTCCTATGTGAAGGTGGGAATACCCTAATTCCTCTATCCCAGTGAGCTATGAGAGGGACCAGAGAGTAACATGGGAATAAACATGTTTGGGAAAGTGTGACCGCTGACTTTAATTGCAAGGGTCATCCGTAGATATATTAATTGTAATTGCTTACTTTTCCCGAACATATTCCTTTGTTCCCCTCCTTTCCTCTCTCTTTCACACTAAGATAGATTGAAAAACCACAGAAGAGGCCGTCACCAAAAGTGGTCCCTTGCCCTCAAATATTTGTGTAACTCAGACCAGCTTTTGGGTGATTAGAAATTCTACAGGATTGAAAGATTAGCATCCAGACCAATATTTTCCTGGATGTCTGTTTCCTGCTCTTTTAGGAATTCATTCAAATACTGGGAGAATATATTAATGAATCCAGGTTTTCTATGATTCCAGGATGGCACTAACAAACAGGCTTCCTAACCATTAAATAATCATAGTAAGAGCTACAATCAGGCTTCCTAACCATTAAATAATCATAGTAAGAGCTATGCCATTTATTGACCTGTTGCTATACACCATGTACTGTGCTATGTTCTAACAACAGCACTACGAAGTACCTATTATTATCATCCCCATCTTACAGAGGGGCAAACTGAGGCACAGACAGGTTATTTCATTTGTCCAAGATCACAGAGCTGGTGATAAGTGACAGAGACCATGATTTTATTCATTACATCTTGCAGTAAGTGGGAAGGCTAGGAGTTAATTAAGAGGCAGTCCTACTCCCAACGGCTCTGCCAACCCAGGTCAGGAGTGGGGACTGATATCCAACCAGAAACCTCTAAAGTGATGCTCCACATAGTCAAACCTACAGAAATGTCAGCAAGCTTTGTACCCACCCAGCCTCTGCCAGGAGTGTTGGTAGGCTCAAAAGCAAATGCTACTCCCTCCCCACCCCAGTGTCTCTCCAACCTTTCTGCTTTGTTGTAACAAGGAAACAAAGAACCAGGAAGACTGGTTTCTCTGCCTGGGTACTTTCTGAACAACTGTGTGTTGTATTCTGCTCCCAAGTTCTTCCATGAAAGAGGTTTTAGCTGCTTTCAAATACAACTTTCTGCTGCACATTACTATTATTTGTTTATACATATCCTATGTTTCCTACTCAGTTGAAGCTCCTAAAAAACAGGGACCAAATCTTAGTCACCTTGTACTCTCCTCAGTAACCTTTGACCTTCAAGCCAGACTAATCCCCTGATCCCCCGTTGAACTTTATACATCTCACTAGATGGTTCCCAGAGCTCCATGTCGTGCCTTGACATGCAGTAGGCACTCAATATATACTTCTTGTTTGCTTACTTTATCTTGGTCCTCTTTATAGCAAAACATTAGATCCTCTCACTTTGTTTTTGCCCTTAATCATTCACTCATTCATTCATTGTTTCTTTCATTCTTTTATTCAACAAATCTCTCCCCTTGGGGTTCAGAGAGAGTAGGAATTTCTCTCTCTCTCTCTCTCTCACTTTCTTCAAGGTTGACCTCTATAGTCTGAGTTCTGTGCAAATATATACCCATTCCTTTACACCATCAGTGTCTCCTGAGGGGGAGAACACTCTCCCCAGGGGCTGGGACCCCCAGGTAGGGACAGCAATGGTACCTGACACTTAAATTGATATTATCAGTTTCCTGAGTACCTTCTTACACCTCTTGTTTGCACACTACAACATTATTGTGAGTTAGGCATATATTATAAGAATTCTCATTTTACAGATAAGCAAACAATCTTGGGGAATTTTAATGGTTTTCCCAAAGTCACACAGCAAATTGAGTGGCAGAAGTGGGATTCATACCTGGGTTTTTGGATGTCTAGTTCAAAAGGTACTCTTTCTGGGGCATGTTGGGGAAGCAGAAGAACCTGGGGACCACCTTGCCTCCAGACCTCAAATCCAACTTGCTGTCCCTAATACCTCACAGTTTGGATAAACGGGAAGAACAGTTTCACTCTTCATTAGGTCTCTGTTGGGCAGTGTCCAGTTTGTTTACTAGGAACAAAAAACCATAAGTAGGAAACTGTTCCAGATCTCCCAAGCAGAGATGTGTTTATATTCTCACCATAAGCCTGAGACCAGCCTTTCTGGACCAGGCTCCCATCTAAGAGCTATTGCACTGGGGCAGACCACAAGGGGCCTCTGACATCTGCTGAACACCAGACCCATGCTCTCTCAGACACCTCCTACTTCCATTCTGGGCTTCTTTTTCCCCATTTGAAAATTGCTAGTATCATCAACATTTTGAAGTTCATCCCCATTCACTCCTGTTGGCAGCATGTGCTAAATTCAGCCTGTGTTAATCTAAGAAGGTGCCAGTCCCAACCCAAATGACTCTGCTCCAACTCACGTCAACACAGCTTCACTACAGTTTCTGTAGAAAGTTGAGCATCGAAATCCTTCTCCCTGAAGGAGATTAAAGAAGACCTAAATAAATGGAAAGGCATCCTGTGTTCATGGATTGGAAAACTTAATATTGTTAAGATGACAGTACTATCCAAAGTAATCTACAGATTCAATGCAATTCCTTATCCAAATCCCTTCTTTTTTTTTTTAAGAAATGAAAATGCTGATCCTAGAATTCATGTGGAATTACCAAGAATCCTGCATATCCAAAACAATCCTGAAAAAGAACAAAGTTGGAGGACTTACACTAGCCAATTTCTAAATGTACTACAGAGGTACAGTAATCAAGTCCTTGTGGGCTGGCATAAGCATAGATATATAAATACATGGAACAAAACTCAGAGTCCTGAAATAAACTCATATATCTATGGTCACCTGACTTTTTTACAAGGATGCCAGGACCCTTCAATGAGGGAAGAATCAGTTCTACGGGAAATGGTGCTGGGACATCCAGATATCTATTTGCAAAAGAATGAAGTTGGGCCCCTATCTCATACCATATACAAAAGTTAAGTCAAAACAAATCAAAGACCTAAATGTAAGTGCTAATACTATAAAACTCTTAGAAGAAAACATAAGGATAAATATTCATGACCATGGATTTAACAATGGATTCCTAAAGATGAAGTTGTGATACATGCCACAACATGGATGAACCTAGAAAATATTATGCTAAATGAAAGAAACCAGACACAAAAGGTTATATATTGTATGACTATTTAAATGAAATATCTAGAATAGGGAAAACCATAGAGACAGAAAGCAGATTAATGTTTGCCAGGGGCTGGGAGCAAGGAGGGGAAGTGACATGGAATGTGACTGTGACTGTGACTGCTTAATGTAACAGGGTTTCCTTTTGGGGTGATGAAATGTTTGGGGACTAAATGGAGGTGATGATTGCTCAACATTGTGAATGTATTGAATGCCAATAAATTGTATACTTTAAAATGGTTAGCTCTTCCAAATAGCCAAAACAATCTTGAGAAATAAGAACGGGGCTGGAGGAATCATGCTCCCTAACTTCAGACCATACTACAAAGCTACAGTCATCAAAACAGTATGGTACTGGCACAAAAAAAGGCACATAGATCAATGGCATGGTTTAGAGAGCCTAGAAATAAACCCACACATTTATGGTCAATTAATCTATTTCAAAGGAGGCATGAATATACAGTGGAAAAAAGACAGTCTCTTCAATAAATGGTGCTGGGAAAACTGGATAGCTACATGCAAAAGAATGACATTAGAACATTTCTGACACCATATACAAAATAAACTCAAAATGGATTAAAGACCTAAATGTAAGACTGGATACTATTAAAACTCCTAGAGGAAAATGTAGGCAGAACACTCTTTGACACATACTGCAGCAATATTTTTTTGGCTCCATCTCCTAGAATAATGGAAATAAAAACAAAAATAAACAAATGGGACCTAACTAAACTTAAAAGTTTTTGCACAGCAAAGGAAACCATAAACAAAACGAAAAGACAACCCTCAGAATGGGAGAAAATATTTGCAAACGAAGCAACTGACAAGGGATTAATGTCCAAAATATACAAACATCTCATACAGCTTAATATAAAAAAAAAACAGCCAACCCAATCCAAAAATGGGCAGAAGACCTAAACAGACATTTCTCCAAAGATACACCAGATGGGCAACAGGCACATGAAAAGATGCTCAATATCGCTAATTATTAGAGAAATGCAAATCAAAACTACAATAAGGCACCACCTCACACCAGTCAGAATGGCCATCATCAAAAAATCTACAAACAATAAATGCTGGAGAGGGTGTAGTGAAGAGGGAACCCTCCTACACTGTTGGTGGGAATGTAAATTGGTAAGCCACTATGGAGAACAGTATGGAGTTCCTTAAAAAACTAAAAATAGAACTATCATATGATCCAGCAACCCCACTCCTGGGTGTGTATCAGGAGAAAACCATAACTTGAAAAATACATGCACCCCAATGTTCATTGCATCAGTATTTACAATAGCCAAGACATGGAAACAACCTAAATGTCCATCGATAGATGAATGGATAAAGATGTGGTATATATACACAATGGAATATTACTCAGCCATAAAAGAAGAATGAAATAATGCCATTTGCAGCAACATGGATGGACCTAGAGATTATCATACTAAGTGAAGTAAGTCAGACAAAGACAGATATCATATGATATCACTTATAAGTGGAATCTTAAAAAAATGATAACAATGAACTTATTTACAAAACAGAAACAGACTCACAGACTTAGAAAACAAAGTTATGGTTACCAAAGGGGATAGCCGGGGGTGGGGGGGAGATAAATTAGGAGTTTGGGATTAACATATACACACTACTATATATAAAATAAACAACAAGGACCTACTGTATAGCACAGGGAACTATGTTTGATATCTTATAATAATGGAAAAGAATCTGAAAAAGATTATACATATATGAATCACTTTGCTGTACACTTGAAACTAACACAACATTGTAAGTTAACTGTATTTCAATTTAAAAAAATAAACTTCCCAAAGAGAAAAAAAAGGTTATGTCTACGTTATGTGAATTTTAATTCAATTTATAAAATCCTGTTCCCATTCTATGCAGCACTGTCACCAAGAGGGCCTTTCTCCACGTACCAAGGAGTATGGCAGTCCAGCTAGGGTCACATGCAGTAGCTCTGCTTCTGTGGCCTTTCATATTTTCTCAACAGACTCGGCAGATTCTTCATGATCTGAGTTTATAGCCAGCAGGTATCTTTGACTGAGGGACAGAATTCAATCACCCCTGCTCTGTGCACATAAATGATAGTGCTGAATCATCTAAATGAGGATATGTCACACTCAGAGTGCACATGTATCCCCTCCAGACTCACACATCATAGATACCTGTGAGTAGCACAGCAAACCCCCCATCCCATTCTTCCCATAACAACTTTCAAGATTTGAGTTTTCCTCTATCTGAAGAGTCACTTTGGAGTTGATGGGCTTACGAATGCCCCCTCCCTTGGAAGCAGGGAAGAGCACTTTCTGTCCTCAACAACAATGTCTCAGCTAAGCCTCCTTTTGTCAGTGGAATCAGAGGTTTGTAAATGATCCTAATGTGTTGAAGATGAGAAATCGGATCTCCGTTTCAGTGAAGGATAATGTTTATTGCCTACTAAAGAGCACTCAAGGAGATGGCAGCTAATACAGTAGTTGTATGAACATGTGTGCCATTAAAAATTGTAATTAAGCCAGGTCCCTGAGCACCAATAACGAAACCCAATGAAATCGTCTGTGGGAGGGTTGGGTTACAATTCCACATGGTGAAGGGATTTGTGGCAGCATCTGCAATGGTGGCAAAAGCACCAGAGTTGACCATGGGTCTTGGAGCAGGAAGGCCCAGAAGATCCAGGGTCAGTGGGATTCACTTGCCTCCACTTAGGATTTGGCAAAAGTAGACACAGTGGCATAGATACAAATGATAGGAAGTTCTCAGGAAGTTATTGAAAGGGAAAGCAAATATGTTTGGAGATCTCAGAAGTAATTTCCAGGGAACACAAAAACAAATGATAATATTCACTGTTCTTTTACTGTTAGCAAGCTTTTATTAAATGTTTACCACATGCAAGCACCCTGCTGAGCTCTTTATAGGAATTATTTAATTCTTACAACCCTGTAAGGTAGGTGTTGGTATTAGCCCAAATTTACAGATGGGGAAACTGAGGCTTCAAAAAAGATTAAGTCACCTGCCCATGGGTTAACCAACTCATAAATTATAGACCCAGGAATCAAACCTAGGACTGCTGACTCCAAGGCAGGTAAGTGGGGCCTTGTCCCAGTCCCAGGGTCTTACTTGGTGCCTTGCTAGGGATGAAGTATGTGAGGGATGGGAAACCAACCTTTATTGATAGCATAATTTGTGTCATTTCATCCTCACAACACCCCTGGTGAGTTGGGTACTACTATTCCCACTTCATATATGAGGAAACTATTGAGTCTATCAGTGGCTGAGTCTCATGGGGAGAGCTGTTTTTCAGGATGAAGTTTTTTAAACCTTAAGAAAGAACTTTAGGGTACCTCCACTGGCATCCATAGACCTCCATAGGATGCTTTCAGGGTCTCCACTGAGCTTTCCTGATTTTGAGTACCTAGTCTGTGCATATATGCACATAATGGCCATAATGGCCAGGACATAACACATCAGTGACCCACTACTCTTGGCCTGGCTACCCTCTAAGTGTGAACTGGAGGAGTAAATTGTGCTCAAGTGACCCCCCCCCTTCTGGGGGGGGTTCTGTTGGTTTGGCCATTTTATTGGGATCTCTTTTGATACTCTAAGTTTCAAATAGACTACTGGAAAACTACTGGCTGCTGAGAGGGCAGGGCTGACATCAGAGAGGGGAAGTTCCTGAGACTGGAGATGGGAAATAATAAGGACTTAGGTGGCTGGTTCATGGAAACCATCAAATTCATTTCTCTCTTCTTAGCCATCCAAATTGCCACCTAAAACACCACCAGCTGCTCTGCTTCCTGTGGTCTAACTGGCGGTGGGTGGAAAAGAAGACCCCATTTGCAGTTACCTGACGTAACCATAAAAGCAACAGTTGCAGCAGCAACTAATGTCATCGAGCAGCACCCTGTATGTTTCATGTCCTTACATGCTTGGATGTGATCTAATTCAACCCTCACAACAGCCCTCTGCAGTAGATACTATTATACCGCTAGACCTACCCTGCCCCATTTTTGCTGATGAGGCACATGAGGCCTGGAGAAGTCAAGTGACCTGCCCAAGGGCACAGAGCTAGTAAGTGGTAGAGGCAGAATTCAAGTGCAGTCTTCCACTTCAGAACTAGTGCTCTGATGCTCTCCTGTTCCTTGGGGCTGCAGGATGTCTACTGCCTTCCATGCTGCCATTTTGTCATGGTCCTCCACCTCTTTGAGGATCTTCTTGAGCCTCAAAGCCATAAGAGATTGCTCTGAGTGGGCTCAGTGGACAGAACTCAAAGATGCAGAAAGACATATGCTGATGTAGGTGGGAGAGGCCGGGGTTGGGGGAGTTAGACAATTTAACCTGAAAATTGCCAGCTTCAGAAGTGCATCAGTAAGTGGAGTTGGGGAGAATGGGTAGGGTGAATTAAATAAAATTGGTATTTGTCTTCCCTAATTCTTTTTCACTTTTGCCCTGAGAGGGCAATTAAGGAAACAAATGGTTTGTGGAGATTAGCTGACTGGTAGCTTTGCATATTAATATAATGACATTTGGCTATACCAGGCTGACTTTCTATTTAAGGTAGCTTTGTCTTTTCAGGCTGAAGAACTGACTTCAGAGAATTAGCTCCTGTAGATTAAAAATAAAATAAAATTAGTCTGCACCCCATCTCCACCCTACCTGTGTCCCCACCAAGAAAAATAACGACCATTGGCAGAAAGCAAAAGGAATTTGAAAGGCTGAGATCCCTTCTGCTGACTGTCATGGGAGTGAAACCAGCCTAGGGGCCCACAGTGAGGCGAGAAGTGAGCCCAGGCTGGGGTGGGGGTGGGTGCCATCAATTTGCAAGAAGATCCCCATCCAACATGAGTCAAAGTTTAATTGCATTCAGCAAACCTTTGCTGGGCCCCATGTTTGCTAGGCACTGCAGATGCAGAGAAGGTTAATGCTGGGCCCCTTCTCTCAGGAGGTGTCTAGCCTAGTGGGGGTGAAGGACACATGATACAGGCTATAATGTTGTCTGAGAGGCATCAGGGAGTTGACATCTGGCTTAGTCTAGAAGAATGGATAATAATTGGACAGCCATGGTACAGGGAATGGTTTCTTTCTAGAGGCAGAGGATGGTGATTCTAGTGCGTGGTGGGCACTGCAGTGCCCACAGTGACCCCCTCATAAGAAACCTGAGCATGCCTGTGCTGCCTGCCCAAGGATCAATCAATCCATTGGCAGTCCTAGCACCTGTGGCTCGATCAGTAAGCAAAATCTCAAAACACTGATTGAATCTTACCTCATGCCCACTCCCACTCCACCTGCAGTCCTTTTTAAGGAGCAGTTTGGAAAGTGGTTAAGTACATGCGCTTTTGACTCAGATCTAGTCTAGAATCATGTCTGTGCCTCTGCCAAGCTGTGTGACCTTGGACAGGTAATTTAACCTCTCTGAGCCTCAGTTGACTCACTTTCTTCAGGTGAAAAGTAAAGATAAATAATAGTATCTGTCCCGTAGGGCTGTTGTGAAGATTGAGATCCTGCTTATGTAACATAGATGTCAGCTGTTGAAGTCTTCTTAGCCTTGAGATCTTGGTAACATTGGCTTAAACTCCCATTCCCTCTCCCCAGGACATCTGCAAATTTCTGGGGGGGTTTACAATTGCATGGGAACCTCTATCTCTGGCTTTCTCCCACTCCTGAGTTCCTATTCTTCAAATTATGGCCATTTGAGGTTTTCTAAACCTCTCTCCCAGTATTAACCCAAACTTAGAATCGAAATTCTTTTTTTGATTTCAACAACAACACAACAACCCCCCAATATTAACAAAAACAAAAGCAATGATTCACAGAGCCTGTATCGTATAACATACTTTATTGAAGGTTTAGGGAAGTAGAAGAAGTTGTTGCAGCACAGCAAACACCTTGAATTTGAAAAAAAGTCCTTTGGCTGCTCCTCCAAGTTGCTTAGCTGGCTTCTCTCAGCTCTCTCCTCTGCTCCCTCTCTTTTGTAAACAAAGGCACCAAATTTTTTCCATTTTCTGATGCAAAGCAACTCATCTCTCTTTAGCCCTTAATCCCCAAGCTTAGCATTGGGCTTTTTTTGTATTTGAATAAGCAAGTGTCTGGCTGAGGCTTAGAAATGATCCCCTAGAAGGACCTAATTAAGTTTTTGGACAAGTTGCCATCCACCTCCCTGTTTTTATGGAGTGGAGGGTGATTTTTTTTCTCATTATACATGTTAAGCACTTTATACAAATCTCATCGATACTAGGCACACAATAAAATAATAGCTGTTGTTATTGTAATAATTTTAATATTTTGGACTGATTTGAGTATAAATTAATAAATGTATTATACATTTATATTGGTGGAAAAGTCAAAGGAGATTATCTCTAGAAGAGCCCTTAGAGATCCAGTATTTCTCAAAATGTGTTTCTTGGAACACTGTTTGCACAGGCTGTTTGTAGCTCATCCAAGAAATAAGGTTTCCTTCCTTAATTATATTAGAGTCATGCTGCATACTGTATCCCACTCTTGGAAATCTGAAATTCACATTAGCCCATTAAAGGCTATAAGAAATCCTGAAATAAAGATAATCTATTTAACTTTGTTTAGCCTTGTGTTCTCCAGTTATATATGACTACAAAATTTTTTTGTGTTCAACAAACAAATGCTGCAATTACTGTGTCATGAAATTTACTTTGGGATATGTTAACCTGCCTCCAACCTATCATTTTACAAATGATTAAAGTCAGATGCAAAAAGGGGAAGGACCTGAACCAAGGGCACCCAGCTAGCTAGCAGTTTCTGATTGTGAGGCAGCAAGTGGAATGGAGATTGTGAAGAGTGTCTCAGAAAAGATCTAAGTACACCCACAGTCTTTTCACACTATTTCCCTACTTCAGTTTGATACAACCTGAAGGCCTTTGTTCAAAAAGAGTCTACTGCAAAGAGTTTGGTCTACATTCCCTGTCTACCTTTCTTTATCTCCTCCTATCTACACTAATCAGGCTTCAAATCCCACTGTTTAACTAAAACTGCTCTTATGAAAGTCATCAATGAACTTCATGTTTACAAATTCAGTGGTCATTTCTCTGTCCTCATCTTACATAACTTCTTGGCAGCATGCAACACATCTGACCATTTCAGTTTTCTTGAAATACTCGCCTTTCCTGGTTTCATATACTATGGAATCTTCTGGTTTCCCTCCAGCAACTCTTGCCACAGTTCATTGTTGTTGCTTTTTATTGTTGTTATTGTTTGTTCAGTGACTTTTCTGAACAAAATCTGTAAAGTCTTTATTCTTTGTCATGTGTGACCACTGAAGTCTCATTTTGGTTAGTTTAGTGGTCAGCTAATGGTTGGACAGAGATGTCTTTAAATGTCTGGAAATGGTAAGTCCCCTAATCTTTTTGAGGGGCTATGTGTACATGTTGGGGCACATCACCTACATTCCGGCAGGCAGTTGTCAACTCTGCCTTAGCCTTCACTTCCTGCTTGCATATAGCTTCAGAGTTGTCCAGAGGTGAGAGATTAGGGCTTCCTCAGGTGAGAGGTTAGGGCCTTCTCAGGTGTGAGTATGTGCACAACCTTGTGTTTATGTGCACAGTCCTACACATGCACATGGCCTTCTAGATTCCCAGGAGTATGTCAGGTCTCTTCAAAGGCCCTTGTGGACATCTCATTTCCCAGATTTTCCTTTTAAGCTTTTTAGTTAGTCTTTTGTTTGCCCCAGGTTTTACATACTGTTTTGTTAAACAATTGCTGCTGATTGTTTTTGACAAATACCCCCAGGGAAAAAAATATTTGCTCTAGGCATACTTGAGTCCAGCTGGTGCTCTCTTTAGTCTATATCCTGAATCCCAGCACTTCTCACCACCCTACTGCCATCATCCTGATCCAAGCCACCATCGTCTCTCACCTGAATTACTGTCATAATCTCCTGTTACTCCTGACTCCATTCTTGCCCTCCTATAATCCATTCTCCACACAGCAGATCTTTTAGAAATGCTCTTCAAATGAGGTGATGCAACTGTTTAAAAACTTTTAGTGGCTTTTCTCTTGTCCTTTGGAGAAAAGCCAAGCTCTTCCCATGGTGCGCCAGGCCCTGCATAATCTTGCCCCTGCCTGCCTACTTGCCTCAACTCATTTTTCCCCTAAGCTATCAACCTTGTTTGTGTCTTTCAATTTCTTGACTACATCATACTCTTTCCCACTATAGGGCCTTCACACTTCAGGTTCTGACATGCCAGTTTCCCAGGGTTTTCTGGTTTTAGCACTGCAAGTCCCATTTTTCAGGAATCCCTCAATCCTGAGCACACCAGGACAGTTGGTCACCCTACTTCATACACAGCGTCATCCCTAATTAGACTACTGTTCTCCCGATTCATCATGTAGATATATCCTGTTCACCCTTTAATCTCAGTTTCAATATTCCTCCTTTAGTGAGGTCTTCCTTGAACACTCAGGTGAAGTAGGGCCTCCCTGTTTTTCCCTCCTATTATTCCCTACTATTCTCCTTGGCACAACTTATAATGATTTGTAATTATGTATTCATTTGTTTGTTACTTTTATTGCATGTCTCTTCCACTAGACTGTACTCTATGAGGGTAGTAGCTGTTTTTGTCTTACTCACCCATGTATTCCTGGCATCCAGCACAACACGTGGTACATAGTAGGAGCTCAGTAAATACTTGTTAAATGAATGAATGGATGCCCTACCACCACAGATTGATCTGCCACTCTCTATTTAACGTTAAAGCATTTGTATTCAGTGGAGGTTTTCCTCTGTGGCCTATCTGTATTCCCTAGACGAGGTTAATGCACCCTTCTTAGATAGCGATGTTGTGTGACTCCTTCATACTTTTCAAAATCCTAAAAACCCAAAGAAGTAAGCAAGGCCAGTGGAAACTGTTTATGGTACAACTTTGATCTGAACAAGAACAGGGCTAGCCCATATAGTGCCTTCATGTGAATTGGAGAAAAGTGTCCCCTCAACTTTTACAAGTTGGCTTTTAAAAAGCCGTTTAAGGAGATGGAATAAAGAGAGGTTGGCTCAATTCTCTCAACTCATGTCTTACTCTCTAGCCGCGTGGCCTTGTACACTCACAGATCGCACAACTGTAAGCCACAGCCCTGATTCTAAGGGAAAATTTGTTAGCAAGGTGAGAGGAAGAGTGATGAGAAAGCAACAGAGCCCCAGGAGATACAGTGCCTGCCTCTGGTAGAAAGTGGGCTTCTTTTGCAAGTTGGCTTTTAAAAAGCCATTTAAGGAGAGGTAATAAAAAGGGTTTGACTCAATCATCTCAACTCATGTCAGCGGTTAAGCGTCAAGAGCACATATTCTGGAATCCCACAGGCCTGGGTTTGCATTCTAGCTCTGCCTTTTACTAGCTGTGTGACCTTGGAGAAGTGCCTCCATTTTCTCATCTGTAAAATGGCTCATAAGGTCATTATGAACATTAAATAAGATCATGTGTATAATATATGTTTATTTCAGTGTCTTATATATAGCAAGTCATAAATAACTAGTTATTAGTAATATTGATACATAATATTATTTATATTATATAAAATATAATATACAGAATAGTAGATTTCTAAGAAAAAGTCAGAATGAGCTTCAAAGGTAGCTTTGAACAGGCAGCCCCTTCCCCTGCAGCCAGCTTGGAGTTTGCAACTTGGGTTTTTATTAAAAGATAGAATTGGAAAGCTTCCCAGATTGTACATCTGGCCCAGTCCCTAGCCAGCCTGGTGACGGTGTAGGGTGACGAGCAAGGTGACTCACTTGTCCCAGTAGAGGCCTCATCTCCTGTGAAACAGCAGGGGTGGGGGCGGGGATGCTGAGCAAGATGTAAATAAGGCCCCCCAGAGCCATGCCCATGCCAAATATCCAAGTATTGTACAGGTGGCTGGCTACAGGCCTGTCCTCAAGAAGAAGGCACATAGGCTCCAGGGATGACTTATCTCTCTTGTAGTGGTCCAGGCTTCCAAGACAGCTCTTTGCCAGGGGAAGGCATAACCCAGAGCCCTATGGTACCCTGGGTGGTGTCTAGGTGGCAGACTGGGTAGGCAACAGGAAGGTGTTGGGCCTAGAGGAGGCCAAGGACACGGAGAGGAGTCAGCCCAGAGTTGGAGCACCTCTGTGTGCTACCACTTTGTCTCCGACTCAGGAAGACATCTAAACCCAGGGAAAATGATTCAAGTGAACAGCCGTAAAGGCAGCCTTGAAAGGGAAAGAAAGGATGGAAGAATAGCTTGGGGTACCAAGTACCAGGACATTTGAGTTTTGATAGGGATACCACATCCTTTACCCGATCACTCAGGCAGTGGAAATCTCCAAACCTGAGTTGGCTTTATAATACAATGGATAGTGACAATACTAATAACAATGACAACAATAATAATAGTTAGCAATTGATGAACATCATAGCCTGGCCCTGCACTAAGTGCCTACACAGACTACCTTGTTTTGTCCTCTCAACAGCCCAGTGAAGTGGGAACCATCACCATCCTTATTTTACAGGTGAGGAAACTGAGGTTTAGAGAGACGAAGAAGTCTAGCCCAGGTCAGGCCACGGAACCCACATTTGAACCAAGGTCTCTCTGACACTAAAGTTCCTAACCCCAAATCAGAACACACGGCCTAACATTCCACAAACATGGGGTTCATCAGACATCTCCAGGAGGAAAATTCAGGGCCTTTGGTCACCACCTCCCTGCACAGCCTGGGCTCTGAGAGGCCCAGGTTTTTTTTTAACTTGTTCACTCTATCATTTACCATCACGTAACTTTACTAGCCGTGCAACCTTGAGCAAGGGCTTACACAGAACCTAGCACACAACCAGCACTCCATAATGCTAGCTGGTATTATTATTATTAGCCTCCCTGAGCCTGTTTCACCTGGATAAAAATGGATAGTAGGGCCCACACTATCTCTCTCACAGGCTTATTGTGAGGTCAAATGAGATGATGAATGAAAAGGACTTCGTAAACTGAGGTCAGTGGGAATGCACTATGCTCTCATTAATGAATTCATTAGTTCCTTCAACAAACTTGTCCTAGATGATTATTATGGGCTGGGGTAGACACTAAGCTGAAATAGACAGAGGCTCTGCCTTTGTACCTTCACATTCTCCCTGAAGATCTTAATAATTATGTCTTTCTGTACCTCAGGCTAGAGATTTTCACTGCCATTTCACAGATGAGGTTAAGTAATATATCCAAAATCATATAGTAATACAGAATTAATAATAATAGGTATCTGGGACTTCCCTGGTGGCGCAGTGGTTAAGAATCCGCCTGCCAATGCAGGGGACTGGGGTTCGAGTCCTGGTCCAGGAAGATCCCACATGCCGCAGAGCAACTAAGCCCGTGTGCCACAACTATTGAGCCTGTACTCTAGAGCCCGCAAGCCACAACTACTGAGCCCACGTGCCACAACTACTGAAGTCTGCATGCCTGGAGCCCGTGCTCTGCAGCAAGAGAAGCCACTGCAATGAGAAGACCGCGCACTGCAATGAAGAGTAGCCCCGACTCGCCGCAACTAGAGAAAGCCCGCGTGCAGCAGTGAAGACCCAATGCAGCCAAAAATAAATAAATAAGATAAATAAATTTTAAAAAATGATAGGTATCTGTGTGATCTTGGGCTGGTTACTTAACCTCTTCATGACAGGTTGAATAATGGTCCCCAAAATATCTAGGTCCTTATCCCTGGGCCTGTATATATTACCTTATGTGGAAAAAGGGACTTTGTCCATGTGATTAAATTAAGGATCTTGAGATGAGAAGATTATCGTGGATGATCTAGGTGGGTCCTAAATGCAATCTCATGTATCCTTGTAAGAGAGGGGCAGAGGGAGATTGGACGTAGACAGAAGAGGAGAAGACAATGTGATTGTGGAGTGATGGCACATTAGGGTGATTTGGCCAAAAGCCAAGGAATTCTGGCAGCCACCAAAGCTGGAAGTGGCAAAGAATGGATTCCCCTGCAGAGCCTTCTGAGGAGTGGCTCAGCTGACACCTTGATTTCCACCCTATAGTACTGGTTTTGGACTTCTGGCCTCCAGAATTATTCTGTGAGAGATCATTTCCTTTTGTTTTAAGCCAACAAGTTTGAGGTACTTTGTTACAGCAGCCATAGGAAATGGCTAATATACTCTCCATGCCTCAGTTTCCTCACTTGGAAAATAGGGTTAATAATAAGATCCATTTCATAAGGTTGTTGTAAGGATTCATGGGGTTAATACATGCAGATGACTTTCAAACAGTGCATGTCATATGGAAATCACCATATAACTATTAGCTATTGTCACTGCTATTATTGTTGTTGCCATTGTTGTTGTCATCAACAGAGTATTTACTATATGCCAGGTCCTATACTTAGGTCTCTAGATACATTCTTCATGCAAGTGAAAGTGCAGGACTTGTAACTCAAATTTTCTGGATTCCAAAACTGTGCATTTATTTTTCACATTTAATTATAGTTATTATCACATAAAGGTCCTATAAAAGAAGTTTATCTCCAGCCTTTGCAGCACCTCTATTCTACACCTGGCCCTCAACCTATTATCCCAGAATTCAGGGTTTATTGGGCAGGAACTCTACCTTAGGAGGGCAGGTGCTCCATGCTGAGTGAATCCAGCCCATCCCCAGCTCCGAGCTCCCTGCTGGAAATGCTGGAGAGGAGTGGGCTGGAATGAAGCACCGTTCCCTCCGGAGACTGAAATAGCATCTCATATTCGTAGGACCAAGGGCATCACTGCCTTTCTCATTTCTCCTCTGAGCATCTGGCACATACTAGCATTCCATAAATATTTGGTGAATTACTGAATCTCTCTGGGATGGTTGGAAAACAAAATGCCATTACCCAAACAGAGACTTTGAGGCCAACAGATGTTACATGAGTGGTGCATTTATCAGGGCACTGGGAGGAATGAGACGGTGTACCTAAAGGGGTAACTTGAGGAGAGTCTAAGGAGGGGACTACTTACAAAAGTGTTTGTTGGCTGGGTAAAGGGAACCCACAAGGGAAGGTGAAAAACCCTGGGTCTAGGCACAGCAGGGAGCTGTTCCCACCCCTAGCCAGAAGGAGCAAGGGGAGGGAGTAGACACAGAACCCAATGAAAGCTGTAGCTGTGGGAGGGGGAGTACGCAGCAGAAGATGTGGCTTTTGGTGAAGGATTGCAGGCTCTGCCAACCTGTGGCCCAGTGTCTTAGTCTATTCAGGCTGCTATTACAAAATATCATAAACTGGGTGGCTTATAGACAAATTTATTTCTCGGTTCTGGAAGCTGGGAAGCCCAAGATCAAGGCGCTGGCAGATTCAGTGTCTGGTGAGGACCTGCTTCCTCGTTCATAGACTGTGGTCTTTCTGCTGTGTCTTCACATGAGGGAAGGGGTAAAGGAGCTCTCTGGGGTCTCTTTTATAAGGGCACTAATCCCATTCCTGAGGACTCTGCTCTCATGACCTATTCACCTCCCAAGGGCCCCGTCTCCAAATACCATCACATTGGAGATTAAGTTTCAATTTACGAATCTGGGGGGAAGGGGGACACAAACATTCAGTCTATAGCACCCAGACAGTAAGGGAGCCAGGGAAATAAATACCCCATTTTCTCTCTCCTTCAACCGTTCAGTCTTCTGCCAGAGCTTTTCATTGACCGGATCCAACCAGAAGCCAGAGGGCTAGGGAACCCAGGTGCAGTCCTCTTGGGTCTGCCTCTTGGGGCACAGAGCAGGATGGAGAAGGGTGGAGAGCAGATCTGGAGGGACAAATGGAGAACATCTAGAAGGGCTACCGTCCCAAGGTCATCTAGCAAGACCAGTGCTAGGCTGAAAATAGGGCTGTTAGTGTTTCCAGGCTCATTTCCTGACACTTTCATGCTTGTAAACAACTTAGCCTCATGATGCATTTAGTGATTGGCCAGGTACTTGTTATTTTCATTTGGTCTTAGAACTTCTGACAGTTTTTTTTCCCCATTGTCAATGGGTTTGAAAAGTAAAATCTCCCTAGCATTGCTCAATTCTTTTAATTGTTTTTTGTGACATCTCATTTTTAATTATACTTTCCACAGGCCATAAATGAATTAATATAGGGGATAAATTAATAAAATCTCTGTAGTCTTCCTACAGGCTATACTTATACACTTATGCAAAATTAGAACTAAACTCTATAGATTTTTCTGAAAGTTTTAGTTGATGATAAATTAGAATCAGAAATGGGAATTTTTTTTGTCCCCTGGGAGATTGAACTTAATTGCCTGGAGATATGTTGGCAAAGGACAAAAAATCCTGACCTTGATGATGATGATTTCACCTCTGACTGCACTCAGCAGTCCAGCAGTGGACCCTGAAGGTACAAGTGACAAAGCTCGAGCTTGGCACAAAGGCACCCACAACAGACACTCTTGCTGCAAAGCCCCCTCCATCTTTGGGGCCCTCTTCCTCCACCCCACTAGCAGCTCTACCCTCTCCATCCATTCCATTCCCACTTCCAACAATGGCAACACTGCCCTGGAGCTATAAGGATCAGTTACCAGATGACCAAGCATTTGGTTGAATTTTTCACTCGTTCATTTTCCATTCGTCTTCCTCATACTTATGTGAGTTGGGCCGAAAGCAGGGCTTATGGGTTTTTTATTTTGTATTTTTTTGGACAAGAAGATAGACCATTTTTTTTCTCCTCAGCAGGGTCAGCCTGGCAGCCCAGGAGTTGCCAAGTGGGTCTCCAGCATAAGAGACCATCCGGGCCTTCTGGATTTTCTTTTTTTTTTTAATATTTATTTATTTATTTATTTGGCT
This sequence comes from Balaenoptera acutorostrata, assembly GCF_949987535.1. Classification (NCBI taxonomy): domain Eukaryota; kingdom Metazoa; phylum Chordata; class Mammalia; order Artiodactyla; family Balaenopteridae; genus Balaenoptera; species Balaenoptera acutorostrata. The sequence goes on from NC_080085.1 coordinate 118,839,904, forward strand.
GTGCCGGGTGTTAGTTGCAGCGTGTGGCATCTGGTTCCCTGACCAGGGATCGAACCCGGGCCTCCTGCATTGGGAGCGTGGAGTGTTAACCACTGGACCACCAGGGAAGTCCCTTTCCGGGTTTTCATACCATCATTGCCTGGCCTGCCTGGGTACCCCACGGGCTCATCCTTGTGGCGTGCAGCCCCATATCCATCTACAGTCAACCCCGAGGAGTCTGCTGTGGTCATCGGCCAGCTCCCCACATCTAGCAGATGGAGAGAAACCCAGAGGACAGAAGCAAGGTGACTTGCCCAAGGTTACCAGCCACTCCGTTGCCCGAAAACTCTGTCGCTTCTCATTCTAGGAGTAGTTCATAGCCCGTGACAGCACCAAGTAGTTAAGAATGGGGGCTCCGAGAGAGTGGGGCTCCTCCTCTGGCACCACCTCTCATCACCTGGCAGACCTCGGACAGAGTACTTGACCTCACTGAGTTTGATTTCTCTGCTGTAAACGAGGAAGGATGGCGGCCTCTACCTCATAGGGCGATGAGGATTCCAGTTAGCCCAGGCCTGAGTCATGGTTCTGGTAGTTATCCGTGCACCTGAAAGGCCCTGAAGGTCCCTACCCAAAGAGTGAAAGTGAGACCCCACGTCACTCTGCCCCACACGGCCTGGCAAGTCGCTCCAAGGCCACTCCCTTTCCTCCCTGCCGGCATCCTTAGTGCGGCTCGTGTGTGAGGGGGCCATCAGCCTAGGCGCCAGCTTCCAGGTGAAAACGGCACTGACACCCCTTGAGTCCTCACTGGACCCTAACCAGACTATGTTGTTCTCAGACAGCAGGAGAGTGACCCTGCCACCTCCGCCAGGGGCCTCAGATCTAGTCTGTGCCGCCAGATTGGGCAGCTGCCTGCTTCCCTCCCCTGCCGCACCCCAGGGTGTAGAGGGACCACTTAGTGCCGGGCCCCGTGCTGCATGCTTCACACACATTACCTCATTTAATCCGCACAGCCATCCCCTCCCTCAGCCCTGTCCACTCGTACTGGCTTCCTTGCTGTTCCCACGCCTGTCAGCATGTTCCCACCCTAGAGCCTTTGCACTTGCGGTGAACCTCTGCCTGGAACGTCCTTTCCCCAGGCATCCGCATGGCTTGCTCCCTCACCTGCTTCAGATCAACTTTTCAATAAGGCCTTCTCCGACTACCCTATTTAAAATTGCAATCCCCACTTCCCACCACAACACTCTAGCCCCCTCTCATACATGCATAGCATTTATCACCATGTAACATGGTACATATTTACTTATTATCTTGTTATTTGTCTGTCTCCCTGAGGACCAAGATTTCTGTCTGCTTTATTCTCTGCTGTATCCTCAGAACCTAGCACCATGCCTGGTACATAGTAGGCACACAATAAGTATTTGCTGAATAAATGGAGGATTCCATTTATGATGCCCACTTTACAGCCAGAGGTACAGAGAACTAATTTTAATTTGCTTTACGCCACACGGTTGGGATCCGAACACAAAGCAGTCTGATCTTAGAGCTCTAACACGCAACTCCTACACTGTACTGCCTTTGGCCACACAGGGCTTCTTGCTGAGCCAAAAGCAGATCCTCAAACTGGAGCTGGCTGTGGAACTGGAAGCTTCTGTCCATTCACCAGGACCCACCCCCCAACTCTGGGAAGCGAAGGGGGAGCCATAGGCAGGGTGTAAATGCCAGGGTGCAGAGTGTTTCAGCCTCTGATCTGGGGACATGTGGGTGGTGGCCCTTAACCTGCCCATCCAGCACCCCACCAGCCTTCCAGACAGACATTTCCCAGGGACTAGAGAAGGCCCAAGTTTGTTTTTTTGTTTTTTGTTTTTTAATAAATTTATTTATTTATTTATTTATTTATTTTTGGCTGTGTTGGGTCTTCGTTTCTGTGTGAGGGCTTTCTCTAGTTGCAGCAAGCGGGGGCCACTCTTCATCGCGGTGCACGGGCCTCTCACTGTCGCGGCCTCTCTTGTTGCGGAGCACAGGCTCCAGACGCGCAGGCTCAGCAATTGTCGCTCATGGGCCCAGTTGCTCCGCGGCATGTGGGATCTTCCCAGACCAGGGCTCGAACCCGTGTCCCCTGCATTGGCAGGCAGATTCTCAACCACTGCGCCACCAGGGAAGCCCGAGAAGGCCCAAGTTTGAATCCTGCTTTCTTTGTCTCTATTACTGTCGCTGAAAAGAGCAGTGCTTCCTTGATACTGAGATCTGCTCAACCCTGTCCCCAGCCACCTGACATCCTGGCCACCTTTGAAAAGCCTCTGGAGCTTGCCCACTGCCTCCAGTCTCTAGGGCTTTGGCTTCTGGGTCATAGTCTGTCTACACTTGCCTTCGCCAGAATCTTTGGGGACTTCTGTGTCTCTTGTGATGACCCTGCAAACACCCAAGTCTCTGAGTTCCTTGACCTTCTTACGTTCAGTGACCTCCCCCTTCCCTTCCCTTGGACCATAGAACCGCACCAAAGGCCTCAGCATCTCTCAGAACTGCTGCCACCACCCCCATGATCTCAAACTCCGCAGTTCCTCCTGCTCGTTCACGATCCCCTCGTCTCCTCCCACCTCTGCCACTGAAGCTGCTCTTGTTTCACGTCCCTTTCACTCTCCACTTCCCCTGGTTCCCTCCAACATTCCTCTTCTTCCAGACAATGGATCAAACTTCTAGTGTAGGCCATTTCAGCTACACTGGCCCCGATTCTAGAAACTCTCCTGCCTGAACTTCCAATGGGACAGCCTGCTGATCCGCGGCTGCACCCAGGCTGCCTGCCTGCACCTCTGCCCCTTGCGCTGCCCTCCTGCACTTTCCCTCTTGTGGACGCCGCCTCCGCTCTCTGCTCTCTGCAAACCCAGGCCTCACCACGCCCCTTACCTCCAGCAGAGGCCCTCGCCTTTGACTGAGGGGGTCTAGGCTCCTCAGGTCTCTCTCCTGCATTTCCCTAAGAACCTGTGCCCTTCAAAGTCACTGATGCTCTCCTCCCCAGCCAGGGCAGTGGCCTTGTACATTCTTTTGTATTTCCTCAAAGGTGGCGTTTAGTTTTTTCCTTTCAGGAGAGATAGGATTTTGGGGAGAGGGGTATGTTTAAAAGTCTTTATGTCCATCCCCGTGGATAATTTGGGGGATCAAGCTGGCAGACCATCGGTAGGTAAATAAACAAACCTCCTCCTTCATCCCAGGCCCTGCAGTAGGTGCTGGAAGTGCTTCATAGATGAGACCCGGTTGCTCCCCTTAGGCAGCTCCTGGGCTCATGCGGTAGGCCCCTATCCAGGAGGGAGAAGAGTGCAGGGGAGTGCAACAAGAGGTAGTTTTGAAGTCAGACAAAATCAACGGCAAATTCTGACTTACTAGCTATGCTACTTTGGACAAGTCACTTCATCTCTCTGAGCCTTAGTTTCCTTGCCTGTAAAATGGGAATAATAGTAGTGCTCATTTTATTTCTGAATTATGTTTCCATTCTTCAATGTCAGGAAAGAGGTGACATAGTAAACTAGCTAAAAATGGGGAAACCTTTTAATAGCTGCTCTGGGCTGAATTGTGTGTGCCCCCCTCTGCCGCAATTCTTATGTTGAGGTCCTAACCCCAATGTGATTGTATTTGGAGGTAGGGTCTTTAGGTGGTAATTAAGGTTAAATGAGGTTATAAGGGTAGAGCCCTAACCTGATAGGACTGTGACCTTATTAGGAGAGGAAGATATTCTCTCTTTTTTCTCTCTCTCTCCACCATGTGAGGATGCAGCAAGAAGGCAGCCGTCTGTAAGCCAGAATGAGCATTCTCATCAGAAATCAAATCAGCCAGCACTTTGATCTTGTACTCCCCAGCCTCTGAAATTACGAGAAATAATTTCTGTTGTTTAAGCCACCAGTCTATGGTATTTTGTTATGGCAGCCTGACCTGACTGATACCATAGCTTGCCTTGCAATATGGAGATATGCTTCAGTCAACAAAGATGGCAGGTGGAATCTAAAAAAGCCAAACTCATTGAAACAGAGAGTAAAATGGTGGTCATCAGGGAATGGGGGGTAGGGGGGATGGGACAGATGTTGTTTAAGGATACAAACTTGCAACAAATAGTGAATAAGCCCTAAAGATCTAATGCACAGTGCAGTGAAAAGACAACAATGTTGTATTATAATCATCAAACTTGCTGAGAGACTAAAACTCAATTATTCCAACCACCGAAAAGAAAGGATAATTATATAACATGACAGAGGTGCTAATTATAGCTACATGGCAATCATATTACAACGTAAAATTTATCAAATTAACATGTTGTACACCTTAAATTCACACGATGTTATATGTCAAATATATTTCAATTAGAAAAAAACAAAGATGGTAGAACAGGCTTAACTCTAAGGAATGCACAGAAATAGTCAACCTGGTAGCTTAAGCTAAAGCATGGTAAAAGCCAAAATGTTAAAACTTGGTGTAGACAACATCTGAGTGCCTAGGCTAAATTTGCTATAAATTTTAATATAATTTTATATTTATTTTCATATATATATCTATGTACATTCACACCCAGAAAGCCTCAGAGTCAAATATTTGCAGAACTCCTGAAGCAATTGCTCTGAACACTTAGGTTCATGGCCACCATTTGCAAACTATTGCACTGGAAAATAACAGGTGAATGGAAAGCCAAATGCTTAAAATGTGTAGAAAGACTCTGGCTCCAGCAGATCACAGGGGAAGGAAATGTAGGCTAGTCTAATTCATAAGGGGGTGTTTTCTCAATAAATTCAAATAAGAAGCTTTCTGAGGCTGGACTGCATTGCAGTCTTTTGGAAGGGGTGTGGGCAAGTGAATAGAAAATGGGCAAGGTTATTTTTGTAAAGGAATATGCTAGAATGGCATTCTGGAATTTCTGTCTCCAAATGATGCAAATTGGTAGCAGCATCCCCAAGCATCACTTCTTTTTAAGGTCCATCAATTGCTGGTATAACAAAACACACCTATTAAACCATTGAAATTTTATGCCCTCAAATCAACTGAGAAAAATACTTTGCAATATATTCATATATCATGAAAGGAGCTGTATTTTTTCAGCTGTTTTCCTTAAGCCAGTGAGCAACTGCCTTTCATTTCATGATTTATTTCTATTTTTCTCCCCATATCCACTCGTGCCACCCTAGAGTCCATTCTCCACATATCAGCCAGAAGAATTTTTAAGATGACCTTTGGGCATTTGAAAAAAACAATATGCCTTGGGGGCATTTGACATGACAAGCATATACCCCTTCCTACCTGCACCCCTTCCGGTGAGTATCACTACTTTATTCCTATACATTTTTTCTCTATTTTTTCCTTTAAAAGATTTTCCTGAAAAACTATGGTTAATATGTCTAGACCATCAGTTTCCTTTGTCCCCACTCCCCACAAATTTCTAGTATATGCTACTTATTGGTCATCACTTTGATGTGTAGCTCATAGAGTCAGCTTTGAAGGGGAGTGACCCAGGGACTCATGAGAGTCATTGAGTGTCAAGACATCTGAAGTCAGCGCAACTCAACAACTGTTTACTGGCCTTCCATGGGCAAAGCACCACACATAGCCCAGTGGAGACTGCAGAGAAGATCATGTGTTCTCTGGCCTCATAAGCTCTCAGTTTAGTTCAAGCCCCAACTCTGCCCCTCATTTGCTCTGTGACCCCAAGCAAGCCCGTTACTGTGCTTGTACATCAGTTTCTTCATCTGTCAAACGTGGGGACTCACACATGACCTCTCAGCCTCTTTGCAGTTCTCCCACTGTAGGAGACAGTGGTGCCATGGAACTCTGCTTCTTCACCTTGCATCATGGAACTTCCCTGGCCTACTTAAAGGCAAGGAAGCAACCACACTGACAACCACATGCCCAGTCAACGTGTTAGGAAAATACCTGTGCTCAACTCCTTCTACTCTCTTCTTTCCTCCTAGGTTCTCCTCACAACTCCCTAGATTCTCTTGTGTCCATTCCTTTTCATCCTGCATCCTTATACTTTAGGAGGAGACAGCGATCAGGGCATCCTCTGCGGAAAGAGTCCATAGATACATGTGCAGAGAGGCTTAAAGATGCATCTCCCCTTACTGAGCACTCTTCTCTCGGGAAGGGCTGTCTCCAAAACGGCTCAGAAGAAAGCCACTGTTTTATCTACCCGCATATGCCAAATTGCTTTAAAATAGAAAAAGTCTCTTTCATTTTCTCAATCTAGATCAATCCTGATAGTCTTCTCCCTATGGGACATTAGTGAATAATAGAATTAAGTGCTAATAAGTTACAGAGAAAGGAGAAATATTCCTAATGGTTAGTCTCATCTTTTTAATATTTGTGGTCATTGGGTTCCTTATTAATATTAGAATTAGGTACTGCTAAATATGGTTAAGAATAGTAACCTTTCTAGGCATTTCATTTCTTCTTCAATTGGGACTTACTTATGGTGTATTACATTGTATATAAACTTTGCCCCAGGAATTTTGATAACATGGGTCACTCCATTCCTCAAGTACACATGCATTCCCTGAAATGATGAAAGAGTTGCTATTAGAAATATGTGGGTGACTGTGCTGAATACAACCTCCTCTTCTGATTTCCCCCCTTGAGATGGAGTTGGTTATGGCATCACTGAAACCGCCATCTTGGTGCCCTAGTGATGTGATGTGAAGAGGAAGGAAAACATTTCATTTTACAGACTTGTTCCTTAGGACTTTATTTAACAGTCTGATAAAAGGGGAGGTGATGAGATCATATGGAATATTGAAGGACACTTTGCTAAATGACCATTTGGAAGGAAAAGGAAATTCTTTTCAAGTCAAATTCCTAGCTATCTTCCTATTCTGGTTCAAAAGAGGAAACCCAAAGCTGTACATGACCGTGAGTATTCTGTCTGCAGTGTTCAAGGGAGAGTAGAAATGGGCAAGTTTTATGCACTATTATATCAATATAGACATATAAGTATGGATAATTGTGCTTCTTGAGGTACAATTTTGGGTGACTAAATAACTGAATCCTTGAAGTAAATTCTATAATATCTGGATTATTGAGACTGCCTCTTGGCATTGATGGAATTAGCCAGATAATTGCCAGCCCTCATATGAGTTTGTTCCATGGAGTACACTATCTGGTCTGAACTTTCCTGGAGGTTGACCCATTCATCAGACACTGCAGGTTAAGCTAAGAGAACAGGCAGCCGCTCCACATGATTGGGTTTACCAGTTACAAGAACCGTGAGCATTTACGTCAGGCCCTTACATTTGACTGGTTATAAGCCAGGATGCACAGTTAATGGAAAGTGTCATCGCTTTATCTGCTATGATAACATCCAACCATGCATTGTACTATCCAGAAAGACTTTGGAAATAATAATGGTAATATAATTTTGTTTTGGCTTTAGCCAAAAAAACACCTAAAATTCATCTGACTAAATTTTGTTTCACTAACATTTACTCATGTAATGGAAATTTACCTACTGGGTTTGGCTCATGGACTGTGTCCTCTGCTAGAGTTTCTTTTTCTCCGCTCTGTTGTTATAGTAACTGAACATATAACAGCAAAAAATATTATAACATGCTTCTTCAAAAGTTCTCTTTGTTACTTGAAATATTCATCCACACCACTCGCTTTGCACACCCTTTGGGACAACCAAATAATATAGAGCTGGGAAGTGGTCATGCACCCAAGAGAAGAAGAATAAGAAAAAAAGGAGAGAATAGGTAAGAATAATTAAAGGCCTGAGGGTCATTCCATTACTCTTCACCAAAACACACACACACACACACACAGTAAAAAAACTGCTTTTATTATGCAAACAAAAGGGATCTTACTATCTACCTTATTCACTTTAAAGAAGATAAACGCAGGAACAAAACATGCTTTTAATATTCAAATTGTCTGACAGAAGCAAATAGCGTATATCTCACACCTTGTCTTCAAAGGGATGATGTATTATTTTTATTTTTACCATTTAGCATTATGTTTTCCAAAGGCTTTTTGATCTTTTCTTGCTGCTCTTCCCCCAACAGTCCCCTGGACTCAGCATAACCAACTCATTTTGGGTTTCCAGAACAAAAGAAGTAGTGGATATGGGCCTCCATAATGGATCTTCCCAGAGACCTGGGAAGTCTCCAGTAGCAGGATGGGCCTCTTCACTCTTCCTTACCATAGCCACTATTCATTGAGCACCTACTTTGTACTACTATGTGTGAGGCATTTAGCATACGTACTTTATTGAACTTAATCCTGTCAGCAGCCCTGAAAGATAGGTAGTGTTTCTGTTATCACTTGCTTTTCTAACTTCATGTCTTAAATTGTTAAATGGCAATAAGAACACAGCTATAGGTAAAAAGGTACTAAGAAACATTTATTATAATTGTAACTCCAGAGATATTAAATAATTTGGGTACCCCTGATAGAAACATGGAAAACATCAATTGTAAAATTTGCTTAAACTTTGTGATAGGCAAAATTCTAAGAGGGCCCCAATAATTCCCATACTCTGATACCTACAGTCTTATATAAGCCCCTCCCCTTGAATGTAGGTGGAGCTTGTTACTTGCTTCTGACCAATAGAATATGCAAAGGCGGTGGGATTTTGCAGATGTAAATAAGGCCCCTAGTCAGTTAACTTTGAGTTAATTAAAAGAAGATTATCTTGGGTGGGCTTGACCTAATCAGGTAAGCCCTTTAAAAGAGGTTCCAGGCCTTCCCTGAAAAAAAGAGACTCGAAGAAGACAGACTCTCTCCTGCTGGCCTTGAAGAAGAAGCTGCCATGAGTTTTTCTGCAGCAAGAAAATGAATTTGGCCAACAACCATGTGACCGTGGAAGAGGACCTGGAGCCTTAGATGAGATCCTGGCCCCAGCTAATACCTTGATTGCAGCCTTGTGAAGGCCTGAGCAGAGGACCCAGCCCCACTGTCCCCAGATTCCTGAGCCATGGAAGCTGTGAGATAATACATGGGTGTTGTTTTAAGCCACTATGTTAGTGGTAATTTGTTACATAGCAATAGAAAACAAATACAAAGTTCATGAGCCTTACTTATCTCCTCTAAAAAAACCAGGATTGCTTAGTCACACCTCAAGAAGAGGTTGAAAAGATTCAGGTAGTAAGTGCTTTAGCTATTTCAGCATTATTTGGGTAGTGATAAGAACATGGACTCTGGAGTGAGATAGACTTGAGTTCTGACACTTACTAGCTGTTCGACTTTAGCTAAGTCATTAGATCTCTCTGAACCTCTGTTTTCCCACTATTGATGCCATTTTTCATGGCTATGTTTCTGTTGCCATTTAACGATTAAAGACATGAAATTCCAAAGAGTTTGACTTGTTTACATAAGCAAATAGAGTCTAATTGGGGTTAATCCAAACACTGAATTCTCCAGGCCAGGGTTTCAATGGGGAAAAGTTTTGTAAAATGAATTCCTGGGCCATTCTTGTTTTAGACAAGGTAGAAATGGTGAGGATTGGGATTAGCGTAAATTCATTTTAAGGCCTCTTTAGTTGCTCAGTTTTTAGGCTTCTAGAATCTAGCTGAGTGTTTGCTGACCGCTCTTACTCCCTGTTCTGTTATCCAAAGGCAAATAAACAAATCATCAAATTATAGAGAGGGGAAGTGGCCTGTTCAAAGTCACAGACCCTACTAGCGTCAGAATCAGAACCAGAACTCATGTTCCCTTGCCCTCCCTACCCTGCTCCTTCAACTATATCGTCCTGCTCTTCCTAGAATTTCTCCTGATTTGCTGTGAGGCCCCTAGAAAATAATTTCCACGCTTGGTTTCTTTCTTTGTTGTTTTGTCCAAGGCCTGTATCCTTTAACTTGATTACATCTTGTCTGCCTGATAGAAAGTAATTTCAGCAAGTGCTTAGCTCTAATGGTTACTGCCAATGCAGACTGCCAGCACCCGCTCACACATCCCACAGTGCAATTCATCTCCATGATTTTTCACTTCCTGCTTGCCCCAAGATGCATACATGGCTCACATGTACTTTCCGTCGAAAAGTAAAGGTAGAAAAAAAAGACATAATGAAAAATATACTCACTTGGAAGTGAAAAAAAAAGTGAAGATAGAGCTTAGTGGATTGCTGGAAGGGCAATGTTGTTCTTCTTGACAAAATCCTACTCATCTTTCAAGACCCAGCTTAGTTGACACCTCATCTAGGACTCATTCTCTGTCCCACCTCAGGCAGAGTTTATCTCTTTCTTCCTCCACCGTGTTCGCATTGCATTTTGACTAGAACTCTTCCTCGGTATTTATCAAGTGTTGCCTTGTAGTAAAGTCATTCTCCCCAACACAGAGGCGGTATACTCTCAGAGAACACAGACCAGCTTTCACTTATCTTGGCATCAGCTACCTGTAGTGCAGTGCCTGGCACAGAGAAGGCACTCAATCACTCTTTGCTGAGTTGAATCTAAAATAAAAATTTTTTAACTTGGAAATTTGCTGTAGCATATTTTAGATAAAGTTTCTTTACTGATTAATGAAATTGTTTATATTTTCAGAGTTAAGATCTGGGCGGGGGAACGTGATGCATAAGCATCTTCCAATTATAGACTTTCATCAGCATCTTACATGCAAAAAACCGGAGTTGATGAATGCACTTTTGTTTTCAGTCTGCCCTGTTTTCCATTCCATATGGGTGCCGTACACAGTTGGTATATCAGTCAGGGTTCAGGGCAAGAAACAGAAACCACTCAAGGTATACTAATCAGAAATTTATACAGGGAATTCATACTGAAAAACTACTTGAAGGACTAAAGGAGGGGACTCTTTGCTGGACATCCAAAAATGACTCCCAGAGATTGGGATTGTCATGAATACACTACTATATATAAAATAGATAACTAATAAGGACGGACTGTAGAGCACAGGGAACTCTACTCAATACTCTGTAATGGCCTATATGGGAAAAGAATCTAAAAAAGAGTGGGTACATGTGTATGTATAACTGACTCACTTTGCTGTACACCTGAAACTAACACAACATTGTAAATCAACTATACTCCACTAAAAATTAATTAAAAAATAAAAAAAGTAAAGAGTAGAGGGAAAGGAGGAAACTCTTAAACCCTATTGAATAAAAATTCCTGGGAAATAAATATAGCAAGAAATTGTAAAAAAAAAAAAAAAATGACTCCCAGAACAAGGCCACCAATGGAATCATCAAATTCAAGAACACACTGCTGTTGCTGTTATCCTGGAATCAGGAAGATGGAATTAGGAAGCTGCTGCGGCCACCATTTCTACCCCAACTGCCTCTAGGCCCACACGGAAACGGTGGCTGGGCACTAGGCCATGCACTGTGGCAGGTGCCTCGGCTGCAGCTGCTTCCCAACATCCAGGAAGCTAGACGATGGACAGAAGGCCACCAGTACAGAAAAAGCTCGCACCTCTGAGACCATGCTTGCTAGCAGAACACAACTAAAAGGGCAGAGAGATGGCCTCCATTTCACTTTTGTCTTCAAAAAACCAAGCAAGTGCATCCAATTGGTAGTATCTATTTTGCATTCAGAGCCCCAGTTGCAAGAGAGAATGGGAAATGCAGTTTCTAGCTTTCTTCTGAAAGTAGGAGGGTGGGATGGAGACTGAGTGAGCTAAAACGCGACATTCCTACAAGCCGATTCTGGGATAGTCTGCCGGCCTTGCACGGCCATGGCACTTAGGAGCTTCCTGCCCCGTGGTCAGATGGACACATTGTCCTAAAGATGTGATTGTACGAAATATGTCAGTCATTGTCCACTCTGCCCACAGCAGGAGAAGCTTCAAGAGAAACTTCCTGTCCCATAGCCTTGTTGAATGGTCAGTGGATTATGTGGCCTGGTCTCCTTTCTGTACCCTATGTGACCAGGATGGGCCATTGGCCCAACTGTGTCTCATATATATAGGCTGGCCAGGGACCCAAGTGGCTCAGATGGCCTGGTTTGAAAAAAGGAGCTGAGCCAGTAGATTTCTGCCCTCAGGAACTTAGTATGGGAAACTGAGAATCTGTGCTGGGACAGCTGAGCCGGAAAGTCATCAGGGAGACTGAGAGCTGGAGTGGCCATTGTAGGCTATGTACAAGGTAGAATTGTTATGAAATCAGATGGCTAAAAAGGTGAATGAAGCACACAGGCAGCTGTGAAACAGGCATGCCCAAGAGAAAAAGAAGCAGCCTCTGAGTGATCCCCAGAGAAAGTAGCTGTCTCTGTTCTTGGCATCTGTGAGGCCAGTTCCAATCCAAGCTGCAAGACTCTCTCCATTTGCCTCGGGAGTAACTTGAGTGGGCTTACCACGTAGGAAAAGAGCCCTGACTAATACCAGCACACAAGGGAAAGTGGGAGAGTCACTTCTTCCCCTGGACCATGTGGCAAAGACAATGCCATGTTCACTACCCTATTTCCTCTTCCTTTAGCAGGAAGAGTACATTTGCCAGCCTTTCTTAGAGGGCTACTGTAAATTCTTACCAATGGGGATGTAAGCTGAAGTGATGTGTCATTTCCAGTCCAAGGTAGTTTTTTTTCATATATTTTTAAATTAATTAATTAATTTGGCTGCGTCGGGTCTTAATTGCGTCACGCGGGATCTTCGTTGCGGCATGCGGGATCTTTCACTGTGGTATGTGCGCTTCTCTCTAGTTGTTGCAGCGTGGGATGTGGGATCTTAGTTCCCCGACCAGGGATCGAACACGCATCCCCTGCGTTGAAAGGCGGATTCTTAACCACTGGACCACCAGGGAAGTCCCCAAGGTAGTTCAAAATGGTGTGATCTCTCTTGCTCTGTTCCTCATCCGTGCAGCTGGAAGGTAAAATCCCTGAGATGGCGGCATTGCACTATAGAAGTAGCCAGGATCTCTGAGTCACTTGTTGGAGGAAAACTGCCAAGGAGATCTGCTTAACCTTCATCATACTGTAACATGACCTTTGTTGTGCTAAGACACAGATTAAGGGGATGGGAAGAATGTGTAGATTGCAGCAACTAGTATTAATTGCCCCAATCAAGACAGGCTGACATCCTGGACCACCAGCCCAACACAAGAGCTGCTGGTGTCATGTCTGCATTGCTCTAGGGATGCTGTCGTTCATTTATGCTTGGGATCTATGTGTTGTCTGTCAGTTGCCAGGAACACGCTTAGTCTGATTTGGATGTGGGAAGAATTAATACCAGCAGTTGAGAAGAACTGAGTTTGCAGTGACATACCCTGGAAGCATTCCCTTACAGCTCTCTGAAAAACAGGTGAGGCACAAAGAACATTTAAAGCCCTCTGTATGCCCAGGGAGTGTTTCTCCCTTTCAGCAGATGGAAGCTACTTCTACCTAAGGGAGTCAAAAAGGGAAGAACGTGGGCTCCTTAATTGAAGTCAATGGCAGTATTTCTGTGTAATTCAGTGAATGACTTGACCATGCAAACTTCATAAGGAAGGGACCATGACTGCTTTGTTCAGCACCGTACCTCCTGAATCAGGAACAATGCCCACTGTAGGTGGTCAATAAACATTTGTTGAATGAAAGAGTGAGATGAGATGAAGTCAGATTCTCACATCTTCGATTAGGAGATTATTTGACTTTAAAATCTCTGTAAAGGACTTTTAGTTAGCCAAGAACTGTAAGCTGGTCCTCATGAGCATTTCTAGGTGTTCATGAAAAGCTCATCAGAAGCACCCTTAAGTAATTATTACAGGCAACACCTGTAGACATGGGCGAGCTAGCCCTCTCAGCAATTCTTCTAATTTGCTGTGTGAACTTGGGCAGATGATTTCACTGAGCCTCAGTTCCTTCATTTAAAAAAGAAGATACGAATCTTTGCCCTGTCTGCCTCAGAGAGTTGTGAGGTTCAAATAGCCCAATGGCCGTGGAAGACCTTTGTAAACTATAAAGTGTGTGAGGTTTTGTGTGTGTGTGTGTGTGTGTGTGTGTGTGTGTGCGTGTGTGTGCATACATATATACACCTATGTGTGTAGGTATGCATATATAAAATAAAACATTAGCAGTCATGTGTTCCCCAAAGAACATAAAGCCTTATTCCTCCCACAGCATTTATAATTTTTATTACTCCCTTTGGATATATATCCCCAAATTCTATGTCAGTGTAAGGGCAATTAGCTGCCACATCTGTATAATTGTGGACAGATGAAGAAGATAAAGGGGAATAGGTGATCCGCATGTCTTAGGGTTACAAGTGAAGGACAGGGATGACTGAAGCCAAGGTAAATCAAGTAGGTCTAAGTGGTGTAGGAAGCAGAGCTGCCATCACAGATTTGGGTGCTGTTTAGACTTGGTAATTTGTGTATACTTACAGGTGTGCCTCACTCTGTATAATGGATGGGTTCTCATGACTAGATATGTAGACTTTCAGTCACTTTAGGGGCAAGAGGTACTCACTAATTCATTCACTCACTCACTCATTCCCATGGAGCACCCCTCCTGTGGTTTGATAAAGCAATAATTACTGTTTAAAGGGAATGTTTACTCTCTGATTTTTCTAGTCAGCAACTTTCATCTATTCAGTGCTGTTCATTGTGTGAAGCCCTGCATGAAGCACAGTGAGGGGCATGGTGATGTATAAGGCATGCTCCCTGTTCTCAGCAGACCATATTAAACTGGGATTAGTTAGGGAAGCCTTGTCAACAGAGGTGGTATATTCATTTTCAACAAATTACCATATATATAGTGACTTCAAATCACACCCATTTGTTAGCATGCACTTCTGTAGAGTATAGCTCAAGTGACTTCTCTGCTCAGCATATCACGAATCTGAAATCAAGGTGTTGGCTGGGCTGAGTTTTCATCTGCAAAGTCCGGGAATAATCTGCTTCCAAGCATATTCAGATTACTGGCTGAATTCAGTTCATTGAGGTTGCAGGACTGAAGTCCCTGTTTCCTTGCTGAATGTCAGCCAGGGATCACAGTCAGCTCCTAGGGCTGCCCACGTTCCTTGCCACGTGGTCTCCTCCATGTTCAAAGCAATAGTCATGTGTCAAATCCTTCTCAAGCTTCAAATCTCTGACTTCCTCCTCTGCAACCAGCTGTAGAAAACTCTGCTTTTAAAGGGTCCACCTGATTAAATCAGACCCATGGAGGATAATCTCCCCTTGCCATATAATGCAACGTAAATGTGGGAATGTTATCTCACTATAGCCACAGATTCCACTCACACTTAAGGTTCATGGAGGGCATGTACACTGGGGGCAGACATCTTAAGGGCCATTTTAGGAGCTTACTTACCAGAGGTGGATGTCAAGCTAGTCCTTGAGAATGGCAAGCTGTACATGCTACAAAACCACGGTGGAGAGATCTGGAAGGTGCAGTTTTCCTATTCTGAGTCTCCCATACCTGCTTCCTTCATTGTTTTCTGATGATGGCTCTCCCTTCTTTACATTACTGAATACCAAATAAGGCCAGTTGGACCAGTTAGTGTCTATATCAGGTCTTTGGGAGTGGTTTTCTGTATGACAACTTTGAGGAGTGCTTCTCTCTGTAAATGCCTAGAAGGCAGGCACTGCATTTTCTTTTATCACTCCCACTCACAAACTAAGTCAGAACAACAAATTTTCCCCAATCCTCATATTTCTGACAGTTTTCTCTCCAAAACTTGATAGCCGGGCTTGGAAAAGAATCGTCTGTGTTTCCCTTCTTTGTCTCCTTGCTTACACATATCTCCCCCATCCACTGCAATCTAGCCACTGCCCCCCACCATTCCATTTGGTTTGGCCCAACAAAATAGACTGACCTGGATTCAAACACTGGCTCAGTCACTTACCTGATGTGTGACCTTGGGCAAATTACATAAGTCTCTTGGCCTCAGTTTCCTCTTCTATAAAAGGGAATGGTATCCATGCTGCAGTGTCGTGATAAAGTTTAGCGATATTGCATATGAAGCACCAACACATGGATGCTATTACTCTTTCATGATTCTAAGCTTCTTGGTAGCAGAAACCATATTTTAAAGGGGCACGGGACATTCTGATGCAGCTTTTTGGTGCTGGCACTTTGATAAAATAGGAAGAAAATGCTCCCATGTCCAAATGAGTCTAGGAAAACATCCTTATTGAGAATTTCACATCCTTATCTCCCACATTTCCTTGCACAGTGCTTGACGCATAATAGGAACTCCATCAGTGTTTGTTAATGGTAGAAATGATGAATTAATCTGTTTTCTTCATCTCAATTGTACTCTTCTTGAGGGCAGATAATTTTTTCTTGTTACTAAGATCCCATGTGTTTTTTTCTCTCAAAAGGAAATATTAATTTTATCATGACATTTTTCAAAAGATAAGCAACATTTGGTGATGGATAATTCCTTCATTCATCCAAATTCTTAGACTTAGGTGAACCCTGAGGGAAGGCTGAACTCAAGCATCCCAGTAAGAAAAGATTAGCTCTTTAATGTTTAAGAGTCATCAGGGAAAACGAGATTCCACAACCTTCCTCAGTAACTTGGTTCAGAGTTAGTTTACATAGAAGGAAGACAATAAGGATTATTAAAATCCCTCACGCTCTACTTAAGTCTATTTCCAAATGCTAATGGGGTCCCCAGGAAGTCAGGCAACTTCCTTTTTCCTTCTTTCCGGTGTGTGTGTGTGTGTGTGTGTGTGTGTGTGTGTGTGTGTGTGTGTGTTAATGGACTGGAGAATGGAGAAGAGATTGTTTGCCCTGCCTGAAGTAGGGAAGAAAAATGGGCTCCCCCAGAGAATCTGAATCAAAGTTTTCCTATAGCAAAGTGGTTAAGAAATAGAGCTTAGGCTTTCAAAAATATGGATTCTGTTTCAGATTCAAGCTCCACTGTCTGATTTTAGGTAGCAAGTTATTTAACCCCTCTGAGCTTCAGTTTCCTCATCTGAAACATGGGGATGATAATAGTAACTTCCCCAAGGATGGTCATTAAGATTAAATGAGAGAATTCATGTAAAGCCCTTAGCACATGCTTAGTAGTATAACAATAAATGCTAGCTGTTTATATCACAAGTAGAATTCTCTTTGAACAAGAGTATTTTAATGCCTAACTTGATATTGCGGTCATCATGAAGTTATTCCCGTGCCTTGGCAGACAGTCAACATTATACTGCTTTGCTGATGGAAATAAGCAGTCCTGTGTGAGCACCACATTCCAAAGACCCCCATCACTTAGCAGGGGGATAAAATTATCATTCTGTGAAACCAAAGGTAGGTCTGTGTTAGGACCACGTTTGGACAAAAGCTTCACGTTAGATACCATGTTAGTCATAATAAAATGTTATGCTTTTCCCAATGGGTTAGTGATATTTTGGTTGGGTGGATTGGGAAAAGAATTAGAGGGGTTGTTTTGGTTTTGTTTTAAGAATAAGTACTTCCTTAGAGGACTGAAAGATGCCTGGTCCAAATGGAGTTCCTATTTGGGGGCCTAATCCTGGCAATAAAGTACCTCCTTCCTTTAAGGAAAAGGCAAAATCCAGGACTGATCAGATGTTTAGCTGGATGAGACATAAGGCTGAGTTATTTAGAAGGCTTGGAACAGCGGTTTCTGATTCAGTAGGTTTTGGATGCAGCCTGAAAATGTGCATTTCCGACAAGTTCCCAGGTGGTGCTAGTACTGCCGTTCCAGGGAGACACTTGGAGAACCACTGCCTTAGAATACAGTGAAGGAATAACAGCCCTTTCCACCTGTATAGTGTTGTTTACTTTTGCCAGTCCTGTTCACATCCATTATCACATTGGAACCTCATTGATGTCCCATTTGACAAAAAGTATTGTGGATGTCAGTTGCTCGTGAGAAATAAGAGGTTAAACAGAAATGCACAAACTTTGGATTCTGCAGTATATGGTGATCCATATCTTATAAACTGATATCCTATCTGTGGGACAGTGATATTTTGTGTGTGGGGGAAGGCCCTGAGGGAAAGACAACTCTAAAAAGGAGATGGGGAATGTGGGTCACCTATGCTTACTTCTCCCCACTGCATCCATGAGAACGTTGCCAGCAGTCTTTTCCCATTGGGCCCAAATTTGCTCTCAGAACCCTTCTGACCAAGGTGCTCCAGGCAGCCACTACCAGCCAATCAGAGTTGACACAAACTGCTATGTTCCATTCATTCTCCAAAGGGAAATGAAGATGAACTAAATTGAATGGAACTGACTGTGTAAATTACCAACTGTAGCTTAAACTGAAGATACAGTCACAAGACACAGTGATTCTAGTGACTTTCCAGGTACTTTAGCAGCCTATGAAGTCCTTTAGAGGAAAACAAAGCTATTCTGGTAAATGAACTTCTCCAGACCAGCAGATTCCAAGAACAGGCCAATATCAAAATATCATTCATTCATTTATTCAACTATTATTTATTGAAGCCCGCTCTTGTGCTAAACACTGTGCTAGACACTTTAGGCTACACAGATGGGTTGAACACAGATCCTGCCTGATCTAGGAGAGAAGATAAAAGATGTGCAAAACTATACCTTAGGGCTTCAAGAGGCAAAGGTAAGGGGTATGAGATGTCACTTTCAGGTGTGAACTTAGATCTGCCTGTGTTGTACCCATTTCCATGCCTAAGTCACAATGTCTCAGGGAACATTAGTTAACTCCCTAAAACCTCTGCTCTTTTTGATAATTGTTATTGAAGCAGAGGTGTAGCAATTGGCAGGTGACCATTAGCTCAGTTCCCTGTTTAACATTAGCCAAGATTGAGACTAAATGGGATGGTTCTTTGTCATGACTTTCATGATTTAGCTGCAACCATCTTGGGTTTTGGTGATGAGAAATCATAGGCGTATAACATTCCCACAACTCAAGTCTGAAACAGAATTTGGGTCTGGATGGGAGTCTTCTGCAAGAATGGAGGAAAATGCGACCTAGAAAGGAAATAGGCTCTGGGGGAAAAAATGGGCCATTCATTATTTTTGAAGGCCAAAGATTAAAAATTTCTTGTTGACTACCTGGAAATGGGTTTCTGCAGTAATACTGTAGCAGCAGGGCCCATAAAACAAATGGTACAGGCTTCAGAAGTATTGGCAATAGCCAATTATTGGTAAAGTCCAACCCAAAACCTCTCTCTCACTCTCTCTCTCTCACACACACACATCACTGTTGTTTAAATATACGTACTCATATGTTTATATCTCTTTTTGTGTTTTATAATAAGGAGAGAGACACTAGCATTGCTTCTAGAATCATGTCAAACAGCATGAGGAATCAAGAAGCCATGGAAACAGCATCTCTGGTTATATGTAACTATAAAAAGCAATTGGATTTTTGAAAAACTAAACAACAATAAAAAAACCAACTAAGGGTTTTCTTATGAACTGTCTCACAACTACAGTAATGATTTGTTCATTTGTACCTCATTCCATATATATATATATATATATATATGTATACACACACACACATATATATATAAAGAGAGAGAGACTGAGAGGGATATATATTTATATTAATATATATTAGAGTCATCCTGAAATAAGCCTTAGTAGCTTAGCTTTCCCCTTGATTCTGAGATTTTGTTTTTCTGTAAAGTTTGTGCATTTTTACATGTTAATAATCTCTTACACATGTACAACAACGTTCTTTCACATTTGCTACCTCGTTATGTCCTAACACCTTTGTGAGGCAGATAAAGCCACCAAATTTCAGACAAGGAAATTGAGGCTCTGAGAGGTAAAATGGCCTGTCCAAAGTCACATAGTCACCAAAAGTTGGAGTCTGGACAATGATCCCTATTCTCAGCCTCTCAAAGCAATGTTCTCCCTACTCTACTACCTGGGAGTGTGTAGTATCTGTATCTGTCCCATTGAGTAAGTGGAACTCCCCCACTGGCCATTCAGATCCACTCTGTGGGACCTATGCTTTATTCCTCCCCTGGATGAAAACCAGGGCTAGTCCTGTGACTTTTCTGGTCACTCTTGGATAATGAAAAGTTCTCTCGTCACTTCTGGTCCCCAAATATATCCCATTTTCAGTAAAGAGTCCAGTTCAGTCTCACTTAAGATTAAAACCCCAACAATCTAAATGTCCATCAACAGATGAATGGATAAAGAAAATGTGAGATACACACACACACACACACACACACACACCCAACACACACACACACAGAGGAATATTATTCAGCCATGAGAAAGAAGGAAATCCTGTCATTTACAACAACATGGACGGACCTTGAGGGTAGTATGCTAAGTATATAAATAATAAGTTAGAGAAATATAAGTACTTTATTGTGGTAATCATTTCACAATATGTATGTCTGTCAAATCATCACAGTGTACACCTTAAATGTACACAGCGCTATATGTCAATTATATCTCAATAAAGCTGGAAAGAAAATAAATTTTAAAATTTAAAAAAAAAGTCAAAATCCCTATCTTCATTTAAAGCAAAACTGTCTCCATTCCCTCAACTAGAGCCTGCAGTGGAAAGGGGGATAGTGGTCATCTTATTCTCAAGTTCCATGCCTTGCACTTCTACTCCCCACCCTTGCTTAGCTAACTATGGCTTCTGAGTTCCTCAGATGTCAAAGCAGAGACAGAAGTAAGGGGGCAAGAAAGACCTTATTTAACCAGTGCTGCCATGATAATCCAGCATCAGCGCTCTCTGATGTATTATGTAGTGTTATATTATGATCTTCCCATGTCCCTGCTTTAAAAAAAAATACTTCTCTACCCACAATCTCAACTCCTTCATTCTCAACAAACCAACTTACTTTCTTCCTTAACGAGTTGCTTGAGACTCTTTAAAGTACATTGGTTTAAGAACAGAGATTCTGAAATCACAGCAGCTTAACTTCAAGTCACAGTTCTATTCCTTACTAGCTGTGTGACTTTAGATAAGGCAGCCAACCTGTTTGAACCTCAATTTTCTCATCTGTAAAATGGGGACAATAATAGTGTTACCTTGCAGGTTTATAGTGAGGATTACAAGAGATAATGTATATAAAACACTTGGCATAAGTCCTGGAGCACAGTAAGTACTCAGTGAATGTTGCCTCTTATTGCTTTTACTATTACTCATGCAACAATCATTTATTGACTACCTACCATGAGCTCCTCATTGTGATAGAACTTAGAGAGAGGAAAGGCGAAGACCCAGTTCCTGCACTCAAGGAATTGACAGTCTACAGCAGAGGTCCTCAAACTTGCACATTAGATTCACCTGAAGGGCTTTTAAAACTGTCAATGCAATTAAATCCGAATTTCTGGGTGTGTGTGACCTGGGCATCAGGATGTTTTCAGGTGATATGACTATGTGGCCAGGGTTGAGAACCACTGATCCAGAGCAGCAGTTGGCAAATGTTTTTTGGAAAGGACCAGAGAGTAAATACTTTTGACTTTGTGGGCCATGTGCTCTCTATTGCAACTAACAAACTCTGTGGCTGAAGCACAAAAGTAGCCATAGACAGTACATAAATGAATGGGCACGGCTGTGTTCCAATTAAACTTTATTTACAAAAACAGAAGCCAGGCCCTAGTTTGCTGATTCCTGGTGTAGTCTACTGAAGTAAATCAAAGATTACATTAAAGCATGGTGGGAGCAATGATAGGTCAGGCAGCACATTCCAGAAGCAGTGAAGTCTAAGCTGGATCTTGCAGTGTGTGTAGCAGCTAGTCAGGAGAGGCACGGGGTGGGGGGCACAGATGGAGGATAGATCTTCCAAGGAGAAAAAAAAGGACAGTAATAGCTATTAGGTAAACCTGGAGAATTGGTAGACCTGAAAATAGTTGGTATAGCTTGAGTGTACAGTAGTTGCTAGGGGAGAGGTAGTAGATAAACCTGGAGAGATATGAACAAATATGCAGGAGCCAGACCACGATGAACTTTATTTGTTGAGTTAAGGAGTCTAAACTTTATCTTGTAGACCATGGGGAATAGTTGAGTTATGAGAGTCACATTTTTGCATGGGCACTCTGGCAGGTGAGGATGAGGGATGGGGGGATGTGTCACAGCAGACTGGTAGCAGTTAGGAAACAATTATAGTGATCTTGTAAGACGTAATGAGTGTGAACAAAGTAATTGCTGTAGTGATGAGAAGTAGAGGAATTCAAAATACATGAAGAACTAGACTCGACAGCAGGAGATGGATTGATTGAATTGAGAGAGGGCAGTTTAAGGAGAGGAGTGCATCAAGAATGGAGCCTACCTTTCTGGCTTGTGCAGAAAGCCATGAGAGCATTTGGTGCTGTTTCCTGAGATAAGGAGCACTGGAAGAGGAGCACTGATGAGAAGATGACAGGAAGACCATGAGTGTGATTTCAAACATGTGGGGTTTGCGATGCCAGTGGGACGTTCATGCGGCTATATCCAATAAACAGTCTTGAGCAGAGGAGTGAGGTTAGGATGGATAATAGAGATGGGCAGTCGATAGCATATAGACGTAGTTAATGCAGTGGTTTGGGATGAGTTCACCCATGGACTGACTCCAGAGAGGACTATGGTCACCACTTCCATTGCGATGGGGAAGAAAGAGGAAGGGCTACATGAGGATTCAGGAAATAATTGCAGATTTTGAGGGAACTCCTACCCAATGGTCTCTACTGTCTCTGAAATAGGAGATCTATGCCTCCAGATCCACACTCCGCCCTTTTCCATCGTGCTCTGTAAGCAAGAGGCTGGCCTCCATGACACTTCAGGCTGAGTTTGGTCAATGGAAGTGAGTAGCAGGAGACAGAAGAATGTGAGAAGAGTGAGCCCTGGGTATTTGTTCCCCTAGTTCCTCCCTTACTGGGTTGCTTCAGGCCAACTCTTTCTCTCTACCAAAGTCCATAGCACCCATCAGTTGCCCTCCCAAGTTCTGGTGACTGCTTGTTTTCCTAGCCCCTGAAAACCCAGACATTTAACACTCCACACTGTTGCTAGCCCCAGAGTCTGCGCTATGTCATATCGGTTTCCTGAAATTCTGCCCCCACCTTTCTAAATGATCCCTTCATTAAATTAATTTTAACTATCCAGTTTGGATCTGACATCTGATGTCTGCAAGGACCCAGACTGATAGAGGAGGCAAAGTCATTTAGTGAGAATGAGGGAAATGATGTGAGAAGTAGTTTAAGAAGAAGGAAGAAGGTTTGGAATAACTTTCATGGGGAACGAAAGAAGGGGCTGATAAGAGACCTTGACAGGATTGCTGGGCAATGTTGAGGGAAAGCCCCAGTGGGGGCCGGAAGCTGCTCTTATATAGGATCAGAGAAGCAGATGGTTGGCTTGATCCATGGGAAGAGTTATTTACCAGAGGCCAAATGAATTCAGAGTATTGGTAAAGAATAGTTGCAAAGCAAGCTAACTTAGAAACAAGATTGGAGAGAGAAGTCATAAAGCTATCTGGTTACTGATAGACTAGGGAAAATGGATAATATAATGACTTCATTTCTCCCTACAAGTACACAATCCAATAGTCATTTGAAAAAGGGTTATTTAAAGAGTTCAAACCTTCACATCTCAGTCACCCTGGCAGGGCCCAGACTAGGATGAGGCAAGCAAAGTGTCTAGGGTCCAAACGTAAGATGCACTCACTCTCAGGTGCCAATGCTGCACTTCCATGACCCTGAGAGTGAGTGCCTCCTTATATTTTGCACCCTTAGTGCTTCCGTTTCTCACCCGAGGAGCCCCTGGCACACAGAATCCTGATCCCGGACATAACCATTAACATTTTGGTACATTTCCTTCCAGTCTGTTCTCCTAATCATTTATCTGTTTCACTAAGTTGAGGTCATACTGCTCATGCAGTTTTGTATCCAGCTTCATTTGTTTGACATTATAATGAAATTGAGTCTCCTTTAGAACTGCTTTTATGATGTTGCTGTTCATTGGTAATGCATACTCACTGCAGCAAAACCAGACAATACAGATAAGCAAAAAAGAAAAAAAAAAGAATCATCTGTAATCTCACCATCCAGAGACAATGACTGTCATCACTGTGCTGCTTACTGAGATTGATTCATGAATCAAAAAAGTATTTCTGTTGTAGAAATATACTGCCAGCTTGTGGAAGGCTGTGCAGAGAAAGTTTGCAGTTAATCAAGTATAGGGAAGTTGGGAGAAGGATTTTGGGGAAGAAGGGAAGGCACAGAGCCACAACCTCGAGTGGAAAACAAACACACCCTGCCAAAGGACCCTACATTTTACTCCCAACATCAAAGAGTCTGTTCTCCCACTCAAAGTGAAAAGATTTCATCTGTGGTGAAATTACATAGTAAAAAAAAAAACAAAACCCTGTTGGTTTGAATACTTTGTAATAATGACACACTTCTTAACACTCTGTAAGCTAGTTTTTCTTTTGGGAGGGTGGGCAACTGTTTTCCTGTAGTCCTCCAAGTGAGAGATACATGATGTCACATTCCCCGGTGAGAGGCAGGATGTCTGGTCATGGCCACGATAAATGTGACTTATGATCTTCCTTAGTAATATGTGACCGCCATTTATAGAAGTATTTTAGATTCTAGTTTTCCATTAGAAAACTTTGGTAAGTCTTGATGGCTCCTCCATTACCTAGAGAATAATTTTTTAAGAACCCTCCTCATTATCTGGCCCTAGGCTAGCTTTTCAGCATTTTCTCTTTCTCCACTACCACCACCACCTTCGCCTCCATTGCTACCACCTCTTCCCTTCCTCCTGTAATTCTAGCTAGTGGGGTTAGTCCCCCGCCCCAAATTTATCCCTATTTTCCAGCTTCCCTCTCTTGTTCTGCTCAGATTGCCTCTAAAGCCTCACCTTCCCCCAGCTTTACCTGTTGAACTCCACCTTCCCCAAAGATCCAACCCAAATGATAATTCTAGCGTGAAGTCTTCCCAGATCCAGCCCATCAAAAGTATTATGAATTGGATTTCTGATACTGCTCAGGTTCTTATTGAAGTAAGGGATATAGTTTTGAGTAGAGTCAATAAGTATTTTCTTGTTAGGATATTTGATGTTAAGGCACAGAGATAAATAGGAAATTCTAATCAATAAGATGCAGTCTATAGATATTCTGATAAATGACGATGTTTATATATGCAACCTAAGCAGGGTGTCACTTTGAAGGGTTGATAGGTGCTGAGGAAGCAAAAATCATATGTCTCATGGAGGTGGATGGTATAGGACCAGTTAAATAAAAGATGAGAATTGGGACCCACATGTGGGGATGTGGGTGGAGAGAGGAAGACTAAGAGATATGAGAAGAGAAGGAAGACTAAGAGATAAGAGAGAGAGAGGTAATATCCTCTCCCTTCACTAACGGTAGGTATAGTAGGAAACACCTGGAGTTTAGAGGGGAGGAATCTGAGAGCCGGGCCAGACCTTGCACTAAACATTTTATAAACACTGTCTTCTCTAGTCTCAAAAGCACACTTTGTTGGAATTGGCCAACCTAGATGTGAGTCATGGGTCTATCACTCACTAGCTTTGTTCATTTGGGCAAGTAACTTCATGTACTCCAAGTCTCAAGTTTCTCATCTGTAGAATAAGACAAACAATGATGGCTCTCCAAAGGGTTCCTGCAACAATCAAATGAGATAATGTATGTAAAGGATCTCTGTATACTCTATATGCATCACCACAAAAATGCCTGTTATTATTATGATAGGACAAGGTACAAGTAAAAGAAGACATTTTTTATCATTACTTTATTCATTCTTTCAATAAATTTTGCCCTGTTTGCCAGGAATCAAGGATATAGAAGCTTTCTTCACCAAGTACGGTCTATGACTGCTAGGACCTAGCTGGGACTTGTCATTACAGGGGACCTGGGTGCTTGGGGCATTTTTCCTGGGTTACAGTTCATAACTTGGAAACCTACCTATGGGAATCTGCTTCCCTGAGGGGCTGAAGGGACCAAAAAATCAGAAGAGAGTGCAGCTGTCCCAACAACCAGGGCCAGAGCTTACCCGGTTGAGTCTTCAAAGAGCAGGACCAAATGGTCCAAAAGCTGACTTGTCTCCCACCCACTGAATGAGTCTGGATACCAGACATGTATTGCATGGACATGCTGGTCTGCTTGTCATGTGACATGCACCCTTATCAGTGTCACACCTACAATAATGCATCTGGGCACCCAAGACTGATGCAGTTGTTCTTGAGGATGGACTTGGATGTGAGAAAGATAAGAGGCTCAGGGCTATTTTTCCCCAAGGCAGTTCCTTGCAAAAGGAGGCCCCTAATCCTCAGCAGTGTCAGTGAAAGTAAAAGTAAACACAGGTTGATAAAAGCCTAAACCTGGAATTTGCTCACAGACTGAGTGAGTGGGAAATTTATTCTGGTGCTATTTCTACTCCTAGCTAGATTTGGATCTCTGCTTTCAGGTGGAAAGGACATCCTGGCTCCAATGCCACGCTTTCTCTCTCTCTCTCTCTTTCTCTCTGCCTCTCTGTCTCTCTCCCACCCCTTCTCTCTTTCCTCCCTCTTCTCTCATTTTAACAGCTTTATTGGCATTCAATAAAGGGAACATATTCAATATTGTACACTTTGATAACTATCGATGTATATATACACTCAGGAAACCATCGCTACAATTAAGATAATGAACACATTAGCACCCCCAAAATTTCCTTCCCTTTCCTTCAGTAAGTGGCCTTTTTGTTTTGTTTATGGTTTCCTTTGCTGTGCAAAAGCTTTTTAGTTTGATGTAGACCCACTTGTTTATTTTTGCTTTTGTTTCCTTTGCCTGAAGAGACATATCCAAAAACATATTGCTAAGACTGATGTCAAAGAGAATACTGCCTATGTTTTCTTCTAGGAGTTTTATGGTTTCACATCTTACATATAATTGTTTAATCCATTTTATTTTGGTATGTGTTGTGAGAAAGTAGTCCAGTTTGATTCTTTTGCATGTAGTTGTCTAGTTTTTCCAACACCATTTATTGAAGAAGCTGTCTTTTCTCCCTTGTATATTCTTGACTCCTTTGTCATAGATTAATTGACCTTGCAAGTGTGGGTTCATTTCTAGGCTCTCTATTATGTTCCATTGATATGTGTCTGTTTTTGTGCCAGTAACATACTGTTTTGATTATTGTAGCTTTGTAGTATAGTTTGAAATCAGGGAACATCATACCTCCAACTTTGTTCCTCCTTCTCAACATTGTTTTAGATATTTGAGGGTTTTTTGTGTTTCCAATCAAACTTTTGAATTATGTACTCTAGCTCAGTGAAAAATGCCATTGGTATTTTGATAGGGGTTGGATTATATCTGTAGATTGCCTTGGGTGATATGGTCATTTTAAAAATATTAATTCTTCCAGTCCATGAACATGGTTTATCTGTTCACCTGTTTATGTTGTCTTCAATTTCCTTTATCAATGCCTTATAGTTTTCCAAGTGCAAGTCTTTTACCTCCTTGGTTAGATATATCCCTAGGTATTTTATTCTTTTTGATGCAATTGTAAATGGGATTGTTTTCTTAATTTCTCTTTCTGATAGTCCACTATTAGTGTATAGAAATGCAACATTTCTGTATATTAATTTTTAATATATTTTTATTGAAGTATAGTTGATTTACAAAGTTGCTTTCTGACTTACTTCACTCTGTATGACAGATTCTAGATCCATCCATCTCACTACAAATAACTCAGTTTCGTTCCTTTTTATGGCTCAGTAATATTCCATTGTATATATGTGCCACATCTTCTTTGTCCATTCATCTGTCGATGGACACGTAGGTTGCTTCCATGTCCTGGCTATTGTAAATAGAGCTGTAATGAACATTGTGGTACATGACTCTTTTTGAATTATGGTTTCCTCAGGGTATATGCCCAGTAGTGGGATTGCTGGGTCATATGGTACTTCTATTTTTAGTTTTTTCAAGGAACCTCCATATTGTTTTCCATAGTGGTTGTATCAATTTACATTCCCACCAACAGTGTAGGAGGGTTCCCTTTTCACCACACCCTTTCCAGCATTTATTGTTTCTAGCTTTTTTGATAATGGCCATTCTGACTGGCGTGAGGTGATACCTCATTGTAGTTTTGATTTGCATTTCTCTAATAATTAGTGATGTTGAGCAGCTTTTCATGTGCCTCTTGGCCGTCTATATGTCTTCCTTGGTGAAATGTCTATTTAGGTCTTCCACCCATTTTTTAACTGGATTGTTTGTTTTTTGATATTGAGCTCCATGAGCTGTTTGTATATTTTGGAGATAAATCCTTTGTCTGTTGTTTCATTTGCAAATATTTTCTCCCATTCTGAGGGTTGTCTTTTTGTCTTGTTTATGGCTTCCTTTGCTGTGCAAAAGCTTTTACGTTTAATTAAGTCCGATTTGTTTATTTTTGTTTTTATTTCTGTTACTCTAGGAGGTGGGTCAAAAAAGATCTTGATGTGGTTTATGTCAAAGAGTGTTTTTCCTATGTTTTCCTCTAAGAGTTTCATAGTGTCTGGTCTTACATTTAAGTCTTTAAACCATTTGGAGTTTATTTTTGTGTATGGTCTTAGGAAGTGTTCTAATTTCATTCTTTTACCTGTAGCTGTCCAGTTTTCCCAGCACCACTTATTGAAGAGGCTGTCTTTTCTCCATTGTATGTTCTTGCCTCCTTTGTCGTAAATTAGGTGCCCATATGTGCGTGGGTTTATCTCTGGGCATTCTATTCTGTACCATTGATCTATATTTCTGTTTTTGTGCCAGTACCATACTGTCTTGATTACTGTAGCTTTGTGGTATAGTTTGAAGTCAGGGAGCCTGATTCCTCCAACTCCGTTTTTCTTTCTCAAGATTGCTTTAGCTATTTGGGGTCTTTTGTGTTTCCATACAAATTGTGAAATTTTTTGTTCTAGTTCTGTGAAAAATGCCATTGGTAGTTTGATAGGGATTGCATTGAATCTGTAGAGTGCTTTGGGTAGTATAGTCATTTTCACAATGTTGATTCTTCCAATCCAAGAACATGGTATATTTCTCCATCTGTTTATGTCATCTTTGATTTCTTTCATCAGTGTTTTATAGTTTTCTGAGTACAAGTCTTTTGCCTCCTTAGCCGCGTTTATTCCTAGGTATTTTATTCTTTTTGTTGCAATGGTAAATGGGAGTGTTTCCTTAATTTCTCTTTCTGATATTTCATTGTTGGTGTATAGGAATGCCAGAAATTTCTGTGCATTAATTTTGTATCCTGCAATCTTACCAAATTCATTGATTAGTTCTAGTAGTTTTCTGGTGGCATCTTTAGGATTTTCTCTGTATAGTATCATGTTGTTGGCAAACAGTGACAGTTTTACTTCTTCTTTTCCAATTTGTATTCCTTTTATTTCTTTTTCTTCTCTGATTGCTGTGTCTAGGACTTCCAAAACTATGTTGAATAAGAGTGGCGAGAGTGGACATCCTTGTCTTGTTCCTGATCTTAGTGGAAATGCTTGCAGTTTTTCACCATTGAGTATGATGCTTGCTGTGGGTTTGTCATATATGGCCTTTATTATGTTGAGGTAGGTTCCCTCTATGCCCATTTTCTGTAGAGTTTTTATCATAAATGGGTGTTGAATTTTGTCAAAAGCTTTTTCTGCATTTATTGAGATGATCATATGGTTTTTATTCCTTCATTTGTTAAAGTGGTGTATCACATTGATTGATTTGCGTATATTGAAGAATCCTTGCATCCCTAGGATAAATCCCATTTGATCATGGTGTATGATCCTTTTAATGTGCTGTTCGATTCTGTTTGCTAGTATTCTGTTCAGGATTTGTGCGTGTATGTTCATCAGTGATATTGGTCTATAAGTTTCTTTTTTTGTGATATCTTTTTCTGGTTTTGGTATCAGGGTGATGGTGACTTCGTAGGATGAATTTGGGAGTGTTTCTCCCTCTGCAATTTTTTGGAAGAGTTTGAGAAGGATTGGTATTAGCTATTCTCTAAATGTTTGGTAGAATTCACCTGTGAAGCCATCTGGTCATGGACTTTTGTTTGTTGGAAAATTTTTAATTACGGTTTCAATTTCATTACTTGTGATAGGTCTGTTTATATTTTCTAATTCTTCCTGGTTCAGTCTTGGAAAATTGTACCTTTCCAAGAATTTGTCCATTTCTTCGTGGTTGTCCATTTTATTGGCATATAGTTGTTTGTAGTAGTCTCTTATAATCCTTTGTATTTCTGCAGTGTCAGTTGCGATTTCTCCTTTTTCATTTATAATTTTATTGATTTGTGTCCTCCCCCTTTTTTTCTTGATGAGTCTGGCTAAGGGTTTATCAATTTTCTTTATCTTCTCAAAGAACCAGCTTTTAGTTTTATTGATCTTTGCTATTGTTTTCCTCGTTTCTATTTCATTTATTTCTGCTCTGATCTTTATGATTTCTTTCCTTCTACTGACTTCGCGTTTTCTTTGTTCTTCTTTCTCTAGTTGTTTTAAGTGTAGGGTTAGATTGTTTATTTGAGGTTTTTCTTGTTTCTTGAGGTGAGATTGAATTGCTGTAAACTTCCCTCTTAGAACTGCTTTTGCTGCATCCCATAGGTTTTGGGTCATCGTGTTTTCATTGTCATATTTTTCTATGTATTTTTTAATTTCTTCTTTGATTTCTTCAGTGATCTCTTGGTTATTTAGTAGCACACTGTTTAGCCTCCATGTATTTGTGTTTTGTACAGTTTTTTTCTTGTAATTGATTTCCAATCTCATAGCATTGTGGTCAGAAAATATGCTTGATACAATTTCAATTTTCTTAAATTTTCCGAGGCTTGATTTGTGACCCAAGATGTGATCTATCCTGGAGAATGTTCTGTGTGCACTTGAGAAGAAAGTGTATTCTGCCACTTTTGGGTGGAATGTTCTATAAATATCAATTAGATCTATCTTGTCTATTGTGTCATTAAAGCTTGAGTTTCCTTATTTATTTTCTGTTTGGATGATCTGTCCATTAGTGTAAGTGGGGTGATAAAGTCCCCTACTATTATTGTGTTACTGTTGATTTCTCCTTTCATGGTTGTTAGCATTTGCCTTATGTATTGAGGTGCTCCTGTGTTGGGTGCATAAACATTTATAATTGTTATATCTTCTTCTTGGATTGATCCTTTGATCATTATGTAGTGTCCCTCCTTATCTCTTGTAGCAGTCTTTACTTTAAAGTCTATTTTATCTGACACAAGTATTGCTACTCCAGCTTTCTTTTGATTTCCATTTGCATGGAATATCTTTTTCCATCCCTTCACTTTCAGTCTGTATGTGTCCCTAGGTCTGAATTGGGTCTCTTGTAGACAGCATATATATGGGTCTTGTTTTTGTATCCATTCAGCCAGTCTGTGTCTTTTAGTTGGGGCATTTAATCCATTTACATTCAAGGTTATTATCAATATGTTCCTACTACCATTTTCTTAATAGTTTTGGGTTTGTTATTGTAGGTCTTTTCCTTCTCTTGTATTTCCTGCCTAGAGAAGTTCCTTTAGCCTTTGTTGTAAAGCTGGTCTGGTGGTGGTGAATTCTCTTAGCTTTTGCTTGTCTGAAAAGCTTTTGACTTCTCCATCGAATCTGAATGAGATCCTTGCTGGGTACAGTAATCTTGGTTGTAGGTTTTTCTCTTTCATCACTTTAAGTATATCCTGCCACTCTCTTCTGACCTGCAGAGTTTCCACTGAAAAATCAGCTGATAACCTTTTGGGGATTCCTTTGTATGTTTTTTTTTGTTTGTTTTTCCCTTGCTGCTTGTAATATTTTTTCTTTGAATTTAATTTTTGTTAGTTTGATTAATATGTGTCTTGGTGTGTTTTTCCTAGGGTTTATCCTGTATGGGAGTATCTGTGCTTCCTGGACTTGGGTGACTATTTCCTTTCCCATGTTAGGGAAGTTTTCAACTATAATCTCTTGAAATATTTTCTCAGACCCTTTCTTTTTCTTTTCTTCTTTTGGGACCCCTATAATTCGAATGTTGGTGAGTTTAGTGGTGTCCCAGAGATCTCTGAGATTGTCCTCAATTCTTTTTATTCTTTTTTCTTTATTCTGCTCCTTTCCAGCTCACTTATTTGTTCTTCTGCCTCAGTTATTCTGTTATTGATTCCTTCTCGTGTATTTTTCATTTCAGTTATTGTGTTGTTCATCTCTGTTTGTTTGTTCTTTAGTTATTCTAGATCTTTGTTAAACATTTCTTGTATTTTCTCAATTCGTGCTTCCATTCTATTTCTGAGATTCTGGATCATCTTTACTATCATTACTCTGAATTCTTTTTCAGGTAGATTGCCTATTTCCTCTTCATTTATTTGGTCTTGTAGATTTTTACCTTGCTCCTTCATCTGTGACATATTTTTTTGCCATCTCATTTTTCTTTTATTATGAGTTAGATTGTGCTCCTGTTTTACTGGTTGTTTGGCCTGAGGCTTCCAACACTGGAGTTTGTAGGCTATTGGGTAGAGCTGGGTCTTGGTGCTGAGATGAGGACCTCTGTGAGACCTCTCTGTGCGACCTCACTCCTATGAATATTCCCTGGGGTCTGAGGTTCTCTGTTAGTCCAGTGGTTCGGACTCAGAGCTCCCACTGCAGGAGCTTCCGCCTAACCCCAGGCTCGCAAACCAAGATCCCGCAAGCCTCGTGGGGTGGCAAAAAAAAAAAAGAGAGATCAATAACAAAGTAAAAAAAAGTAGACTAGGAAACTAACAGAAATGTTAGAAAGAATGTAAAAATAAAAATATAGATGAATCAACAACCAGAAGGTACTTCAGTACCACAGTATTACAAAAGAGGACAAGGGAAAAGGAAAAAAAAAAAGGGAAGGAGGCCTTGGCTGTGGAGGGTGGGGCCTAAGCAAGGGCGAGTTTTGGGTGGTGGGCGGGGCCAATGCTCAAGACCCACAGGGCTGGAAAAGGCCCTGGGGACTGTGTGGGGGGGCTGGGGCTTAGGCTCAAGGAACAGAAGGGGCCCAGGCGTGCCCCCCCACCCCTGGTCTCAGAGGGCATGGGACTTCATCTGGGAGCCCAGCAGGCTTCCTGGGCTCGAGTGGGTGGGGCAAATGCCCTCATCTCCTGTCCTGCTCCTCCACTCTGGGGTCTGGGAGGGGCCTTCCCACCTGCCTCTCCTGATCTCCTCGGTCTCCCTCCTATGTCCCCCAGACCAATGCAGCTGGCGGGGGGGGGACTTGGAGGGCAGGGGACCGGCCTGGGAGCTCAGCAGGTTCCCTGTGCCCAAGTGGGTGGGGCAAACGCCCTCCACTCCTCTCCTGCTCCTCCTGCAGGGCCCCTCCCGCCTGCCTCTCCTGATCTCCCCAGCGTCCCTCCTATGCCCCCAGGACCCTCGTGGCCTGGAGGGGGCTTTGGATTGCAGGGGACTGGCCTGGGAGCTCAGCAGGCTCCCTGGGCCTCAGTGGGTAGGGCAATCGCCCTCTGCTCCTCTCCCGCTCCTCCTGGACAGCTCCTCTCACCTGCCACTCCTGGTCTCCCTGGCCTCCCTCCTATGCCCCCAGGACCCACGCAGCCTGGATGGGGCTTTGGAGTGGGGGGAACTGGCTTGGGAGCTCAGCAGGCTCCCCAGCCTGAGCCCTCTGCTCCTCTCCCGCTCTTCTGGAGAGTCCGTCCCACCTGCCTCTCCTGATCTCCCTGGCCTCAGGGATGCCAATCCTGTCTGGCCTCCACTTCTCCTCCCCCCTCAGTCCCCCTACGTCCTACCGGTTCACTCTGGGGTTCCTCCCGTCTCCTTGGGCATTAGAGTCCCCCACCAGCGGTGGCAGCTGCCCTAGTTGTGGGGAGACGCTAATTCAGCATCTTCCCACATGGCCATCTTGACACTGCCTCCCGGGATTGTTTCTTAATTTCTCTTTCTGATAGTTCACTGTTAGTGTATAGAAATGCAACATTTCTGTATGTTAATTTTGTATCCTGAAACATTACTGAATTCACGTCTTAGTTCCAATAGTTTTTTGGTGGCATCTTTAGGATTTCCTATGTATAGTATCATGCCATTTGCAAACAGTGGCACTTTTACTTCTTCCTTTCCAATCTGGATTCCTTTATTTATTTTTCTTGTCTGATTGCTGTGGCTAAGACTGCCAATAGTATGGGTGCTGTCCTGCTGGTATGCACGGCTAGGTCCTGGGGTGAATGGCTGCAGGGTCCATGAGGTCCCAGGACTGATGCCAGACTGCCAGTGGGCAGCACTGTGTCCCAGGATGGCTGGCTGTGGGGCCTGGGGTGGGGGGTCATGGGACTGGTGCTGACCTGTTGGTGGGTGGTAAGCCCTGGGTGCTAATAGGCTAGAGGGAGGGCTCCAAGATGGCACTTATTAGCACCAGTGTCCTCATGGTAGAAAAAG
This sequence comes from Balaenoptera acutorostrata, assembly GCF_949987535.1. Classification (NCBI taxonomy): domain Eukaryota; kingdom Metazoa; phylum Chordata; class Mammalia; order Artiodactyla; family Balaenopteridae; genus Balaenoptera; species Balaenoptera acutorostrata. The sequence goes on from NC_080085.1 coordinate 118,873,984, forward strand.
CTCCCCAAAATGGCTGCCTCCAGCATCTGTGTCCCCAGTGGGAGTCCCAGTTGCCTCCTACCTCTCCAGGAGACTCTCCAAGATCAGCAAGTGGGTCTGACCCAAGCTCCTTTCAAATTACTGCCTCTGTGCTGGATTTGGAGCATGTGAAATTTTGTGCACACGATTTACTGTCCTCTAGCTCTTCTGTATGCAAGCCCTGCTGGCCTTCAAAGCCAGACATTCTGGAGGCTTGTTTTCCTGGTGCAGGACCCCTAGACTGAGGAGCCCAATGTGGGCCTTGGACCCCTCACTCCTTGGAGAAAACCTCTGCAATTGTGATAATCCTCCCATTTGTGGGTTGCCTGCCTGGGGTGTGGGTCTTGACCATACTGCATCTCCACTCCTCCTACCCATCTCATTGTAGTTCCTTCTTTATATCTTTAGTTGTGGGAAATCTTTTCTGCAAATCTTCAGCTCTTTCTCATAGATAATTGCTCTGTAAACAGCTGTAATTTTTGTCTGTCCACAAGAAGAGGTAGGCTCAAGGTCTTCCTACTCCACCATTTTGGCCATACTCTGAACAGTTGCTTTCTTTTATCTTGGGTAAATACCTAGGAATAAAAAACTTGGCTCATATGATAGGTATGTGTTTAGATTTTTAAGAAACTGCCAAGTAGTTTTACAAAGTGATTGTGTCATTTTACATTCTTACTAGCAATATAAGAGGGTCCCAGTTCTTCTTCCTGGCCAACACTTGGAATGGTTAGTCTTTTAAATTTTTGCCATTCTAATAGGTATATAATTGTATTTTTATTGTGCTTTTAATTTGTATTTCTGTAATGATTTATGATTTTGAGCACCTTCTCATGTACTTATTTCCCATGTGTGTATCTTCTCTGGTGAAATGTCTTTTCAAATATTTTGTCCATTTTTAATGGATTATCTTTTCTTATTGTGTTTTGATAGTTATTTATTCTGGATACAAGTCCTTTATCCAATACGTGATTTGCAAATATTTACTCCCTGACTGTAGCAGCCTTTTAATTTTCATGTTAGTGTCTTTTGAAGAGCAGTAGTGTTTACTTTTGACGCAGTTCAGTTTATCAGTTATTTTCTTTGATAGATCGTTCTTTTGGTGCCCTAAGAAATCTTTGCTTAACCAAAAGTCACAAAGATTTTTCTCCTACATTTTCATCTATAAGTTGTATAGTTTTAGGTTTTACTCAGGTCTGTGATCCACTTTGAGTTAATTTTTATATGGTACAATTTTTTTATATGGATTGACATTTTATTTATTTATTTATTTATTTATTTATTTATTTATTTGCATGTAGAATTGTTCCAGAACCATTTGTTGAATGGATTATCCTTTCTACATGAATTTCATTTGCACCTTTGTCAAAAATCAGTTGTCCCTATTTAGATGGGTCTATTTCTGGAGTCTCTATTCTGTTGATTTGTCTATTTTGATGCCAATACCACACGGACTTGATTACTGACATTTTATAGTAAGTCTTGAAATTCCCCAACTTTGTTATTTTTCAAAAGTGTTTTGTGTTGCTATTCTAGGTTTTTTTGTACTCCCATATGAAATGTGAAATCTGATTGTTGGGTTCAACAAAAGCCTACTGGAATTTTGATTGGGAGTGTATTGAATCTATAGATCATTTTGGGAGAATTTACATTTTAACAATATTATGTCTTTCAACTGACGAACAAGATAAATATCTCCATTTATTAAGATTTTGTTTAATTTCTCTCAGCAATGTTTTGCAGTTTTTAGTATGCAGGTCTTGCATTTCTTTTCTAAAATGTGTTCCTAAGTATTTTATTATTTTTGATGGCTATTGAAAACTCAATTATTTTCTTAATTTCAGTTTTGGATTGTTCATTGTAAATGCAATTGATTTTTGTATACTGACCTTATATCCTGAAACCTTGTTGAACTTGTTTATTAGTTCTCATAGTTTCTAATGGATTCTTTAGGAGTTTCTATATATAAAACAATGTCATCTATGAATAGAGATAGTTTTACTTCTTCCTTTCCAATCTGGATGCGCCGCCCCCCCTTTTTGTTGCCTTATTGCACTGGCTAGAACCTCCAGTACAATGTTGAATAGAACTGATGAAAGAGATGTCCATGTATTTTTCCTGAACTTTGGGGAAAGCATACAGGCTTTCATCATTAAGTATGGGGGGTTAGCTGTGGGGTTTTTGTAGATAGCCTTTATCAGGTTGAGGAAGTTGCCTTCTAGTTCTAGTTTGCTAGGACTTTGACCCATGGATTATTTAGAAGTATGTTATTTGTTTTCCAAATATCTTTCTGTTATTGATTTCTAATTTAATTCCTTTGTGCTCAGAGGACATATTTTGTATAAATGTTTCATGTACTCTTGAAAAGAATGTGGATTCTTCTGCCATTGGGTAGTGTGTTCTGTAAATGCCAGTTAAATCATGCTGGTTGAGGGGGTTGTTGAATTCTTCTATATCACTGTTGATTTTCTGTCTAGTTGTTCTTCCAGTTGTTGAAAAAGAGGTATCAAAATCTCCAAATATTGTGGATTAATTTATTTCCCCCTGCAGTTCTGATTTTGCTTTGTGTATTTTGAAGGTCTGTTATTAGTTTTTAAGCTAATGCATAAGCTTAAAGTTCTGCATAAGTTTTTAAGATTGATAGTGTTCTTGGTGAGTTGACCACTTTATTACGAAGAAATAAATGACCTTTTTACCCCTGCTATTATTCTTTGAAATATATTTGCTTTGAAATATATTTTGTCTGAATTTAATATAGATATTCCAGTTTGTTTTTGGGGGGGGGACTAGTGTTAACATGGTATATTTTCCCATCTTTTCAGGTTTAACCTTTTGGTGTCTTTATTATCTAAAGTGTGTTCTTAGACTTATAGATACAGAGAGCAAACTGGTGGTTGCCAGAGGGGAGGAGTTGGGGAGTGGGCAAAATAGGCGAAGGGGATTAAAACATATAAACTACCAGTTTTAAAATAAATGTCACAGGTATGTAATATACAGCATAAGGAATATAGTCAATAATACTGTAATAATTTGTATGGTGACAGATGATTACTAGACTTGTCATGGTGATCATTTCAGAATGTATTTGATTGTCGGATCACTATGTTGTACACCTGAAACTACAATAATATTTTACATCAATTATGCTTCAATTAAAAAAAATAAAATGTGTTCTTGTTAGCAGGGTATAGTTGGGTCTTGTTTTTTCATCCAATCTAAAAATCTCTGTGTTTTAATTGGAGTGTGTATTAGTTATCTATCATTGCATAACATATGACCCTAAAACTTAGTGGCTTAAAGTGACAAACATCTCACAGTTTCTTTGGGCCAGGGATCTGTCTGGGTTTGTTGATTCAGGGTCTTTCATAAGGCCATAATCAAGATGTTTTCTGGGCTGACAGTCATCTCAAGGCTCTACTGGAAGAGGATCTGCTTCCAAGCTCACTCAGGTAGCTGTTGAAAAGACCTCAGGTCTTCATGGGCTGTTGGCTCATGATACCAGATATCAGTTCCTTGCCACAGGGGCTTCTCCATAGGACTGCTTGCAACATGGCAGCTGGCCTCCCTCTGAGCAAACAAAAAAGACTGAGAGAGGGCCAACAAGATGGAAGCCACAGTCTTTTTATTACCTAACCTCAAAAGTGATATCCCATCCCTTTTGCCATATTGTATTCATTGTAAGTGAGTCTCTAGTTCCATCCCACACTCAAAGGGAGGGGATTACATAAAGGTGTGAACATCAGGAGGCAGAAGCCATTGGAAACCATCTTTGAGGCTGCCTACCACAGGGTATTTAGACCATGTATACTTCATGTGATTATTGGTATGGTTTAGTTTAAGTCTATAATTTTGGCATTTTTTTTCTGTTTAATTCATCTGTTGTCGGTGATATTTTTCTTCTTTTTCTGCCTTCTTTTGGATTAACTGAATATTTTATATTATCCCATTTTATCTCCATTGTTGGTTATAATGTTTATTTTGTTATCTTAGTGCCTGTTTTAAAGTTGATAGTATACACTTTCAGCTTATCACAGTCTACCTTGAAGTGAGGTTATATCACTTCATGTGTTCTATAAGAAACTTTGAATAGTATCCTTCTATTTCCTACCTCCTGACCTTGATGCCATAGATTTTCTTTTCCATATACTATAAATCCCACAATACAGTGTATAATTTTCATTTAAATGGTCAATTATCTTTTTAAGAGATTTAAATAATAAGAAAAACATCTTATAGATTTACCCATGTAACTACCATTTCTGGTGCTCTTCATTCATTTGTGTAGAATCATACTTCCATCTGGTGTCATTTTACTTCTGCCTAAAGGACTATCTTTAATATTTCTTGCAGTGCATATCTTCTGATGATGAATTTTTCCAGCTTTTATGTGTCTTTAAAAGTTTTTACTTTATCTTCATTTTCATGGGGTATAGAATTATAGGTTAATAGTTTTTGTTCTGGGGGCTTTTTTTAGTACTTTAAAGTGTTGTTCCCCTGTCTTTTCACTTATACTCTCTCATGAGAAATCTTCTGAAATCTTCATTTTTGTTGAGAAATTTGATTATGATATTCCTTCTTATAGTGTTCTTCATGGTTTTCCTACTTGGGGTTTGTAGAGCATCTGGGATCTATGAGTTCATAGTTTTCATCAAATTTAGAAATTTCTCAGCCAGCATTTCTTCAAATATTTTTTCTGTCCCCTTCCCTCTTTTAGGGACTCCACACATATATTAGGTTTCTTGAAGTTGTCCCATAGTTCACTGATGCTCTTTTCATTAAATTTTTTTCTCTGTGTGTTTCATATTGGATAGTTTCCATTGCTATATCTTCAAGTACACTGTTTTTTTTTTCTTTTTCGATGTCTAATCTGCCATTAATACCACCCAGTATATTTTTCATCTCAGACATTGTAGTTTTCTATTCTAGAAATTCTTTGGGGGTCGTTTTTGACCTTCCATATCTCTATTTTTTTCTGAGAAATTGTATCATGAATGGGTGAGGGGGTGGCCTCATTACCACTGGGAGGTGGTATCCCAGCTCCCTGCTGAGCTTTCTCTTACACCACCTCTGTGAGGGAGTTGGGGTGCCTCATTCCGGAGTGGTGAGGATAGAAGTCTAGGCTCCCCACTTTGGCCTTTGCTCAGGTGGGAGTCCACAGTTTTTTCTGGAATGTTTGACTGGAGTGGAGTGGTTATTGTCTAGACATTTTCTCTGTTGCTAGACTGCCCCTTTCCTGGTCCTTTGGCTAGAGAGAGCAGGCTTTTGTTGTCTATATATCTGTTGGTGTTTCTGGGTTGCCACCTTCTCTAACACCCAGTCCTAGATACATAAGGCAAAAAGAAAATCCAGGGACCACACACTACTATGTTGTTCCTTGGGTCCTGTGGTTTGAAGTTGGTCTGACTTCTTCTGTCCAACTTTCAGTCTTATTTTTTTAATATACAATGAGCAAGGGTTTTAGCTGTACTTGGCAGGAGAAATGGGAGGAGAAAAACATCAAAAAGGCTTAAGGCCTCCAACTCAAGCCAACAAGGAATGAACCTATAGGTGTGGAGCTGCAAAGTTTTATGCTCAAGAGAATAACATGAAATTGAGATTTTAAAAAGTCTCCTCAACAGTAGGGTGCTTGTGGCTTTGGGATGCAGAAGAGGCTGGAGGTAAAGGAGAGATTCTGGCAATAGTCCCAGCTGTGAGGTGATAAGGGCGTAAACAAGACTGGTGACGGTGTTAAGAACTGACACGAGGGCATGGATGTAAAAAATATTTGCATGAAGAATATTGTTTAGGGAGAAAAAGTTGAAAAGTTAGTTTGAGGTGAAATTTTAGAGCACCTTGAATGCCTCACTAAGGAGGTTTTTCTAGGGAAACTTTTAGCTTTCCTTACGTCATAGAATGAGGAATTATAGGACTGATGCCCTTTAGGGTCTTGTATTAGTCAGCTCAGGCTTTTATAACAAAATACCGTAGACTGGATGGCTTAAACAACAGAAATTTATTTTCTCACAGTTCTTGAGTCCAGAAATCCAAGATTAGGGTGCCAGCAAGGTCGATTTCTGGTAAGAGCTCTCTTCCTGACATGCGTTTGGCTACCTTCTCCCTATATGCTCACATGGCCTTTCCTCTGTGTGTGTGTATGGAGAGAGAGAGAGAGAGAGAGAGAGAGGGTGGGGGGTCTTTGTTTTCTCTTCTTGTTAGGACATCAGTCCTATCGGATTAATGCCCCAGCCTTATAACCTGATTTAACCTTAATTACTTCCCTAAAGGCCCTATCTCCAAATAAAATTACATTGGGGGTTAGAGCTTCAACATATGAATTTTGCAGGGGCACAAACATTCAGTCCATAAAAGGGCGACTTCTAAAAATACTGCTAAAAATATTGTGAAACTGTTGGGCAAAGAATTACGTTCATGATGGATAACGACGACTATAATCACTGTTAACATGGACCATTGTTATGTAGAAATCTTTTCTAGCTAGGGAGGGGTGTGATAAATAAAAATAATCTGTGTAGAAATTTAGGAAGTACTTTAGTATAACTATCATCTTTCAGACCCTGAAATAGTAAATGTAGTAGAATCCACTGGTTGCCTTCCTTACTCATATTTTGTGTTTTTGAGATAAGAGAATTGTTCTTTATCAGTAATGTATCACTGATGTGTTTATGACTGCAGAAGTCATCTCAATTGTTTTGGAAAGAAAGTGTTTTCACTGGTATGACTAATGCGGCAGGAATCAAATTCATTGGAAATGGACATTATCTGATGATTGTCCTCTTTAACATATTAAATAGCTTTTACTTCATATTGAGATATCCTGGACTCTGGCTTGAGCTATTATTCTATAATATCAGCTTCACTGAGAATTAGCACTTAATTGTGAGACACTTGAGGCTAATACCACATTGTGATTAGCTGATGAATTCTTGGGGAATGTGCATAAACTTCATACATACTGCCCTCATCCTTTCATTAATCTTAGCCACCTCACTTTTCCTCTAGCACTTTAAGAACGCTGTTTCCCTGACTTTATCACAGAATCTGTCCTTGGCCTCACTAAGGTGCCCAAAATGCCCGCTCTGGCTACTTCTGGGATTATACAGAGTCAACTGAAACCAGTTCCTCTTGAGGACCCTGGGCCAGTGACTTCAAAGTCATTCCCATTTGTTCTGCTCATTAAGTTGCTTCTTGTCCTAAGAGCACACTGAATCCAGTTCTCTCTCCCACCCTAGGCCTCAGTGCCAAAGCTGACAGGATGTCACCAACTGAGGACTGGGAATTCAACTCCAGGCCCCAAGCCAGGTTGGTGCTTCCTGGATGAGTGTTTACAGGGACACTATGAGGCCTGGAGAAGGGGAAAGCCTGAAATAAGAGAAGAGTGGGAGGACAAGGCAGCTACTGCTGCTGAAAGGAGGGAGACAAGATTAGAAGCATGCTCAGTAGATAAAGAATGGCTGCAGGGATTTGCTTATTTAATGCTGTCATCACCTCCGGCAGCCTTCCTAAGACAATGGCAGATCCTATAAAGACTGTTGGAGGGACAGGTGAAATCTAATGGCAAGGGCTTCAATCTTGAGGGCTCTGGTCTTCTCTCTGCCTTTGATTTACTGAAAGACCTTTGACTTTTCCTTCCTGCCCCTCCTGCCCGCCACACCCACCCCAACATAAACCATTCCTTCATAGTGCGCTGGGGGCAGTATGTTCCACTAGCTGGAACATGGGTTTCTGTGATCTGGAATCCCATCATCTACTGTGCATTTGGCCTCCACTCAAAGTAAGTACACTTAGAGGTCATAGGGCTTTGGGGACTAAGGGGTTTCTATTAGTACAGTATATATACGAAAATTTACATGTGTGTTGGTGCTCTTAAAGTTGAATGAGATATTCTTCATCATAATTTTGATTGTTTATTGTTTGGGGTTTGGTTTTGTTTAAATTGAATGAGGAAACTGGGAAATTTCCAGACTTTGAATTTCTTGAGCATGTCTTCATTATATGCAGGTCGGCTTATGTTTCATGGTTAATGAATCAGGAAAATTGGAATACTGCTTCCAGATCAAGAAAGCAAGTAGAAAATAGAAATGTCCTTGGAGACATTCAGCCACAAGGAGAAGAAAACTAGCATCATTTTCAGCACTTACTATGTGCCTGGCAGTCAACGCACATTATCTCTTTTAGTCCTCTCACCGACTCTGGGAGGTAGAGGTGGATATTTCCCCCATTGTAAAATGAGGAAACCGAAGCATGAGAGAGTTAAATAATATGCCCCAAATCATGCAGCTAGTGAGTGTCCAAGGGGGGACTAAGAGGTCTAGGAGAGTCTGAAACTATTACACCATGCAGCCTCCAAGAAACATGCTTTCTCTTTTGCACAACCTGTTACATTCTTATGTGAACAATCTTGCTGCTTGAAGAAGCCATTCTGAAGTTTGAGCCCTATTCACACCTCTGATGTGACTGAGCTGAAGCCATCACAAGCTTAGAGCATCTGGCGAAATCTGCCAGGTCTGGGCCAATGGAGAACTTCTCAGAGGCCCAGGCCATGTGAAAGGGGCTGGGTTAGCAATTGTGAATGCCAAGGAGTGACTGGGCCTGATAGGGAGAGAGCGAAAAAGAAGCCGAGCAGAGGAGCTGGGAGAGAAGGGCTTCAGACCCCAGGCTAACCAGGCCAGGCAAGAGATTCTGCAGGGTGAGTGGCGGCCAAGATGCAGAGGATCCAAGGATAGAAGTAGACAGATGGGTGGGGTAGATACCACCCTCTACAGAGCTCCCTGGTGCTGAAATGCGGGGTGTGGGGTGACAGAGAGAGTGAAACCGAGGTGGAGAAAAGGAGAAAGACAGAGACAGAGAGATACATAGGGCAGAGAGGAACAGACTATATCCAGGTAGCACTTTGGCAGCCCAACCAGGTCAGTGCGAATGTCACAGAGCACTTCAACAGTCCCAGAAATGCCATAATCCTCACTCTGAGGACAACTTCCCCATGCAGACACATCCATTAGAGAGTTCCCAGATCTTGAGAAGACTCTTCTGACTTTCCTTCTGCCATCCCTAACCAGAAAGCCTGAACAACAATGAGCTTCCAAAGTACAGATGCTTAGATAAAACATGAAATTTTGTCTCACCACAAAAATGTCCTAGCTGAGCTCACTCGTGTTTACCCGACTATCTAGTTTTGCCACCTTCCTAAATATCATCACACAACCCCTGGTGGGGAAGCATCTGCATGTACGGGATGGGGAGGAGGGTGGGAGACAAGAAGAAGGCAGAGAGATGCACATTTTATAGTTGAACCTCTCCCTCCTTTAATGATTTCCCTGCATTGTCTGCACAAAGCCCTTGCAGCCATTGTAGAGCGGAAGAACATGCAATTTACATGTTCACGTGTTTTCCTTCTCTGGTTCTCAGCAAGTCAGCAGGTATTCCTAGAGATGGCATTAGCAGGAGAAAGAATGTTGCCAAAGAAGGACGCAGGCACTGCTGAGCAGGAAACCCCACCCCTCAAAGAGCAGGCAAAGCAGAGCCTGCCTCTCTCCCAAAGCTGCCGTCCACTTTCTGGACCCCTTGGCAAACTTGGAAAAAAAAAAGAAGGACATCTCCTGTATGCTTTTAAGTGACATTGTTTTTCAGGTCATATTTCACATTTTATCCTTTTAAAACAGGACTCCAGACATCAGTTGACAATGACATTAGAAGTGGATGATTGGGTTTCCCAGATTTGGGAGCAAGGCCTTAAACTCCCTCCAAACCTGGGCCTTCAGGAACTACCATGCTTCCCCACCACCCAACTCACTCTTAACCCACCAATCATAGAGAATCTTAAACAGCTGTTGGATTTTCTTGGCAGTCAGGTTCAGTGTTATTTTGTAATCAGTGTGGAGAAAACTTCCTCTACTTGCTAGGAGTCAGGAGGTTGTACTTTGCCAACTCATAAATGAACACCCCCCCCCCGACCTCCAATTTCAGAATCCCAGAACTCAGCAAGGTTCTCTCCTGTCAAAATGTATTCTGTTCTCTCTAAAAAAGGCGTGAGGGCCTCAACGGGCATTTTTGGATTCTTCTCATCTGCCTACAATTACCTTTAATAATAATGACGCATGAATTGAAACGTAATGAGTTAGCCTGGAACACTGGAGTGGGTGTTTAATTGGCCCTGCCATTCTCAAAATCTGAGATAAAAAAAAGACTGCTAAGGAAAGCCCTCTCCAGCTGGGCACTTTGGGAAGAAGTTAGCTGTGCCACCAATTCCCGAGCAACATTATATGCCCCTCTGCCAGTCCTTAAATTAGCCCATTCTGAGGCTGGGCAATCAGGCTGTTTAGCTTCCTGGACTGATTCAGTTCATGGAGGGCTATTCTTTTTTTTTTTTTTTAAACATCTTCATTGGAGTATAATTGCTTTACAATGTTGTGTTAGTTGCTGCTGTATAACAAAGTGAATCAGCTATATGTATACATATATCCCCATATCCCCTCCCTCTTGCACCTCCCTCTCGCACTCCCTATCCCACACCTCTAGGTGGTCACAAAGCACTGAGCTGATCTCCCTGTGCTATGCGGCTGCTTCCCACTAGCTATCTGTTTTACATTTGGTCGTGTATATATGTCAATGGAGCCAAGTCTATTTTTGTGGTGGTCTGGCAGCTCTGAAATGTTTTTCCTCCTGAAAAGGCCTGGCACTCTTTTGTTTTCCTTTGGCATAGATGTGGCCCTAATATAATGTTTCCAGGTAACAAGGAGACTTTAGGAGAGCAAGTCTCAAAGTCTGGGTTCTCAAAGTGGGATTGGAGGAACCCTGGGGATCCCTGAGATGCTTTCCTCCTTTTCCCAACTACATACCTGTGTGTGATAGGTTTTTCTACATATATTGCATCCCAAACAACATAGCTGCAGACTGAATGCAGAAGCAGATATGAGAATCCAGCCGTCTTCCGTTAAGCCAGACGTTAAAGAGATTTGCAAACATAAATGAATACCACTCTTCTCACTAAATTTAGTGTGGTTGTGGAAAATATAGTTATTTTTCATAAAAATATTTGTGATGGACTTCTGATCTTCTTCGTAAATGAACTAATAAATATTTTTCAATTTTTCAACTTTAATTTATAATCTGATACATAGCAATAAATATGACCCACAAAAACCAAAACACTTTGGAGGTTCTCAATAATTTTTAAGAGTGCAAAGGGATCCTGACACAGAAATGTGTGAGAACCATGGTTTTAGAGGGTTTAGAAGAAATTCTAGAAAAAGGTCAAAACACCTGTGTGTTGAAGTTCTACCACTGAGGTGTGGTCCTTCAGCAGGGAGACAGGCGTACCTCTGTCCTTCCTTGGCTCCTGCGTCCAGACTTCTCTTGCTTCTGCTGGGTGTGGCTGGAGCACAGGGACATTTGGAATAGGCGTCAGAGAGACTGCCAAAAAGCAATAAGCACCCAACTTAAAGTAAGCACAGCATTTTTCAGCTTGGTGGCTATAAGCTCAGGCTTTGGACTCAGACAGATTTTGTTCAGAAGTCCTATCTTTGCAATTTATTAGCTAAATGACTTTGAACATGTTACTTAATCTTTCTGAACCTAGTTATTTCTTTATGTATAAAATTGGGATGCCTATTCCAAAGGGTTTTCATGAGAATTAAAGGAGATGACACATACGCCAAGTACCAGGCGCAGAGTAAGTGCTCAGCAAATGGTAGCTCTTATCATTATTATTCAGTGTAGCATCTTAGGAGGGCACAGTAGTTTATGGAGCTGTGTAAATACTGTCGTAACCATCCAGCCCTTCCTCCAGGCTCTTCTTACCAACTGCCATCCCCTACATGCATATGCACTTGTGTATTTGCACATGTGTGTACAGACACAAATTCACTGGACAAGTATTTACTGAGCAATTTACTGAGCAGATATCCTTAGGAGTGAGAATAAAACAGCAAACACAACAGACCTGGTCCCTCCTCCCCAGGAGCTTCCCATCTAGCTGGAGAGCCAGAGAAGTAAACAGGCAATTGCAACCCGATGCTAGGACAGAGGTAAGCCAGGTGACTGTGGAAGCCAGAGGAGGGCTACTCATTCTCAGATCTCAGCTCAAGCATCACTCTCCTCTGGCAGTCTTCCTTGTCTGTTCCCCTGTCATCAGCCAGATCTCATAAGGCTGTGTGTCCTTCCCCATTAGAGCAGCTATCTCAAGGTATTATTACATTAATGGGATTGCTTGACTGAAATTTGTCTTTCCCACAAGACTGTAAGCTCCCTGAAGACCAAAAAGTGTGTGTTTTTGCTCACCACTGACTATTACAGTGCCTTAGGCATAATAGCTGCTCAATAAATGTGAGTTGAATGAGAGAGTGAGGACATGAATGCTCCTACTTACCAATTTATGCTGTCTTTCAGCCAACCCACCTTCACTCTGCCCTAGAAAAACACAGGCTTATCAGCTTATCATATCCACTTCTGCCTTTCCTCTACCTCATTCCCTGTCTGAAATGTCTCAGCCCAATAGCTTCATACTTGCAGTACCTGGCTCAGAAAACACCTGCCCATTAAATGGATGGACTAAATCATCCCCAACCTGCCAGGCCCAAGCTCTCCCTGACTGGCCCTTCTCTCTCTCTCTCCATTAAATTTATGTGCTACTGTATAATATTAGAGGTCATATTTTCATAAACAGGTCTTGTTTCCCCTGAGAAAGGAAGGAGACCTATTCCATATGTACAGTGTAGTGGCTAAGCATCTGACTTTGAACTTGGCCTGACCTGGCCTCAAATACTGGGTATGCCACTTACTAGCTGTGCACCCTTGGGAGGTCACTTCCCACCCTCTGGCCCTCAGTTCTCTCATTTGAAATATTACAGAGTTGGATGACATGACCTCTTAGGTCATTTCCCACTCTGAGGATTCTAGGCGCTCTATGAGATGTTAAAGAAATGGGTGCTCCTTTATTCCTGTGGAGTCTTGATGCACTGTCCCATGAAAAAGGGAGAAGTGAAAAAAGACAGATATGGGGAGTCACCTAGAGATTAACCAAGATGGCGGAGTAGAAGGACGTGCACTCACTCCCTCTTGCGAGAGCTCCAGAATCACAACTGGCTGCTGGACAATCATTGACAGGAAGACCCTGGACTTCACCAAGGAGGATACCCCATGTCCAAGGACAGAGGAGAAGCCACAGTGAGACGGTAGGAGGGGCGCAATCAGAGTAAAATCAAATCCCATAACTGCTGGGTGGGTGACTCACAGACTGGCGAACACTTATACCACAGAAGTCCACCCACTGGAGTGAAGGTTCTGAGCCCCACGTCAGGCTTCCCAACCTGGGGGTCCGGCAACGGGAGGAGGAATTCCTAGAGAATCAGACTTTGAAGTCTAGTGGGAATTGATTGCAGGACTGTGACAGGACTGGGGGAAACAGAGACCCCACTCTTGGAGGGCACACACAAAGTAATGTGTGCATCGGGACCCAGGGGAAGGAGCAGTGACCCTGGGGGAGACTGAACCAGACGTACCTGCTGGTGTTGGGGGGTCTCCTGCCGAGGCAAGTGGTGGCTCTGTTTCACCGTGGGGATAAGGACACTGGCAGCAGAGGTCCTGGGAAGTTCTCCTTGGCGTGAGCCCTCCCAGAGTCTGCCATTAACCCCACCAAAGAGCACGGGTAGGCTCCAGTGTTGGGTTGCCTCAGGCAAAACAACCAACAGGGAGGGAACCCAGCCCCACCCATCAACAGTCAAGTGGATTAAGGTTTTACTGAGCTCTGACGCCACAGCAACAGGGAGGGAACCCAGCCCCACCCATCAACAGTCAAGAGGATTAAGGTTTTACTGAGCTCTGACCGCCACAGCAACAGTCAGCTCTACCCACCACCAGAGCCTCCCATCAAGCCTCTTAGATAGCCTCAACCACCAGAGGGCAGACAACAGAAGCAAGAAAAACTACAATCCTGCAGCCTGTGGTCCAAAAACCACAGTTACAGAAAGACAGAGAAGATGAAAAGGCAGAGGGCTATGTACCAGATGAAGGAACAAGAAAAAACCCCAGAAAAACAACTAAATGAAGTGGAGATAGGCAACCTTCCAGAAAAAGAATTCAGAATAATGATAGTGAAGATGATCCAGGACCTCGGAATAAGAATGGAGGCAAAGATTGAGAAGATGCAAGAAATGATTAACAAAGACCTAGAAGAATTAAAGAACAAACAAACAGAGATGACCAATACAATAACTGAAATGAAAACTACACTAGAAGGAATCAATAGCAGAATAACTGAGGCAGAAGAACGGATAAGTGACCTGGAAGACAGAATGGTGGAATTCACTGCTGCAGAACAGACTAAAGAAAAAAGAATGAAAAGAAATGAAGACAGCCTAAGAGACCTCTGGGACAACATTAAACGCAACAACATTCGCATTATAGGGGTCCCAGAAGGAGAAGAGAGAGAGAAAGGACCAGAGAAAATATTTGAAGAGATTATAGTCGAAAACTTCCCTAACATGGGAAAGGAAATAGCCACCCAAGTCCAGGAAGCGCAGAGAGTCCCATACAGAATAAACCCAAGGAGAAACACGCCGAGACACATAGTAATCAAAGTGGCAAAAATTAAAGACAAAGAAAAATTACTGAAAGCAGCAAGGGAAAAACGACAAATAACATACAAGGGAACTCCCATAAGGTTAACAGCTGATTTCTCAGCAGAAACTCTGCAAGCCAGAAGGGAGTGGCATGATATACTTAAAGTGATGAAAGGGAAGAACCTACAACCAAGATTACTCTACCCGGCAAGGATCTCATTCAGATTCGATGGAGAAATCAAAAGCTTTACAGACAAGCAAAAGCTAAGAGAATTCAGCACCACCAAACCAGCTCTACAACAAATGCTGAAGGAACTTCTCTAAGTGGGAAACACAAGAGAAGAAAAGGACCTACAAAAACAAACCCAAAACAATTAAGAAAATGGTCGTAGGAACATACATATCGATAATTACCTTAAATGTGAATGGATTAAATGCCCCAACCAAAAGACATAGACTGGCTGAATGGATACAAAAACAAGACCCATATATATGCTGTCTACAAGAGACCCACTTCAGACCTAGGGACACATACAGACTGAAAGTGAGGGGATGGAAAAAGATATTCCATGCAAATGGAAATCAAAAGAAAGCTGGAGTAGCTATACTCATATCAGATAAAATAGACTTTAAAATAAAGAATGTTACAAGAGACAAGGAAGGACACTACATAATGATCCAGGGATCAATCCAAGAAGAAGATATAACAATTATAAATATATATGCACCCAACATAGGAGCACCTCAATACATAAGGCAACTGCTAACAGCTATAAAAGAGGAAATCGACAGTAACACAATAATAGTGGGGGACTTTAACACCTCACTTACACCAATGGACAGATCATCCAAAATGAAAATAAATAAGGAAACACAAGCTTTAAATGACACAATAGACCAGATAGATTTAATTGATATATATAGGACATTCCATCCAAAAACGGCAGATTACACGTTCTTCTCAAGTGCGCACGGAACATTCTCCAGGATAGATCACATCTTGGGTCACAAATCAAGCCTCAGTAAATTTAAGAAAATTGAAATCATATCAAGCATCTTTTCTGACCACAACGCTATGAGATTAGAAATGAATTACAGGGAACAAAACGTAAAAAAGACAAACACATGGAGGCTAAACAATACGTTACTAAATAACCAAGAGATCACTGAAGAAATCAAACAGGAAATAAAAAAATACCTAGAGACAAATGACAATGAAAACACGACGACCCAAAACCTATGGGATGCAGCAAAAGCGGTTCTAAGAGGGAAGTTTATAGCTATACAAGCCTACCTAAAGAAACAAGAAAAATCTCAAGTAAACAATCTAACCTTACACCTAAAGAAACTAGAGAAAGAAGAACAAACAAAACCCAAAGTTAGCAGAAGGAAAGAAATCATAAAGATCAGAGCAGAAATAAATGAAATAGAAACAAAGAAAACAATAGCAAAGATCAATAAAACTAAAAGTTGGTTCTTTGAGAAGATAAACAAAATTGATAAGCCATTAGCCAGACTCATCAAGAAAAAGAGGGAGAGGACTCAAATCAATAAAATCAGAAACGAAAAAGGAGAAGTTACAACAGACACCGCAGAAATACAAAACATCCTAAGAGACTACTACAAGCAACTTTATGCCAATAAAATGGACAACCTGGAAGAAATGGACAAATTCTTAGAAAGGTATAAACTTCCAAGACTGAATAAGGAAGAAACAGAAAATATCAACAGACCAATCACAAGTAATGAAATTGAAACTGTGATTAAAAATCTTCCAACAAACAAAAGTCCAGGACCAGATGGCTTCACAGGTGAATTCTATCAAACATTTAGAGAAGAGCTAACACCCATCCTTCTCAAACTCTTCCAAAAAATTGCAGAAGAAGGAACACTCCCAAACTCATTCTATGAGGCCACCATCACCCTGATACCAAAACCAGACAAAGACACTACAAAAAAAGAAAATTACAGACCAATATCACTGATGAATATAGATGCAAAAATCCTCAACAAAATACTAGCAAACAGAATCCAACAACACATTAAAAGGATCATACACCACGATCAAGTGGGATTTATCCCAGGGATGCAAGGATTCTTCAATATACGCAAATCAATCAATGTGATACACCATATTAACAAATTGAAGAATAAAAACCATATGATCATCTCAATAGATGCAGAAAAAGCTTTTGACAAAATTCAACACCCATTTCTGATTAAAACTCTCCAGAAAGTGGGCATAGAGGGAACCTACCTCAACATAATAAAGGCCATATATGACAAACCCACAGCAAACATCATTCTCAATGGTGAAAAACTGAAAGCATTTCCTCTAAGATCAGGAACGAGACAAGGATGTCCACTCTCACCACTATTATTCAACATAGTTCTGGAAGTCCTAGCCACGGCAATCAGAGAAGAAAAAGAAATAAAAGGAATACAAATTGGAAAAGAAGAAGTAAAACTGTCACTGTTTGCGGATGACATGATACTATACATAGAGAATCCTAAAACTGCCACCAGAAAACTGCTAGAGCTAATTAATGAATATGGTAAAGTTGCAGGTTACAAAATTAATGCACAGAAATCTCTTGCATTCCTATACACTAATGATGAAAAATCTGAAAGAGAAATTATGGAAACACTCCCATTTACCATTGCAACAAAAAAAATAAAATACCTAGGAATAAACCTACCTAGGGAGACAAAAGACCTGTATGCAGAAAACTATAAGACACTGATGAAAGAAATTAAAGATGATACAAATAGATGGAGAGATATACCATGTTCTTGGATTGGAAGAATCAACATTGTGAAAATGAGTATACTAGCCAAAGCAATCTACAGATTCAATGCAATCCCTATCAAATTACCAATGGCATTTTTTACGGAGCTAGAACAAATCATCTTAAAATTTGTATGGAGACACAAAAGACCCCGAATAGCCAAAGCAGTCTTGAGGCAAAAAAATGGAGCTGGAGGAATCAGACTCCCTGACTTCAGACTATACTACAAAGCTACAGTAATCAAGACAATATGGTACTGGCACAAAAACAGAAACATAGATCAATGGAACAAGATAGAAAGCCCAGAGATTAACCCACGCACCTATGGTCAACTAATCTATGACAAAGGAGGCAAAGATATACAATGGAGAAAAGACAGTCTCTTCAATAAGTGGTGCTGGGAAAACTGGACAGCTACATGTAAAAGAATGAAATTAGAATACTCCCTAACACCATACACAAAAACAAACTCAAAATGGATTAGAGACCTAAATATAAGACTGGACACTATAAAACTCTTAGAGGAAAACATAGGAAGAACACTCTTTGACATAAATCACAGCAAGATCTTTTTTGATCCACCTCCTAGAGTAATGGAAATAAAAACAAAAATAAACAAGTGGGACCTAATGAAACTACAAAGCTTTTGCACAGCAAAGGAAACCATAAACAAGACAAAAAGACAACCCTCAGAATGGGAGAAAATATTTGCAAATGAATCAACTGACAAAGGATTAATCTCCAAAATATATAAACAGCTCATTCAGCTCAATATCAAAGAAACAAACACCCCAATCCAAAAATGGGCAGAAGACCTAAATAGACATTTCTCCAAAGAAGACATACAGACGGCCACGAAGCACATGAAAAGATGCTCAACATCACTAATTATTAGAGAAATGCAAATCAAAACTACAATGAGGTATCACCTCACTCCTGTTAGAATGGGCATCATCAGAAAATCTACAAACAACAAATGCTGGAGAGGGTGTGGAGAAAAGGGAACCCTCTTGCACTGTTGGTGGGAATGTAAATTGATACAGCCACTATGGAGAACAATATGGAGGTTCCTTAAAAAACTAAAAATAGAATTACCATATGACCCAGCAATCCCACTACTGGGCATATACCCAGAGAAAACCATAATTCAAAAGGACACATGCACCCAAATGTTCATTGCAGCACTATTTACAATAGCCAGGTCATGGAAGCAACCTAAATGCCCATCAACAGACGAATGGATAAAGAAGTTGTGGTACATATATACAATGGAATATTACTCAGCCATAAAAAGGAACGAAATTGAGTCATTTGTTGAGACGTGGATGGATCTAGAGACTGTCATACAGAGTGAAGTAAGTCAGAAAGAGAAAAACAAATATCGTATATTAATGCATGTATGTGGAACCTAGAAAAATGGTACAGATGAGCCAGTTTGCAGGGCAGAAGTTGAGACACAGATGTAGAGAATGGACATATGGACACCAAGGGGGGAAAACTGCGGTGAGGTGGGGATGGTGGTGTGCTGAATTGGGCGATTGGGATTGACATGTATACACTGATGTGTATAAAACTGATGCCTAATAAGAACCTGCAGTATAAAAAAACAAACAAAACAACTAATACTAAACTTTCATTGGGTTATTTGTATGGAAATATGTTAATATAAATGTTTCAGACATTACATGAAATTTCTAAAAATGTTATATTTGTATTTGTATGGAAATATGTATGGAAATATGTTAATATAAATGTTTCAGACATTACATGAAATTTCTAAAAATCTTATATTTGTATTTGTATGGAAATATGTATGGAAATATGTTAATATAAATGTTTCAGACATTACAGGAAACTTCTAAAAATCTTATATGTTCTGGTATAAGGTTATAAGTAATAATCCTAGTTATTACTTTAAAATGTATATCTCAGAAATAACTAATTTTCTTGTCAACTGCATTATTATGAACTTTCATCAAATCTTTAACCATGGTCATTTTTAAGTCTTCTGTCATTTACAGACAGTTCTGGGTGTACTCTGATGATTTTGCAAGTATGTTCCTATAAAAGGGTTTCATCTTCAAGAAATTCATGGAAAAGACTCTGACAAGTACAGGTTTCTGGTAACTGACTGTACTGCTGAACTGAATGAATAAGCATTTTCAGAACTCTAATGAAAAACTGATGAACTCATAAAAGTGCTAACAAAAGATCAAGATGAAAAAAAAAATTAATTACATGGGACTGAGTGAACTGATGAGGATGAGTATAATTTTTGTGACTTTCTGTCTGAATTAAAAAAAAAAATCCCACAAGGACTCAGAGGCAAAGAATATACAAATCAATTTTCACTGCAAAGTAAAGGAGCTGTTACAGTGGAGGATTACTGGACTGAATGTCAATATTATGACATAGTATGAGTGTGTTTCATGTTTGGTAATTGCAATCATTGTTGCTTTTGTTGTGGTCATCCATGTATAATGCTTGGTGTCAGTCTATTTATCTCTTGTAAAAATAAAATACAGTGTGTGTGTGTGGAAAAAAAAAAAAAAAAAAGACAGATATGGTCCAATGGACCATCAAAATCAAGAGAAAAACAAAGACTATTCTAAAATGTGAAGAGTGGTAATTTCTGGTTGGAATTGCAGGTGACTGTTCTCCATTTTCTGAGGTATTGGCTCACCACTCCATGGTTTCTAGCCTCTCCTTCCCACGCTTATTAAAACCAGCTCCCAAACCCAATGATATTGCCTATTTTTAGATTCTGTACACATCTTGGGTCTGCTTGCGGTCTAAGTAGGAGATATGTAAACAGCAATCCCGTGAGCTCCCACTGCAGGCCAGACCCTGTGCTGGGCTTGGAGCAGTGAAAATTCAAGGATGGCAGGCATGTGGGCACAGTGGGGAAGAGAGAGCAGCATGGCTCGCTGGGGGCAGAAATGGTGGAACTCCTCCATTCAGGACTGCAGTTCTACACTGGTCCTGATACAAGTGTCAGAGACAGAGGCATGATTGCTGGACGAACATTTCTCCACACGGAACCAAAGCATTTGCCTTATTTTTCTTTACGGGGATGGTTTTCCCCACTTCTGAATGTGGTATGCATTTCCCCTGATCTGCTTTGCTCTGTGGCAGGCTTGCTTCTTTTTTTTTTTCTTGTTTCCCTTCCTTTATTTGTTAGTCACAACAAAGCAAAGAACAGCCAAAAGGAATGATTTTTTCATTGGCTTTACAAATCTGGCCTGGCCCCATAACATCATTCCCTACTTCTGAGGAACTGGAAACCTGAAGTGAACTTGAACTCTTATATTGTGCTACTCGCTTTCCATGAAGTGTTATGAATAAAAAAATAAGCTGCTATTGTTGAGATGAACCCACTTCCAGCATACTGTGGGTGCTCATTAAGTGTTAAATAATCATATGTTTGGTGATGCAGCAAGCTTGATTTATACTCATTATTATAATTTTTGCCCCCTTCCTAATCCGTGGAGTTGGATCATGTGGGTTGGGCCACCCCATCGTTAGGGGAAATTAGTGAGGGAAATTCGTGACGGGCTACACACAGTTCTCTCCACCTAGCACACCATAATCACAATTTACCTGTCAGCCTTCCTGACACTAATCTTTGCCTGTGGCTCTTTCTGGTCTGACTTTCTAAATCCCCTTGTAGTTATTTAAATCTTTGAAGGCTGATTCTTTAGGGAGATGGAGAAATGATGGTCATGGGCAATATATTATTTTTGGAGTGGAAAAAACAGCCTTTTCAAAGCTTTCTCTCATTTCCATCAGAGCTTGAACTATTTTGTGCTTCTCCCAGGTATCAGCAAATATGTGGGTGGTTGCATGGAGGCGGCTTTATAGAGTGTGGGGAATTGCTTGGTCACGCCTATCAATCAGAAGGGCTGTACTTGAATTTCTCTGATTATCTACAGACATTTTGAGGGAATATTTGACTTGTGACCAAGTTTCCAAGACCCACACTTTCTCTTGAGGCTCATCTCCACATCTTAAAACATAACAATTAGCAAAGGACCTATTTGATGGTTTTCAGCATATGGACAATATGCTTAAATTGTCTAATTGTGTGGATTAGAAGGAGAAGGCAAAAATCCCTATACCCTTTTTTTTTAAAAAAAAAAAAAAAGCTTTTAAACAGTCAAGTTGGATTTGGTGCCTTTCACTGCATGACCTTGGCCTGTCTCTGGGCCGCTGACTCTATAGTGCATCTGTTTCAAACTTCTTTCCCTTTGCCCTGTTCCTGCAGACTCTTATGTACAGCTCTCCAGTGGTGTTGGAGACAGGCTTCTACAATCAACCCATTGGGCTTTCACAGAATCCAGACAAGACAGAACATGAGCTTTTCATGGGCAAAGACTGGGCCCTGTCTTCTTCCTCTTCTCTCCCCACACCACACCCCCCAGCTCATAAGGGAAGAAAAGCCTCAAGACTGGTGGACTGGATTTTCCAGATCCTAGATGAAGACACTTCAGTCAGAGGGGCACAAGCATGAGGGTGAGGACAAAAATGGTAGATGGTGTAAAACGGGGATGAGCATTCAAATTCTAAGCCCTTGGGGTCACCATATGCTCAGGCCAGTGACCTCCTAGTATTGTGATGCTCTGGTATCTTGAGAGCTGACATGAACCTATCAAGGCAACACTTATATATACACTTGTGGATTAGGAGGCAGAAGACCTTGCCACATGAGCCTGCGGGGCCAGCCAGATCCAAATTCACACCCTGGGTCTGCCCCTTACTAAATGCATAACCCTGGACTGGTGACAACCTTGGTGCCTCTTAGCTGTAAAATCAGGGTCATAACAGTATGTACTTCAGAGTTATTGCGAGGATTAAATGGGATGATGTGAGCATGTAGAGCAAGCAGAACAGTGCCCAGCATACAATAAGGGCTGAGTAAACATAAGCTATTGTACACATCATTGGATCTTCTTGTCTTTTTGCTAAAAAAAAAAAAATCAAACAGTGTGTAACCACTCAAGTGTTTGTAGTGGGAGAGGTGCATAGAGGAGTAGAATAAGCATGGCCAAATCAAAAGCCCGCAGACTCACAGGAGTCAAGGTATCAGTTCAGTGCACAAAAGGTGGTTCTGTTTTGAGACTGAAAGTATGCGAGTCTGTGTTTGGTCTCACCTCGTTCTCTCTGGGTGTTCCAGACCATTCCTACCCAGCCAAGACATTTGGGCTCTTCTGAGTTTAATCTTGATGTGTCAGGGTAGACCGGTGCTGGCCCATGCTGACAATTATGTCACTCTTGTTGACACCAGTCAGGGAGATTAATTTTGAAACTGGTGGCTTAATGTCCTGAGAACGCCTGCAAGTGAGGGGGATTTTCAGGGTATGATAATTATTAGGTTAGCCCCAGGACAAACTTGTGATTAAATGACAATTCATTTTACAATTACTAAAGGAGAATATTTAACAATAGTTAATCTAAATTGTCATTACATTTAAATGAATACACGACAAGGTTTTTGTTAATGTCATCTTAAGGTCAACATAGAAAACACAGGAAATGCAAAGAAAGGAAGGTGCCTTTAACAAAGCTCATGCCCGTCCCAGGCGATTTTGGATTATTAAGCTATCAATGTCTTCAATCCAAGAAAACTGACGTCCTCATCTTAATCTAAAATCAGGCTGTGATTCTGGGCTGAGAACTTTCATTTCTATGTCCTGGGTGCTTTCTGACACCCACTTTCATCTTTCTCCTACCTTTGTTTAGCCTTGCCCTTTCATGTCCAGCCTCCAGATTTCTCAAAGTCAGTGCTTCCCATCTCCGAGCTCAGGTGTCCTCCAGCATAAAATGAGGTCATGTGGCTGGGAGGGTCTCCAGGGTCTCCTCAGTGCTGGCACTCAGACGTGACGCCTATCAAGACTCACTTAAGGCTGTGTTTGGTTTGCTCGGCCACCAGGGGCAAGAGAGAGAAGGGGAGAGGTCCAGTATCCGAGCATCCTAGGGTGATAGTTGGATGCTAAAGGCGTCCTTGAGGGAACAATAAAACAAAATCAAAAGAAGTGTAAATGTCCGCGGGCTTTAGGTCCATCAGCTGCAGCGTTTGAAATGCCACTGCAGTTGTATTGGAGTGTGCTAACTTTTAAAATGAGCACCTAACCTTTTAAGGCTTTGTCGTGAGAGCTTTTAATCCAAATTCATATTTCAGTTGCATAACCAAAGTCCATTGCTCAGACATTCCTGGCCTAAGTCAAACACTCACAGTACTATTTGAGAGTTTATGTTTGCCGGATGGCTGAATCGAAGGAGATCTTCATTAAAGTCAATGGAGAAGAAAATTAAGTCATTCAAATTGCTATTTCTGGAGTTGTAGAACTTGAAAGTGTCCAAACAAGAAATATTCCATTATTTATGGTGGTGACTCCACTTGTGACCATTGAAGTGCTCAGCTAGTGCTGGGCCATCTTCCCCACAGAGTCTGCTGGCGGCAGCGCAGAGGAAGGGAAAGGTAGCACATAAAATAAATAGTGGCTCTGGGGCCCAATACTAATTCTTCTTAGTGCAAATGGTGGAGATATAAAGAGGTAAATGACAGATTGTGAGCTGAAATTCTGAAACCATCTCTCACCCAACAGGGAAGATGACTTTTCTGGAGTTTCACTCTTCTTTTATGCCTCCTTATTAGAATGGCCTTTAGCACCCACGAAACATTCACTAGAGATAGTATGGTTCCTTTGGTGGAAACTAGGGTTGTTTGGTAATGAAATGGCACTGTTGCTTGGGACGGTTAGGCCCCAGGTACTGATGAGGAAGTTTAACTGAAATGGGAAGCATCCCATTTCATTCAATACTGAGCTAAACACTGGACAGCTATTTTGTTATCTCTTGAGATTTGGAACTCCCAGCACATCTTGTGATACCAATTCCAGTCTAACCTATCTCCTTGGATAGTAGGGATTCTTAATCTGAGCTTAATGTGGTCCATAAACCCCTTGAAATTGCATGTAACATTATGTGGGTAGGAGTACATCTGCTTCTTTCCTGGGAGAATACATAGCTTTCATTGGATTTCCAAAAGGATCTGTGGCCACGAAGAGACTAACAGGAACTTTGCCGTCTGAAGAAACTTGAACTAACCCCATCATGTTTTGTCTCTGTTCAGAAGGCATTGCATTAATCCAGAATGACTGCTGCATATGCCATTGATTCTGGTCTTAGTGGCCTCTTTGTTTCTAAGAGACCTGTGTGTGTTCTTCTCCTGATAGAGGCCCTGATCAGTCAAGTCAGACCGCCTTGCTGCTTTGGATCCTCTTAAAAATTTCTTTTCTCCATGCCTAGACCCCTGTGGTCCTCTCCTGCCATTCTAGGCTGCTGGGGTTGGAGGTGACTCATGGAGATCTGCCATGGATGTCAGAACTCCTGTGATCCACACTTAAAGAGAAGACTAAGGTCTCTCCCCCTTCTGTCCGTCACATCATGCCGTGGGAAGCAGTGAAGCTGGCTTCCTCCCTCTGTCGGATTGCTTCTGCTGGGTCATCTGCTCTAACTCCTGCTTCTCTTAAGCTCACTCTCTGCATAAGGGTAATGAACCTGGTCTTTCTTCCTTTCTAGTTACCTGCCCCTGTATATTGTACCTGCTGCCCAGACCAACTGTCTGATGCCTGCTACAGCCATTCTGTTTCCAAATAGCTGCCTTGGGCGTGAGAGTGTGAGTGCTTCTCCCACAGAGGATAAGTGATGAGTTAAGATCATTTTTAAAAGCTACTACAAGTAGTAGCTACCATTTACTGAGTGCTTACTATGTGCCAGGCCCTGAGTTGAGTGCTTTATACACATTATCTCCTGGAATCCCCACAACAATCCTGCGACGAGTGAACTGTTTTTTTTTGTTTGTTTGTTTGTTTGTTTTTACAGCTAGTACAGCTGAATTTCATAGTTAACAAGTACAAGAGCTGGGATTCAAACCCAATCTCCAAAGTCAGTGCTTATATTCTCTGCACACCTCGTATTGCCCTCCCAGTGCAACCAAAGGTAAAATGGCTGCTGCTCGTTGTTCGGCTAAAATCAGTATCTAAAGCTCCTCTGCTAATGGATTTGCTGCCATCAGCCCCCACTTTCTGAGCTGATGCGGAAGTCTTATCTGTGGTTACTTCGTTCATTTCCATTTAAATTCTTTTTCCGGAGTCAATACTGATAGTCACAAAGGTTTCCTCAACTACTAGATCTCGAGTGAGTGACTCATCCAAACACAATTACTGTGCCGTCCTATTTGCCCATCATAATTACCTATCCATTTTGAACCTCCAAAATGCCTGTTTCAGTGGTTAATAGCAGTGAAAAAATAAATTAAGGCATATATGCCAGCGTGTATGTGCGGTCATTACCGCCTTATTATGTGCACCAGTGCCATTGTCCGCCTCGGAGCTGTGATCGCAGACGAGCCTCCCCTTCTCCCCAGCACACTCCAGCCTCCTGCTCCTGCTGTTCAGCCAGTGTGTGCTTCGTGAATGCAAATTAATATTAATATCAATCAGCCTAAGCCAAATCAGCCTCTCCTAAGTAGGGAAGTGAATCTGCATAAAACCAAATGAGATAATGCATGTGAAAGTACTCTGAAATTGATAAAGCACTATACAAATCAAGGTATTTTTACAATAAAATCATAACGTATTCCTAAACCAAATATGAATTATTTTTTTAAATGGTTTGCTGTTTTAGATGAGCTGTACCATTTACAAATGTTCAATAAATATTGGTTCAACTGTATTGTTGAACTGAGGTAATCAAGAGTTGACTGTATGTGAAAACAAAGGCGTCCATGAAAGATTTGACTAGTACAATAGGTTAGAGAGTGTGTGATAAATGAAGTTTAAAAGAAGATGGGTGATTCAAATACAAAAGAATATAATTTATGTTTTCATTCGAGAATAGAAGACTCTCTTGAAATCTCTTCCTTTTCAAGATCAGGTGATTACAGCTTACCTTGTGAAAATCTTTTACAAGTTACTATACAACAAGAGCTTCACTGGATTTCAATTTGAAGCAAACTGTGCGATCCTAATTAAACAATTTTTAATACTATTCAAGATGAAAAAGATGTCAGCTCATGTCAAAATACTTCGGTGGTGGGACTCAGGTTTGTGATGAAGCTTTTTGATGTTTTGTCACTTCTTTTCATCCCCCATCATTTACTAGTTTATAACTAATTTTGAAACATGCTGAAGGAGAATTCTGGTTTATCTCAAGACATACTGTTTTTAACAATGATAAATTTTATTTATTTAAATCCAACCGGTTACTTTCAGTTCTAAAATAGTGCCCATGAGAAATAAAGTGTAAGCACATTAGTGATTAAGGCACAGATTTTCTTTGTCTTATGGTATATTTACCCACCTTTTAGAAGGAAAACAAAAGATACCTGGACAATTGACTGAAATTACTCAGTGAGTAAACAGATCCTTGTGCTTGGCATTTGGAAAAGTTGAATAGCTTGGTCTCTGGGTGCGTCTTAAGAATTTGATTCCATATATGAATTCCAAAATTTTTGTAGATCTTATCACTTGGAAGCTGTAAATGAAAACTGCTAACATTTGGAACATTTAAGTTAGGCTTAAAGAAGCAAGCTAGGCAGCCTAGTGGAAAATGGTAACAGCAGAAATAGATGAAACTTGCAAAACCCTTCCTGTGGCTTTATTTGCTAAGCGGATAAACCAGTAGCTTGCTAAATTTATGAACAGAGGAAATCCCAAGTGCAATTTCATGAGTTTCTGGAAATACATTTGCTAAGAGCATTTTTAAGAGGAATTTTGGGAAATGATGATGATTAGGGAATTAATACTGTAGCTTTTTTAAAGATTAAGAGTGCATTTTCTTACCCATTTCTTTAATATCAATGTACAACTAATGTCAAACAGAAAATCTGACACTGAGCTAAGATAAGGATCCTATTCTTTCCCAGCACAACTATTCACATTAATATATGAGTATAAAAAGTAACTATATGTCTCCAGTATAACATTGTCTTAAAGTAGTGATTTAAAAAAAAACAGTTTTTAACATAACATTGTAAATCAACTATACTTCAATTTAAAAATATTAAAAATTAAAAATAAACAGTTTTTAAATCATAGTGCTACCTTGGTTTAGACCATTTTCATTTACTGTGGAATGTTGGGAGATTTAATGTAACTCAGCCATGGATTTTAGGAATATAATATAGTATAATATAATATAATATGACTAAATATTATTTGAGTCCCATATTTATAAATTAATGTCAAATATAATATTGATTTCAAAATCAGTGTCATACCAAGTCACAATGAAAAGAAATATGAAAAGGTTAAAAGCTTATCACTTGGGCTTCCTTGGTGGTGCAGTGGTTAAGAATCCGCCTGCCAATGTAGGGGACACGGGTTCGAGCCCTGGTCTGGGAAGATCCTGGACATGCCACGGAGCAACTAAGCCCGTACGC
This sequence comes from Balaenoptera acutorostrata, assembly GCF_949987535.1. Taxonomy (NCBI): domain Eukaryota; kingdom Metazoa; phylum Chordata; class Mammalia; order Artiodactyla; family Balaenopteridae; genus Balaenoptera; species Balaenoptera acutorostrata. The sequence goes on from NC_080085.1 coordinate 118,901,787, forward strand.
CACAACTACTGAGCCTGCGCTCTAGACCCGCAAGCCACAACTACTGAGCCCGCACACCACAACTACTGAAGCCCGTGAGTCTAGAGCCCATGCTCTGCAACAAGAGAAGCCACTGCAATGAGAAGCCCGCGCACCACAACAAAGAGTAGCCCCCACTCGCCGCAACTAGAGAAAGCCCACGCATAGCAAGGAAGACCCAAAACAGCCAAAAATAAATAAATTAAATAAATAAATGAAAAAAAAAGCTTACCACTTATCTCCCCTCCCAGTTCCCCCAAGGTCTAATATTGACTGGTATGAAGAAGACATTTTATTTGTCTTTCCTATGATAGTATATTTTGCTTCAACCACAGTAGGACTACCAGAACTATGATTGCAACCAGATGATTCTGTTGCCTAAAGAACACGACACTTGGTTTACACATGATAGACTGTGGCCTGATTGCCATATAAAAACCTGCCTACAGAGGAGCAAGCAGGTCAAAGGAAGGCTGCCATAAGCCCTTGCTTGCATCTCATGGTCTCTCTATGGCTCAACAAACAGGTGGAGACCACTTTTCTACATTATACTTCCACAAGCTTTTGTTTATTCACACCTCTCTCCCTTAAAACACTCTCTTCTCCTGTTTTGGGAGGCATACTCCTACTTCTCTACGTCTGTTTTCTCTTCTTTCCAACTTGTGGAATGTCTTTGAGGTTCACGCCTTGAACATCTGCTCACCTCTCTACTATCTGCTTCAAGGTTCTCACCCACTCTTATGGTTCCACCTATCACCCATTGAAAGGGGACTCTTCTAAACTTTGTCCAGCCCTGACGTCTGCTGTAAACTTCACTTTCCTGTCTTCAGATGCCTAGTACATGCTGCAACTCAAATGTCGAGCCATTTCCTCTACTCTACTTGCCTACAACTGGACACATCTTACTCTCTGACTACTCTTTTCCCCAAATCCCAGTTCAACTTCCCTGTGTCTGTCAAGGTTAGCACTGTTCTCCTATTTACCATTCATCAACACTACTGATCTTGACGACAACTTTCACTCAAGCCCTTGAGAAAGAACCCTATTATTTATTAAGAACTTGACTATGTGCAAAAAAAAAATCAAACTAGACTCCTCTCTCATACTGCATACAAAAATAAACTCAAAATGGAATCAGTAGTTAAGTGTAAGCTCTGAAACCATGAAACTTCTAGAAGAAAACGTAGGCAGTACGCTCTTAGCAATATTTTTTTGGATGTGTCTCCTCAGGCAAAGGAACAAAAGCAAAAATAAACAAATGGGGTTACATCAAACTGAAAAGCTTTTGCACAGCGAAGGAAACTATCAACAAAATGAAAAGGCCGCCTACTGAATGGGAGAAGATATTTGCAAAAGATATAAAACATTTCCATCACCTCGGAAAGTTCCTTTGTGCTTCTTCCTAGTCAAATCTCTCCACCCAAGATAAGCGCTGATCTGATCTTTTTCCACCATAGATTAATCTTCATATTCTAGAATTTCGTATACATAGACTCATACAGTATATACTCTTTTGTATTCAGCATAATGCTATTGAGAGTTATTCGTGTTGTCAGGCAACCTATCACATTTTTAAAAATCTCTGTGTAGAACAAAAAATAAAACCCACATTTGCAATCCATGAGGTGTTAGGGTGCAAGCTCTGCACTGTGCTTGAATGTCTCTCCTCTCTCCTCATACCCAAGTGCCATCAAATTCATGTTCTTTTGAGAGATCTCATCTCTCTTCTTTTCCTTTCTCACTGCTACCCTCTGCCATCATTCGGTGATATTTTGGTTCCAGCAGGGCATTTGGACAAAATCTCATATGACATCCTAGAGAACAAGACGGTGATATAAGGGCTAAAGGTGGTTTAGTTAGCTATATCTACAACTGCTTAGGTAGCTATGGCCAGAGTGTACAATATTCGATGGAGGACAGCTTGGAGGAAGGCTCTCTATTAGAGCGCCCTAGAGCTCTCTTCTTTTTTTTTTTTTTAATCCTCTTCTTTAGCAGGTGGCAGCCTGGCAACTCCTGTCGGAGCTGCTGTTTGTTAGCTCAAGCCCTGCTCTGAGGCGCTCAGGGTCAGCTCTGCACGACAGGTGAGCTGGGGGTGCTCTGCAACGAGGGCTACGTGCATGGTTCCTGTGTGCCCAGTCCTCTAGAGCTCTCTTCTTGATCTTGCACTGTTCAACTTGGTTTTTTAAGACTTGGATGAAAATAGTTGTGTTTGTCAAGCTTGTAAATGACACAAAGATAAGGGAGAGTGTAACATGACGGATGACAGAACTGAGTTTCAAAATCTTGACATGCTATAAGGATAGGTCAAAACCAAGAAGATGAAATTTAACAAGGATAAAGTGAAAGAACTGCATTTACGTTTTAAAAAGTCAATTGCCAAAGTACATCATGAGGAATATTTGCCCTGACAGCACTCCAAGTGAAAAATATCTCAAGTATAGTGTGAGTCACCAGTATTTTGATAAGAACAAAAACAAATAGACCAAAGGAAAAACTAATAATGCAGTCACAGCTCACATTAATAGAGGTGTATAAGGAAATAGCTCTAATTTAATACAATGGTTAAAAGCATGGGTCTTGGAGTAAGAAAATATTGTTTTTGCCAGGTTAAGTTAAAGATCTCTCTTAGACCTCCAACTGGAGATGTGGCATAGATAGTTGGCTGTAAGGAATGGGTAGGCTAGTGATATAAATTTGGGACTTGTCAGCAAATAGATGGTATTTAGAGCCATAGGACTAGATGAAATCAGAAAGATGATGAATATAGACACTGAAAACAGAGAAGAGAAGATGTCTGTATCAGTTTGCTAGGGCTGCCATAACAAAATATGATAGACTGGGTGGCTTAAATAACAGACATTTCTTTTCTCACAGTTCTGGGGGCTAGAAGCCCAAGATCAAAGTGTCGGCAGGGTTGGTTTTTCCTGAGGCCTCCCTCCTTGGCTTGTAGGTGGCCACTTTCTTGCTGTGTCCTCACATGGCCTTTCCTCTGTGCATGTGTGCCCTTGGCGTTTCTATGTGTCCAAATTTCTTCTTCTAATAAAGACACCAGTCAGATTGGATTAAGGCCCACCCCAAAGGCCTCATTTTAACTTAATCGCCTCTTTAAAGGTTCTATCTCCAAACACAGTCACATTCTGAGGTACTGGGGGTTAGAGCTTCAACATATGAATTTGGGAGGACACAATTCAGAATAATAAGGGCCAAGAATTGAGCCTTCATACTCCAACATTTAGAAGTCAGGCAAAGAAGAAAGGGGAGCCAGCAAAGAAGACTGAGGAGTAGCAGCCAAATAAGGGAAAAAGCCTGAGAACATGAATTTCTAGAGGACTAAGGAAGAAGGAGGTTTCAGAAGGGAGGAGTAATCAGCCATGTCAAATACTGCTGAGACATGAATAAAGATAAGAACTGAGAAGGATCATTGAATTTGGCAAAGATAGAGGCCGTTGTTGGCCTTGATAATTGCCATTTCAGCTGAGTGGTGGAATTGGGAGCCTGAGAAAAGAGGAAAGGAAGTGAGGAAATAAAGATAGCAATTAGAGACAACCATTCTGAAAAGTTTTTCTGTGAATAGGGAGAGAAATTGAGAAGTGAGAAATAAGAAAGTTGCAGGCACAGAACCCTTAAAAAGGTGAGATGAGCTGGAATCTAGTGTTTGAACTTGGATAAAAGAAAGAGCATATTACCTATTACTACAAGAAGGAAGGCAGAGTGGGTGCATCTGGGTTGATGCAATTGGTGGTGAGAAGGTGAGGTAGTTCTGCTCTGATGGCAAACATTGCTATATCTGTATCTCTTTTCCTGCTGTACCTCCTGCCTCATACTCTCTCTCCCTAACCAAATCCTCTCTACCTATCCAGGCTTAGCCTCTTGGCTTTGAAAAAAGCACTGCACCTGGAACCAGAAAACCTGGATTCAAGTCCCAGTTCTTCCCACTATAAGCTGTGTGACTTCAGACAAGTCACTTACCTTCTCTGAGCTCATTTCCTCATCTGTACATTTAGAACAAAAATCTCTCTTCATACATTTTTAAAATGCAAAGATGAAAATGAGATATCGTCTATAAATCCTACCTCCTCTAAGAAGCTTACATGACCACGTTAGCCTTTTTGGAACCCCTTCGGGTCTTTACCGTTCATCTGCTGTCTGACACTCTTATCTAATTGTTCTCAAGTGTATTATTGCTGATTTGATCGCTAGATTATACATTTCTGAAGAGCAGGAACTGAGTTTTCTATGAATTATATTGGGGGAGTAGGTAGGAAGAGGAAGAGACGAATTCATTGAGCATCTGCTACTTGCCAGGGTATTTAGGTACATTATCTGATTTAATTCTTACAACAATCTGAACATATGGACATTATTTTACAGATGAGGAAACTGAGTCCTAGAGGGATTAAGCAGCTTTCCCAAAGTCACCCAGCTAGTAAGTGGCAGAGCCATAATTTGAACTCTGAACTCCAAACTCCAACCCTATACAGGCTTTCCACTACTCCAACCCACACTCTCTGATGCCAGGCAATTTTGGCTGCAGTTGGATTTTTTTTGCCAAGGCTTTAATTAGGGGAAATGACATTTTGATTAGCACATGTTTTTGCGGTTATAATGCCAAACAAACAGCTTCTGCTTTTCTCATAGAAATTTATGATAGTGCTGGTTCATATCCAACTCTCTGGAAATTGGTAATCTTGCTACAAATAAAACTATTTTTATTTCATTTGCTTTTCTTGTTCCATCATCATAAGAAAGTCAGAAATGATGACGAATCATAAATTGTTGACCCTCAAAGGGACCTCAGAAAGCATCTATCCCAACCTCCTTCCTTTTATAGAAGAGAAAACTGGGTCCCAGAGAGGGCAGTTGACCTGTTGAAGAGCACACAGTAGAAAGTGGCAGAGCCAAGACTGACCCTTTTTAATCCCCAGTCTCACACGCTTTCCTTCAGTCTACCAACCCCTCCTTATAAGCTGGCCCTTTGTCCCTAAATTGGTAGCCCCAAGAACCCAGAGATTTTCTTCATTTCTGTATAGAGTTTAAAGGGCAAAGCCTCAAAGCATGCCTTGCTGGGTTAATGTCTAAAGAGGCTGGGAGAGGAGTGCCAGGAAAACCAGGGAAGTCTGTACTTCTGACATTTACTAGTTTTTTTTTTTAAAGCATTGTTTTATTGCTTCTATGCAATAAAATTCAAGGAATTAATGTATGAACTCTTTGGAAGCAAGGTAATATTTACTTGCTTTAAGGTTTCATCACTGACCTTTTCTTCTCAAAACAGCCCTGAGAAATGGGCAGCTGCGGGTAGATTTTAAGGTTATTTTAAATCCAGCTCTCCTCCCTGGAATATTGGAACAACTCCTCTGATCAATTGCCTCCCTTTCAAGTTTATAAGTGATGTGCAGGAAATGTCTTTATGGAAGACTGAACCAAGGGGACATCTAGATGAAGAATGGATGGTGCCAAAGGGCTCAGTTGCTGTTTCCATCTATCTCAGGAGATGAGCTTCTCCCTGACCGCTTTCTGCCCTTGAGTGAAGACAGATTAACATTAGTTGGAAGAGGCTTCCTTCCTTAATTAGGACTACCTATGGCCCTGCTGGCTCTATAGCTAGCCAGTATGTGTGTGTGTGTATGTGCGTGTGCGTGTGCGTGTGTGTGTGTGTGTTGGGGGTGGGTGGCGAGCACTTCTATATCATTGTGAACTTGGCAAAGTGCATGCTACAGTTTTCCCAAAACCGTATTGTGACATAGGGTTAATCATCTCACACATTATAATTGAAATCTCAGGATTTCATATCTGGAGCCAAGGACAGAGTACTATACACAGATCTGCTTGGAGCTGCAGTTACCCAGTGTATGGAGGGAAAAAACAACGCAAGAAGAAGCAAATAATACTTGCAAACTTTCTTCTGTTTCATTCAAAGAGCCTCACAGAAGAGCAGATATCTCCTTTATGTCCTCTTTTATGTTTCTCAAGTCCTTCTAAAAAGCGGGGTCCAGCCTTTGAACCTTGGTAATTTGAGCCAAACCCACCCATCAGTCATTGAATCAGCAATTATCGAGCACCTACTATATGCTATGATCTGTGTTTGGTGCCGAGAGACTGCAAAGCATGGACCAGGAGATAAATGGGAGGACAAATCCAACACAATATGAAACCATTAGATATTCAATCTGAAACCCAATTCATTGATTTTCATTCGAGACCTGCACCAACCTTGGATAAACCCAGCAACTAAGTGTTGACTTCAGGCTTATGTGAAACACGTATTCAAATCCCTTCCAAAGAACCTCACTCTGCCTTACTTAAATATCGACCAGCATTCAAGCATCTAGAACAGCAGCCAAAATACATTTTCTTATTTTTAATAGATAATATTTTTTCTGGGTTTATTGAGAATGATATTTGAAACTGCTCTTAGCTTTTCCCTAGTAATGGATGTACCATGTAACCAGTGCCTAAAGCAGCCAATGAACTCAAGTCTATTGAATCATTTTCTGCACAAAGACGGCTGTTCTGTACCCTACTATCGACCCGCTTCCATTTGCCTGAGTATGCCCATTATGCAGCAGTGTACCCAGAAAGGGCTATTTTAAGGGACAGAAGATTTTCCTTTTTTCTTTTAATGAATAAGCTTTGCAAGACAAAACCAAGGTGACTTCCTGCTTGGCTTTTGTTTTTAGTTTTTGTTGAACAAAGAATATTGATTTAACTGTCAGGAACATGTTCTATCTCCCTGAAGAGCTTAGAGGCTGGAAGCCATAGAAAGGGCACTAGATTAGGTGTCAGGAGGCTAGGCTTATAGCCCTGACTCTGCCACTGGGTAGCTGTACAACCTAGAAAAAATAGCTGATCATCTCTGGGCTTCAGTTTCTCTTTCTCTAGAATTAAAAAGACAGGACAGGACAGAAGTTAAGAGGCAGTTCTTCCACTTACCAGTTGTGTGGATTTGAAAAAGTCACTTAACCTCTCTAGGCCTCAGTTTCCTTGTCTGAGAAATGGAGATAATAACAATATCTACCTCATAGTGTTTCATGGGAATTAAATAAGAAAATACATGTAGATGATGAGTACAGTGCCTGGCACATAGTGATTGGGAAATATAAGCAATTGTTAGTGTTCCAGGTTAAATTAAATCATGATAGCCCCTTCTGGCTCTAAGTTTCTGTAAACACTTAAGATCAGTAAAATTTTTAGTATCATTTTAAGTGAACATTTTTCTTCATTTTTTTTTTAAGATTTTTTGGTTATTTAAATGTTCTTTTATTTTTTTATTTTTTAATTAATTAATTAATTAATTAATTAATGGCTGTGTTGGGTCCTCGTTTCTGTGCAAGGGCTTTCTCTAGTTGTGGCAAGCGGGGACCACTCTTCATCGCGGTGCGCAGGCCTCTCACTATCGCGGCCTCTCTTGTTGCGGAGCACAGGCTCCAGACGCGCAGGCTCAGTAATTGTGGCTCACGGGCCCAGCTGCTCCGCGGCATGTGGGATCCTCCCAGACCAGGGCTCGAACCCGTGTCCCCTGCATTGGCAGGCAGATTCTCAACCACTGCGCCACCAGGGAAGCCCCTTTTCTTCATTTTTTGAATATTGCATTTATTAACTGACCATAGCATGTTAAACAATTGCTACAAGTTGATTAATATGAAATCTCATCAATAGTAACTCCTTTGCTTTATTTCATAGAATTGTTTCTGAAAAAAATTCTTCTCCCTGAAACTGAAAGAATGAGAAAGCAGATATTTAATACTTCATGTCTACAGAAGAAATACCAGCAGATAGAGGCCACTGATTCTCACACCAACTGGTACTTTAACCCACAAGAAAGAAGAGAGTAAAGGATTTACTGTGTTTGTGAGGAATCCAAGACTTTTCTCTGTGATCTTTGTAAATGTAAGATTATAGAAGTTCGCCTTGAACTATGGCTATGTTTTATCAGTATTCAGTGAGCGGTGTGTGGTTTGGGAGACATTCATCTTATATATGTGGGGGAATAGATTGACTGAGGCAAGCCTATGGAACTTCCTAGAATCAAAATCCTCAAGACAAACCCAATACTGTTTTAAAATGCTGAGCCCGTGTATGCATGTCCGTGCGTACGTGTGTATGTGTGCATGTGTGTGTGTGAGATTACTGAATTCAGGCTAAGGTTCCCTATGTAGACCTTTAATAGTCAATATGCATAGAATATAGAATAGGACTGTGAGAATTATTTTTTGATCCAGGTAACTAATTAAAAGTGCTTTATGACAAGACAGGAGTCTGTGTCTTTCTCTGCATGGGACTTTCCTGTTTTTTCCTTGTCAGCAAAGTTGAAGTCAAAGTGGCCATGTGAGATTGTGGAAGAGCTTGACATGAAAAGATGAGATCTAGGGTTGGTGCCAGGAGATCTCATTTTGCCCACCTAGGTGGGTATTATGTAATGTGTCTCCTAAAAGAAGAAGCTGTGTGGTAATTGTCTTTTAATCTGTTGCTGAAGAGCCTCTTGCTCATGTTAACATTTACAAGGACAGGATGGCCAGATCCAGTCGAGATCCAACTGTTTCTTAGCTTTCATCTGACCTTGGTAGCACTATTGCATCATTTACCAGTGCTCTCTGGCAAAGAGGACTGAAGCAATCATTTTGTATGTCCACGTGTGGAGGTGCAAGGTGGAGTTATCTCTTTAGACTGAATCTGCACATAACAACATTGCTAAAAGCTTTGCCCTTTACCCCATCCGCATCTTCTATTATATATACTGAGCTAGTGACAGTTCAGAAAGTAATTGTCAGCTTGCCTGGAAGACCCAGTTTGTGCATTAAGATAATGCTGTCCTGATCTCTTGCACCAGTTTGTTTATTGTTTCCTTTGTGAAATATTCTTATTCATCAGACCATAAACCCATACTCACCATATTGAACAGATCACCCTCTAGATGTGAAATAAAAAGTAGAATCTCCCTCTGAAGGCAGTGGGAACTCCAGAAATGTGAATTAGTGGTAGGAGTGATAGGGAAGACAGCTTCCTGTGACATTAGCTTCTCAAACTAATAGTGTACATGTGCAGTAAGTAATAAAACTCTTCAGGTTTAAGTGTAGATATTGCATCTTAGGAGTAACATTAGTAGAATATACCTAGGAAAGTGACCAGGCTGAAGAGAGGTCTAGAAAACATAACGAACAAGAAAGGGTTGAAGTAACTATATGTTTAGCCTGGAGAGAAAACTAAGCTAACCCATGCTGACTCTTACAAGATTTGACAATGGAAGAGATAGTACACTTGTTTTGTGTAACTACAGAAGCAAAGTCTAGACTAAATAGATAGAAATTGCAAGAAAGCAAATTTCAGATAAACAGTACAAATAAACAAAACCTTATAAAAATGAAAACTATCCAAAAATAGAATACATTTACTCAGAAAGTAGCGGCTGCTTCCTAGAGATGTTGAAGTTAGTTGAGCCTTTGGTAGAGATGCTGTAGAAAGGATGCTTGCATGAGTGGGAGACTGGTTAAGTAATCTCTAAAGTTATCCCTTTCATACTCTAAATTACTTTTTTCTATGATGCTGATCAAGAACTAGGAAAATAAGATCATATACCTTCATTCATTCATCTGTCCAAGCGTCCATTCTTTAATTTATTTAAAAAACACTTCTTGAGTGACTACTATGTGCCAGGTACTATGTTAAGCACAAGATATATGACACAGAAATGTATGATACAGAAATGTAAATATTGATAGGTCATTACAGTATAGGATGATGCGTGCAAAGACAGATGTATAAGTAACGGAAAGAGTCATGGAGATGTTATGGGGAAGTGGAATCTAGGAAGATCTGACAGAGGAGAAAGTCATGCCTGAGTAGAATCCAAAGGGATTAATTGGAATTTGCCTGGAAGACACGGTGGTTAAGGTGGGAAGACCATTCTAAATGAGGGGTAAATATGTTCAAAGACATGGAGCAAGTTTGTAAAATTTTAGGTAACTCGTCATTGCTGGAGCATAACGTCTGTCAGGAGATGGGGGAGAGGAGATGGGATGAGGAAGAAAGTGTGAAACTGGGCTAGATCTTGAGTGGCCACTCCAAGGAGCCTGAACCTTTATGGATGCCAGGAAGCTGGGCACGAATGTGCCTTCCTTCTATTCCTGCCCTTGGCTTTGCTTACACAATCCTTGCATCTGAGTTGGAAGTCATTCATAGCAAAAACAAAATGAAAATAGAGATAAGTTATTTTCTGCTGCCACAAAGTCAGCTTAATTTCCAGAATCTCATTATCTGATTTCTCTATATCTGTTATCATTTTGATCCAAATGTAACAACAACAAAAAATCGAACGTAAGAGTTTTACCATTTACCACAAATTGAACAATATTATGTGTTTTCTAAGCTATTTCAAATGTCTGTGGACAGGAAATGAAATAATATCTGTAGCTGTTCCTTCATAGAAAGCCTGTCTCCCAGTTGATATGCTGTGTTCTTTTTAAGTTATAAGCAAATGGAATCATCTTAACAACAACAGTATAAACCTTCCAGAGTTTAGCATTTTTTTGGTTCTGATTTTTAAAGAAAAGCTCTTATCTCTTTAGTCATACAATTCAAATGAGCTTTAATTTTTGTAAAATCCCCATAATTGGCCTTATTAATTAGATAGTCATTCAGGTTTGGGGAGAACACAGACTTATGGACTTTTAAAAAATAACCTGCAATGTTATTATTTTCAAGTATTGTACTTGAGAATCCTGTAAGTGCTTTAAAAAAAAAAACGCACATTCTTGTTTGAATGCAAATGCTGCTGTAACTACAGTTCTTGGAAACGGTCTGTATTGGGTTTTTAATATTCATATTTATTAATTTTATTCTGAATGCACACAGGGAGTGTTCTGGATCAGAGACAGCTTATCGTTATTAAGTTAAAAAGCAAATAATGACCTCGATTCCCCATACCCTGATTTTTAGCCCTGGAGTAACACAATGAAAGCCACGTCAAATCTCCTACACATGCAAGGTCTGTATCACAGGTGAGGAACGGGGAAAAATGGGTTTTCTCTTTTTTAAATACAGAAGAAAGAGGCAGCTACCTCCTGCTTCCCTCTTGAAAGGAGGGAGTGAAACCTTTCTCTTTGGAGACAAAATGGAAAGTATTCTGGCTTCTTACTCCAGCCTTTTGGACTATAAATGCATCTTTCCAAGGACCAGATGTGTCTCTAAGTTTTATGACCTAGAAATGTCTCCAAGGTCCCTGGCCTCGCTTTTCCTTGAAATGTAAACATTTACCTCCAGAGTTAGATAAATCCCCCTGGAGTTCTGTCACTATCTATACAGTTGTAAATTACCTTCCCAAGGCTTACTCTTAGCCCAAGATCCCAAGTTTTCAACAACATTTATTTGTAAGTCCCCAGTCTCTGCAGATACACAAAAATATTTTCTCTATACCCCATAGTCAGCCTACCCTATCAATGAGGCTAACATTTCTTTGTGTTAAGGATGCATGCTTGCTTAGCAAATCTTTTTCCCTATGCTCAGTAAAAATAAGCTTCAGCTCAGTATGTTCTCATCATAATAAATTTTAGTATAATTCATTCAACAAATTCAACAGATACTGGCGGAGTGCCTACTGTGTGCCAGGCCTTATTCTAAAGAGGTATTTAACTTAACTTGTAAGTAGATTTGTTCCAGAGTTGGCATTTTACTGTTGCCTATATACCTTCCCCTTCCATTAGAATGACTCTTCTCCAGTTAGATCAATTCTTGTTTCATTTGCTATTCCAAAAGTTCTAAATGATCACAGTACCAAAACATGCAATCTGAAAAAAATTTTGATCAAGGTTTGGAACATTGTTCTTTGGGGACTATTAAATTCAATCATTTTTCTTTGTACTTTGCCATCCTTCCTTATCACTTATAATCCTAACTGCTAATCTTCAAGACATTCACATATCTTCCTTCACTAAACTCAAGCACATTAATTTGCATGCTAGACTAACTAACTCAAATGACTTCTCAGCTTTAAGGCAAGGAAAGTTTTTCTCCAAAATATTTCCAACTACCAAACAGTTTTGTTTGCCAGATCTTAAAGTCCACTTTTATCACTAAGTCCATGGTTGCTTAAAAGTATATGGTTTTTTCATAACCTGCTTATCCTTCACTAAAAGAAAATCAAAGTATTTATACTGACAGCATCATAGGTAGTCAAAATCAAAGTGACCCTTCACTAACATGTCTCTGGATCATTTCTTAAGATCATCTTAGAAAAGATAGTAGTTTAATGAGCAAAAATAAAAATACAACCAAAAAGATAGTTTAGTACAGCTCAAGGGCAAAACTTGGAATTCCAAGCATAGCAAACCATAACGAGTTATTTCTCCTAAAGCTTTGAATTTAGTGCAAAAATAGGTTGAAACAATAAGAAGTTTTAGTTATAGCATAGTTTTTGTTACTTTCCAGTCAATAAAACACCTGGGGAATTTAATATGATTTTTTTAATGTTTATTTCATCCATTTATATCTTTCCATTATAGTTCAGAGCAAGTAAATAACTTGTGCCAGAAAATAATCAATAATAACATGCGTAGTGTATATTTTCCCAACCAAAGAGTGATTATGAGTTTGAGCCTAGGCCAGCCAGGTTAGCAACACATGGCTGAGTGTTGAAGACGTGCTTCGACACACATATAGAGCCCTTTGACAAGGCTGGGAGACTTACTGCTTCCAGGAATTTAAGGTAAATTCTGTCCAATTATTAGCTGACCACTAAGCTAACCAAGCAGTGACTTCAGTGCCCACACACAATAAAGAATTTACATAATTTATTCAGAAATGTCTCTAAACAAACAAACAGCAGCAACAACAACAATGACAAACAACAACAACAAGAAACCCTCAGGAGAGGGGAATCTGATTTTCAGACTTGCCACATTATATTATGTAAAATGTCCAGTTTAAAACAAAAAATATGAGGTATACAAAAAAAAGAAAAAAAAACAAGAAAATATAGCCCCAGGGGCGGGGGGGAGGCAATCAATAAAAACTGTCCTTGAGGGAGCCAAGACTTTGGACTTATTAGACAAAGACTGTAGATCAGCTATTTAAAACTTGTTCAAAGAACCAAATAAAAGCAGCTCTAAAGAACCTAAGAAAGCATGAGAATGATGTCTCACCAAATAGAAAATACCAGTAAAGAGATAGACTTTATAAAAGGGAACCAAATAGAAATTCTGGAGTTGAAAAGCACAATAATTGAAATGAAAAATCTACTTGCAGAACCCAACAGCAGATTTGAGCAGTCAGCAGAAAGAATCAGTGGACTTGAAAATAGGTCGATTGAGATTATCCACTTCAAGGGACAGAAAGAAAAAAGAATGAAGAAAAATGAATAGAGCTTCAGAGACCTGTGGGACACCAGCAAGCATATTATCATATGGAAATCCCAGAAGGAGAGAAAAGAGAGAAGAGACAGGAAGAACATTTGAAGAAATAATGCCTGAAAACTGTTGAAATTTGAAAAAATGCATTAATTTACACATCCAAGAAGCTCAGTAAACTCAGAAAGATTCTTACATAGATACATGATAATCAAAATGTCAAAAGAAGGAGACAAAGAGAGAATCTTGAAAGCAGCAAGAGAGAAATGACTCATTGTGTAAAAGAGATCCACAACAATTATAAGAGCTGATTTCTCATCAGAAAACATGGAGGTCAAAAGGTGATGGGATGACATAGTCAAAGTTATAAAAGTGCTAAAAGAATTCTATATCCAGAAAAAAACTATCCTTCAAAAATAAAGGAGAAATTAAGACAGTCCTAGGTAAACAAAAACTGAGAGATTTCAATTCTAGCAAACCTGCCCTACAAGAAATCAGGCTGAAATGAAAGGACATTAATTCAAATCCACAGGAAAAAATAAAGAGCAACGGTAAAGGTAACTACATAATTAAATATAAAATAGTATAAATCTATTTTTGTAACTTTTTCTTGTATTTGATTTAAAAGACAACTGTATAATACATAAATACATCTGTGTTAATGGATACACAATGCATAATATGCAATTTGTATGAGGATAACAGCACAAAAGAATGGGGAGGGAATGGAGTTATATAGGAGCAAATATTTTGTACACTATTGAAATTAACTTGGTGTCAATCTGAATGAGATTGTTATAAATTAAGATATTATTTTTTTTAATATTTTATTTTATTTTGGCCATGCCACATGGCTTGCAGGATCTTAATTCCCAACCAGGGATTGAACCCGAGCCCCCTGTGGTGGAAGCACGGAGTCTACTCACTGGACCGCCAGGGAATTCCCAAGATATTATTAATTGTAATTCCCAAGTAATCCACTAAGAAATCCATTCAAAAACATATAGTGGAAATAAAATAAAATAAAAGATACCCAGATTGAAAGGAAGAAATAAAACTATCTCTGTTTGCTGATAACATGATCTTGTATACAGAAAATCATAAATAATCTACTAAAAAACTGCTAGTGTAATGAGTTCATCACAATTGCAGGATACAAAATCAATACACAAAAATCAGTTTCTATACACCTGCAATAAACAATCTAAAAACAAAATTGAAACAATTTTATTTACAATAGCATCAAAAACATTTTTTAAATATTTTGGAATATATTTAACAAAAGAATAATAAAACTAATACCCTGAAAACTATCAACGATTGCTGAAAGAAATTAAACAATATCTAAACAACTGAAAAAATATCCCACGTTAATTGATTGGAAGACTTAATATTGTTAATATATCAATATTTCCCAAATTGATATACAGATTAAAAGCAATCCTTATGAGAATCCCAGTTGGTTTCTTTGTGGAAATTGATAAACTGATCCTAAAACTCATGTGGAAATTCAAGGGACCCAGAATAGCCAAAGCAATCTTGAAAAAGAACAAAGTTGGAGGACTCACACTTCCCAATTTTAACACTTGACTGCAAAGCAACAGTAATCAAGACAGTGTGGTACTGGCCTAAGGATAAACACAACAGTGGAATAGAATTGAGAATCTAGAAACAAACCCATGTATCCATGGTCAATTGATTTTTAACAAGGGTGCCAAGGACCTTTAGTGGAGAAAGAAGAGTCTTTTCAAAAAATCATGTCAGGAGAACTGGATAGCCAAATGCAAAGGAATGAAGCTGTGCCTTTACCTTCACATCATATGCAAAAATTAACTCAAAATGGATCAAAGGGTTATGTACTCTTTTTAAAATATTTATTTATTTATTTGTCTGCATTGGGTCTTAGTTTCAGCACTCGGGATCTTTGTTGCAGCATGCGGGATCTAGTTCCCCTACCAGGGGTCGAACCCCGGCCCCCTGCATTGGGAGCACGGAGTCTTAGCCACTGGACCACCAAAGAAGTCCCGGGTTATGTACTCTTAACCTATATAAAACTCTTAGGAGAAAACTGAGGTAAATATCTGTGACCTTGGACTTGGCAATGAATTTTCAAAAATGACACCATAAACACAAGGAACAACAGAAAAATGGATAAAATTGGACTTCATCAAAATTAAAAACTTTTGTGCATTGAAAGGACACTATTAAGAAAGTGAAAAGTCAATTAACCTTTTGGTAGAAAATATTTGCAAACTATGTATTTGTTAAAGGACCCGTAGCTAGAATATAAAGAACTCTTACAACTCAATAAGGAAAAGGCAGATAACCTGACTAAAAAATAGGCAAAAAATCTGAATAGCTACTTCTACAAAGAAGATATACAAGTGGCACATAAAAAGATGTTGGAAATCATTAGCTATCAGGTAAATGCAAATCAAAACTACAATGAGGTATTACTTTGTACTCACTAGGATGGATAAATCGAAAGGTGAGGTAAATGTTGAAGAGATCAGAGCCCTCATGCACTGCTGCTAGTAATGTAAAATGGAGAGCAGCCACTTTGGAAAACAGTCTGCAATTCCTCAGAAAGTTAAGCATAAAGAAATGAAAATACACGTCCACATAAAAACTTGTACACAAATGTTCATAACAACATTATTCATAATAGCTAAAAACTGGAAACAACCCAGATGTCTAGCAACTGATGAATGGATAAAGAAATATATAGTATGTTCATATAATGGAATATTATTTGGCTATAAAAATGAATGAAATATTGATACATGCTACAGCTGGTATGAACATTGAAAATCTTATGCTAAGTGAAATAAGCCAGATACAAAAGGCCACATAATTGTATGATTCCATTAATATGAAATGTCCAGGACAGGCAAATCTGTAGAGACAGAAAGTACATTACTGGTTTCCAGGGCATGGAGTATGGGGGTGGGGGAATTGGGACTAACTGATGAAGAATACAGGGTTTCTTGTAGGGGTTATGAAAATATTCCAGAATTAGAGGGTGGTGATGATTGCACAACCTTGTGAATATACTAAAAAACCAAAGAACTGTATACTTTTCAAAAGGTGAATTTTATGAGATGTGAATTATATCCAAATAAGAAATGAGTTAAAAGGAGAATAAGAAGAATGAAGTTTTGTTATATTACCATTTGTTGGAGTCAAAAGTTTTACCAAAAATGTTTTACCATTAGCCCAGTACAAGACAATATAAACTGTAGTTACATCACAGTATGACTTCTATTTCTAGAAGGAGCAATATATTGCAGGTAGGTGGCACAAGTGGCAAGGAGATATGAAGTAAAGCCTATCAAAAAGTGAGTTTAACTACCACCTACATCATGGGTAAGATCAGTGGCTTTGTATCAGAGTGTTCTGAGCGATCTGCCTAGGCAAGTAAGTGTCAGTGACAAATAGAGTGACCAACTGTCTTAGTTTGCCTGAGACAGGGTTTTCCTGGGATCCAGTATTTTTGGTGCTAAACCTGGGATTATCTTGGACAAACCAGGATGATAGGTCACCCTAGACAACAGTTGGGCCTATGCCATGAATCTAGACTGCTCATGTACTGGGCTATGCCTGAATCTGCCCAAGCCCCTGAGGATCTTCAAAGCATCAGAGAAGAATGGAGTATTCATGGGTTCCAGCTATCAAAAACTCTCTTATATCACCCCCCTCCCTACACATAAGAAGAACGACAAGTAGGGAGGCCATAAATGATTTCATAGGAGGGACTATTACTCTAGGTGACGCCCTGCCTTCTTGCAGTCATTTTCTTGCCTTCTAAATTCAAAAATGGCCAATGATAAGAGTGAAAGGGCAAGTGCTTGTACACAGAAGTGTGCACACACCCCTTTTGAGGAAGATTTTCATTCCAAATGAAAAAAAATGTAATAACACACTTACCATGTGCCAAGCCCTCTTCTAAACAGTGCAAATATAAATTCATTGTATCCTCTTATAACTCTATGATGTACATACTATTATTATCGTCATTTTTCATTATCCTCATTTTATGTATGAGGAAACTAATACGCAGACAGGTTAAGTAGCTTACTGAAGGTCACACAGCTAATAAATATTAAACTCAAGGATTCGAACCCTGGAAACCTGACTCCAGAGTCCAAAGTCTTAGCCACTATGCTAAACTGCATCCTGAAATAAGACATATTATGAGTGGACAAAGAAGTGCAGACCCACAAAGACAAGGCAAGTGAGGAAGGGCTTGAGCCTGAAGAAATAATTCAAATAAATCAGGGAAAATTACCTTCTCAGTCCTCTAATGCTAATTGACTCATAACCCATAATCACACCCTGCCAGAGGCAGGGCTTAGAAGAATTTTGTGTGGATCATCTTCTCCCCACATCTCTAATTCAAGATGCCTACATTTGGGGCTTCTATTAAAAAGGGCAATGTGTAATTTCCAAAGAGATGAATTTGAATACTTGAATATAAAATATTCAGTGTTTTTCAAAGTGATTGACATCTTTAATTCATAGTTTGTCTTGACTGTTGTCAGTCAAAACATAAAAGTTCAGAAAATGGCATGGACAGGGGTGACAGTGGTGGGGCTTGGACAGTGGAGTGCAGTGGGGATCAACCAGGAAGCACATTAAAGGAAAACATTAAAGCCTATTTCCAGCAGAAGTTCTCAGAAACACTACAGGAAATTAATACAAATGACTGGCATAATCACACTCAATAAAACCAGGAGCAGGTGTCTGGTAGTCCTACAGTCAAAACAACTTAATAAGATTATAGTGCATAGAGGGCTTAAGGATTTCATGGCTTAGGATAAGTAGGATTCAGTTTTCATTAGAGATAGGTTAATAGGAGACATTCTGCTACAACTAAAAAGTCCCTCATTCAACAAGCATTTACGTTGAGTGCCTACTATGTGCCAGGGTCTGTAGTAGTGTGAAAGATACAGTAATGAAAGAGGCAAACACAGTCCTTGCCTTCGTGGTCTTAATAGGTAAAATAGACATTTTAAAAAGCATCACAGATAAATATATAAATTACAAATTCTGATAAGTCCTTGAAGGAAAAGAATAGGACTTTATGAAAAAGACTAACTACAGAGGCTGATTTGATAGAAGCCTCAGAGTCAGCTCCTCTGAGTCAGTGAAACTTAAGCCAAAACCTAAAGGATGAGTAGGAATTGGACACGGATTTGGAGGTAGAGTTGAAAGTGGACTTCTAGGTAAACAGTCTTGAGGTGGGAGAGAGCTTGGCAACATTCTAGGAATTGAGAAGGCCAGTATGGCTGCAGAGAAATGAGCAATGATCAGAGTGGTGCAAGATGAGAATGGATGGGTGGGAACAGGCTAGATCATATAGATGCTTGTAGACCAAGGAAAGGAGTCTAGATTTTATTTTAAGTACAGTGGGAAGTCACTGTAGAGGGTTTTTGGTTTTAACATGGGGAGGGGGGTGTGACACTAGCCAATGTATAGTTTAAACATCTCCAAACTATATACAGTTGACCCCTGAACAATGAGGAAGTTAGGGATCCCAACCTTCCATACCCACGAAAATCTGTGTTTAACTTACAGTCAGTCCTGACAGAATTTGTTCCCAGAATTTCATATCTAGATGCATGGTTTAGAGCAGGAGTCAGCAAATATTTTCTCTAAGGGGCCTGATAGTAAGTATTTTAGGCTTTGCAAGTCATATGGTCTCTCTCACAACTATTCAAATCTGCCATTGTAAAAGCAGCCATAGACAGTCATACATAAATGAATGTGGCTGTGTTCAGTAGACTATTTATGAAAACAGACTGTGGACCAGATTTAGCCACAGACCATAGATTGCTGACTGTGGCTTAGAACAATAACAATATGTGTTGTGTTTGTTACAAGAAAAGAATTACAGACAGATATGACTGATAAACATAGAGGGAAACATTCTTTCCAATACTAACAACTGAATCCAGCAGCATATAGAAAAGATTTTACACCATGACCAAGTGGGGTTTATCTCAAGAATGCAAGGTTGGTTTAACATTCAAATCAATCAGTATAATTTCCTGTATTAACAGAATGAAGGAGAAAAACATATAATCATCTCAACAGATATAGGCATTTGACAAAATTTAATATCAGTTGGCAACTATACTCCAATAAAACTTAATTAATAAAAAACATTTAATATCAGTTCATGATAAAAATTCTCAGCAAACTATAAATAAAAGGGAACTTCCTCAATCTAATTAAGGCACTGATGTAAAAATTATAGCAAATATCACTTACTGAGAAAAAGACTGAATGCTTTTCCTCTAAGTTCAGCAACAAGACAAAAAAATCAATTCCTAACACTTATATTCAACAGTGTACAGGAATACCTCAGAGATATCACAGGTTCTGTTCCAGACCACCACAATAAAACTAATACCACAAAAAAGTGAGTCACATGAATTTTTTGGTTTCTGAGTGCATATAAAAGTTACATTTACACTATACTGTAGTCTATTAAGTGTGCAATGGCATTATGTCTAAAAAACAATGCCTTAATTTTAAAATACTTTATTGCTAAAAAATGATAATCACCACCTGAGCCTTCGAGTCATAATCTTTTTGCTGGTGGAGGGTTTTGCCTCCATGTTGAGGGCTGCTGGCTGATCAGGGTGGTGGTTGCTGAAGGCTGGGGTGGCTGGAGAAATTTTTAAAAATAAGACAGCAATGAAGTTTGCTGCGTCGAAGGACTCTTCCTTTAGTGAACCATTTCTCTGTAGCACGCAATGCTGTTTGATAGCATTTTATGCCCAGTAGAACTTCTTTAAAAATTGGAGTCAGTTTTCTCAAACCCTGCTGCTGCTTTATCGACTAAGTTTATGTAATATTCTAAATCATTTGCTGTCATTTCAACAACCTTCACTAGGAGTAGATTCCATCTCATGAAACCACTTTCTTTGCTCATCCATAACAAGAAATTCCTCATACATTAAAGTTTAATCATAAGATTGCAGTAATTCAGCCATATCTTCAGGCTCCACTTCTAATTCTAGTTCTCTTGCTGTTTCCACCACATCTGCAGTTACTTCCTCCACTGAAGTCTTGAACCCCTCAGAGTCATCCATGAGGGTTGGAATCAACTTCTTCCAAACTCCTGTGAATGTTCATATTTTGACCTCTTCCCATGATAATGAATGTTCTTATGGCATCCAGAATGGTGAATTCTTTCCAGAAGGTTTTCCTAGGTCCATCAGAGGAATCACTATCTATGGCAGCTATAGCCTTACAAAATGTATTTGTTAAATCATGACTTGAAAGTCGAAATGATTCCTTGATCCATGGGCTGCAGAAAGGATGTTGTGTTACCAGGAGTGAAGACAACATTAATCTCGTTGTACATCTCTATCAGAGCTCTTGGGTGACCAGCTACATTGTCAATGAACAGTAATATTTTGAAAGGATTCTTTTTCTTCTGAGCAGTAGTCTCAATAGTGGGCTTAAAATATTCAGTAAACCATGTTGTAAACAGACGTGCTGTCATCCAGCCTTTGTCCTTCCATTTATAGAGCACAGGCAGAGTAGATGTAGCATAATTCTTAAGGGCCCTAGGATTTTCAGAATGGTAAATGAGCACTGGCTTCAGTTGAAAGTCACCAGCTGCATTAGCCCCTAACAAGAGAGTCAGCCTGTCCTTTGAAGCTTTGAAACCAGGCACTGACTTCTCCTCTCTAGCTATGAAAGTCCTAAATGGCATCTTCTTCCAATAGAATGCTATTTCATCTCCATTGAAAATCTGTTGTTTAGCCGCCTTCATGAATTATCTTTGCTAGATCTTCTGGATAACTTGCTGCAGCTTCTACATCAGCACTTGCTGTTTCATCATGCACTTTATCTTATGGAGACGGCTTCTTTCCTTAAACCTCATGAACCAACCTCTGCTAGCTTCAAACTTTCCTCCTTCAGCTTCCTCACCTTTCTCAACCTTCACAGAATTGAAGAGAATTCGAGCCTTGCTCTGGATTGGGCTTTGGTATAAGGGAATATTGTGGCTGGTTTGATCTTCTATCCAGACTAAACTTTCTCCATATCAGCAATAAGGCTGTTTCACTTTCTTATCATTCGTGTGTTCACTGGAGCACACTTTTAAGTTCCTTCAACAAGTTTTCCCTTGCATTCACAACTTGGTTACCTGTTTGGTGCAAGAGGCCTACCTTTTGGCCTGCTTGGCTTTCAGCATGCCTTCCTCACTAAGCTTAATCATATCTAGCTTTTGATTTAAAGTGAGAGATGTGCAACTGATCCTTTTACTTGAACACTTAGAGGCCATTGTAGGATTATTTTTTTTAACATCATTATCAGAGTATAATTGCTTTGCAATGTTGTGTTAGTTTCTGCTGTATAACAAAGTGAATAAGCTATATGTATACATATATCCCCATATACCCCCCCTCTTGCATCTCCCTCACACCCTGCCTAACCCAACCTCCTAGGTGGTCAGAAAGCACCGAGCTGATCTCCCTGTGCTATGCGGCTGCTTCTGACTAACTATCTGTTTTACATTTGGTAGTGTATATATGTCAATGCTACTCTCTCACTTCATCCCAGCTTACCCTTCCCCTCCCCGTGTCCTCAAATCCATTCTCTACATCTGCGTCTTTATTCCTGTCCTGCCCCTAGGTTCATCAGAACCATTTTTTTTTTAGATTCCATATATATGTGCTAGCATATGGTATTTGTTTTTCTCTTTCTGACTTACTTCACTTTGTATGACAGACTCTAGGTCCATCCACCTCACTACAAAAAACTCAATTTCATTTCTTTTTATGGCTGAGTAATATTCCATTGTATATATGGGCCACATCTTCTTTATCCATTCATGTATCGATGGACACTTAGGTTGCTTCCACTTCCTGGCTACGTAAATAGTGCTGCAGTGAACATTGTGGTACATGACTCTTTTTGAATTATGGTTTTCTCAGGGTATATGCCCAGTCGTGGGACTGCTGGGTCATATGGTAGTTCTATTTTTAGTTTCTTAAGGAACCTCCATACTGTTCTCCATAGTGGCTGTATCAATTTACATTCCCACCAACAGTGCAAGAGGGTTCCCTTTTCTCCACACCCTCTCCAGCATTTACTGTTTGTAGATTTTTTGATGATGGCCATTCTGACTGGTGTGAGGTGATACCTCATTGTCATTTTGATTTGCATTTCTCTAATGATTAGTGATGTTGAGGATCCTTTCATGTGTTTGTTGGCAATCTGTATATCTTCTTTGAGGAAATGTCTATTCAGGTCTTCTGCCCATTTTTGGATTGGGTTGTTTGTTTTTTTGATATTGAGCTGCATGAGCTGCTTGTATATTTTGAAGATTAATCCTTAGTGAGTTGCTTCGTTTGCAACTATTTTCTCCCATTCTGAGGGTTGTCTTTCCATCTTGTTTATGGTTTCCTTTGCTGTACAAAAGCTTTTAAGTTTCATTAGGTCCCACTTGTTTATTTTTGTTTTTCTTTCCATTTCTCTAGGAGGTGGGTCAAAAGGGATCTTGCTATGATTTATGTCATAGAGTGTTCTGCCTATGTTTTCCTCTAAGAGTTTTATACTGTCTGGCCTTACATTTGGTCTTTAATCCATTTTGAGTTTATTTTTGTGTATGGCGCTTGGGAGTGTTCTGATTTCATTCTGTTACATGTAGCTGTCCAGTTTTCCCAGCACCACTTACTGAAGAGGCTGTCTTTTCTCCATTGTATATTCTTGCCTCCTTTATCAAAGATAAGGTGACCATATATGAGTGGGTTTATCTCCGGGCCTTTGATCCTGTTCCATTGATCTATATTTCTGTGTTTGTGCCAGTACCATATTGTCTTGATTACTGTAGCTTTGTAGTATAGTCTGAAGACAGGGAGCTTGATTCCTCCAGCTCTGTTTTTCTTTCTCAAGATTGCTTTGGCTATTCGGGGTCTTTTGTGTTTCCATCCGAATTGTGAAATTCTGGCTAATGGTTTATCAGTTTTGTTTATCTTCTCAAAGAACTCAAAGCTTTTAGTTTTAATGATCTTTGCTATCGTTTCCTTCATTTCCTTTTCATTTATTTCTGATCTGATCTTTATGATTTCTTTCCTTCTGCTAACTTTGGGGGTTTTTTGTTCTTCCTTCTCTAATTTCTTTAGGTGTAAGGTTAGGTTGTTTGTTTGAGAATTTTCTTGTTTCTTGAGGTAGGATTGTATTGCTATAAACTTCCCTCTTAGAACTGCTTTTGCTGCATCCATAGGTTTTGGGTCATCGTGTTTCATTGTCATTTGTTTCTAGGTATTTTTTGATTTCCTCTTTGATTTCTTCAGTGATCTCTTGGTTATTTAGTAGCATATTGTTTAGCTTCCATGTGTTTGTATTTTTTTCAGATTTTTTCCTGTAATTGATATCTAGTCTCATAGTGTGTTTGGAAAAGATACTTGATACAATTTCAATTTTCTTAAATTTACTAAGGCTTGATTTGTGACCCAAGATATGATCTATCCTGGAGAATGTTCCACGAGCACTTGAGAAGAAAGTGTATTCTGTTGTTTTTGGATGGAATGTCCTATAAATATCAATTAAGTCCATCTTGTTTAATGTGTCATTTAAAGCTTGTGTTTCCTTATTTATTTTCTGTCTGGATGATCTGTCCATTGGTGAAAGTGGGGTGTTAAATTCCCCTACTATGATTGTGTTACTGTCGATTTCCCCTTTTATGGCTGTTAGCATTTGCCTTATGTATTGAGGTGCTCCTATGTTGGGTTCATAAATATTTACAATTGTTATATCTTCTCCTTGGATTGATGCCTTGATCATTATGTAGTATCCTTCTTTGTCTCTTGTAATAGTCTTTATTTTAAAGGCTATTTTGTCTGATATGAGAATTGCTACTCCAGCTTTCTTTTGATTTCCATTTGCATGGAATATCTTTTTCCATCCCCTCACTTTCAGTCTGCACGTGTCCCTAGGTCTGAAGTGGGACTCTTGTAGACAGCATATATATGGGTCTTGTTTCTGTATCCATTCAGCCAGTTGATGTCTTTTTGTTGGAGCATTTAATCCATTTACATTTAAGGTAATTATCAATATGTATGTTCCTATTACCAATTTCTTAATTGTTTTGGGTTTGTTTTTGTCAGTCTTTTCCTTCTCTTGTGTTTCCTGCCTAGAGAAGTTCCTTTAGCATTTGTTGTAAAGCTGGTTTGGTTTTGCTGAATTCCCTTAACTTTTGCTTGTCTGTAAAGGTTTTAATTTCTCCGTAGAATCTGAATGAGATCCTTGCTGGGTAGAGTAATCTTGGTTGTCGGTTTTTGCCCTTTCATCACTTTAAAGCTAGTAAAATAATTCATATAGCAAACATTTACATAGCATTTACTATGTGTCAGGCATTGTTCTGTGAGCTTCATATTAAATTAATATGTTTGATCCTCCCAACTCTCTGAAATAGGTACACCATCATTATTCCAATTTTACTAATGAGGAGACTTAGGCACAGAGTGATTAAGTATCTTATCCAAGGTCACACAACTAGTAAGTGTAAGAGTTGGGATTCAATTACCTTTGTTTACAAGGAACTTTGTTCTTCAAAGTATAGAACTTTTATAATAAATACAATTGTCAGTCGGTTCTGTGGCAAAGAAAATGGAACAAAACATCATTCTTTTTATTGCAGCCATGAAAAAGAAGAATTTGAACAGTATGTATAATACAACTCCAATTTTGTTACTGCATAGCACACACACAAATGGATGGATTGATAAAAATCCATTGACAGGTCTTGAAAGATAAAAACCAAAATGATAACAAAGACTATATCTGGGTGGCAAAATTATATATGATATTTTTTCCTTCCTCATGATTTTCTGTATTTTCCAAATATGCATTACATTTATAATTTGAAAAAAAGTCAATGTGTTTCAACTATGTGTGGCTTTTAAATATTTCCTGGCATTCTATGATATTGAAGAATCTATGCAGTTAGTCAAAAGTTCTCTTCCCACAAACTATACATCACAGTAAAGAGCAAGGAACATTCACGTTTTACCTAATGTAATACCTGTTTTTTATATAGATTAATTTCATATACTATTTTATACGACTCATAATACTTTGGCCTTGTGAATTTTAACTAGGATGGCTTTTGAGCAAATGCTGCCAACAACAGTATGACAATCAACTTGTTTTGCCATACATTTTGGAAGAGATGGATTAATTGAAAATTTATATGCAATAGCATGGGAGGAATTATATGTACTAAGCCAAATTTACTTATGATAATAGACTTAACTGGAAAATTCTTTAATGTACAATTTTAATAAAGGCATTAAAGAAACTGGGAAATTTGAAGAACATCTAATCATTTCTGAATTATAATTGTAAATGAGTGCAGATGACCTAATCTGCTTACGTAAATGATAATTATTAATTTAGCAATTGTACAAATGAGCTCAAAACATGAACTACAGTAATTACAATACAAACCAATAACTTCCTTGTCTGCCATTTGCACAAATGATTAAATTATATGAGGAATGTTTTCTCTATACTTTAAAAGCTAATGTAAATTTAAGAACCCAGGGAAATTATTAGCGTAATTAAAACTAATAGGTATACACAAATATGGAAAACAAACAGCTGGATTTGTAAAGCTTGAAGAAAGAACATTTCATTCTACTTTAAATCCTAATATCATGCATCTTTCGTTGTAACTGTAATGAGTAATGAATCACTGGAAAAATATCACTTCCTGTAGTAGGTTACCATCCATAGTACTGGTTTTAAAAAAGCATTTTGCACTTATGGCTTTCCCCAAGAATGATGTCTTCTCATTTCCATCTCACCACAAATAATTTTACACTTTGAAAATAATACTCTGTATTGTCAGTTAACCAAGAGCCTCAAGTGGAAACCCAAGGTAATTTTCAAAGCGTCTTTAAATGCCAGATGCCTTTTGTTATGATTCTGGTTCAAAGAGTTTGTGCAGAAGAAAAAAAAAACTGGGGGGGGGGTGAAGTATCAGAAAAGTACAGCGTTTAAATCTATTTATTGTTGAGGGGTGGGGATAAAGCAC
Organism: Balaenoptera acutorostrata; assembly: GCF_949987535.1. Classification (NCBI taxonomy): domain Eukaryota; kingdom Metazoa; phylum Chordata; class Mammalia; order Artiodactyla; family Balaenopteridae; genus Balaenoptera; species Balaenoptera acutorostrata. Next base: position 118,928,202 of record NC_080085.1, read on the forward strand.
AAAATCTCAATGAAGGAGTAGCAGGACCGGGCACAGCGAGCCCAGACGGGGCGCGCAAGGCCCAGGCGCTGGGGGGGCCGAGCCGCTCCTCTGCGGGGCCAAGAGCCCCCAGCGGCTCCTGGGCCGCGCCTTTGACCTCGCGCTCCAGCGGCCCTTGGCGAGCCTAGCCTTTGTTTCCTTCTCCAAATCGCCCCAGTGCAGCCACGGAGCGACCCACCCGTCCCTGGGTAACCGCGCGCTGCGAAGGGCTCCGGAATTCCCGTGGCACCGATGCAGGAGAGTCCAAGACCTTGATCACCTTCTCGGGAGTGTGTCCTTCTAACCCGGGCACGGTGCGGAGTAGGGATGGCTCAACGGCAGGCCAGGCCCGGTAGCCACCAACTACCCCACCACCACTATCACCACCGCCACGCGCCTGGAAGCCACATGAGAGCGGTAGGCCCAGTTTACCGAGGGGAAGGGCAACCGATGGCGTGGCCTTGAGGACCGGTCCAAGGGCCGTTCCCCCGGGAGCCACCACTGCTCCGGCGGCCCGCGACCTCCGTGTTCAGAGCAGCCGCCCAGAGTCCTCCTTCCTACTATGGCAGAAACCCGGGGATTCACTAATCTTCATGCGAAGCTTTGGAATGCGGGTTTTGGAGATTAACAGAAGCTTTTCGAATCCCAGATATACCACCTGACCTCTCTGCATCTCAGTTTCCTTGTTTGTAAAAAGAGGACAATTATAGAACCTACGTTGAGGTTGCTTTAAGATTCAGTGAAGTAATACATGTATGGTGTCTGGCATAGAAATGCTCATTATTAGCATTTTTATTATTATTATTATATATGATATGTACATGTGACTGGAGTTAGATCAGAGATAGACAACTGTTCTCTTGATAGCCTGATGGAATCTGAATCAACCTAGGACCATATGTTTAAATCATGAGGTATATCACACCCTCAGAAAAAGTGCACAAAACATGTGTAAAGTTCACAACAGGGCTTCTCAAACTTTAACATGCACAGAAATCACATGGGTATCTGTTAAAATGCATGTTTGGGGTAAAGTCTGATATTCTCCACTTGCCACAAGGGTTGAAACAATAAATATAAATCAAACATCTATGTAGTTACCATCTACATCAAGAAAAAGAACATTGCCAGTATGGCATAATGGCATCAATCCATTCCACTTTACTTTCAGAGTTAACCATTCTCCTGATTGCTGTGGTAATCACTACCTTGCTTTTCTTTATATTTTTGAATCTATGTATGTGTCCCTAAACAATGTGGTTTATTATGCTTGACTGTGTTTGAAGTTTATGCAAACAAAATTGTAATACGCATGTTCCTTTGTAATTTGCCTGTCTCTCATAATATACTTGTGAGATTCATCCATGTTGATGAGTATAGCTGCCATTCATCCTTTTCTACTATTGTATGGTATTCTTTTGCAAAATTATACCACATTTTAAGTTTGATTATATAGATCATAAAATTTGCTATTTTAACCATTTTTAAGTATACAATTCAGTGGCACTGACTACATTCACAATGTTGTACAACCATCACCACTATCAATTTCCAGAACTTTCTTATAACCCCAAACAAAAATTCTGTAACCATTAAGTGATAGCTCCCATTCACCTCTTCCTCCAGCCACTGGTAACCTCTAATCTACTTACCATTTCTATGAATTTACCTATTCTCGATATTTCATAGAGGTGGAATCATACAATATTTGTCCTTTTGTGTCTAGCTTATTTCAATTAGCATAATGTTTTCAAGGTTCATCCATGTTGTAGCATGTATCACAACTTCATTTCTTTTTATGGCTGAATAATTGTCCATTGTGTGTATATACCACGTTTTGTTTATCCATTCATCTGTTGATGGATTCTTCCTATCTTTTGGCTACTGTGAATAGTGCTGCAATGAATATTGGTGTACAAGTATCTGAGTTCCTATTTTCAATTCTTTCGGGTTTATATACCTAGGCGTGGAATTACTAGGTCATATGGTAATTCTATGTTTAGCTTTTTGAGCAACTGCCAAACTGTTTTCCACAGTGGCTGCACCATTTTACATTTCCACTACCAATGAATGAGGGTTCTAATTTCTCCACATCCTTGCCAACACTTCTTATTTTCTGATTTTTTTAAATTATAGCCATCTTCACAAAAACAGAAATATAGATCAATGGAACAGGATAGAAAGCCCAGAGACAAACCCACGCACATATGGTCACCTTATCTTTGATAAAGGAGGCAAGCATATACAGTGGAGAAAAGACAGCCTCTTCAATAAGTGGTGCTGGGAAAATTGGACAGATACATGTAAAAGTATGAAATTAGAACACTCCCTGACACCATACACAAAAATAAACTCAAAATGGATTAAAGACCTAAGTGTAAGGCCAGACACTATCAAACTCTTAGAGGAAAACATAGGCAGAACACTCTATGACATAAATCACAGCAAGATTCTTTTTGACCCAGCTCCTAGAGAAATGGAAATAAAAGCACAAATAAACAAATGGGACCTAATGAAACTTAAAAGCTTTTGCACAGCAAAGGAAACCATAAACAAGACCAAAAGACAACCCTCAGAATAGGAGAAAATATTTGCAAATGAAGCAACTGACAAAGGACTAATCTCCAAAATTTACAAGCAGCTCATGCAGCTCAATAACAAAAAAACGAACAACCCAATCCAAAAATGGGCAGAAGACCTAAATAGACATTTCTCCAAAGAAGATATACAGATTGCCAACAGATACATGAAAGAATGCTCAACATCATTAATCATTAGAGAAATGCAAATCAAAATGACAATGAGATATCATCTCACACCGGTCAGAATGGCCATCATCAAAAAATCTAGAAACAATAAATGCTGGAGAGGGTGTGGAGGAAAGGGAACACTCTTGCACTGTTGGTGGGAATGTAAATTGATACAGCCACTATGGAGAACAGTATGGAGGTTCCTTAAAAAACTGCAAATAGAACTACCATACGACCCAGCAATCCCACTACTGGGCATATACCCTGAGAAAACCATAGTTCAAAAAGAGTCATGTACCAAAATGTTCATTGCAGCTCTATTTACAATAGCCAGGACATGGAAGCAACCTAAGTGTCCATCATCGGATGAATGGATAAAGAAGATGTGGCACATATATACAATGGAATATTACTCAGCCATAAAAAGAAATGAAATGGAGGTATTTGTAATGAGGTGGATGGAGTCAGAGTCTGTCATACAGAGTGAAGTAAGTCAGAAAGAGAAAAACAAATACAGTATGCTAACACATATATATGGAATCTAAGGGAAAAAAAAAGGCCATGAAGAACCTAGTGGCAAGACAGGAATAAAGACACAGACCTTCTAGAGAATGGACTTGAGGATATGGGGAGGAGGAGGGGTGAGATGTGACAGGGTGAGAGAGTGTCATGGACATATATACACTACCAAATGTAAAGTAGATAGCTAGTGGGAAGCAGCCGCATAGCACAGGGAGATTAGCTCAGTGCTTTGTGACCACCTAGAGGGGTGGGATGGGGAGGGTGGGAGGGAGGGAGATGCAAGAGGGAAGAGATATGGGAACATATGTATATGTATAACTGATTCACTTTGTTATAAAGCAGAAACTAACACACCATTGTAAAGCAATTATACTTCAATAAAGATGTTTAAAAAAAAAATTATAGCCATCTTAATAGGTGTGACGTGGTACCTCATTGTGGTTTTTATTTGCATTTCTCTAACAACTAATGATATTGAGCATGTTTTCATGTGCTTATTGGCCATTTGTATTTCTTTGAAAAATTCTGTTCTTGTCCTTTGCCCATTTTTTATTTGGGTTCTTTGTCTTTTTCGTTGAGTTTTAGGAGTTCTTTATATATTCTTTTTTCCCCAGTTTTATTGAAATAAAACGGATAAATAGGAATTGTATATGTTTAAGGTGTGCAACTTGATGTTTGATATATGTTGTGAAAAAATTAAAAATAGAACTATCATGTGATCTTTATATATTCTTGATGCTAGACATTTATCAGATATATGATTTGAAAATACTTTCTCCCATTCTGTAGATTTTCTTTTTACTTTCTTGATAATGTCCTTTGAGGGACAGAAGCTTTAAATTTTGATGAAGTTCAATTTATCTGTTTTTCCTTTGTTGTTCAAGCTTTTGGTGTTATATCTAAGAATCCTTTGCCAAATTCAAGGCCATGAATATTTTTACCCCTATGTTTTCTTCTAATAGTTTAGGTCTTATCTTTAGGTCACTGATTCATTTTGAGTTAATTTTATATATGTTGTGAGGTAGGGATCAAACTTCATTCTTTTGATTGTGGAAATCCAGTTGTCTCAGAACCATTTGCTGAAGAGGTTGCTCTTTCCCCATGGAATGAATTTGGCACCCTTGTCAAAAATCAATTGGCCATAGGTGTATGGATTTATTTTTGTACTCTCAATTCTGCTACATTGGTCTATATGTCTATCCTTATGCCAGTACCATGCTTTAAAAAAATTTCTTTAGCTTTGCAGTAAGTTTTGAAATAAGAAGTGTGAGACCTCCAACTTTTTTCTTTTTAACAAAATTGTCTTGGCTATTTGGAGTCCCATGCAATGCCATTTGAATTTGAGGATTGGCTTTTCCATCTCTGAAAAAAAATGCTGTTGGAATTTTGACAGGGATTGCATTGAATCTGTAGCCTACTTTGGGTAGTATTAACATCTTAACAATGTAGTCTTCCTACTCATGAACAACAAATGTCTTTCTATTTATTTAGGTCTTCTTTAAATACTTTCAGCAATGTTTTGTATTTTTCAGTGTACAAGTATTTCACCTCCTTGACTAAATTTATTCATAGGTATTTTATTCATTTATATGCTATTGTAAATGGAATTGCTTTCTTTTTTTTATTGAAGGGAGAATTTCTTAAATTTATTTATTTATTTATTTATTTTTGGCTGTGTTGGGTCTTCGTTTCTGTGCGAGGGCTTTCTCTAGCTGTGGCGAGCGTGGGCCACTCTTCATCGCAGTGCATGGGCCTCTCGCTGTCGCGGCCTCTCTTGTTGGGGAGCACAGGCTCCAGACGTGCAGGCTCAGTAGTTGTGGCTCATGGGCCTAGTTGCTCCATGGCATGTGGGATCTTCCCAGACCAGGGCTCGAACCCATGTCCCCTGAATTGGCTGGCAGATTCTCAACCACTGCGCCACCAGGGAAGCCCCTGGAATTGCTTTCTTAATTTCCTTCTCTGAATGTCCACTGCAGGTGTATAGAAACATAACTGATTTTTGTGTTAATCTTGTACTCTGAAATTTTGCTGAATTCATTTATTAGCTTTAGTATCTTTCTTGTGGATTCTCTGGAGTTTTCTATGTATAGGATCACATCATCCTCAAGTAGAAATAGTTTTACTTCTTTCTTTTCAATTTGGATGCCTTTTATTATTTATTTTTCTTGTTTAGTTGCTTTGGCTAGAACTTTAAGTACAGTGTAGAATAGCCATGGTGAAAATGGGCATTCTTGTAATGTTCCTGATTTTAGAGGGAAAGCTTTCAGTCTTTCACCATGGAGTGTGATGTTACCTGTGGGTTTTTTTTTTATAAATTCCCCTAACCATGTTGAAGAAGTTCGCTTATATGCACAGTTTTCAGTGTTTTTATCATGAAAGGATGTGGGATTTTTGTCAAATGCCTTTTCTGCATCAATTGAGATAATCATGTGGGGTTTTTTTTTCTGCATTATATTAGTGTGGTGTATTAAATTGATTGGTTTTCTTATGTTGAACCATCTCTTTTAATATGCTGTTGGATTCATTTTGCTAGTACTGTGTTGAGGATTTTTGCACCTCTATTCATAAGGGATTAGCCTATAATTCTCCTTTCTTAAGATATCTCTATCTGGCTTCAGTATCAGGGCAATGCTGAGTTAGGAAGTGTTCCGTCCTCTTCTGTTTCTTGGAAGAATTTGTTAAAAATTGGTGTTTATTTTTTAAATGTTTGGTAGAAGTCATCATTGAAGGCATATTTTTTTTTTCTTTTTCTTTTTTGGAAGGTTTTTGATTACCGATTAAATCTCTTTACTTGTTACAGGTCTGTTGAGATTTTCATTTCTTCTTGTGTCAGTTTAAGTAATATGTGTGTTCCTAGGAACGTGTCCATTTCACTTAGGTTATCTAATTTATTGGTGTACAACAACTTGTTCATAGCATTCTCTTTAATCCTTTAATGTCCCCACTTTCATTTCTGATTTTAGTTATTTGTATATTCTTTTTTTTTCTTTGTCTAAAAGCTTATCTAAAGGTTTGCCAATTGTGTTGGTCTTTTCATTGAACCAGCTTTTGTTTTTGTTGATTATCTCTATTATTTTTCTATTCTCTTATTTACATCCATTCTAATCTTTATTATTCCTTTCCTTCTGCCAGCTTTGGGTTTACGTTACTCTTTTTCTATATCCTCAAGGACTAAAGTTAGGTTATTGATTTGAGATCTTTCTTTTGAAAATGTAGGTATTTATTGCTATAAATTTCTCTCCAAGTACTGCCTTCACTGAATCCCATAAGTTTTGGTATGTTGTGTTTTTATTTTCATTTGTCTCTATTTTCTAATTTCCTTTGTGATTTCTTCTTTGACCATTTGGATTTTTAAAGAGTGTGTTGTTTAATTTCCACATATTTGTGAATGTTCCAGTTTTCCTTCTGTTATTGATTTACAGCTTCATTCCACTGTAGTTGGAAAAGGTACTTTGCATGATTTCAATATTTTAAAATTTATTGGGACTTGTTTTGTGGTCTATCCTGGATATATTCCATGTGCACTTGAGAAGAATGTTTATTCTGCTGTTGTTGAGTGGATTCTTCTATATATGTCTGATAGACCTCATTGGTTTTTAGTGTTATTCAAGTCCTCTGATTTCCTATACCACATTTTATTTACCCATTCTACTACTGCTGGGCAATTGCATTGGTTACAGTTTCTTGCTATTATAAACAAAGAAGTAGAAAAATATCTCCCGGTGCACAAGTTTCTCATAACATATACCAAGGAGTGGAATTGCTATGTGTAGATATTGCACATGTTCAAATTCACTAGCCAGTGCTTATTTCCCAAAATGACTGTACCAATTTACACTCCCATCCCAGTGTATAAGAGTTCCCAGTACTCCACAACCTGACTACAGTTAGTATGGTCAGACTTGTTAGTTTTGTCAATCTGGTGGGTGGGTTATGGCATCTCGTTGTGGATTTAATTTTTATTTTCCTGACTACAATAAATTAAATTTGTCACTTTGTCCTTTTCTCTCTTTTAGCTTCTCTCATATCCAATTCTTTTCCTCCATTCATGCCGTGTTCCTCCCCCTCCCATATGATTCAGAGAGTCAGCACAGTGGTTAAAAATGCATGTTTGGAATCAGAGTTGGGTTGTAGTCCTGCGCTATCACTTTCTAACTGTGTGATGTCTGGCAAGTTACTTAACAGAACTTGGCCTAAACACTTAACAATTGCTCACTATTATTATACAGCTTAACTTTAAAATCAGAAAAATTGACATTAAAATTCCGGCTTTGTTCCCAACGTTTTAACAAACTTTTAAAAAACTTTTTATTTTGCAATAATTGTAGTTGCAAAAAATGTACAGGGAGGTCCTGTACACCTTTCATCCAGTTTCCCCCAAGGGTTTTATCTTACGTAATTATAGTGCAATATCAAAACCAGAAGTTTGACATTGTACAATGTATATGTATGTAATTTTATGACATGTAGATTCATATAGCCACCACTGCAATTAAAGTATACAACTATTCTCTTACCACAAGAATCTCCTTCATGCCTTTATAACCACACACACAGCACTCCTCCCACCATCCCTAGCCTCTGGCAAGTACTGTAATCTGTTCCACATCTCTATAATTTTGTTATTTCAAGAATGTTATATGAGCTGAATCATACAGTATGCACCCTTTTGAGACTGGCTTTTTTTCACTCAGCATAATTCCCTGGAAATACATCCAAGTTGTTGCTTGTATAAATAGTTCATTCCTTTTTACTGCTGAGTAGCAGTCCATGCTATGAATGTACCACAGTTTGTTTAGCTATATACCCACTGAAGGATATCTTGGCTACCTCCAATTTGGGCTATTATGAATAAAGCTGCTATGAACTTTTGCATAGAGGTTTTTTTTTGTGAACATAAGTTTTCATTAGATGAAATTGAGCACATTCAGAGTGGTATGGCCATAGGCCATAAATTTCATTAGGAATAAACGCCTGATAGTACAATATCTGGATAATGTGGTGAGCTTATTTTTAGTTTTGACCAGAGCTGCCAAACTATTATCCAAAGAGGCTGTACCATTTTACTTTCCCAACAATAATGTATGAATGATTCACTTTCTCCACATGCTCATCAGCATTTGATGTTGCCACTATTTACATTTTAGCCCTTCTGATTGTTGTGTAGTGATATCTCATTGTGGTTTTAATTTCCCTAATGGCTAATGATGTTGAACAGCTTTCCATATGCTTATTTTCCATCTGCATACCTTCTTTAGTAAAGTGTCTCTTCAGCTCTTTAGCGCATTTTTAAATTGAGTTGTTTGTTTTCTTACTGTAGAGTGTTGAGTTCTTTGTATGTTCTAGATACTAATTCTTTGCCAATATGAGGCTTGCAAATATTTTCTCCCATTCAGTAGCTTGACTTATTTTTGTTTGTTTGTTTGTTTGAAGTATAGTTGATTTACAATATTATATTAGTTTCAGGTGTACAACATAGTGATTCAATATTTTTCTAGATCAGTCTCCATTTAAAGTTATTACAAAATAATGGCTATATTTCCTTGTGCTGAACAATATATCTTTGTTGCTTATTTATTTTATACAAGTACTTTGTATCTCTTAATCCCTTACCCCTGTTTTGCCTCTCCCCACTTCCCTCTCCCTACTGGTAGCCACTAGTGTGCTCTCTATATCTGTGAATCTGTTTCTGTTTTGTTATATACATTTGTTTGTTTTATTTTTTAGATTCCACGTTTAAGTGATAACATAGAGTATTTGTATTTTTCTGTCTGACTTATTTCACTAAGTTCTAAGTCCATCCAATGTGGTTGCAAATAGCAGAATTTCATTCTTTTTCATGGCTATTGTTAAAATGTCCAGATCTAATGCAATCCCTATCAAAATACCCACAACATTTTTCACAGAACTAGAACAAATAATCCTAAAATTTAAATGGAACTACAAAAGACCCAGAATTGCCAAAGCAATCTTGAGAAAAAAGAATAAAGCTGGAGGTATCACACTCCCTGACTTCAGACTGTACTACAAAGCTACAGTAATCAAAACTGCATGGTACTGGCACAAAAACAGACACATAGATAATGGAATATAATAGAGAGCCCAGAAATAAACCCATGCACTTATGGTCAATTAATCGACAACAAAGAAGGCAAGAATATACAGTGGAGAAAAGACAGTCTCTTCAATAAGTAGTGCTGGGAAAACTGGACAGTTACATGTAAAAGAATGAGATTAGAACATTTCCTCACACCATATACGAAAATGAATTCAAAATAGATTAAAGACCTAAATGTAAGACCTGAACCATAAAATTCCTAGAAGAGAACATAGGCAGAACACCCTTTGACATAAATCATAGCAATATTTTTGGGGATCTGTCTCCTAATGCAAAAGAAATGAAAGCAAAAGTAAACAAATGGGACCTAATTAAACTTAAAAGCTTTTGCACAGCAAAAGAAACCATTGACAAAATAAAAATACAACCTGGTGAATGGGAGAAAGTACTTGCAAATGATATGACCAATAAGTGGTTAATATCCAAAATATATAAACGATAACTTGTCTTTTTAATAGAGTATTTCACATAGCAATAGTTTTTTATTTTTATGAGGTCAAAAATATCAGTTTTTCCTTTTGTGGACCATACTTCTGGTGTCAAGTCTAAAAATTCTTCACTTAACTCTAGGTCCTAATGACCTTCTTCTAATTTTTCTTTAAGTTTTTATAGTTTTATGTTTTACATTTAAGTCTGTAATCCATTTCAAGTTGATTTTTCAATTATAGTGGAAGGATCATTGTTCTTTTTGCCTATGGATATCGAATTGCTTAGGCAGCAGTTGTTGAAAAGGCTGTCTTGACTTCATTGAGTTGATTTTGTACCTTTGTCAAAAATAAGCTGGGTATATTTGTGTGCGTCTATTACTGGGTTACCTATTCTGTCCCATTAATCTATATGTCTATCTCTCAGTGCCACTCAGTCTTGATTACTGTAGCTATATAACAAATCTTAATATTGCCTAGAATGATTCTCCCACTTTTTATTTTTCAAAATTGTTTTAGCTCTTCCATATGAATTTGCCTTTCCATATAAATTGTATTTTTATTTTTTAGCTTTATAGAGATATAATTGACATAAAATCTTGGGTAAGTTTAAGGTGTACAACTTGTTGATTTGATGCACTTATATATTGCAAAATTCTTACCACCATAGCATTAGCTAACATCTGTATCATGTCCCATAATTACCATTTTTTTTTTGTGGTGAGAACAGTTAAGATTGACTTTCCTAGCCACTTTCAAGTATATAATACAGTATTATTAATTATGACCACTATGCTGTACATTATCCTCAGAATTCATTCATCTTACAAGTGGAAGTTTGTACCCTTTGACCAGCATCTTTCCACCAACCCAGCCCCTGGTAACCACCATTCTCCTCTGTTTCTATGGCTTTGGCTTTTTTAGATTCCACATATAAGTGATATCATACAGTATTTGTCTTTCTCTGAGTTATTTCACTTAGCATAATGCCCACAATGTCCATCCATGTTGTCACATATATATATATCACATCTTCTTTATCCATTTATCCATTGACAGACACTTAGGTCATTTCTATAACTTGGCTTTTGTGAATAATCCTGCAATAAACATGGATGTCCAGATATCTCTTTGAGATCCTGATTTTATTTCCTTTTGATATACACCCAGAAGTGGGATTGCTGGATCATATGGTAATTCTATTTTAATTTTTTGAGGAACCTCCATACTGTTTTCCACAGTGGCTGCACCAGTTTACATTCCCATCAACAGTGTACAAGGGTTCCCTTTTCTCCACATCCTCGCCAATATTCATGTCTCTTGTCTTTTTTATAATAGCCATTCTAACAGGTGTGAGGTGATATCACATTGTGGTTTGGGTTTGCATTTCCATGATGATAAGTGATGTTGAGCACCTTTTCGTGTACTTGTTGGCCATTTGTATATTTTCTTTGGAAAAATGTCTATTCAGCTTCTCTGCCCATTTTTAATCCAGATTATTTGTTATTGTTGTTTTGTATGAGTTATTGAGTTGTATGTTATATATTTTGGATATTAACTCCTTATCAGATACATGATTTGCAAATATTTTCTTCCATTCCTTAGGTTACCTTTTCATTTTGTTGATTGTTGTTATAAATTTTAGAACTTCATTGTCTATTTACACAAAACGCTTACTGGGAGTTTGATAGAAATTGCATTCGACCTGTAGATAAATTTGGAAGAGAAATGACATCTTTACCCTTTTGAATCTTCCAATTCATGAAAATAGTATGTCTTACCATTTATTTAGATCTTCTTTGATTTATTTCATCAGCATTATGTTGTTTTCATTACATAAATCCTGTATGTGTTTTGTTAGATCTACATTTAAGCATTTTACTTTTTTAGTGATTATAAATTGTATTGCATTTAAAATTTCCATGTCCACATGTTCATTGCTAGTATATAGAAATTCAATTGATTTTTGTATGTTAATCTTGTATCCTACAACCTTGTTAGACTCACTTATTAGTTCTAGGAGTTTTTGTGTGTTCTTAAGGGTTTCCTATATGGACAATCATGTCATCTACAAATAGGGACAATTTTATTTGTTCCTTTCTGATTTGCATACTTTTTAATTTACTTTGCTTGTTTTATTGCAGTGGTTAGGACTTCCAGTACTATGTTGAAAAAGAGTGATGAGAGCAGACATCCTTGCCTTTTTCCCATTCTTAGAGGGAAAGAATTCAGTCTTTCACTGAATTAAATATGTTAGATGTAGGTTTTTTGTAGATATTCTTTATCAAGTTGGAGGATTCCCTCTCCAATCCTACTTTGCTGAGAGTTTGAATTGGCATTGAATTAGGAAACATTTTTATGATAATTACTATGTGCTATGCAAAGTTCACAATTCTTTTGATTAGCTCATTTAATCATCATAAAAATCTTAAGAGTTAGGTACTATCAATAGCATCTTCTTTTCAAAGATAAGAAAACTGAGGCACAGGAAGGGCAAATAAATTAAACAAGTTAAAACAGCTAGGAAGTAGCAAAGTCAGAATTAAAACCAAGCTGTCTAATTTCAGAATCTATGTACTCAATCAATGCCGTATGCCAACTTTGAACAATTTACATTAGCTTTGGGGACTTAGGTTTCTTCATTTGTAAAATGGCGATGATGAATCCTAACTCATTGGGAAGATTAAGTGAAATAATGTATGTGCTTGGCATATGGTAAAAGTGCTCAATGGATGTCAGCTATGTCAGTTACTGTAGCCTTACTATCAACTCTCTGGGCTGGAGAGATCGGTAGTGTCTGTGGCATATGAACCTGGTCTATAGAAATAGAGACATCCTTTCCAGCTAAGCTGGAAAATGAGTCAACTCATTCTAATTTAAGACTGTAGAACATACATGATTAGAGACAGAGGAACTTGAGATCCTCCCCCACTCCCACGGTGAAGCTTTATATTATATTTATACCCAGTGTAGAATCTCCAGGACTGGAAGCCACCTTAAAAATCCCAGGATATACAAAGAAAAGATATAGAAAGTACTTAATGAGAAGTATAATATCATAGGCATTTATTGAGCTCTCTTTTGTGCAGGGCAGGGTCAGTAAGAAAAAATATTCAGACCTTTCCTTTCTCAATCTTCACACAAGTAGTTATTTTGGTTGAAATTGGACGTTGTACTGAACAGGCTGCATTTGTCTGTAGTTACATTTTTTCCCCAATTTATCTTCAGGTGTGTATCAATTATTGCCTTTTTTTTTAACTCAGGAAGAAAGTGACTGAGGAGAAAACTTTGAATGCTTTTAGCAAATCACAGGTGTGTGTTCAGTGTTCCTGGATGGGATTAACAGGCATGCTGAGTGAGCAGAGTATTTCAATCAAAATATACACTGAGCACTCAAGAGTATAGCAGGAAAAGAGGGAAAAGCATAATGTGAATAGAAATCCTTTTATTCCAAGGGTAGTGGCAACTCAGACAGCAGCTTATGCACCTGGGTTCCTGTGATGCTCTTTCCATCACAGCTGTAAACAGCTTTTTGGACCTTTTGGCTGCCGTTCTTTTCCAGCCGAGAAGCTTTTCTTCTGTTTTATGCTACCACCACCTGCTGTCCTGTTCCTACCACACAGAAACTCTTCTCCCCTTTTCCAGACAAGAACTAATCTGACTGCAAGCCCATGATAGGGACATCTTTAACTGAGTTTAAGCAATGACACAACTTTTTAAGACAATTTTAAAAGCACAGACTTCTAAAATAGGAATGTCTTGTTTTAAATGCCTGTAAATAAAGTACTTTTCTTTTAGTCATGTGATGAAGAAGGGCTGAATATATGATTTTCACCTTGGCAAGAGGAAACAATTTCATGGGTGAACCATTTATTTATTTTTATTTAACAAGCATATAGTGTTTAGTATGTGTCAGTCACTGTCTTAAGTGCTCTACCAGAATAAGTCTTGTAGTCCTTATAACAAGGTACTATTATTACTGTGAGGTAGTTTCTATTATTACTCTCATTTTAAAGATGAGAGAACCAGGGCACAAAGAGGTCAAATAACATGCTCAAGGTCACTGTAGTGGATTATATTAGTGTTTAAAATATTAGGTGCTCCTCCCTGTTGGCAACAGTCTTAGCTATGTTACTGTGTTGCTTTCCTTTCTCCATTTACGTTCAGCTTGGCCATGTAACTTGCATTGTCCTCTGACATATGAACAGAAGTAAAATGTTCTGAACAAAAGCCGTAAAGTCAGCTCAGAGTTCACCGTGTTCTTTTCCTCTTTATCCATGCGACCAACAGTGTTTGAGAGAGGGGACATTCTTTCATATTGGATTCGAGAATGAAGACAGATGGAGCAGATGGAGCTGACCCACATAGTACACATAACGTGACCAAGAACTAAACCTTTGTGACTGTAAACCACCCACATCCTTGGGTTATTTGTTCAGATGTTTGTAATCTTTGGCAGTGTAACATACAACCACCAGATCTCATTGGCATTTATTTATTATATTTATATTTACATTTATTTATATTTATTTCTTGCTTTCAAGTTGGCAGGTCAGTGGGACAGCCTGCTCCATGTGTCTCATTCAAGGGCCCAAGGGGGAGGGCCATCAGCTATCAGTGGCTTTTCTCATGCAGTGGCAGAATCACAAGAGAGCAAGTCCAACTCATCTTTTAAACTGTTCAAGTGGCATCATGTCCTCTAAAATCTTATTGGATAAAGCAAGTCACATGGCCAAGACCAAAGTCAAGAGTTAGGGAAGAATAATCTGCTCTCCATAATGCAATGACAAGGGCATGGATGTAGTGAAGAGTTGGGACCAATTATTAAATCTAACGTGGTTACTAATTCATAACTTAGCTAAGGTGAATGAGAGTGTCAACAGCTGAAATTCAAATCCAGGCAGGCTGGCTTTATACATTTGTATTTAAAAGTTTTTTGAGATATAATTCAAATTCCATAAAATTCACTCCTTCAAAGTATACAATTCAGTGCTTTTTCGTGTATTCACAAAAAATCACCACTATTTAATTCCAGAACACTTTAATCACCCCCAAGGAAACAGCATATCTTTAGCAGTCACTTTCCATTTCCTCCTACCTCCAGCTCCTTGAAAACACTAATATTTTTTCTGTCTCTATGGATTTGCCTTTTCTAGGAAGTTCATATAAATAAAATCATACAATATGTGGCCTTTTGTGTCTGGCTTCTTTCACTTAGCATAATGTTTTTAATGTATTTCCATGCTGTAGAATGTATCAGTATTTCATTCCTTTTTATGGTTGAATAATATTCTATTATATATATATATATATATCACGTTCTGTTTATCCCATCATCAGTTAGATGGACTTTTGGGTTGTTTCCATTTCTGTTTCAGTTCGCTTCAGTATATAACTAGGAGAAAATTGCTAGGTCATATGGTAGGTTATCTAATGTGTTGGCATACAAATATTCATAATATTCCCTTATAAACCTTTTTCTTTTGTAAACTCAGTAGTAATGTATCCTCTTTTATTCCTGATTTTAGGAACTTGAGCTTTCTCACTTTTTTTCTTGGCCAATATGGCTAAAGATTTGTCAATTTTGTTGATCTTTTCAAAGAACCAATTTTCAGTTTTGTTGTTTTTCTCTATTGTTTTTTGGTTCTCTATTATTTTATTTACTCTAATCTTCATTATTGTCTTCCTTCTGCTTACTTTGAGTTTACTTTGATCTTCTTTGTCATAGTTTCTTAAGGTGGAAGTTTGTTAGTGATTTTGAGGTTTTATAATATAGATGTTACAGCTGTAAATTTCTTTCTTAGCACTATTATTGCTGCATTCCATAAATTTTGGTATGTTAGCACTATTATTGCTGCATTCCATAAATTTTGGTATGTTGTGTTTCATTTTCGTTCATCTCAAAGTATTTTGTAATATCCCTTGCAATTTCTTCTCTGACCTGTTGCTTATTTCGAACTGTGTTCTTTAATTTCTACATATTTGTTATTGAATTTTAATTTTATCCCATTGTGGTCCGAGTACACTTTATGATTTAAATCCTTTTACATTTATTGTTTTATGGCCTAACCTGTGGTCTAGACTAGAAAATCTTCCATGTGCACTTGAAAAGGATTTGTGTTCTGCCACTGTTGCATGAAATGTTCTATAGATAAATGTTAATTCTAGTTTGTGTATAGTGTTGCTAAAGTCTTCTCTTTCTTTTTTGATCTGCTGTCTGGTTGTTCTATTCATTATTGAATATGGGTATTGAAGTCTCCAAGTATTATTATTGAATTGTATTTTTTGTTGGTTAACACTTTTTTCTCCTATCTGATTGACAGCTGCATAAAGTAATAAATTATAAGTGTATATTGGTGGACACACAGTAGATAAAGTTGTAATTTGTATGACAGTAACATCACAAAAAAAAGGAGGGAAGGAGGGAGGGAAAGAAGATATATAGGATCAAAGTTTTTATGTATTATTGAAATTTAGTTGGTATTAATCTAAACTAGATTGTTATGGTAAAATGTTAATTGCAATTCCAAGGCAACCACTAAGAAAATAACTCAAAAAATACCATAAGGCAAATGACACAGGTGTTAAAATAGTAGATGAGAAAATATCTATTTAACATAGAAGAAAGCACTAATGGGGGAATAAATGAACGAAATAAAAGTAAAACATATAGAAAACAAATAGCAAAATGGCAGATGAACATCCTACCTTATCACTAATTACACTAAACGTAAATCAATTAAGCACTCCAATTAAAAGGCAATGGTTTGGGCTTCCCTGGTGGCGCAGTGGTTGAGTCCACCTGCCAATGCAGGGGACACGTGTTCAAGCCCTAGTCTGGGAAGATCCCACATGCCGCAGAGCAACTAAGCCAGTGCGCCACAGCTACTGAGCCTGTGCTCTAGAACCCGCGAGTCACAACTACTGAAGCCCGCGTGCCTAAAGCCCATGCTCCACAACAAGAGAAGCCACCGCAATGTGAAGCCCGCGCACCGCAACGAAGAGTAGCCCCTGCTTGCCTCAACTAGAGAAAGCCCGAGCGCAGCAACAAAGACCCAACTCAACCAAAAATAAATAAATTAATTAATTTTTTAAAAAAGGCAACAGTTTGCAGAATTAATACAAAATACATGATATAACTATATGCTGTTTACAAGAGACATACTTTAGATTCAAAGACACAGGTAGGTTGAAAGTAAAAGAATAGAAAAAAGATATACCATGAAATAGAGCTGGAACCAAAATAGAGCTGGAATGGCTACTAATATGAGACAAAATAGACTTTAAGACAAAAGTTGTTACTAGAGACAAAAGGGACATTTCATAATGCTAAAAGTGTCAATCATTCAAAAAAACCTATAAACATATATACACTTAACAAGAGAGATCCAAAACACCAGACAATTTTATTTTATGTTTTTAATACACTATTTTCAAAGCAGTTTTAGGTTCACAGCAAAATTAAGCAGAAAATACAGAGTTCCCACATACCACCTGAACAACTTCTCCCACTATCAACATCCCACACCGGAGTGGTACATTTTGTTACAATTGATAAACTTACATTGACACATCATTATCATCCAAAGTCCATAGTTTATGTCAGGGCTCACTCTTGTATATTCTATGGGTTTTGTGGAATGTATTATGATATGTATCCACCATTATAATATTGTATGGAATATTTTCACTGCCCTAAAATAATTCCCTGTGCTTTACATAAACCATTTATCTCTCCCTCCCTCCCACCGAACCCCTGGCAACCATTGATGTTTTTGCTGTCTCCATAGTTTTGCCTTTTCAGGATGTCATATAGTTGAAATCATACAGCATGTAGCCTTTTCAGATTGATTTCTTTCACTTAGTAATATGCATTTAAAGTTGTTGCCTATCCTTTCATGGTTTGATAGCTCATTTCTTTTTAGCACTGAATAATATTCCATTGCACAGTTTAATTATTCGCCTACTGAAGGACACCTTCGTTACTTCCAAGTTTTGGCAATGATGAATAAAGCTGCCATAAACATCCATGTGAAGGTTTTTGGTGTGGACATAAGTTTTCAACTTCTCTGGGTAAATACCAAGGAGGGTGATTGCTATATCATGTTGTAAAAGAATGTTTTATAAGAAACAACCAAACTGTCTTCCAAAGTCGTCTCATTTTACATTCTCAGCAGCAGTGAATGAATGTTCCTGTTGCTCCGCATCTTTTGCAGCACTTGGTGTTTCAGTGTTCTGGATTTTGGCTATTCTAATAAGTATATAATGGTATCTCGTTGTTTTAATTTGCAATTCCCTAATGACCTAATTCTCTAATGTTGAGCATGTTTCCAGATGCTTATTTGCCATCTGTATATCTTCTTTGGTGTGGTGTCTATTCAGATCTTTTACCCATTTTTCAGTTGGATTGTTCATTTTCTTATTGTTGAATTTTTAAGAGTTCTTTGTAGCTCTGTTCATGTTTTCTTCATTCTTTTCTCTATCTGTTCCTCAGACTGAATAATTTCAATTTACTTATGTTCACTGGTTCTTCTGCTTAATCAAATTTGCTGATGAGTTCCTGTAGTGAATTTTTCACTGCAGTTATTCTGCTTTTCATCTCTAGAATTTCCATTTGATTTGTTTTTTATAATTTATGTCCCTTTAGTGAGGCATCTTTCTCATACCATTTTTTAGTTCTCTAGACATGGTTGCCTTTAGTTCTTAAATATATATAAAATGGCTGATGTTTAGTCATTGTCTAGTAAATACTACATCCAAACTTCCTCAAACACAGTTTTTCTTCATTACATTTTTCCTGTGTATAGACCATAATTTCTTGTTTTTTTTTTGCATGCCTCATAATTTTTTGTTGCAAAATGAGCATTCTAAATAATGTAATGTGGCAGCTCTGGAAGTCATATTCTTTCCTTTCCCAGAGTTTGCTGTTGTAATATGTTTGTTTAGTGACTTTTCTGAATGAATTTTCTAAAGTCTATGTTCTTTTGTGTTTGTGGTCTCTGAAGTATCTGCATCACTTGAGAGGGGTCTTATTAAAATGCTCCTTCCCTACCCTCAAATTCTACCATACAGTTCATACAATTTTCCCCATACAATTCAGCCACACTGATCTGTGCTTAAGGGGGGAGATTAGTAATGTATAGTGCTTAAGAAAAAGGGCTTGAAATCCAGGCTGCCTGGGTTTAAAGTCTTGTTCTGGCACTTACTAGCTGGTATCTGCTTCATTAATGATTAATAATGATATAATGAAAGGTGCTTAAAATAGTGCCTGGCACAGTACAAGTGACATAGTCAACAAACATTAGCTATTATTTTTTTTATATATATTTTATTTTTGGCTGTGTTGGGTCCCCGTTTCTGTGTGAGGGCTTTCTCTAGTTGCGGCAAGCGGGGGGGGTCACTCTTCATCGCGGTGCGCGGGCCTCCCACCACCGCGGCCCCTCTTGTTGCGGAGCACAGGCTCCAGATGCGCAGGCTCAGTAGTTGTGGCTTACAGGCCCAGCCGCTCCACGGCATGTGGGATCCTCCCAGACCAGGGCTCGAACCCATGTCCCCTGCATTGGCAGGCGGACTCTCAATCACTGCGCCACCAGGGAAGCCCATTAGCTATTATTTTTAAGAGATTTGACATTATTATATTCCCTCAGTAGGTCCTTTGTGCTTGATGTACTCTCTGCCTGCACTCTTCTAGGACTTCTTGTGGCTGGCCTCTTCTTGTCATATGAGTCTCTGTTCACATGTTACCTCTTCAGAGAGACTCTCCTGACTACTCAATATATGAAACCTTCTTCCATCATTCTCTGTTACATTACTCTGTTTTATTGTCTTCAGAGCATGTGTCACTCTGCAGTTTTTCTATTTATTTATTACTTCTTCATTGTGTGCCTGTTCACTGCACCCCCCAAATACAATGCTGCATGAGGACAGGGGCCATGTCTACTTTTGGTTACTTGTCAGTGGATCCTCAGGGCCTAGAGCAGTTCCTGGTGCATAATGGGGACTCAATACATATTTGATTAATGTATTTCCTTTGCACAGCCTTTACAGAAGAAAAATAATAAAAGTTATAGAAAAGCAAGTGGAAGACCTAAATAAACAGAGCAACATACTGTATTCATGGATAAGAAGACATGGTATCATAAAGATAAGAATTCCTTCTCCCAAAAAATCTAGAATTAATAGATTCCAAACATGGGTTTTTCATAGAACTCAATAAGCTAATCTACAATCCATATATAAGAATAACTGATCAAGCATAGTCATGACAATTTTGAAAAAGAATGTGGAGGAGAAAGTTGGAGAAGGATAGAACTGCAGGGAGAAATAAAGAAACCCACAATTATGGTCAGAAATTTCAATAACCTTCTCTCAATAACTGATATAAAAAGTAAACAGAAAGTCAGCAAGGATACAGTAGTTTGGAAAAACACTATCAACTACCTTGACCTAAATGTACTCTACCCAACAACAGCAGAATGCACATTCTTTTCGTGTGCACATGGAGCATTTACCAACATACACTACACTCTAGGCCATAAAACAAGTGTCAATAATTTTTCTTTTTATTGAATGAAAGATTCTTTAAATTCTATAGTGCTTTATAATTTTTGAAAGTTTCACACACGTGATTTCATATAATCCCATAATAACATTTAATTGTATTTCTATTTTTTAAATTTTTTATACAATTTTGAAAGGTTACTTTCCATCTACAGTTATTACAAAATATTGGCTATATTCCCCGTGTTGTACAATATATCCTTGAGCCTATCTTACACCCAATAGTTTGTACCTCCTACTTTCTCATCCCTATATTGCCCCTCTCCCCTTCCCACTCCCCACTGGTACCCACTAGTTTGTTCTCTATATCTGTGAGTCTGCTTCTTTTTTGTTTTATTCATTAGTTTGTTGTTCTTTTTAGATTCCATATATAAGTGATATCATACAGTATTTCTCTTCCTCTGTCTGACTTATTTCACTTAGCACAATGCCTTCCTAGTCCATCCATGTTGCTGCAAATGGCAAAACTTCATTCTTTTTTATGGCTGAGTAGTATTCCATTGTATATACATACCACATCTTCTTTATCCATTCATCTGTTGATGGACACATGTTGCTTCCATACCTTGGCAACTATAAATAATGCTGCTATGAACATTGGGGTGCATGTATCTTTTCAAATTAGTGTTTTTGGTTTTTTCAGATATATACCCAGGAGGGGAATTGCTGAGTCATATGGTAGTTCTATTTTTAGTTTTTTGAGAAACCTCCATACTGTTTTCCACAGTGGCTGCACCAATTTACATCCCCACCAACAGTGTACGAGGGTTCCCTTCTCTCCACATCGTCGCCAACATTTGTTTTTTGTGTTCTTTTTGATGATAGCCATTCTGACCAGTATGAAGTGATATCTCACTGTGGTTTTGATTTGCAGTCTGTTCTCTTATTTAATGGAATTAAAATGGAAAATATGTCACAGAAAGTTAACTGGAAAATTCCCAAATATTTGGAAAGTAAAACAACAAAACAAAAACCCCACCCTTCTGGATATCCCATGGGTCAAAGAAAATAATCAAAAGAAAAAGTAGAATTTTTTACACTGACTAATAATGAAAAGACACTATATCAGAATTTATGGGATGTCACTTAAAGCAGTCCTTGCAGTGAAATGTATGGCACTGAACACCTCTATTAGAAAAGGAAGAATGGTCTGAAATGAATGACCTCAGTTTGCACCTTAAGAAGCTAAAAAAAAGAAGTACAAAGAAAACCCAAAGTAAGTAGAAGAAAGCATAGGTCAATGAAATAGGGAGTAGAAAAACAATAGAGAAAATCAAAGAAACCAAAAGCTGGTTCACTGATAAGATCAATAACATTGATAAACCTCTATATAGACTGATCAGGAAGAAAGAAAAAAAACTGCAAATTACCAATGTTAAGAGTGAGAGAGGGGACATGATACAAGTGGTATCCTGGAAGGCAAGGAGGAAGTGTGTCAAGGTAGGAGGAAGTAATCAACTGTGCCCAATGCTGCTGCTAGGTCAAGAAATAATGAGGATGCAAAACTGGCGTTGGTTGAATTCCCTTGTGACCTTGGTAAAAGTTCTGGCAGAGTAGTGGGGAGAAAAGCCTCAGTGAATCAGGTTCAAAAGAGAATGAAATTAATCCTTTGTCAGTTGCTTCGTTTGCAAATATTTACTCCCATTCTGAGGGTTGTCTTTTCGTCTTGTTTATGGTTTCCTTTAATGTGCAAAAGCTTTTACGTTTCATTAGGTCCCACTTGTTTATTTTTGTTTTTATTTCCACTCCTCTAGGAGGTGGGTCAAAAAGGATCTTGCTGTGATTTATGTCATAGAGTGTTCTGCCTATGTTTTCCTCTAAGAGTTTTATAGTGTCTGGCCTTACATTTAGGTCTTTAATCCATTTTGAGTTTACTTTTGTGTATGGTATTTGGGAGTATTCTAATTTCATTCTTTTCCATGTAGCTGCCCAGTTTTCCCAGCACCACTTATTGAAGAGGCTGTCTTTTCTCCATTGTATTTGCAAACGAAGCAACTGACAAAGGATGAATCTCCAAAATATACAAGCAGCTCATGCAGCTCAATATCAAAAAAACAAACAACCCAATCCAAAAATGGGCAGAACACCTGAATAGACATTTCTCCAAAGAAAATATACAGATTGCCAACAAACACATGAAGGAATGCTCAACATCACTAATCATTAGAGAAATGCAAATCAAAACTACAATGAGGTACCACCTCACACCAGTCAGAATGGCCATCATCAAAAAAATCTACAAACAATAAATGCTGGAGAGGGTGTGGAGAAAAGGGAACCCTCTTGCACTGTTGGTGGGAATGTAAATTGATACAGCCACTATGGAGAACAGTATGGAGGTTCCTTAAGAAACTAAAAATAGAACTACCATATGACCCAGCAATCCCACGACTGGGCATATACCCTGAGAAAACCATAATTCAAAAAGAGTCATGGACCACAGTGTTCATTGCAGCACTATTTACAATAGCCAGGACATGGAAGCAACCTAAGTGTCCATCGACAGATGAATGGATAAAGAAGATGTGGCACATGTATACAATGGAATATTACTCAGCCATAAAAAGAAACGAAATTGAGTTATTTGTAGTGAGGTGGATGGATCTAGAGTCTGTCACACAGAGTGAAGTAAGTGAGAAAGAGAAAAACAAATACCGTATGCTAACGCATACATATGGAATCTAAAAAAAATGGCAATGAAGAACCTAGGGGCAGGACAGGAATAAAGACGTAGACTAGAGAATGGACTTGAGGACACGGGGAGGGGGAAGGGTAAGTTGGGACGAAGTGAGAGAGTAGCATTGACATATATACACTACCAAATGTAAAATAGATAGCTAGTCGGAAGCAGCTGCATAGCACAGAGAGATCAGCTTGGTGCTTTGTGACCACCTAGAGGGGTGGGATAGGGAGGGTGGGAGGGAGATGCAAGAGGGAGGGGATATGGGGATATATGTATACTTATAGCTGATTTCACTTTGTTATACAGCAGAAAGTAACACAACATTGTAAAGCAATTATACTCCAATAAAGATGTTTAAAAAATATAATGAAAGAAGAAGAATTTAAATCCATGAGTATAGACAACTCTTGAATTTTGCTGCAGAATGGAGCAGAGAAGTGGATCGGTATCTAGAAGAGGAAGTAGGGTCAAGAAAGAGTATACTTTTTAAGATAGGAGAAACAACAACATGATTGTATGGTAACGGGAATGACCCATTAGAGAGAGAAAATTCGATGATGCAGCAGGGAGCAGGAAGAATTGTTAAGCTCGTGTCTTTGAGCATGCAAAAAGAGTAGAATCTATTGTGTACACAAGAAGACGAGACGCTATCCTTAGCCAGTAGCACAATGGCTCATTCATAATAACTGGAGAGAAGGACAAGTCCAGGGGTACAGAATCTCCAGGTAGGTGTGAACACATGGTACTGGGAACTTGTGGATGATCTCTTCTGATTACTTCTGTTTTCTGGAGGAAATGGGAAACAAGGTCATTCGCTGAGAATGGGGATGGGAGAGGAGGTAGTAGAGGCTTGAGTAGACAGACGAAGATGTCTAAAGCCCCTTTCAATTCTGACATTCTGTGATCTTGAAGCACAGGATAAAATACAGAAGAGCCTTCACTTTTTTCCCCTTGGAGGGAGAAGTAAGTTCTTTCTATATAAGAACCACAGAAAAAAAAAAACTGCATGAGATTCCATGTGATATCAAAAAAATAGAAATAACCTAAATATCCATTAGCTGCTGGAAAGTTTAACTAAATTATGACCCACCCACATTATGGAATAGTATGCAGTGGATTAATAAAGTAGTTCTATACTAGTCCACATGGGAAGATCCCCTCGGCTTGTAAGGAGATGCAGTAGACGTCGTTTTTCTTCTCATTGCTATTCTCTTCCTTCCTCCCTTAAAAAGTCCTCAGCTTTGAATCTTGTAATCAGACTAAACCCCTCATCACCCCCTCTTGTTGCTGTTGTTCACAGACCCCCATGTTTTGCTGACACAAAGTGACCATCCTTCTATAGTTAAATGCAAACACTGGGAAGCAGGTATTAGATCATTTTGTTTCCTTTGCCATCAAAAAGGCCCCAGAGCAGTGAAAAGAGGCAGGCCAAAGAAAGAAGTCATATTCTGTGGTAATTGTTGCTAATACACAATGTCACACCTCTCAACCCATATTTCTGAGGATTTTAAAGTACAGAAGACTGAGTTAAGGCAGGGACCCAGGAGAGCAGGTGATGGAGACCATAAAGGAAGCATTCTTTTCACACAAAAGTTCTCTATTATGGGGTTTTTAAAGATGTCTTAATGTCTTATTGGATCAATTTACCTAAAGTAATAAAACACTATTTAATGGAAAAAGCACTGATCATGTGAAGCTAATGTTTTTATTGAAAAAATTTTCTAATATTCCTAGGCTAATTATAGTTTATGCTTCTGTCCTTCCTACCATTTAAAAGCATAAAAACAATAACTAACTTTAAGGATCAAAAATTGTTTGCAGGCACTGAAAAAGTATGAATGAAAATTGATGATGTGAACAACTAAGAAAAAGGAAGAAAAAAACGGAGGTGAAGGAAGAGGAAGAAGAGAAAGAGAAGGACAAAGGATGAAGAGACAATGATAGGAACCATCTCTGCCTTAGAGAAAGACGTCAACTTCAGAATCAGGGTAGTGATATTACAAAATGGACTTCTGGAGTAGATTTGCTTGCTTTCTTTTATAAGCTTATAGTTTCTGTTTACACTGTCAAAGCTTTTTGAAGAATATGATACTACTTCTAGCTTGTAAATTCCTTGAGGGCACAGGCCGTGTCTTATAGATCTTTGTATCTCACATAACATCTAGACAATTACTAGCCACAGTGGAGGTGCTCAATAAATATCTGTGGAAGGAATGACTGCAGAAGCCGAGGGATATTCTTTTTAAAAGGAGTAAAAAACGAAGTTTAATAAAATTTAAAATGCATTTTCCAAATATTATTTTAGGTTAATTGTAAATCCATACATTTCAAAGTAAATCTACTCTATTTTTGCCAAATAATTTCTATTTTATTTATTTATGTATTAGCTTTTTAATTATTTTAACATGCAATGAACTCTTTATGGCTCATGAAAACTTTTTTTTAATATGTTTTCTTAACTTTTCATTTTGGAAATTTCCAAACTACAAACAAATTTAAAGAATATAACCTTCACCTAAATTCATCAGTTGTTAATACTTTGCCAAATTTATTTTATAGCAAAAAAAATTCCTTTTGGAGCCACTTCAATAATACAAAGAATGTTGAAGCTTTTTTGTAGAAAGCAGAAAGGGTATTTCATCAACTCTGATGATGAAGTAAAACCTCAAACATTTCTAAGACTTTAAGACCTTGATGAAAGAGACTGCCAGGCCTATTTTAGTTCACAATTTTAAATCAACCTGAGACAAGTATAATTAGAACAGTTCTTTTTTGACATTCACTTAAAGCACGGATATATTTTTAAATTAAAACATGAATTTTTTTGGTTATAAATCTGTGAATAATTTTGACTAATAAGTGTAATACCATCTATATTAGTCTTTTGATTGGTGGTATATATTTACTTTGATTTTTAGAAGATAAATATATGATTTAGCACAGAACCTGGCACAAAAGCATTCCATGTTCTTTTTATTTTACCTGTGTTATAGAGGAGAGTTAAATTTGTAAATCTAGAATTAAGTATGATATTTGTACACTGCATGTCAAGGTTGAATTGTAGGCTAGATAATAAACATTTCAAACCACATATATGTCCTGGGAGTTAACCATACATTTGAACTCATTTCCTGCAATGCAGTTATCTTTGCTCACAATGGATTTCCAGGTTTCTTTTTTTTAATAACATTAGATAAAAATTTAGAAATTCGCAGTTTGTCTCAGTTGAATTTTGGTGCCCTGATTTTTCATATGCAAATTAGGATAGCTTATCATTATATATCATATATATATATGTTTTAAGGAATAAAAATATTTATTTAGCTCTTCCACAATTCACAAAGTCTTTTCACTAACATTACCTCATTCATTCTTCACAATATTCCTATGAACAAGCTAAGGATGTAGAGAGATCTGGAAATGTTTCACCCCATGAACAAATCAAAGACAGGCATTTTTTGAAGGGTAGATTCAGTAAGGTGGAAATTCTTCACATATGCTAAATTCTGCCTTGAGGAAGAGGAATCATATTTATTATGTTGCTTCCTGGGCAGAACTAAGACTAGTAGGTAAAAAATAATAGTAGTAATATAAAAAATAAGAAATATAAATAAAGCAATAATAAAGATCAATTTTACCATACATGATGTGGCAGGTACTTATAATTAGCACTTTACATACATTCTTTCATTTAATAATGGAAAATATATTATTATACCCACTTTACACATGAGGACACTGAAGCTTTGAAAGATTAGGTAACTTGCCTAAGGTCATACAGATAATCAGTGGTGGTGCAGGAATTTGAACATGTATCTGACTCCAGAGCCAGTGACCTCATCTTCCATGTTATACTCTCTTTTCTTTATGCCATACTGTCCATACATGGGAAATGGAGTTACCTGAAGGATTCATTCCAGAATGTACTAGGGGTGAACTGAGAACTCTCAATGGTGTTAAACGCTGATATTTGCCATGCAAACTGGCTCTGAACTACCGTTGGTTCATATTGAACACTAGGACTGAGTGGGGAGAACCTGGGGCATTCTGAGTGTTCTGGAAATAAAGCATTGACATTTGTCCCAGAAAAGAATAAGAGGTAGTGGCTGAATAGTTCCTAGAGGTCAGGAAGGCAAGATGGCATCCAGAATCCACATGGGTAAAGAGCAGGAAAGAAGCTAAGTACCACCATCCATCTAGTTGTTCAAACACAAACCTATCAATCATCTCCGATTTGTTCCTGTCTTTCCACTTAAACTTCCCCAATCTGGCTCACCAGGAGGTCCCATCAACACTATCTCCAACATATTTACTAAATCCCTCCATTTTTCTCCATCACCACCATCCTAGTTGAGATTCTCCTCATCTCCCACCTGAATAACCGCAAGAGCCTCTAGCTGGTCTTGCTGACACTCCAACTCCTACAATCTATCCTCACAAGAAGCCAGAGTGATCTTGTGAAAATGTAAGCCAGATCATGTCACTCCTCTGCTCAGAATAGTTCAGGAGTTCCTCTCCGGTCATAGGATACAGACAAATTCCTTCCTGAGACCTACAGAGTCCTCACATGGGCTGGCCCCCATTTGCCTGCCCAGTCTCCTCACACCCCACGCTCACCCTTGCGCTCTCCATGCCCCGGGAAAGGTAGTGGAGTGGTTGAGAGTCTGGGCTCTGGAGTCAGACCGCCTGGACTTGAATTCTGGCTCAACCATTTAGTAACTCTGTGACCTTGGGCAATTTACTTAAGGTTCCTGTACCTCAATTTCCCCTCTCTGTAAAATGGAAATAATAACAGTTACCTAGCTCATAGACACTAAACTCACTATGCAGTCCAAAATGTCGATAGTGATAGGTCGAAAAACCCCGTTGCAGGAAGAATGTTTAAGGCAAAAAAGGAAACAAGTTTCACTGGAAGAATGTATTAGGAGGAATGGAATTGTTTTAAGTGCCACTTTTTGTTTTCCCCTCATGACAGGCTAATCTGAGCATTAAATGTAAAATATGCCTTTCACTGTTTATCAATACAGGTCAAAATTAGCTAGCTCTTCTGGAAGTTATCACTCTTCAAACAGAATAAAGCACAATGTTGAACTACAGAACTGACCACCCATGATTTTGTCCACCAACACATTCTTTGCTCCTTTAATTCCCATTAATCCACAGTGGTGGATAGGGTTCAAAAATCTTTCTGAGCACACAACTCTGGGCCAGTCCTGACCTCTTGCTGCCATCTTATGGAAATAGCTTCTCCAACGGCCTCGGACCCTGTGGTCCTAGCTACATGAATGGTAGCTTCCATTTTGATTAAAATTCTTTAGCCACAGTCATATTTCCTTTTGTCTTTGTGGCAAACCGTGTGAAATAGATGAATGTGTCAGCACACACAAGAGCAAGGAGATGGGACTCTTATAATTGTAAGCTATTCACAAAGTTTTTCCATAATTGTGAATTCAGGGCACAGTTTTTATGCCCAGAAACAAATGGTTTGCAAAAAAACTCATCTTAGCACTCTTTTTCCCAAAAGGTTGATGATAACTATTGCTTTGTTAAACTTTATGAATTACATTTCAAAAGAGAAAATACCACTCTAATCCACTTTCTATTGATGACAGCAAGATTAACTGTTGCCTCAAACTCGTGTCCCTCCCACAATGACTAACGAAGTATTTGTATGTGTTGCCCAGGGATCTAGCCTCTCATTAAAAAGACCCATGTTGCAAATACCAATCTAGAAACCTTCTATTGGCTTCTAGAACAAATACAAATAAGCAGATTATGTCGTTTATCCCCTCTCTCTTTGTATCTGTAGTTAGATGTATGGAATAGAATGTGATAAAATAGATTTTAAGGAAATCGTAGCAGACAGAAATTTTGCTGCTGAGGAAAATACTTGTTTTAAGAAATACAAGCACCAATAAAAAGATCTGCCAGGCGCTTGGAGTTGGGGAGAATGGGGAGTAATGATTTACTGGGTACAAGGTTCTATTTTGGGTTGATGAACATTTTTTTGTTTGTTGGTTTGGTTTGGGTTGGGTTTTTTTTTAAGTGGGTGTTTTCATATGATTGGATTAAGATTGAATTTAGTAATGAAAGTAAGTTAATGTTTTTAAAAAATTACCATCTTAACCATTTTAAAGTGTACAGTTCAGAGGTATTAAGTACATTCATGTTATGGTTGTGCAACCATCATCACCGTCCTTGATGAACATGTTTTGTAACTACATAGCGGTGGTGGTTGCACAACATTGTGAATGTACTAAATATCACTGAATTGTTCACCTTAAAATGGTTAATTTTGTTATGTAAATTGTACCTCCATTCTAAAAAATGTATACATGTGGCTACTGAAATATAGTGGTTATATAACGCACATTCAACTTGACGTTCAGAGGGTTAACCTGCATCTCCAACATCATAAAATGCCTCCTGCATGTTTGCATACTTATGGTATTTATACATATTATAATTTTCTCCTCCTTTTTGATAAAACAGGATTTCAGCTAATAAAGGTAACCAAATTACCAGGAAATATAATCCAAGAATATTAAAAATATGTCATTGAATTTTAAATTATTGGTGAACCTAACTACTGAAAATGGAAGCTGTGTCCTGAATGTTTGTCAATTCCAGTTCTTCAGCTCTATAATGAACAGCAGTAGGTCTTTCACTCACTGAGACCAATATGATTTTTTTCCTACCTTGCATCTCTATTTCAGCTGAAAGAAAAGGAGAAAAAAAATCTTCTATGAAATAAGTGACCTTTCTATTTATTGTAGATCACTTCCGAGTTGCTTCAGACAACTGGCTTTTTTGTCCAGGTGTCTTGTTTATCTCTCCCTGTGTTATGGCAATAACCCAACCATTCTGACATCCCCATCTGCAAAACCAGGTGGGAAACTAACACACCATTACTCCATGCCTCCAGAGCCCCTTTTGAAAAAGGCTTCAACAGAAATAGATAAATTCCCCCCTCCTTCCAAGGCCAACATAACTCAAGGCAGCGAGATCAGACAAAAAATTCATTTATGGTTGGTTGGCCGAATCCCCTCCCCCTCCCCCAAAGGCCAATATATCTCCTGGGGTGTTTGGTATTTCCAGAGAGGTCCCTAAGTTGAGAGACAGAAGTAAATTGTTTTATATACACCTAACACACACAGTCAGAAAAGTAGAAAGAAGTAACTCAGCGGGCCAGTGCTAAAACCTTGCGAGAGAGACACGTGCGCGCGCGCAGCCAATCTATAAAGCCTAGTGCCTTCCCTCAGGCTGGTTTTTTCTATTCCCTCTTTTCTGCCCGGATACACGTGTTGGGGGAAGGGACCAGAGGCAAAGTTCGCAGGGCTTTCTTTCCTCAGCAACCCGGGCAAGGAGCTCCAGACTTCCCCTCCCCTCCCTCTCCCTTCATCCCAGAACGGCCCCCTGCATCTCCCCCCAGATCAGATTGATGCCACCGTCGAGTTAGTTCCTAGGGAGAAGTCCTCTTGCTATGGACGGTGAGCCCGTCCACACGGGGGCATGGGCAGGGGCAGCGGGGGCGGTAATGACACCTCACACCAAACAAAAACGACGATTATCAGATTGTATTTAATTTCTAATGAATCATTAAGACAAATAAGACCATTTTCGTTTCCATTGGACCCCTTTCCTTTCCGTGGGCCTCTCTTGCCCGCGCGGACCGTCCCCACATCCCCGGAGCCTCGCCGCTCTAAGGCGAGCAAGGAGTCCCCAGATAACTATTTAGTATAAACAAACCGTGAGGCTTTAATGGAATTACCTCAGCCTGCTAGTAAATAATTTATAGTAGGCAGTAAATAAAATATGGTTCTATGTCTTTAAAAGAGTTGTCAAGTGGAAAACACCCACCAGAGGGATGTAAACCCCGAAGATTGCCACGCTTAAAGACGCCGGTTGGGGTGGAGAGCCGGGGAAAAGACAACATGTTTTTATACCCTGAGGGAAGACGTCGGTGCTGCCAGAGCCGGAGCCGGCAGCTTTCAGGGAAGGTTTCCGCGGGCAGGAGGGAAGAGACACGAAGTCTCTTTCACTGAGCTGAGGGGCAAGTGATTAAAATGCAAAGGAAGGAGGCTGCACTTTCAGAATAATACCTTCCATTTGAAAGCCTAGACGCTTTCAAATTCGTTATCACACTTAATCCTCGCCACCACCCTTCCAGAAAGATCAGGCCGGGACCATGATTCCCATTTTGCGGATGGGTTAAAAAAAAAAACAAAAACAACGCTCTGAGGCTAAGGGCCAGCCTTCAGGTTAAGTGGATGACGGAAGTGTCCAGGTCTTTGCAGCTCCGGCCCGAGCAGTCGTTCTTCCCCGCGGCGCCCCCAGGCTAGTGCCCCCCACCAGACAACTCACGCTGCCCGCCCAGCACACTAGCCCAGTTTTACAACACTCCGGCATCTCTTCTGTTTTCGGTGACCTGAGGGCCCTCTAAATAAATTTTCTGCCCGCCCCCCCCCCGCTCTTCTCCGTATCACCCACCCCCCGAAGGCGCATCCCCAGTTCGGAGAGGAGGACAGATTTATGAGCGTCTCCTCAAGGTTACCCCCAAGACAACCTTGACCATGAAACCAGAATCTTGAACACTTGACCTAAATTTCCAAGGGCATCTGTTTCCGTCTGTAATTGTCACCAGGCTTCATTTGAAATTCGATCCTGTGTCACTAATGGTATTAACAGGAGCTAAGGTCCAACCTTCCAACGGGAGACTGTTGCATATGATTTTACTTCCAAACGAAAGTAAATCAGTTTCTATAAACCTGCAGCAATCCCCTCCCCGAGTACAATAAAACTGTTGTCGCAATCAATAAATCTCTGGTTTGGGGCAATGAAAATTAGATAACTGTTCTCTCTCTCTTTCTGTCTCTTCTCCCCCCACCCCCCACCTCCATAAGACAAAGCCACTATTCAAAGAACGGGGCGTCTTGTTAACCATTTCTGAAGTCCCTCGCTGTACCCGGCGCCTTTCAGACACGCACCTCTCAGTCATCGGAGAAAACCAGACGTTTAATTATGGTGACTTTTGTTCGATCATTACGGATAATAAAGGCAACCTTTTCGCTAGATACAATTATAACGCAAGCTGCTCCAACACCTGCACGGATCGCATTTGTCTCCAGCGTGGTTTCTCTCTCCTCCTCTAAACTGCCTTTGAATTTCTCCTTCTCTTCTGACCAGAAGATTTAATATGTTGTAAGAGATAGATTTCACGAAAACGCCTTGTCCCTTCTGTAGCTACATCTGCTCCGACCTATTAAGAAAAGTAAGACATTTTGATACTAATTGCAAATAAATTGTGATGTGTTCACCGAGTAATTGATTTAATGAAGTTCATATGAAACTCCTGAGATTGGCCAAGTGAAAGGCCCCCTGGTGCGTCTATTGTGCAGGGAAAGGAAGGTTGGTTTTTCCTTTTCTTTCTTTCTTAAAACACACACACACACACACACACACACATATATAAGTGGCGTGGCGGGTGGGGGGGGGTGAGGAGGGGGGGTCGGCACAGATGTTACCTCCGCAGTCGACGCGGTGGCGGGAAGGAGCCTCCGGGATCGCGCCTCCCGCCCGCCCGCCGCGAGCTCCGAGTCCCGCCAAACGAAGCGCCGGCGGCCGCGCCCCGACTGGGCCCCGGCAGCCCGGTACGCGCAGTTCAGCGGCAGACACGGCCGCTAGCGTCCTCGGAGTTGCCGAGGTCGCATCGGGTGTTGCCGCTAGGTTCTGCTCCTCCGCTTCCCGAAGTCTCGACGCCGGCCTCGAAGCCACTTTCCCGGCCCACAGGCCAGAGGCCAGGAGGCTGAGCGGGAAGGAGGGGGCACCAGGTGGCTCCTCGCTCGGTCCCGGCCCCCGGGCCGCAGCCGGGGAGAAGGCTGCTGTAGCTGGTACACGCCACCCCCTGCGGCTCGGGGGTTCCGGGGTGCTGGGGGCCCGGGCCCACCCCGCAGTCGAGAATCTGGACAACGAAGCCGCCTTCGGCGCTCACGCCGATTTTCCTTTTCAACCTTTCTGACCAAATTGGCAAGTTAAGGGGCTGGGGCTTGCGGGCTGCAGAAACGGAGTAAGAATTTTCTGAACACCTGCTGAGCCACAATTAGCTCCCTCCTTCCCAGCAGAGGGTATTATTGCTCCCCTTTAACAGATGCAGACACTGAGGCCGGAAGGACCCTTGGAGGTTCTCGAAAAACGTTCCCGTTTTCCCCCAGAGCCCTCCAAACATTCTCTTGGGTAACTTAGTCTGGAGGGCGTGGGGGCCAGGGCAGAACCGGCCGCAGGGCCCGGCCCATGTCTCCGGGTTGGCTGCGCACAGCCGGCGGCTCGAGTTTGGAATTTTTGTTTCGTTTTGTTTTAAAGACAGAGGAGCTCGTTTGAATAATCAGAGCCTGAGCTGAGCTAGCGGTTGACTCCAAGTTCCTCGGAGTTGCCCCGCTGATGAACTTTCCCCGAGCTGCTTCCTCCCGGGTCCGGGAGCCGCTAATCGGGGTCCCAGAGCGCTCGCAGGCCCCAGCGGGGCTGGGGGAGGTGCTGACTGCACCGCGGGCGTTCGCTGCCCGGACCCGCGAGCCCGGGTGGAGGGGCGAAAGGGGGCCCTCCCAGCCGCCTCCACCCACTTCGGGGCAGCCGCGCCCACTCTGCGCGGGGACTGGACCGCCCGCAGCGTGCAGGCCGGTTCTCCTTGGAGGTGGCAAAGAGTTTAAAACTCAGGCGAACGCAAACGGTCACCGCTGGGGTCCGACAGCGTCCACGTTCCCTCCCCGAGGGGCCAGCCCTGGCGCGAAACCAGGCGAAGGAAGCAGCCCCTTGCTTTCCCCTTCGACATTTCCGACTGGCTGGTGTTCCAACGCCCGGCCCCGAGCGCCCAAGAAGCGAGTGGGACCCGCCTGGGCCGGGCCGCCAGAAGTGCCAGCTCGTCCCGGGGCGGAACTGGGCACCAAGTGCTCAGCCTGCTCCTTCCCGGGGAGCTCCGCTCCCCACGCTTCTGTCGGGGTTCGCCCGGCGCAGGCCCACCCTTTCGGGGGCTCTCGGCCAACCCCATTCGTTGTTGGGACCGAAGCACCTCTCCTTTTGTCTCGGTGGAGCCCTTTCCTCCTTTTTCTGCCGGGACGCAGAAGGATGGGGGGGCTAGGCCACCTCGCCCCGGTCCGGGGAACCCCAGCTGGCCGCCCCTGCCCCAGGCTCAGCATTTCCGCCACCCGAGAGGGACTGGCTGGCCGTCTGGAGCCCCCTCCCCCATCTGTGGGCCTCGGAGTAGGTGAACTCGGAGCAACTTTCTCCAGCCCAAGGTCACAGGCACACTTCCTGGGGCCGCGAATCCCCGCCCGCCCCGTTCCCCCATCCGCTTCAGCACTGACGCCGGCCCGGAGGCCAGGGTGCCGAGGACGCGCGTCGGCTCTAGCGCCGCGGGGCCGGGAAGTCGGGGGGCCTGGGCCGCAAGGGTCTTCGGGATTGCGGCGGGAGGCGCCGGTCGGCGGAGAAAAGTTAGACCTGAGAGGCTCGGCGGGCCACGATTGTTTCGGATGACCTTTTCTCCCCAGGAAGTGGGCACCAGCAGCTGATAATCACGGACGAGGGGCGTGCAGTCTTTGTGAACATTTTTCACATTCCTGGGACCTGGGCAAGATTGACAGGGGCCCTGGAAGGTATGGGACTCGCGGTATCCCGCCTAGTTTGAAGTTGCAGCCTGTGCGCCCCACGACCCTGCCCCTCCCGGGCTCAGTGGACCCCAGGACGCGGCTGCACCCCCGGTCCGGGCGCCCCGCTGCGGCGCCCCCTAAGGCCGGGAGGTGGGACCCGGCGGGGGCGGGGAGCCCCGGGGCGGGGGCGGGAAGCTGGGTGCGCGCGGGCCCCGCCTGAGAAGCGGTCACCCGCGGGGGCTTGGCATCTGAAAGTGCGATATGGGTAGCTGGGAGTGGAGATTTACGATCCTAGAGGACAGAGCGTGAAAGGGGTATCATCATCAGTTTTGACTGAAAGAAAGAAAACATATTTTTAACAAAAAGAAGGGCCCTTGCCATTCACCCGCGTTGTTAGGACAACGTGAACTATCCTTGAAATGATTAGTTCCACTTCAAAGGAATTTACATTCAACAGTGAAAACTCAGCCTCTTTTTATTTATTCGAAAAGACTTTTCACTACGGAGAGTCATATGTTCGGTCCTTCTATTTATTTTTCCGCATTCACGGTGCACTTGTATTAAATCAACAGAAAGAGCTGCACAACGCACTCATTATGCGGACCAGCCCGGGGTTCCGGGGACCCAGAGCTACAGGTAGACGGGGCGGGGGAGAGGGTGCTGGGGTTGAGGTCTGGGACCACGCAGGCGACCGCCAGGCAGAGGGGATGCGGTGGAGAGTTAGGGGAGCAGGTCTGCGGAGGGGGAAGCATGGCACCGAAAAAGAACCTGACCTAAGCCCCACCCAAACGCAGTAACCGGAGATCTCCAGCGCTGGGTACAGCGCCTGGCACGCTTCACTGTTTCTCGTGAAGAGAGTGGACCCGAAGTTTCCAGCGACACCCCAGAAAGCTGTTAAAAACTGATCGGGTTGACACAACTTCGCCGGTCACGATTCAAGCCCATCTCCACAAATTGAGAAGACACACTCTCATGTCTTAGTAGCTTGGGATGTTTGCTCTCACACATATTCCCAGGGCCCACAAGTACACGCCCCAACGGCACCCCCGGGTCGCCACTTGTCGCCAAATCCAGGAAACCTCTAATCAAAGGAACAAAAGTAAAAAGTTTCGGTGAGCCGCGTCTTGGGGGCGGGGCGGAGTGGGGTGCTACCTCTCTAACGGTCTCCCGAGCATCTCTGGGCAGGGGCTGGGATAAGGTTCCACCGCCTCCGGCGACTGGGCAGCCGCCGCCAATTCTCAGCTTCACCTCACACACACCTCCAGCCCAGGAGCCCCGACACTCCCCACCCCACTCCAGACTTGCTCTTTTCTTCAGCCCAGGGCTAAGTTTTTCTCAGCAGTAACGGTGATGCTGAACTTTTTCTTGATGACCTTTTCCAGCTTCTAATTAAAGGGGAAGGAGAATCTGTGTTAGCCATTGTATTCAAGAGTTTGTCCACCATCTCCTAATGTATCTTGATTCACACAGCCCCCCATCACACACACACACAAACTGAGCCTATACGTTGAGTTATTGTCAACATGAATTCTAGCAGTTACCCTTTCTAACCAGGTTTCTGGGTCTCCCTCACTTAGATTCAGAAGCAGTGGCCACAGGCTGCTTAGCTAGGAATTAAAGGTGGCCGACATTTGCCACCTGTAGCAAAGATGTGAGCTGGGGTAGTGACTGGGGAAGGCCCTCATTCTCCTGTCTCTGCACAAGACCTTTCAGGGTTGAATGAGAAGTCCGGTTTTGTTCAGCATCCTTCCTCCCCCTGGATCCTCTTGGATTTATTTCACCCTCTTGGTCTGATGGTTTCCTTTTGCTTCTTCTCCTGCCCAAACCTGAAGTTTATCCTGAGACATCCCTTGACCTCTCCCTCTCCTTCTAAAAGCTCTCTGGAACAGCTTTCCTGTCCTCTCATCCCTGACCCTTCACAGAGAATCCAACTACAGTAAGTCAGAACCCCGAGCAGAACTCTGGATGTGCCAGTCCCCCAGGTGGATTGAGAGAATGTGCAGACAATCATGAGATTCAGACCCCCACCCCTAACTAGATCTACGCCTTAGTCAGTGAACTCTTGGAGACTTCCACATGGGTTAGTGTTTGTTCCTCAGTGGTATCTACACTTCGCTGCAGGTAGCAAATGCATTCCGGTATCCAACCCTGTACGGTTGCCTTGGAGGTGCCTCTCTTGATCTCATGAAGAAAGGAAGGAAGGAAAGAAAAAGAAAGAAGGAAAAAAGAAGAAAGGAAGAAAAAGAAGAAGGAAGGAAGGAAGGGAGGGAGAGCGGGAAAGGAGAGGCCCCAGTAGAAAGCAATACTGGGAGAGCTCTGGGAGGCCTCCAGCTGAAAAGGCTTGAGAATGAGAGGCTCCCGGCTCCCAAGGCAACTCTGGTGGGGGGAGGGCAGGAGGAGACGTGTGAGAAAAGTGACACATCCTAAAGCACACCCCAGGAGAGCTGGGGATCTAGGAAGGACTCAAAATGTATTTCTAATTACTTTTCATGCTCCCAGGAAAGAGGCTCC
The DNA here is from genome assembly GCF_949987535.1 of Balaenoptera acutorostrata. NCBI lineage: Eukaryota > Metazoa > Chordata > Mammalia > Artiodactyla > Balaenopteridae > Balaenoptera > Balaenoptera acutorostrata. Next base: position 118,965,428 of record NC_080085.1, read on the forward strand.
TTTTAAGTTCTATTTTAAAAGCTGGTTATTGTTCTGAGTCATAGTCTACACTCTGAAAGCGCTGTTTATACATTTTAACTTTTTGTATGGGGTAGAAGGATGGTAAATGCTATCAATATACTTTTCTGGCAAAATCTGTAGAAAATCAAAACTTGGCAACTTCTTCAATAATAGTTTTCTCATTATAAGAACTGATTAAGAGTAGCAAAGACATTGATTTGCAAAAAAAATTAAGAATCTAGATTCTTTATAAGAAATGAGGAAACTCTCATTCATGTCTTGTTTCTGTTTAATGTATCTCTCAGGTAGCTGAGGCTCCAAATGTGCAAATGTGAATTATGCAGACATGACTGCAGAGCAGACATCCAGTCAGCAGAGGGCAGACTCGTCACTGTCAAACCCTATTTCCAGATTTGGAGGTGACAATGGTAGGTAGGGGCCAGAATGGTGGATATAATCCCGTTGGAATGGGGCTCCAGTGGAGATCTAGAAAATGAGAATAAATGTCTATTTCTTGAAAGTAAAAACAAAGAGAGCAAGAGAGGACATGTTGGTAAGTTTTATACCCAAAGAGAGTTCAAAAAGTAAAAGTATCTCAGGACTGGAAAAACAGACCTTGAAAATCTTGATTTGACCGCTTTGAGGTTGAGTTCAGAGTATCCACCGAGTAAAGACCTGATGTTTGCTGTATGCCCATGATACCTGGAAACACTTACGCCTTCTCAAAACCACGAAGCAGCTGGAAATGCTGTAAAGATCACTGAATATGACATTGAAAGCCCTTGGTCCTTGTACCTTCCAGTGAGTTCTTAGTCAAGTCACTTCCCCTCTCTGCGTTTCAGTTTCTTCATCTGTAATAGGAGTAGATCACCTCTAAGGTCCCTTCTTGCTCTAACAGGATGGGATCCTGGGAACAAAATGAAATCTGAGCCCACTTAGAATTTAATCCTCATATTCTAGGATCCTCAAACCCTGGTTTCGAAAAGATGGTAACACGCAGGCAGGGATGAAGGTAGCAAGCAATGCTGACCACTTTGTGATGCTAACTTTTTGCGTTATCCAGCTTGAGAGCTGTTCTGAGAACGACACTTTAGCTTGTGTGCTAGAAACAGTGGAAACAAAGATGCCCTCAGGCTGATGGACCCAGACAGCAAATGAGTTGTAAGTAGAAATTCTTGAGGGAAAAAAAAAAAAGCCCTGAGACTGGGGCACTGTCCACCAGGGGAAGGCTGAGGTTTCGGGGTCAGGCCAGAATGCTAAAGTTTGAGTGGACCCTTAACATTCTCCTGGCCTCGGTCTAGTGACCTTGGGGAACCCTCAGATTCAAGAAGGCCACTGTCATGTCCGTTGACAGATTTGTGTTCCTCAGGCCTTTTCAACCCACAGTGAAGTTTTGGTTTTCCTCTGGTGAGCAGTTTTTACACTGATGGGAATACCTGAAGCAGTTGCTTGAATTGGACTTTCTTGTTTCTGTCTAGAGTGTATAGTAGATTGGTTAACACAAAGAGCAGGGCCACCGCTGATTTTGTTATTCCACTCTTAATTGGCATGAAGCTTCTAAAACTGACAACAACAAAGCCATTGCAGCTGTGGATGTGCACTTGTTCACTGGCTGAGTAGCTCAGAACGTGTCGTGAATAGGAAAAATCATGACATCCTTGAAGGCCTAAAGTCGACTGTGTTCTGGAACCTGCCTTCCTCTGTCGCCTCCACCTCACTTCCCAGCTTTATGTGGCCAAGCTGTGGGCTCATAGACTCTGAAGCTCCAGATAGACTAGTCTGGCATTCAGCAAAGTTAAGTGTTTGGGAGCAAGTGCTGACACTCGCCTTAGGCCTGCCCAGTCCAGTACTGTGGTCACTAGCACATGGGCACTTGAAATGTGGCTAGGCCAAACTGAGGTGTGCTGTAAGTGGAAAATGCACACTAGAGTTTAAAGACTTGGTACAAAAAAATGCTAAATATCTCAGTAATAATTTTCATATTTTACATGTGGAAATAATACTGGATTCAATATAATATATTATTAAAACAATTTCAACTGTTTTTCTTTTCACTTTTTAAATAGGTCTACCAGAAAATAAAAATTACACAATTACACAAATGGTTCACAATTGTGCCTCAGATTCTGACTCTGTTGGGTAGCACTCCCTAGGCAGTTGGGAAAGGGCTCCTAAACACCTACTCTGTGCCCAGCACTAGAACAGACCATATTTTCTTGCTGATGTATCTCCAGAGTCAAGTACAGTGCCTGACAGATAGTAGGGGCTTACACTTGCATGAATGCCCCCTCCAATACTCCAGACCTAGAAAACACTGACTTTGGAAGAGACAGCCAGGAAGGAGACGCTTTCCCCCAGGCAGCTCCACCCTGCTGTTGCATGCTTGTGAGTAAAAAGAGCTTGGGAAATTGCAGGAGACCTTAGTTCAAGATTCAGCTCAGCAAGTCACTCACTCACTGTGTGACCTTGAGCAAGTCACTTGTCTCCTAACCTCCTTCCCTTCCTCGGTGTAGTAAGAAGGTTGTGCCACATAGATATCCTAGGTGCCTTCCAGGGCTGATATTCTGGCTCTTTGAACAGGGAGGGGCAGAGAAACCTTTACCCACTCACAATCACCACGCCTCTCTCAAGTTCCCTTTGGGCTCCCTCTTGCTTGCTTTGCTTTTCCTCGTTTCCTCTTCACCTTTGTCCATTACACTCTGTGCTCTTGATCTCTCTCTCCCCCCATCCCCCCAAGCAATGCTGGTACTGTCTTTCTCCTGCTTTTGTATTGTTCTGCGTCTCCAGTTGCTGGGGATGGAAAACGAGGACGGAAAAGAAAACCTTTCCCATCCCGGAAGTGACGGCAGAGCAGGTTTTGGAGGGAGGGGGACTCCTCGTCCACCTTTACTTTTAGCACTCTGGCAGCGGTAAGGGACAGTACTGGCAAACAAGAGGCCCAAGATTTAGAGCAGTCAGGAGCTAGAGCAAGATTCCAGCCCAGACTTTTCAAGGAGGCCGTCACAATCTCAGCTCCTCTTGCTGGCACTTGCTAACCTGCTGGCGCTCTTAAAGTTTCCCCTAAAGTTAGGGATTCTACAGCGCCAGTTTGAAGCATTTGCTCATCTAGCTGTTGAATGGGAACAAAAAGCTTCTAGGTCATAAACCCAAATGCCTTCTCAGGGGTCAGGTAGGGAGCATCAGTGGGTAGGGTGGGTGAGTGGGAGACAATAAGGAATGGTGGGAGCCATGGCAAACCAGAGAGGGCTTGTTCTGGCTAAAGGCATTCAAAGTCTTCTTCCTTTTGATTTTTTAAATGCTGTGGTGATGAAGCAAAACACAACTCTAGCCTGAATTTGGCTCATATCCAATGTACTTCAAAGTTTGCCAGCCTGCCTAGCTTATCTATTGTCTAGGTTTTGGCTCGATTCTTTCTAGATATTTTTTAGGATGGTGGATGACATACTAAGACAAATAACTTTAGAATTCGTAGTCTATATTTAAAGTGTAATTTCCAATGAGCATATGCAAACCTTCCCTTCCTTCCCCTACTCTTTCGTCCTAGAAGCAATACTCATCTCTACCCTGGGGTCCTCCGTTGCTTTCAAGCGTTGCTTGAACATTAGTTATGTTTCAACTTCAAAGCAAAGCAAAGTGTCTTTTTGCGATTTGCATGCTTTGAGATATGATTATATATTTTCAGCAGATTTCTCCAAATACTTAAAATACTAGTACTTATATACACATAAGCTGAAGTTCTTGATAACTTGGCATTTCTTCTAATGGGAAGAGTTACTCTGAAACTGTCCAGGCTGTCATGGAGGTGGAAGGGTCTCAGAGCACATCCTGCCAAGGCCACATCTGCCTCGCTAATGCATCTTTCTACCTACTGAGGGGAAAGATGCCTTCACACCCAAATGACCTAAATACACAGAGTCATCACTCCTCTGTCATCCTGCATTGTCACCCCAGGAGACAACGGGCACTCTAAAGACAGGACCTGTGTCTAAGCCATCCTGTAGCCCCAGCACCCAAGTCTGGCACTCAGAGTTTATTGAACTGAACTGTCCTTCTGGACTGTTATGGAACCGAACTGGCTCCTTCCCTAAATATGCTTTTTCCCTGTTCATTTATTTATTTAGCACACATCCATTGCAAATATGTTTTCTGCTATGAAAATGGAAGGAGCAAATGTTTAAGCAGATTCTTTCCCTTGTAACCTTTTCAAAGAAAGGCATACATCCTGAGTATCATTTGTTGAGTGCCAGCCGCTCTTCTAGGTACTGAGGACGCACTGGTGAAATGACAGTCCCCACTGTCACAGAGCTCAGGACTGACAGTGGCAAAGGCTGGGCTTTAGTGGAGCTCAGGCATCACTTCTTGGAGGAAGCCTCCATGGCTCTTCATCCTCCTCCCTTGTGCCTCTTTTGTAATTTGCGTGCCCCTCGCCACAGACCTTGTTGTTCCATGTTTTAGTTGGCTGTCTGCTTAAAAGTTCTCCCAATCTGGACTCTCAGCTGCTCACATCTGGAGACTTGGGTTCCATCATTGCTGCATCCCCAGGGCATAACTCGGCTCCTGCTGTAGAAGTGGCACACAATCAAAGTGTGCTGACTTAGTGGATGAAGAATTGACAATTCTATACAGAGTTTGAAAATGACCAATGAGACTTAAGGATATTGGAGTCAGAACAATTTGTCGTTGAGGTCGAACACAAAGTAGTGAGTGGGTTACTAGAAGACAAAAGAAAGAGCATCTTGGCTCTGGGGTGATGGAAGTTCCATGCTGGAATCTGCTCTCACTGCATTCATCTGAGCATTCCGTTTCAGAGTGACATGAAACACTGTAACATTGTAGTTCAGTGGAAGACCACTGGATTTTGGAGGAGATGTTAATTTGAAGCAGAAATTTAAGAATATCCTTGGAGTCTATTTCTTTCACCCTTCCTGCTACATATATAGAGAAAGACACTAAGTCTATAATCCATATCCAGATCGATATCTCTATCTTTCTATCTTCAATTTTCTTTTGCTCTTCGGATTTAAAAATGCTTTTGAAGCCGAAGAAGAATAATGTGGGGAAACTAAACCATATGACGTTAGCATGTGGGAAGTGGGAGTGAGTGCCTTCAAAACATGTATTTTGGGGGTTCCCTGGTGGCGCAGTGGTTGAGAATCTGCCTGATAATGCAGGGGACACGGGTTCGAGCCCTGGTCTGGGAAGATCCCACATGCCGCAGAGCGACTGGGCCCGTGAGCCACAACTACTGAGCCTGCGCGTCTGGAGCCTGTGCTCCGCAACAGGAGAGGCCGCGATAGTGAGAGGCCCGTGCACCGCGATGAAGAGTGGCCCCACTTGCCGCGACTAGAGAAAGCCCTCGCACAGAAACGAAGACCCAACACAGCCATAAATAAATAAATAAATAAAATTTTAAAGTCCACTGTTTCAAATGTTTCTTAAAAAACAAACAAACAAAAAAAACATGTATTGTGCTTCCTGGATTTGAATTTTTTCTTCTTTCTTTCTTTCTTTCTTTCTTTCTTTCTTTCTCTCTCTCTCTCTCTCCCTCCCTCCCTTCTTTCTTTCTTTCTTTCAAAATTGTGTGAAGCTTTTTTACTTAAAGGTAATTGTTGGGGAATTGAGCATTATGTTTCCAGTTGTACTGATATAAAATATCCAGCCATTTAGATTCCTGTGTTGCAATTCCTTTTTCTATAGCTTTTCTGAATTCTTTTCTATCCCTGTCTCTGCCCATTGCACCTCTGTATTTTCTAGAATAGCACCCTCTTAACCTCAAATACAAAACACCATCAGAGACACTTTGGAAAGTCTCTTACACTGGGACAGTGTTTGAAGCATGTCCTTTTTTCCCCTAACATTTCCTGGGGAATTGTTTTAAACTAAATGCACCCTCATCTTCCAGCCTTTCATACGTCAGCTCTTTCCTTGTTATCATTCACTTAATAAGCTTCCAAAGACTGATGATTTCACCTGGGCGATGCCAAATGTCCTGTAAAATACTTCCTGTTTTCTTTCCTACATGTATCCCTTTGAGTCTGTGTTTTTCCGTAGCCCTTAACTTTGGGCTTAGGCAGATTGCAGTCAGCATCTGCACCTCCTAAAATGCCCCAGCGCCTGCATTCTGCTGCTCTGGTGCTGGGTCATCTTGATACCCATGGTCCCCACCTGTCTCCCCTGCGTGTCTCTTGCACACAAGCATAGAGCCCTCACTGGCTTCCAGTCAGAGCACTGTATGGAAAAAGGAGCCCTTTGAGTTGAGGGTCGGGGCCTTAGTGGGGAAGCTCCCTCTTCAGTGATCACAACGCACCTCAGTAAGCATTCTTTTCTGCCCCATTTTCTCCAGAGAGGAGGCTTGGGGTCTGTCATGTTGGAGGGCTGCTGAGAATGGTATAGCTTCCTTCCAGACCTGCCCCATGATTCTCCTAGACATTTCAACCCAGCCATGTGTTTGTTCCCAGTTGACTGAGTTCCTGTCATCTGAGGAATACGTTTAAAGTGGTTCAAGTCTGAAGTGTAGTGGTTGGCTTGACCCCGGCTGACAGGGCTGCTCGTGTTATCAGCAATTAGAAGAGCTCCCAGCCATTCATCTGTCTCCTTGTCTCTTTTCCCTTCCCTATAACCTTCTCGGCTAGGGGAAAGAGACAGCGTAATCACTTTTCCTGTCTGACCTCGACCAGGGAAAAGCTAAAAGAGAATCAGTTAGTTCTAGGAGATGAGAGGGTGTGTGTGTGTGTGTGTCTGTGTGGTGGGTAGGGAGGAGGGAATACAAATCAATCTAAGATTTTCTGGCCCCGTATTTTCATTTAAACATTTGAAAGGAAAAAATCTGAAGAATTAGTCATCCAGTTGCCAGTCGGAGATCTACAGCCAAGGCGAAAACACCTGCTCTGTGTCCAGCTCTGTTCCTGGTAGAGGAGGAGACTTAGAGGACGAAGTCCTTGCCCTCAGGTTATGGCCCATCTTTCTTCGGCTCTTTGAGGACTTGGAAGAGCAGTCTATACTTGAGGCCTCTGCTTCTTTCCTTCAACCCATGTCTCAGGTTGGGTTCTCTGGGAAGCAGAGTCTGAGACAGAGTTAGAATGCAGGATATTTATGAATGAGTTCCCTTGGGATTAACATCTGTGGAAGGGAAGGAGAGGAGGCGGGCTTAGGCCGAGGGAAAAGATGGGCCGTGATGCAGGCCCAGTGATTGCTCAGCCAACCTCACAGGGCTCTCCAGATGGAGGTGGTCCTTCAGAGTTGCCCTGAGCTAGACTGAGATGGCTGGGGCTTTATGCTCCCACATAAATCAGTCATTAGATGCGTGCCACCCTGAAAAGAAGTGTGACCTTTAGGTGAGGGGTCTCTCTGAAGCTGAGGCCATCTCTGAAGGGGCTGGCTGCTGAAGACCCTGTGCAGATACTACTCCCAGCAGCTGAGCAACAGATTTTGCATTGAAGGGAGATCTGGGTGGTACATCACAGTGGCTACCACAACCCACTGTAAGGTGGCTTTTCAGAAGCCAACTAAATCCCTCTTGCCAAGGTTAGCAATGAACCCCTCATTAGAAAGCTTAACAGACTTGCCCTGGTCCTCTTCTTACATGAATTTTCCGAGCACTTGGCACTGTTGATCAACTTCTCTGGCTTCGAAACCTCCCTTCACTTCTGCTGTAGTTCACTTTTACTTTTCTGAAACTCCTTCAAAGTCATCACTCTACTTTCCTCAGTGAACCATTCAATTATAGGTGCTGTCCCCGCCCCCTTGTTGCATCCTAGCTCCTTCTCCCTCTCTCTCTCTCTTTTTTTTTTTTTTTTTTTGGCTACACCGCACAGCTTCTGGGATCTTAGTTCCCTGACCAGGGGTCGAAGCCGCACCCTTGGCAGTGAAAGCTCAGAGTCTTAACCACTGGACCGCCAGGGAATTCCCTCTCCTTCTTTCTTTTCTGTGTTCTTTTTCCCTCTGGATGATCTATCCCATCCACCTCCAAATGCCAAGCTACACCTCTTTTCTGAGCTCCAGGTGTATTTCCAGCTGACCACTAGATATCCACAACATAAGTGTCCTGCTGTCGCAAATTCAGCCTGTCTGTATCAGTCAGCTTGGGCTACCATAACAGAATCCCACAGGCTGGGTGGCTCAAGCAACAGAAATTTATTTCCTCACAGCTCTGGAGACTGGAATTATAAGATCAAGGTGCCACTAGGGTTGGTGTCTGATGAGAGCTCTCTCACTTTGAGTTGAAGATTCCCACTTTCTTGCTGTGTCCTCACATGGCTTTTTCTCTGTGCACAGATGAAGAGAGAGAGAGATCTCTAGTATCTCTTCCTCTTCTAATAAGGACACCAGCCCTATCTGAATAGGGCCCCACCCATATGACCTCATTTAACCTTAATTACCTCCCTAAAGGCCCTATCTCCAAATATGGTCACATTGGGGAATAGGGCTTCAACATATAAATTTTGTTTTGCAGGAGGCGGGGGACACAATTCAGTCCAAAAAACTGTCCTAAAATGAACTCTTTATTCTATTTATCCTATCACTGTCCCTCATACTTGCCCTTACCCTCTCTTCCCTTCTCAGTAAATCACACCACCCAGTGGCTTAAGCCAGAAACTTGAGAATCGTCATTGCCTTTCCTTTTCCCTCACCTTCTACATCTAAGCTGCAGTATTTATGTATTGCTGTGTAACAAATTATCCCTAAACTTAGCATCTTAATACAATAAACACTTGTTATCTCACTCAGTTTCTGTGGGTGATAAATCTAAGAACAGCTTAACTGGGTGATTCTGGCTCAGAGTCTCTCATGAGGTTGCAGTCAAAATGTTGGCTGAGGATGTAGTCATCTGAAGGCTTGATTAGAGCTGCAGGATCAGTATTAAAAATTGCTCACTTACGTGGCCATTGGCAGGAGACCTCACTTCCTCATTGGCTACTGGCAAAAAGTACTCATTCCTCAATAGATGGGCTTCTCCACTGGGCTGCTTGAGTGACCTCATGACATGACAGCTAGCTTCCCCAGAGTGAGTGATCCAAGAGAGCAAGGAGGAGACCAAATGTCTTTTATAACCTAGTCTCAGAAGCTATACACCCTCACTTCTACCATGTTCTATTCAATAGAGACAAGTTACTGAATACACACTAAAAGAGAGGACAACTAAAGTCCTTTTGAAAGGAGGCGTATCAGATAATTTATGGACATATCTTAAAATCTCCTAAACGTCTCATACCCACCCAACTTCCATGCATTCTTAGACTGTTATACTGGCCTCCTGAATTGTCTCCTTGCTTTTAATTTTTCTAAAACCCAGATATAATCATGTGAACCCCAGTGGCTCCCTGGAACCTGCAGAATAAAGCCCACATTCATTAGCATGACATTCAAGTCTCTCCATAATTTTGCTAGAAACTTTTAAAAATTTAACTTCATTTTTTTTAAACTTCATTCTTTATTCTTAGTACCTCCCTCTGAACAATCCATTCATACCTCCATGCTTTCGATCATTTTTTACTCTCTCTCTGCCTGGAATTTCTGTGGTTGTTCTAAATTGTTCATCTTCCATGTATCTACACCTTCTGCCATGTAACTCTGCAGTTCCTCTAGAGGCAGAATATACTTCTCACCCTTCAGCTTTGGACTCAGCTATGTGACTTACTTTGACCACTAGTTATGTTAGTAGCTGTGATGTAAGCAAGGGCTTGAATGTGCTTGAGTAGTTGGACTTGCTCTCTTGCACTTCTGCCATGGCCATGAGAAGAGCTTTCGTTGGGCTGCTACTGCCCTTTCAGCCTGGGCTCCAGAAGGAACACACACACACACACACAACCCCTGCATATTGGAGCCAAGCCCCAGTGGAGCCCAGCCTAGAGCAGCTGATCTCCAGGCAACCTATGGTTGTATGAGTAGGAATAAATGATTGCTGTTTAAAGCCACTTAGTTTTGGGGTGGTTTGCTACACAGCATATGATCATGGCCATAGCTGACTAATCTACTCTTCCTTATTTTCTTTGCTTGCCAAAATCCTACTCAACCTTCAAACTCCAGCTCAGATGACACCTCCTCTATGAAGCCTTCCCAAGTTTTCACAATGAAAATGAATTACTCCCTCCTCTGAAATCTCATGTTTTATGTGCATTTTATTATAGTAACTTTTTTTGCTTTGTATTTTCAATTTCCTAATGGATTTGTAAGCTTGTTGAAAGCAGAATTCATATTTTGTCCTTATGTGATCCTCTGAACACTGGACACGTAGTAGGCACCCAATAAATGTTCAATGACTAGATAAATGAATGAAATCAGCAGATAACTTACTACTAGATTGGGTATTATAAAACATAAGCATCATAAGTTTTCAGAGAGTAAATCACAAAGGACCAGGATACTCCAGAGTTAATAAGGTCTAGTAGCTTCTATTGTCTAGTAGCTTCTATTGTCTAGTAGCTTCTCAATAAAGGTTTTATTTGTCATTAGTCATTGGTTACAAGGAACAGATACTCACCCAACCTAGTTCCCAAAAAAAGGAGAGTTTATTGAAACTAAATGACACAGGGGATTGTCACAGAACTCAGGGTCAGTAAACAAAGTAAGCCAGGCCTCATAGGGGCCGCAAAGGCATCGGGAATTGACACTACGTGGGACCACCCAGTCTCTCTCCCATGGCATCTCTGATCTACTCTTCTCTCTCATCGCAGACCTGCTTTCTCAATTCACTCAACCGCTTGCATATGGAGCTTCATGATCATCCTCAAACGGCTGTTGCCCATAGCGAAACAGCTCAGTGTCCTGGGACCTCAATTCCAGATTCCCAGGAAGAGGACTGAATTGGTCCAGCTTGAATTAGGTGGGCTCAGTCAGCTGAGAGCAGGATGCATGGGTTAACTTGGGCAGCTTAGGCTCATCTCTTCGGCAGGGATTATGGATGGGAAGCAGTTCTCAGAGAAAGAGTGTGTGGGGAGGCAGGCACTTCAGACTTACCTACTAAATGTTTACTGCATCAGAAAGTCATGAATATGTCTTAGAGGAGCTTTTTATTTTATGGGCCTACTCAGTCAGTAGCCTTAAAGTTCAAGATCATCAGAACTTGTATGAGCTAGAGAAGGAGAATCTCCTTGGCCTGTGACTATCACTCTTGCATGACACTCACAATAGTCTGGCCTTTGGAAAGAGCTTAGCACAGTGCCTAGCATATAATAACGCACTCAATAAACGTTAGCTATTGTTATTTGTAGTTGTTGCCAAGAGGCTGCATTACTGAAGTTTTGAATCTGTAGGCTCCTAGATGTGAAGATCTTCCTACAGAATCTTCAGGCCCTAAGAACTCAGGATGGAACAGGAGACTGAAAGGAAACAAACAGCTAACCTTATTTACCAACTATTTGGGAGAAAGGGCAGTCTCAGATGTCATAGTTAAGCATAGTTGAAAAACACAGGGATCAAGTATGTAAATGAGGCTGTATACAGTACATATTACTTCTTAAGAGATACTTGGGGCAAACAGCCCTTCCCTGGGGTGAGCACAGTGATCTCAGCCCTCAGCCAGCTGAGTGAAGCCAGAGAGATGGGAATGCAACTGCTCAGGAGTCATGCTGTTGAGTCATGAGGATGTTTTAAAGGAGAGGAAGTGTTTCAATAAGTGGTGTTGGGAAAACTGGAGAGCTACATGCAAAAGAATCAATTTGGACTACTTTCTCACACTATATACAAAAATAAACTCAAAATGGATTAAAGACATAAGTGTAAGACCTGAAACCATAAAACTCCTAGAAGAAAACATAGGCAAGATGCTCTTTGACATCAGTCTTAGCAATATTTTTTGGATCTGTTTCCTCAGGCAAAGGATACAAAGGGCTGGTTAGAGGGGGAGACTTTGCTATTTGAGCAAGGTGCTCTGGGCTTAGAAAAGACAAGGTGTTGGGCTGGCACTTCTAAGCTCCATTCAAGCTGGCCTTGGGTCTGTCACATTCACCAGTATGTTCTGAGAGCCTAGCACAGTACCTGCCACACAGTACTGATTCAAGACTTAACTTGAGCTAGCTAGAAGTCATTCATTCATTCATGTATTCATTTCTTTTCTCATTCATTCATTCTTTTGTCCATTCATTCAGGAATGCATGCCTTATAGGTTTTCTCAACCTCAGCACCATTGTTATTTTGAGCCAGATAATTCTTTGTTGTGGGAGGCTGTCCTGTGAATTGTAGGAAGTTTAGGGGATCCCTGGCCTCTACACACTAGATACCAGTAGCTGACCTCTCCTAGTTGTGACACCAAATGTGTCTCCAGATGTTGCCAAATGTCCCCCGGGTGGGGGCGAGGGGCAAAGTCATCTCTGGTTGAGAACACTTGTACCAGAATCCAGGAATTTCACTATGATCCCCCAAGAATGGTGGTTTCAATCTGAAATCAAGAAGTGTGCCTCTAGCCATGGAAAAGTTCAGCTTTTCCATGGCTAGAGGGAGCTGAGAAAAGTAATTCAGTCTTGGACTGGGAGTGTATACAGTGTGCAAGTGAGGAGAAAATGGCAAGAAAGGTCTCAAAGCAAGGATGTTCAAGCTTTCTTGCCCCTGTGCCTTTCTAAAACTATTTTGAAAAAATAAGAATTCCTCACACGCATTTTATTTTTATTTATTTATTCTTTAGGCTATTGGGGTATGAAGCACAATATCCTTTTTTTCCCACATTTTCCCAGCTTTACTGTACTATTATTGACATATAACCTATTAAGTTTAAAGTGTACAATGTGATGGTTTGAAACATAAATATATTGGAAAATAATTACCACAATAATGTTAGTTAATGCCTCCATCCCCTCACATAATTAGAATTTTTTGTGGTGATAAAATTTAAGATCTACTCTTTTAACAACTTTCAAGTATCAATATATAATACAGTATTGTTAATTATCATCACTGTGTTTTACATTAGATTCCCAGAACTTATTCATCTTATAGGTGGACGTTTGTATCCTTTGACCAACACCACCCCATTTCCCCCACCCCCAGCCCCTGGCAACCACCGTTCTTTATTTCTGTGAGTTTGGCATTTTTAGATTCCACATATAAGTGAGAACATACCAAATTATTTTTCTCTGTCTGGCTTATCTCACTTAGCATAATGCCCTCAAGATCCATCCATGTTACCACAGAGTGTGTGTGCGTGTGTATGTGTGTGTGTATGTGTGTGTGTGTATGTGTGTGTGTGTGTGTGTGTGTGTGTATTAATATATATATAGCTTCCATATCTTGGCTGTTGTAAATAATGCTTCAATGAACATGAAGGTGCAGATATCTCTTCAAGGTAGTGTTTTTTTTCTTTTCCATTATAGTTTATTACAAGACACTGAATATAGTTCCCTGTGCTATATAGTAGGACCTTGTTGTTTATTTTATATGTAGTAGTTTGTGTCTGCTAATCCCAAACTCCTAATTTGTCCCTCCCTCCTTTCCCTTTTTATAACCAAAAGTTTGTTTTCTATGTCTGTGAGTCTGCTTCTGTTTTGTAAATAAGTTCATTTATTCCACATATAAGTGATATCATATCATATTTGTCTTTGTCTGACTTACTTCACTTAGTATGATAATCTCTAGGTCAATCTATGTTGCTACAAATGGCATTATTTCATTCTTCTTTTATGGCTGAGTAATATTCCATTGTATATATTGCCACATCTTCTTTATCCATTCATCTGTCAACGGACATTTAGGTTGTTTCCATGTCTTGGCTATTGTAAATACTGCTGCAATGAACATTGGGGTGCACGTATCATTTCAAGTTATGGTTTTCTTCTGATATACACCCAGGAGTGGAGTTGCTGGGTCATATGGTAGTTCTATTTTTAGTTTTTTGAGGAACCTCCTTACTGTTCTCCATAGTGGCTGCACCAATCTACATTCCCACCAACAGTGTAGGAGGGTTCCCTTTCTCCATACCTTCTTCAGCATTTATTATATGTAGACTTCTTTATGATGGCCATTCTGACTGGTGTGAGGTGATACCTCATTGTAGTTTTGATTTGCATTTTTCTAATAATTAGTGATGTTGAGCATCTTTTCATGTGTCTATTGGCCATCTGTATGTCTTCTTTGGACAAATGTCTATTTAGGTCTTCTGCCCATTTTTTGATTGGGTTGTTTGATTGTTTTGGTTATTGAGCTGTATGAGCTGTTTGTATATTTTGGAAATTAATCCCTTGTCAGTCACATCATTTGCAAATATTTTCTCCTAGTCCATAGGTTGTCTTTTTGTTTTGTTCATGGTGTCTTTTGCTGTGCAAAAGCTTATAAGTTTGATTAGGTCCCATTTGTTTATTTTTGCTTTTATTTCTATTGCCTTGGGAAACTGACCTAAGAAAACATTGCTATGATTTATGTCAGAGAATGTTTTGCCTATGTTTTCTTCTAGGAGTCTTACAGTGTCCTGTCTTATATTTAAGTCTTTAAGCCATTTTGAGTTATTTTTGTGTGTGGTGAGAAGGTGTGTTCTAGCTTCACTGATTTACATGAGGCTCTCCAGCTTTCCCAACACCACTTGCTGAAGAGACTGTCTTTTCTCCATTGTATATTCTTGCCTCCTTTGTTGAAAATTAATTGACATAGGTGTGTGGGTTTATTTCTGGGCTCTCTATTCTGTCCCATTGATCCATATGTCTGTTTCAAGATACTGTTTTTATTTACTTCAGATATATACCCAGAAGTGGGATTGCTGGATCATGTGGTAATTCTATTTTTAATTTTTTGAGGAACCTTCATACTGTTCTCCATAGTGACTGCATCAATTTACATTCCCGCCAGCAGTGCATAAGGGTTCCCTTCTCTCCACAGTCTTGTCATCAACTATTGATGAGGCTTTTCTGCGAAATTAGTTCATGTACCTGAGATAACTATTATTTAATGCTAAAATGAGACAGGAATCAACATTGTTTTTATTTCTATTTTTCATTGTTATAGGTGTAAGTTCAAAGCAACTTTATTCACATAAGTAAGCATATTAGATTAGGAGGAGTGAAGTTTTGTCCAATGTCAGCTGATTTTTTAAACCTCTTTTCATGTTACATGCCCCCCAAATTACATAATAATTATCACTGAAAACTTTTAAAATTGTGGCAAAATATACATCACGAAATTTACCATTTCAACCATTTAAAGTGTACAGTTAAATGGCATTAAAGTGTATTCACATTGTTGAGCAACCATCACCACCATCCATTTCCAGAACTTTTCCATCTTCCCCAACTGAAACTCTGTAAGCACTAAACACTGACTCCCCAATCCCTCCTGCCCCTGGCAACTACCATTCTAGTTTCTGTCTCTATGAATTTGAGTACTGTAAGCACCTCAGGTAAGTGGAACCATACGATATTTTTCATTTTTATCTGGCTTATTTCACTTAGCATAGCGTCTTCAAGTTTCATCCATGTTGTATCCTGTGTCAGAATTTCTTTCCTTTTAAAGGCTGAATAATATTCCATTGTATGAATAGACCACATTTGTTTATCCATTCATTTATCAGTGGACAGTTGGGTTGCTCCTATCTTTTGGCTATTGTGAATAATGAGTATACACATATATGTTTGAGTCCTGCTTTGGGTTCTTTGGGGTTTATACCCAGAAGAGGAATTACTGGATCATATGGTAATTCTATTTTTACTTTTTTGAGGACCTGTCATACTGTTTTCCACAGTGGCTGCACTATTTTACATTTCCACCAGCAATGCACAAGAGTTCCATTGAAAAATCTGTTTAATGATCAGTCAGCTGACAATACAAGTAGGCCCTTCTTCAATTTTGTTAAAAGCGAAGAATTGGATACCACCTACTTGAAAAGAGACTTGTTAGCCAGTATTGATTAGAGTCATCCACTTTTTAAACACTGGCACAGTATTTCAAATTGCCTCCTTGTTTGTTTTCCCAGAGGTGTTTACATTCCTGGGTCAATGCACCATAGTGAGAGTTAGGATGGGTAAAAGTTAGCTTTTCTTTGGTGAACTGAGAGAAGGTTTGTGGTAAAAAGAGGTAGAAATGTAAAACTGGCTTGCTGCCTCCACCACTGACACTTTCTCAAGCAGATAGGTTTTAGGAAAAAGTACATAGTGAAATTGAGGATCTGGAACTTGGTTTCCTTAAAACTTCATGGGGAGTCTTCATGTACTCCCAAGGAAAATACAGACCCCAGTCTGAAGACCAATGGAATCTCTTAAAGAAAGGGCAAGTCTAACTGGAAGAACTTGGAGAGACTGAGTAATGTCCTAACTCAGTGCTTCATAAACTGCACTGTGCATCAGAATCACCTGGGTGGGAGGGCTTGTTAAGACACAGATTGTTGAGCCCCGCCAATGGAGTTTCCCGCTCAGTAGGTCTAGGTTGGGGCCCGAGAATTTGCATCACTCATAAGCTCCTGGTGATGCGGGTGCTGGTCCTGGCACCACACTGAGAACCACTGCTCTAAGGTCAACCACGTGAATCTTGGGAGTCCGTGCATTTACCTCTGTAACTGACTGATTCTTGCCTAGAGATTCTCCCACACTGTAGCAAATGAGTTTATGCACTTAATTGATGGCTGCACTGTTTGGACACTGCAGGGGAGAAATTCAGCCTGTTATATTCCTTGTTGCTTTGTATTATATCTCCATCCCCCACTGAAAGGTTTTTCTAAGGAGGAATTAGGTCTTACCTCCCTATCATCCATTGTAGATGCCTGATGACTATTTGTAGAACTTAATACTAGGATTGTCTTCCCATGAAAAAGTTTGACTGATACACTTATTAACTTAGTATTTCCAACAGGAAAATGTAGACATCATTTCTTAGGATTAAAACATGTGTTATTTACCCTTTTGAGACAAATTCAGATGTAATCAAGGAGAACATAAAAGGAAATAATGAGCTATAAGACATCATCCAAATCTAATATTACCCTTTAAGCAATGGCACTGCATTAACTAAATCTGCCCTCTTTTTCTGTGACCATGAGGCAAACAGGCATACATATATAATGGGGGTTTTATAAAAAGATTTAAAATCTATTGATGCTACAGATATGTAAAACACTATAGGATGAAGAGGACAAAAAAGAATCAAACACGTACCCTACCATCAAGAAGCTCCCAGTGTAGTCGGAAAAAGCAAATCTGAACAGAAATACCTAGGGAAAGTGCCCTAAGATAGAGAAGTAAAGGATTCTGGGATTTCACAGTACAGAAGTATAAACTTCAAGTTAGTCTTTGGAGAAGGTGGAACACTCAGGGAGACTTCCACGTAGGCAATGTCATGTGAGGCAGGCCACGGAGGAGAGGTAGGAGCTGCCTGTGGAGAACTGGGGCAAAGAGTGGGAAGAGAGAATTTCAGGCTGAGGGAACAAAGAACAGGAACAAAGCCACTGAGGCAGGGAACCATGGGAGCTCTGGGAGGAGCAGACAGAGACCCCACGTGATTGGAGGACACGGTGCATGAAATAAGTAGGGACCAAGGATGGGACCAGATCACACTGGGCCTTGAATGACTGACACGCTAAGGAATTTGAACTTTATTCGGTAAACAATGGGCAACCATTGATGGTGGTTGAGCAAAGAGTGGAATGATCAGAGATGTACTTCAGGAAGATTCATTTGAAGGGAATGTGTAGGAGAGATGAAAAAGGATAGAGCCCAATGGCAGGGAAACCAATTACAGTGGTCTATGGGGACAGAGAGGAGAGGACAGATGATGCAAGTTTAAGAATAGCCAAAATTTAGTAATTCATTGGATGTGACAGGTGGAGGGAAGAGAGGAATCATACACAGTGCTGAGGTTTTAGATCTGGGTAATTGGGTAAATGGCAATGCCAGAAATTGGGAATGGTGGTGGAGCAGACATCTTTTTGGATGTCTCACAGCAGTTAGTCAGAAGCGAGGTTCAGGAAGGCACCAAAGTTGTAGATGAAGATTTCAGACGTATTTCTATAAAGACGATAACCAAAGGGGTATTATTAGAGAGGGGAGATATGAGGGGATGGCCATGGCGAAAACAGTAGAAGGGGAAGAAGTAAATATGAGAGGCAAGGACTGACCCTTGAGAGACTCTGTATTTATTCCGTCAGTCTGCAGATTTTTGTTAGTGTGCCTACTTTGACTTAGGCCACTTATTTAGTGGGCGGGAGGAGGAAGAGGAAGGGAGATGGAGACAAGAAAGTAGTGATAGAGAGGTGGGAAGATAAAGTGCTGTGCAGTTGCAGTGAAGAGAGCATTACAAGCTGGGGATATTGCAAAAGTGAGCGGCTCCAGAAAGGTTGGAAAGGATAAAACATATAAAGAGTTCACTGAGGGCACTTCCCTGGCTGTCCAGTGGTGAGGACTTGGCACTCACACTGCCAAGGCCTGGGTTCAATCCCTGGTCAGGGAACTAAAGTCCCACAAGCCACGCGGTGTGGCCAAAAAAAGAAAAAAAGAGTTCATTGGGTTTGGCAATGAGGTCTCAAGTGATCTCCATGTAGTAGACAGACTTCTAAGATGACCCTCAGTGATCTCTGCTTCCAGGAATTCATGCCCCTCTGTAAGGTCTTCCCTTTTTGTATGGTTTGGACCTAGTGACTTTCTTCTAGCGAACAGAATACAGTGAAAGTGATGGGATATTACTTCTAAGATTAAGTTTAAAAAGACTGTGGCTTCCATCTTACTCACATTCTCTCTCTCTTGCTCTCTCACTTGCTCACGCTGATAAATCCAGCTGCCATGTTATGATCTGCCCTTTGGAGAGGCCCATGGGGCGGGGAACTGGGGGTGGCCTCTGGCCAACAGCCAGCAAGAAACTGAGGCCCTCGTTCATTCCGCGTCCATGAAGAATTGCATCCTGCCAACAACTACATGACTGAACTTGAAATTGAATCCTTCCCCAGTCAAGCTTCGAAAAGAGTGCAGCTCCAGCCGACACCATAATTGCCACCTGTGAAGAGACCCTGAGCCAGAGGCTCCAGTTATGCCATGCCCAATTTCCTGAGCCACAGAAACTGTGAGATAATAAATGTATGTTGTCTTAAGTCATTAAATTTGGGGGTAATTTGTGATGCAGCGATAAGTAACTAACACACTGCACTTTGAGTAGAGTCCTGAGGGCAGGAGCCAAAGCACAAGGGATTAAGGAGCACATATAAAGAAAGGCAGGCAGGAAATAACAAGCAACTCTTCTAAGAGGTGCAATGGTGAAGGGAAGGGAGAAAGCGATATTTACTACCCCAAGCTGATTTTCCAATGGATATAATCAATTAAAATATTATTTAGAACTATTAGAATTACACAGACTTACTGTAGCCTCAGGACTATTTGAAGTGACATTACTTAAACATGCAGAGATTTATGAGTCTTTATTAGGTTAGTTCTTGCTGAGAACCTACTAAGTAATAATAACCATCACCTTTCATACTTGGATATCCATGTGCACCTGGCCACAGCCTTCTCATGTGATAGCTGTGAACGCTCACTTCCTGTGATGTAGGCTTGGCAGGCACTACCGAAGCAAGATCCATCTTTATATCTTTGTAATGGGATGAACTTGGTTCTTGTGACACAACACTTACCGTTGGCACAATAAAAACTGAGCTAGAGGGCTTCCCTGGTGCGCAGTGGTTGAGAATCTGCCTGCTAATGCAGGGGACACGGGTTCGAGCCCTGGTCTGGGAAGATCCCACATGCCACGGAGCAGCTGGGCCCGTGAGCCACAGCTACTGAGCCTGCGCGTCTGGAGCCTGTGCCCCGTGACGGGAGGGGCCGCGATAGAGAAAGGCCCGCGCACCGCGATGAAGAGCGGTCCCCGCACCGCAATGAAGAGTGGCCCCCGCTTGCCGCAACTGGAGAAAGCCCTCGCACGAACCGAAGACCCAACACAGCCAAAAATAAAATAAATAAATAAATAAAGTAGCTATAAAAATAAAAATAAAAATAAAAAAAAAAAAAACTGAGCTAGACAGATGTGACCATAAAGTACAAAGCTGGTTCCACAGACCTTGTATGGCAAAGGTGTGTGGACTCCATGTGGGGTGTGGAGTTGTAATGGGGGGAGGGGTGTCCCGGTGCAGCATGAACACATCCTTACAAGCAAACGTATTGGGAGCCCCATACTGTCATGCTTCTGAGAGTTAAGCTCAGCTTGATTACACAATTCACCCCCCTCTGCCAGCACAGAGGCCCCAGCTGTTGCTCTTAGCAAAGGACTGACATTAACTGGCACTTTATCATTTTTATGGGCAGAACACTTGATACCAGCGATATCTCTGCCAGCTTTGGAAAGAAAACTCTCCCAAGATCTCTGCATTTTGGCGACATCTGCAAAAGGCTACAACGGAGCCTACTGATTTGTGGGCACACTTTGGCATGTGCCTACGAAGCTTGACTTTCAGAGTCTTCCTAATTGCCCCAGGCAATTACTCGGCACGTAATCCCTCAGACAACCAAGTGTTCCAGAAAAGCTGTGCAGAAGCTGCCAGTCAGCTCATCCATCCCAACCCACCCTGCTGTGCTTCAGACAGTGACTTCCAATCTGCATCAGTTTGGGGCGGGGGGCAAAAAACAAAACCTGGGGCCTTGTCCAGTGGCTTCAGAAGTCTAACACCACACTCATGCATGTGCTGGAATTCACAGCATCCTGACTCAGCTGGGCCATCCTAGGAGTATGTGAGCAAATGAAACAGGTGTTTATTCATGCCATACCGATTACTGGAAAACATTTTTCCTCCTCCTAAAAGGTAATGATGGTGGTAACATACACTTAGTGCTTTTATTTATTTTTCCATTCCTTTCATTTTGATCTTTCCATGGTTAAGAAAAATGATTTTCTCTACCCAGTGCTAGGGTTTCTAAAATGCTGCTTACAAAGAGGTAAAAACGAGTGGATTAGTCACCAAAACCTATTCGCACAGATGAGTCTTCACTTTATAAGCAATAATAGCAGCAATAAAGACATGTTTCTCCCTCTGATTTAGCTTTCTTAGATCTGTAATATGTAACTAATAATTTACTTAAAAATAATTCTGTCTTCTTGGTAATGGGAGAGGTTTTGTCCCCCATCCTCACCCGCAGACTATGCACCGAGAGGGGGAAAGACAGTGAAGACATCTGAAGTTTCATTTACAGGGTGTTACTAATTTATCTCTCTACTGTTTGTTTACATGGATAGTTCCTCTCATCTTCTGTTTCAATATTGAGTGTCGCCATCATTTATTTATGTACTATTTAACAGACACGCAGCACGTACTCTGTATCAGCCACTGTTCTAAGCACGTTACGAATATGAACTCATTTCCTCTTCCGAACAACTCCATGAGGCAGGTATCATTCTCATCATCGTCCCTATTTCAGAGACGAAGAAACTAGGGCACAGAGAGGTGAAGAACTTGCCCAAAGTTGCACAGCTGGGAATGGTGGGGCTGAGATTCTTCCCCAGGCAGTCCCTGCTCAAGCCTACTGCACTCTGCTGTCTCTGTCAGTCACTTCATTAGTTTGGCTCCTGAAGGTTTTCAAAGTGCTGTTTTAAGTCACATCAAACTGCCAACCACAGAGTGTGCCCGAGCACTGAGTCCATAGAAATGATGACAGCACTGCCCGTTCTTGGTAAATGACTTTCAGCCAAGGTTGGGCCCCCAGGGGCCAGGAACATGTTGCCGGTGAGACTTGGGATCCTTGGGAACTCTTTGAAGGGTGTTCCAGTGCCTTTTTTTCCATCTAGTGAACTGCTACTCATCCTTCAAGACCTAGTTCAAACGTCCCCTCCTTTGGACATCGCCCCTGAAATCCAGGCAAGCAGGACACAGTGATGGTGGATGGGCCAGAGGGCAGTCTGAGAGAATACTCTGAGGTGAATTATGCCCAAGGCTGGGGTTTAACAAGCTCCCAGTGATGTGGGGGTAATTGCAAACATTTCTAGAGTGCTTACTATATATATGTTTATATCCATATAAATGTATATATATATCTCACATATTTTTAATGAGACACAGTTTGGTGCGAGCCATGTGGTGTTGGCCTTTGGATTCCATTTCAGCTCTGACTGTGAGAACTGGGCAAGTCCTGAGCTCCTGGATGAATTTTCTCACCCATAAAAGAATAGGTGGTGCCTTCTAGTTCCAGCACCATCTTTTATTCTGAGTAGCTTTATTTTACCCAGCTATACATTGGAGATAATAATACATCGGCCCGCTTTTCTGCCCCAGTTCTCTCCTAACTCCTGAGGCAAGTGTGAGCCTCCTGGAAGTGGATGTGGGGACCCCAGTGGCTGTGTTTGGGCACATCTTTCCTCTTTTCCTAGAACCTGCCCTACCTAGCCCCCCTCTCAATACATACACCCAATATCTGTAACTCTACCTCTCAGGAAATTAATTGTAAATACAGCGCATGTTTCAATAAGATTATTTGAAATGCAAAAACATATACTTAGAAAATTTTCAAAAACTCATAGGAAAGTTGCAAGAATCGTATCAATATGTTTCTTCCCTGAATCATTTGATAGTAAGCTGTCAACATGATGCCCTGTCACCCCTGAATGCTTTGGTGTATTTTCCTGCAAAGAAGTACATTCTCCTTTATAACCACAATATAACCATTCAACGCAGGATGTTAACACTGATGCATCACTACCATCTAATCCAAAAACTCCATTCAAGTTTCTCCAAATTCCCCAACAATGAATGTCCTTTATAACAAAAGGATCCAATCCAGGATCACCGGTAGCATTTAATTTTCTTGTCTTTTTAGTCTCCTTCAGTCTGGAATAGTTCCTCAGTCTTTCCTTGTTTTTCGTGATCTTGACATTTTTGAAGACTACAGACCATTTCTTTTGTAGAGTGTCCCTTAGTTTCTGTTTGTCTGATGTTTCCTCATGATTAGGTCCAAGTTCTGTGTCTTTTGCAGGAATAGCACAGAAGCGATGCTGTGTTCTCATTGCATCCTATCAGGTGGCCCATGATTTCAATTTGTCCCATTACTAATGATGTTCACTTTGATCACTTCATTAAGGTGGCAGTATTTGCCAGCCTTCTCCACAGTAAAGTTATTCCCTTTGTAATTAATAAGTATTCTGTGGGGAGGGGAGGTACTCTGAGACTATGTCAATATCCCATTCCTCATCAAACTTTCACCCACTAATTTTAGCATCCATTGATGTTTCTTGGCTAAATTAATTATTACTATGATGGTTGCCAAATGGTGATATTTTTTCTAATTCAATCATCCCTTAGACATTTATTAGTTGATTTTTTATGCAAGAAGCTTTTCCTTCTCCCTATTTACTCATTTATTTAAAGATGGACCTGTGGGTTCCTATGTTTCAGTAAGACTTTACAAATCTTTCTTCCCTGCCTCTTCTCAAATCTATTATGTAATCTTACACTTCTCCCTTCTGGCAGAATGTGGGGCAGACAGCAATTGAAAAATTCAGCCTGTTCTCAGAGACCTTGTCAATCTCTCCAAGCCACAGAGCCTGATTGCACAAGGTTGACCTCATAACGTTGACCTTGTAACATAAGGATTTTCATTATAAGATAATGATAGCTAATTTTATTATGCACTTAGACCATTTGCTAAGTTGTTTACATGCATTATTTGAATTCACCAATAATAAAACTCTGTGAAGTAGATGTTATCATCATCTACACTTTACATAGAAAGGGATCAAGGCATTGAGAAGTTTATTTACTTGCCCAAGGACACACAGCCTGTAAGTGTCCAAGTAAGGACCTCAATCTGTATGAGTCCTAAACTGCTGCCAATGATCACGTTGCTGTCTTGTCCCCAACTTACCTTCTGCAAACACAGAAGGCCCTGAGACCTGCCTGAGTAATCACTTTCCATTTGATCCTCATTTTTATTTGTTCACTGGGCCAAAGTGCTAGCCTCTTCAGCAATCTGTCCTTGGAGTATAGCTTTCTTAAATCCATCATGGGGACTGAGGTTGAACCGGTTTGCTAGATAAAAACAGAGATTGTCAAACTCCAGGTGTGAAAAGTCAGCAGGCTTCAGAGACACTGAATTCAATGACGAAATAAAATCAGAAGACTAAAAAACCCAGCACCCTCCCTAGCCCCCAATGCTAGCTTTAAGACCTAAGATTTTGGGGCTTAGACTTAAATTTCCCAATGAATGTTCCAGTCAGAGTGGGGCATGCACAATGAACTGGGCTCCGCGGTGACATTCCCTTCCCTGCCAACGTCTTTGCTGAGCTTGGACACATCAGGCTGCTTGGAGTTAAGCCCCTGAGGTCGTACAGTTTGCAATTCATGCTGAAAGTCTGAGGCATTAAGGCCAACACACAGCAAGCCTTCCCTGAGTGTGACTGTGGGAGACTGGTGCTGGGGTACCTCATTCCCCACCCCCGACCCCTGTTCATTCATTCATTCATCGAATGTTTATTAAGCACCGTTGTCCAGGTGATGTAGTACAAGGTGACTAAAATCCTTGATCACAGAATTGAGTCATCAATTGGAGGAGTGAGACAAGTATGTGGGACTCCAGAAGTATGACCAGTGCTAAGGGAATAAAATACAATCCCTCATTCAACAGCTAGTCTCAAAACTCCATACTTCCCAAATGTCCCACAAAGATTATGTGTTCCTGTATTCCTTCATGCATTCAGTGAAGGACTATTTACTGACAATCTGCTCTGTGCTGGGCACCAGAAGCAGGGAGAAGGACAGCAGCCCTCAGAGAACTCACTGTCCTGCCCAGGAAATTGTCAAGTGGAGGGACAATGACAGTCCCCATTGGGAGAGACCCAGGCTTCAAGAAGCATAGGGTAGGAATCCCCACCTAGTCTGGATGAGAGTTAAAGAAGGCTCCGAAGGCTTTCCAGAAGAAGCGGCCTTGCAGCTGTGAGGGGAAGTCTGCCAGATCAAAGGGGAATTGGGTTTTCATGAGACCCAGGAGGCCCGGAGAGCAAGACAGCAGGCAAGATGAGGGCTGGAGCCGAGGGGCTCGGGAAAGATGAGGCCTCAGGGGTCATGGGTGCAGCCCAGCTAATGGAGACTGAGCTGTAACCT
Organism: Balaenoptera acutorostrata; assembly: GCF_949987535.1. NCBI lineage: Eukaryota > Metazoa > Chordata > Mammalia > Artiodactyla > Balaenopteridae > Balaenoptera > Balaenoptera acutorostrata. Next base: position 118,990,401 of record NC_080085.1, read on the forward strand.
GAGGAAAGGAGGCTCCTGAGAGCAAATCAGGAAAAGCAGGATAAGGGAAGAGGACCCCAGGCTGCCACTGCAGAGAGCCTATCTAGGCCCTATTTCTCCTGCTAGCAACAGTCTCAAAGGCGCACCGAATACCCCTGAAGGAATCAAAATATGGTTCTAGTTACTACAAGTTTTCACCAGATTCCCCTAACACAACTGGTGAAAAGTAAATAGCTCTTGTCCCTGCTCAAAGGAGTCCTCAAGTGGAGCTTGTGAACACACGCATGTGCATGTGCAAACACACACACACTTCTTGCTAACCTTACTTATCTCTGTTGATATTGTTTGCGCAGGCCTGTGCAACTTTCCAGGGGCAGCTACTACCCAGGCCTCTGGCTGGTGACCACATTTGTCATGGCCTTGGCAGCCAGCCAAAAAGTTGAAACCACAAAATTCATGGCTTAGGGCAATTTACTAGAAGTACTGATTCATTTTATTGCATTTAAAAGATGTTAAGAGGCCTCCAAAGAAATATCCATTCCAGCCTGTTGTGACCTGCTCCTAGCTTAACTTCTGGGTCCTCAAGCTCGCTGTGGCCAGCAGCCTCGGGCTGTCTTTCCCACTGACTGCAGAGAAGGCCCTCGCACTCTGCTGCCCTATCGCCCTGGGAGCTACAGAAGGAGGGGTCTGGAGAGGGAGGTGAGACTTCTGATCAGAATTTCACCTTAAGAGCCCAACCCTGCAGCGCTTAGGAAATCCAGTGCTGTGTTATGTAAAGTCCATAGGCAGACCTGGTAGACCACGGCTTTACTGCCTTCAACCTCTGCAACCTTGGGCGTGTCACACAAGCTCTCTGACTCTCAGCTTCCTCTTCAGTACAATGAGAATAAGCCAATATTGGAGGCTTTGAGGGATGGTTAAACAAGATGACTGATGTAAAAGCACTCTGTAAACTCAGAAATATAAATATTTCTGCTGTCATTTTTCTCTTTGCCCAAAGGAAAGACCTGAGAAAGAGCCAACTGGTTACCTACTCGAGGCAGAAATGGCAGCAGGAATTGCTGGAGAGAGAGAGAGGACACCAGGGCTCTTGGCAGGGAAGAGGCTTGCAGGGCAGAATTGGGCAACTGGCCAAGCAGGCTTCAGGACCACAGTCTCCTGGTGGCCTTATGTGGGGTGTGCGCTTCGTCTTGTCTGACACTCTGATTTTCCCAGGCTGCCTTCTGAGAATACCCAGGTGTCCACGAGATCCAGTGCCTGGAGTCAGCCCCACTGTGTTCAGTACTCAGGGCTGTTTTTCTCCAAGAGTGCAACACACAGTCAGGATTGGTATCAACTTTTAACTCATGCCATCCCCATAAGGAAGAACAACTATGATTAACCCCATTTTACAGATGAAGGGATTGGAGCCTACAGGGGTTTCGAAGACATGCTCAAAGTCACAGTCAATGGTATTTTCCTTCCAGTATCCAAACAATGTCTTTGAAATATATTTATTCAGTCAACACATATTTATTGAACACCTACAAACAGCTAGACTTGTTCTAGGGGAAGGGGTTGCATAGATGACTAAGAACAACAAAAGTCACCAAAATTCCTGCCCTTAGAGAATACATAGATTCTAGAGAGAGGAAAACAACAAATGAACTTGCAAAGAAAGGTATTAACAAGCTAATTCCCCATAGAAGTAAGGGTCAGAAAGGCAGTAACAGAGGGAAGATCTTTCCGAGGAGGAGGGGGAGAAGGAGAAGGAGGTGGTTGTTGAGCTGATACCACGTGACACATGAGGAGAAAGAGTTTCCAGGCAGAGGGATGAAGAGGAAGAGCTTCCACAGACGTGTGGTTGCCAAGGGGGAGAGGGATGGGGGAGGGATGGAGTGGGAGTTTGGGATTAGCAGATGCAAACTAACATATGTAGAATGGATAAATAACAAGGTCCTACGGTACAGCACAGAAAACTGTATTCAATATCCTGTGATAAACCATAATGGAAAAGAATACGAAAAAGAATGTATATATATGTCTAACTGAATCACTTTGCTGTATAGTAGAAATTAACAGAACATTGTACATCAACTATACTTCAATAAAATAAAGTTTTTAAAAAACAGAAAGAGTTTCCATGTAGAGTGATAAAGAGGAAGGGAAGAGTTTCCAGGCAGAGGGAGTAGCAAGTGAACAGGCCCTAAGGCAGGACTGAGCCCTACAGGAAGAGAGCGTGTTCAAGGACCAGTGTGACCGGAGGGTCATGAATGACGGGGGAAGAATGAAAGGAGAGGAGATCCAAGAGAGATCGGCAGGGGCCAAACATGGAGGGCCTTGTAGACCAGTGTAGAGAGTTTGCATTTTATTCTAAGTACCCTGGGAAACTATCACAGTAGCCAACGTGAACTTCCATATTAGTTGTTTTAAAACCTCCTCTGGGGGACCTCCCTGGTGGTCCAGTGGTTAAGACTCTGCGCTCCCAATGCAGGGGGTCCGGGTTCGATCCCTGGTCAGGGAACTAGATCCCACATGCTGCAACTAAGGAGCCTGCCTGCTATAACTAAGACCCAGTGCAACCAAATCAATAAATATTAAAACCTCCGCTGTAGGACTGCTAGTGTCTTACAGTGATAAATAAGAGTGTTATGTAAGATAAGAAGTTTGATGGGCAACGTATGTCATTAGAACAGAAAGAGCAACTGATAGAGCCAAGGCCCCCTCCCCTGAAGCAACTCTTGCCCATAAAGAGGGACCACTGAGCCCACTGACTTGAAGGCTCCTCGCTGGAGGACCTGGCTCCACGCTGCTGGGCGCTGTTCAGAGGGTCACTGCCCGAGGCTCCTTGGGAATGGAAGCTGGCTCCTGCGCACGCCCGTGAGACCCATGGCCAGACCTGTGGCTGGACCCCAGCCCGCTCGCTGCTCGTGCGGAGACGCCTCCTCCCTGGACTCCTCCTTGGAGTGGTCCCTTACCCCCTTTCTGTCTTCCCTACTCTGACCAACCTATGTTGTGTGCTAATTGGGTGCAATCAACTGAGTGATCCGTGAATTGAATATTGGCTACATTTGGTGTATCTCCAATCCTGTGGTCCTTCCCTGGCCTCACTGCTGGGCCCTGTGACAAAACAGGGATTCACATGATCTGGCCAAAAGGTGTGGAATAAGTTGCAGGGAACAAGAGTGGCTGGAAGCAGGTAGATGGGTCAGGCAGCCATTGAAAGAAGTAGTTCTGACTGGAGCTGCCAATGCTGGAGACAGAGCGAGATGGGTAGATTCGGGATTCGCTGATGCATGGAGGACGGAGTAGTGAAAAGCGAGGAATCAGGGCTCAGAGGAACTGTGGGGGGCGGAGCCATTCCTCAGAAGGAGGATCTGGTGAAGCAGTAGCTTGGTGGGGTAGGTCGGGGTGTGCTGTGAGACCCATGGGTTGGGGCAGGCCACGTTAAATTTGAGATATCTGTTCTAGGCCCTGGGGGGTAAACGATGGACAAGAATAGGTACAGTCCCTGGCCTCAACTGTGGTCTCCAATAGAGGCTCTTAACTGGGGTCCATGAATATGCTTGAGGGGAGTCTGTGGACCTCCTGAAAGTCCATCACTAAATGTCCCTCCACCTGAATCCTTTTGGGATTGTGATCAAAACTATTGATTTCCTCAGAAAAAAAAGAACAGACACACACATACACACACACACACAGTAGGGCTGATACTCCCTCCTGTAAGACTTATATTGTAATGCTATTGAACTCTATGCAGAGCCCTGCACCTACTCAGCGATTTCGCACCTCCTAGCCTTTGCTCGTGAAGTCCGGCCACCCGGAAGGACTGCCCTTCATCTCGTGCCCCTGGTGCTTAGCTAACCTCTGATCATATTTCTTATCTCTGTGCCTTTCCCTGAATGAGAAATATACACCTGGTCCAGGCCCTCCTTGAACTGATGGTCTAGCCAGGGAATACAGACATAAAACAAGGAATGACCATAAAGTGGGATGAGCTCCTTGAAGGAGAAGTGCAGGGTGCTGGGGGACAGAGAAATCTAACCTCATCATAGGTGCTGGTGGGGAAGTCCATCAGGAGAGAGTTCCTGGAAGCAGCGATCTGGACATCAAGAACTGAAAGAGAAACAGCATGGGGCAGGTGGGGAGGGGGACAGGGAAGAAAAGCGTGTGTCTGGCAGGGAGAGAGCATGTCTAAAGGCCTGGCGTGAGGGGGCCATGGAGTATAAGGGAGAATACTTGGGAGAGGGCCTTGTAGGTCCAGTAAAGCTTCAATGGGAAGGCACTGAGAAGTTTGAAGGGGGACAGGACGTGATCAGATTTGTACCGGGGAAAGAGCACTCACTGCTGGGCGCAGCATGGTTGGAGGAGGGGCTGAGAGGAGGGCAGGCGGCCCTGTTCCTGCTGTAACCATCCCAGGGACAGGCGAGCGTGAGGAAGGAGGGAGCTGCCACTTCCTTCCTCCCACTCTCTACCTTAAGCCCCTTTTGAAACCACAATCATTTCTACCAACAGAAAGTGGCTTATTTTTCTTGGCCAAGAGGCCAAAACTCATCCTTTCTTGCCCATAGCCCATTTGGGCATCTGATAGAAAAGAGACTACGTCCCAGAGAATATGTCCCTGCTCCGTAGAAAAAGAGATGTGTTTAGACCCCACCTTTCTTCGGAACCCTCTAAGCCTGACCTTCCGAATTACTTGGAAGCACTTACTGCTGCGGATGGTGAGTGGTGGGCTTGCAAGCCCCAGTACGGCATTCTCGGGCCACACTCCCATCAGCCTGGCAGGAGGTGGAGAAATGGGATGGTCCCGGGATATGGGGGAGGGTGTCAGGGGACCCACAGAGAGAGAGGGCTTGGATCTTCTCAAGTTGACACAAAGGATTTCTCTCAAGACTGGGAGGTATAGGAAGAATGTAGCATTTGATTCTGGTTTATAATTAACTGGTGGAGTAGTCATAGGGGTAGATTTTGGAGACCATAATGCTTTCAAAATCCCTTCTGTGGTTTCCTGTGCTTTAGGGCTTATTAGTGTCCGAAGGTTGGAGGCTCTGTCCAAAACGTGCTCAGGGCATTGGAAATACTTCATGGGATCATATCCTTCTACCTTATGCATGGCATAGGTTTTGAACACAGGCTCAAGAGTCAGACTGCCTGAATTCAAAACGTGACACTGTTACTTAGCTGGGTGACACTGGTTAACACAACTGCTGGGAGCCTCTGTTTACCCGTTGGAAAATCAGGATGCTGATATTACCAACTTCACAGGATTGTTGTGAGGGTAAAATAGGATGGCACATGCCAAGTACCTGGTACATCATGTTAATAGTAGTTATTGAATACTTACTATTAACCTGTAACGAAACCATCTGGCAATTCAAACTTCCTCCCCACCCCCAATGTTGATTATCTTACTTCTTATGCTACAAACAAACACTTTTAGAGACTTCCTTAAATACTCTGGAATAAAGAGTCTCAAACAAGATTAGCCTAAAAACCAGTGCTTGGAGCTATGAAAGAATTGATTTGTTTTCTAACGTGAGTGATTTTGCTCAATCTAAGGAAACACGAAAAAGTGGAGAAAAACAATAAGACCAAATTTTAAACTTTGTATCATAATGCAGAAAAGGAGTAAACGTTTAGAAAGACAAACCCAGTGCCATCCACAATGAAACTAGAAAGCACAAACACTAACAATGGTTGTGTCTGAGTGATGAGGCCGTTCGTATTCTCTTTTCTTTTTTTTTCAACAAACCTGCATTTTCTGACTTTCCTTTAAGGAACTTATATTACTTATACACATTTTTTAAAATTACAAGTAAAAAGAAGAGAAAAAGCAGTGCAAATGCTGTCTTAAACTTCAATCTGAAAGTTCATAGCAGTGCAAAATAAGCTAATTACAGCTTCAAAAAATTAACTAGTTTAATTCATGCTGTTTGTTCACTGAGAGTTAATTTAATATACTTATCCTAGAAAATAATGCATTATTCAGTTTAATCAATATTCATTTGTTCTTTGCATAATCATATTTGCAAAAGCATTTATTAACAATGTGCCTGCAGACTCCCAGGGAAAGGCCATGCTATAAGTAGAGTAAAAATTTTGAAATAAAAGAAAAACAAAGAATTTGCCAACATTAGGCAAATGATTGATTCTAATATGCTGCAGGTTTTCATTTAAAATGCAGCCAGGAGTCTTTTGTATATGTGTTTTCACTGGAAGCAGCAACAGATACACCGTCAAATTAATGAATATCATGTTAATTCAGAAGGAAATTAAATCTGGGTTGTTATTGAATAGTTGGCATATTGGTACATGTGACACTGGCTCTTTCTACATAACCTCAGTTGACTGGAACAGTCAATGCAATGGATATTTGCAAATGTTTGTTCTTCTGTAGCTAAGAAATACATATTTTTCCATTTAAGTCCAGATGCTTAACGTGATGTAGACACAGATAAAGACTCATGTTAGGTTTCTCAAACATCGGGACTTGAAAAATGTCACCTTTTAGGAATAAAGAGAAGTGTCCTATGAAAGAGTCCTATTTGCATTGTTGAATTTTTCTTTGAAAATATTTCTTAGATTGTGATTATTATTTTTTATTGATTCATTTTATGTGATATTTCAGAGCTCAAACTTTCAAGAAAAAATGGGAAACTGGATTTAGAGAATTGTTGACTAGCCTCCATATGACGCTAAGGACAATACACCCTTTGGAGAATGGGTAACGTTACAGTGATGCCTTCATTTCCATTTTATTTGTTTAGTATTTTTTAGCTGAAATATAGTTGCAAATATTTAAAAAAATAAAGTAACGAATTAAAGCTATTTTCAGGTAGGTTGGAAACCTGGAGGAAAATACAGCTTGGGGACAGAGGTTGTGGGAGGCTAGGGTAAACACTAAATAAAGATATAATAGATTATATTCACTTCCAGATTGGAGAACTAACCCTGAAGAATTTTACATGGTTCTTTCCATGACATACAACTTAAACGGTTTTTTAATCCTAAGGAGAAGTGTTTAAAGACTTAAATTCCATTATTATTCAGAAACAGCGCTAAGAAAAAGGTGCCTACTAGTAGTAAGGTAGTACCCCACAAATGGGGGCAGGTTGAGGAGAAAAAGTAGTATTAAGAAAATTTTCATTGTCAGAATGGTCATGGATATCTTCCGAATATGAGTAGATCCCATTTAAACACAACTCATTAGGTAGAATATACTTACAGAAGTAACAAAGTATGGTAATAATCCTTCAGCCAGCATCTGATGCCTCAACTATGCAAAAAGATAAGGTGTCTTCTCCCTACTGAACTTAAAAGGGCATTGAGCAAACATTGCAACTCCTGGCAGCCTTGAACAGGGTAATTAAATAAACAGTGAAGGGATTTCCTATAAGACAAACCTCTCTACAGAAGGGGCAGCTAAATGCTTTGAGTTTTCAAAGAAAATATTTATCTAGGGAGAGGTGAGCAATGGAACACATTTAACAACTAAGGTAACACACAGGACATGTCTCCTTCAGATGTAATTCCATATCAAACTCAGAGGCTTCTCAGCTTGTGATTTTAGAAATAACCCTTAATATCATGGATGGTCCCAAGGACCCGCTTTTTTCCTCCTCCACCAGCACAGTCTTAGGAGTTTGTTAAAGAAAAACTTCATTTGAATATCCTGTCAGATCAGCACAGGTACAGTAGCCCAGGAGAAAAATAGTTTACAACCCAACTCGTGGTCGTAGCACGGTGACTTTAATTCTTAAAGACACATGCCTACTTTGCAGATGCCCATTGGTCAGGGTTCATCCTTGTCGATCAGGGGCACTATGTCTTATGCAGGGGAGACCTTTCTCAGTTCAGGAGATGTTGTATTGGGACGGGATCATCTCAGAGAAAAAAAGGTCCTGTAGGACACAGAGTTAGTTGCTCAGACGCCAGCAAACTCACCTGATAATCCAGCTGTAGACTCCAGAGGGCTGCAGCTGGATAAACAAAGCTGCTCTGTCATTTACTTAAAAAAACAATATGATAAAAACCCTCCAGAAAGTAGGCATAGAGGGAACTTACCTCAACATAATAAAGGCCATATATGACAAACCCACAGCCAACATCATTCTCAATGGTGATAAACTGAAATCATTTCCTCTAAAATCAGGAACAAGACAAGGTTGCCCACTCTCACCACTATTATTCAACATAGTTTTGGAAGTTTTAGCCACAGCAATCAGAGAAGAAAAAGAAATAAAAGGAATCCAAATCGGAAAAGAAGAAGTAAAGCTGTCACTCTTTGCAGATGACATGATACTGTACATAGAGAATCCTAAAGATGCTCCCAGAAAACCACTAGAGCTAATCAATGAATTTGGTAAAGTAGCTGGATACAAAATTAATGCACAGAAATTTCTTGCATTCCTATACACTAATGATGACAAATCTGAAAGAGAAATTAAGGAAACACTCCCATTTACCATTGCAACAAAAAGAATAAAATACCTAGGAATAAACCTACCTAAGGAGACAAAACACCTGTATGCAGAAAACTATAAGACACTGATGAAAGAAATTAAAGATGATACAAACAGATGGAGAGATATACCATGTTCTTGGATTGGAAGAATCAATATTGTGAAAATGACGATACTACCCAAAGCAATCTACAGATTCAATGCAATCCCTATCAAACTACCAATGGCATTTTTCACAGGACTAGAACAAAAAATTTCACAATTTGTATGGAAACACAAAAGACCCCGAATAGCCAAAGCAATCTTGAGGAAGAAAAATGGAGCTGGAGGAATCAGGCTCCCTGACTTCAGACTATACTACCAAGCTACAGTAATCAAGACAGTATGGCACTGGCACAAAAACAGAAATATAGATCAATGGAACAGGATAGAAAGCCCAGAGATAAACCCATGCACATACGGTCACCTTATCTTTGATAAAGGAGGCAAAAATATACAATGGAGAAAAGACAGCCTCTTCAATAAGTGGTGCTGGGAAAACTGGACAGCTACATGTAAAAGAATGAAATTAGAAAACTCCCTAACACCATACACAAAAATAAACTCAAAGTGGATTAAAGACCTAAATGTAAGGCCAGACACTATCAAACTCTTAGAGGAAAACATAGGCAGAACGCTCTATGACATAAATCACAGCAAGATGCTTTTTGACCCACCTCCTAGAGAAAGGGAAATAAAAACAAAAATAAACAAATGGGACCTAATGAAACTTAAAAGCTTTTGCACAGCAAAGGAAACCATAAACAAGACGAAAAGACAACCCTCAGAATGGGAGAAAATATTTGCAAACCAAGCAACTGATAAAGCATTAATCTCCAAAATATACAAGGAGCTCATGCAGCTCAATATCAAAAAAACAAACAACCCAATCCAAAAATGGGCTGAATACCTAAACACATTTCTCCAAAGAAGATATAAAGATTGCTAACAAACACATGAAAGGATGCTCAACATCACTAATCATTAGAGAAATGCAAATCAAAACTACAATGAGATATCACCTCACACCAGCCAGAATGGCCATCATCAAAAAATCTACAAACAATAAATGCTGAGAGGGTGTGGAGAAAAGGGAACCCTCTTGCACTGCTGGTGGGAATGTAAGTTGATACAGCCACTATGGAGAACAATATGGAGGCTCCTTAAAAAACTAAAAATAGAACTACCATACGACCCTGCAATCCCACTACTGGGCATATACCCTGAGAAAACCATAATTCAAAAAGAGTCATGGACCACAGTGTTCATTGCAGCACTATTTACAATAGCCAGGACATGGAAGCAACCTAAGTGTCCATTGACAGATGAATGGTTAGAGAAGATGTGGCACATATATACAATGGAATATTACTCAGCCATAAAAAGAAATGAAACTGAGTTATTTGTAGTGAGGTGGATGGACCTAGAGTCTGTTATACAGAGTGAAGTAAGTCAGAAAGAGAAAAACAAATACTGTATGCTAACACATATATATAGAATCTTAAAAAAAAAAAACTTCTGAAGAACCTAGGGGCAGGACAGGAATAAAGACTCAGATGTAGAGAATGGACTTGAGGACACGGGGAGGGGGAAGGGTAAGCTGGGACGAAGTGAGAGAGTGGCATGGACATATATACACTACCAAATGTAAAATAGATAGCTAGTGGGAAGCAGCCATATAGCACAGGGAGATCAGCTCGGTGCTTTGTGTCCACCTAGAGGGGTGGGATAGGGAGGGTGGTAGGGAGGGAGATGCAAGAGGGAAGAGATATGGGGATATATGTATACGTATAGCTGATTCACTTTGTTGCAGAGCAGAAACTAACACACCATTGTAAAGCAATTATACTCCAATAAAGATATTTTTTTAAAAAACAATAAACACTCTTCCAAATCCAAGGGGAAAGTTTTATAAAGGACCCCAAGGAATGTATTCCATGTTACCTAGAGGGGTTTTTAACTTTTTCATTCTTTTTTTTAAATTTTTTTTTATTTTTACAAGAGATAAATAGATTGACACCAAGCATTGTACATGGAAAACTTTTTCATTCTTATGCCAATTTCTTGCCAAAATGAAGAGCTACCATATTATATTTACAAATACACTTGTTAAACCAGGAGATCTTTTAGATTAATTACCCTGTGATTTAACAGTTGCTGTGGTATTGCCATTGTATGCAAAAGTAAGGATATAATCATAGCTAATCTTTGCCGCTACCTCTAGCGGGTCTCAGTGTTATCCCTTATTTAGCAAAACTTGGTATTTCCTACACATTCCACTCCCCCCAATATTGCAGTGTTATACTGTGATTCGTGCGTTTATTGCACCTGTATATCTCTAATAAGTCTGTATTTCTTAAGTGGGCTGGCTACAGGGATGAGTTTCTAGAACTGTGAATTTGCTTAAAACAGACAGTAATGTAAAGTCGTATAACATCAAGCAATGTTGCTCTTAATTCTTTGAAACTAGCCATCCCAAAGGATCTGCCTCCAAAATCCTATGAATCCAATAAGAAAAATATACCTGTGTTCAAATTAAGCCACTCATTTAAAACTCTTTTTAATAGGAAAACTTTCAAAATATACAAGTAAAAAGAATAGTACAGTTAAGCCCCATTGCCATCCTTGCTTCATCTCTTCACCGCCTACCTGTGTTGGGCTGAATTATGTTAAAGCAAATGCCAGAATCGTGTCATTTCTCCTCTGTGTACTTCAGGATACCTTTTAAAAATATATGGGCAGGGGCTTCCCTGGTGGCGCAGTGGTTGAGAATCTGCCTGCCAATGCAGGGCACACGGGTTCGAGCCCTCGTCTGGGAAGATCCCACATGCCACGGAGCAACTGGGCCCGTGAGCCACAATTACTGAGCCTGCGCGTCTGGAGCCTGTGCTCCGCAACAAGAGAGGCCGCGATGGTGAGAGGCCCGCGCACCGCGATGAAGAGTGGTCCCCACTTGCCGCAACTAGAGAAAGCCCTCGCACAGAAACGAAGACTCAACACAGTCATAAATAAATAAATAAATAAATAAATAAAAGAACGTGAATTTCTAAAAAAAAAAAACTTGCCCGGTCCAAAATGGCATTCATTAAAAATATATATATATATATATATATATATATGGGCATTTTCTTAGTTAACCAGAATGCCATTTTCATAGCGAATATAATTAATGACAATTTCTTGTCATCATGTAATACCCAATTCATAGTCACATTTCCCAGATTTCCTCCAAATCCAAACCACTCCATTTAATCATTCCTCTATGGGAGCAAGGAGGAGCATCGGGTTAGAGCTCCTTACCAAGTTTTCTATACAGAACAACCCTTCCAGTTCACACCCCGGGGCCCCCCACTTGTTTGTTGAATCTGGCCTTTCTCTTGTTTGAGGAAAGAAATCAAAGGTAACACAAGGAAAGGTAGTTTTTCCAGGGCAGCTGCAGCTCCCAGAATTGAAGCCCAAGAATGCTGCTATTGATTTCTGCAGTCTTCTGCCCAAGTGCAGTAATTCTCCTAGTGAATATTGCAGGCATATTGAAAAGGCCAACTTCCTAGCTGTCTCTGTTCTCTGTTCACTGTGTGCGTCTGCAGTTAACTGAGAAGCTGATTAAAGAATCAACTAACCCAAATTGAGTGGTTTTGTTGTCCCCTTTTTCATTTGATTCAGCTATAAAAGATTAAGTAAATGCATTTCCCCTCCTTCCCAAAGGTGCAAAATCTCGAACGCATGCCAGCTAACTGTTCTCTCCTATGACTAATTGATGTTTTGCACTCACAGCCTTGAAAAATAATCCTTTCCATGCCCAGTGATGGTTGTAATGAGATATATTATGCTGACAGCTTGAGCCCTCACGAAGGTATGGAGTTCAGCTTGTAAATAATTGTGTGTGCAATTTAAAAATTTCCTCTAAAAGGTGCACTGTTTGGGATGGAGTCTGTGCTTGCCAGCACTTGGCCAGCTGTGCCCAAAGGTGCAGCTCAGACACTGGCCCCAGAACCTTCAACCAGCCATGTGTAACCTGGGGCTGCTGTATAAGTCACCTGGCATCTAGCACCATGTTTGGCAAATGGGGATTAGTCAACAAATGTTTGTAGAATGAATGAATGAATAAATGAATGAGTGAGGACCAAAAGAAATCAGTCTTAACACAGTAAAGGTTTATTTCTCACCAAAGAAAGAAAAAGAAAAACTAAATCAGCCCAGTCCCAGACGAGCACACAGGAGGCTAGCAGCTCAGTGGGGTTCTGACTGAGCTCAATCCCACGTGCGATGAACAGAGGCTATTGGTTGACTCATTTCAAATGAGTTTTTAATGTGTTTTTTCTCAAAAGATATGCTCATCTCCCCAGCACTCACAAATTCGTATTTTTATCTGTGGATAAGAAAGTAAAAAACCTCTGTTAAAAAATTCTCTAAAACCATAAATAACAATGTTTCAGTTAGGAAAAGCAGGAAGACAGATTGACTCAAGTGGAACTATTGGGTGGCCTTGTGGATGACAGATTCAGGCAGGAGCTGCTGAATGGTACAAAGCTTTATACGAGACCTCTTGAACCATGCCTCTCCAACTACCCTTTGACCTAATAATCTCACGTATGGGACTATATCCCATGGAAATAAGCCAAAAGGCAAAACCTAATTTTATAAGGATATTTATAGCAAAGCCACTTATAATAGAGGAAAATTGGAAACAACCCAAATGTCCAACAGTAAGGGGATTGGCTAAGCCAAGAATAGCATATCAACTCAGTGGTTCACCGCGCAGCCATTAGAGCACTGAGCAGGTGGTTAGTTTCAACGTGTGGCAATGTCTGCATGAAATAATGGTAATTAGAAAAAGCAGAACCCAAAGCATCATGTGCCCAGTGATTACAACTCTGCAAAAATATACCTGGTATTTTGAAAAGGGTCAGAAAGTTATCTAGAGTGATATAAACACAGTTGTAAGTTCACTGAATTCCTTTTCGGCCTTGTGGGTGGTTAAATGTGTAACACATGGAAGGAAGGAAGGGAGGGAGGGAGGGAGGGAGGGATGGAGGGGAAACTGCTGACTGCAAAGGGGGACTACTATTTAAAACATTCTTTTATTCAGAGATGTTCATTGATTAAGAAACATCAGAGAGAAATACAAGTGGGAAATCAGAAAGACTCAGGAACATCTAGATCTAGTCTATATGCCTAAATAGAAAGTCGAAATTCATTTGGAACAAGATCCTTTCTGAATGCCTTGCAGCATTGGATCAACAATTGGAAGCCATAATGACCAAGATGTGTTCAGACTCCTACAGGGAAAGACAACTTCCCGCAACCAGCAGTGTGTGTTCCTTAGCAAACCACTTTTCAAGTGATGATGTCACCATTAAAGAAAAAAAATCAGCATCTGCAGAATTCACCATCACCCAGCAGAAAACAGCATGCCAAAACCTTTAGAATTGATTTCTGTGCATTTACAGCACACCTTCCAGATTCTATGGCTTAAATTAGTCACTAATGAAAATTAGAAAGCATTAGTTTTGGATCGTATTACAGCATGAGCTCTGCCACTAAAGGGGGGAGGGTCTTAGAAAATAAGTACAATCATTGCCTTGAGACTTAGTCCTAAAGGTTTGCTGGAGGACATCTTCAAAGATGTTTTTAAATCTTTTGTCTATGTTAAAATTAGCCTTCATTGTTGCTGATTTTTTTTCTCAGTATTTCTTACAGATGCAATTAAAATTGAGAAGGGAGGATATAATGTGTTTTGGAAGAAGGAGCATCACGTGTCTGTGGCTGTTGTAGCATTTTAAATATTACAGGACCAGATCCAGGGGGAAAATCCCTTAAAATTATTTTAGGTATCATGACATTCAATATCAACATGCAAGTTGGGAAGAAGCCAAAGATGATGACGGACAGCCGAAATGTGTTTGATCTGAAAGTTTTCATTTGTGCCACCATTTTATTGCTGCAAAGGGACGACAGCAAAATGGTGGCGGCCTATACTGTGTTTCTGTGAACAGGACACATGGAAAACAGCCGCCCCCGGGAGCTGTTAATACGCTACCTCAGCCTTAAACGCAGGGCCCTTGCTGACACACAGACTGACTCTCTGGCATCTGCGTTGATATTAAAGTTGCAAAATCAAATATTAAGAAGCCATATTTTTCTCAAAGGAAAAAGATTTACCAGTTTAATTAAACAGCACATCCCTTTTCTTCGCATCTCCCTCTCTTCCCTTCCCCCATTGCCCCCTGGGGAATAGAAAGAATTCTGGTGCTACAAGAAACCTAGAGCTCTAAGGAGCCTAAGTGCTTTGACTGTATTTGTGAGCATGAGATCTATTTAAAGACAAGTGGCTAGGTCTAGCTTTTCCTCTTTTAGCCACCGTTGGAGGTTCATACAGTGTGATTTCCACTTAGTTGTTGAACAAGCAGTGATTCTGTTTATTTTGTGATTTTTTTTTAAATGAGGGAATAAAGAAGTAGACACCAATCAGTCCCCTGACCCTAAACAAAGCACTGGTTTTTATTCTCTATCCTTTGTCTCTCCCTCCTCCCATACTCTCTCAGGTTCTAAAGAAGTTCATCATCTTTGCCTTTTCACATGCACAGATTGTGTGTGTGTGTGTGTGTGTGTGTGTGTGTGATGGTTAAGTTTCTTTAGCTATAAAATGGAGATAATACTTCTTGTTCTACTTCACCTCATAGGGTTCTTATGAGGATAAAATGAGATCAAGGATGTGAAAGTGCTTTGAAAAAAGTTAAAAGCACACTACAATTGAAAGTAATTGTGGGGCTTCCCTGGTGGTGCAGTGTTTGAGAATCTGCCTGCCAATGCAGGGGACACGGGTTCGAGCCCTGGTCTGGGAAGATCCCACATGCCGCGGAGCAACTGGGCCCGTGAGCCACAATTACTGAGCCTGCGCGTCTGGAGCCCATGCTCCGCAACAAGAGAGGCCGCGATAGTGAGAGGCCCGCGCACCGCGATGAAGAGTGGCCCTCACTTGCCGCAACTAGAGAAAGCCCTCGCACAGAAACGAAGACCCAACACAGCCAAAAAAGAAAAAAAGAAAAAAAATAAAATAAAATAAAAAAGAAAAAAAAAAGAAAGCAATTGCGATGGCCATCTTTTCCTTTGAGGTCTTAATAGTATTTATGCTACAGGTAGAGTGTTGAATTAGACAATTTCTACATTTTGGTAGGTATTTGCTGAAAGTTAAATAGTTTTCCAATGAATTTAACCAAAGTGTTAGTAATGTTTGTCCCTTAGACAGGTTCTCACATTGTTCCCAAGCTGGTCACTCTTGAAGCTTTGGTTTAGCTCTGTGCTTCAGAAGCGAGAAAAAAAATGACCAAGGGAGCGTCCAGATCAGCTTAGGCAAAGGGGGGGAATGGACACCAGCATGGGTAGGAGG
Source organism: Balaenoptera acutorostrata (assembly GCF_949987535.1). NCBI lineage: Eukaryota > Metazoa > Chordata > Mammalia > Artiodactyla > Balaenopteridae > Balaenoptera > Balaenoptera acutorostrata. Next base: position 119,006,250 of record NC_080085.1, read on the forward strand.
GAGTGGAAAATGGGCTCTTTCATCACCAGTTACTTCTGGAAAAATATGCCTGGGGAGAGGAAAGAGGCTTGGATACCATTTTCTTTGGCAAAAGGTAATTAGATAAATATAAATCTTTATACCAAAATCTTGTTTAAAATATTCTTCGGCAAGTGCTGGGCTGCCCCTGGAGCTGAGGCAGTTTGTAATTAAGATCATGAGCTCAAGTGGTTGCTACTGAGTTGCTAAGGAATATCAGCTCTCCAAAGCTGGGTGAGTCCATTCACAATCGAAATGAAATGGTAGGCCTGCTTGGGAAAGCTTCATTCAAAGACCTTAGTAAGGCTTTCTTCAAACTGGCTGGCTCTGTGGTTCTGCAGTCGCACATTCGAGAATACATGGCACCCTCAGACCCCGCCTCTTTCCAGGCATGAGCGTCATCCTTCCTTATCTTCACACATTCAACACTTCTGCCATTCTACGTTGGTCTCCTAAAACTGCCATCTCTACACCCACTGCGGATTGCTGAGCAGTCACTGAATGGGAATTTTGGGGTGTCTCATGAGGATGCCACTTATTTCAGCAGCGTTAATTTTTTGGATACAGCAGTTCAGGCAACTTCTCATTTTGCATCCAGTCTTTATAAAAGTGAATGGATACAGAGAGCAAACTGGTGGAGGGGTTGGGCGAAATATGTGAAGGGGATTAAGAGATATAATCTTCCAGTTATAAAATAAATAAGCCACGGGGATGTAATGTATGGCATAAGAAATATAGTCAATAATACTGTAATAATTTTGTGTGGGGATAGATGATTACCAGAACTGTCATGGTGATCAGTTCATAATGTGTTTGATTGGTGGATCACTATGTTGTACAATGGAAACTAACACAATACTGTATGTCAACTACACTTCAATTGAAAGAAAAATAAAGTGATATGCAGATTCCAAGTAATAAATGAATGGAAAGTAGAAAACAGAATAATAAAAGTGTTGGTACTAGTGAGAAGAAGCTCGAGTCTCTTAGACATAATACGATTAAGATAAAGATGGAAATCATTACACGGTCCAAAATTAGAGACTCATTAATCTTAGTCTTTAGATTCAGTGTTTTGACACAGAGAATGTGTACAAAAGGCTGTGAATGTATCCTTCAGGTTAATGTGGGTTTTTCAATACTATTTTTCATTTTCTTGGAATGGGATACCCCACTCTATCCCATATCACGTAAGACAATTTTCCACACTCTCAAACTTCTACATGTATTTTAAGTAGTCCATTAGGCGTGAAAACAGGAGACTGTGTATACATCAGGTATTGCAGCACCAACTGCATTCTGGTGAGTTTCTCTCTGTCCAAGGACATAAAAATTCAGCCCTTTAATCGTACTGTTTCTCTGCCTGGAATAGCCTTCCTCTCTTTTACCCTGATCAAATTCCTATCCATCAATCCAGCCCCACCTCCTCCACGTAAGCTGGCTTACCACATAAGGAAACTGAGGCTTGGAGAAGTTAAATGACCTGGCCAAGTTTACATAGTTAGTAAGTGGAGGAGCCAGGTAACAAATGCAAGCAGTTTGACTTTAGAGCAAATACTCTTATACTGGCCTAATACTGTGCTCGTTGAGCATGCTTTCAAGTGCTTTAACCTTGAAAACCTAAAGTATATTTTGCCAAATACCTTTGTCTATTTTAAACAATTTTACTGAGGTATAATTTAGGTACTATAAAATGCATCCAGTTTAAGTGTACAGTGCCTTAGTTTTTAAACTCTTCTGCACTTTGCGAGAAATGAAGTATTTTGTTTCATCTTTACTTAGTTTATCAAAATGTTATCTCTTAAAAAATATTTGGTATTTAAGAATCCTCTGGTTCTTCACTCTAATTTACTTTTCTTAGAAACAGTAATTGCCATTAGTATAATGTAATAATATCCGACCCCAACCTATTTGAGTTCTTTTCAGCACTTCTAGCTACTAGTTCTCAAGTGGCTTCAAAAATCCAACACAGTATGAAATTTAAGCAATGGAATTTCTAAACCAGATTCTCCAGTATAGATTAAAAATGCATCTCGAGAAGACCACTGTTAAATTTGCTCAAACAAAACATGCTGAAGACTTGGAAGAATCCAGTGGAGTTGCATTACTGATGCATTACTATTGTCTGCTTGACACTAAAACAAAATGCTAAGATGTAAAAAAGCTACCCCCTGTAGTGGGACTGAACCGATTTTAGTTCCGTTCTGAGCTGAATCACAGAGTCTCCTCTGAGTTGCAAGGGAACCAAGTGATAAAGTTGTTCAAATCTTTTCTGGTACGTAAATGCCCTCAGCAACATGCAGCTTCTGCTTGAACACTTGATGGAGATCTCACTACCCAGAGAAGCCTCAATCATGAGAAACCTTAAGTTGAATACAAATCTACTGCTCTGTAACTCCTGCTAATTTGTCTTTCCGCTGCTTTCCAAAACTATCCAGAAAACAATCCTTTCCCAGTTCCTAGCTCCTCTAATATCTGAAGACAGCTCACAAGTCCCCAGCCAGCCTGTTAGCAGTTTGTTCATCTTTTCTCTCAGTAATACAGTTTTGAATCCCTAGATTATAGTAGGAATTCTCTGTGCATATTTATCAAAATTCTTTTTATGAAGTGTCCCCTAGAACCAAGCACAGTCCTCTAAATGTGGTCTAATCAGTGCAGAGCACAAAGGATATTCATCTTCTTTTTTTCTCCAGCTTTATTGAGGTATAGTTGACAAATTAGGGACTTCCCTGGCCGTCCAGTGGTTAGGGCTCGGCGCTTCCGCTGCAGCGGACATGGGTTAGATTCCTGGTCGGGGAACTAAGATCCTGCATGCCCTGCAGCCAAAAAAAAAAAAAAAAATTAAAAATGCGTACATTTAAAGTATACAATGTGATGATTCTACTGTGAGATGATTACCACAATCAAGTTAATTAACACATCTATAACCTCCTAACCATAGTTACCATTTTTTGTGTATGCGATGAGAACATTTAAGACCTACTCTCTTAGCACATTTCAAGTAACAAGCCAGTATTATTAACTGCAGTCACCATGCTGTACATTAGATTCCCAGAACTTATTCATCTAATAACTGAAAGTTTGTACCCCATTTCCCCCACCCCCAGCCCCTAACCACCATTCTATTCTCTGGTTCCATGAATTTGACTTTTTTGATTCCACATATAAGTGAGATCATACAGTATTTGTCCTTCTGTGTCTGGCTTTTTTCACTTCGTATAATGTCCTCCGGGTTTAGGATCCCTCATCTTGTGATTGGTGTTCTCCTTAACCATATGCAATTGCCATTTTGTAGGTCAAAAATCATCAAATATCAGCAACTTCAACTGGTCAATCTACTGCATTTCATTAATACAACCTACAATCGAATTATCTGTTTTAGCAGCAACATCATACTGTTGACTAATATAGAGCTTAGTCAACTAAAACTTACAACTGTTTCTATGCTCTATGCTTACTGTTAATCCACATTCTCCTAGTCTTGAAATTGTGCAGTTGCTTTTTTGAACCTAGGCGCTCACTTTACACTTATTGAAGATAACATTTGAAGAAGCCTTTGGAAATCCTGGTTATATCATCCAGAATATAGACTCTCCCCCACCATCGCTGTGTCATTGCAAATCAGATACTCATGCCCTCAAACTCCTCATATAGGTTGGTGATAATGAGGGTGAACATTATTGGGCCAAGAAAAAAACAACTGAAGGGCAGAGATCTTGTTAGTTACCCACCTTCTGTTTCAGGGAAATAAGTTACTCTGTACTCATTTCATTCCAGAGCAGTAAGGCTAACTTGAGAGAACTGCTTCAGACAGAACTCTTCCCAACTCTTGAGGAACTCAGGGTCAAGGAAACACAGTGAGGGTCCTTGGAGTTGTCATATAACCAACCTTATCTGGCAACTTTGTTTCTTCTAATCGACAAGCCCTTCGTATCCCCAAACTTCTCCATTATCTTCTGGTGGATGCCAAGAATTCCGTCATTGCCAATTTATTCCTTTAACTTAACGTTATTCCCTGTTCAACTAGTTTCTTCAAGGAAAGGTAAGCCATAGACTTTCTGGCAAGTCAGCGCAGTGTTCTTCAGCTGTTTCTCTGATATGACTGTGGAAGAGAGGGGAAAGGAGCAGGAGGAGGCCAGGAAGCCTAAAGAAACCAAGTACTTTGGGATTTATTTTCAGTTTGTAAGTGAATGAAATAAATATTAAACCTTGCTTAATAATAATAACAGTAAATACTTAAACAATGTTTGCCTCACATCAGCCCTGTGAGACAGGTAAAATTGTTAGCCCCTTTTCCAGATGAGAAAACTGAGGCTCAGAGAAATTAAATAATTTTCCCAAGGTCATACAGCTAGTAAGGAATACAGTCAAGCTTTAAACACAGGAAGTCTCGCCCTAGACCTTAAGCCTTACTGCCTCTGGCTGTGTCCCTTCTCGGTCCCTCCATGAGTCTTTCCTGTTGGTATTGAGAGCAGTCCACGGAACTCAGTCAGTGAGTGGACGTCAGTAGGAGAGGCCCCTGCAGCTGCTCTGTGGCAGGCCCTATGGGCACATTCCATAGGGAGAAGGTCATTGTCCCCACCATGTGCCCCCTGACGGGCACACGGCAGAGCAAATGAGTGGATAGCAGATGAGCAGACTTGCCTCATCAAATTGTCTGTAAGGATCATTACAATCTGAGTAATGTAGTACAAGCTTCATAAACCAGAGGGGTTCAGGCTCTACAGGAAACCTGATATAAGATAGTGTTGTCAGCTGAACAGTGCAGAGATTGGCTGATGGGTTTGGGTGAGCAAATAAACCCACAGGCGAGCTTAGGTACATCACAGAATCTCAGAGCTAGATGGGGCTTTAGAGAATCATCTGGTCTAGCAACCCATAAAACAATTACCTCTAAATTACCCCCCACGTACACACACCACCACCACAGCCAGTCGTAGTCTAGCTTAAACACCTCTAAGAATGGGGAACTCACTACCTCCCAGAGCTGTCTTTTCTGTCTGTTAAGAGTGATAGAATGCAGTTCAGTCCTGGTGATTAAGAATGCATTTTGTGCCTGTCAGAAGTTCATCACTGAAGTGGCAGGGAAGGAGAATTCTCAATACCTCTAACAGGGCCTCTGTCCCTGAGAGGTCACTTATATTCAGGAGGAAAAAGGACTCCAGATTTTTCTTAGGCAGCAATAATGAAAAGCCGGGTTAGGTAAATGAGAAACCCCACAGGAAGTCCTAGGAGTTCCCTGATTGAGCAGCTGCAGGGAGCTTCGGGGCTGAGCTTTTGGGACAGCTCCACTCGGCTCCACTGCCCTTTGTCTGGGCTCTGGGCCCCCCAGGGATGGGACTCCTACAGTGAACTTGACAAAGGAGAACAGAGAAAGATATTCTTGAAGCCCAACCTTCAGTCATAGGGCTCTCTGGGAAACAGCTGGGAATCGCGAGCCAGCCAGGCCAGCAATCCAGCAGACAGAAAGGGAATCTCTCTGCACCAGCAAGCACAGTCCAAGGCCCCAAAGAGAACAGGTGCCAAAGCAGAAAGAATTGTTACAGACCCAGCAGAGAAAGAATTTCGGCATCAGCCTCCTTAGCACAAAGTCTTGCTTCTCAGAGGCCTCAGCACCCCAAAGGTAACCTGGGGTAACGCCTTTAATAACAGTAGTAGATGCCAGTTAGTGAGCACTTACTCTGTGGCAGGCTCGGTGTCCCCTACTTTATATGTATAATCTCCTTTAATCCCCACAATATCACCAGAAGGTAGATGCTATTGTTTTCCTCATTCTTCAGGTCCAGAGAGGTTAGGTAATATGCCCAAGGCCACACAGCTGGTAAACGGCAAGGCCAGAATTCTAACCAGAACTGGAACCTAGGCTTCTCTGACTCCAGAATCTATGTGGTAGCCACTTTGTCAAGCCACCTGTCCCAGTGAGGCAGGACAAAGTCTCTCTCTGCTTCTCTGGTCACATGTAATTAATTCTTCACATTGCCCCCAGAGTTACCATCTTGCTAAAATTGCCAGCTCTACTCAAAATCTTCAGTGGCTCTGTTTCTGCTTCTAGCACAAAGTTCAAGATCTTAAGGATAGTATAGAAGGTCACCTCAGTTTGGCTCAACTTACTCTTTAGATCCATTTTCTAGTACTAGCTTCATCCCCCGCCCCCCGTCCCACCTCACCTCATCCTACCTTATGCTCCAACCATGCTGGCTGACTTGCCACTCTCTGAAAATGCCACACCTCATCCCGTCTTTTCTTCCACTGGTTCCTCTGCTTGGAAATTCCTTCCTTTCTTCACCTGGCTGGTTTATTTCTTCTTCAAAGCCCAGTTGACATATCAACTTCTTTCTGAAGTCTTCCTCAAGTCTCTCAGTTAGAATTATCCCCGCCTCCTCCCATCTCTTATATCCTTTTGTGGTTAATAATCTTATAATGTTTTCACACTCCCTATATTACAGTTATTCCTGCAAGAGTATCTCTTCTAGTCAAAAGAGAAAACGCCAGGAGCACACAGAAACCATGCCTTCTATTCAGCTCTGTCGCTGAATGAAGGGAATTGCAGGTTTTGGGGTTGCTCAACCCGAGGTCTCGCCTCTTAGGTGTGGTCTCCATAGGTCTAGGCCACGCCAATAAATGCAATCCAGGAAAGAGCAAAAGAGGAGGCTGAAAGAGGCTCCAATGACAATCTTGCCTCATTCACTTGCAAGTGTTCCCATCAGCTGTTTCACCTCCTTTGTGGTTGTCCCCATTCAAAAAGCCTCAACCTTCCCGCAATCTTGCCAAAACAAAACTTTCAAAATATTTTAAGAGAATTAAAGGCATCTCTTTGAGGATAGACTGCTGCAACAACCCAGATGAATCTCAAAAATTTAATGTTGATCAAAGGAAGCCACACAAAGAAGAATGCATCCTGTATCATTTCATTCAATGAGATTTAAGAACAGGTAAAAGTAATCTATGATTTTTAGATGTCAGCATAGTGGTTACCTTTGGGGGAGGGGGGTTAACGGGATGGAGGCACTGAAGGAAGCTTCTGGGGTGCTGAAAATGTTCTTTATCTGGACTTGGGGAGTGGTTACATAGATATGTGTATGTATAAAAGTTTCTTGAGTTGTACACTTAAACTTGATGCACTTCACTGTATGTGTGTTATACCTCGATTACAAAAAATAAATAAACAACCTTCCCTCCAAGTTCCCACAAACCAGACTTTCAAAATACTTTAAGTAATTTTTCCATGTGTCTTTTGAGGGCAGCCTGTATCTCTAAACCACAAAGACAACAAAAACCCTCCTAAGATTAAAAAAAAAAATGATTGCACTTTAGGATCCACACACAGTTTAAGAAATGTTCAGCCAAGATGATTTGAAGATTCAGATCCAGGAGTTTGGGACTACAGAAAACACTGAGTCCTACAGAGGCTCTAAGCGGGAGTAAGTTATAAGTTTAAATTTCATAAGAGCAGGTAGCCTCTCAGAAACACCATTTCCCATCGCTCCTCTACTCTACTCGACCTCGAGCCTAATTGCCACATCACCTCTTCTGTGGTGCATTCTCTGGTCCCTTTTGTACCTCACACTCCAAGATAAAAGCAATCCCAGCTAGTTAGTAGTAAAGCATGACTTAGGGCCTTGCTACTCAAAGTGTGGTCCACAGACAAGCAGCATAGGTATTACCTGAGAGTTTGTTTAGAAATGAAGAATCACTGGCTCCACCCCAGACCTACAGAATCAGAATCTGCATTTTAATTTGATTCCAAGGTGACTCCTGCACATGAAAGATTAAGACGAGGTTTAAGAGAGCTCTTACTCAAATTTAAAAGTGCTTCCAAATCACCTGAGGCAAGCCTTACAGCTGCAAATGCATGGGGGTCTTACCTCAGAGATTCTGATTCAAAAATTCTAGAGCTGGGAATCTGGATTGTTATAAGGCTGGGCTTGAAAGTTTCCAAGAAAGTTGGCTCAAACTTGAACAGTTTCTTGCTAATAGAGACAACACCACAGATGGTAACTGAGTTCCTTGCCAGTTCCCAGAAGCCTGCTGAACAGGTAGGTGTCAATCATGATTTGAGACCTAGCTATCAAAAGAGAGGTTCGTGGAAAATATAAACACTAGGCCTCACCAATCAGGACTCAAAGCTGCCCTTTCCTTACAGCCAGTGCCCGCCAGAGAATCTTAGGTCAAGTACTCATCCATTCTCTTTTTGGCACTTTCCATCTGTCTCAAGCAGGAGAAAACCCACCTCCTCCAGGATCTTGGTGTTCTTAGAACAGAGACTGTTCCACCTAGACTGAATGCCAGGTGCCACTGCAAGCAAACCAGGGCCAGGAGGAGTCAAAGACCCTGTCACCTGTCACTGTGGGCAAAACCTCCCTGGACAATGGCAGCCACGGGTACCTGAAGGCTTCTCCCAAGCCTGGTACCCTGGAGCCAGAGAGCAAGGAAAAGGCTTGGCAGGAAATTCTAGTCACCATGTTTGGAAACACTCACAGCAGTTGAAAGTGGCAACGTTCAGATGTCCCATCCATTGTTGATGTCAAGTACAGGATTTTACTAAGCATTCAACTAAAGTGGCCGGTTATCAGATTGACAAAAATGAAAATGAATATATTAATACCCAGGGTGGCTGAGGGGACACTCACACCACTGGGGAGACAATAAATCAAGACTAATTTTTAGAAGGCATTTTGGCAATATGTGTCCTGCAGGGAAGGTGCGAAGTGGGGTACTTGGAAATTCAGCGGAAATGACCTAAAACCAGATCAAGATTACAATCTCCTACCTTTTCTTGCCAATTATATTGGCTAACGCTGTAAAGAATGAGAACACCCATTGCTGGTGAGACTTTAAGGAAGTGGGCACTTTTATTTACTGATGATGGTAAGGTTAAACTTGGTATATCCTTTCTGGAGGGCATTTTGGAAATAATAATCAAAAGCCTTAAACGTGTGCCTGCTTGCTGATCTAGAAATTCCATCCTAAGAATTTATCCAAAGGAAATGATTTTAAATGTGTGAACAGATGTTTACGTAAAAATGTTTATCACAATTTTGCTTGTAACAGTGAAAAATGGAAACAACCTACATAGGCAACAAAAGAAGACCGGTTAAAGAAATGACGTGCAATCTGTACAGTGGGATTCCATGAAGCCACGGAAAATGTTATTTCAGTCTATTTTTATGGACCTACAAAGGTGTTCACAATATATTGTTAAATGAAAAATCAGCGTGTATAGTAGGATCCTGGTTTTCAAAATATATGTCTGCATAGATTTGTTAGCATAGGAAAATGTCTGGTGTGATAGATGGGTCTAGTCCTTGCATGGGAGGATTAGAGAGACTTTTTAAAATTACTTTTGTTTTTTCACATTTTCATATTTTTCTATAATGACTATGAATTTTTATGAAAATTTAAAAATAGTAATTCTTTCAAAAACTAAAGAAAGATCAGCCAGGATAAAGACCTAAAGGAGGACCTGCCCTGTTATTAGTCTAACGTGCCGATCTTCAGAGCACAGGGAACCCCTAGAGTGAAATGCAAAGCAGTTACAATTTGTTCTTGAAATGGGACTTATCGTAAATGGCTAAGGAACAGAGATGAAGTATCATCAATTAAAAAAAAAGAAGTGGAAGCTGAGCCCTTGTTTTCTCCCTAAAAAGATGTTACATTGGCAATCCTTCTAGCTTATCTACTTGACATATAAGGGCAGGAGGCTGAGAGAAAAGTACAGTTACTAGTACTGTCATTTTATTTGGACACACGTATTTAGATCCCATTCATACTTAGATGACATAGCCATCCTACTGACTTGCCCCACCATCAGACTACTCGCTGGGCAGCCCCAGAGCTTGCAGGGCAGGGCAGAGGAAAACATGGACATGTGGACATCTTTGAGAGCCAGCAGAGCTGCTGAGGGGACTTCATGAAATTGAGTCTCTTAAGCCTACCTGAAGAACGACTGTCCAGTAGTGGGGAGATCTGCTGTCTCCCAATAAGCCATGAGGCACCCAGACCAACGCAGCTGGACCAGGGCACTAGGGCAATGCAGAAGGGTGACCAAAAGGAGTTTTTTCATCAGAAGCATCAGTACAATGCTTCTCTCACCCCAAATCCTACTAAGAGCTGTGGTTGTGAACACTGCCGTTCATGACCCATTCGTGGGTCATGAAATCACAACCAGTATGTTTAAATATGCAATAGAACAGAATGATACAGGTTAAGATAGAATAGGAAAATACAAGACAGAAACTATGAAAGTGCCTCCTGGGTAGTAAGAGAACAAGTATGCTGTGTGTGTGTGCCTGTACGTGTGTGTATGTACTGGTAGTGATATTTAATGTATTATTTACTCTGGGACATGGTCAAAAAGATGGAAAGTTGAAGAACTAGAGGTTTTGTGTCTGGATGCTTCTGCCCGCTACACCACAGGGCATCGTCACTTGAATCCCCCAACCCACGTTTGCTGCTTTGGACTCATCAGCCTCTTCACCCAGATATGTTTTGACTGGGCCTGACTTTAAAGAAATTTTTAAATTTTATATTGGAGTACAGTATAGTTGATTTACAATGTTGTGTCAGTAACCTATATGGGAAAAGAATCTGAAAAAGAATGGATATATGTATATGTATAACTGATTCATTTTGCTGTACACCTAACTGAGCCTGACTTTTAAAAAATACAGTCCCAATGCCATAATTATTTTTCCGAGATGACCAAAAGCCTACGTAAAAATAACTATCAATATAAAAATACCTATCAAAAATACCCTTTAGTCAGGGAACAATGCTTGAATTTAAGGCACTTTTTTCTCCCACCTACTCATGTGCAGAGGATAGATTCATTTTATGAAACAAAAAAAGTCATGCTTACTATTTTGTACTTTTCTAAAATATTCTCTCTTTAAAATAATCTCTCTTTAGGCTTTACTGTTGATCGTTCCTAATAGATAGTATACTCGGCTTACAGAAAAGACATAGGTTTATTAAGTGGCCCGTTTTTAAAAAAACAAAACAAAAAAACCTAAAGACATAATTGGATCAAGAAGTGAAAGAAAAAATTAATCTCAACAAAATATCTCCTGGACTCAGTTTCTGAGCAATTGCCTTATAGTCTATAATTATGAATAAAATACCCTTTGAAAAGACCTCATCAGAATCAGAGAGAAATGAGAACAATAGGGTAGGTATTACAAAAGATTGGTTCTTCTCAGATAATTGTTTTTAATAAAATGGTAAAAGTGTAGAAAACACCAGGCAACTATAATTAGGATAATAATCTATTGTTCTACAGGAATATATATACCCTGTTGTCGCTTCTATTGGAAAGCAACAAAGAAAATGAAGTAAAAGATGAGTGAGTACGTTTGAACGATAGTTGTACATTAAGCTGTAGCGGTCATTAATTAATCTTCCCCTTATGGCAGAAGCAGCCAAATAACGAAGAGTGCACTGTACTTTTAGAGAGCAGCCCGGGGCACTACAGGACTGCTTTTCCATATGGCTGCCTACTTTTTCTATTTAGTTGCTTAGGTACAATGGTATTCAGACACAAAACATCTCCTCTAAACTGTTGAATTCTGTTCTCTGTCAGCTGTGAGTGTCTGAAGCTATCTTTGGTCTTTAGTTGAAAGAAATTCCAGGAATGGAGGATCCATGAAGATCCATGAACACCTTAATTTGATTGTGACCTTGACACAAAGATGTTTACGAGACAGAGGACCTAAAGAAATACAAGACAGCTAACGGAAAAGACCTGGTTTTCATCTTCATTTTCCAGATAAAAAATAAGAGGGAGCAAAATCAAACCATCTCCCCTTCTCCAGGCTGGGGAGAAGAGGACCACCTGTGTCTAGGAGTTCCTGTGCCCTGGCTGCTCTGGGTCAGAGGACAGCCAGACCTTTCCCTGGTGCCTCTAGAGGAACATGCCTTTGCCCATTCCAGTGAGACTGCCACTACATGCTGGGCCTAGGGACCTGACGTGGGAGCCATGCCAAGTGAGCTTCAGGGAGAGGTCCTCGCCTCCAGGGCCACAATTCTTTTTCTTCTCCCCTGAAGCTGGGAACCCTCAAACAGGTAGGCCCCAACAATCCTGATTTAAGTATAAACTTGGTGGTATTATCCAGTAGTTAATGGCACAGGCTTTGGAGGAGGACTGCATAAGTTCAAGTCCTCTGCCATCTATAGCTGTGGGGCCTTAACAAGTCCTTAAACTTCCCTGAACCTCAATTTATGCATCTATAAAATGGGAGTGAACACAGTGCCCCTCTCAAAGGGCTGTGATGAGGATTAAATAACTAAATACAAGTAAAGTTCTTAGCCTGGAACATAGTGAACACTTAAATACTAGCTATTTTTACAGTTGTCATCAACTGGAAATATTCATCTCCCTTATTTTTCAGTCTAATAGGAGTTTGGGGACTGCATTAAAGAAGAACTAAGTGATCACTACTAGAAAAGTTTAGACTTTTAAACTAAACCCTAAGGATCTAGGATTGTCTTCTCTAAACAATTGTTGGTTTTCCATAACAACAGAGTCTTCTCTGCTCCCTTCCATTAGATGCCTCCTGCTACCCAACACGCGCGCACACGTGTGTGTGTGTGTGTGTGTGTGTGTGTGTGTGTGTGTGCGCGCACACATCTCTCCCCTCAGCTCAGGGTCCTTATAGAAAGCTGAGCTGGAATTATTAGTTTAAGTGTCCCACCAGGTGAGTGTGTGTGTGTGCTTGGGGAAGTATGTGTTTTGTGTGTGTGTGTGTGTGTGTGTGTGTGTGTGTGTGTGTTCACTGGAGTCTTTCTTTGCTAAGGTCAAATAGATGGATCTTTGCTTAAGGCGAGTACTTTGAGCTTCCCCTTCCCTGATTATGTTTGATTCCTCCCCACGCCTTTCCTGCCGAATGGCATTGCATCTTCTGCTTTGAACGCTCCCAGAGTAAGCTCACTATGCCCTAAGGCCACCACACTTATCTTTAGCAAACTCCTTCTATTTACAATTTCCTTCTTATTTTGGTCTGAAATCTCTATCCTTCTAGCTTCATCTAGATCCTACTTCTGCCTCCTCAGGGGCCCTAACACCATAGAGTAAAATAAAGCCATTTATATCATGAACATCAGTAAGAAAAGTCCTATTCCTTCCAAAGGGAGGGGTGGAGCATCTCTGCATCTTCACTTACAGTTGTTTGAGATGACTGGTGCCTTGGGTTGGCATGAGTTTATCTTGGACCCAAACCCCCCCTGTCTAGGGCAGCTCCCCTGGCTGTCTCCCATCTCCAGGAGCAACCTTCCACCTTTCTTTCCCCTGACTGCTCTTGGCCCACCTTGGGTACATAATATCCGACTCACCTGACCTGACACTGGGTTTTAATTGGGGTCCCCTCAGGAGTATAGGTTGCCCTGATTCACCTTGGGGTATAAATGCTGACAGCCGAGAGCCTGGAAGCCCAGACTTTGTGAGGAACAGCAGTATCACCCCTCTTCCCTCTCCCTCCCCCGACACAGTGTGGACAGAATCGTTTAAGTCTCACAAGGTGTCAGAGGTCAGGACATTGTTTTCCCTCAACACATTAAAACAGATAAAGTGAGGGAATAAAGTCAATCAGTCAAAGATACTGTCAGAGGTGCTACTGGAGGGTGCCGTGTCCCCCAGGCGGCCACACAACAGACCCACACATCTGTTGAGTCACAGCCGTATAAAGTGCAGTTGATTTGGCTTAAGCCCATCAGTGATCATCTACCCATCACTGCAGGCAAGTCCTAAAATCAAGGAGGGGAGCACCGGTGTGTACACACTGTGTGTGTTTTGGGGGTAAGGGGTGTCACACCCATGAATGGCTGTACCACATGTACATTTTATGTTACAAATTTCCTTTGAAACTTAATTAATTTTGATCTCTGTATTAGTTATATAATTTATTTCACATTCTGCCAATTTTTTTTAAATTTGTTTTTATTTATTTATTTATTTTTTTTTTTAGCTGTGTTGTGTCTTCGTTTCATGCGAGGGCTTTCTCTAGTTGCGGCAAGTGGGGGCCACTCTTCATTGCGGTGCGCGGGCCTCTCACTATCGCAGCCTCTCTTGTTGCGGGGCACAGGCTCCAGACGCGCAGGCTCAGTAGTTGTGGCTCACGGGCCCAGTTGCTCCGCGGCATGTGGGATCTTCCCAGACCAGGGCTCGAACCCATGTCCCCTGCATTAGCAGGCAGACTCTCAACCACTGCGCCACCAGGGAAGCCCAATTCTGCCAATTTTTAAAGTCATTTTAGAGACTTAGAAATATAACATTATCTTAGGCTTTCCCATCTATTATGGAATTAACACAGTGAAAAACAGAACTCTGGAAGTTGCACAGTATCAGTGCCTGTCTGCTCTAGGACGACTTAAAAATTGTGTTAAATGCCATTTTCCATCACCTCTCTCTGCCGTGGAAAGAGAACAAGCTCTCACATAGCTCTCCAAACTTTAAACCCAACTTTCTGTTCCATAAAATAGTGTTTCTAAATAACTACTCGGCAACTTTGTTTTCTAAATTAAAGAAAGAGATGGAAAAGGGGACTAGGATTTCTTGAACTCCAATCGTGAGCCACATGTTTTACTTATATGAGTGGTAATATTTTGAGGGAAAGTTTCCTTTGTCGAGTGAAAATGAAAGATTGTGCTTATTTGTAAATGCTAAGAAAATGAAATATATTATTACACCTGGATTGTGCTTAAAATCAGTTTACACCACAATTTCCCAGAGTCTGTTTTGATGAACACGAATATTTTCAACGCTTTTTATTCTGAATTAATTTTAGATTTACAGAAGAACTGCAGAGGGTACAGAGAGCTTCCGTACATTGTTCCTTCAGCTTCCCCTGCGGTGAGCATCTCACATAACCAGAGTCAATTTGTCAAAACGAAGACATAAATATTAGTACAATACTATTAACGAAACTCCAGATTTTACTTGGATTTCACCAGTTTTCCCACGAATGACCTTTTTCTGCATCAGGCTCCAATCCAAAACACCACACTGCATTTATTCATCAAGTGCCCCTAGTCTTCTCCAACCTATAACAATTTCTAGGTCTTTTATTGTCTTCCACGACCTTGACACAGGTGAATACTCATGTTACTGGATCTTCTGTGGCGAAAAAATATTTTATAATCAAGTTTAGAAAATGCTAAATAAAACAGACTTCTTGGACACTAGAAAAATATGCTAATGTGTTTTATGAATATTCGAGAGGGGCCTGCAATAAGCAGCGTTTCCCAAACATTCGGCCACAGAGGCCACGATTCACAGAGCCTCTCTCCAGGCTAGGGTTCTCCAGGCTAGGGAAAGTCTGGTTTATACGATCTGTATTTCATGAATCTCCTACCTGTTCTTCCTACCTCTGGTCCTGTACATCTTCCCTCCATTCTCCAGTCAACCCCTAGAGTGAGCTTTGCATACTGCAAAACTGCTCCAAAACCTTTCTTTAGCCTACGCTGAACTACACGACTGGAACTCACTCTTCAGCGCGCAGTCCAAGCCCACAGCAACCTAGCTGCAGTCCACCTTCCCAGCCACAGCCATTTCTTCCCCTGCGGTCCTCAGCCACACTAGCTGCTCCAGTGTCTCCCCAGCCTGTCTCTTGCCTTTCAGCACTCTCACTCTGCCTTTCACTTCCTCCTTCTTGGTCTATCAAAACCCATATCATCCTCCTGGTCCAGTACAAATGCTGCCTCCTTTCTGAAGTCTCCCTCCCTCTTCCACTCCTACAAGCCTAAGGTCAGAATGAATCACTCTGCTCCTGGGTTCTCATCATCACAGCGTCTGCTTGCACCATCCACAGCACTCATTTCATTTTGCCCCCTATTAGAGTCAGCTGCATGTTTGTGCCCCGCTCTAGGCTGTGAGCTCCTTGAAAATGAGAAATGGACCTTGTTTGCCATTATAAGTTTGTTTGGCTTCTCATCTTTGGCCTTGAACAAAATAGGGGCTCATTAAATGCTTGACAAATGAATGAACAGAAGTCTATAGTACTTTACACTTTCTAAGTATTTTATTTGAGTCTCAAAATAATCCTATAAGGAAGGAGTGCTAATTATTCCCAGGTTACAGTTAAGGAAACTGAGGCATAGATTGGTTAAGTGACTTGCCCAGCTGTCACATAGGTAATCAGGTGTAGAGCAATATTCCCTGATCTCAGTTGGTAACTGTTCTTTTCAACCTCCCCACATAGCCTTCTTGAGTAAGTAAGTGGACATGAAACATTAAGCATCTACCGTGTGCTGAGAACTAAGATGTGGGGGACCCAGAAATGAATAAGAATGAAGAAGCATTTCTGCTGGAACAGGTGGGAGTGGTATTACTTTATGGACAAAAACATCCTGACCTGAGAAAGGCAGTGAGAAGATAAAAGGATCAGAGAAGGCTCGGAGACAGGGACGTGTTGGTGGCAACCAGAGAGAGATAGCTACTGGTTGTCAAAGACCAGGCAAGCCGGGAAGAGCTGTGTCAAGCTGGAAATCTGTTCGGAGACAGTGATGAAGCCAACACTCTTTGATTGCCTAAAATTGGCTGTGCAGAAATGGATGGCAATGGAGACGTTCGCTGCTGGGGAAAGAATATACTTTAAATTTAATGAGGACAACTCCAGAAGCCCTGCTGATTCCTGATTGATAAGTACTAAGGCGCCTCACTTAACTTGCAGGCACAGCTGTCTGCACTGAGCTTCGGTGGTTACTGGGCAGCAGCTCTGCCCACAGGGAAACAGTCCCTGCCTTTTTGCCTGTTTGTGATTTCACCTCCTGGACAGCAAATGGGAGAAGGAGCAAGCCCAGAGCCCCGCAACCCCCAAAAGGTTATTTCGTCCAAGGCCAATATTGCCTATTGAATTCTCACCAGCCTGATTAGAAAGGATTATTCCGAAGGCCTGTGAAGTATCTAGTAACCAATCTTCCTGAGTTATTTTTGAATAGCTATTGAATGGATAATTTCCATACCCATTATCAAAATGATATGCTGGAGGTGAAATTTAGCTGTATTGTATTTGATCAGTAATTGCAGAAATGTTTCCCTCAGATTTAATGCCTTATTGGCAGCAGGTCTCCCTACAGGCGCAAAAGACTTTGGGATACTTTTTGGTTGACATGAATGCTTTATTATTGTAATATTTTTGTTGCGGTGGGAGGAGGGGGGACTAGATTTATTTGGGCATCTGAAGATGAATTGAAAGGTTTTTTTTCACCTCCTGAGAGCAGCATTTGGCAACATAGCGTTTTCCACCAGCAACAGCGAGTGAATAATATATCTCCCAGTCGCCCAAGCCTCAGTGCCTGGAACAAGAGCAGACCCTGACGCTCCCCGTGGACAGCAAGTCCGACGACAACAGCCATTCATGCAGGTCCCTGTTAGCAGAAATAAATGGAATAGGAAATGAAGCTTGAGCTATTTGACTGTGGAAAGGTAACTCGAGTCCTGAGGTTCACTTTATGCCTCTGCCTTGCAAGATTCTAGATCAGCCGCTGCCAATAGTAATATAATGCAAGCCACATGTGTAATTTTAATTTTTTCCCATTTAAAAAAAGTGAAAAGAAATGGCCAAAATTAATTTTAATATTTTATTTAACCAAATATATCCAAAATATTATCATTTCAACATAAAAATCAATATAAAATTATTAATTACATTTTTTTCATACTAACTCTTCAAAATTGGGTGTATATTTTACCCTTACAGGACATCTCAATTCAACTAGCCACGTTTCAAGTGCTCAGTAACCACACGTGGCTAGGGGTCACTATATTGGACAGCACCGGTCTAGCTCGAGCTGCATACCAGGGATTGCAGCTTCCAATTTAGTCCCTGATTTGAACTGGTTCTTTTGGTTTGCTCTGCCCCTAGGCCAGGGAAAAGCGCAGATTGCCCTCATCTTTTATATGAAGCCCTGTCCCCATTCAATCCTGTAGTCCTATGCAGACCCTGCCAGGGTTGTCAAATCCAAAAATCAAAATCATCTGCTGACAGTTGGGACAAGTAAGGTTGCACGATGATTTATGCAAAGAAAGGAAAAGGCAGCCTCCCACATCACTTTGAGAAGGAAATGACGGTAGAGACTCAGCCAGCTTCAGGGTGATCCAAGTGCACTAAAATCCACCAAGATATCTTACCCCTCATCACCTTTCAGAGTTAGACACTATACCAGGGCTAGGTTGGGCATGCCGATACTGATTTTGGAAACAAATCCCAGTAGAACAAAAACGAAGATGCCTCATTGGGTTGGTTTTACATTGCCATATTAGAATTCTGAAAGGTATATTGTTGAAAATTGGCAGGCAAAATTGATTCCTCTTAATTGAAGGTCTTTTTAGTTACAGAATGATAATGCCACTTTAATTCTCTTTGTTGTCATAGGTTTGGACCCATAGCTACATATCCTAGGCATACTAAAGGAATGTTATTACACATTATAATGAATGTTATTCATGACTACATACTTTGGGGAGCTATAAAGCTAAATTTGATGTGTGGAGACTGATTTGGCATTGATCTCTCTTCTCTCTGGTACGGCAACCTAATCCTATCAGTCTCTGATTGTTTCATATATATGAGGTTTGTCTCTTTGGTAGTACGGTTCAATTGTTGGAACACAAAGTAATTTACATTCTAATATGTTCTCTGTCCACCCCACCCAAGCCTAGCACGGTGCTGAGGGTTTGATGCCATTAAGGCCTGTCCACTTGACCTGATACCCAGTTCCCTGACAATCGACCTCTGAATAAGGTATGGTCATTTTTCTAGGACATGGGCGAATTGCTATTACTTCTTACTCCCCTTCCTTGAATGGCTTCATTTAGGTATTTGATGTGCTTTGATTAAAGCAACTAATGATGAATTTCTATACTGTAGCACAAATGTGAGCAGGTGAAAAATTGTCACCTAGTTGGTTTGTCTACTTGACATTAAGAACTGTTGGCTGATCTTTTCTACTGAATTGACGGAAAGAGCTGGTATTTTGGCATTCTTTATAATTTTTCAGTTTCATCAATTCATTAGAAATTTTGTTGAATGCTTACTATGTGCTAACCTGGACAATGGTTTCAAAGAGCTTGGCCTGTGTGTTCAGCACTGTCTATTGGGGACATTTTGGGACATTGTATTACATTTTTCTTTGTAAGAATGGAAATTCAGAAAAACAAAAGGAATAATACTAATGACAAGAAACCTCTCAAACTTAATTGAGACAAAGATGGAAATCGTTGGATATGCTGTAACATGGTAAATATTTAGCTTTGATTGGATTCTCATTGGGCTTAAGGCATTTATGTCTTCAGTTGTAAACAAAAGGATCACAATTCTGGAACATAAATAAAATTATAAACATCTATTTTTGAAAAATGTGACTGGAAAGTAAAGTATAATTGGGGATTTTTGTATTATGTTTTAGCTCTCTGGGAATCAACTCCCTCCCATGTTTCCAATAACATGTGAGTCTACTATTTGACTCATATGTTGGATTTTTGCATATATTTTCAGGATTGCTTTCTATTGTTTTCTATATATTTTCAGGGAGCTACTTGAATAGTGTTTGGAGGCATCAGCTTTAAGATGATAGTTAAACCTTGAAGTAGCTGCAGCTGTTTCCTAAATGTCTCACTGGTTGGCTAGTGTTCCTGTCAACACCTTATGCAGCCAAGTTTCTTGGTTGACAAAAATATATAAAGATAATTCATTACGAAGCTTAATCACTGGAAAAGTCCCATTTTTGAAAATCACATTTTTCTAAATTTCTCCTATTATTTTTCATTTTATGCCACTCAGGATTGAAATGGACGGAGGGTCAAGTAAAGTAATAAAGTAAATTAAAATAAAAGAGTGAATGAAAGCTACCTTGTAAGCCTGCCAGGGTGGCCATGAAGAACAGCTTTTCCATAATAATAACGTCCTATGACTCCTGATATTTGAACATGTATTTTATATCCTGGTTGTGACTGAAAGTAGCCCAATATGTTTAGAAGCAAAGAAAAAATATTAGCCCATAAAAATTCCCTTTTAAAAACGGAAGCTATCCAATTTGCTTGGCTAAAAGAAACGTTGCCAGGAACTTCCACCTCTTTGGAAATTAATCCCAGCAGGTGAACTATTATGTTCCCACCTTGGGCTGGAAGAGCATGTGCTGGGCGTCACTAGCCTCATGACCTTGGAATTTATGCAAAATAACATACCTGTGAACTTCACAAACCAAATGAATGCATTTAAGACAATTCAAACTCTGCTTGGTTGAAAGAAGCAACTGAGAACGGATATTTGAAGAATACTTCTTCTGCATACAAACTGCTCTTCTTTCTTATGCCAACATCTAGGTCAAGGATCGGCTGATAAAAAAAAAAGATATCCATATCCTATTGAGAACTTTCAAAAGTTGGATTTTATTTCCCCTTTTCTATTGTGAAACTCACTAAATATTGCAAACAAAACAAGGCAGTCGTCATCAATGCCGTTATAATCACAGGTGTGATGTTGAGGTCTGTAAGTTAAGATGTACCTTAACCATTGCGAATATTTTCTCCCACTCCGTAGCTTGTCTTTTCATTTTGTTTATGGTTTCTTCTGCTGAGCAAAAGCTTATAAGCTTGATTAGGTCCCATTTGTTTATTTTTGCTTTGCTTTCTTTTGCCTTGGGAGGTTGACCTAAGAAAACATGGCTATTATTTATGTTAGAGAATGTTTTGCCTATGTTCTCTTCTAGGAGTTTTAGCAACATGGATGGACCTAGAGATTATCATATTAAGTGAAGTAAGTCAGACAGAGAAAGACAAATATCATATGATATCACTTATATGTGGAATCTAAAAAAATGATACAAATGAACTTGTTTACAAAACAGAAATAGACTCACAGACATAGAAAACAAACTTATGGTTACCAAAGGGGGAAGGGGGGGGAGAGATAAACTAGGAGTTTGGGATTAACATATACACACTACTATACATAAGATAGATAAACAACAAGGACCTACTCAATATATTATATCACGCAATATATATATTACTCAATATATTATAATAACCTATAATGGAAAAAAATCTGAAAAAGAATATACATATGTATAACTGAATCACTTTGCTGTACACCTGAAACTAACAAAGCATTGTAGATCAACTATACTTCAATTTAAAAAATTTTTAAAAAACATGTACCCTTAAGACAAACCAGATCACAACCTGTTGAGATGGCTTCCTGCTTTTTTCTGAAAGGCAGTACCTAGAGCTCTGCTTCTCAAAGTTTACTGTGCATGTGACTCACATGGGGATCTTGTTAAAATGTGTATTCTGATTCTGTGGGTCTCGGATAGGGTCTGAAACTGAACTTTGTTATAAGCTCCCAGGGGATGCTGATGTTGTTGATTCACAGGGCACACTTCGAGTAGCAAGGGGGCTAGAATATAAGGCGAAGTTTATACACTCAGAAATGCACCCTGTCTTCCTTTACAGGAGGCAGGATTCACTTAGGAAATGAATGTGTTTGCTCCTCTATCTAAATATTTATTTGGGGAGTGTTCGTCTTCGTGAAGGAAAGAAAGGACAAGGGAAGTAGCTTCCTGAGTATACAGTTATATGCCAGGGACTGTTTGGCACTTCCATTTAATTCTGACAAGTACCATGCAAGGAAAAAAAAACTGAGGGAGATGTCTTTGTCTAAGATCAAAGTTTCTTTCCTCTGGACCATCCTGTCTCCAAGTCTCCAATCTTATGACCACGGCCAAAGGTGCCATCTAATTCACCTCTTTTTCAACATGATTTCTGCGATTCTCAAAAGAAACATAATTCAAGCTGAAAATGTTTTACCTCATTTCGTGAAATTTAATAGAGCCCCATGACAGCTCTGAATATACTACCAGTTAGTTACTTTGTGTCCCTGAAAATACAACAATTATACTCAATAACAACCTAGTATTTCATCCTTAAGCAGAAAAGCAGGGGTTGGTGTTGTCCTCTGACCCCATGTGTCTGTCTTTAGTCACTCACTCCTGGCCACACCTCCGGGATGCCAAAACAAAGCCAATCCATCAGTTGTTTGATCAAAATGAAGTAAAGAAATCAGTTTGCATTCATCATTGAACTGTCCTGCCACTAAAGCTAAGTCAAGAGGGCTTGAAACACTTCAAACAGGCATTCCAAGAAAACACATTTCAATCAGTCATGGATCTAACATGACCCAAATCTATCAGTAAACATGTTTCTTTAAAAAAGAAAAAGGGAACAGGGGACCAATGACAGAATCTATACCTACCATTTTGAAGCAACTTGGTTTCTGCTGGATCCTGAAAGCAGATCTCATTCTGCCTGGGAATAAGGAACATGATCGGGAGTAAACAGAACCAGCAAGTTATTCCACCAAATTCAATTCATCAGGCAATTACCAAGCCCCTGCTGCATGCACTGTTTTCAGGGAGACTGAAAAGAGTAAGGGCCAAGGTCTGCTCTCAAAACTGCATGGGCAGGTATACAAATGATTTGGACAATGTCCAGGAAGGTAAGGGACAGAAAGAAAATGCCAAGCAAATGGCATCAAGATTCAGGGGAGGGAGAGATCATAACCTGTTAGGGACATCGGGAAAGCCTTCCCGGCCAAAGCGATATTTGAGGCGAGCCTTGTAGAATGAGTAGAATTTCCACATGTGGCTCTGACGAGGGGGTGGAGCCTGTATCCAGGAGAAGCAGCAGCCTAAGCAAAGAAATGCATGAAAGCAGAAAAGTGTAGACAATATTCAGGGGACTCTGGTTTGCCTGAAATGTAGGACGTGCTTACTGCACAAATAACTAAGAAGAGGAGATAAGGCCAGGCAAGTGGTTGGAGATCACATTGTAGAAGACCCTAAATAACCCATTTAACCGGGGAGACTCTTATTATTAAAGAGCAAAATGATGGTTTATATGATTCCTAAATATATCTGCACAAAATACTCTTGTCTTTACTAAAATATCACCCAACTTTGATATAATGCTGCAAATAGGCTACGCCAATGTTGTGTATTAAACCTGAAAACTTCAGTGCCACCCTGCCAGTTATTAAGGCATACAACAAAGCCAGGGTGATCAGAACAGTGTGGTATTGACCCCCAAAGCAGACCAATAGTCCAGTGGATCAGAAGTGAGCACTCGGAAACAGTCACACACACACACACACACACACACACACACACACACACACACACACGCTGTTTCAGGTATGTATTGCTACCTAACAAGTTACCCTTGCCTGCCTGAGTCTGTGCTCCACAGAACAGCCAGAGTGATTGCTTTAAAACTGTTTCGGTCACTCATGTGCTCGAAATCCTCCAGTGGCTTCTCAACACACTCCAAATAAAATCCAAATCCCTGGCATGACCTCTAAGGCCCTCTATGTTCTGGTACTTATTACCTTTCCATCCTTATCTTTTAACACTTTCTCCTTTGCTCACTCAGCTCCACCCACCTCCTTGCTGGTCCTTTAACACACCTACCTCAGGAAACTTGCTGCTTCCAAAGCCTAAATGACAATTCCTCCATATAGCCCCATAACTCAAATCAAGTCTTCATTCAAATGTCACTGCTTCAGAGAGGCCTTCCCTGACCAATCTATCTGAAATAGGACCCCCATCACTCTCCGTCCCTTTGTATCTCAGCACCCACCACCACTTGATGTATCATCTCTTCATTTGTTTATTTCCGCCTCCTCCTACTAGAATATCAGTTCTGTGAGGAGAAGGATTTTTGTGGTTGGTTCTCTACTGTAGCCCTAGTACCCAGGACAGTGCCTGGTACACAGCAGCACTCAGAAGGTAGGGATTCAGGCTACTCTAACAACTAAGGAAACGCCCTTCCTGCCTGCCTTGCCCACTCCAATCTACTCTGCGCTTGCAGTCATGAATCTCATCCTTTCACTCTGAGTCAAATTCCCCAGGGGTTCATTATCACTACTTACACAGCAAGGCCCACATCCCTAGGCCTACATTCAAGGTCCTCCTTGCTTAGGCCCCAGCCTAACTTTTCTAGTTTTATGCCTCACTTTTCCTTGCCAATCAATTTATCTGTGCTCTGGTCCAACTGTTTTCAAGTTCTGTTTTTATCAGTGGAACACTGATACTTTTTCCCCCAAATAAGATCTTACATGGAACCCTAACGTAGAAAATAGATTAAAGCAGAGGCATTTTGGTTGAAACTGCAGTAGGCATCCTAGGGATTCCTCCAATTTGACCTTCCTTCTTCCCTGCAGTGTCCTCCGAAGCAGCGCCAGCAAACCTGGTTTGAAAAGCTCTAACACTGTATGTCTCCCAATACTTCTGAACACCCCATGTCCCCCACCCTGAATGTCCTTCAAGACCATCTGTGCAGGTCCAAATCCTACCTACACTCAAGGTCCAGTCAAATATCATCTCCTCCACTAAGATTTCCCTGGTCTCATTAGATTTGACTCTTTCCTCCTCTGAACTGTGTTTATACATCTTTTATGGCCCTTACTTCCTTGCTTCCTGCATTAGGAAGATTGGTTTATAAGTTGTTTGTCTTACGAGGCCGTAAGCCATTAAAAGAAATGGGCAGTCAGTGTTTGCCCAATGAATGATTCATCTCTGTAGCCCCAATAATCCTAGTGCAGTGCCCTGTACCCAGTAGGTGCTCTAATGCACATTTGTTTGTTGGGTGAATGAATGAATGAATGAATGATGAATGAGTTTCCTACATTATATGGAACAAAACCAGTTTTTAAATTGAGCTTATTTAGCCTGTGGTTTGTTTCTTTTCCTTTTGGTCATAAAAACAGACAATGCATCCAGTCCCCCGTGGCTCCTGAAGGCCTCAGTGAGCTGCCAAATAGCATTACCGAATTTATGATTGGATTAATGAAAAGCTTGTAGCAAAATTATCCTAGTGAGGAAATGATCCTTTTGGGGACTTCAGTTTCAACTGGTAGGGCAACATTAGTTTTAAATGAAAGAAAACATCTCATTGTGTAGACTTGTATAGCTGATAAATATGCCAGAAGGAGTTTGTCCCATGAGGACCCCCTTCTAGTAACCCTGCTGGGTACAAGGGACATTTGAACCTGTCCCTTGCCAATTACCCACTGGATACATTTCCACAGAAGGAAAGGCAAATGGAGATCTGTCCAGGGAAGAAGACCCATGCTGGCCAGCCAATTTACTGGATAAAATTATCCCTCTTGCTCCCAAATATCCAAGTGGTTGAAAAGGAATGAGACCGCTAACCACAGCCTACACATGATGCTGCACTCATCCCTGGGTGATCACAACCACATACTGTAGCAGTAAGGAACCTGTTATGTGGACTGAATGCTTGTGGTCTCCCAAACTTCAGATGTTGAAATCCTAACCCCCAAGCTGATGGTACTTGGAGGTGATGCCTTTGGGTGGTGATTAAGTCATGAGGGCAGAGCCCTCATGAATGGGATTAGTGTCCTTGTAAAAGAGACCCCAGAGGACTCTCTCCCCCCTTCCACCATGTGAGGATACAGCAAGAAGATAACCCTCTATGAACGAGGAAGTGGGCCCTCACCAGGTGCCAGATATGCCAGTGCCTTGATTTTGGACTTCCAGCTTCCAGGTCTGTGAGAAATATATCTGCTATTTAAGCACCCAGTCTATGGTGTTTTTGTTGTAGCAGCCCGAATGGACCGAGACAGGCCCTCACTGCATTGCATGATCCCCACCACCTCACCTCCTGGTACCTGTGCTGGGGTTCTGCCAGGCAGTCAGCTATCACTCCTAAGTGGGAAGAGCTGCCTCCTCACATCTGCCTGTCCTTTTCCCTACACAGGTATAAGGAGCCCATTCTCTGAGCTCCTCTCTTGAAAGCACCACCGTGAGTCTAACTGAAGTAGTGGGTTTGTTCTCAGCCACTTATCTCTATCCCCATCATTGGCACTAGAAGAATAGTAAACTTTCTGTTCAAGCAGCTCAGCAGACACAGTTTTGCACTCAGCAGACCATTGGTTTGAAATTTGGCTTCATCAGTAATGACCTCTGTGACCCTGATCAAGTTACTTCCCCTCTTTGATCTTCAGTTTCCTTATCTATCAAATGTGGATGATAATAGTACCTTCTCCAAGGATTGATGTGAGGAATAAATGAGCTGATGCTTTTAGTAAAAAACTTAGAGCAGCGCCTCACATATAACAAAGATTCAATAAATATTGACTATTATCACTATTATTATTAATAATAAAACTTTCTAAGTATAGTTAAGTCCCACTAGTTCTGAATAAGGTGTTAGTGGGTGGTGGTTGAGGGGGTAGAAAAATTCCTATCAGGATTTATTATAATGATATGAAAATCATATTTATATAGGGCTTATAGTGAGTCCATTCTAAACACCTTATATATATTAACTTAATTCCCACAACAACCCTATGAAGTAGGTATTATTATTATTATTACTACTATTATTCCCATGTTATAGAAACAAAGCAGTTGAGACACTTGTCTGTAGTCACGCAGTTGGTAAGTGACAAAGTTGGGGCATGAGCCCAGGACACCTGGCTCCAGAGCCTGCACTCAGCCCCACTGGTAAACTGCCCCTACACAGCTAACTGTAGAATAATGTGAATGGAAATGTAGCTTCACTACCTCAGACTTGGGGTGGTGACCCTTCCAATGACTCACTGTATCTTCTCCTGTAATAAATGGTCACTAATTAATTGTGATTAGCACATTATTCGTGTGAAATTGTCGTAGGCAAACTGCTGCCCCTAAAGGTAGAAAGTGGCAAGAAATGTATTCTTGTTCCCTGATGAGAAGGGAAATGATTCTTCTTCTATCTTGATTCTCTGTGGCTGGGCTTACCCGACCCTTCTTTCCATCAGTGGTAGACTTTACCTCAGCACACACAAAATTAATGCTTTTATGACAAATGACTCTTGTTTATACACATAAGATTTGCTCATTCAAGTATTTACAAGATTCTTTGAGGTTGTTTCTACGTCTTTCTCACTCGCTACCCCACAAAAGCAACCAGTCTGTTCAGTTAATTCAGAGGGAGGAAAATCAAGCTGGCTACATTTTCATTCATTGAGCAATTACAACATGCCAGGTGCTATACATGCATTATCTCAAGTAATTCTCAAACCAACCCAATAAGTTAGGCCCTATTGTCAACCCCATGGTGAAAATTAAAAAACAAAGGGTTACAAAATTTGTTACCTTCCTGAAACCACAAAGAAAGTGGCAAGAGGGGCCCCATCCTCAGTTTTGTACTTTAGAGTACCATGCTCTGGTGGTCCTCTAGCTGTGTCCCTCCCACGAGGCAAGGAATCTGCGGGGCCCAGTGAAAGTGTCCACCCAGAGCTGGGCCTCCCTCCACCCTGCTTCTAGAGCAAACACAGGGATCTTTGGACCCCAGATTTTCCTGCCCAGTGACTCCAAACTCACTTCTGGGGCCTGAGGGGGACTCGTCCTTGTGTCCGTCCTCTCCAAGTGCATGATTATGCTACTACTATGACACCCCTAGTTCTGAGGAGTGATCAAGGGGTGGCTCTTTGCGGGGGTTTTGAGGAATTTTGGATCTGAGGGCTGAGGTGTATACTTGCACGTGTAGGAAGCCCCCTGTGATGAGAACTAGAACGCAGGGTAGGAGGAGAAAAGAGACAAGCTGTAGGCCAGGGGACTGGTTCTCCCCATGTGGCCGTGTTCCAGCCCAGAATTCCAAGGAGTACAAGAATTTTAAGTTCCAACCCAGCCTTTCCGATTATTATAAAGGTATGTGTGTCAGGATAGGAAGATAGAATATATTTTATTGGCCAGTCTGCTCATTTGTGCCAGGTAACTCTTGTTAGAGGCAGGCTTGCACCCAGATATACACCAGACACAATCGTACTCTTCTTTTAGGGGATCAGCTCAAATACCACTTCTTCCAGAAATTTGTTCCAAAGGGCACAAAGCAGAACTGTTATCCCTCTCTCCTCTGGTGCCAGCCTTTCTCCCACCCTGCCTGGCCACACTATCTAAGCTCCATCTGTCTTCCCCAAGAGATTGTGAACTACCTGCCCCTCGGTGCCCAGCATAGTGTCTCCCGCAAATATATGTCTGGAGATGCTTGTTGAATGAAAGGACAACAAAGGAGAAAATAGAGGCAGTAGTACTCCTTGGGGAGAAAGGAAAGGGTGTGAAGCAATCAGGAAAGTCCTTGACATAAAGACAGGTGAGCTGACAAGAGTTTTCTTGTTTCTTTTCTTTTCTTTTTTAATGGAAAATTTCCAACATATAAACAAGTAGTGAGGAGTGTAATGAAGCCCCATATGCCCTTCTCCGCTGCAGCAGCGATGAACTCATAGCCAGCCTTGTTTCATCTGTACCCGAACTCACTCTCTCCACCTCAATCTTGGATTATTTTGAAGCAAGCCTCAGACGTAGCTTTTCAACTCTAAGTATTTTCAGCATGAAAAGCAAGAGTTTGTTTATCCAGAATTTGACGCTGTATACCTTAAACTTATACAGTGATGTATGTCAATTATTTCTCAATAAAACTGGAAAAAAAAATTTGGTATCATCATGTCCAGCTGAGCAACCACTGGAAACTGACAAGACCTGAACAGAATTAATTTGGGCAAGTGCGGAGGCTTGCAGGACGGGGGCTCGTGCAGACTGGTAGCCTGTGTGTGAGCAGGGAAGGCAGTCTCTTCTCCTTTCCACTGTGCTTCTCGGTGGCAAGGAGCTAGGCCAGCATGGGGCCCATGGCCGTGGCTTCTCACTGAGCCGGCCATCTTTCTTTGCTCGTTGCAAACCCCATACTTAGTGATTTTAGACACCTTTGTGCACATCCATGCTGACTTGTCTTAATTCTGTCAAAGCCTTCTCCCTCTCCCCTGGAGCTGTCTGGGAATTCTGGTTCATTGTTGCTGGCAGTTTTTTACTTCCTTTGTGCTTAACTTGTTGAAATACGAAAGGGGTTGGACAGTGTCGGACAATATGGCCCCCGTCACGCCACATTTTGCATTGAAATCATCTTTAAGGGCTTTGCTCCTTGACACAGATGGTCTCCATATCCTAGGAGATGGTCTTTTGGCACGAAAATGAGAAAGCTGTGCCTCCTGTGAATCAAGAAACTTGGCGAGTTTATTCGGGCTCAAGTCAAATGCACACTTCATTGTCCTAGGGCCTCTTAGTTTCTCCTCCTGGGGAGCATTTGTGACTCCTCTGTTAAACACATATATGAGTTTGTGCTCCTCTTTTCCATTTAGCGGTGGGCCCCATGCATGCTAAGGCTCCTCCTCTTTTCTGGCCAAAACCAGCCTTCACCTCTTTGTACTGCCACATGCAAGGTGACCTGCCTGAGTCCACTCCCTGCTTCCCCAGAGCCCTCCTAAGAAAGCTGGTGTTTCTTCCTCCTGTCTGCAGCTGGTCCATCGTTTTACAGCCTGCTGCTAATTGTTCTGTTCTTGCCTGTTTTAGCTCTGTGATTGCCACCTCTTAGAAGCCTCTCTTTCTTCTTTAGTGACCTTTTTGGCTTCTTCAGTAATTAATACCTCTCTTACAGTAAGGGAAGTAAGCAAATCTATAATCGCCGTTTCAGTCTCTTTTCCTGACTGGTTTTATACTTCACTGACTCCGTGGCTTAGAGAGCCGTCATGTCCTCATTCTCTCTCCCCCTATTTAGTAACTCTTTGCTTTCCATCTCTCTCTTATGAATTTTCCACCCACTGGGCCAAACTGACATCAGACACTTAATTCTCCTGGTAGACATTCCTTTTCCACTTCATTGATGTATTCCATACTTCTCCTTCATAGCATATATGACTACAGAATCAGCTATTTAATGAGTATTCCTCCTTACTTCTAAGCTCCAGGAGGGCAGAGATGGCATCTAGGCCACAGTAGGTCCTCAATAAGTATTTGTTGAAAAGGAAACAGAATAAATGAATGAATGAACATCCTTGAACCAATTTCTTTCATCATATCTTCTAAAATTTGACCTCTCATTACTTTCTTTCAGTTTTATTTTATTATTATTATTATTACAAACCAAACCAATTGTTCCTTGGGAAAAAATCTTCTTCCAAAATTCCATATACTGCAAGCCAGACGCTTCTTTTTTTGTTGCTGTTTTGTTTTTCAGCTATTATATTTGCCTTAAATCCACAGTTTAAGGTACTCAATGGATTCTTGCTTTTATGGGGATTTTTTTTCATCTGACTTTAATAGCACAATCAATTGGATCAGCTATGCTACAACGTAAACATTCTTTTTTTAAAATATTTATTTATTTACTTGGCCGCACCAAGTCTTAGTTGTGGCATGCGGGATCTTTGTTGCATCACGCAGGATCTTTTAGTTGCAGCATGCAAACTCTTAGTTGCAGCATGTGGGATCTAGTTCCCTGACCAGGGATCGAACCCAGGCCCCCAGCTTTGGGAGGGTGGAGTCTTAGCCACTGGAGCACCAGGGAAGTCCCATAAACATTCTTTATGTAAACTGATCATTTCAATATTAACTACTTTTTAATAGTATCAATAATCCTCTAGGTTCTGTTATTTGGTAATAGGAAATGTCTAATTGTGTGTGGGTATGTTATTAGTGTATAGATGTGTGAGTTGCATTTAAGAATTATGAAAAATACAAGCAAATCCAAGGACTTGTATGGACTTGAGAATAAAAGATGTTTGAATTTCTCTTATCTTATTTGAAGATATTAAGTTGAACCTTCCTAGATTAAGACATTCTAAGAGGAACAATTTTGATGATCTCAGAAGCATGTATTTCAAAGGCTTCTTACTAATAAAGACTAAATGTAGGTGGATGGAATCCAGCTACTGCGTTTTATGTTCAAATGTAGTCAGACCTGGACTAAAATCCTAGCTTTGCTAATCACTAGCTGTGTAAGATAAACAAACTCACTTTCCCTTTCTGAGCCTCTATTTCCTCATCTGTAAAACAGGGTAAACAAACGTGTTTAGGGCTTCCCTGGTGGCGCAGTGGTTGAGAATCTGCCTGCCAACGCAGGGGACACGGGTTCGAGCCCTGGTCTGGGAAGATCCCACATGCCGCGGAGCAACTGGGCCCGTGAGACACAACTACTGAGCCTGCGCGTCTGGAGCCTGTGCTCCGCAACAAGAGAGGCCGCAATAGTGAGAGGCCCGCGCACCGCGATGAAGAGTGGCCCCCGCTCGCCGCAACTAGAGAAAGCCCTCGCACAGAAACGAAGACCCAACACAGCCATAAATAAATAAATTAATTAAATTAAAAAAAAAAAACGTGTTTATGTTCTATGTACCAATACATAGAACTAACAAAGATTAGTATCTAGAATATATAAAGAGCCCCTTAAAATCAATTAAAAGAAAACTAACAACAACCCAAAAGAAAAATGGCCAAGTATATGATGAAGCAGTTCACAGAAGAGGAAACCTGAATGGTGAATAAACACATGACACTACACTAACTCTCCCTAGTTACCATGGAACAAAAATTAAGGCCACAAAAGATACATTATTACACACAATCCAACTGGCAAAAATATTAGAGTCTGGCAATGTAAAATACTGCAAGCAAGAAGACAGAGAAATAGATCCTTTCATATATTACAAAGGGGATTGTAAATAGGAAGACTGTTCTAGCAATGTGTAGTAACAGACATTCATACTACATGTTCCAGGAATCCCACTTCTTGATATTTACAAGAAGACATGTACAAAGTTGTCCACTACAGCATTGTAATGGCAAAAAACTGGAGAGAAAATGTCCACCAACCAGAGAAGTACGCAAGGGACTTTATATTTCTGCTGTTTTATTTCTTGAGCTGGGTGATTGGTGCACAGTTGCGAATTATCATATGGTCTATGGGTCTAAGTTTTTTAATGCCTACCTCATAGTATGGTTGTAAAGTTTAAATGAGGTAATGGATTGAAAATACTCAGCACAACGTTTGACACCTAGCAAGTGCTCTATAAATGTTAATTTTCGGGCTTCCCTGGTGGCGCAGTGGTTGAGAATCTGCCTGCCAATGCAGGGGACACAGGTTCGAGCCCTGGTCTGGGAAGATCCCACATGCCGTGGAGCAACTAGGCCCGTGAGCCACAACTACTGAGCCTGCGCGTCTGGAGCCTGTGCTCCGCAACAAGAGAGGCCGTGATAGTGAGAGGCCCATGCACCGCGACGAAGAGTGGCCCCCGCTTGCCGCAACTAGAGAAAGCCCTCGCACAGAAACGAAGACCCAACACAGCCAAAAATAAATAAATAAATAATTCTTTAAAAAAAAAAGGTTAATTTTCTGTCACGTTAACACACACACACACACACACACACACACACACACACACACACACCTGCCCCCGCCTCCCCACCTCAGCCTTTACATTGCAGGTTTAAGTCTTTTTTTGTTTTTAAAGGTCTAAAGTTAAAAGAAAAAAATACATTGTACTGCTTGCTTTTATTTCATTTTTATTTTTGGCCACACCGCACGGTATGCGGGATCTTAGTCCCCTGACCAGGGATCGAACCCGTGCCCCCTGCAATGGAAGCGTGGAGTCTTAACCACTGGACCGCCAGGGAAGTCCCAAGGTCTTTGTAAATATCTCTTGACGGTGACACAAGACTCCAAACACCTGAGCCCACTTTATGCATTCTCACCTTACCCTGAAGCTTCCCTCCTCTCTACTCTAAGGAAGTTTGTCCCTTAGAACTAATGAAACTAAATTCCTCTTTTTATGATTCATTTTTCAGCCTTACCTGGAGATGGAAAGTCACAATCTACTCTAAAAGGGTTCCAACTGGGGACTTCCCTGGTGGTCCAGTGGGTAAGACTCCACGCTCCCAATGCAGGGGGCCCAGGTTCAGTCTCTGGTCAGGAAACCAGATCCCGCATGCCGCAACTAAGACCCGGCCCAGCCTAAATAAATAAATCAATATTTTTAAAAATAATACTAATAAATAAAAGGGTTCCAACTGTACACAGGCCAGTCCTCCCAATATTGTTTGTGAAATGTTTCGGTTACCTATTGCTATGTTAACAAAGTACCTCAACATTTAGTGGCTTACAAAAATGCCCACTTCATTTGCTCCTGATTTTTCAGTTTGGGCTGGGCTCATCTGGGTAGGTAGCTCTGCTGTTCTTGACAGGGGTCTCCTGCGCGGCTGCATTCAGCTGTTGGGGCAGCTAATGCACTAGGCTCAGCTCACACGTCAGGATGGCTGAGACTCCCCCGCTCTCCACGAAGTCGGAGAGCTTCTCTCTCTCCGTGTGGACTCTACATGTTTTCTGCAGCAGGGTAGCTGGGCTTTTGACATGGTGGCTCAAAGCTCCTAAGAGCACAAAAACAAAAACTGCCGGATTGTAAGACCCAGAACCGGCACAGTGTCATTTCGGCTGCATTTTATTAGTTAAATCAGGTTCCAGCCCCAGCCCACATGCAAGGAGAGGGAAATCTACACAGATGTGAATACCTGCCCATCGCCTCATCCATCCAGCCTGGTGACTCGAGAGAACAGAGGTGAGCCCCCTATTCTAGTCTCTGGGTCACTGAGGAAGACAGACTGCAGGCAGCACCAAGCAGAGACTTCGACCATCAGAACGTTACCTGCCACTCCGCATGCTCTCCCTTCACCCCAGGCTCACTGGTAAACTCCTCTTGATTTAGAAGCTCTCTTTCAACTCCACATACATATATTGTGTGATTACTGGGTGCTGGGCATTATGCTGTGCTCTGGGAGGAACTCCAGAATAAATAGCAGCGGTTTGTGTCCTTGAGGAGTTCATAGTGCAGCCAACAAAGAAGGGGGGTTAGAACCTATCTTCCCAGCTGACATGAGGTGACCTCACAAACCAAATCAAGAGCTGGGAGACATCCAGGCTAGATGATGGCCACAATAGCCACTTGACCTAACAGGCTGAGCCCTAGGTCACAAAAGGGCATCTGATTAGTCTAACAAGGCATAATTTTGCTAAGGGCGTGAGGCTATTACTAGTCTGTGGCTTTATTGTTTAGATCAACCTTTTTTAGATTCTGAAACTAAAAGCTAGCTACTTTTGCCCTGTACAACCTAGTACTATCTGCATTGTTCAGAATAGGAGCCAAACAAAGATTTATTTTTAAGTTGAAAATGAATTAGTGTTTTTTTTAATGTCTAAGAAATGCTGTTTTACTGTATGTGATACTTAGAACACCACTATTACAAAAATACCCAGTAAACCTCCAAAGACACAGATACACACCCATATATACATACACAAAATAGCTATTAGTCCTAGATTATTTTAGTCTGCTTTTAGCCAATTACATTTTTTAAAGTTCTAGGACACTTCGAGAAGCAAATAGGCACCACTTGTACTCCATAGCTAATCACTTTTAATTCTTCCAGTAGTCATTTTGATAATGTCAGGCATAATTAAATCACTTTTCAGTAACATGGGTCTAACTCCCCCTATGCAAAATAGTCCATTTTAATTCAGGTTTGGAATCCCTGCCAGAGCTCTTGAGGCTGCTCTTTCTATAGGGTCATTATTGAAGGAAGTTTATTTTTATGATAATAAATTCTTATACAAATAGATCTCACACAATAACACGGAACCCCAGCTAGTCTTTCCCAACTGTTGTCATGAGATGTTATCGTGATCCATATTATACGAATAAATAAGAAGCTGGCAGTTTCTAAACTACACCAAGTATACTGTAGGGGGTTATGAAGGTGACTCCTGGATCCCTGATAATCTGTCATTGCAATAAGAATTCAGATTAAATGGAATCTTATTAAATCAGGTATGAAGAAACTGAGGGCAGAACTGCTTTTATCTTTAATGTAAATAAGGATTGGAGCGCATCTTTTTTTTTTTTTTAAGGCATGATTTTTCTCTTGATGGACGATGTGGCTTGTCTGACATCATTAAGGCCCTTTGTGTGGTTTTAATCTGCAGTTTGGATACTAGAGAGTGTTACGCTATTTTCACTCTTTAAAGTGACATAAGCTTGGTTAATGGAAGAAAGAAGATGAACCCCTGAGGGTCCTCAGCTAAAAAGCATTACTTACGGGATAAATCAGTCTTCTATTTGGGTTGGAGAAAATCAGCTGAAGAGAGGTGTTGAGTGGCCAGGAAATGGAAAGGAAGTTGAAGAAAGGAAAATGGGAAGGGAATGAGTCAAAGCCACCTCCATGGTCTTGACCATTCTTCTTCACAATGGGACCCTTTCTCTTCTCCAAGCTCCTCCTTTCACACACAGAGCCTGACAGCCTAAAATTGCAGGAAGTGGAGAGTTGGTACCATTAATAGCTAAAGGAAAGAAACGTCCAGCCCTGCCCCCAGATAAGCCAGATACTCTTGTCTTTCAGCATAAAAATTGGAAAATAAGGGCATGCATGGTATGAAATATAGCTTTGTCTTAAAGTATCTAAAGAGGAAAAAAAAGACCAAATTGCATTCTTAAACTTACTGTGAAAATGGGTTTTGGTCACTGCATTTTCCTGTCTTGGTGCATCTACATCCTTACAAATGGATTCATGCTGTATCAGTCACTATTCATGTTAGAATCCTTGGACCAAATTTGCAGAGAAAGATTCAGCCCTAACTCTCTTGCATATTTGTTGTTGTTGTTGTTTAACTCAACCAGACCTGTGATTCATTAACTGCTTGTCATGTTTTGATATGTGGATCAGGAATTGATCAATAGCTGGCAAAATTTAATAAAAGGAGCTCATTTCTGGAGAAACGAGCTCGTTGCCATGCCAACTATCGATCTTCCCTGATGGAGGCTCGGCAGTCAGTCACAAAATGGGCCCTGTTAGGCAGACCCTACTGTCTGTCCATAGGAAATCACTGGGTCGCCAACCTCAAATGAGTTCCTAAAAATGACATCCGGTTCACAATGGAGAGAACTAGGCTACACTTGTCTGCAGGGAAGACTCTGCCTCACTATTGCTCGAAACACATCTATTTCATTGAGCACCTGAGAATCTTGTCACATAGCTGGTATGGAATGCAACATGATTGAAATACAGCATCGCATTCTGCTTGTGCAGTGCTTGCCATATTACAGCCATGGAGAAAAAATGAACAGCTTAATATATTACTGCTTCATGTTTATGAAGTGTAAATGGGACGAAATCTGTTTACTCTGTGTCCTTATGTACTCGCTTCCTAGGTGTGAGAAAGATTAATAGCATCTTTATCAAAGAGAGATCTGGGTCTGTACTATGTTGTATAACATAAAGGCCAGGGGAAAAAGAGAGTGAGAGAATAATAATCAAAGAACTCCTTGAACTTTTTCAAACTCTGAAAACTCCTTTAAAGTTAAGAAGTCATCAGAATATTTGAAAATGTCACAGATTCTAATTTGGGGAATTTCATTTGCTTTTATAGGAACTAAGACATCTTTAAATATAGAAATTGCATTTTAATATATTGTTAAGTGAATAAAGTGCTTTCATATTTGTTCAACAAATATTTATTTGAATACCCACTATGTAGAAGGCAAAGCTCATGAATGTAACTTTTACCTGCAGAACAAGTTTTTGGAATCATACTGTCATAAGGATTGAGATAAGAGGTAATGGTCTCCTGTTTAAGCTTTGTCCAGCAATCTTCAAGCCTCAGGGACATGATTTCTCCCTCCCCAATCAACTGAACTCAGGAACCAGTTTGTGATGGTGAGAGAGGACCACACTCAAAACAGAACCAACCATCACATATATAGTCAATAGATTTTTGACAAGGGTGCCAAAATCATTCAATGGGGACAGGACAGTTTTTTCAACAAATGGTGCTGGGGCAACTGGACACCCACATGCAAAAGAATGAAATTGGACCTTCACCTTACTTCATATACAAAAATGAACTCAAAATGGATCAAAGACCTAAAAGTAAGACCTAAAACTATAAACCTCTTAGAAGAAAACATTGGAGGAAATCATGACATATGGTTTGGCAATGACTTCGTGGATATGACACCAAAAGCATAGGTAAAAAAAAAGAAAAAAAATAGATAAATTGGACTTCATCAAAATTAAGAACTTTTATGCATTAAAGGACCTTATCAAGAAAGCAAAAAGACAGCCTACTGAATGGGGAAAAATATTTGCAAATCATATACCTGATAAGGCAGCCACATCCAGAATATGTAAAAAAATTCCTATAATTCAACAACAACAAAAAACAACCTAATTCAAAAACGGGCAAAGGATTGAATAGATATATTTCCAAAGTAGATATGCAAATGACCAATAAGCACATAAAAAGATGTTCAACATTATTACTCATTAGGGAAATACAAATTAGAACCACAATAAGCTGCCACTTTTACACCTACTAGGATGGCTACAATTTTTTAAAAAATAGAAAATAAATGTTGGTGAGGATATGAAGAAATTGGAACCCTCGTGCATTGCTGGTGGGAATGTTAAATGGTGCAACCACTGTGAAAAACAGATTGGTGGTTTCTCAAAAGGTTAAACATAGAACTACCATGTGACCCAGCAATTCCACTCCAAAACAATTAAAAGCAGGGACTCAAATAGATATTTGTACATAGAAGCATTATTCACAATAGCCAAAATGTGGAAAGAACCCAAGTGTCCATCAACAGATGAATGGATAAACAGAATGTGATATTTACATACAACAGGATATTATTCAGCCATAAAAAGGAATGAAATTTGTTACCTTGCTACAACATGGATGAACCTTGAAACATTATGCTCAGTAAAATAAGCAAGACACAAAAGGACAAATATTATATGATTCTACTTACACGAGGTACCTAGAATAGTCAAATTCATAGAGATAGAAAGTAGAATAGTGGTTACCAGCGACTTGGGTGAGAGGAAATGGGGAGTTATTGTTTAATGGGTACAGAGTTTCAGTTTGGGAGGATGAAAAAGTTCTGGAGATGGATAGTGGTGATTGCACTATAGTTGCAGAACAGCGATGTGAATGGGCTTAATGCCACTAAATTGTACACTTAAAACGGTTAAAATGATAATGTTATGCATATATTACAACAATTTTTAAAAACTTGACCTGAAACTAATATTGTATATCAATTATAATTCAATTTTTAAAATAATTTAAATTGAAAAAATACTAAACGAGAGATATCCTGGTTTAAAAAAAAACAAAACAGAAGCAGAATCATCTGCTATCATTCCCTTTTCTAATTAATACCCTCAGCAAAGACATATTTCTCCACTTTCATCCCAGCGTCCCATGGTGTTGTAATTGTCAGTTTCCTTCTCCATTTTTCCCACTGCTGTGAGCATCTTGAGGGCAGAGGCTGGCTTTTCTTTATGACAGAGGGCTGGATGGAAGCGGGCTTTGGATTCAAATAGGCCTTAGAGTCCAATTCCAAATCTACCAATAACTAGCCAGGGGGCCTTAAGCCAGTTCTTGAAGTCTCTGTGACTGTGTTTTCTCACCTGCAAACTGGAGATTGTTTTAAATAAGGTAATACATGTAAAGTGCCTGGAATCATAAGCATTCAAAACATCTTAGTTACAGTAACAACATTAATTTTAGTAATTAAAACTAGATGATGTTTAATGTAAAAAATTAATAACTTTTATCAATACAATGATTTCTATTATAATTATTATACCCAACATAGGCCTAACACATGACTGGCTAGTGGCAGGTGAGTTTCAGGTTATGTGCTTTTACCACACTGTAATTGCCAATTGCAATGGGCTCTTTTCTTGTTTGTCTTCCCACTAGATTGGGCTTTCCTGGAGGGCTGAAACAGTGTCTTATCTCAGTATCTGCAGCATGTTGTATAGTACTTGGTATACAGTAAAAAAAAATCAGTGCATGTTTATTGAATGAAGAAAATGAATGAATCGGGGACTGGGTACATTGGGAAACCAAGTGAGAGAACCCCAAAGGAGAGGGAGGAGAAATGAGGAAGGAGATGATAAGGACTGCTTGTGTGGCCACTTCCATCTATGTGGAACTTTTCCCAGAGCTATTCTCAAGACTGGCGAGGTCTTCTGATTATTTTGAACGAATGACCTTTCCTCGTTCATGCTTCCTAATTAGAATGTAGCAATGTAGAAGGTTACAAGGTATCTGCCTGTTTCCTTGTTTGCCTCCCTCCTCTAGACTGGGAGCACCCGGAGACAAGAAACCATCCTTCATTCGTCCTTGTGTTCCAGCATCTAGAGCAGTGCCTGACACACACTGGTGGTGCTCAGTGCATGTATAATGCATGAAAGAAGCAGAACAGAATTGGATCATATGTTCACATTTTACTTTACTAAAGAACTCTTACATTGTGGGGGGGGGCAGTACTGGCACAGTCAACGCTCTTGAATAAATGAACGAATGAATGAATGAACCTTTTTGGTTAATGTTAGGTTTGGGCTTTTCTTCCCCTAAGAAGAGGGACACAGTAAAACGTTCCTTCCTCAACATCCTTTAGGCATGTTTAAATGATCTCCTGCTCATCATGAACTTAGGCTTACACAAATAAATAGGAATCTGTCCATGTTTTCAGGGTTTTAGGAAGTAGGAGATGGTAACAAATTGAGGGGGGTACAACAGGGAAAATAATAAAGGCCCAAGAATTTTCCATCTGAAGGACGTTAAAATAGCAGACAAAGGGGAAGAGAAAGAAAAAATAAGGAATGCAGAAGAGAGAAAACTCATGGATGTTTGCACCCTGCAATCTGGAGGAAAGAAATTCATAGAGCATCACTTTTATTTAGAATGATAGTATTGTCTTATTTTGATGCTGCTCTCTCCCTCCCCTGCAGTCTCTTCCTGCTGCAAGCCCTTAGAAAATGTTTTTGAGTTTACTGGCTAGTTCACATCCTCTCACTATTTTCAGTTTGGGGAGTCTAGGTTAAAAACAGTCCAGTGACTTGACTCCATTTTGCATAATTGTCCCTGACTTCTGAGTTCTATATTGAGATCTCCTGACTTTCTTTTAAAATATCATTGCAAGACTGCCTAGAGTGGATTTTCATCATAGGAAATGCTTTATCATTAGGAGCAATGAGTCACTCTAACCTGGAATACGTGTTAGTTCACCATCACCAGCAAATACACCAATGTGTGGTCTAGCCAGGGAACAGTTACCACCAGGAGTATTGAGAATCAGCCCAAACCTGCTGCTCCTGGTGACATAGGGCTGTCAGCTGGGCCCGCAAGCAGCCCTGTGTGGCATCCATTCTCCATGGCTGATCCTGTACTCCATCCATAGTCCAGCCAGGCCTCACAGGGACCCAGAATTTAGCTCCAGTGACAGGTTAAATCCTGCTAGAACAAACTGTGCAGTCTGGTGCCAAATTCCTTTGCTATAGAGGAACTCAGCTATAATAAATAGTGCTTGAAATCCAGCCATCAGTGGGACTTCCTGCCATATGGAGTTTTTTGGCGTGTGTGATGGTATTTCTTGTAACATAAGTTGACCTGCATCGTTTGGGGTCCTGCTGTACTTCCTTTCTGGGCATGAATGTCTGAAGAGGCCTGGTTACTCAGGCTATCACTTTGAAAGAATCCTTCCATTTTTAAATATATGGTAGCAAAGGGAGTATTCAGATACACAAAAGTGGGAAGGCTCCGCTTTCACAAAGAAGAAGTCTATAAGTATCTCGAACTATGAAAGGCAAACTGGCTTCAATTTGTCAAATATGCCAACAAGACAACAATGCTAAAAGCTTTTGGGAATTTACAAATAAACTGTACAAATTGTACACATGGTATACCTTTACGTCTCACAGTACAACCTCATCTTATCTGTAGACACCTCTTTTCAATTTCCTTTGCAGTTTTGGGGGAAAGGCAGTTTGAAAGTTCCTCCACATCTAGGTGTGCCCCATCCACAGAGTGTTTCAGGACTTCTTGAGCCACGGCCATTCAGAATTCCCATGTTATGTGACATCATGGCTTTGCCATATGCCATTAGCACCTAGAAATAACCTATTGTTCCAAAAAGAATAGCTCTTATATCATGAGAGCAGGGCACAAACTTGGCTGCATTCTGAGGATACAGTGAGGAAAAGGACGGAGTTCTGATCCTTCCTGGAGGAGTTTACAGGCTAATGAAGAAGGGAGTCAAGGAGTTGTGATCTGTTGTGATTCATGGTGTAGCGAGGGGCACACAGTAGATACCTGAAACTAGTCATTGATTTATTTTCAGATACACAACCAAGCCAATAACAAAACCCAAATTTCGGCCTTCTTTTGATTTGTGTATCTACTCTGCACTGCTTCTTAAAATTGGATTGAATACAGCTAGGCCCCAACCCAGTAATAATTTAAGCCAAAGCTTTCCCTGTGTTTTTATTTTTTATTTTTATTTATTTATTTATTTATTATTTTTGGCTGTGTTGGGTCTTTGTTGCTGCCTGCGGGCTTTCTCTAGTTGCAGCGAGCAGGGGCTACTCTTTGTTGCAGTGCACGGGCTTCTCGTTGCACTGCAATGGCTTCTCTTGTTGTGGAGCACAGGCTCTAGGCACGCGGGCTTCAGCAGTTGTGGCTCGCAAGCTCAGTAGTTGTGGCTCGCGGGCTCTAGAGCACAGGCTCAGTAGTTGTGGCACATGGGCTTAGCTGCTCCGCGGCATGTGGGATCTTCCCGGACCAGGGCTCGAACCCGTGTCCCCTGCATTGGCAGGCGGATTCTTAACCACTGTGCCATCAGGGAAGTCTCTCCCTGTGTTTTTAGTTCCTAATTTTAAAGGTCTGAGGAGTTCTCTTATAGACACAGAAAGATTTTAAAAGAGCACGTACAACATCTACTCAGCACTAACTAGGTGCCAGACACTGTACTAACCCTTTAATCACCAACATAATTCTTTTTATAAATGGGGAAACTGAGGCTCGGGGAGTTTAAATAACTCACCAAAGTGACACAGCTAGTAAATGGGAGGGCCGAGAAGGATTCTCCACTTCTTAGGAGCATGTGAGGCTGTCTCTTGTACATAGGTGTTGAGTTAACATAATTACAAATGACTCTTTCTCTTCCAATGACTGAGGCAGGACATCCCAGATTGGAATTTGAAATGCATTTTACCTAAGGAAATATGTAGATGGTATTCAGGTGTGGTTGAAATGAGGTAGAAAACATACAGGAAATTAAACCACAGAGAAAAGTCAAGTCAGAAACCACTGAACAGTGAGAAAGATGTCTCTTACCGCTATACCCACCAAAACAGATTCACGTTTTACAAATCTGATAGATCGTCCCAGGTGTCAATGATTGTAAATCTCGACCCTGGAAGTTTAAAGAAGACTGCTGCCTCTCCAAGCCGGACAGAAAAAGACTGTTCTCAGCAAAGTGCACTTCCGTAAAATTATATTCAGCACTTCCCTGGTGGCGCAGTGGTTAAGAATCTGCCTGCCAATGCAGGAGACACAAGTTTGAGCCCTGGTCCGGGAAGATCCCACATGCTGTGGAGCAACTAAGCCCATGTGCCACAACTGCTGAGCCTGCGTTCTAGAGCCCGTGAGCCACAACTACTGAGCACACGCACCACAACTACTGAGCCCGTGTGCTTAGAGCCTGTGCTCCACAACAAGAGAAGCCACTGCAATGAGAAGCCCGCGCACCACAATGAAGAGTAGCCCCTGATCGCTGCAACTAGAGAAAGCCTGCATGCAGCAACGAAGACCCAACGCAGTCAAAAATAAATAAATAAGTCTAAAAAAATAAAAATAAAGAAATAAAATTATATTCAAAGCAAATATCTGAGCATAAGGTATGCAAAACCATGAACACTAAACTCACAAGGCCAAAGCCACATAATTCTACTTAGTAGCCAGGGCAAAGCCATGATATTTTTAGAGCCTTTTATTCTAACCACACTGTTTCTTCTTCTCCTCAGAAAGTCCAAAGCAGAGGAGAACCCAAGTGTGGATGTATTCTTCCTGAATCCAATGAGGCTGCCTGTCTAAATACCCTACTGTTCACTCTAACAGAGATAAGAGCCAAACTATAATCACCTAATGCCAAAAGAGTTTAGAATTCTCTTTCCTTTCTTCACACACGTGTTCAGACTTTTTGACACAAAAAAATGTAGCAGCTATTAAAATGCAACTGAAAATATGCTGTGACTCAAGTGACGGTCACTTAAAGTTAGGGAGTCATTGATTCCAGAATGAGCTATTTAAAGTGAGTGTTACAGAGATTTAATAAGAACCTAAATGGTACAAACCAAATCCAAATGCAGGGACTACACTGAAATCTTTTTCTTAATTGAGAAATCTTTTACATGCCTCATTACTTGTATGTTGGAAGATTATTTTTAATTGTCACAATACTCCTTGTGTTTGATATTTTCAGTTGTGGGGATAGGCATTTGGGGACTCCAGAGTTACTTAGTCCGTGGCTCATAAGCGAAAATGGATGTGATCCTGACAGATATCAGTTGGCTAGGATTGCTAACCTGGGCACTGTCGGATGGTTCTGGAAGGTCTGGGAGACAGATGTGCCCTCCCTTGGAAGGATGGAGAGAAAAGATCCCACCTGATTTTTCACCAGTGAACTCCCCGGGGAACCAACACCACTCCTTGCAATTAGGTTAACCAAGGCCAAGCAAAACCACAAGAGTTTAGAATAATTTCCCAGAGGCATATAATGCTGTCCAATATAGGTGCAGTTAAGGTGTATAGACTCTTCG
The DNA here is from genome assembly GCF_949987535.1 of Balaenoptera acutorostrata. Lineage (NCBI taxonomy): Eukaryota > Metazoa > Chordata > Mammalia > Artiodactyla > Balaenopteridae > Balaenoptera > Balaenoptera acutorostrata. The sequence continues at coordinate 119,049,810 of NC_080085.1, forward strand.
ACTATGGCTGACAGATTCAGCTGGAACCTGGGATCACCATGACCCCAGGAAGGAGGTCAGGACATCCTTCTCAGGTAACCTGCTTCTACTTTCTCTGTTAGGCTGCACTTCCTCTTGATCTGGATTCTTGAAGTAATGGATCATGGAGATTTCTCATCTCATTCTTAGGAAAAACCTTCTGCTCAGAAATAATCCAAAGGGCTTAGAAATGCCATAGCCACTCTCCCTCAGCCCCGTTCTGGCTCCACCAGTTATTCTCTCAATGCTGTCAAACTTGATCTTGACTTTTTACGCAGGACTATGGTCATAGATCCTTAGGAATGGAAGGGCTCGTAGGGATCATCCAGTCCAGCTGCCTCAGATTTGCACATGAGTTCAATAGAAACCCAGATAGCTTAAGTAACTTGTCCAAGGTCACTTGGCTAGTTTAGGGCACTCCATTCAGTTGCCCATTGTGTCTCCACTTCACCGCCTTCTTTGTCTTGAGATCATATTTCCAGAACTCTGCTACTGGCAGAGCTCAGGCCCAGGACTGACTCTAGGCATTCTGGAATATTGTCATTCTTCTGGGTACCTTGTTAGGGTGAGAGTTGAGTTGAGCTATTGAGAACTGGGCAGTGATTAAGGAAGGGAAAACTGATGGGGCTGCAGGAGTTCCATTTTCCCAACCCCACCATGCATGTAGCTCAAGACTTGCCCAATGGGCTCTCCTTCCTCACCTGGTACTTCCAGCTCCTTAGGTTGCATTTTGTGACTCCTCCTACACATTCTGGACTGCTACTGATAATCCTCTTATCTTCACTTACCTGGGAACACATTGGAATGGAAATGAAGGGAAGGGCAGAGTCTTTTCACTGGCCCACATCCCCTTGGGGCTGGGTCTTTGGCCGCCCTGGGTAGAGATGGGCCACTGGATCAGGGAAGACTTGCCCTGTTTTATAGAGAGGGGTTTCCAGCTTGGCCCTGGCTAGGTCTGAACTGATAAGGGGCTCAGTTAGGGTATCTCCAGCTGGCAATGGAGTTGCTCTTTGGGGATCTGAGGCACAAAAGCATCTGTCCTAAGTTGGTATGATGGCAGGTAGGATAAGGGGCTATAGTCATAGATTCATGTTTGGAAGAGATTTTAAAAGTAACTTCATACAACACACTTTTCTCCAAGACCCCACAAAGATGGTGAAGCACATTAACCCCTTCTAGCCGCTTTGCCTGCTCTGACGCATTACAGAGGAAGCCACTTTACCAGAGATTACTTTATTCGTGTTAGTAGCCGTCACTGAGTGGCCACTATGATGCGGCTCTATTTCATCTAATTTACCTGAAGACCATAAAGATAGGCACCATTATTAACCTTCTTTCACAGATGAGGAAACTAAGGTTCAGAGTTCTTAAGTCACTTGTGCCAGGTCAAGAAGCTAGTTAATGGCAAGATGTAGAGAATCAAACCTTCCTAAAACTGTTTGACTAAAGTCTGTGCACTGATCGCAGGACTTTTGAGAAAGAGAGAGAATGAGTGAATGAATGAATGAAGTGTGTGAGAGAGAGAGCGAAAGAGACAGAGACAGAGACAGAGAGGGAGAGAGACGGGGGGCTGGGGGGAGAGAGAGAGTTGTGTTGGGTCTTCTGTGGGGTGGAGAGGTTAGACTGGATTCCCCATAATCTCAGCTTGACCAGAGGGTGGGAATCAGTTAAAACTCTGCAAGGAATGGGACATTTTTAGGTGTGGCAGTGTGGGCCACTGTCCCCCAAACCAGGAAGACTAACAGCAAAAGCCACTGCTTCCCCCAGGGCGCCATTGAGGTCTTGTCCCAAAGCCCCTCAGGACGTGCACCCGGCAAGCTTGTCAACGCCAGGGCAGTATTTATGCCCTCCCTCACTAGATCCCCGCCCCCACCCCCGCCCCGTCCCCGGCCTGAGACACTTCAGAGTGAGCAAAAAAGCGCCACCGCTTTTCCCACTTGAACTTTCCAAAGCAAAAATGCTGTGCCCCTCCCCCCGCCCGGAGTCGGGGCCCTCAAGGCCAGGTTGGGTGCAGGTGGCGCTAGCCTGCACACCCTGATTCCCGCCCTGTGCACAAGCTTTCTGGAATGTCTACCAGAACCGAGCGTCGGTACTTCTGTTTACACTTGACCCCGCACTTTGCAGCCCCAAGCTGGGTGTGGCCCCAAGTAAGTTCGAAATAGCAAGCAGAGTAGCTGGGCCAGCTGGAACGCCAAGCATTTTCAGAACAGCCTCGGTCACCAGGGGCGGCGATTCTCAGGCTGCCAGGTGCGCCCGAAACTTTCCCCCAGACTCTGTGCAGGCCCGGCCCGGACAGTGGGACCAAGTCCTGCTCCAGAGGCGGCTCCGGGGCGGGGAGAGGGTCGGGGGACTTCCCAGCCGCAGTCCCCGCAAGTCCGCTTCCCATGAAGTGGGCTACTGGCATCCTGCCCAGCATCCTGGGCAGACAAGGACCCTCTAATCCTGCCTTTGCTCCCTGGATCAGCTAATTTCAACAGTGCATTGTATTTGACAGTATCGCAGACGTTTTCTCCCCGGATTCTGATGTCCAGCCAATGAAGGGATAGGTGATTATCATTATTCCCAATATAAAGATGGGGGAGAAGCAGAGAGGCGACGTGACTCCCCCAAGGCCCAGGGCTGGTCAACAGCGGTCTAGACAGGGCTCTAGATCTTGTACCTCATGCCAGGCAGTTGCTGAGGGCAGACTCGGTGGGCAGTTGTGTCTCCCACCCAAAGCCTCTTTAATTTTGACCCTTCCCTTCCAGCCTCAGGAGGAAAAGAAGAGGTTAGGGACCACTAAAACCGGTTAAGAAAGGAGGCTTCACAGTTGGGTCAAGTTAGGTGGTGGAGGGGCCTACTAGATTCTAAACACTTGCAAGCAAGTCACTTCAGCCCTGTGCCTCAGTTTCCTGATATGTAAAATGAGGTATAATAGTACCAACCTCGGAGGGTTGTGGAGGGGATTTCTTGGCACGATGTACATTCAGCGCCTTATATTTAGTAGGTGTTAAATAAATCGCTGTTCCGTTGCTCTCCGGGAGCGCTCTGAACACCCCAAGTCTCACAAAGTTGTGAAATCATTTTCTAAACGACTGGAAAGTCCAAGGTGAGGTGGGGAAGCTGAGAGAGGAGGCAACTTTGAACTGGCTGGAAGCAGATGTTAATGGGGGACAACCAGTTGACATGGATGGAAGTCTAAAAAAATTATAAGCGCAAAGGGCAGAAGGGCCAGTCGGTGCACTGGGCAAACTGGATTAAGCCAGCGGATGGCTTTTGTGTGTGTGTGTGTGTGGCCAGACTTTGGCAGAAAGGAGCCAGTTTGGGGGCGGTGGGAGGAGCGGTCGTGCCGGGGACCCTTGAGGGTCCTCTGGCCTCCTGTGCAGAGCACCAAGTGTTTGCCCCAGGCGTGCTCGTTCCTAATTCTCAACCCCGGGAGAGCAAGGGACACGTTCCTCCCACCTGCCTCTTGGCTGGGGAGGTAGTGCGCAGCGCCGAGGCAGGGGGAAGCCAGATGAGAAGACGCGGGCTGGAAAGCGGCGGCCGGGGCAGCGGCGGAACAGCTGGGTAGTGGGGAGCCCCGCACCGTGGACGAGCATCCCGCCGGGCAGGGGCTCAGCCGACCGCCGGGATCTTCGCCTATCGTCTCTCTCTGGCCTGTGGGGAGAAGAGGTCCCACCGAGAAAACGGTCACACGGTGCGGGAAAGGAGCTATTTGTGTCTGGTGTTCTCGACCCGTGAGGTTTTACAACCAGACAGCGATCTCAGCCCGGCAGTGGAGAGCGAGCAGGAGGGCTGAGTCCGCACGCTCTTGGACCGCTCGGAACTGCTTGGGCACAGCCTGGGATTGGCCTTGGCTTCTTAGCAGGAGCTTGGATAGCCTTATTTTTGCGATCCCTAAACATTTAAAGCCCCCCGTTTTTTGAAGAGGCAGCCCGAGATCAAAGTGGCCCTCTGGCCCCCAGAGAAGGGGCGCGGTCAGCCCCTTTAGGTGGAAGTCCAGGCAAGGCAGGGCAGATGGCCCGATGAGCCCTCACTCCGCCCTGCAGCTGCTGAGCGGCCATCCCTGTCCTTCGGGATCGCCGGGCTCAGGGACTGAGGTGAGGGGCGCTGCACCGCCAAGACCCCAGCAACCTCTGGCTGCTGCAGTGAAAAACTTCCCGCGTTGGCAGGGCTCTGGGGACAGAGGAGGTGGTAGAAGATCAAGTCCGTTCAGGGGACAGAAGGGCTCAAAGGACGTTTTTAGGCGTCTTTGTGAGAGGAGGGCAAAGAGGCGAGGCAGGAGTCCATCCGTTTGCCGAACAAACATATGGTGAGCCCGCGTCTACCGCAAAAGACCAGGCGCTGTGCGGAATGCCCTAGAAGGACCCTTCCTTTTACAGGGAAGAAATCGAGGCCTGGACAGGAGCCAGGATTGTCCCGACGTCAGTCAACTTGTAGGAGCCTAGCTGAGACTGGAAGCCAGGTCCTAATTCCAACTTGAATGATGTGTGACACTGTCCCTTCTCTCAAAGGTAGACGCAGTAAATCATCGGAGCTCCTTGGCCTCCGGCCTTTATTGCCAACCGCTTCTCCTGGTACGGCCTAAGACAACAGCGGGCTCCTGGGTGGCGGTGGCGCGGGCGGGCTTTGCCAGCCGGGGAGAGCGCGGCTGCTGGAGGTAAACGCTATCCGCAAGGTCCTGGGTTCGGTCTGGGCTTCCTGGCTTGGCCCTGGGACCCTCAGCAAGGACTGGTACCCAAGCCGTGGAGAGAGCCTGGGAGGCACGCGTGCGGGGGGCTCAGTCGGGGCCCGGGGTGGCGGGCGACGACAGCTTGGGCCAGACTGGGCGCTGCCTTTGCTTCAGGCTCTTCCGCCAGGGTTCGGGGAGCCACAGGCTTCCCAGCGGACCGCGGCTTGTCCCCTGCGGACGCGGAAGTCCTCGTCTCCCTGTCGCGGCTGTTGGCAAGCTGCCTATTACAGCCGTCGAGTTCACACTTGAACTGCTTTACGCCTGGAAGTAGAAACCTAAATGTTCACCCCGATTCCCAGAGCCACGATGCAATATAAAAGAAGGGTAAGAACGTGTTCACTGGAGACAAGCAATTCCCCGCATCACAAGGACCCATTATGTTCAGGATTTTTTTTTTTTTGTACATACATCTATACCAAGATTTCACCGCGCTCCCCATTGCATCAAGCATTTGAGAAATTTCTGTGTGGTCTGCCGCTCAGAGACAGACTGGAGTGGTCCGGGAGTCACAGCAAAACCCCAGCCCCTGTCACCTTGCTAAACCGAGGCAGGTGAAACCCCTCGCGCCTGCATCCCTCCCGGTCCACAGGCTTCTGCGGCCCCCGGCGCCTGCACTGGGGCCACCTTCGCACTTGCAAACTTCGCCAAAGGCTGTGGCAAAACCCCACACTTTGTCTTGCAAAGCACGGAAGGGGAGCATTGCCCCGACACAGGCTTGCCGGCGGGCTCCTCAGGCCTCCCCCAGGGCACCAGGCAGCAGCAACTTTCCTCCTCCCCGGGGTGGGGGGGGGGGCGTCCCTCTTCCGCCCGGCGGCCCTACCTGCGGGAGTCCGGGAAGGGAACTCCGGAGAAGCTACCGGCCCGCAGGGCCTGCGCTCCACGGGGCGGGGCCTTGGGGAGAAGATGAGGGGAGCCCCTGGGAGTCGCGGAGCGCCAGGCAGGGTTGGGCGAGGATCCCTGCTGCTCTGCACCCCAGGCACCGCGTGGAACCCGAGGCCCAGCTGAAGGGGGGCGGGGAGGGCTGAGGGCTTCTTCTTCCCTCGTTTTAGAGTCAGCCTGAGGACCTGGTCGTCACTGAAGAGACCCCTGGGAAGGGGCAGGGGGAACGGCGATTCCCCTTCCCACGGGAGAGAGCCGGGGGGTGGGGTGAGGGGGGTTGAGCAAAAATCCAGGGAACCTGGGCCCCTCCTCTCCTCGCCCTAGGCTCCCGGATGGACCCAGGCCCCTCCCCACAAGTGAGCCCTTTGGGGAATGCTAAAGAAAGAAAGTGGCAGGTGGGGGAAAGAGGTGATCTTGGGCGCTGGAGGGGAAGTGTCGCAGTCCTGTGGACACGGAACATGTGCGCGGAGGGCGCGTGTAACTGGAGGCTGGGGCGGGTCTGCACCAGTGTGTGAGAGAGAGTGAGCGAGAGACAGAGAAATGAGAGGCAGAGAGGCAGAATGGACTCACTCTGGACTATTCCGAAATGCAGACTTTTGTTTATTCTACAAACGCATAAATCTCACACAGTTTTCACTTGTTCATCCCCTGAGACCTTAGCCAAACCGCACTCTCCTGGTTCAAGTTCGAAGTGGAACTGGAAACAAAAGCAGGCGACAATTCCGGCGCTGCCGGAAAGGAGGACCGCAAAGCCTCCTCCCCCGTCTCCCCTCCCGGAGCCGGGAAGCCAATGTGAAGATCAAAAGCTTCCACATCACCCCGGCGGGGCGCGCGCCCCCAGCCCTGACAGAGACTGACTAAAGGGTGGGGGATCGGGGGGAGGGGGGAAATCTGTGGGACTCCGGAGCTGGGCGGCTCCTTCCAACCCTTCCTTGCATCCAGGGAAGGCGCGGGCGTAGGCCCTCACCCTCGTGGGTTCTCGGCAGTGGTTTACGAGTTTATATTTGGCCTTTCAGAGCCGCCCGCGCCGTCCCCGCGGCTCCGTGGTCCATTAGGCCAGTAAGCGTCCCAATTGGGGAACTGTAAGCTCTGTCCGGCCCGAGGCCACCAATTCGGTACTACCGGTGGGCGTCCCTAGCCGAGCCCCTCTTCCAGGGCTGGGGTTCTGCGAGAGCTGCTGGGGCCTGAGTGGTTTCGTGGCCGCTCCGGGGGCGGGAACGGCCTTTCCCAGGAGGCTGGGGAAGCCCCCCGGACCTCTGGCTAGGATGGGGCAGGGAGAGGGGGACAGAGAGGAGAAACCTGAGGCTTGCTGGGAACTAATGTCCTAGGCTAAACCGGGCAAAGCAGGAGACCTCTTTCGTGGGTGTGGCCGGCCGTGCCTCCCCCTCCCCAAACTCGCGGGTCCCACAGCTCTGGAGGGGAGGCGCATCCCGAGGGCCCCAAGACTCCCTGTAGTCGAGATGCAGCGTCAGGCTGCGCTGGGACTTGCTTTCCCGGGGCAGACCGGCCAGGAGGGCGGCTACTGAGCCTCGCCGATCCACGCCAGTGGCTGCTGGGTGGAAGCTGTCGCGCGGCCATGACAAGCCGGGTCCCCAGCATTGACCCGAGTTAGCGTCGGGATACCCCCGCCAAGTGACCGCCACGTGAGAAAGCCCAGGCCGCGCACAATGCGCCGGCGCCTCGTTAGGGCCGGGCGGGCGCTCAGGGAGCCAGGCCTGCACTGTCCGCGGCCTCATCATTCATTTCCCTGGACGTGCTGGTAAAAATGCATCAAAACAGGCTGCGGAGCGCGGTATAAAAGCACAGCGGGATGAGCTGCTTTCCAAAAAGGATCTCGGTGATTGGACCGGGCTCCGTGTGATTGACAAGAGCTTAGTTTGGTAAAGGGAAGACACGCAAGCTTTCACAGCGGGATCCCTTTTCTAAAATATATCACACTAGCCTTTGAAAAGCGCCGCACACTATAAGGAAATAGCGTTTCACGGCTCGCTTTATGGTGCGATGACATTTCTTTAAAACACAGCGAAGATCAAAAAAGGGAGAGAGAGAAATAAAATGTGTTGCAAACACAATGTTTTAATTAGTTTATTCTGCGCGTTGCTTTTATCTGACGTATACATTGCGGGTTCCCCTTTAATTAAACAGCCCCTCTCAAGAGGCGGCAGGCAAGGAAGGGAGGCGAGGCGCTGCGCCCCTTGGTTCCCTTTAGGGAAAACGGAAGGGCTGGCCGGCCCCAGAGCCAGGCTCGCAGGCCCTTGTGCCCTCTGGGCCAGGATCAGGCGGCTGAGGCTTTGGGGCTTCGCGAAGCGGCAGGACCTGAGCGCCCCACGGAGGCAGAGAGGAGGGAGGGGAAGGAGAGGAGAGGAAGGGGAGGAGGTGTCCCTCTTCAGGGAACAGAATGGAACGAAGGCCGTCCGAGTAGCTCGGGCTCTGAGCCAACATCTTACCCCTCCCCCGGCGTCCCCCCAGCACCACCACTACCCCCGCCCCTGCTAGCGGCCGACGTCCCTCCTCCCCTGGGCCCTCTCGGGTCTCCAGGTTGGGCGGGTAGGGGGGAACGATAGGCACCAGGATAAGCACTGGGGGCTCTGCCCACTCCCCGGCTTTCGGGCTCCGACTTCCGGCTACTTCGCCCTCCTTGGGTCCCGAAACAGCGGCTCCTCTGTCCGGACCAACGGGAAGAGGAGACTTCGCCAGCGTCCGCTCACTGAAAGCGCGGGCGCCGCAAGCGCTGTTATAAGTGACGCCTCAAGAAAGGCGAGGGAGAAGCTAAGGTAGGATGTGTTGTGAGCCTAAGCAAGGCATGTTCTTACACACACACACACACACACACACACTCACACAACGCGCTTAATTCTTGAGAAGCTCTGCAGACTTGAGCTCCACCAATAACTACCTTCTCACTCCCAGACACGCCGTGGCCTGGCTTCAGTCTCAGCCCAACCCTTGAGCCTAACACAGAGCAGGCCCGTGCAGCACTCTCTCAGCAATATTTGCTGCTCCAGCTGGGAGGTAATGATGGTAGGCATGTTGTAGCCTTACACTCAGAGAGCATTGTTCGTTCATTCTGCGGTGAGACCAGAAAATTCAAAATATAAACCTTTGGGGGGTAGAATAAGAGATGTAGATTTGGCCCTCTAGACAAAGCCAAAACACAACCCCATAAATTGATGGACTGGTCATAAGACCTCCTCTCCTGACCAAATTTGTTCTTTCTACTGAAACTAGTAATGAAAGTCAAGGTTTTCGGCCTGGGAGCAGGGATGGGGGTGAGGAGACCCACCACAGGGCTGGGATGCCTCCTTTCCACCTTTTGCTCAGAGGAAAATTTCCTTCTGACCTAATTCCACTCAAGGAAATGAGACAGAAGGCAGGATGGGCTGCTGAATACCTCTGTAGCATGTTTGACTATGCAAGGAGGTCTGCAGTGTTGCCTCTCTTTGGAAAAGGGGAAGATCTGTTACTTCTCCCACCAAATTTTTTTCTTTTTTTTTTTTGGCCCGAGCCGCGCAGCTTTTGGGATCTCAGTTCCCCGATCAGGGATTGAACCCGGGCTGAAAGCGCCGAATATTAACCACTAGACCACCAGGGAACTCCCAATATTTTTTTCAAGTATTGGAGTTTGAATATTGGGATTTGTGAAAATGTCTGAAAGTCATGATCTTCAGTATCAAGGACTCTTTTTAAAATCATATACACTCTCTGTGTAATAGCATACATAAGCAACATATGATATGTTTGGATGGAAACGTAAAAAAGACAACTGCAAAGACCATTTGATAATAATCAAAATAATTCACTTAATATGTGGTTTCTATGAATCAGAAAATGTGATGTTACAGAGCATATGCATAATATGCTCTCTCCATTGTATTATCCTCTAAAGCTTTCTTTCATTAAATTATTTGTGATGGGTCTACCTTATAAAAACAATTAACAAAAATTAACTGACATGTGTGATGACAAAGTAGTGCCAAGCCCACTTCCAGAGCAGTCTGCCTCCCAACCTTTTTGAGCATTATACTCAAAGTAATGATTTGAACCTACCACAGCTGTAGAATAACAACATAGCTCAAGAAATGAAGCTCATCTATGGAACTGAGCTATAAAGGACTCTCCCATGCTAGTCTTCTCTCTCTCTCTCTTTCTCTGTGTGTGTGTGTGTATTTCAGGGAGTTACGGAATTGGAAAATTAATAATAATAAAAAATAAGCCTCCAGTTGTTACCAAGTGATCTTTAAAATTGTTTTAGAAGGGCCTGAGTGTAAGCAATATTAAATGAAGCCTCTGACCTTGAAGACTTTATATTGCAGAACAGGACAAAAGAAGAATACAATGGAAGAAGCCACTCCCCAAATTAAGAAAGTAATAAACTCAAGCTGATTTCTTTTTTCTCACAAAAAGATAAACTCTTCTGTAAAAGTTCAATTTGGGTATTCATCCCAGCAAACTCCAGTAACATATCTGAGTTGGAAAAGACATAACTCAGAGAGGCATGTTTAAAAACATAAATAAGCTCTATTAGTTACTCCAAACTTCGAAGCAATCAGTATAGTATTCATGAAATACCTATTCTAAAACTTCAAATCCTAGCATTTGTTTTTAAGGTATTAAAATGTTTTGTTGGTCCATGTGCAAGACTATGTCACAATGTGACATCCTTTACTCTTATCTCCCCCACAGCGCCCAAGACAGTGTCTTGCATATAGCAGGAAGTTATAAATATTTTTTGAATAGAGTGAAACTAGCTAATGTATTGCTTGTGTGAATTTAAAAAAAAAGTTTTCTAAGGAAAAAAAGTTAAGTTTCAAATCACTCTGCAACTTGAGCTGCAACCACTTGCCCCCATCTCTCTGCCTTCCACAACTTCGCGGAGATGTCCCTGGAGCCTGAACCAAGCTGCACGATCCCCAGACAGCTCTGTTCCTCGTAACTGTCTAAACCTGAGAGGCCTAAGGCCCCCTCACCAGTCGTGGGGAGTCCACCTAGGGTAGGGAGGGGGAAGCAGAGAAAGTATTCCTGAGGAACAGTTCCAAGTGAGAGGAAATGCCTCCCCATCCACATCCACTTTTCCTTTCTTCTGGCAGGAAGTCAGGACTGGACTGGGTAAGATGGAGAGAAGTGGGATCAGAACAGCTCTTTTGTTCGAGTAGGTCCGTCCCTCACTGTCTTCCTGTGGACATTTTGTTCTGTGACAGCAAAACTGTAGCTCTTTAGTTGAAATCAAACAAATGGGACCAGAGCCAAGAGCAAACCATTTCTTGATCAGATGCTCGTGATTTCTTCCACCTCAGACCAGGGCACGGCAAGGGTGCATTTCTAGAAAGCATAGAGTGAGGCAGGAGTTGAAGGTGAGGTTCTCCTTCACGGGAACATCTGGTGGGCAAAGGGAACAGACAGGGATAGCAGTCTGCGGCGGGGACGCCACGTTTACTCTCAGAGCACAACAAGTTTGTGTAGCTTAGACCTGCGTAGTGATGCCAGGGCCAAAATGTGCCGGGGGAGGTTGCAGGGTTGGAGTAAAGAGGCTCCAGCCATTGACCTACCCTAGCTCAGTGATTCCCGCATTAGAATCACCTGGGGAGCTTTAAAATATAGTAATGTGGTACCCCTCCCTAGACTAAGCGAGTCAGAAGTTCCGGGGTGGTCTGGGCATCTGAATCTTTCAAAGATCCCCAGGAGATTCCAGTGTGGAGCCGGGGTTTCCAATCCTGGGAACCCTGGCTCCATTCTACTATTTCTGGGGCAGAAGGCAGGCAACTCCTCCCTCTTCCAAATTTGAGGAGGTGTGATGTCTGCAAAGGAAACTAGATATTGCAATATAACTCTCTGAGAACCACAAAAATAACAGATCAGGCCAGAGTTGGAGCTTTTAAGTGTGTGCATAAAGGAAATGGGTCCCTCTCCACTCCTAGGGGGCATATTAGAAACTGGGGAGGTCAGGCATGTGTATACTGATGTTCACAGTGGTAAAGGGCTATATATAAACCACCAAGAAGGCTAGTTTGCATCAGAAGGCAGTGGAGGCGCCCTTGGCTTCAGAAATACTTAGAGGCCAAAACCACTTCAGGAAGACTGGAGAGGTGAGAAATAAGAATTAGTGAACTTTTTGTAAAGTGGGAAAGGGGTACTTAGGTGATGGGGGGGTAGAGGGGTCTTCTGGAATGTTCTTGAGGCCACTGAGCTGAGGACAGATTCAGCCTGTGGAACTAGTACTGAGGGAGTGCGGAAAAGAATGTTCTAGGCCGTGCTTTTTTCCTCTACATTTTATAGGTAGATAGATAAGAACCTCTATCAAGAAATGTGGGATGGGGTGGGGAAACAGGAGGGGAGGAAAATGGATGTCTGCTGATAAAATGCATTTCACAAGGGCCTTGGTCCTGAGGAAAACTTGACCTTTTGCCCTGGAAGGCTGTAAAGGGGTTTCTGCACAACTGGTGTTGACTGAAGCATGTGTGTGTGTGTGTGTGTGTGTGTGTGTGTGTGTGTGTAGGTTGGGAGAAGGACAGGGCTGGGCAGAGGGACCCCAGGCTCTGGGAACTCCTCAAGGGCCCATTGGGCGTTCTTGCTCAAATCGAAAGGGAGGGGGGAGAGGGCAAGGCACAGTGGTCTTTGGGGGCCAGGTCGGTGTGGAATTTGGATCCTGGGGAGGGGGCCTCGGGTGCACACAGGCAGAGCAAATTAGGAAAGGACAAGCCGACCAATCCCAGCCTCCGGTCCCGCTGGAGTGGCAAGAGGTCACCGCACGGGACCTCGAGGCCTGCAGGGCACGGGGTCTCAAGGTCCCCAGTGCACGAGTCCTTCCGCAACATCTGCTGTTTATCGGTGGCCCTGCAGTCAGTAGCACACGGGGTTTCCATCAAGGGGTTAAGGACCTGCTCTGAGAGGGGAGGCGGGAGCCCTAGGGGGCGCAGTTTGGGAGCGGCAGCAGGGGAGGGGGCTAGTCCCAGAGGTCTGCGGCCCCCTCCCGCCTTCCTAGAGCTGAGGGTTTCTCTAGGCAGGGCCAGGAGGGGGCTTGCTTTCAATATCGTCGTACCCTCGGGACTCCCCTGGTGGTTCAGTGGTTAAGACTCCACGCTTCCACCACAGGGGGCACAAATGCGATCCCTGTTGAGGGATCGGGGAACTAAGATCCCTCAGCGGCTCAGCGCAGCCAAAAAAAAAAAAAAAAAAAGTCCGTCTTCCGCATAGCCCCACCAAGATGGCTCCTGGCCCGCTTGGAGAGAAATGGCGCCCTTGGGCTTGCTGGGGTCACGGGTCCCCAGGCTGATTTTTCGCAAATGGCGCCTGTGGAAAACCCTAGGTTCAGGGAAGTCCCTCTTTCTCCACTCCCCTAGGCACGTGATACCTGGTCCTGCCGCCTCTCCCTGTTGAGGCAATTTAGCCTAGCTCCTCAGCTCATTTAGGCCTTCTAGGCCAGGCGCCTGAATCTTGGTGTTACCAGATAAGATACAGGTCGTTCAGTTAAATTCAAATTTCAGACAAAGGAGGAATAATCTTTCAGTGTAAGTATCTCCCATGCAATATTTGGGACATACTTAAGAAAATCATTGTTTATTTGACATTCAAATTTAACTGAGCATCCCAGAGTGGAGTGACTCCTTGTGTCTGGAGGAACTGTTGACTCTGTTTGCCAGCCTGGGCCAGGTTCAAAAGGTGAAGTGTGATCTACAAAAACTGAGTCTGAGGGGACAAAGGTTGAGGGCAGGGAGAAATTTCAACCTTGTAGAGAAATTCCTGATAGGGCTGGAGTCTGGGAGGAAAGAAGAGGAGGGGAGAGACAAACGTAAGAGGACAAGCTAAGGTTGTTGGGAGCACCCTGGGATCTTTATATTAACCTACCTTTATAGTTTTAAAGAAAGGAGGGGCATTCAAAGGGAGGGGGCCTAAAATCCTTGCCCAAGTGTACTGGCTGACAGCATTTGTCCATGGGAGAAAGGGAGGGAGTGTTTCTGGGAGAGAAAGAGGCGAGGGATGAAGTCCAGGCCCTCGCTGAGGAGGAGCAGTTGAATTGGGGAAGAGTTGACCTCTCTTCCTCAGAGACCCTCGGGCCGGGGGAACTGGGGTCGCTTCCCTTGGGCTTCCTGAAGGCAGGCTGCTCAATGGCCTTAGCCTGGGCTCACAAGTCTCGCTGGGTTTGGCGGCTGCAGTTGCCCCTCAGGGCTCAATCATGCAGAAAGGGTCAATAAACTATGTATCTCTAGCCAAAGAAGAAAGACAATAAAACCACCCTCAGGGTCAGAGGTCACCCAGTCACGGATTGAGATATTCACAACTCTTTCTCCTTTCTCCTCTCTTCTTGTCCTCTCACTCTCCCTCGGGCTCATCCTCCCTTGACTCTACTATTCGCCTTTCTCCAAAGCCAAAGTTATCCCCGGAAATAATTGACGTGTGAGGCTGAAAAAAAATCATCTCATGCAAAATGAAGCTTGAAAAGTAGGAGAGTGATGGTGGATAAAACCCACCGGTTAGGAATACCTAGTTTCCGTGAAGGCTGCCGTTCAACCTCTAAGTCCAGGGGTCAGCAAACGTTTTCTGTAAAGCGTCATATAGAAAATATTTTAACTTTGCAAGCCACATTCAGTCTCTGTAGCATAATCTCCCCACCCCCTTCCTTCTCCTCCTGCTTCTTTTTCTACTTCTAACTCTTTAAAGATTAAAAAAAAAATTCTTGGCTCCTGGGGCCATACAAATACAACAGGCCAGATTTGGTTTGCCAGTTGCCAAATCACATTCATGCTACAAGTTAGTCTAATTCACCTCCACTCTGTCTGTTTGGGGGTGGGGGAAGAGGTGAGAAGGGAGGCCCCCATGCTTTGTTTTAATATCAAAGCCCTTTCCTCCTGTCCCTTCACTAGGAAAGGACTATAGGAGTGAATCCAAACCAAATGCAAAAACCACAGGCAATTCGATTTTAAAAATGCTGCTCCTGAACTATATAAAGTTCCTTGGGAGTTGAATGAGCCAGGGACAGCATTTCTTTAGGTGGCAGGGATTCTCACTCCAATTTGGGCAAAAGGGAAGATAACTCAGGTAATGCAGCATCTGCCCCCCAGGGAGAAGGGAAGGAGGAAGAGGGAATGGTGGAAGAGGCCCGGAATAGGGAAGTGGAGCTGGGATGCCGGGGGCATCAAGGATGAGAGTCACTGCCAGAAGCCATGATGTGCTCCAGAGGTACCCTTCCTGTCACCTTGGCTGCGGGATCCTGTCTCAAAGCAGGGAAATGAATAATTAAGTACCTCAGGAGAGTCAAGGCTTCTCTCCACTTGTTTTGGAGCCGAAATCATTTACTACGACTAATGGAGCATTTAGCAGTTAGAAGGAACTTGGGACCCTGGGTAAATGAGAGCTCCAGAATGTTAGGCAAGCTTTGCACCCCAAATCCATTCTCCTTCCTCCATCTCTTCAGGTGACTGGGGGAGGACTTGGAATCACATATCAAATGCATCATTGCGTATTTCTGCCCCTGCCTGGATCTCCCTCTCCGCTTGCCTAAGTGCTTTCCTACCTACAAAGGGTTCTGATCCCAAGGGAGGGGGAAGTCTTCTTTCAATGTGACTTGTCCTTCTGGCATCCAGAGCCCCTCCCAGTGTACCTTAGAGTCTGGAGGCTAACATCTAGGCACCCCCAGGGCAATAAAGGTACTCATTGGCTGCAGGTCCTGGTGGGCCAGGACCATGGCTCACCATGAGCCTGGCACCCAGACTTGGCTAGTGACAGAACACTGCCCACTGCCTAGGGTTTCACTCCATTTCCTGCATTTCCAGGGCTCTCTTCATAATCTCAAACTAGATTCTGATAGCTCTAGTTCAACTTCCTGCCTTTCTCCAAGTTCAACCCTATTTACTTCAGCCTGTGTCTCTGAAGTTCAAATATCTATCTATCGTTTATCTATCTATCTGCACAGCCTTGATTGACAAGTACAATGAATGAAAATGTCTCATTCCTGTCTAGTTTGCATTTCATTACATTAGGCAGCGATATGTGGTGGACTGCAGAGGACAAAGACAAAACGGATTTTTAAAAAGGGTTGGTTAACAATATCTATTTGTTCATTCTATATTGAATTTAAAGGTATCCAGGACTTATAAAATTTTTGTCAAATGATGAGAGGGTAGTGAAAACTCTGATGTAGCCAATAAAATCTGGACCCCAAATGAGCGGTTGATGAGTGTCCCCTAGTCCCGGAGCTCCCGAGATCGATAGTTTAGCTCGGCCCCTGAAGCCAATTAAGAGCTTTATCTTAGCATAAAAATAAAGAGGAGTTAAAAACGCATTCCTTTCCCAGCTTTCTTCCCCCTTCATTTTTTATTGCGATTTGCAGTTTTTCTTTTAAAAAGATCTGGGACTCTGAAGAGAGGGCGGGGATTGATGTAAAGAAATTGTCGTTTACCAGGAAAAAAAATTGCGAATAATGGTGAGTTTCAAGGACATGTTTCAACGAGAAACACTTTGTGCTTCGCTAGGAAGAGGCAGGGGCACCAAATTCAGCTTCTTGGAATAATTCCTTCCCTGGATTCAAAGATTCATTTATTGAAATAAATCAGGAAGCATTGGCAGAACGGAAATCCCCTTGCTGGGTTTAAAGGGTCTTTAAAATGTTGCGAGTGTTAGATTGCAAGTCTTTTCTAAATACAAAACAGAAGAAAAGACCGCAGTGTTTCCCTTGGACTTAAAATTGCTAGGTCTCCGACTTAGGATAATTTCATGTCCGCCACGGAAAATGTGTTTAGGAAGAAATTCTGCCCGATAGCACAACTGCTGTACATGTTTTGTTTTTTAGTAGGCTGGATTGAAGAGAAAAGTGCTGCAGAGTGGGGCTCTGGGTTGTATGGAAAAACCAGTTCGTCCCTACTGCCCCTCTGGACGTTCTGTTTCCCTCCTGCTTCTCCAAGATGGATCCTAAAATTCTGGCTCAAATGCTTTGCTCGTTTGGCAATGATCAGTTTCTCTGATTTTATTTATTGCTTCAGATTTGGGCATGAAAATAAATCTTTTTCCTATTTACTGTTTGAACTCAGTGTGAGGGAAAGGATCCCATTATATTTCCTATCCGTACAGACATGTGGATATTTAGACCAGACCACATACAACTGGGGGACGCATAAAAGAGATTTATTGGTTAATTTACGCCGCCTAATACACATGTAAACCCCAGTAAGCCAAAGCTGCCGAGGGAGCCTCGGTTCTAGCATAAAATAAGAACCACGACCCCTGGATTCCAGTCGCCCTGCCCTGCCCTGCCCTGCCCAGTGATTCCTTCCTCTACCTGAGAAACGAAGAAACCAGAGCTCTCTTCTGCCTCGCCCCAGCCTGTGTGCAGAAAAAAACTTTTCTTCACTTGCCTCTTTCCGCCACCACTCTGCTCTCAGACTCAGCTCCCTAAAGCCCCTGTCCCCCGAAGTTGTTCTCAGGGTCTCCTCCGAAAAGTAAGTTGAGGGGCGGGGGCTGCAGGTAATCAGGAGAACTTCACTTATTAATATTATTATTGCCCAACAGAAGTGGTTTGCTTTGCGCGGGGGGGGGGATTGTCTTCTTTTGCAGCAACTTGCTATATCTGGAGGTATTTCGCTTTCTATCGCGTTGCAAGGGTCAGGGTTCCCCCTCCCCAGAAAGAAACCTCCACTCAGACCAACCGAAATAGAATTCGAAATGGCCTGCCTCTGCCCTGCTGCTCACAAAGTCCCCAGCCTCGTCCTCTTGGGGGCATCGGGGGTCCCTGCGCCCCAACGAGCAACGACACCCCCTCAGAGTCGCACACTCGGGCTGGGCCGGGCTGCCCCAGGAAGGGCTCCACCGCCCGGGGTTTTGGCCTGGCTGAACCGCCTCAGGTCGGCCCCTTAACAAGCATCCCCCCTCCCCACTTCTCGGTTGATGACCTAATTGAATTATGCCTTTTTGTTCCTGGGACTACAGAGCACGTGCTGGAGGCAATTAATTATCGGAATGTGGCCATATCAAAACGGACACTGGGCACCGGGTAGGTCAGCGGCGGCGACATCCCCTGCCCTGCGCTCGGGACCCCTCCCCGCAAAGGGGCAGGCGAGGCTCCCTCGGCGCCCTCCTTCCTCGGCTCCTCGCCCCGCTGCCGGCCCGGACTCCCAAACGCGCCGGGCCCCTGGTTCTCGGGGTACCTGGCGGGGCTCCCCGGAAACCCTCGCATCAGCGCTGGCCGGGTTAGGGCTCGAGAGCCACCTCCTCTCCGCCCCCGAGCCCCGCTCTCCTCGGGGATGGCGCCGGTAGGAAATCCAAACTTTTTCAGACCAGCTGTGCGCCCAGGGTCCGTGCGGCTTGGTGGGAGGTGAAGAGAGGTAGAAGGAAGGGAGAATATAAAAGGGGGAAGGGGAAAGAAATGGGAAAAAGAAAGAAAAGCAATCATCCCTTTTTGTAAACCTGACTCCAGGGAATTCATTTGCATGATTTAGGCTTATTTGTTCTTCAGTGAACATTTCCTCCCCCCGCCCCGCCCCCCCGCAAAGAAACCCTCTGCTGAGCGGCACGGAAGCCAGTCTTGGAGAGCCTGTTTTCAGTAGATGTAATAATTTAAGTCAGCAGTGAACTCACCTTCCAACCTGGGGAGAGAGCTCTGATGTAGAGGGAGAATTGGGGCGAGTTTGAAGGGAGGGGGTGACTACGTAAGTGCGCTACCGGCAGGGTTTCCCCCCAGCAAACTGGCAAAGAAAGAAGGTGAAGTCTTGACCAGGCCAGGCGGATTGGGGGGGCAGGAAGTGAAAGGCTGCAGTTATAAAGCGCTGCTTGAGGCGGTCTCGCCAAGCGCCTCTGAACTTGATCAGATGTTCGGTTTCCTACAGAGAGATGGCGGCCAGGCTGTGAGGCTGCCTCAAGGCGCAGACTTTGGGGCTCGGCTCTCTTCGGGGTGTGACAATCACAGCCATCTTTCTCTCCGCCTTTTCTTTTCACTCTCACTCTCCTACAGTCTTCGCAAATGCCCTGCTGGACAAAAAATGAGTGGATTTATAGCCCTGTCTGAACCTGGTCATTATGTCCAGAAAGACCTCGCACCAGACAGGAGAGGGGACAGTGATCCCACACACAACCCTGGAAAGTCAATCCTTAAGGGTAAGAAGTTCCCGAGGTCACTGTATGCTTCTCCGGGTAGGAGCAGAAGAGGGTAAAGCCTTGGCAGTTCAGAGGGAAGAAAATTCCACCTCACAATCCCCATTCCCGCCCCCCACTTTTGCATTTGAAAATGTTGAGAATTCGAAGCTGATTAGCCCTGTGGTTCGAAAACGGCACTGATTCTGTGTGTGTCTAGTGAGTTTGCTGTGTAGTGTGCTGTGTGCATGTTTGGTGTGCACAGGCTAAGTGTACACTGTGCATGTTTAGTATTTGTGCTTCTGTGTGTTTTCTGTTACGTGCGTGTGTTTATCCTGTTGTGTGTTTAATTTGTTGTGTGCCTGTTTACTGTTTTATGTGTAGTTTGTTGTGTTACTGGGTTGTGTGTACTTACTGTTGCTAGTTGTGTGCGTGTTTAGTGTGGTGTGTGCGAGTTTACCGTGTTATATGTGTTTGCCGTCTTGTGCCTGGTGTGTCGTGGGGGGGGGATGGCGGGGACAGTAGTGGGGACAGTATACTACAGCCACGACTCACAAACCAAAGAGTCAATGCGCGGCTCAGACGGAAGTAAGGGAGATGGCTCTAACTGTAACCATTTCTCCTCCTTCGGGCCTCGGCCGGCCGGCAGCAGCTTGGGTCACAGACGGCGAGCCGGCCGGCCTGGGTCCGGGCTCTCGGGGACATCAGGGCCCACAGTGGCGCGTGGGGAGGACGCGGCTAATGGGCCGCGAGAGTGGAACTGTTGTTCTCGCCCCGGGATCCGCGCCCTGAGGCCGCGGAGGGGGCACATTCTCGAGGTGTTGCGGCGGAGGGGGCCCAAGCGGGGCTGGACGTCCAGCGCCGCGCCGACGGTGGGAACGATCCTCGCGCGGCAAAGAGCTCATTTGGCCAAAGCGGGTAAAGCGCGCCCGAGGGGTGCTCGCCCGCTTCTGGCGGGAGGGAAGCCAGGGAGAGGCCCTGGCTCCGCCCCGCCGGTCGCCAGCTTGAGCCTGGCTCCAGTTCCCCACGGCAGCGCCAGCCCCGCGGACCCCACTCGCGGGCGCCCGGCCACCGCCGCCTCACCTGCCAGGCTCCCGGCCACGGCCCAATCAGCGGCGGCCGCTCGGCCGCGGCTGCCATGTTCCCCGCTCCGCGCTGCCAATCAGTGTGGCGACGGCCAATAGGCTGCGGGGCCGGGGGTCAGGTGACCGCGGGCCAGCTGGCTCCCCATTGGCCCTCGCCGCGCGGCCTCCCGCTCGGTTTATGTGAGAGGAGTGAGTGAGTGACTTTATCAGTCCAAGGACATTACTCTGGAAGCGAAGAGGCTGGGACTGGCGCGGCGAGCCGCGAGGACCGAGCCTGCCTCCTGCCCGCCGGCCGCGAGCTGGCTCTGCTTCTAAGCGCAGTCTAGCCGTGAGGCCCGTGCCGAGGGAGCCTCCTGGCCCCGCGGTTGTGCGCTCTCGGGGAGAGGAGGGGTGCCCTGGACAGGATTGGCAAACTCCGCCCTCCACTTATTATTTTGCTTATTTTTCTTTGTGCGCGCTTGTTAGTTTGTTAAACCAGATCTAGTCCCAGAGTCTTTTCTCCTCCCTTCTCCCCCCTCCTCCCCCCCCCCCAGGTCCTTCTACTTCCCCTCCTCCTTCCTATCCCTCTGCAGGAGACTCTCGCAGCGACGGAAAGTTGCAGCCCCTGGTACTGCCTTGGGGGTCTCCCGACTGTGTCCAACCGTCGCCACCCCTCTCCGACTGCGACACTTCGGAGATCTCCTTCGCCCGCACCCTCGCTCATTTCAGCCGGATCGCTGGTGACCAGAACGCCCCACCCATGACGATGCTCCTGGACGGAGGCCCGCAGTTCCCCGGGCTGGGAGTGGGCAGCTTCGGCGCGCCGCGCCACCACGAGATGCCCAACCGCGAGCCGGCGGGCATTGGGCTGAATCCCTTCGGGGACTCGCCCCACGCCGCCGCCGCCGCCGCCGCCGCCTTCAAGCTGAGCCCCGCCGCGGCTCACGATCTGTCTTCCGGCCAGAGCTCGGCGTTCACGCCGCAGGGTTCGGGTTACGCCAACGCCCTGGGCCATCATCACCACCACCATCACCACCATCACCACGCCGGCCAGGTGCCCAGCTACGGCGGTGCCGCCTCCGCCGCCTTCAACTCCACTCGCGACTTTCTGTTCCGCCAGCGCGGCTCTGGGCTCGGCGAGGCGGCCTCGGGTGGCGGGCAGCACGGGCTCTTCGCCGGCTCGGCGAGCAGCCTGCACGCTCCGGCTGGCATTCCTGAGCCCCCCGGCTACCTGCTCTTCCCCGGGCTGCACGAGCAGGGCGCCGGGCACCCGTCGCCTACCGGGCACGTGGACAACAACCAGGTCCACCTGGGGCTGCGCGGAGAGCTGTTCGGCCGCGCCGACCCGTACCGCCCGGTGGCCAGCCCGCGCACGGACCCCTACACGGCCGGCGCGCAGTTCCCTAACTACAGCCCCATGAACATGAACATGGGCGTGAACGTGGCGGCCCACCACGGGCCCGGCGCCTTCTTCCGTTACATGCGGCAGCCCATCAAGCAGGAGCTGTCGTGCAAGTGGATCGACGAGGCTCAGCTGAGCCGGCCCAAGAAGAGCTGCGACCGGACCTTCAGCACCATGCACGAGTTGGTGACACATGTCACCATGGAGCATGTGGGGGGCCCGGAGCAGAACAACCACGTCTGCTACTGGGAGGAGTGCCCCCGCGAGGGCAAGTCCTTCAAGGCGAAGTACAAACTGGTCAATCACATTCGGGTGCACACGGGCGAGAAGCCCTTCCCTTGCCCCTTCCCGGGCTGCGGGAAGATCTTTGCCCGCTCCGAGAACCTCAAGATCCACAAGAGGACCCACACAGGTAAGGGGGAGGGCGGGCGCGGGGTCCGCCGAGGCACCGCGCCACGAAGCCGACTTTCAGCGCGAGGGAGCGAGGGGTGGCGGCGAGAGAGAGGGGCGGCGCCCTTCCGGGGCCGCTCGAAAAAGTAGCGCTGTCACTGTCCCTCTACCTCTCGCCTTCCCCGCCCCGCGGCGCTTTTGCCCAGTTCTAGCTTCCCGGGCAGACGGCTCTGCGGTCTCAGGAACTAATTGGAACCTTCTCGCGCCCAGGAACAAACTGGCGCCGCCTCTTTTTGTCTCTTTCTGGGTTACTAGGAAGGGACTCCGAACGTGTGGAGAGGAATTGCTTACAAGCGACTTAGTCTCGGCACACAGTCGGGGGAGGCAACCATAGAAATGCTAATGAAAACTAACTTTCGGTTACTTCCGCTCTTTTTTACCATTGATTGGCACATCTAATTAAATGATACTTTTGTCAAACTATTTTTATTTGGAGTTCCAGGTTCATTTCAGTTCTCCGGGAGGAAAGCTAAAGTAGAAAAGGCACGACAGTTTCGTGGTTTGTTCAGAGCATCTTGTAAAACTGTCCGGAGCCCCTGGATTTATATAGTTTTCTCTTTTCGAACGTTAAGTACGACGACCCAAGCTTTTTAATACTGGGCTTAGCAAAATCGCTGCATTTGAAAGAGGCAAATTAAAAGGTACAAAGGAGGAACTAAAAGGGATTGTCCTGTCCCCGGTCCATTGTCCCGCCCGGCCTTGGCTGCAACGCCGAGATATCGGCACAACGGGGCTGCGCCTGGAGGCCCCGGGCCGGGTAGGGGGGTACCGCAAATCAGGGGCAACTTTGGAGGAGCCAGGGGCTTTCCATCCCGCGCGAGAACAAAGGGCCGGGCAGGTTCTGGGCCGGCCCTGCCCCACCCCCCGCCCCCGACCACCACTCCCCACCCCAGCAGGCTCAACCCGCGCTCTCCATTTTTCTCCAGGGAAAAGAGACGCCACAGCCGCCCCCAGTCGGCGCTCCCTCTCGGGGAAGACCGCCGGGCGCTCTGTCTCCCGCTGCTCGGCCCAAGGAAGCTCGCGGCCCCTGACCATATTTACCCCCCTTTGCGTTTCTGCCTTTTGCAGGTGAGAAACCGTTCAAATGTGAATTTGAAGGCTGTGACAGACGCTTTGCCAACAGCAGCGACCGCAAGAAGCACATGCATGTGCACACCTCGGACAAGCCCTATATCTGCAAAGTGTGCGACAAGTCCTACACGCACCCGAGCTCCCTGCGCAAGCACATGAAGGTAATTACCTCTTTATTAGCGGTCGGCGGTTTATAAACACTCGGCCCGACACCGGGTCGCGGAACGGAAGCGCCTGCGCTGCCAACCCTGTATCTTCCACGTTAAATCCGATTTGCTCCAGCGTTGACACCTTGAACCCATTTTGGGGACCCGGAGGGGGGCGGGGGAGAGCACAGTGGGGAGGAGGAGGGAGCGGAGGGAACAATCAGTTGTTTACTGGGAAGCTCTAACCGAGCTCGCCAGGGCTGGAGGTCGCAGTGGCCGCCTCTACCCGGCTCAGCCCGCGGTGGGAACCGAGAGTGCCCGCGCCGAACCCGGGGGCGGGTGGTTCATTCCCTCTTCGGCTTCCGGTAAAACAATAGGGCCGAGGAGCGCGGTGGGATTCCCACGCATTTGTCTGAGACCTCGCAGCGCCCAGGGCGCCCGTGCCACCTTTCTCTGTACCTGTTTTCCCAAGCCAAAGCGGGCTTGGCGAAACCTGGGCCCGGAGTATTTTGTAGGGCCCCAAAGACTACGTGCTTACCCCGCTCCATCCGCGGAGAAAGCATTTCTGAAGGGGCATGAGTAAATCAGAGTGCTTTATTCCTTTTCCATAATGCCAGTCTTAGGACTCAGACTGTTTTGTTGGCGAACATCTTGGGGTTTTCTAGACATCGGTAATGTGGAAATTAAAAACAAAACCCCCAAATCAGCAGCATTTCTCTTTTAAGTGGGTCACTGGGCGGTCTCGCTCTTACAGTGCTCTAATTCTGCTCTTGTTTTTGCTTGCACAATGCCAGTTGGAATTATATTCATTATAATATATACATGTTAATTTTAGGTTCATGAATCTCAAGGGTCAGATTCCTCCCCTGCTGCCAGTTCAGGCTATGAATCTTCCACTCCACCCGCTATAGCTTCTGCAAACAGTAAAGATACCACTAAAACCCCTTCTGCAGTTCAAACTAGCACCAGCCACAACCCTGGACTTCCTCCCAATTTTAACGAATGGTACGTCTGAGGACAAACACAAACACAAACCCTGTTAACCATAGAATGGACCAAATGCATTTTAAAAAGAAAACTGAGACCAATCAGATGGAAATGGAGTTTTAAGGCAAGAGGCCATACATAGGGCTACATCTTGTTAATTGCAATTGTCCAGGAAGGTTTTGGGGCAAGATCCAAAAGTAGCCATGCCCTTTTTTCTCAGGATTAGAAAATATGTTTTGGCATTTGAAGGATTAAAAAAAAAAATCTTCTCACTGCTTTTTCCTCCCTTTTCTCTTGCTCTCTGCTCACCCCATCCCTAAACGCCTTCAGTTCATTTTAACTCTTGTCCTGTTTCCTGAGAGGAAGTTATAGAAGGCTTATTGGTGGTGGTGGTGATGTTAAAACTGATGGAAAAATCTTCGCCTTAGTGGTGATTGTTTAAACTCTCACAGTCTTAAACCGTGCCAAAGTCCTGTTATGTCTTGAACTTTTCCTCAAAGCATTACACTTGTGAATGTATTTTTGTCTAATGGGGTCGAAACTGTTGTTCAGTATTTTTTCAGGCTGAGGATGTGATGTTACTCTACACAGATTGTGACGTTTAGTATACAGTTGCCTTTTGTAATAACTTTTTTTTTTGTAAATACATATCCATTGATGCCATATTTATCGTTTGTAATTTAATTATTGCTACAAGTGCCGGGAACTGAACAATATTTATGGAAAATGTTTTCTAACAAATTCTGTACAGCTTTTGATTATAACCGCTTTAGCATTAAATTTTATTGTCTTGAAAGAACACAATTTACAATTTTTGAACCACTGACTCCTTTCTCTTGTTTTGTAACAGCCTCCTTCTACAAAGAGGAGACGAGAGCAAATGAAATCTTGTTTGTTGGTATTTATAACTCACTCAGATCCCTTTTTTAATTGTTAAATTATTTTTCTATTGCAGTATAGATTCTTTACAGTGTCAGTTTCCATCTGGGAAGACCCTCCTTTCTTTAGCTCAGATGGTTGTTTAACTGCGAGTTTAAATGTGTTTGTCCTGGATTTTCGGCATGCAAATCAAATATTACTGATCAATTCAGTTAGTGGCCATGACATCTCAATCTTGTACTTCAAAGACTGAGAAGCTGGATTTAATCATCCCTGCCCTACATATATAAACATAAGGTAACCTAATGAGTTTTATGTCCCTTAGTTTTTTTTTATTATCTTACATAAAAATGAACATTGCGGCAAGATGCATGTCTGTCTATTCTATTGAGAGATCACCCATATACCTATATATGTTTGTATCTATGACTTATCTAATCTGCCTATCAAATCTATCTAGCTATCTATATATTTTCAAAAGTAAGCATATGTCTGAAACAGTGGTGATGAGTAAGGCCAGTCGAGCCGTGCTTACTTATGATTAAAGTGCTTCTTAAAAGAACCATAGTCCATTTACAATTTTGGAAGGCAAAGGCTGGTTTGTTTTGCTGTATATAGTACAATTCGTAATTATCACAATTATTCATAACATTTTTATAGCGGTGTAATAACTGCAGCGGTTCTGAAATATCATGGAAAGAAAAAAATTTGCAAAATATGTATTTTTAAAGTTCATGGTTTGTAGGCAAAGATGTTAAGAGCATTGTTTCCATTAAAATCAATAACAATGAAAAATGGTTGTTTGCTTTGTGATAAAATATTAACAATCCATTTAATCTTCAGCGAAGCAACTCATTTGGACAAACAGTTCTCTTACAGTTATATGAAAAAGAAAGTGATTGCTATTTTGTGGGGGTGGAGTGGGTAGAGTACTGAGAGAGGTTTTTTTGTTTTTTGTTTTTTTACTAATTTAGGGTGCTGTTTAATATTGAGAGCCCAATCTCTTCATGAATAACCAACTTGCAAATCAGCAAATAGAATGGTGGAGATAAGGAATTGTAAAGAATTTAGAAATGTAATGAATAGGCCAAGTACCTCCTTCTCTTGAAGGGGCAGTGCTCTAGGATTTTTGGTGGCAGTCAGTTTGGTATTATACATAATCATTTTGAATTCTAGAATTTTGTTTATTGTTCTTTTTGAAGAAATAAAGTCTTGGCACATCTATTTATAACATTTTTGTATTTGGTGCCTGATTTTTTCCCATGTTCAAATAAATCGACCTTAAGTTGAAATGCCCAGAGAAGTTCTGATGATTAAAAGAAACTTTGATTCCCTGGACACAGTTGAAGCAGTGTATTTTAAGTTATCTACTGATCTTTGTCAACAGTTAATTATTGACAGTTTCGAATTGCAAAATGCTTTGGATGCGATTTTTTGTTTGTGGAGAATGCGTTTTTTTGCACTTTCCTCCACCAATAGACAAGGCAAGGGTCTGAATGCCATGAACGGATTGGGATGACTTCACAAGTGATGAGCAGGTAACCTGGTCAGTCTACCACTCCTAGCCCAGACATTCCAATCTTGACCTTGACATTGAGGGTGCTGGACCAAATTCCTATTTCAGGATTTTTCCTTCACTTCAAACCAGAGACCATTTTAAATGCTCAGCAAGTTTTCAGAAAGTGCATACTCATAAGATTGGCTCTAAATGTGTTCCAACTGAAGTCTAAATAATGTTTTTCTTCCGAAATATGCATTTAACTTCCACAGTTTACTGTTTTCTCTATGAATTCCCTCTCCACCCCCAATGTAACCTAACCTTAAATGGCAGTAGAATGATGGGTTGGTTGAAAGATTATTTCAGAAACTTGCTTCCCCCACCCCTCCGCATTAAATATATTAAACAATTAAACATCTCCTTAGGACACATAAAGAAGAGTTTGCTCTTTCTTTACTAGGCTTGAAATTACTCTACCATAAAAATTTACAGTAGAGCATTGTGTCCTAAGAGGGGAAGATGCCAATGAACAATGATGATAACCTATATTAAGATAATGTAAAAGTTTTGCCCCTCTACATGACTTCCTCTAATCTGGGTGTAGCATCGTATTTCTCAAATAGTCTATCCCTCTGCTCTTGTCATTTGTTGCAAAGAAAAGATTACGTTAGTAGAAAACTTTTCACAGATTTTCTTCCTATAATCTGACTCTGGGAGTGCACATTGACATTCTTGAATTTTCAGTAAATACCTTAAAGAATACGCACCCCCCACCCCCCCAACAAAAAACCCTTGCAGCCCTAAAGATAGATCAGCTGGAAACCATGAACGTCAGCTGGGTTCTCAGTAATCGACCTGTTATTTTACTTCTTGCACCTGGTAAGACCTTTGTTAAAAGTCCATCATCTTTTCCAAAATGGGTGGTTTAGTTTAAGATTTCCACGTTGGGTGGGGAAGGGGAAGGTGTCTATTTCCACGCAGACAGAAGTCTGGACTTCATCCAGCTTGGAAGGTTAAAGATCAGGGTCCAGGCTAAGCAGGGCAGTCGGTCTTAGCTACTGCGGAGGTTGGAGAGTTAGCAGGGACCTCCTCCGTTCACAAAGCCTCCCAGGAAAGTTGTGTTCAGGACTTCCTCGCCCCTCCCCCCCTCCTCGCCGCCTGCTGTCTCCTCGCCTCTTCGCCCCTGGCTCCTTCTCCTCCCCTTATAAAACCCCCCAAACAAACGAAAAAAGTCTAAGGGCCATCTTTCCACTTAAGTTTCTGAAAGAATCGCTACCGGCGTGCTCATCCCCTGAAGCGCGGCATCTCCGCCCGGCAGTTAGGCTGGTTTTCTCTCGGGCTGTCTGCCCCCTCGGGGCTCAAGTCTAGTCAGGCTTTGCCCCGGGACGAGGCCAGGCGTTGCGGAAGTCAGGGCTCCCGCTCGGGGTCCTCGGGCCCCTCGTCGGGGCGCCCGGGGTCCCTGTCCACACACCAAGTTCTTGCAAGGCCCGTTCGAAGCTGGGGCCGGGAGGAGGGGACCTCATTTCCTAGGGTCAATTCTCTCGCGGTCTCGGCCAGCTGACCCTTTGACCTCCACCTACAGGGCCCTTGGCGGCCGTAAGCCGGCGGTCGCCCGGGCTCCGAGGACGCTTCGCGCCCCATCGCCTTCCCGGCCTCATTAGGCCGGCGGGGCTGTAAAGCAGGAATCAGCCGCTACCTAATCCGGACCTGGGGTCAATACGAGCCCAAACAATGGTGAGCTCCGATGGCCACAGCGCAGCGCTGGCCGCAAACTTTGTGTTCCATTCATTTTCTTAAGGCGGCGGTGCGGTGGCGGTGGGGTGGGGGAGGGAGGGAGGTACTCGCACGCCCGAAGGCCGATCCCGGCGCCCGGGGCTCTTAAGCGAGCGTTCTCGCGCTCGGCCCTCCCGGTCTCGTCGCCGCGCCAGGGTTTTGGAGGGGGTGGCAAGGCTCGGGGCCTGGTTGGCGGCCCGCGCGAGGGCCCGGGGGCCGCCCCCGCGCCAAGAACAGACTTTGAAGTGGGTTTTTAGCGCGCACGTGTGAGAGCCGCGCCGGGGCTGGAGCGGTGACCCGCTGGGAGGAAAGAGTAGGCTCCGGCCTGGGCCCCAACCCCTCCCCCGCTCCCCGTCGCTCCGGCCTTTTCAAGCCGCGGCCGGGAGCCCGCCGGCCTCCCCCGCCCGCGCCCGCTCCCGAGCCCGCGCCGCGCGCAGGCGCACAGCCCGCAGCCGTCGAGTCGGGTTTCGCTGCGAGGGGGCGGCGGGGGAAGAGTTGAAAGCGGCTTTGCAGCGCCGCGGCCTCGGCCGGGCCGGGAGGGGGGCGGAGGGGAGGGCTGGGGAGAAGGGGGGCTGGTTTTGGGGGCGGCTCTCGGGTCAGGAACATGGCGGCCGGATGCGAACCCCCGCGGAGCGCAGCAAAGCGCTGACTGCGGGCTGCCGAACTGTTGTGTGGTTTCAACTCCCTTGTTATTCCTCGGCTCGGAGCGCCTCGCGGGAGAATGTAGGTCGTGGCGGCCGAGCGCAAAATTGTTTAAAAAAAAAAAAAAAAACGGAAGCGAAGAAGTTCTTCCAGGGCATCCTGGGCGTGGGAAGTTGGCGAGTCTTCTGGGGGCTGGGGTTCCCGGGGTGGGGGGGGCTTGGACCTGAAACCCACTCGAGGCCGCCACGCCCTCCAGTCCCGACTGAAATCGTTTCTCCCGGGCCCTCTGGGGTGGGGGATGCCATTTTGAGCTTCGTGACCGTGTCGGGATCCCCCAGCACTTTCGAGTCTCGAAATGCCAAGGAGTGGACACCGTTCTCTTCCAGGACAATGGCGGGGCCCGTGAGCGGAGCACGGAGGCACCGTTTCCAAACCAAATGCCCTGGATTAGCGACACGGAGGTGCCGTTGCGATTTCGAACCCTACACGTTCGTCAGGCCCCGTTTTCTGCATATCTCATTTAAACGCGGGCCTATGAAAAACAGTACTGTGTACGCTTTTGTGTGTGCTGTAACAGCTGGTGGTCGAACGAAAAAAAGAAAAAAAAAGGCCGCGATTCCGAAAACTTTCATTCAGCTTTTGCTTAACTGCCTTAATACTGGCGTGTGAAAGAACCCCTGGTAGCTCTGGGATCTCGAGTCCGTGTTTTCTCTGCAGAAAAATGTTGCAGATTCGCCTTCATATGTCTTTCGTGAGGAAAAAACAATGTCGGGCTTTAAAAATGTAGTCATTGACCCCCGTCTCCTCTAGAAAAATAAGCGGCACGAATTCTTTCAGGTTGCGTCTTCGTGGAGGCCAGCAGCTAAACGAAAAGACAGCCTTCTGGGGCTGCCCGCTGTCGAGAATTTGGGCTCCTGAAGGTGTGGGGCAGCTCCCGTGGGCCACCTTGGGAAGGGCCCCAGGTGGGTGGGCAGGTCATTAGCAAAGCTGGCTCAGATTTGGGGGAAATCTACAAAACAGTGCCTTTATCTGCAGAGAACAATTGATGGGGTTGTCTTTCCTCCTTTTCAGTGCACAAAGAAGACGGCTTTGGAGCAAGAATTTGGAATATGCATTTAAGTTGTCGCGCTTTGCATTGGAAACCCGTGGGCAATTAAAATAAGCCTGCCTTGTAGTGTTTTCTGTCCTTTTCTTATGTGTGGTTCCTGCAAGTCAAAGGGGCTGGAGTCCCTTCTGCAGTTTGGAAACTTGTTTTGAAATTGCCACCAAACAGATTTTTCCCCCTTTGGGTGAAGTTTCCTTCCAGGGCTCAGCCACTTCACCCCACCCCCAGACTGGAATAGAGTGTTGACATCTTTGAGAGATCAAAGGAAGTAGATGGTGCTTGCTGTATACTTTATTTTTTCATGCTGTAGTTTGAACCCTGAGGTTTGAGCTTTTTCCTGGTGAAATCTCTTGGTACCAGAAGTGTGGCACATGAAAAGTTCATTAACTTGAAAAATCTTTAGCCCGTGGGTAGGCAGTTTGTCTCTGAGAACTGCAGCGCCCAGATTGTCTCTAAGGTTGACTTTAAAATCAAGCTAAAGATGCACTGGTGAACGATCTCCCCTGGATACCTGCGGTGTGCTTTGGGTCATTTGATATGGTAAAACTGTGGTTGATTTTCATAGGAGTTCTGTGAATGGAATTTCTGCAAAACTAGACAAGTGATAAATTGGTAGAACTCTTATATTTGTTTGAATGACAACTCCAAAGGGCACTGCTTTTCCCACTGAGGTTTGGTTTCTACCATAACTATTGAAATTTACAGCTTGAAATACTAAGTTTGCAGGAAGCATTTAAAGGGGGGAGTGTTCAGAGCACTTGGACTGATAGTAACTTAACACAGGAGCAAAACTTCTTTGAATAAGATTCCTGTTGCCAAGAAGCTGTTAAAACTAAAGAAAATATATTTCTTTAAAAATCATCTAATAGAGCAAACAATTTTGTATATTTTCAATGTGATGACAGTTCAACCCATTTACTGATCTGATTGAATAGAGAAACGTGAGCTCTATAGTAACTATAAAAATAGCCTTCACCAGATGGCAAGTTTTTAATGTTTGTTCTCTGATAAGATGTGTATGTTGTCTAATGTGTTTTATTAAAACACAACCTATGTAAAGACCATACCTTTAATACCTTTGAACATGAGGTATTAAAAATAAAAGATTCGGGACTTCCCTGGTGGTCCAGTGGTTAAGACTCTGTGCTCCCAATGCATGGGGGCCGGGTTCGATCCCTGGTCAGGGAGCTAGATCCCGCGTGCCGCAACTAAAGATCCCTTACACTGCAACTAAGACCCTGTGCAGCCAAAATAAATAAATAAATATTAAAAAAAAAAAAGATTCCATCGTGTTTTATTATAAGCTAGCATTTAAAATGGCATATCCAGTAATGTTTTATGAAATTTTTCTAAGAGTAAATGTAGCTTGTTTTGACCTATCTGCAGTTCACTTTTTGTTTTTTTGCCAGTGTTGTCCTGCTTGGTATCCGGGACAGTCTCTAATTCCTGATGAAGAACTTGATACTGACGTTGGTATGCAGCAGCCAGCCCTCCATAACACTACCTATCCTAAATGCAGGGTTAATGCCGAACCTACTGTGCAAGAAATGATTTACTGATGAGGTTTCAAAGAAAACCACATCAATTTGGATGTCTGTTACCTTGAAGTGATCATTTTTAAGAGTAGTAGCTTCTTCCCTAGGTATAAAAAGACTATTTTCTTCTTTTGGTGTATTTCATTCTGTGTTGAGCAATCATTTGTGAAATGAAAAAGCAAAAAAGCACCCACCCACACACACACACACACACACACACACACACACACTCCCCCAGCCAATTTAGGATCATAAACGGGAAGATGGAGGTGAAGACTAGCCTAATCCATAACCCAGTGTGTATTATCTCATACATTGTGTTGACCTTGTTGAAAATCTCTTTCAAATATCTGCATTCCACATGTAGAACTTAAGTGTTTAAAACTAGAAGTATGAATGCTTGTTTTGTTAATTTCCTATGTTTGTGTTCAAAAAGCAATATCTAGGATCTCTACAATTGTTGTTTGACTTAAATAAAACCATTTAAATTATTTTTTGTGATTATTTTATTACAGTGACAACTATAGCCCCTAAATAACCTTGATTAACCTGTTGAATTGGGACAATTTATATTCTATTCACATTTTTCATGATACACCTCGGCTTTCACTGAGCAATAAACTTGGGGAGAAAACCCCACTGAACAAACTCCAACCAACTGTTTTGAGCTCACAGTGTTTTCCCAGAGGGACTCAGGGCCAGGTGCTGGGGAGGTCAGGGGAAGAATTCGGAGTCAAGGATTGAATGGGATGATTAGAAGGAAGTACTGGAGGTAGGACTTTAGAGAAAAAAGAGCATTTGAACACCGCTATTTGGGTGAGAAAGAGAGGGAAAGACAAAGCCAAAAATAACCTTAAAGGAGAAAGGAGGGCCTCTGGAAAGGGGACATTGCAGCATAGCACATTACATGTACATTATTCAGAAGCTCCAGAGTGGTTCTTGGGGCAGACAACTTGGCAACCATTGATTAGAACGCTTATAGAATCATGGAATATAGGTGTTATTAAAACACAAGTTGTCGTTAATTAACTGTAGTGCTAGAGAAGATGAAGACACTTCAGAGAAATTCTTCGAACTCCAGATACTTGATTTCTCATTTTACATTTAACATCTGTAATCTAATGTAATCTGTGAGTGGCCATCATTCTATTTATTTGACGTGATTATGCCATGATGAGGTATTGTAAAACTGCAGACTGATAGAATATATTGCTATTGGTTCTTTAGATCCAGTTTTATTAAAATTTCTGCTAAGTAGACTGATGATACTATAATTTTTTAAGTAGAGGGGAAAACTGCTCATCTCCCTCTGATTTTTGTTGTTCATTTACATCAAGAGTAGGCACACAGGCCGGTCAAGAAAGACTATGATTCTTTGATTCTTAGCTCCCTAGAACTTGACATTCTTATATCCCCCCAGAAACATGTTGATAGAATTTTTTGTTTTGTTTTTAAGAACAACTGTGTTCTTTCAGACAGGCAGTGGAGTGTTATAATGGGATTATTAAAAAAGCCCTTGGAAAGGTAAACTACCAAGTTGTTCATGAGCCAGCTGCACTATGATAATAATACCTCCTAGGGTTATTCTAAGGATTAAACAAGAACATGTCCATAAAGAGCCTGGCACAGAGTAGGCCCTGGACAAATGTTAATTCGCTTCTTTTCCTCTTGCAGGTAGCTATTGTTTCATTGCTTTGGGGTAGCTTCCTATTTTTAATATTATGGAATATTTTACTAAAAACATATAGTGATTTGTACTGGGGTGCAAATTAATGCAGTTTTCAGACAATAGATGGAGAGTTAGGGCATATAAGAAAGACTGCATTTCATAAGCATAATCACTAGATCAGGCATATGGGTTTATGAACATAGCTATGAATATTTAAACACAAAATTAAAATGTTATTAAATGCCTGTTCATTATCTTCCGATGAATACACTTATTCTTAGATTAAAAATAAGTTGTGTACTTAAAAATCTGTAAACAGCAATTTAATGGTTTACTTTTAATTTGACACAATTTTTACTCGAGGCAACAGCTTCTTACTATATTTAAATTAAATGACAATTTTACAATGTGAAAATTGGCATTCACATTTAAGGATAAGATTAAATCTTGTGATGTCTTAAATTATTCAGTTTCCCCCTACTAAATTTATGCTAGTATTGTGCGGGTGTGACTATAGAGGAATGAGACTGATTTTCTTGTGGGGCTTGGAAGCTAGCTCTGAAGGCAGTTCCCAAAGAGGAGTCCCTGAAATGTTTTGACCAATGTCAGCATCCTTAGAATAAGTTTATGGACTCCCTAGGTGATGGCCTCACTTCAGTTTGTTACAAAACAAACATCAGCCACCAGTCATTACTTTACAGCCATGCTTTTGGTTTTACTATGTTTTTAAAGAATACCCTGATTATTTTATGTTAATAAAATTGAGGCTTAAATGAAAGTGTAGAAATCCTCTATTATAGCATGATGAAATGTATTTTTTCTCAGCATAGGTCTATTTATGCGGTGAAACAAAACAAAAACACCAACACACTAAGCTCTTCCCAGATGAACTGGTCTGAGTGGGAAGTATTTCCTTCCCACTGATTTTGGGGGCTTCGAGCTTCCCTGAGAGGCTGTACTGCTAAATGTTAATGGCTTTTGTACGGAGGCCTGGGGGACTTTTCATTATTCCTTTTTTCACCGGTTTATCACCTTTGTCTATTTCTTTCTTCCTGAGGCTGCCCTATTAGAAGCGGGGGTCCGCCGTGGTGTTAACGTTATTTTGAGTATTGGTTGTTTGTCAGCGAGTAGGAGCAAGGTTATATTAAATGACCAGTTTGAAAACTGATGTCTAGTGCAGTGCTGTAGTGCCTCCCGTGGCCGGATCCTCCTATAGGTGATATCACTCTGGAGTCCGAAAATCAAGTCGCTCAGTACAGCCTTTTCCTATAGAACCGGGAAGGGGGGTGGGGGCGGGCAGGAGAACACCCTCTTATGTTCTTAGAAAAGAATCTAAGTTCCTGCTCCTATTGTGTGTGTGTGTGTGTGTGGTTTTTTTTTTTTTTTTGTACTCTGGGGGGAAAAAAGTCCTTTTTAAAAAAATTGGGTCATCAGAAACATCATTGAAGAAATGAGAAAAATGTTATTGCCAACGATTCCCTCTGTAAATGTCCCAGAGTCGATAATAGGAGGCTATTTGTAGTACAGCTAAATAGATGTATTTTAACATCTTGATATAAATCCAGTGCATGGAAATTGCTTACAAATGATTCACTAATGTTACCCAGCCAGAACTTACACGGAAAAGCTACACTCATATTCTATTTTTGCAGCTAATCATCCACAGAGTATGTAATTGGTTGGGCCAGCTGATAACATGTTTTTGGCGACTTCACTCTTTACAAAAATATTCAGCCAGGGTATCCACTGAGATGTGACATCTTATTGGTTGTGGTGATAACCCAATACAGAAGGTGTTCCGTTAACTTCTGACCATTGACATATTAAATGAAGATGTTCAGTTGAGCAACATGAGTGATTTCAATTGATTCATCAGTCGCCAGTATCTAGCAGCCATCATGTTTCATTTTGCTAACAAGCTGATATCCCACATCTGATGCCAACAAGTCTGGTCTTTCAAACAAATGACATGTTTGATAAAGAAATCTTTTCAAAATCATTATGCACTTCAGCATTTGTCTTTTCTTCCGGCACAGCATCTGTGCATCTGTTCCATCAGGCGTCTATTCCTTGATCATTTCTCAGCCTTCCATGATTTTTGAGCCTGATTTGCGGGTGTTTCAAGGATGTGAAATGAAGCTTCTTCCATTGAATGTTCCAGCGAAACACAATGTTTATGCTCAAGGCACTAGATTTAATCTTGTGAATGAGACGGCAGGGAAGCGTTCTCACAAGACTTTCTGATAAGACATTGTTGTGAAAGAAATCGAGTGGGGGAGGGGAAAGAAGCCCTACTTTAGGAAAAACATTAAGGACATCTTTTTTTGTTGTCTTTGCTATGGGTACTTGAAACTTCACACCACTATTACAGTATTGAAAAGCTTCAGAGCTTTAAGGCATCTCTCTGAACTGGTGAAATGAAAATTCGCATAGTCCAACTGGTTAAAAATGGATGCAATTCATTCTTTAGTGAGCCCTGTTTAACTGCATAATTTGCTTATATGCATAAAACCGAGGAAGTCTTAATCTCTAGTTTGCATGTATCTGGACTGCATGCATCTGGCTCCATTAGATTCCCTGTAATTGCATATTGACTAATTGCATAATACAGCTATTTGAACACTGAATTTAAACCCAAATGCTTCTATTAGCACTGTAATCGCTTTGGATAAGTGAATAGTTGGAATACAGTGCTTGAAAATCACAACGCAGGACAATACCCACTTTCCTATCTGAAAAGAAGAAAAATCTAAAAGCAACTCTGAATTTATAAATTAACCAGTAATGCTTTCTCTTGGGCAAATGTTAAAATCAGAAAATGAATCAGTAATTGATAAATGCAGAATCTTCATATGTAATATTTTATCAAATCTTCTACATTTGCTTATTTTAAGTGTTTTAAATTGAACATCCACATGCAATATAAATATGTTAATTAAAATTAAATCATTTTGAAAAGGTAATTGTGCATTTGTTTTCAATTTGCATTCATTTCTTTAAATGTATGGCCTGGGGCATTTTGTGTTGGCATGGGGGAGGATGGATTCTGTAGCCTGTGCTAATTGAAACTTATTTGGTGCATATGTGTTGTTCAATAAAGGAATCGCGGCTTGTGTGTGCACACATATAACATTCATTTAGACTAAAAGCGTGTGTTTATCGTCGTCGGGTGTTCAAAGCTGAAGTTCCTGGTAGAATCCGGAGAGAGCATCTTTAGCTAAAATAGGTGATAAAGACCATTTCTTCAGTGCTAGAAAAATATTGCAATTGCTGTGCTAAGTGTAGGTTGAATGGCTCAAATATTTATGTTTGATTTTTAAATGTATTGTCTCGAATGAAAGAAATGGGGAACCTCATTTGTCCTCAAATTGAGCATTAATTAGCCTCCAGCATGTGTGGTGGATCACGGGCTTTTCCCCCTCTTACTTAAATGGTTCAATTCAGGGCACAATCCAAGGACCATTCTAGGAACTTCTCTACTTTAAGCATTTTTTTTAAATGTAAAAATGATGTTTATTTTTGAATAGGTAATACATGTACATGATGAGAAATTCAGAAGTGTACACAGTGAAAAGAATGTTCTTTGCCCACCGACAACTCCCAGTCTCCTTGTTTCCGTCTCAAGAGACGGTCATTGTTTCTTATGTTCTACTTCAAGCTTTGAAGAATGTTCTCAGGCAAGACTTTCACTACCTTCCTCCTTGATTTCGTTAGGCATTCTAAAACTCAGAGAGTGGCTACATCTAATCGAAGCCAAAACTTTCGTCATCTCAGAAAACATCCAGTATTAGTCAGGAAGTTATTGTGTCTATTTAGACTGGTCGATACATTAAATCAACTGGATGTTCTGGCATTGTACAGGGACAACTGTATTTATATGGACAAGATGAAGTGGGAGTCAGGAAGTTATACAGAGAGCTGGGTGTTAAAGAAATTGAGTTTTGCACCTACTATGTGCCTGGCTTGCACAATGTCCAACCAATAAATGAGTGTTGAATAAATGGATGAATGTAACTCAAAGAGTGTTTGCGTGGAATATACTATGTAACTTAATTGACGTTTTAGTTTTGCTTATTTAGGTATTTCCACAGAATTGTCAGGGTCACGGGGCTGCCTGCTATGTGGCCTGCAGGTCACCTGTATCAAAATTTCTTGGACCCCGCTCAGATAAACAAAACCAAAGTTCTCAGTGTCAGGGCCTGGGGATATGCCTTCAAAACAAGTGGTTCCAGGGAATTCCCTGGCAGTCCAGTGGTTGGGACTCCGTGCTTTCACTGCCAGGGCCTGGGTTTGATCCCTGGTCGGGGAACTAAGATCCCACAAGCTGCACTGTGCAGCCAAAAAAAAAAACAAACAAACAAACAAAACAACAGAACAAGTGGTCACTCCAGCTGAATTTGATATATATAAGTTTGAGAACCACTGTTTTACAGAGAATGGCAAAAAGCAAAACTCCTGAAACTCTTTCCTACCAATTTATCTACTTGTTCACCAGTGGTCTTTTAAGATTCAGTATATCAGTATGGCCTCCTCAATTAATAAACTCCAAAATGACTTTTGCCTGAGGCAAAATTTTTTTCCCAGTGTGGACAATTGTCTCAATTCTCTCCACTTCATTTTGCCAACGTAGAACTGCCAACCCTTCAAAGACACATAGACGTAGATCTGAGGACAAATTGGTATCTACAAGCAGGGGGTAGATTCCTCAGCGTGTGTTTGTTTGATTTAACATTTAACTTAAATGCAAAACCCAAGCCTTTTTGTATTTCTGATCATTTCCCACTCATTATGCCAAAAGTCCCCCTCCAGATTTCTGCAGCTTTCTGTGTCAATGATCATGACATATTAAAAATGGTAACGTTATAAATACTGTGCCCTTGCTTTTTTTCTGTAATGAGTAAGAACAATAATTCTTTCACCTTCCCTACACTTCTGTTAGACAGACGTTACAACAGTTTTAGTTGGAAGGAAAAAGCAACTCTAAAGTTAACTTTTAGCATCACGGGTGCTAAAGGATTGTTTTTTCCATTATATTAAAGAAAATACCTGCTTGAATGCGGCAAGTCGAGATATTTCGTTCATCTGAGTTTTCTAAGCCATCGAGAGCTCTCTGCGGAGTCTTTTCAATACAGGCTGTTCCAACAAATGAGTTGGAAATGAGTTATGTTCCAGAATTTACTTTTGAAGTTTTAGGTTATTTTCAATTCACAATTTTATTTTTCTCTAGAATCAGTGATAGGATCCTTGGATTACCTCACCAAAAGTTCTTTTAAAATTCTTCTATTTGAACTTTAACTCACAATGTAGTCAGATGATGACACCATAATAGTGTTTGGTGACCCAAGTACAGATGCCAAAGGCATACCTTGGCTCTCCTTCCCCAGCTGCCCAGACAAAATCAGGGCAGTAATGGTGGAAGGAGGAAAAGAGGAGACCACCTCCTCTTCTTCTGTATCACCCTCTTTTCTCACCCCCTTGGGTCTGGGGCGGGGCTGAGGAGAGCTCTGGAATTGGAGTGTGCGCTGAACTGGGTTTCTGAAGTAGGATGCAGCTTTTAACAGCAGGTAGGGAGTAGATAAAGGGAATAAATTGCCATGAGTGTTGGAATTTGTCAGGCAGCATCTTCCCTCTTTTCAGAACCACCCCACTGCTCTTTTTCCTATTCTGCTTTGAAAACCTCTCCCTATCTCAGTTTAAAGCTTTGGTTTCCAAGTCAAAGTAAACCAACTGAATCTACCCCAAACTAGGTAATAATGAAAGAGTGAAGGAAGAGTATTTCAGCAGTAGTCAGTTATTTTTCACTTCACAAAAGGAACTGTATCCTTGAGTTAATTTTTGTATTTTTTTGTTTTAGCGGTAACCAATTATTTTTCACTCCAAAAAACAGAAACTGCGTTCTCAACTTTGTGTTTGTCTTTGTGTCCCATGTGCTTTCAAAACATGCACATTTCCTTAAAACAGCACCTTAATTCATATCAAGCCTCTACTATCTTGAGGACAAACTACAATAATGTTTACCTAAACAGTGTTTGCAGAAAGGAATTGTACAAAATCAGAAAGGAAGCTCTATTTTTGTCTGTGGCTTCTGGCTTTTTTAAGTTACCATTTCCTGAGAACTCTTTGTGCTTCCTAATTTTAGGCTAATTCTGTAAATCTTCCAATTTCTTATACTTTTTTTAATACTGATTTTTGTGTTTTTCAATGTGAAATTTTCTACTAAGGCTGTCAGAACAATTTTTAGTGAAGCAAATAATGGAATAGATGTAATAAATTTGCAGTAAGACGCAATAAATGTTTTGCCATTTGACTCCAACCTGCTGTTAAAGAGAACACAGGTATGGCAAACCGAGACCTTTCTAATAGCTTTGGAACTCATCTCTAAATTCCTACATATTCAGAGATGCAATTGAAAGGCCACCCTTACAGGCTGCTGTTATGAAATGTCCTTATTCTTTCTTGTCCCTTGGATTCTGGAGAGGATTAGGGAGGTAGCTGACTGCTAATATTGTATACTCGGTAGACGGCCCCCTTCTTAGTGCTGCTGCCTCCTAGTAGTTTTCCTTGGCAGTTAGTGAACTTCCCTGGATTTTTAAAGACTCTCCTTATTGTTCCATAAAATGCAATTTCCTTTGTCTCTTCAGTTCCTTTTCTGCTGTTTTCAGAATAGGGCTTAAAAGTAAGATAAAAGGCCTGATACTTTTCATCATAAAAAGTTGTAATGACAGGTCTCACTAATTAAAGTGTAACAATGGGAAGATTAGCCTTTCAGTCAGCATTGTGTTGAATCTGTACCGTATTTTCAAAAGCCCTAACTCAGAACATATTGGAGCACAACATCTTTAAAATATAAACATTCACACATGGATTTTATTATACTATGCACACCAAATAGAGGCACAGTACAGTAAGGCTTTCAGAACGCAGTAAATAGGAGAACTTCCCATTTCGGCAGAAACCTTTTCGGTACTAACCATTCTACTACTGAGACGGGAAGGAACGGAGGTGGAGTTGGAGGAGCGCTCTGTGGAGCCAGGCCCTATGCTAATTTTGTGTGAGGAGCTTTCCTCTGGATTCCTTGGTATCAGAGAAGCAGAGCATATGTGCTTTTTACTGTGGCGTTTCCTTCCCTCAGTGAAAGAGCACATCTTCAACCCTGTCTTAATAAAGTAATATTCCTTTCTTGTGGTTTCAATACCACCACAATGTGCCTGACGCATTATTGGAACATTAGTAATTCCAAATATTTGAAGCTATGGAAATGTATTTGATGTGTAAAAACATGGTACACAGTGGGTCTTCCTCACTGGGGATCAGAGGATAACATTTGTCTGCGTAGCATCTAACCATGCACTTTTCTAGAGATATAAAAATAATCAAAAGAGATCTAGAAAAATCCAGTTGCAGGAGGCCTGATAGGAAAGACCAGAGAGTAAGTAGGAGCGAAAATACTCATGTTTGCATCAGGTTTCAAAAAACATTTAATTTAGGTGTTTAGATGTCTTTAAGATTAGTGATTAGGTCCTCATTAAGAAACAAAAACACATGTGCAATTCTTTTCTTTTTGTTTAAACTTCTAGGTTAGGTTCAAATTCCTGACTTGAATACAAGTTAAATATCTCTTATTTTCTGGAACATACTGTTTTTAAAAGAGGTTCCTGGTTCACACTTTGTCACCTTTGCTTTCAATATCTTTGTCTTAGGCATTATGCAAGCTGAAGTGTCTGAACCAGGCAGAAACGTTGGGTATGTTTTGCTGTATTTCGGCCGTGAAGATATAATACTGTGGCTCTGCTCCAAGTTGGAATAATCATAGCTCTCACTTTTAAATGTTTGCATTCCTTAGGGAAAACTGAAACACCTAACAGAAGAGTCTCGTGTAAGGTGACTGTAGCTCAGTCACAAGGGGAGAAAGGAGACAAGGATTAGAATAAGAGGAAAAGGGTGCAAATTAAAACTACGTTCATTTTGTATAATATTGAGAGATTATCCTTTTCTTCACTTCTTGGGCTCCAGAAGTTGACTTAGGAGGGTTGTGTTGACATTCCTTCTCAATTTTTAGATAATCAGTACCCTCTTCGTTCTTGCAAATCTGCCTCTCCCCTTCAAGTTCTAAGGAATGTTTCGCCCGGACTGTTGTCTGTCCTCACTAACTGATCTTCCCCCACTTACCTACCCCCTTCAGGCTCTCACCACTCTCGTTTTCCACCCTACTGTTGGATTAATCTTCCTAACACCTAACACTGATCCTGTCATTTCTGTGCTCCAGAGCCTTCAATGGCACCCCATTGCTCATCAAATTAAGTACAAATTTCATAGCTTGATACATAGGGCCCTTCTCACTTAGGCCGACCTTATTTTGCTGTATACCTTTCCATACATCCAATGGTCCAGTCGAAATAGACTCCTCGTGAAGTAGTTTGAGATAATAGATAAAAGAATATTCTTTGGGAGTCAGATCACAATTGCTTCTGTGTGATCCAGCTGTGTGAGTTCAGTGCCTCTGCTTACTTTTCTGAATTTCAGTGTCCTCATTGATGGGGATAATACAAACACCTGCTGCATAGGGTTGTTGTGAGGACTGAACAAATGATGTAAACTTCAGACATTTTGGGGAGTAACAGGATATTTTCGATTATTTCTATCAACCACCCAATGGTTACTTGTTGTGTGATAAGTATAGATAGAGCTGGTCCTGGAGGGAAATACAGAACCGGCTCTGAAGTTTCTAAAGCAGCCTGAGAGATGCTCTCACTGGCACTCTTTAAGTAGCTCAGGATCAAATGGGGGTGGTGGTGGTGGGGATAGGTATTTATACCCAAAGTTAAATGATAAAAGAATTCAAAAGTTCATGGCCATAATACCAGAATAGTCTCAAGACCACGTGTGAGCAATTGCCAGGTGAACAAGATTGATAGTAACTGTTGCGATTTATTGGAAGGAGACATCATGATGGTCCAGGATGGTTGAGGAGGGCTTCCAGGAAGAAGAGGGATTTGAGCTGGGTAGGTTTTAGATAGGAGGACAATTCGCACTCCAAGGGTAGCAGGTCCTGGCTTTGTTTGGGGGAGCTCCGCTTCGATGAGCTCCTTTTGTCATAAAAGCCTTCAGTCTTTGTTTAGGAGGAAACTTACTTCAGAGTGAGATGCTAATCAATCTGTTTGGTGATGTAAATTGGGTTTAAACAAACTACTCTCCAATAGAGTTAGAGAATTTCCCTCTTTCTAAAGATGGATTAAGCTTGGATTTTTCCACCTCTCCCCACCCCCGTCCCCCACCTCCCGTCCCCCCCACCCCCAGCCCCGGAGATGGGTGTGGTTTTTTGCCCTGAGATTTTCTCACAATAGACTTGGAATTGAGATTAGTTTGAAGCAGGGGAGGTGTGTACGTTTGATTTTTCTTTAGCCTTAAATTGGAGGAAAGGCTGTGACAAGGAACTGAGCCTGGGCCTGGCTTAGTGCTGGCTAAAATAGAAGAAAGATGGCCTCACTTGGAATCGCTTGAGACATGTTTATGCCAGCCTTTGGGAAACGGACTGTGGACTCCTGATTATCTATCTGGGTCATGGTGTCTGGAGATACCAGGGACTAGGATTTCCTTAGGAGGAAATGGAGAATCTCAGTGTCCTTCACCCTGGGGTGGGAAAGTGGGCCAATGATCTTAAGTGGCAGGAAAGGAGGAGTTTCTCCTTTGGCTGGAGCCAAGGGGAGCTGGGTCTGGAATCTTAGCCATAGGATCTCCTAAA
Source organism: Balaenoptera acutorostrata (assembly GCF_949987535.1). Lineage (NCBI taxonomy): Eukaryota > Metazoa > Chordata > Mammalia > Artiodactyla > Balaenopteridae > Balaenoptera > Balaenoptera acutorostrata. The sequence goes on from NC_080085.1 coordinate 119,092,437, forward strand.
GATTCCTTTTTTAAAAAAATATTTATTTATTTATTTATTTATTTTTGGCTGTGTTGGGTCTTCGTTGCTGCGTGCGGACTTTCTCTAGTTGCGGCAAGCGGGGGCTACTCTTCGTTGCGGTGCGCGGGCTTCTCATTGCGGTGGCCTCTCCTGTTGCAGAGCACAGGCTCTAGGCGCGCGGGCTTCAGTAGTTGTGGCTCACGGGCTCTAGAGCGCAGGCTCAGTAGTTATGGCTCACGGGCTTAGTTGCTCCGCGGCATGTGGGATCTTCCCGGACCAGGGATTGAACCTGTATCCCCTGCATTGGCAGGCAGATTCCTATCCACTGCACCACCAGGGAAGCCCAAGATTCCTTTTGGTGTGGATTTTGAGCCGGTACCTGCTATAAGGATACTGCCAGGAGGTGGGCTAAAAATTGAACGTGGATTATAAATTACAAGCTAGTAGTTATAAGCTACTACCTCAGTCATCTCTATGCCACCCTCCAAGCATTCAGTAAAGTTCTGTTAAAAATTACAGCTTGGACTGAAGGAGTTAGGGACAGCAGAGTCCTCTCCTTGAGGTAGGAGTAGGGGTGCTATCTGAAATAGGCTCTCCCAAAGTTTCTTACTGTCAGACATTCCGATTCAGTAGTTTGCGGTAGGGTTCTGGAATCTGTATTTTTAGCAAATTCAGGTGATTCTGATGCACAATCAGGTTTGGGATCCACTTCTGTAGGCTGAAAATATTACTACCACTTCTTAGTGGGTTTTTCTATGAAGTGTTAGAATACCTTTAACTTGATGGAGAGAAGTTGTGAGAGTGATGTGCAAGATAAAGAGAGTTGTATATGTTAGACGTGGAATCATTTTGATATTTTACAACAAGAACATGTTCATGGTATAGTAACCCCACCGCCACCACAATAAAGATGAAACAAAATAGAGGTGGGAAATTCTGCTCTGACCACCTCCCTCACAGGGCTGCCAGAACCAAATTAAGAGTGGATGGGAGAGGGGCAAGGCTTGAACAGCACAAACTGTCATACAAATCTCAAGTGCTCTTTTTTCTTTTTTTTTTTTTTAGAATATCTTTTTTTTTCTCTCTTTTTTTTAAAGAAATTCACGTTCTTATTGATTGATTGATTGATTGCTGTGTTGGGTCTTCATTTCTGTGTGAGGGCTTTCTCTAGTTGTGGCAAGTGGGGACCACTCTTCATCACGGTGCGCAGGCCTCTCACTATTGCGGCCTCTCTTGTTGCGGAGCACAGGCTCCAGACGCGCAGGCTCAGTAATTTGTGGCTCACGGGCCCAGTTGCTCCGTGGCATGTGGGTTCTTCCCAGACCAGGACTCGAACCCGTGTCCCCTGCATTGGCAGGCAGATTCTCAACCACTGCGCCACCAGGGAAGCCCTCAAGTGCTCTTAAGTGATGAGCATTACTTTTTTAATCCAAAAAGAATCTATGAAAGTGGGATTTTTAAAAAATAAAACCAGCAAAAAGTTATGAGAGAATATATTTGTGTAACTTAAATCTCATACTACTCTATAGGGGATGAAGATCATTTGGTTGGGCAAATAATCACTCTCTGTTTCTCCTTTGTATAGATGTAGAATTATTTATGGTATTTGCCTTGAGTGAGGCCCATATAACAGAGAATGTCCTAGAAATTCCAAAACTAGTTATATGAAAGTCATTTGAGAAAATTTGATGCCTACTGCAAAACGTTTGGAAACTTACTAATGTTATATCTGCCACTAAAGTGCCACATATTTCAGACCATCAGCTTCTTTTTTCTTGACACGTGTTATATCTTACCAATGACTAGATGTCACGGGAAATTATTAACCTAATTTATATGATTTGAAAGTGTTTCTTTTACTATTGAAGAATATGCAGAGTTACCTTTTGCCTTCTATAAGGATAGAGTATTTCCATATTCTTTCAGGTATTTTAAAAGAAGCCCCAGATAGATTTCCTACCATTTGAGCCTCTGTTGTGGGCCTTTCACACCACCAGGTTTACTTGACCTTGGCTCTAGTGCACTGAAACCCCAAGTGTGAACACTTCTCTTTCCCAGGAGCTTTAACTTCAAAGCCTCTGAGAGCCATTTGCATGGTAATACTGTTAAGCACTAAGAAACAAACACTCATAAACTGTCTTCTGACCATCCTTCCACCACACTTGCATGTAGCGCATTTGTCCATTCATTCCTAGCTGCACTGCCATGTGCCACTCTTTATGGAGAAAGCATTTCTTTGATTGTTTTACTTCCCCAATTCTCCCCTTGTGAGAACTGCAGTAGGGAACTCTCGCTTTGGCCTAGCAGATGGGCACAAAGAAACTCTGTTTGAGGTGTGAGCTGACCTTTCTTGAAATCTGAGATCAACTCCTACTTGGATTTGAACTTTGAAGACCCAGAGATAGGAAGTTTCCATATAAGGATCAAAACACGTCAGAGTAGGACCCCTTGATTTGGGCTGGCAACCTTGGCAGGTAGGATTACTTTGCTCAACAGCTCAGAACAGTGTATCCTGAGCCCTGTAAAGCCACCTCACAGATGTCTACTGACCAGTCCTGATGGTGACTGGAGAGAGCGTGAGGATAAATCAGTTCAGCCTATCTCCACCACTGGAAAAGCAAGTCGAAGCATGTCCTAGTGAATATCAGCCTTCATTCCACAGCTAATATTTGTGAGAGACTGTTAGGTTCACAGCAGTGTGGCAATCGCAAAAATATATATAATTGTAGTAGTGTCTGCAGGAGGCTGGTGCCTAGTGAACACGGTGGTATCTAGCAGAAGCAGCATTGGTGCCAGTGGGGAGCATTGGTGCCTGGCAGGGGTTGAGAGCAGGAAATGAGGAAAGGAAAGGTATATGCCACATGGAAGCAGACCTGGACAGCTGATGGGGGCTCAATCATGAGCCAAGGTGAGATGCTGCTTGGAGACCCCCAGAAATACCTGAAGGGCACTTTACAGGAGGACAGGGTCCCACATGAGCAGATAGGGACAAAAGTCAGGGAAGTATAGATTCCTGTGACCCTATTGTGCCCACAGGCTGGCAAACCCTAAGGCAATTCGGGTTACATGATCAATTCATCAGTGTAAGAGACATGGTTTCCACTCTTAGGGAGCTTCTGCACACAGCTTAGGGACTTACACACATGGCAATAAAAGAAAGATTCTAAAAAATGATGAGGAAGACATTGCCGGGGCCCATAAAAATAAGTAGGTTCTCATAGTGGTACAGGTGGGTACTGAAGAATCCGTAGTATTCAGAGAGCTGGAAAGGCAGGAAGGGCCTTCCAGATGGGGATCCACATGGTCACAGAAGGTCAGTCCGTCATCACGGGGGCTCCTGGGAGGTAGGCCTGGCACTGTAGTCTGGGCCAGGCTGTGGGAGGGTGTCGACTGCCCAGCTGTCCTCTGGAGTTGGGACATGTAACAGTGGAAAGCACTGAAGGCTTTGGGCCGGCACACGGCAGAGGATTAGGAAACTCTGTATAGGACGGAGGGAAGGTTTGTGGCCTGGGAAGAGAAACTACAGGCTGGGAGAAACCGCAATAATTGAGGGGTGAGGTGATAAAGGTCTGGACTACTAGGTAGAGAAAGTGGAAAGGAAAAGAGAGGAAGAGAAAATCGAGAGAGGTGGGGAGACAGAGTTGATAGGACTAGTTAGAATTGACAGTGCCTGGGCACTGGCTCTGGACCGATTTCCAAGAAAGAGGCCGGTCAGGGACTTCCCTGGCGGTCCAGTGGTTAGGGCTCGGCGCTCTCGCTGCCGAGGGCCCGGGTGCAAGCCCTGGTCCGGGAACTAAGATCCCACAAGCCACAGAGTGCGGCCAAAAAAAAACCTGAAAGAGGGCACTCAGAGGGAATGGAGATTTGAGCCCCACTAACTGGGAGACAGGCTGACAGAAAAAGGGAAGAGCTCCTTGACATTAGAATTACATTTTTGAGTAGGATTGATGACACATGTTTTTGATTCTCAGAACTACTAAATATAACCCAGCCTTCTCTTCCACCTTCCTTTTTTCTTCCACTGCCCCCCTCCTCAACACCACAACTCTGGTCCTGGTTAAATTTCTATAATTTATAAGCACATGTTGGTGTTTTTGTTTTTAACAGAAATGGTAGCATGACTTACATATTGTCCTGCAACTTCCTTTGATTAACAATACATCATGAATATCTTTCACTGCTGTTGCATATAGATTCTCCTCAATCTTTTTAACAGCTATGTAACAGTCCGCTGTATGGCTGTACCATTATTTATTTTACCAATGCGCCATTGATATGCATTTATGTTGTTTCCAAATATATACTCTTATAGCCGATGCTTCAATTAATATCATGTTCCTATCCTTGTGCAAGTGTCAAGGATAAATTTCTAGAAGAGAAATTACCGGGTCAAAGGATATGTACAATTTTACATCAGTTGATACATATTGCAAAATTGCTCTCCAGAATGTTTATCTGATTTTAATTCTTCCATTAACAGGTTAACCAAGACCTCTTCATGGATGTCTGTGGCAATTTGTCAACCTGCTCTTCCTACAACTGCAATAAATACTAGTTTGCCCCATTGGAAAGGATAATATTAGTCAACAGAATTCTAATGAATGAAGGGTTTCTTAATTAAAATAACCAGAAAGTCATTACTTGTAAATATATAAACAAGTTGATTATAGCAAGAGGCTGAATACTTCTAATAAGCATGTGTGGATATTAAATTAACCATGGTTCACAAACCATCCATGGATGCATGGTTGATTGGAAATAACCACTTCACAATGGTTACCCGATTCCTCTTTGCCAACTGCCAAATGGTATTCCCGTTTGTTTGATTATTATGGTTTGACATAACTCACCATACTCCCAAACACATATATATGTCAAGTAAAAGCGTGGGTTTATTTTTAAGTGGACACTGAAGAAATTGAATACTTAATGGAGGATTAGGAAACCAGCTTTTCTTTCCTTTTTGATTCCACAGATATTTGTTCAGCATGTACAGTATGCTAGGAAGGTACCTTATTAATTGCTTTAGAGAGTACATAGATGAGTAAACCCTGGTTCTTGCCCTCAAAGTGTTTATAGGAAACACACAGGAACATATGATGAATATAAAAATAAATATTAAAATGGGGGACTCCCCTGGTGGTGCAGTGGTTAAGAATCCACCTTCCAATGCAGGGGACGCGGGTTCAAGCCCTGGTTGGGCAACTAAGATCCCACATGCTGCAGGACAACTAAGCCTGCGTGCCACAATTAGAGAGAAGCCCGAGCGCCGCAACAAAAGATCCCGCAAGCCGCAATGAAGATACTGCATGCCGCAACTAAGACCCGACACAGCCAAATAAATAAATAAATAAATAAATAAATAAATAAATAAATATTTTGAAAACTATTAAAATGGCTATAAAACCAAGGCAGAATGAGAAAAGTGCTTAAGGAAAGGCACAAAGAAACTACAGTGAAAATTCTAAAGAGAGCAAACACGTCTGGTTAAGAGGGAAATAAGGGAAGGCTTCATATGGAGGAAATGCATTTGAGAGGGGCTTCCAAGAATGAGTACGATTTTTTAACTGAGACACTCATTCTTGGAACCTCAAGGCTACCATGCTGTGGAAAGCCAAGGTCACATGGGGAGTACATGTAAAGGTGCTTCTGTCAACAGCCCAACTGAGTGGAATTTTTCAATCAACCCAGCCCAGGTGCCAGATGTGAGTGAAATTTTCAGCGGGGCAATTTCCAGTGAGTGAAGACACCCCTGGACATTTCTTGCCCCGAGCCACTGAATCACCCCAGCCGTTCAAGTCTTCCTGACTGAGGTCCCTGACATGGTGGAGTGGAGGTAAGTCATGTCTTCTGTGCCCTGTCTGCATTTCTGACTCACAGAATTCATGAGCATTAATAAATGGTTGTTACACACATACACACACAAATGGATAGGATTCCACAGGTAAGCTGGAGATAGGGAGATCATTTCCAGCAAAGGAAACCACATGGACAGAGGCCCTGACCTGGGGGGAGCATGACTGCGTCTACAGAACAATAAACAGTCAAGATGGGCTGGTGTCAAGGATTTGAACAGGGGAGTGGTAGGAGGGTAGACTAGGTCTGAGAACGAAGAATGTGAAATGGCAAGCAAGTGTACCCTATTTGGTAGGCAAGAGCAAGCCAGCAGAAGTTGAGCATCAGGCTGTTCTTTTGAGCCAGAAAGAGAAACATATTCATAAATGTTTGGCAAAAATTAAATTTCATATTACCTTATTCTTGTGATTCACTTTTTTTTTTTTTGGCTGCATTGGGTCTTTCGTTGCTGCGCACGGGCTTTCTCTAGTTGCTGAGAGCTGGGGCTACTCTTCGTTGTAATGCGCGGGCTTCTCATTGTGGTGGCTTCTCTTGTTGCGGAGCACGGGCTGTAGGCACGTGGGCTTCACTACTTGTGGCGGGTGTTCTCCGTAGTTGTGGCTCGCGGGCTCTAGAGTGCAGGCTCAGTAGTTGTGGTGCATGGGCTTAGTTGCTCCGCGGTATGTGGGATCTTCCTGGACCAGGGATCGAACCCGTGTCCCCTGAATTGGCAGGCAGATTCTTAACCAGTGCGCCACCAGGGAAGTCCCTCTTCTTTTAATTTGATTTAAAAAAAGTTCAACCTGTCATTCATTTAGCAAATATTTGTTGAATGCTTCTACAAATGTAAAAGTACTAAATGTATATAAATTACCTTCTAAGTTTAAATAAGCTATTTGTTTCTTCTCTCTTACATTAATTTGTGTGATGCCTACTGTGAAAATGGTTTTCTGTCTTCCATCTAATTTTGTGCAGAAAAAAGGGTCATACCACTGGGATTGTGGGTAGGTTCTGGCCATGACACAAGTGTAGCCTTTACTAGTAAAAATAAAAGTGCTATTCTATAAACATGAAAGATTTATTTTTCAGTTTGTTTTTAAAGTGGAATCAGATTTTTCACTATTGGGACTGAAACATGCAATTTAACTAAATTTCAAAAGAGGTTATGTGGAAGCGCTTTGGAAATTATAAAAGCAATATTCAGTAATCTTTTTATTTATTTATTTATTTTTATACTTATTTTTGGCTGTGTTGGGTCTTCGTTTCTGTGCGAGGGCTTTCTCTAGTTGCGGCAAGCGGGGGCCACTCTTCATCGCGGTGCGCGGGCCCGTCGCAGCCTCTCTCTTGTTGCGGGGCACAGGCTCCAGACGCGCAGGCTCAGTAGTTCTGGCTCACGGGCCTAGTTGCTCCGCGGCATGTGGGATCTTCCCAGACCAGGGCTCGAACCCGTGCCCCTTGCATTAGCAGGCAGATGCTCAACCACTGCGCCACCAGGGAAGCCCTAAAAGCAATATTCAAATGCAAGTTATTATTACTATTACTCAGCCGTATTCCAGAAGCATGAAGATCAACATGATATTGCCTGTATTTCTTCTTTAAATCTCTTTGGACTTTGTACCTTGCTAAAAAGAATATTGCCTCAAAATAAAAAATAAACACACATATGAATAAATCCTAAACAAGAATTAAATACGTTCAGAGTAATTATGTCAATAATCATGTTCAATATGAAAAAAATAAATGGTTATCACCAAAATTCATACTTTGAAAAGTAGTGAATGCAAATAAAGTAGAGTCCTACTCTAATCAGACTCTGTACCTTTGATTTGACACAATTCAAATTCATACCTTCAGTAGGATACGTATGTATGCTGGTGTGTATAAGTATCATGTGGCTGTTTAAAGCCATGTTAGAACTTTTGTGCTAAAATTCAAAAGCACTTAACACATAAAAATAATATTCTTGCTTGATAAGACTACAAAAATAATAATAAAACAAATTTGAAATTTGTCCCAGAATAGGAAAGTTTCTCCTTAAGATACAGAAGTAACAGCTTCCGTTTATTAAGCATTTACTATTTCTATGTGTCAGGCACTATGCTAGGTACTTTATATGCAATATCTCCCTTAAAACTCACAGCAACCTCAGGAGTTAAGTGCTAGTAAGAGGAAAGCAAGGTACAGGTAATTTAAGTAATTTTTCTAAGGTCACCCAGTTAGTAAGCAGGATTCAAATAAAAATGGGATCCAAACAAAGGTATTCTGAACACCAGGTACTGTGCTATTAACAACTTTGAATTACTTAACAAAGAGCCTCTCCCTGTGGGAAGGGACCTTAGAAGTCATCTAAAATAAACTAGAGAGAGACAGGTGTTAGTGGAACGGCAGGAGGATGCCAAAGACATCTTTGCCTGTTTTGAAGTTTGCCCAGATTCAGCCCTGTACCAGGCAATGTGGAAGGACTATGGTCCCAAGAGTGTGGAGTAAATAAACACTATTTCTCTCTCTGCCCTCCTACCTCTTAGCCCCTGAAGGGTTCAGATGTGCTCCCCCAAAATATGGCACCTTGGCATTTGAATATTTCAAGCTGAAGGAATTTGAGAAATGGCAGGTGCAGGAAGGATTTTCTGACTTTCCCCTGAAGAAGCAGGTCATAAAACCCTCCTGTGACAGGTCACCTCCCTATACCTGGTGGAAAGGAGCATCTTGATCTCCCAAAGACAGAGGGATGCTGAAAGCAATTTGAATGAACAGATTTTGCTGTTTCCCCCAGTTTACCACATTTAGCTCACACTATTTTTTGTCCTTTTACATTTTTCCAGGACTTTCCCCTCTTCATCAAACCTAGCATAAAAACACTCAGGTTTAACTGCTTCTTTGGGTCTTTCTTTCCTTATGAAGATTCCTATGTCATGTAAAACTTCTTATATTTAATAAATCTGTATGGTTTCTTCTTGTTAGTTTATTTTTGGTTACAGGGACCGCCGGCTATTACTTAGGAGGGTAGAGGAAAAGATTTTTCTTCCCTTACATACCATATGCAGACAATGGGAAGTGTTGCATCAGAACTCCCCAGCTTTCTGCCCAGAGGACTGTGAAGAGGGCCCCAGAGAGGCAGAAACTTGTCAGGGAGAGAAATCCTGTAAAGTGGTATGTGAACGCCTGGGCACACCTCTGAGTTGTATACCAGAGACCATTAGACCACTGCCTAGTCTCAGAGTGGCCATTGAGTGGTGTATATGCAAGACAGATCCAAATAACACTGCAAATGCTCTGAAAACTAAACTGACATTGGAACCGCAGCCCAGAGAAGTTGGGTTGAAACTTGTAGCCCGAACCTCACCAGGTCTATTAACTTCTAAAGCAAAAATAAAACAGCAGAAAACAAACACAAAACCACAACATTTTCCTTAGAAATCATACAAGACCCAGAGTCTCATATTCAAAATGTGCAGGATGCAATCCAAAATTACTCAGCATATGAAAAATCAGGAACCTCAACTTGCAAGGGAAAAAACAAAATGATCATCAGATTCCAGCTCCAAGATGACACAGATGTTGGAATTATGACAATACTTTGAAGCATCTATTATAACCATGGTTCAATAAATAAGGGCAAATACTCTTTGTCTTCCTCTCTTTTTCTGCCTTCTCTGGTTTTAATTAAGCATTTTATGTGATTCCATTTTTTCTTCTCTCTTAACATATCAATTATACTTCTTTTTTAAAAAACTTTTTAAAGTGGTTGCCCTAGAGTTTGCAACGTACATTTACAACTACATCAATTTCAAATAACACTATACAACTTCACAGGTAGTGATGGTACCTTATAAAAGAGTATTCCCAATTCCTCCCTCCCATCCCTTATAACATTATTGTCATTCATTTCACTTATCTATAAGCTATAATCACCAAATACCTTGTTGCTACACTTATTTTAACAAACTGTTATAGCAATTAAGAATGAGAAAAATAAAAGATTTTTTTAACCTTCACTTATTCCTTCTTTAACACTCTTCCTTTCTTTATATAGATCTGAGTTCTGACCTATATAATTTTCCTTTTCTCTGAAAAACTTCTTTTATAATTTCTTGCCATATGTGCTACTGGTGATGAATTCCCTCAATTCCTGTTTGCCTGAGAAACTTAAATACTCTTGAAACAAATGGAAAAGTAGAAAGTTTCAGCAAAGAAATAGAAAATATAAGGATGGAACCGAAAAATACGATAATTGAAATAAAAATTCATTGGATGTGGTCGATAACAGAAAGGAGTTTTAAGAGGAAAAGTTCAGTGTACTTGAACATAGATCAGTAAAAATTATCTGGGAATTCCTTGGCAGTCCAGTGGTTAGGACTCTGCGCTTCCACTGCAGGGGGCATGGGTTCAATCCCTGGTCAGAGAACTAAGATCCTGCATGCTGCGTGGTGTGGCCAAATAAATAAATAAATAAATATAAATAAAAATTATCTAAAAATGAACAAAATAGCGAAAAATGATTGAAAAAGAATGAACAGAGACTCAGGGATCTGTAAAACAATATAAACATAAACATATAAATTAAATATTTGTTTCATCAGAGTCCCAGAAGAGAGAAAAAGAGTGTGGTACAGAAAGAATACTTGAAGAAATAACTGATGAGAACTTTCCAAATTTAGCAAAGGACATGAATTTGCATGTTCAAGAAGCTCAGGGAACACTACCCAGGATAAACTCAAGGAAATTCACATATAGACACATCATAATCACACTACATAAAACTAAATATGAAGAAAAATATCGAAAGCAGCCAGAAAAACACCACATTACATATAGTGATACAATGATAGTGGATTTCTCATCATAAACTATGGAGGCAAGAAAGACATGTCATAACATTAAAAAAATGACTCTAAAGATGAATTGTTAACGCATAATTTTGTATCCAATGAAAATATTCTTCTGGAATGAGGGTAATATAAAGATATTCTCAGATGAAGGAAAACTGAAAGAATTTATCACCAGAATACCTGCTCCAAAAGAAATGCTAAAGGAAATTCTTCAGATGGAAGGAAAAGGATACCAGAGGAAAACCTGGAATATCAGGAATGGAGGAAGAGCAACAGAAATGGTAATTGTATGGGTAAATATAATAAATGATTCTTCTCATTTATGTTCTTTAAAATATTATGAAGGTGGAAAGTAAAAATTATAACATTGACTAATGCGATTTTCTTTTTTTTTTTAAATATTTATTTATTTATTTGGCTGCACCAGGTCTTAGTTGCAGAATGCGGGATTTTTAGCTGTGGCATGTGAACTCTTAGTTGCGGCATGTGGGATCTATTTCCCTGACCAGGGATCGAACCTGGGCCCCCTGCATTGGGAGTGCGGAGTCTTAGCCACTGGACCACCAGGAAAGTCCCTAATGCGATTTTCAATGTATGTAAATAAAATATGTAAGACAAGTACAACATAAAGTGAGGAGGTTGAAGGAAGTCATATAGTGGTAAAGTTTCTACATTTCACTTGAAGTAGTAAAATATTGATTCTGAGTAGACAGTGCTAAGTTAAATATGTATATGGTAATCCCTAGAGTAACCACTTAAGCAGACATGCAAAGAGATTTACTAAAAAACTCAATGGATAAATTAAAATGGAATACTAAATAATATTATTATAGTTAATATAATTAATTTATAATATAAGAAATATATTTGGATTAATAAATCTAAAAGAAGGTAAGAAAGAGAAACAGAGGAAAGACAAACAGAACAAAGAGAAAACAAGTAATAAAATAGTAGACAAATCCAAACATGTCGATAAATATATGTAAATGATCTAACCACATTAATTAAAAGACACAGATTATCAGCATAGATTTTTTAAAAAAAGATTCAGTGGTATGCTTTCTACAAGAAAACCTTTTTTATGTAATGAAATAGGCAAGGTAAAAGGAAAGAATGGGAAAAGATATATATCATGCAGTCACTAATCAAAATAAACTGGAGTGACTATAGTAATATCAGACGAAATGGACGTCAGAGCAAGGAAAATTACCAAGGATAAAGAACAACATTACATAATGAAAAAAGAATCAAACCACCAAGAAGACATAAAATCCCAAATGTGCATGCAACTAAAACAGAACTTCAAAATACGTAAAGCAAAAAATGATAGAACTGGGAGGAGAATTGGGTGAATCCCCAATTATAGTTACAGACCTAAACATTCCTTTCTCAGTAATTGATAGAATAAGTACACATATTATCAACAAGGCTATAGAACTGAACAACACCATCAGACAACAGTATCTAACTGGAGTTTATAGAACAGTCTACCCAATGATGGCAGAATACACATTCTTTTCTGCTGCAAATGCAACATTTACCAAAATAGACCAAATCCTGGGTCATAAAACAAATTGTAACAGGTTTAAAATAATTAAAATAATAAAAAGTATGTTGACTGACCTTAATGGAATTAAACAAGAAATCAATAACATAAAGATAACTGGAAAATCACCAATTGATTAGAAACTAAATCATATGCTTCTTAATAATCCATGTGATAAAGAGGCAGTCAGGGGAAATGAGAAAATAATTTGAATTAAATGAAAATAAAAATACAACATATCAAAATTTGTGCTGTGTTCCTAAAACAATGGTTAGAGGAAAAATTATTGCTTTAAGTGATTATGTTGGAAAAGAAAAAAGTTTTCAAATCAATAATCTAAACTTTCAATTTATGAAACTAGAAAAGGAAGGAAGAGAAAAAGAAACTCAAAGTAGAAGGAAGGGAATAATAGCAGAGATCACTGAAATTGAAAACAGAAAAGCAATAAACACAGTAAAACCAAAAGCTATTTTTTTTCATGAAAAATGAATAACATTGGCAAATCTCTAACTAGGCTTACAAAGAAAAAGAATGAGAAGGCACAAATATTACGAATAAAAGAGGAAATGTCACTACAGATATCACCAACATTAAATGAATAATAAGGGAATACTACAAATGACTATGCACATAAATTTGATTACTTAGATGTAATGGATCGATTCTTTAAAATTTTCAAAATATCAAAACTTACTCAGGAAGAAATAGATAACTTGATAATCTTATTATTAAATAAAATGTGTATGGAAACACAGAAGACCCTGAATAGCCTCCCTCCCACCCCTCTAGGTGGTCACAAAGCACCAAGCTGATCTCCCTGTGCTATGCGGCTGCTTCCCACTAGCTATCTATTTGACATTTGGTTGTGTACATATGTCCATGCCACTCTCTCACTTCGTCCCAGCTTACCCCTCCCCCTCCCCGTGTCCTCAAGTCCGTTCTCTACGTCTGTGTCTTTATTCCTGTCCTGCCCCTAGGTTCTTCAGAACCTTTTTTTTTTTTTTTTTTTAGATTCCATATATATGTGTTAGCATACGGTATTTGTTTTTCTCTTTCTGACTGACTTCACTCTGTATGACCAGACTCTAGGTCCATCCACCTCACTACAAATAACTCAATTTCGTTTCTTTTTTTTAATTTTTATTTATTTATTTTTTTAACATCTTTAATGGAGGATAATTGCTTTACACTGTTGTGTTAGTTTCTGTTGTATAACAAAGTGAATCAGCTATACATATACATATATCCCCATATCTGGAGCCTTCATTCGAAATACTAAATATCTATTAAGGCAGTCCAAGTGGGTGCTACATTTATATTTAAACTGTGGACTTATACTAAAATAGATTCTTAGTATACCTAAGTCTTTTTTTTAATGTGCAAATGTTCAGCCTATCACCTATATCCTGTAAAGGTACTATATTTATTATTTGTGGGATTTTAAAGGGAGGGGTATAATTTGAGTAAAGGATGTTAAATTGATTTGCTTAAATTCATCTCATCAGATTAAGATTTCTCTTCTTAAAAATATTATGCCTTTTTCTTTCTTTTTTTTTAAACATCTTTATTGGAGTATAATTGCTTTACAATGTTGTATTAGTTTCTGCTGTATAACAAAGTGAATCAGCTATATGCATATGTATATCCCCATATCCCCTCCCTCTTGCGTCTCCCTACCACCCTCCTTATCGCACCCTTCTAGGTGGTCACAAAGCACCGAGCTGATCTCCCTGTGCTATGCGGCTGCTTCCCACCAGCTATCTATTTTACATTTGGTAGTGTATATATGTCAATGCTACTCTCTCACTATGTCCCAGCCTCCCCTTCCCCCGCTGTGTCCTCAAGTCCGTTCTGTAGGTCTGCGTCTTTATTCCTACCCTGCCACTAGGTCCATCAGTACCATTTTTCTGGATTCCATATATATGCGTTAGCATACGATATTTGTTTTTCTCTTGACTTACTTCACTCTAGAGACTGTCATACAGAGTGAAGTAAGTCAGAAAGAGAAAAACAAATACCGTATGCTGACGCATATATATGGAACCTAGAAAAATGGTACTGATGGACCTAGTGGCAGGCTCAAGGAGGAAACCTTTCCGAACTCATTTTATGAGGCCAGCATTCCTCTGTAGCCAAATCCAAAAAAAGACAGTACAAGCAAAGAAAATTATAGACCAATATCTCTCATAAATATAGGGGCAAAGTACTCAACAAAATATTATCAGATAGAATACTGCAGTGTATGATAAAAATAACACAACCAAGTAGAGTCTACTTTGGGAATGCAAGGCTGGTTCAGTATTTGAAAATCATCTATGTATTCCACCATATTAATAGACTAACTCATATGATCATATCAATTGATACAGAGAAAGCATTTGACAAAATGAGCATTACTCAACTCATATAATACATACATGGTATGTAATATAGAATGTGGGTGTATTTTAATATATCTGATCTGATACAAGGTGGGACCTTTGAGATAAGAGTGCCTAAGATATTTAAAAGGTGCTAAAATATAGATGAAGATGGGGGGTAGCAATCTGTCTTAGGAAATAAGCATACAGAGAGAAGAGCTGATAGCTAAGGATTGGGCAAGAGCGAGGAGGAAGACAGTGAATGAAGCAGAAGAGGATCATTTAGAGATAGGCATCATCTGGAATAATATGGTAAGGGACTTTCAAGAAGGATAAGGTGGTCCCCCAGTGCCACCAGTAGCAAATCTCGCACTGCGGTGAGGTCAGTAGAAAGTAGAACAGATGAAAGATTAAAGATTTGGCAGTAAAAAAGTGATACCCAATCTTTGAAAGAGCAGCTTCCATATAATGTTGGGGCTGGAAGCTAGAATCTGGGCAGGCTGGGAGAGTATAAAAGAAATAGAACTATCAGGCAGAGCTACTTAAATTTCGGAGAGAGAAGGGTGGGGTGATGTAAAGTAAAAATGCTGAGAACGGTACATCTTTCTTAATGGCAGAGGGGAATGATACATAGGAAGGAAAGGACTGGGGAGAGTAAGGTATGCTCTCAAGAGCACAGGTGTGCCTCTGTCCATAAGTTCGACTTGCACCAACTGCACGGCATATATAAAGTAATTTTTTTCTTTGAAACTGTGGCAGTAGTACGGTTAAGCCAACCTCTTCTTTTTTTAAATATCCATCATTCGTTATGGGAAGCAGCTTGGTGCAATGCAACAGTTCTCAAACTTTTTGGTTGTAGTACTACTTTACACTCTTAAAAATTATCAAACACTCAAGAGAGCTTTGGGGTTTCCCTGGTGGTGCAGTGGTTAAGAATCCACCTGCCAATTCAGGGGACACGGGTTCGAGCTCTGGTCCGGGAAGATCCCACATGCCCGTGGAGCAACTAAGCCCGTGTGCCACAACTACTGAGCCTGCATGCCACAACTACTGAAGCCTGTGCACCTAGAGCCCGTGCTCTGCAACAAGAGAAGCCACTGCAATGAGAAGCCCGTGCACCGCAACGAAGAGTAGGCCCTGCTCACCGCAACCAGAGAAAGCCCGCGTGCAGCAATGAAGACCCAACGCCAAAAATAAATAAATAAATAAATTTATAAAGAAAAAGAAAAAGAGAGCTTTGGTTCATGTGGGTTATATCAATTGATATTTATTGTATTAGAAATTAAAACAGAAAATTCTAAAGTATTGATTAATTATAATATACATGATAAATATAATAATTATAAGCCCATTACATGTCAACAAAATAACATTTTTAAATTAAAAATAACCAAATTTCTCAAAGCAAATAATTTAGTGCTACAAGTGGCATTGTTTTATATTTTTGCAAATTCCTTTAACGTTTGGCTTAATACAAAACAGTTGTATTCTCATAACTGCCTCTACATTCAATCTGTTGCAATAAATGGTTTGGTTGAGGTATATGAAGATAATTCAGCCTCACACAGAAATGATGTAGAAAAGGGAGGGTTATTTAGCTTTTTTAGGTAGTGATGAATATTTTTCTTTGATAATATACCAAAACTTGACAAGGGTTAGTTTCTTAAAGGTAAGTTGCATCGTGGAGTCTGAAATTATATTAATGAAATGTATGTACTCTGTTACATTAAAACCCATTGGAATACTCACCATTTTAAATAAATTTTTTACTCGTGCATGATTTTGTTGTTCAAATTGTTCCAGCTTTGGCCTTTCGGAGCTCTTTCGGCTGGCTCCTGTGTCCCTTTGACATAATGATTGTGCTTTTTTTTTTTTAAACCACTTCCTTACTTTTTGTTACTACAAGATGCTCCAGGCTTATCTTGCATATTCCCTGCCCCAGCCCTAGAATGAACCAGCTTTCCAAGGAGTCCTGGTTACTTTTATTGGAAAATGATACTAGAAACCAAGATCTGGAGTCTAGGTATACTCGTTGCTATTGGAGTGCCATTGCTTCTAGACCCTCTCAGCTGATAGAACCAGGAAATATATCTGTGTATACTAACCCACATATCTATAAATATCAGTATCTCTATTAAGGTAAACATGAGTTTACAGTGACGTCTCCAACTCTAATCCATTACTACATGCGTCATTTTAGCCACTCTTTCTTGCTTATCTGTAACTTCCCTCACCACCTGACTCCTACCGTCCACTATCCATTAATGTGTGAGTGTGTGTATGTGTGAGTGTGAGTGTGCGTGCGTGTGTGCTTGGCGGCGGGGGGTGGGGTGGGGGAGACCTCCAAGTTTATAAATAATAACCTCTGGGTTAAAATTTGAACTTTCTCTCTGTTTCCTGTGCCTCCCCCTCTCAAGTGACCCTGACCCTCAAGAAACCTCTCTATATCTTTATCCTGGGAATTGCTCTTTCCCGTGTTTTTTTTTTTTTTTTTAACATCTTTATTGGAGTATAATTGCTTTACAATGGTGTGTTAGTTTCTGCTGTATAACAAAGTGAATCAGCTATACATATACATATATCCCCATATCCCCTCCCTCTTGCATCTCCCTCCCTCTCATCCTCCCTATCCCACCCCTCTAGGTGGTCACAAAGCACTGAGCTGATCTCCCTGTGCTATGCGGCTGCTTCCCACTAGCTATTTTACATTTGGTAGTGTATATATGTCCATGCCACTCTCTCACTTTGTCCCAGCTTAACATTCCCCCTCCCCGTGTACTCTCCCCTGGGTTTTGAATAATTAGCCCACGAGGTTGAAGTGGAATGGAATGCCTCTTCCTAAGGCTATGGTTATCTGCTCATGATGACAGCTGTGCTTGAGCGCTACCCAGATGTTACCCTGCGTCCTCTGACTGGTGCTGTTCTTATTGTTTCCTATTCTGCAGTGATGCCAGGATCAGAAAAGATCTTCCCAGCAAAATGTTGGTGAGCCTGGAAAGCCTACCAACATTTTGGAAAGCTATGTTCAGCTCTCTGTGACAGGTGGCTCTAGACTGAACCCCCATCCCCTCTACCCTTGACAGTGGGATCCAACCACTTTCTCTGTCCCTAGGAATTCGTCACAATTTTCACTTTGGATTCTGGGATCTACAACCTCCTTCCCCTCAACACAGACACACTTCTGGATCATTTCCAGGGTTGGGCTCAGGAGAAGGAGCCATCAACCTGTGCAAGTTCTCCTTTATGTCTGGAACTAGGCGGCCAACTTTAATCTCATTGTTATAAGTGGTTATTAGAAAAGAAAAAGAAACCTCAGAATTGACTTATGAGAAAATCCTAAGTTACAAAGTCAGAACCAGTGACCTACTTGTTTATTGTGTTTCTTTGGGAAGCACTTTGGGTTGTGCTCTGGGTGACTGATGCTTACAGCAGGAGGCACACTCTAATAACAACACATTGTCCTTTATCATCCCTAAAAAACTTGTATATACGGATCTGTAATTTTAAGACATAAGTTTTAAAAATCCAATTTCATGTTTCAAGTTTTTCTAATGATTAAAATTGCTGGGCTTCCCTGGTAGCGCAGTGGTTGAGAATCTGCCTGCCAATCCGGGGGACAGGGGTTCGAGCCCTGGTCTGGGAAGATCCCACATGCTGCGGAGCAACTAAGCCCGTGTGCCACAATTACTGAGCCTGCGCGTCTGGAGCCTGTGCTCCGCAACAAGAGAGGCCGCGACAGTGAGAGGCCCGCGCACCGCGATGAAGAGTGGCCCCCGCTCGCCGCAACTGGAGAAAGCCCTCGCACAGAAACGAAGACCCAACACAGCCATAAATAAATAAATAAATAAATAAAAATTTTTTTAAAAAATTGCTGCTTGGCAAAGTTTTCTAAGTTTATATTATATTGTAATAAGGAGTAAAAATCAAATCAACAAATATTGATGAAAAATTTACTAAATGCAAGACTATCAATACGTCATGCTATTTCATATCAACATAAATTCTCCCTCTCCCCATCCTGCCATAAATTGGAGTAGTTAAAAAAAGAATTTTAACTTTTAGGGCTCTGTAGTCTTAAAATTGTAGGTAGTAATTTTAAAGAAATTTAATACTCACATATATGCAAAAATCTCTCCAAGCTTAGACTTTACATGAAAAGTTTCAGAATATATATCTAAATTTTAACCGTGGAAAACAGGCTGTATAGAATTCCTCACTGGGTTTGAGAAACACCACAGTAATTAAGTTTGGGCAGCTGCTATATATTTGCAGTGTTCTTAAAGCTGCAAAATTCTAACATAGCTCAGGCATATGGAACCAAGGATGTTCTTATATTATCTTATTGAAAGACTCAGGTAACAAATATAGTGAGAAATATGTCAGCTTTAAGTATTTGATTAAGCATGTATCAATTTTAGTCTTGGCATTAAATCCCATTGCAAAAAATGCTTTTCCAACAAAATTCTTTATATAATAATACTATAAAAAATATCTAAGTCCCAGTCAGTGATGAATCCACTTATTTCCAGAAATATTTGATGCAGCAAAATTCTGGTCTAGCTCACACACTTGGCCTGTTCTTCTGTGTTGAAGGGTTTTCACATCCCACTCTCAAAATTCTAGTTTCATTGCAAGAGATCAACCATTCCCATTTCCTTCATCCATCCAAATTATGCAGTGCTCGAATATCCAATTGAGCTAGCCATATAATGATTTTCTGGAGATGTGTCAGGAAGATATAAGCTCTGCTTCTGTTAGGATTTGAATTTAATCATGTGTCTTTTAGAACACATACGCAGGCAACCATAAAATAAATGTGAAATTAAATACTTACAACACAAAGCAGGTCAGGCCATTACTTCCTTGGAAGGAAATGTTGACCTTGAAGAACCTAGATGACCACTGTAATTCTTTGGATATTTGTCATTTAGTTTTATTACTTTTTTCCATATTGGCTTCTTTAAGAGTAACACTACTTAATGCCTTGCGACTATGCTTGGGAATATTTTATTTAGAAATGGATTACTTTATATTTTCATAGTTGGTTCAAAAATATAACCTGGTCCCCCATTCTGCAATCTAGAAAGCCTCAAGGTTATTTAATGAATCACGAATAGCTCTCCAAATCAGCCTTTGATTTGTCTTTGCTTTGCTTAAGGAGTTTCAGAATCATAAAATTCTGGAAGGGACTTCTTAATATTCCCATAGCCCGTCCCCTACTCCCAGACGTTCATGGAGAAATAGCCAAAACATTTTTACGCTTAAGCCAGATCCTAGACATAGATAGTTCTTAAATACATACCAGAGGAAATTCTCTAGCTCTGTAATCTTTCTTGAACTTCTCTTCTTTAACTCCTTGTAGTTCAGTTATAGTTCATTTATTTAGAAACATAGTGGTTGGTGGTTAGAAGATTCTTCAGTCGTGTTGATTTTTTTGGACCAAGAACTTTTATCATGATGTTGGGATTCTGGCCACAGTCTTTACCCCAACCATCTTGTGAATGCGTTGAATTGGAGATTTGGCCTTTTCACCCCTCTGTCTCTAGAGTTTATCACACTACCTGCGTATAGTAGGAGTTCAATAAATGTTGATTATAAGAATGAATGCATGTATGGCTCAATAAGTAGGGTAACACCAGGAACAGAGTGTTTTGGAAGGTTAACCTGGCCCTGAAAAACATCATAGATGGGAAGAAAGAGCTGCTAAGAAGAAAGAAATACCTATTAAAAGACTGTTTCAGTAAGACAAGCTGACGTGAAGAGACATAGACAAAGCTGGGGAGGGAGGAGAGAATTAAATGAAGGAGAGGGAATTGTATAGGAATCATTTTTGAAGGTACCTAGGTAAGAAAATATAGGGGAAGGGAAGGAGTTAAATTTGAGACCATGGTGGTACCACTATCGAAGAAGAAGTTCATTCCCAGTGTTGTGTTTATGTTTATCATTGTTGGGTAGCTTCATGCTTCTAATGGAGTGATTTAAAAGCCTATCCTTAATTGTATATTAGATTTTTAGTCAGAAGCTAAAACAGCACTTTTTATCAGCACAGTTATAATTTCTGCATATATAGGCCAAAGCCAGCTCCATTAATTTTATCCTGTAAAGATGTGCATACTTTCCAAACAAGTTCTGTCCTTTGAAGTACTTAACTGTAATTCAGAATATAGGTGAATAGTCCTATCACAAAATAAATTGATTTGATTGAATACTTTGGTATGTGACATTCCTGCAGTGTAGTATTTCCAGTTTTTCCCCTCTAAATGTATATATAGAAAATGGGTTCTTATTGTACTTTTGAAAATACTGTGTATATTGTGAATGTAACAGTGTAAAAGATTTGTTTCCAAAAGTTCTAGAATGGAATGTCTTCAATTACTTCTTTTCCCACCTCTCCCCCAGCACTAGAGTTGTCTGAACTGTCTGGCAGTGTTGTTATGGCCAGAGTAGTGTATGGCTGGAGCTGCTACCCTGACAAGCTGGCAGAATGGGAGAAGCAAACTTTTGGTGACAAAATTACTCCATACTCCTAATCACCAAGCACTTGTGTACTCTGTGGCTGGGTAGGCTTATAAATGGTACCCAAAGAGCAACTAGATCTCAGTTATGCCAGTACAAGACATGGGGTGAACTTGGTTAGGCTCATGACCACTCACTAGCATGGGGTTAAGGAGAGGGCTTGCAGTGGTAGTTTTCTTTAGTTAACTTCCATTTATTGAGCAATTACTACTTGCCAGACACCGTGCTACGTACTTAACATGCATTATTTTATTTGACTTTCACAGCAACTGTATAACAGGTACTATATCTCATTTGTAGACAGCAGGATCGAGGCACAGAGAGTTAAAATAATTTTTCGAAGGCAGCACAACTGGAAAAGAGCAAATCTAGGATTTGAACCCATGTCAGTTTGACTCTGAAGTCCTTCCTTTTTTTGGCTTGTTTTTTGTTTTTATTCGAATATAGTTGACGTACTGTATTATGTTAGTTTCAGGTGTACTACATAGTGATATGACATTTGTATACATTATGAAATGAGCACCACGTCTAGTAACCACCTGTTCCCATACAATATTATTGACCATATTCCTCATGCTGTGTATTACATCCCCATGACTTATTTAATTTATAACTGGAGGTTTGTAGCTCTTAATCAATTCTCCTATTTTACCCACCCACCTACCCCCTCTCTATGAGTCTGTTTTCATTTTGTTTGTTTTGTTTTTTAGATTCCACATATAAGTGAGAGCATGAGGTATTTATCTTTCTCTGGCTGACTTATTTCACTTAACATGATACCCTCTAGATTCATCCATGTTGTTGGAAATGGCAAGATTTTATTTTTTTATGGCCAAGTAATATTCCATTGTATATATACCACATCTTATTTATGCATTCCTTTGTGGATAGACACTTAGGTTGCTTCCATATCTTGGCTATTGCAAATAATGCTACAATGAACATTGGGGATTATATACTTTTTCGAATTAATGTTTCTGTTTTCTTCTGGTAAATACTCAGAAGTGATATTGCTGGATCATATGGCAGTTCTATTTTTCATTTCTTGAGGAACCTCCATATTATTTTCTGTAGTGGATGCACCAATTTACAATCCTGCCAACAGCGCACAAGAGTTCCCTTTCCTCCACATCCTTGCCGGCATTTGTTATTTGTAGTTTTTCTGATGATAGACATTCTAACAGGTGTGAGACGATGGTTTTGATTTGCATTTCCCTGATTATTAGTGATATTGAGCATCTTTTTATATGCCTGTTGTCCATCTGTATGTCTTCTTTGGAGAAATATCTGCTCAGGTCCACTGCCCATTTTTCAGTTGGGTTGTTTGTTTGATGTTGAGTTGTTTCTTTGTGTATTTTGGATATTAACCCTTTATCACATATATTGTTTACAAATATCTTACCCCATTCAGTAGGTCGGCTTTTCATTTTATTAGTGGTTTCTTTCACTAAGTTTTTTAGTTTGATGTAGACCCATTTGTTTATTTTTGCTTTTGTTTCCCTTGCCTGAGGAGACAGATCCAAAAAAATATTGCTAAAACTGATGTCAAAAAGCGTACGCCCATGTTTTCTTCTAAAAGTTTTATGGTTTCAAGTCTTACATTTAAGTCCATTTTGAGTTTATTTTTGTATATGGTGTGAGGAATTAGTCCAGTCTGACTCATTTGCATGTAACTGTACAGTTTTTCCAACACCATTTATTGAAGAGGCTATCTTTTCCCCGTTGTATGTTCTTGCCTCCTTTGTTGTAGATTAATTGCCCATATAAGTGTGGGTTCATTTCTGGGCTCTCTATTCTGTTCCATTGATCTATGTGTCCATTTTCCTTCTTTCTTCCATATTCCTCCCTTCTCTCTAGTTAGTGATAAACTATATTAATGAGGGGCATTTCGGGAGATGCTCTGCAATAGGCACTTATAGTGGATTGGATTTTGATATTGGATTTTGACATTGGACCATGCTATCTTTGCTAATCATGTGGTGGAAAGCCATAGCATTTCTTAGAGACTTTGGTATGTGATTTAGGATGCTGTTGGCATGATAATTAGAAGCTATGGCGGTAGGTGGGATTGAAATAATAGAAATAATAGTGATGATGGTGATGATGATGATCATGATAAATATACTATACTAATAATTATGGTGATTTGGATTTACAGAAAAGTGAAGCTGGGGAGACTAAGTGACTTGCCATATAGTCATATAAGTACAATCAGTGGTGTGCTGGGGCCAGCTTGTACTAGCTTGCCAGAGCCAATTGTTAAATTTTCAAGAATTTTGTGAGATGGTTGATATATTTCGGGAATTTGAAATTTGCATGGTAGTTGTATTTACACCATGGAAATTGGCAAATGATATAAATCAGACCTCCTGCCCCACCCCGACCATTTACCAGCACAACAGTGGCTGTATCTGTCTAATTTAACCACCATGCTTTATTATCTCCACATTAACCAGTGTGCTTTATTATCTCTTCATTTGTTCTACTTTTATCTTATTGAAGATTTTCTGACTCAAGTCATATACAAAAAAGATCACTAAATGTCAATGGGAATGAGGTAACTAATAGATGGCACATTTTTTCCAACTAACCTTTCTCATTTCCAGGAGCAATTGATTGTTTTTTATCTTGCAGGCACAGATTTGACATAAATGAAATGAGTGGCTATTGGGTGGGGGTATCTGTATCTCACAAAAGATTTGTCTATTATATAAATTTGGAGATGGGTGGTAAACAGAAATGTGTGTGTGTGCATGTGCATGTGTGTGTGTGCTTGCGCATGTATGTTGCAGGGTAGGGGATGAACAGTATTTGACAAATATTCCCATGCAAGAAATTTAGTTTTACTCTTTCTTGTTTCTCCTTTTCTGCATATCCTTACATCTAGTTTTCCTGTTGTTTTTCGTCCCTTCTCTTAAACAATGTTATTGTTAGGGTCACATGAAGGACCTGAACAAATGTTACTGATGCTGATACCATTCTCTTTGTCTATGTGAATTCTGTTCTAGTCACCTTCATAGTCAGAATCAGCTCCTGTTGCTATAGCACACAGTCTATGATTTTTGATTAAAGAACATGGGCCAATAAAATATTTTTAAATGGGAATATTGATATTTTGTCACTGATTCAAAGGGAATTCCATATGAAACAACTCACTAAGCCATAAAGATTAATTTGTTGTAGAGCAATTACCAAATTCAATAGAAATGCTACTTCACAGAAAGCCATTTCCTTTATTCTGCTGAAACATATGGAATAATTTGGATCAGTTTATTCACATCTGAAAGAGGTTGATTTTAATATGTGGGAAGAAGTGCTATATACTTATAATCCATATAATAGAGCAGTCCCTCCACAATATTTTTATATTCATGAATGTAGTAGTAGAAAGAAGAACCTAACATTTATTGAGTACTACTATGTGCACACACTGGGTTCGGTGTTTTCATTTAATTCTCACAACTCCATGAAGTAAGTGTTTACTTGATCTCTCATTTTAGAGGCGAATAAACTGAGTCTTAGAGTTCAAGGAACTTGCCCAGGTAGTAAGTGGTAGAGATACGATTTGAACCCAGGCAATTTGCCTCTGGAATCCTGCTTCTTTATTACAACATTCTCCTGCCTTCTGTTTCTACTGTTCATTTCTTTTAAAGGCTTAAGCCTTTCATTTATATTATGTCATTTATTCCCATCTTTTCCACTGAGACATTTCTTCATTCCCATTTCATGCTTAGAGAAAGTTTGCCAACAGTTTGTTAAACGAATGGCCTCCATGGTTAATTGGTAACATTCCTGACACACCCTTCTGCAGCTGCCGTCCAAAAGCCCAATTTTGAATTTCCTTAAGAATTGACTAGATGGGCTATAACCATAAAGTCTCAAGATGCATCTATAAACGTGGCTTAAGGGAGGTAGTCTTGTTACCTCCTAGTCATGTTGTTTCTGTTGTCATGGTCCGTATTGCACAGAACACCGCAATAGAATGCTACTTCCTGAATGAAAGCATTTTCATCTGCACATTGTTATCAGAAATCTTGTTTCCCTTTAGTGTCAATTTCAGGGAAACATGCTATTCCCTAGTTATCCCCAGAGAAAAACGTTTCATCACTTATTCTTTTGAGAGTTCACATAGCATGTACATTTTCAATTACTTTTCTCTTTCTTATAGAATGGTCCTGTAGAGTTCTGGAGGTGCCAGGTCTTTCTCTCCTGAGTGACCATATTTTTCAGTAAAATTACTTGAGAGTATTATTTTTGTGTGCACCTGCTCTGCTGAAATTCCCTTAATCCCTTTTCCTATCCACTCCCTTGTCCTGGCAATGTACAGAAGCATAACATAAATGTTTATCTGAAATATATTTACTTTGTGTGTGTGTGTGTTTTCTGTGAATGAACTGTTCACTGATTAGTTAGTCAACCTGGATGTCGTTATTATGCCACTGTTTTGTTTATCCAACACAATAAGTGAAAATGATCTCTTTTTAGACTACTTAAAGCCAGTTAGAAAAAGTTTTCTACATTCAAAAATAGTTTTCTGAAGTACATGCTTTTCAATTACTCTGCCTTTTTTTGGAAAAGGAAGGAAATACTCTGACTTGACTTTAGATTGTGCAGTCTCACTCACATCTTCCCTGAATCTTGGTGTATTTTTCATAGGTTGAAACGATGGCAAAATAATATTGTGTCATCAGGAGCATAATGCTAATGCTACGATAGCAGGAGAATTATGTTCTGTGCTTTCTACAAATTGTTAATTTATTCACTCATTTATTCATTCATCAGATATTTATTTAGTATTTATCATGTGCAAGGGCCTGTGAAGGCCCCAAGGAAGATGCAAATATACACAAGACCAAAAACAAACAATCCATATTTTTTTAATAGACTAGAATGTACCGAAACACATCAATGGAATCTATTATGAATCAGTTTATATTCTTGGGCTTATCAAATCACAATTGTCAAACTTACAGCAGGAGTCTTCCTTATTCTGTTGCTTAGGTCTTCCACACATGAAAAATAAAAGAATTGTCCAAAACAAATAAGTTTCTGGCATAGGGATTTTTTAATAGCACAGCATTATTAAACCATTCAGGGCACATACTTGACTTTCTATATTTCCTATATTGTGGCTGTTTATTGTACATACCAGTATGTGTTTATATACACTGTGTTATCTACATATAGCACTAGAAGTTATACTGACTATCTTCCCAGTCAAAGTTACCCATTTTTTCTCCATGTTTTCGATCCCAGTGTTTGATCAATTAATCCTATCACTGTTGAAGTCGTCAACACCGTTATTCTATCATCATCATCAGCTGCTGCTGCAGGTACAGCTATCCCTGACAATCTCAGCCCCTTGCTGGTGAATCCCCTGTTTTGTTTTGGTGTTCCCTTTCCCATATGCTCAGGAAAAGCGACCCCTTTCTCAGCTACAAGGGGGTGACTCATGAGCGCCTCTAATCTATCATGCTCATTCCATCCCCTGCTCCATCGATTGGTCTAGGTATGTGCATAAGGCTGATACATCATCTCCGGCACTGAGTGAATCTCATTTCAAAGGCACCATGTTGTGAAGCTTTGGGCAAGAAAAATCACTGCTCTCTCAAGGAGTGTATTACTTAATTGGTAGATTAAATGTGTACATGAAAAAATATGTCAGTAATAATGCTAAATGCCAAATAAGCTTTACAGACAATAAGTTCCATAGAAATGCAAAGGAGGGACAGATTACTAATCTCTACCTTGGAGGCTCCCTATGAAAATGTGTTGTTGATGACGGAAATGGTTAATTTTATCTCTATTGATAGAATGAATTTATAGGCTCCAAATTGCTGTGGGCAAGGAATTATAGTCTTGGAATAAATAAGCTCTGAATCTTTGAAGAGACTTGAAACTAAAAATCACTACTACCTGTCAGTAAAACCAAAGGGTGTCCATGGAGGCACTTGTGGCAATTGTTTGTCAAAAAAGTCACCTGGCCATAAATACATAGCAGTTTTCTTTATGATGGAAAGAAACAATCTTTTCAGAATTTCACTTTCCATTTAAAGAAAATGCATATTCATTAAAGAAAATAAAAGGAAAGATGAAAGATAGAAAAAAAGTCATCTTTCATATTCCCAATCTTAGCATTTTGATATCCTAGTTTAATGTGTGTGTGTGTGTGTGTACTTCTTTATTTTTCTTCTGAATGTGCTTTTTGTGATCACTGTATAATTTTTTAAACCACATTTTTAGTAAGCTAACTGTCCAGTACTGTTTTGTAAGGAACAAGTCTCATTACCTCATCCTTTGGATCTTCTCTGAGCACCTGGCCCTCTCCTAAATATCCAAGGGAGACAGCGCAGTGGAGATGAGAACAAGGCCACCTAATGAGATTTTTAAAAGAATGGAATATGACATCTGGTTACCAGAGAGAGTTTTAGCATACAAAAACATCCTGAAAAAAATGAACATTTGAATTAGGTTCTTTAAAATACGAAGTGCTGAAAACACCAATAATAGTAATTTATAATTTAGTATCTGACCAAACTAAACAGATTTCTTGTTGTGTACATTAGGTTGGTTGTCTACACCACGGAAGTGGTTTTCCCTTGACTTAAACACACACACAAACACACGCTCACAGAAGTGTACTTCCCGCTCTCAAGGGGACCTTGTTCTCTAAGCAGTAGAAGGGTATGATAAGTATGGGAAACATTTGTCAGGTAATTAAAGCTGCCTGTGGGAGGGACTTCACAGCTAACTGGCTTTAAAATTTTTCTTTTCAAATTGAAAAAACAAAACACCTGTGACGGCAAACTAACTAAAAATGGGTTCAAAACAGTGTTAAATGAGCATTCAAAACACTTAAAAGTCAGGAAGTTTCAAAACATAGTGTGAACTTGGCTGTTTTCTTATCTCAGAGTTTTAGCTGTTAAAAAAATCATTTGCAAACTGCCACGTTGACTGGGTAGGCCGAAGGGGTTGTGTAGCTGAAAATTAAGTTGCTTTGAAATAGGCCTACATGCTGAATATAATTATGAAGCTGAAATGCTGTTCCTACAGGTCCATGTGTGAAAAATCAAAGAGTGTATATAACCACACACGATGCTTTTGTTTTATTTCCAAGAAATTCATTCTGGATTTTTCATTGACTTTTTCCTCAGCGTTTCTTTTAGAGAAGAGTAATTAGTTCGGATCGGTCTTACATAAACATTTTGTTTAGCAACTTTGGGTTTCATATTCTAAAAGAAGAATATTAAGAGACAGCGTGTGCTAGGCTTTGTGTAAGCAGGCTCTTGTGTTATGTCCTTCTGGCATATTTCAAGCAGGCATTTGTCAGATAAAATACATAATTTTGTTTGGAAAGGTAGTCGCTCCTTTAATTACAAAGTTTGGGAATTTGACATGATTTTTAAATGCTAGGGATTTTAGTTAATACCCTGAAATAAAAGACCTTAAGATTCTAGAAATACACAGATGAGATAAAAATCCTTCACCATGGAAGGATTTTATCATTTAAGACTACTAAATAATTTTAAAAGATAGCTGAGCCATGCTTCTCTGCACAAGTAGAGTTCTTAGCGCAGGAAAAAGGCAGTCCTGTTCTCTTTAATCCTTTAATCATCTGAGGAAAAGAAGGGAAACACTTTGAGAGAGTGTGCTCTTTTACATACTGTAATGTGTGTTTTCTATGTGGTCACTTTGTGTAAGAACATGCATGCTTGGGACTTTGTGCCAATGCTTTCTCCCCACTTATCTTTGTTACTTCTCTGCTTGAAGTGTGGCACTAGGTATAACACTGAGCACTATAAGGGTGTCTTTAAATCAGTGTCCTGGCTTTTTCCTTTACAAACACATCGTTAAATAACATTCAAATGCCTGACTGTGTCTGCAGGCTTGGAAGATTAAAGATCTTTTCTAAGACCCTGTGAAATGT
Source organism: Balaenoptera acutorostrata (assembly GCF_949987535.1). Taxonomy (NCBI): domain Eukaryota; kingdom Metazoa; phylum Chordata; class Mammalia; order Artiodactyla; family Balaenopteridae; genus Balaenoptera; species Balaenoptera acutorostrata. Next base: position 119,121,450 of record NC_080085.1, read on the forward strand.
AGGAAATCAATTTGAGGTGGCGGAAAAAAATGGGTGAAGTGAGGATAGTCAAACCCAAGCAAAATCCTTAAATACAATGTCCTGAGCTAATGAAAAAGTGCTTTGGCAATATTTTGAAACAAATACTGGTGTTTCAACTTTAGAGTGTAAACCTTTAATAGTCTCAGGCCTATTTCATCACCCAGGGGACCCTCCAAAAGCCTGATCAATCACCTTAAAGGGGCAGCCCTAGTTTTTGAGCCACCAGTCTTGGGTTGGAACCCACATTGCACAGAAAACTGGCTGGGTGATTTGTGACAAGTCATTTAATCTCCCTCAGCCTTTTTTTCCTTATCTATAAAACAAAGATAGTCACATGTACTTCACAAAGTTGTTTTTTAAATTAAAGGCGATAACGAAGAGCTAGTACAGTGCCTGAAATATAGTAGGTGTACTGTGTTTGTCCCCTTTATATTAACTCTCTGGATTAGTGTAAATTCTTTAAAGTTCTCAATCTAGTAATAAGAATACTAACAAAAAGTAGAAGAAAATATTGGTTTACTAGAAGTATAACATGATCAAGTGGTAAAAAGTTTCTAAATGTCTTCTTATTCATGGCTCAGTATACCATAAATAGGAAAACTTAACCTAGATTTGGAGATATATTTAAATACCATATTATGAAAGACCTACCTCTCTGTGGTTCATTTGGAGATATAACTTGGGTCATTTTTACTTGGAATGTATAAGTGGAACTTTTAGTATTACAATATTTACACTGGGGACTTTAAAACATTTTTTGGTGAAAAATAGTATTATAAAGATCATTGTAATGCAATTTTGCTTCAGAGCCCCTTGTATTGGAATAATTCCAATCTGTGGGTTTGTTTCATATAATGATATTATGTGTGATTTGTTGTATGGCTATACTGAGAACTTATACACTAAACTTAAAGTTACCAACAGTGTGGGCTTTTCTAGAGGAAGGGAGTAAAAAGTAAGTTTTTTTTTTTAAGGTCAGCTTTGCTGACATATAATTTGTATACTATAAAATTCACCCTATTTAGTGCATAGTTCTATGAGTTTTGATAAATGCCTAACTACCATCCAAATCAACATACAAAGCATTTCCATCACCCCCCAGAACTCCCCCATGTCCCTGTGTAGTCAAGCACTCCCTCTTCACCAACTTCTGGCAACTCCTAATCTGTTTTTTACCCTACAGTTTTGCCTTTTCTAAAATGACATATAAATGTAATCTTAAAATAGTAGCCATTTGAGTCTAGCTTCTTTCACTTAGCATAATGCTTCAAGTGAGATTCATCTATATTGCTTTCCTTTTTATTGCTGAGTAGTATTATTCCGTTTTATGGCTACACCACTGTTTATCCATTCATGAGTTGAAGAACCATCAGTAGGTTTTTAATTAAATAAGTAACTTTGTGATGACTAAAGAGAAGAATTATGACATTTGATCTTTTCTCTAAGAGCACATGTTGAAGGAATTAAAGGCTAATGTTTGAAACGTTTACAGTGATTAACTTGATAGTCTCCCTTCTAAGGGTTAAATTCAAGAGACTTGGTTTAAGGAAAATGGAATTTTTGAAAAACGTTTCAGAATGAAGTGTGTATTTACAATTAGGCTTTCCCTAGGTATGTCTTGGTATTTAAGAAGCCATTCTTCCTTTAGTATATTTCTGAACAATTGTGTCACGTGATTTGGAACATTCATAAGGTACAGACATCATTGCTCCAGTTAGTGTAAATGGAGAAGTGTGAAGTCAGAGGCAGAAGAGAAGCCTACCAGACACACAGAACCATTCTGTTTCCTTGACAGCTTCCAGGGTTCTATACCTGGCCACAGTCTACTGAACTTCTGAGGCTAATGCCTTGTAAATATGAAGCTATTCTGCCTTGTTCCGTTTATTTCATTATCTGGAAACACATTTTGATGAAACTGATTCTTTGTACGAAATCATTAAGGCGTTTTGTAAATAGAATAGCCATAAATTGATTAGGAATTGGTTAAGAACTATATACTCTGATAACTTTACATATATTTGTAATTATATATTTCCAATCCAGAGTTTATTTGCTAAAGTAGCTGTAGCCTTTTCTTTCAGTAGGTTTAGAACAGTTCCTGAAGATCGATCAATTGTATTTTTTTTAATGGATTTGGCCTGGGGCACAGAAAATCTATTCTTTCAAATAGGTCTCTTGACATGCTTATTGCAGTAGAGTCCAATGTAGCTTAAAAGCCTCAAAAGTGGAAGCACAATTTTATTTTCTGTGAGGGGTACTGTTCTCCTTTCCCCACACACTCCTAAATAAGTAGCTAATTGTTAAAAGGAACAGACTAAAATGGTTAAAAAAAAAAAGGGTCTCAGTCTGCAAGACACTTCAAAACCAATTTTGAATTCCCTTCCTTTAAGGTGTGAAAAGTATGTCTGACAGCAACAGAATGTAGACTTTGAACTTTTCCTTTAAAACGAACTGAGGAAAAGTGTAAAGATTGGGAAGCTGAATTATCATACAGGTCATTCACTATTCAAGATAGTTGATCAGTCTGTTTGGAGAGAGATTATACTTTTGTGTTTCCATTTCTTTCTAGAAGAAGTATTTTTGGTCTTTTCCTGGTTTAATTACTCCCCAGGGCTCAACTTCTGGTTTGGCTTTTTCTGGGACTGGCCACCTTTCATTAGCCTGTGTACTTTCAGGCAGGCTTACCCAATTTAAAACTCTTGGTCCCAGAGCTCAGACATCAAATTATCAGATAGTTTATTTTCCTTTGTGTGTACTTTTCCGCATCAAATTTAAAAAAGCAAAAGCAAACCAAATCCAAATAATTTGATATTTCTTTGTTTTTATTTTCTTCTTTCTGTAAAATAACCCAGGCTTCAGCTGACTCCAGAAGTGGAACAAAAACCGTGTACAGGGCCAGGGAACTGGGGAAAGAGGGCTTCTCATCCTTTTAGAGGAAACACAGTAGCCAAGAGAATTAGAAACCACATGTTTATTGCACAATTTAAACAAGATGTTCCCAGACAGCCCATCCCCCAGGTTATTTAATTGTTTTTCATTTTGTCACTTTTTGCTGTAACTGAACCAAATCTTTCGACTACTGATAATAAAACATCGTGTTACGATGTAATTTTGAAGCTGCTCACATAAAGACATACTGAAGCTATATTCTAGAATTCTTTTTCTAATAATATTTTCATAGTCACGTTACTGACAGTGTAGAATAATTCCCAGTATGGCTCTCCAAATATTTTTAGAATTTTAAATTACAGAGGCTACACACCAAATTGCTCCTCCTATTTGCATTGTTTAGTAATCACTCTGCATATTTGACAAGTGGGGAAAATCACTTTACAACATGTAAACTACATGAAAACACTTCTGAGAATTTAGCTGCTTTCTAATAAGAAGTATGAAATTTAAGTAAGAAAGAAAGATATATTTGAGATCAATTTAATACACTAAGATTTTCCTGCTCCTATAAGACAAGTTCTGGTTTATCATCTAGAAAATGAGGACGACGCTTACCTCATAGGAATGTGGTGAGGATGAATTAATGATGTCTGCCAAGTGCTTTTTCCATTTACAGGGTAAAATTGTCTGTTGATTTTTACTATTATGTAGTGTGCTTTTCTCCCAATTTGAAGAGTTATGGAAACTCAGTGACATAGGAATGTGTAGACTGGAGCGGGGAGGAGAAAAATGGGCTGAGACCAGCCTTTGCTAGATCTTGGTTTGCTGTTCATGAGCATCCGAGAAACTGGAGAGGCCAAAGTGTGTCAGTATTTAGCCACAATAACAATCACCACCATAATATGCTGCATCTCAACCAAAAGATAGCACAACTCTGACACGTGGTATATTTACTTCCCTTTGGGGCTTTTTGGTTCCTATGCTTTTGAGACCACTTCAGCTCTAGGGGCTGGTTTTCATCCTGTGGGCACAGGAACACATTTTATCCTTTTTACCAAGGGGTGTTCTGGTTCCAGTGAATGAATTCACTCTTAAAAGAAAAACTCACAAGAGACCAAATGTAAATCAGAAAGTTGATTAATTAGTTTACTATGAGAGTGGCCCCTAGGCTGATAAATGAGACCAGTTAGTTGTCTGAGAGGCACCCCACTTGGTAATGTAATCCACCACTCAGAAGCTTCTAGAGCAGAGAATCATAGCAAAAGGAAAGCAGAATTGGGTTTCTAGGATGTTTCCATCAATCTCTGGGGTCCTAAAGACACCACGTTCTTCATTCTTGGTACATTTCTGTCTGAACGACTAAAATTGCTGCCTAAAACAGACCATTCTCTCCTGATTAAGCTCTAGGAACACTGAGAAATTTTTATTCTCTTATACTATAAATTTTTTTTTCTGGATTGCATGTTGACTCTACAACTTTTAATTTTCATGTTTCTAAGTCTTTTGTGCCTTGACAATATATAACTTTAAGAAATCATTTTATGTTGAGTGTATTTCATCTCCTTATTTGTCTTAGGAAAAGCTTGTTATAGTTACCTAACTAGGAGCCTTGAAACTCCCAGTTAAACTTTTTCTGATTTATTATATTTTTTTAAGATTTTTTTGATGTGGGCCATTTTTAAAGAAGTCTTTATTGAATTTGTTACAATATTGCTTCTGTTTTACGGTTTTCTTTTTTTTTTTTTTGGCCGCGAGGCATGTGGGATCTTAGCTCCCCGACCAGGGATCAAACCTGCACCGCCTGCATCGGAAGACGAATTCTTAACCACTGGACCGCCAGGGAAGTCTCATAGACTTTTTCTGATTTAGACTCACAGAGTGTTGGAGTCAAACAAAATCTTAGAGCTCATTTAATCCAACCCCCTCATTTTGTAGGAGAAACTATGGCCCAGAAAACAAAGAGACTTTTGCTTAAGGTCAAAGAGTGAACTTATGGCAGAATTAGAACTGCAACTGGCTCTTAGTTTAATGTTTTAAACATAACTATGTCTCGTTTATTTTACATGCCATGTTATTTCACCTTTTTCCTGATTCTTGATGTTCAACCCCACATCTAACTTAGTTTTGCATCTACTGAAATATTTGTCTAATTTATATATTATTTTTAAAATATTTTTTTCTCATCAAGAATTATGTTACTTAATCCAGAATGTCACTTTTAGCCAGAGAGTGACTTGTCCTTTCAAGTTGTATATTGCCAGTAGAAATGCTAGTTAGTAAAATGGCCATTAGAAAAGCTCTGGTTTACTTTTTGAAGGTTATTTTGCCCCCGCATTGATCATAGGCAGTGCTGACCACACAGTAGAACTTTCCTCAATGTATCTTGAAGAATTCACTGGTTAAACACTGACTAAGAAGGGTAAGGTAAGTTAATTGGACTGAAATTAATCCTAGATGCTTTAGCGCAGAGATGATATTTGACAGCTCTTTAATCTATAAACATCTCTTAATTGAAAAGCAGCCCGAAGTGCTATTTTGAGTCTCTAGGGCTCCCCACTCTGTGTCATGACCTCCCAACTAGCTACTAAAGCCCATACACTGGAAGAGATTCTTCATACTTCTTTTTCAAACGTCACCCCTTGCAGCCTGTTCATCAACAAGCCCTGACATTTTTCCCGCTAAAATGTAGTAAATCTGTTTACTTTTCACCACCTCCATTGCCGCAACACTAGTCTAAGCTACCATCATCTCTCACCTGGACACCTCGATAAGTTAGCTCACTGGTCTTATTTCCACTCTTCTCTCCCTCTTCTCTGTACTCCAAACTACAGCAGGAATGATCTTTTGGGAAAGCCAATAAGATCATATTGCCCACTTCATTCCACCCTTATCTATACATCCAGTGTAATTTTTTTCAATTACTTTCTAATAATCCTAGAATGACGAACACCTCCATCACTATGCCAGTCCCATCTGCTCCCACTCTCACCCTTGCTTCCCATTTTCCAAAAACTGTGACCTCCCTTCAGTTCCTAGAAGAAGCCAAACTCTTTCCCATAGTTGGGCATTTGTCTCAGAGTTGTCTCCTCTGTTCTTTCTTCCTGGATGGTTCTGTTGGGAGATCCAGGAAGGTTTATAAAGTCAGCATTTGAACTGGGATTTGACAGATAGGTAGCATTCCCGCAGAGAAAGATGATTCATTTTAAGATTACTACATGTAAATAATTTTCTAATAAATTAGGGGGTGTGTTCAAACCATTTATATAGATCTGGAAGGAGTTCATATTATTATCTACTCTGATTAATCACTTCAAGCTATCTCATCCTTTAAATAAATGAATGTTCTTTCTTGAATACTGAGCCTCATCTGCTGCACCAATACTTTGCTCTCACTGCTACATTTGAATATGTAGTCAGGCCCAAGTTATGAATACAAATCATTGAAACTGATGGTTAACAGTAATGGCAAATTGATTTCTTTTCAACAGCTTCACAATAATATCCAACCAGTTAAACAATGGACCTAATATAGTATAAAATATTCCCTACCTATAGAAATGCTTGCACGCTCGTTATTGTCAACCTGGGGAAGTTATTCCTCTGAGTAAACTGGCATTCTCAGAGAAACATTTGTTCATTAAGGCTACCAGGGCTCTGTTTAGTGTACTGTAATACTAATTTACGGAGTGATACCTTATTGGCTTCAGAAATTTGAAACAACTCCCAAAGTGCCTGACACACTCATTCTGTTTTCATCACCTCATATACAAGCAAAACAGTCCAGAGCCAAATGTTTGATTGGATTATATAAGTTTGGGGCAACAAATTTGACATCCAGTTATTTTTTTCTTAGGTTAATTATAAAATTGGTTTGTGTTGCTTGAGGCCATAACCAATTAAGAGAAAACAGCTAAGATATGTGTTGTGTGTGTGTGTGTGTGTGTGTGTGTGTGTGTATGTGTTTTGAGGTGGAGCTGGGTGGAAGGCTGGGGGAGCAGGCAGAAAGCTAGTTTAGAGTTTCAAACTTTTTTTAGATAATCCATTGTCTGAATAATCTACATTTAGAATTGACTACATTAAGTAAAATCCTAATTTAATATATTAGGTTAGGACTGAGGTCATCCACAAGATAGAGATTTTGCATAAAAAAGGAAGGGCCAATATTTAATGTACATAAATATTATGAGAGTTGGGTAGAAACTCGAACATGATTAAATTTCCATCAAGAAATCAATCGAGACCACTTAGAACTCTTCACTTCCATGTCATCCATCTACCACCATCATCACCACCACTATGACAATCACCTTCTGTTCTGATACAGCACAGGGGAAGACAAGAGGGTGAGAGAGAGACCACAAAAGTGATGTGATGAGGTTTCTTGGTGACAGATATAATTAAGTAAATGAATGCGAGTCTTTTGCAGGGCCAGCACAAGTAGGGCAGGAAGACATGTTTTCACCATCCTAATGGGGGCAGGAACACATTTCTTATAGTCCTCCAGCCACAGAACACTGTAGTGTGTATAATAGAATTGCAGTTGCTCAGTAATAGAATAATAGGTTACATACCCATAATACCACTCACTCACAGGTTAACAACCCTCCTTGCCAAGATCATCACGGAGAACCAGGAATTTAACAAAAAGACCCTGAGAAGCCCCAGAAGAGCCCACAAATCCCTGCAAAGAATACTCAGCCACTTCTCCCATAGGTTATGAACAGCTGAAGTTTCATTGTACTTTTGGAATAAATGAATTCATTGACTGTCTGACTGATTCATTGACTGCTTGGCTCACTCACTCATTCCTTCATTTCACAAATATATATGTTAAGCATCTGCCATGTGCCAGGCAACCGGGTGTCCTGGGGATTCAGAGAGGAATAAGATATGGTCTCTGTTCTTAAAGGGCTCCTAGTCCAGTGGGACACAGATAAGTGTATAGGTGACGACAGTACAGGGGACAAAGGTGAGCTCTGGCTCTCTGGCAGGAGCAGCGAAGGGAGAGAACTTCTGTGAGAATGCCTGTGAGGGAGCCATTGAAGGTTCTTGTCACACAGCCCATGAGAATGTGAACACTGTAAGGAAATGAAGGGCAATTGCTGATGGACAAGAACAGATGAACTCAGATGAAGTGCCAGGAAAAGTGAAGAATGGTGGCAGATTTTTGCATGATTTATTCCTAGAGAAAAGTAGGAAAGAAATAGAAAAGTCTTGGGGGTTCTACCAAGCCACTGCTGATAGAAAAGGAAATTGAGGATTGGGAAGCCTGGGTTAGAATGTATGATGGGGCTTCTGAGAAGAGATGTAGACCTGGAACCAGTGGTCCTGCTGCCTGCCCAGCCTTGGGGAGCCAGTCCTGGGGTGTCAGCAGAGAGGCTACTCTGGGACCTTTCTGAAATGTGTTTCTCTTTAGTCCCAAATTACTTGGAAGCTTTTTGGCTTGTTTGGACTCAAAAAAAAATAAAAAGGTGATCTCCATGACAAAATGGTGCATGTGTTTTTGAAAACGCTGCAGCAAGTCGTCAAGATGATTTAGCAGATTCAGAAGAGCCTGATAAATTCCTCATAGCAAGTATCAAGGGAGAGGAACCTTTGAGTTTCCAGACTTATGTTACAGATGCTCTGAATGCTGAGCTTCCAAAGAAACTTTTGGAGTATCTAATATTTCCGAGAAAAGCATTCTGGTTCCATTTTACAGCAACACAGAGGCAGCCTTAGCAACTAATGGATTTTACATCTGGAAAGGGAGAAAAGAACAAAATATTTGGCCAATGACTAAAATATTTCCACATCATCTAGCCTTTGAAAGATCACCTATAAGACACTTCAGTTTTAGAACTGTAGAAGTTAAATAAAGTAAGTAATTAAGTCAAACTCTAAGTACTTTGGGAATACTTTTCAATATTGTGCCTAGTATAGATTACACCAGGGAAAATGTGGAGTTGAATCAGGTGGCTCAGCCACATAGGCTTGCCACTGAATCTGCTTTTGGAGAGAAAGGGAATTAATTTAATTTTAGGAAAACCTCCCAGAGCTCCAGAAGGAGTAGAGCAGAAGGGACCAGCATTTTTGTTCTTTTCTGAAGGATTTTATTTCCTCTACTGAGCATCCAAAGGGGCTCTGGAAATGCCTTCTGAAGCCCTTTTTAAAAAATCGCCCTTTGAATCTTCCTTTTGCTTCTTTCTTCTGGGCATTCAGAGAATGAAGACCACAACAGGATAGGCATGGAGCACGAATGATTTATATTGATGATTCTATATTGATATATATAGGCACAGGAGTCAAGGAAGAAAACTACATTGAAAGAATTTATATGCAATTTGCTAACCACTGGGATTCAGGTGCTCAACCAACTCTCAGTCAATGTGGAATATGGCTCAGTGTGACCATCCTTTTGCAGGGTATTAGTCACCTGGCCCCTCAACTACCAAGTAGAATGGGCCCAGGTAGATTACTGTGTGGGTACCAATCCAAACACCAGAAGGGTGGTCAGTGAGGAGATATATATATATATATATATATATTTTTTTTTTGATATTAACAATGCCCTTTTGGGGGTTCTTAAGCTGTGACCTGTGCCCTAAAGATATTTGCTCAACAAGCCACATCTTATAGATGACTTTGAAACAGATTTACCCAGAAGTTAAAATCAACTTTACAATTTGTTATAACCATGTTGTACCTGAGCTAGTTTTGTGTGACTACTTTATCCAGGGCATTATCTAGCCGCAGATAGTTAGACCAGTGTCTCAGTCCTGCTGCATTTTGTCTGGTCCTTATCTTCAGTTTTCCTTTCCTTTGTCTACCTTCCTTCTTCTTGTGCTTGCTGCAGGAATCTGATGGCCCTTTAATAATAATTGTGAGTGCCTGCTATGAGGCAGTTTGCATTCTGAATGCTTTAGATGCACTATGATTGAATTCTCTAAAAACCCAGTGAATGTGGCCGTATTTTCATTCTCATTTAGCAGATGAGGAAACTGAGGCTTGGTGAACTTACATACTTTATTAATATGTTAGTCATCTTTTGATGAGTTTATACACAAATAACCCCAGTATCATGGGGCTTGAACCACAGTTTGACAAAATTTTTCTGTCAAAGGCCAGATAGTAAATGGCTAAGGCTTTGTGGGCCATATGGTCTCTGTCACAGCTACTCAACTCTGCCCTTGTAGCACAAAGGTAGCCATATACACTGTGCAAACAGACAGACATGGCTATGTTCCGATAAAACTTTCCTGAAAGACACAGAAATTTGAATTTCATATAACTTTTACATGTCATAAAATATTATCCTTTTGATATGTTTGTAACCATTTAAAAACGTAAGAAACATTCTTAGCTCACGGGCTACACAAAAACAGGCAGTGGGCCATATTTCGCCCATGGGCCGTAGTTTGTGGACCCTTGACTTAAACACCTATTTATTTCTTGTTCACATTATGTGGAGGCTGCAGGTCGGCTGTGGCACTGCTGGGCTCTATCCAGCTTGGCTGTGCTTGGCTCCAGAGTTCTCATTCTGGAAGCCCGGCTGAAAGAGCAGCCATTATGTGGGACATGCTGTTCTCGTAGGGCAGGAGCAAGAGGGGCAGAGCCAAGTTATACAAGCCCATTAAAAGCTTGTTTGTGTTGCTTGTGCTTATAAGTAGCACATGTCATGTCCACTCATATTCCATTTGCCAAAGGAGGTGACATGGCCAAGTCCAAAGTCAATGGGGCAGGAAAGTATACCTTCAGGGAAGCCATGTTCAGGGAGGGAATGAATCTTTGAAAACTAGTCATGCAATTGACCTTTTTAAACTAAGATTGTAGGATGGGACTTGAGGTCCAGGGTGTCTTCCCCCAAAGCCTATGCTTTTAACCACCTCCAGAAGGACTTTGCTCCCCTCACACTGTTCAGCTACTGTCTGCTGCAGCTCTCCCATACAATACTCCTTTTCTTCTGAGCTGCACTTCCCTTGGTCTCAGTCTTCACCATGCTGCATGGATTTCCTGTATTTTCCGTTCTCCTCCAGATCAGCGGGCCTCACTGCACACCTTAGACCATGAAAGCACCCCCTACCCCAACACCTGACCCGGGCAGCCTGGCCAAACCATTCACTGTTTTCTCTCTTCGTCTCCGCAGGAATGATGGAAAGGGCTGTGTATCTCCCTCAGGAAGCCTGCTTGTTTCATCGGGAAAGGACTGGCTTCCTGGCAGAGGACACCAGGAATAAACCCCAATTGCTCCCCCGACCTCCTGCCATCGTTCCCCTTTGAGGAAACAATAGCTGACATTTGTATCGGGCTTTATAGTTTACAAAGCCCCTTCCCTTGACCACCGCACTTGATTCTCCCAACCATCCTGAATACAGACATGCTTATTACCATTTTATAGGTAAAGAAACTGAGTCTGAGAGAAAATTAAAAGTTTCCTTGGAGATCAAAGAGTTATTTAGTTAGTTAGTTATTTAGTCAGTCAGTCAGTTAGTTAGTTAGTTAGTGGTGGAGCCAGAACTCAAACCCAAGGCTCTTTCTACTCACCCAGAAACACACCCTGTCTTTGATGTTTCCTAGTTTCCTCCCTTTAAAGCATTCCTACTACCATGAGGCAGGATTAGAGTTCTTCCTCCCCTGGGATTTCAAGAACCTTAAAAGGACTGGCAGAAGTGAGGTTTAACTCTTTACTGCTCACTGTGTGGGGATTATATCAGTCTTGACTCAAAGGTCTTAGTCACTTGGAGGTGGAAGATTGTGACCGCTGGTGCACTGGAGTCCTATACCATATCATTTCTCAGCCATTTCATCCTTCAAGACCTGGTTTAATGGTACCTCCTATGTGAAGCCCCTTCCCATCTTTCCCAGGCAGAGGAACGAGTTCTTTCTTCTGTGGTCTCACAGTCCCTGAGCTCCCTTCTCCCACGGACTATCACTGTGTCTTGTAATTGTTTATTTGCTATTGTGTCTCTCCCACTAGGCCCTGAGCTCCCTATGGGCACAGACCATATTTGCTTCACCTTTGTACTCCCTACCACAGCAGTCATCACTCTGCCTTGCACCCATCTGGTTGCTTGCCTCTCTGCTCTACTGAACGCCATGAGGACAGACACTCCACCTATCTTCTTTACTGCTGTACCCCCATGCTCACACCGAGCACGGTACCTGACACATGGTAGATGCTCAATAAATGGCCAGTGGATGTTCAGACTTGGTTGCTTCCCACTGAGATGCGCCCACCTTAGATAGGGGTTGGTGAAACTTGTCCCGTGTAGTTGTAATCAGACACAGTAGAAACCATCTCCTGTCCCAGAATTTTTAGAAAATAAGCAGCTAAGCAAATTCAGTGGGCGTTGGAAAGGTGGCACCATCGTTACCTGGTTGGTTTCCAGCCCAAGGGTTTGGATGGAGATCCAAGTTGCAAAGGGTCTTGACTTCAGTCTCAGTGTCCCAACCAAGTGTGTTTCTTCCCCCACACTGTATAGTCCTTTGAGGACGGCAAGAGAAGCAGTTAGTAAAACTGAGAGCAGAATGGAGAGGAAGAAGAGCACCATTCCAATTCCTTTTGTTTCCTGACTCAGATTCCAATCATCTGAGCAATAAGCTATTTAAAACCTCAAAAATCCAAAACAGCATTGAAAAGGTGAAAGATGAAAGCCCCTTTTATCAGCCTGTTTCTCCGTGTTCTCACTCCACAAGCACTTGAGTTCTGAAGCAAAACTCAGCGTGATATGAAAAAGTTCCAATCACTTGATTTGCAACTTTCCTGGACAATGGAAAACCATTTGCTTGTCCACGAAAGTCCATTTTTTTCCCCCGTCTGTACATGAACTCCAGTCAGAATTATTAGGAAACTCTTTTAGCCTGCTGAGCGTAATCTATTCAAGCTCATGTTTGTCAGAAGTTACCAGAAGCTTTGTGTCTTCTAGTAGGCCCTCAATGTAATTCAGTATGTGACGAACCAAGTTCTGTTGTTCAGGCATGGTTAAAATTAGGAGAGAGCAGCTTTCATCCGATATGGTCAGAAATGCATCTTACAGATGGAAGCTATGATGAAATGCCACTTTAAATAAGCAGCCCCTATATTGTGCAAAGTCCCCCCATCCACTCCCTCAAACCTCAGTGCACTCACTCCCTCTGTATTTTGTCATCATGGGCAGACAGAGAAATTCTAGCCAAGATGCATGATTTAACAGATGTTTTGCAAAAGTTCCATTCTTCTGGCCATCAGCACATGTGGAGCTGTCAGGAGCCCTGTAAAGATTTTACAAGCCTTATAAGTCATAGTTTATTGAGCCTGGGATGGAATTTAATATATCATCATGGTCCTGGAAGTTCCCTCCTTTTTGTCTGATATAGTCTATAGCTTTATTTAAACCAAAAATGTTGGCTATAAAACTGTACAGGCGAAGCTCCCCATTGGTGCCCCTGTGTCGTCACCTTCTAGGCCTGCCTGCTTGTTGGCTTTGTGATAGCAACATTCTCACTTTCTTCTTCAGGACTGCTGCTATGAGCACACCAGATCAGCATTTCAGCCAGATTTTCATTCATTTTATTTTCCTTTGGATGCAATATTTCCCAAAGTTTCTTAAGGATCCTAAAGTCTCAGAAAATTATCTAGCAGTCCTATTTTACCAAAACTGTCATCTGCTGAATGATGTTTCAATCATGCCAAAAAAGAGTCGGGATGTCTCAGCTCTTATAGCACTTATTAAAACTAGGAGTAAAAAGTGACATACAAAGCTTTATACAAAATCTAATATTCCAGGCAACTGGGATGCCTGGCCAGGTGAGTATATCTGTATGTTGGCTTCCTTTTGCCAAATTTGAAGAGTATGCGAGCAGATTCATTGGCAGCACTGGGAAGAAATTGCAGCTGCCATTTGTTAGGCACGTGACTCTCAACAACTCTGTGACATAGATATGTATTTTTTTTTAAGTTCCTATTTTATACATGAGGAACCTGAGGTTTAGAGAGATGAAGTGCCAGGCCTAAGATTATAGAACGAGTCTTTGGCTAAGACTTGGATTTCTTGGCTTTTTACTACACCACGACTTTCCGCTTATGCACTGGGAGGGACCATAATGTCAATTATGGTCTGGAATCAGCTTGGAAATAGTGAGGCATTGAAGCCAGAGGGATGTAGATTCAAACCCCCTTAGGAAGGAATGTTTTTCCATGTCATTTCTACTTACCAATATCTATCACTTCCTTAAAGCTTTTCCTGACCCTTCTTTTTCTTTCCTGCCCTCAATAAATGTGTGGCTGTCCTTCTTCGAATCCCTAAAGCACTTTGCTTATAATTCTTTTGATCACAGGTTATTGTACTTGAACTATAATAATTTGTTCATTCCTTGAACAAAATACAGCTATTTTTGAGAGTCTCTCATATGCAAGGCCATGTGCTCAATATCCTGGGAAGATGTAGATAAAAAAACAACAACAACAACATTTGGATAATGCCTGCAAGGAGCTCACCCTTTAGTACGGGAGGTAAGGCGTGTTCGTAAGAATAATAAGTGGTGTTCCTTATTGAAGACCTACTATGTGCCAGGTCCTGTGCTAGGCATTTCACAGTATCTTTCCAACTGACTCTTTCCAATAGTGCCATGAGATAGAGGTTGTAAATCCCATTTTCAAGGTGAGGAAACCGAGGGCAAGGGAGGTGGAATGACTTAACCAACTTTACCCAGCTGCTTAAATGGAGTAGCTGGGATTTAAGGCAACGTCTGCTTGCCAAGCTCAGTACTTGCTATTACACCACACTGCCTCTCTACGGAACAACAGGTAGAAGGTAAGTGAAAGTGTCGTAAGAGAGGCACAGCAAACGTGCCAAGGGAGCTCAGAGAGGGACAACGTTTTTTGTACTGGTCTTTTTTGCACTGCTCCTCTTCTTTCTTCTCCCCTTCCCCTCCAAACACAGGGAATGGGGACTGTCTTTTTTTCACCTCCGTATCCTCTGTGTTGTGAGACCATGTTGTGAGCCCATGGCAAGCGTTCAGAGGATGTGGGTGGAATTGCACATGGTGACTGCTTTCGCGAATGGGACATGGTTGGCATTTGCTCCACATCGTGCAACACTCACTCTCCAATGTGAACCTTGCTGGACGGCTCTCCTTGGGCTCCCTCCCATGGGTGGCCCTGGGTAGGGATTGCATCACACAGGCAGAGGGGGCATTTACAACACAGCATGTCACTGTGGGCTTTGCTATGTTTTATTAGCTGCATTTCTATGATTTGGGAGGGAGGTGTTGGAGTTTAACTTCCTTTGTTCATGGAAATTTGTATGCATCAGTAAAGGGGTGCTTAGGTAGGATTTTAGGGAAGTCATTTCCTTTCGTATTCCTTTTCTAGGGTAAATATTGGATATCCTGTCATGATTTTGACTGTTGAATGCAGTTAGGAGGCAATGCAGTGTAGAAGGGGGTAGGAGAGCATTGTGGCTAAACACATAGGCTTTGGAATCAGGTCCATCTGGGTTTGAACTCCAGCTTTGCCACTTAGCAACTATTGGACCTGGGATAAGTCACTTAACCTCCTCAAAACTCAGTCCTCTCATTTCAAAAATGGGAATGATGACAGTTCTTGTAAAGATTGAATGACGTGATGCATGTAAAGGGTCCTACGTATACTAAACTCTCAGGAAGTACAGTTAACTCTTGAACAGCAGGGGGTGAGGGGTGCCAACCCCTGGTGCATTCAGACCTCAGTATCCAGGATTCCTCTGTATCTGCGGATTCAGCCAACCACAGACTGCGTACTATGGTAGCCTTTACTATTGAAGAAAATTCGCGTATAAGTGGACCTGTGCAGTTCAAACCTGTGAGGCTGAAGGGCCAACTGTATTAGCAATTATAATGATAACTAGGCCATTTAAATGAGACAAAATTTGGACTGACTTTCACCATCTTCTAATAGTATTCAATGTTTATTGCCCATACACTATGTATTAGACAGATGCAATCAATCTCAGATCCTCATTGTCAAATACGTTTTTCAAGGAATGCTAATGTAACATAGGAAACACAAGTAATTCTCATAATGAAAATGTCATGCCAAAGGATATACTCACAATTTCTTTTTCTTTTGTTTTTTCATTTTTCTTAATTTCCTGAGAGTAAGAAATGGCACTGTGAGTTCTGGGAAGTGACCACCTAGAGGGGTGGGATCGGGAGGGTGGGAGGGAGGGAGACGCAAGAGGGAGGAGATATGCGGATATATGTATATGTATAGCTGATTCACTTTGTTATAAAGCAGAAACTAATATACCATTGTAAAGCAGTTATACTCCAATAAAGATGTTTTAAAAAAAAGTACCCAATCCCCTTTAAAATTATAGTCATTTACAAGTGAAAGAGTATGCTATTAATAATTAGGTTGGGAAAAGAGAAGTAAATCAGATTGACCCAGACAAATCTGAACGTATGGCAGCCTACATAGAGTTTATGAGCACAGGCTGTGGTATCAGAAAGACTTGAGTTAATTGTGAGTCTATTAAGCTCTCTTCTCTACTCCTTTTTTATCTCTTCCACGCTGCCTATTCTGTTATGTTGTTGGTATCATGCATTTAAGAACACAGGCTCTGGAGTCCAAATAGATATGGAGTCCAATCTTGCTCCAGCAATTACTGGCTGTGTGACCTTGGACAAGTTATTCAACCTCTCTGAATCTCAGTTTCTTCATCTGTAAAATGGGTATAATGACTGTACTTATATTATATTGTTTTAAAGGTTGCAGAAAGTAAGTATGGAAGACTTTCCAAGTGGGAATGTGTGAGACAGCTCTGATTAGAGTACAGAGTGTGTCCCGGGGTGTGAGTGAGGAAGAGGATTGGCTATGTTAGGTGGGTCCAGGTTGTGAAAGGCTTTGAAAGTCAGGCGGAAGTGTTTGCCCTCCATATGTTAGTAACTAATAGTAACTAGAGGTTAGTAGTGCTAACCTCTTTTTGAAGCCTTTGCTCAATTTTCACCTCCTCAGTGAGGACTTCCCTGACAATCCCAGCGGTGAACAAATCAGACAAAAATCTTTGCCCTCATGGAGCTTTCAGTCTGGAGTGAGGGGAGAAAGAAAATGAACAAAAACCAGATAATATCGAAGATTACCATAAGTGTCTTGAAGGAAATGAGCAGGATACTAATGGGGGTTAATGGTAGTGTGTGTGAGGGGGTAGTGTGAGCTACTTTATATACAGTGATCAGGAAAGTCCTTTCTGAGGAGGTGAGACTTCAGCTGAGATCTGAAGGCTGAGAAAGAGCCACATGAAGAGAAAGGGAGGAGCATTCCAGGGAGAGTAAATAGCATATGCAAAGACCCAGGGGCAGGAAGGAAAACTTGAGAAGAGGTCATCTTGGCTGGAGAGTAGTGAGCTATGAAGACAATAAAAGAGGGTGATGTGATAGAAAGTGACAGGGGATGGGGGGGAAGGGGCAGGTCCTTTAAATAAGGGGTCAAGGAAGGCCTCTCAGAGAATGTGAATTAAGACCTGAGTGGAGACAAGGAATCAGCCATGCAAAGATCAGGGGAAAGAAATTTCCAGACTGAAAGAATGGCCACTGCAAGGGCTCCTAGGTACAGCATGCCTGGCCTGTTGAAGAGAAAGCAAGGAGGCCATTGTGGCTGGAGTAGAATCGGGGGGGTAGGGAGTGGGAAGTTGGAGAGCTGGGAAGGAGCCAGATCACATAGAGCCTTGCAAGCCATGGTGAAGCCATTGGATTTTACTCTCAGTGAGATGGAAAGCATTACGGGGGCATGGGAGGAAGTCTTTGAGCCAAAGAGTATTCCAGTCTCTGTCTCCTCTGGAGCCCACAGACATCTCTTTTTACACTGTTCATTGGCTTCAAAGGTAAACTAACTTACTCTGAGCTATCGTTGGCTGAGCATATCCTGTCTTGAAAACTGAACGGGAATCCCTTTGAGTCAGGCACCAGGGCTCAGGCATTTGGATATGAAGTGTGCAGCACAGTGACAGAACCTCAGTGTGTGTGTGTGTGTGTGTGTGTGTGTGTGTGTGTGTGTGGTGAAGTGATGAAGCCCCAAGCTAGAAATGCAGGTGGAGAAGATAAAATGTATTGAGAACATAATCCATAATTAGGGGTTAGAAAAATAGTACCTTCCTCATTGGACTTTCTGGGCCTAACCTTAATTTTCAGGCACAGCTACTTCCAGACTCTGATGGGGTAAGACTTTCCTGGCTTCCTATTGATAGTGACGTCTCAGAAACAAGTCTCTCCTTTTGCTGAACTGAGCTTTTAAGCAGTACGTCCTCTTCTCCAGAAAGGCCTCAAACCTTCACAGTAATAATAATGTTAATAGTTAACACTTTAAAGGACTACTTATTGTGCTTTATCTTAATTATTTCATTTAAGCCCCACAGCAATCTTGTGAAACAGATAATCATATTATTAATATTACTACTTTATGGAGAGAAACACATTCAGTGAGGTTAGGCTACACAACTAGCAAGGGGTTTACGTCTGCTCTATCCCAGAGCTCAGGGATAGCCTTAAAGCACGGGATGGCCTTACACAGTAGATGCTCAATAAAGACTCAATTGACTTGAAGTCAGTTTCTAAAGCCCAAGATATTATGTGATTGACTCCCATTCCAGCCAGACAGGGCTACTCCAAATTTCTACATAATTTTTTAGCAGGCAGAGATTGGTTTAATGGGGCTCATGAATATGTCTGGGGTGAGTGGAGGGGAACTGCCATAAGTTTTCCAAGTCTTATGAATGATATAGGAAGGGAAATGTGAGCTCTCTCCACCACCTACCCCTTCTACTTCATTCAGTAATACATTTAGTTTATGAAAATCTGTGGTATTTTCTTAAAAGCAAGGGAGGCAAGGGGGAGCTCCATAATTTATACTTTGCCAGTCTCATCAGTGCCTTAACATAGCTCCCTTGTCAGGCAGTGACGGAGAACTGGATACTCTCTGGGAATTGGGACACATGCCAGTGGTCGCAGAGAGCTCAGCAGCTTTGCCTGTATTCTTAGGTCTGGACTGGCCAGTCTAGCATGTGGATCAGATCATTTTGTTTTGACACTGAATTGAAATGAGGGGAAAGAAGGTGCCTGTTTTATGAGGTTAAAAGGAAAAGAATTCATTGGAAAAGTTCGAGTTTGGTGTACCATTAACAGAGGAATATGTGATTGATCCAGGCTGGGTTTAAAAACATGTAAGATTGTTTAAAACTAGAATTGTCCCAACAATCCTAGAAATAAGATTGTCCCAAATCTGGCAATGGTTTAGTTGTGTAGAGTTGGAAAGGGACAGAAAATGTACAGGAGCCTAATACTAAAAGCACTTCAGTTTCATATGTAGAGAGACGTGTTTTTACATGTAGGTACAAATCCATACTGTAGAATAGACTTGTTTATCAAAAAATCTATTTTTTGTCTGCAATAATAATGCAGTCACTGATTATCGAGCCTGATTTATTTGCCAGACTTTGTGCTGAGCACTTTGCATGCATTGTCTCATTTAATTCTCACAACAACCCTATGAAGTAGGTACTATTATGTACTTTTCGTTGATGTGGAAACCGAGGCTCGGTGTGGTTAAGTAACTTGCCCAAGATCACACAACTAGTAAGTGGCAGAGTCAGAATTGTGAAGTGAATTCCTGGCCTGACAAAGGCTTTTAGTAAGTCTAGAGCCACCAACTCTGAGGATAAAGACCTGAACAGTTTATAAAATGAAGTACTGTAGAGGAATACATCCCAAGGGCTCTGCCATGTGTGTGTGTGTGTGTGTGTGTGTGTGTGTGTGTGTGTGTGTGTGTGTGTGTGTATTTTAAATTCTTTAACAGAGAAAGTGGGTAATTTTCATTGTGCTTCTTAAATAATGATTGCCTAATTGCCTTTAACACTCACAGCCACTTAGTAGTTAAGTGATGTTTGTTAGGAAATTCTCTTGGCAGTCCCTTTTTGAGAGAGATGATCAAAAGCACATGAAGATTGCCAGTTAATGCCATCATTATTTACTTAGTATAAATTTACAATAACAGGAAAATATGTTCGTGGAAATAAAATATCATCTAAAGAATTTAAAGAATTGAAAATGATTCCCATCTTTGTTGTTTGGCCTTACCTTCCTTTAAAAAACAAACAAACCTGTTTATCACTTTGTCATAGGAAACAATGACTGTGTTGATAAAAAAAGAAAAGGTAAGCTTAGGTAGGAATAATAAATAACTATCATCTTGGATGAAAAGCCTTTGTAAAAAGTTTTTTAAATCCTTGAAATATTCTTTTGAAG
This sequence comes from Balaenoptera acutorostrata, assembly GCF_949987535.1. Lineage (NCBI taxonomy): Eukaryota > Metazoa > Chordata > Mammalia > Artiodactyla > Balaenopteridae > Balaenoptera > Balaenoptera acutorostrata. The sequence continues at coordinate 119,141,598 of NC_080085.1, forward strand.
AAAGGCATGTGGTTTAAAGGTTAATTGAGAAATCAGACACCTAGGAACGCTACCTATGTCTACCCACTGCCAAAATAACATGAAAATTGATAGTTAAGCTGCTCCAAAATTAGGTCAACTTAGTTGCTTTCACTTTCTCCTTTATGGACCCTTTGCTCCCACTAAATCAGTTGCTCCTCAGTTATAACCTATGCTTTCCTAACTTGCTGTCTTTGCTCATGCTGGTCCCTCTTCCTAGAATTCCTTCTTCCTCTATCCTCATATATCCAAATCCCCAGCCATTCTTCCAGGCTAGCTCAGGTGCTACATCCTCTATGAAGCTTTCTCTGATCTCTTCACAGAAACAATATCTCTCTATCCCCACCTCTATTACCTTAGCAATCTCACAGCATTTTGCTTTTACATTTCTTGAGGCTCACCTCACTTTCCACCTTGAAATTTAGTTTTTAATGTATTTGTCTTATATCTTTTACTAGTATCTAGATCTCCTGCAAAGGAAGCAGAATACATTTTCACTCAGCCTTGGGTAGTCCTCAAATACCAAGCACAGTGCTTTAACTTAAAAGTCAATTAGTGGCTTCCCTGGTGGCGCAGTGGTTGAGAATCTGCCTGCCAATGCAGGGGACACGGGTTCGAGCCCTGGTCTGGGAAGATCCCACATGCCACGCAGCAACTGGGCCCGTGAGCCACAATTGCTGAGCCTGCGCGTCTGGAGCCTGTGCTCCGCAGCAGGAGAGGCCGCGATAGTGAGAGGCCTGCACACCGCGATGAAGAGTGGTCCCCACTTGCCGCAACTGGAGAAAGCCCTCGCACAGAAGCGAAGACTCAACACAGTCATAAATAAATAAATAAATAAATAAAAGAATGTGAATTTCTTAAAAAAAAAAAAAAAGTCAATTAGAAGCATGCATTCAGATTTGAGTGCCTACCATGTGCCAGACACTGGGTTTGCAGAGTGAATGGAACAGTTCCTGCCCTCAAAGTATTCATGAGAGTCAGACATGTTAACTAAGAGTTTTAATATGATCTGGCAAATAATATGATAGAGTCATGAACAGGGAAGTACAGGAGCCCAGAGTTGGAACCTGACCAGGGAGAAGGCCTAGTCTAGAAGATGAGTGGTCCTGGTCAGAAAGTGGGATATCCAAATTTATTATTTCAAGGTGAAGGCATTCTAGAAGATGCCAATATTCATGTGACCATGAGAGCTGAGTAAGCCAACAAATGTGAGTCTAGGATGTGGGATGGCTTTTCCATCTGGCCAATGGCGCCAGGAATTGAGGTAGAGAGGACACCGGGAGCCAGATGCCAGAGTCCTCAGTGACTGAAAGGGAATGTCCAGGAGAAGGGTCAATAGTCAGACCAGGGAAAAGTAGAATGTGGTACCTCCGGATGGCATAAACATTATAGACAGAGGGGCTCTTCATGAAGCTGGAAGAATGGCCTGGTAAGGCAATGGGGAGGCAGGACAGTGTTGATTCCCTACGCTATTGCACCCTCTCCACTCCAGAATTTGAACGTTTAGAGATCAAGCAGCTTTAATTGGTGAGAGATACATGTGAGGCTCACTGTCTTTGTAGAGAGCCAAGTCTTTGTTAAGGCAGGAAGTAGAAGGCGTTCTGTGAAAACACCGAGGGTATACAGGTGCTTATTTCTAAGTTGAATAAATATAGATAAAGCTGATAAAATAGGACTGCTGGAAGGGACCTCAACGATATAACCTAGTCACCTTTATTGTTTTTATAGTTGAAGACTCTGAGGCCCAAGGAAAAGAAGTAATTTTTCTCCTGGGCTTCAACAACTAAATTTCTTTATTTTTCAAGCAGATATTTTGATACATAGATCAGTGTCTTCTTAGATGTTTATGTCTGATTTCTTCCCCCAGCCCCCAGCCCTAACCCAACAGTGTGTCTTCTGACCACATGGACCTTGAAGCTTCCACCCACACCACCCTGCTAAACCAGCTTTCACTTAGGTCACCAATGACCATCAGGTCACTAAATCTAACAGAAGATTTTCAATCCTCATCATATTCAATCAACCTCTCAGTAGCACTTGGTACTGACAATCAATCCTTCCTTCTTGAAGTACATTATATTCTTGCCTTCTACGAAACTACAGTCTCTTGGTTTTATTTGGCCACTTTTGGAGTCTCCTTTGCAGGTTTATCCTCCTCTACTTGGCTATTCAGCACTGACGTTCAGAAGGGCACTATTCTAGATACCCTTACCATCTCACTCCATACTCTTTACCTGAGTGATTTAATCCATTTCCATGGCTTAAAATACTGTCTTCATGCTGTGGATAGCAAGATTTATATCCTCAACCCAGGTTTCTTCCCTGAGTTCTAGACCCCTATGTGCAACTCAACATTTCTACTTGGTTATCGCAAGAGTATCTCAAATTCAACTTGCTTGCAAGTGAACTCATGATTGTTCCACCCATACTTACTCCATCTCCAGTGTTTGGTATCACAGTGAGTGCCAAAACAGTTTACTCCATTGGGCAAGCAAAAAATCTGAGTCATCCTCAACATTTCCCTTTCTCTCAACCTCCACATCAAAGTCTTCAGTGTATCATGTTGATTTTACATCTGAAATATCTCTCAAATTCATCCACTTATCTTCATCTCCATTAATACCATATTTAGTCAAGCTGTTGAGATAGACTTTTTTTTTTTTGGTAACAGCTTTTTTGAGATCTAATTCACATACCATAAAATTGACCCATTTAAGTATACAATTCAATGGTTTTTAATATATTTATAGCAATGTGCCACCATCACCACTATCTAATTTTAGAACATTTTCATCAACTCCAAAAGAACCCCATAACCTTTATTTTTTTGATTAAATTTTTATTGGAGTGTAGTTGATTTACAATGTTGTGTTAGTTTCTGCTGTACAGCAAAGCAATTCATATATATATATATATATATATATATATATATATATACACACTTTTTTTTTTTTTTTTTTAATTTTTTATTTATTTATTTATTTATTTATTTATTTATTTATTTTTGGCTGTGCTGGGTCTTCGGTTCGTGCGAGGGCTTTCTCTAGTTGCGGCAAGTGGGGGCCACTCTTCATCGCGGTGCGGGGACCGCTCTTCATCGCGGTGCGCGGGCCTTTCACTATCGCGGCCCCTCCCGTTGCGGGGCACAGGCTCCAGACGCGCAGGCTCAGCAGCTGTGGCTCACGGGCCCAGCCGCTCCGTGGCATGTGGGATCCTCCCAGACCAGGGCTCGAACCCGTGTCTCCTGCATTAGCAGGCAGATTCTCAACCACTGCGCCACCAGGGAAGCCCCTATATACACACTTTTTTAGATTCTATTCCCATATAGGTCATTACAGAGTATTGAATAGAGTTCCCTGTGCTATACAGTAGGTTCTTGTTAGTTATCTATTTTATATATAGTAGTGTGTATATGTCAATCCCAATCTCCCAATTTATCCCTCCCCCCTCTTATCCCCTGGTAACCATAGTTTGTTTTCTACATCTGCGCCCCATAACCTTTAGTACTCACTCCCCATCCCTTCCTACCCACCCCATGGTCAGCCCTAGGTAACCATTAATCTATTTTCTGTCTCTATAGATTTGCCTATTCTGAGCATTTCATTTAAATGGGTTCATGCAATATGTAGTCTTTCATGACTGGCTTCTTTCACTTAGCATAATATTTCAAGGTTCATCCATGTTGTTAAATGTATCAGTTCTTCATTCCTTCTATGGATGAATAATATTCCCTTGTAAGGATATATCACATTTTGTTTATCCATTCATCAGTTGATGGATATTTGAGTTGTTTCCACTTATTGGCTGTTATGAATAATGCTGTTATGAACATTTGTTTACTAGTTTTTGTGTGGACATATGTTTTCATTTTCTCTTGGGTATATACCTAGGAATGGGATTGCTGGGTCATATGGTAATTTAATGTTTAACTTTTTGAGAAACTGCCAGACTCTTTTCTAAACTCACCGCATGATTTTACATTCCCAAGAGCAGTATATGGTTTCAATTTCTCCACATCCTTGCCAATACTTGTTGTTATCTGACTTTTTAAAAATTGAAGCACAGTTGATGTATAATATTATGTAAGTTATAGGTGTACAATATAGTGATTCACAATTTTTAAAGGATATACTCCATTTATAGTTATTATAAAATATTGGCTATATTCCTTGTGTTGTACAATATGTCTTTGTAGCTTATTTTATACCTAATAATTTGTACTTCTTAGTCCCCTACCCCTCTATTACCCCTTCCCCCTTCCCTCTTCCCCACTGGTAACCACTAGTTTGTTCTCTATATCTATGAGTCTGCTTCTTTTTTGTTATATTCACTAGTTGTATTTGTTGTATTTTTTAGATTCCACATATAAGTGATATCATATAGTATTTGTCTTTCTCTGTCTGACTTACTTCGCTTAGCATAATACCCTCCAGGCCTACCCATGTTCTTGCAAATGGCAAAGTTTCATTCTTTATTATGGCTGAGTAGTATTCCATTGTATATATATACCACATCTTCTTTATCCATTCATCTGTTGATGGGCACTTAGTTTGCTTCCATATCTTGGCAATTGTAAATAATGCTGCTATGAACATTGGGGTGCATGTATCTTTCTGAATTGGTGATTTCATTGTTTTCAGATATATACCTAGGAGTGGACTTTTTGATTCAAGCCATCCTAGTGGGTATGAAGTGGTAGCTCATTGGTTTTGATTTGCATTTCCTGAATGACTAATTATTTACTCATGTGCTTACTGGATGTTTGTGCATATTTTTTTGAAGAAATGTCTACACGGTTCCTTTTCCCATCTAGCAAATCAGGTCATTTGTCTTTTTATTATTGAGTTATAAGAGCTCTTTATATATTCTGAACACATGTCTTCTTTTACCAGATGCAAATAGTTTGCAAATACTTTTGTCCCATTCTGGGGGTCATCTTTTCCTTATATAGTGTCCTTCAAAGCATAAATCTTTATAATTTTGATGATGTCCAATTTATCTATTTTTTTCTTTGAATGATTGTGCTTTTGCCTAGCCCATGGTCATGTAGGTTTAGATCTATGTTTTCTTTGAAGCATTTTATAGTTTTAGCTCTTATATTTTAAATTTTATATTTAGGTCCATTTTGGGTTAATATTTATATGAGACATTAAGTAAGAATCCAACTTTATGCTTTTGCATGTGGATGTCTGGTTGTTCCAGACCCATTTTTCAAAAAGACTATTCTTTCCCCATTGAATTGTCTTGACACCCTTGTCAAAAATCAATTGACCCTGAGTGAGAGAGTCACAGTAGATACTTGTTTTTCCCTGAGCCACTCTAGGCTATTTTCCATTCCATTCCCCACATGGAAGTTAGAGTGCCCTTTCTGAAGGGTGTATCCAATCCTATCACCTCCTTCTCAGCAATACATTTAAAACCCTTCAGTGGGTGGGTTCTCATTATCTTTAGGGTAAAGACCAAAATTCTTAAGATATGATTGAAGACCTTGAATGGCATTCTACAGGGATATAGACATTAATTAAATAATCACACACCTAAATGTAAAGCTTCAACTGTGACAAGTACTACAACAAAATATGTCATGAGAGTCTATAGTGGAAGGATTTGGCTCAGCCACAGGACTCTTGCATGTGCTGTTTTTTTACCTGCAAGGAAGGTGTCTTTTTGTTTCACTGCTATATCCTCAGTCAAAATTTTTAAAAACTAGATCAAGACTCTAGGTTCTAGTTTGATTCTACTGTTGATGTGGGGAACAGGAGAATAAACACCACTCAGCAATATTATGCAAATATAAACAGCTAAAAGTAAGATCATCCACATCTAGCCAATTGGTGGTAGCATCTTGGAAAAGAATTACAATTATTACAACCAAAATCACGATAATAAACTTTGTCAAAGAAAAAATGATTTCATCAAAACTGTAGACACTCCAAGTCAAATGTTAAAAACAGACAAACACACCAGACCTGCAATCAAACAAAGTAATTGGATTGGCTCTTGTTTAAGACTTGTATGAGAGGCATCCCTTTCTTCTAGGGCTCACTGAACCTTGCATGGTCAAACATCTCTAGTACATACACTCTAGACTTCTTTGCTTTTTAATAGTCTGACACATTTTATGATATCCAAACTTTAAAGAGTAAAGTTTCCTAGATGGTAAGTTTCAGTTGGTTTTAGTAACTACTGCTATTTAATGTGCAAGAATAAAAATCATAGAGACCAGCCACATTTTGCCTGTTATGTGATATAGACATATTTTTTGCTGTTTAGATTAAGGGATAGTATTTGGGAGTTACTTTTGTTTTGTTTTCGTGGAACTTCTTGGCTTTAATCAATACCTGGTTAGGTCTTCTGCCTATAGTTACCAGACAGCAGACAGAGAACTAAAGGTGAACAGCTATGTTGAACATGTAGAACACAAGAGGACAGATTTAGCAGAATGGAGTTTTACTATAAAATTTTTAAAAATCATAATACTCCACTTCATATTTAGTTGAGCTTTTTCGTACATGTACAACTTCTAACGAGAAAGTGTTAGAAAATATTCTGATGAGGAGAATAATTTTTGCATGATAATTTCTGAGCTGAAATCATTGATTTCAATGATACTCACTTTAATTTTACCATTTTAGACAGAGCAAGGTAAAAAGAGTAGAAAAAATTCTTCCTGACAACTCAGAATTTGTTGATCATGAAACTGAATTATGATGTATAAAAAAATTTTTTTTACTTAAGTCAGCTCCTTTATTCCTCATCCGTTCAGTGTGATGCTTTTGAAATAAATGAAAAAAAACACAATTTTTAAAATTCCTAAATAACAAACAAACACACAATATCAAATATCTTTAAATTTTAGGTTAAAGTACATCTGGAAACTTAACATCTAGGGCACAAATTCCCTCTTTTTTGTACAGAAGTTATTTACTACCTGTTTTTTAAGCTGGAGAAGTCCTTAGAGACTTTTTATTAGCAGATAAGGAAATTTGGGTTTGGAGAGCTTAATAAACAAGTCAAAGTTCAAAAAGCTAGTTATAGGCAGACTCTGGATTTGAACCCACATCTCTTCACTCTCATTTTTGCCTCTTTCAGACAAGATTCTGTAATAAGAAAGAGTAATGGGTACTCATAGGTATATGTTCTCACAATATATGTTATGTATTTTTTTTCTGATTATAAAAGTGATCATTGTAAAAATATTCAAACAACAGCCAAGTGCAGAAAGTAGAGTGAATTCTGACCTTCTAATCCAGTCAAAGGCCAGGTATTTCACATAGATCAAAAGGAAGATAAATCACCTTAGTATAGCTTAGAGCTTAAAGCTGGGAAAAGTCTAATTTTTTGAACTTGTGCTTCTTTCCCATACCATAGGAAAGCATTCATTCAAAGTCTGTCATTACTGCAGACCCAAATTTAGAAAGTTATGACCATGATATTGCTACTCTTGAAGGAAGACATCACACAGAGCAGTTTTGCAAAATGTTGTGAAATTGAGTGCTATGGAAACAGGACACCACCCAATTCCCCTTTGGAACACATGAGGTAATCATTTGAATTATACCTTTGCAAAGGCATGTTAGAATGCATTTTTAGATCTCTGTTTGAAACAGTGATTAACATGACCCTTTTTGGGGAGGCTTGATCTGCTTGTCAGCTGCCTGGAAACACAACAGGCTCTAAAAAAGGGTTTATTATACAAGTAATACAACCCAAAAGGCAAGGTGCATGCAGAAAGAAAAAAGAGAGATTTTTTTCTGTCCTGGTGCGTCTCAGATATTTATTAATCGAGATGGCATTTGCAGCGGCAAATCCCATTTCCCCTTTCACACGCCCTCTGGCTGGCATATGATGATAGCATTAGAGCTGATGCCATTTGGCTGATCATGCATTGCTGATCACCATTCAAGGCAACAGGAAGAGACAAAAGAGAAGCCCAAGCAGTCCCCAGAGCACTAATGTGAGGGTGAAATTGCGCATTTGAAACGTTTTAAAATTTCATCCCATTTCTAAACAATAACAAAATGTATTAGTTTCCTTTTATTCTTATATGTTGTTAGATGGGATGCAGTCCATTATTTATGAACCACTTGGAAAGCTGCTCCTCCCATCTCTCTACCCCCCTCCCACCTCTATCTTCCAGTCGCCATCCTAAGTACTGCTCTGTCTTATTTAGTAATCTTCCTTTTGTTCTACCCTATGCTTCTAGTTTAAATATGATAGAGTTATATGACAGTGGTCACATTAGTAATATCAGGTGCCAGAAAAAAGAGAAAAGAGCTAAAATCCTTATTTATAAATAATATTTGCATTCTGTGGGTTTCTCATGGTTTTACTAAACATTCATTGCTTCATGTTTAGAATTCATTTGACTTCATTTAGAATTCATTGCTTGACATAATAAGGTGCTATATAAAAGAGACGATTAGACATTTTTCCTAATTACCAGTTTTACTCTTTAAAGAGACGGATAAAATATTTATGGGAAAAAGTGTGAGTTTATTGACAGTCGGGTTCTAGACCCACTTCCTCATTGACTGGAGTTCCTGTTAAAGGGTCGTAAAAGTACTGTCTTAAAAAAGTTCTGAAAAGATCTCTGTAACTGCTACGAGGAATCAAGAAGTTCATGAGAAAATGAGACAATCTCTAGTATGTAGTGCCATCTTGGATACTCTGCTAGTTTTTATGCAACAATTACATTATAGCCTCATTTTAATATTGAATTAAGTCATGATAAGAAGGAAATTTAAATATTAAAAACTGGGACTCAGAAAATAACACCTGCTCTGCTTTTCCTAAAAGCTAGGCATTGTTCTAGGCAATGCAGCAGCAAACAAAATGGACAAAAACCTCTGCTCTCACAGAGCTTACATTCTAGTGAAAAAATGCTAATTGAATGGACTCAATAATATAAACATAGGTATGTGACTGATATTATTACCGATTTAATGATGAGAAAACTGGAGGCAGCCTTCATGCTAGGACAGTTTATGTACAAGCCTCTAAAGACATTTGATTCATCACTCTCACATGGATTTGACAGCTAATATAAATGATTTGGGATAAGTCTCTAACAAGACTTGCACACCAGGTTACATAATTTAGATGAGAGAGATGTGGGAGGGGTCATTCAGTTGCAAATCATATGCATTGATACCAGCTTATTTCCTTCTTGTAGATTTCATCCAATGACTGACTGCTCATGAGCAAATGGGATCTGGCTAAAGAGTTGGAATTTTCTGGGTATGTTCAACATCAAGTTACAGGGACTTCCCTGGTGGCGCAGTGGTTAAGAATCCGCCTGCCAATGCAGGGGACATGGGTTCGAGCCCTGGTCCAGGAAGATCCCACATGCCACGGAGCAACTAAGCCCGTGCGCCACAACTACTGAGCCTGAGTGCCACAACTACCTAGCCTGCGTGCCTAGAGCCCGTGCTCCACAACAAGAGAAGCCACCACAATGAGAAGCCCGCGCACCGCAACAAAGAGTAGCCCCAGCTCGCCACAACTAGAGAAAGCCCGTGCACAACAACGAAGACCCAATGCAGCCAAAAATAAATAAATAAATAAATTTATTACCAAAAAAAAAGATCAAGTTACACATTTAAAGACTTTTTTTTCTAAATCTCTTCACTTATGTCATCTACAGGCTTGAAGGAAAAAATGATATCTTTTGCAGTAAAAGATAGAGCAATAGAAAGAAGACAGTCTTAATCAGGAGATGGAGGTTCTCGTCTTGGTACTTTTCACATGCTGTGTCTCCTTTCTGGGCCACAATTTCTCCATCTGTAAAATCAGGAGTTTGGCAGATGATCCCTAATAGCCCTTCCAACTAATACATTCCATGCTTCTATGACTCGATGAGCTAGGGTCATATAGACGATCCTTCCCAGACTACAAATACAGAGTTTAATTTCTTACTTTAAATTATATTCTTTCTTGGAATCAATTTAAACACTTTCTTTAAAGCTAAAAAGACATATAAGTAATCCAGAAGAGCTATTTTATTTGATTCTCAAAGTTCCAAGTAAAATAAAATAATCTTTAAAAATAACAATCAAGGGCTTCCCTGGTGGCGCAGTGGTTGAGAGTCTGCCTGCTGGTGCAGGGAATACGGGTTCGAGCCCTGGTCTGGGAGGATCCCACATGCCGCGGAGCGGCTGGGCCCGTGAGCCACAATTACTGAGCCTGCGTGTCTGGAGCCTGTGCTCCGCAACAAGAGAGGCCGCGATAGTGAGAGGCCCGCGCACAGCGATGAAGAGTGGCCTCCACTTGCCACAACTAGTGAAAGCCCTCGCACAGAAACGAAGACCCAACATAGCCATAAATTAAAAATAAATAAATAAATAAAAATTAAAAAAAAAAGTTAAAAAAAATAACAATCAAGAGTTTTACGTATAAAGATGGAGTTCATTTCTGATCACTGTTCCAATCCTATAAATTCTTGTATACTTTAACATGGAAGACTTTTGAATTTAATGGAAATAAGTCAATAATACAGTGTGCCCAGAATAGTTAGCCATATGCTTTCATATCAGATAATTTTGTGAATATTAATACTGAATAATAATCACGTGTTCATAGCACTCTGTTCATATTCATAAGACCCATCACCTATTGAGTGACGTCAATATCTCTGGCAATGTGCTAAGCTCCTCACATACTTCAAGTCTATACGTATACCTCAAGTCACTATACCTCATACCTCAAGTTGCTATAACACTGAGATTTAGATATTATGGTGCCTATATTTGCAAATGAGTAAACAGATATAAACAAGTTAAGTAATTTGATAAGGGTCACATACCCAGTAAGTGGTAGAGGCTGGATTCAAACCTAGGGCTCTGTGATTGCAAAAGTTTAATGCTTTTTTCTGCGACCTCATTTGATCCCCACAACAACCGTGTGAGATAGGTAAGGCATGATAAGCCTCACTTTGTAGATGAGAAAACCAAGTCTGAGAGTTTACATGACTTGCCTCAAATCACAAAACTACTAAGTAGTGGAGCAAGGGCTACAGCTTGATGACAAGTATGCAATCTTGTGAAAGCTTCCATTTTGTTCTTTTATATTAAGCAAACATTTGTGAGAACAATTAAAATGTTGTGCCTATTCATGATATCAACCATGAGAGTGTTTTAGATTTTGGAGCAGTGGTTCAAATAAATAGATTTAGACTACAAACTTAATTTACACAGTATATTGTTTGTTATAATTTTTCTATCAATCAAGACATTTTGAGGGAACCTCTATGTCCAGCATTCTTCTGGCATCTAACGTGAGTACAGAAAAAGGTATAACACAGTATCTATCCTCAAGGAGTTCATAATTTAGCTAGTATCTTACTCTGCTCCGGCTGCTATAACAAAATACCATAGACTGGGTGGCTTAAACAACAGAAATTTATTTCTCACAGTTCTGGAGGCTGGGAAGATCAAGATCAAGGTGCTGGCAGATTTGGTATCTGATAAGGGCCCTCCTTCTGGTTTGCAGACAGCTGCCTTCTCACTGTGTGCTCACGTGGCCTTTATCTGGTGGGTGTTCCTGGAGAGAGATTTCTCTCTCTTCCTCTTTTTATAAGGGTCCGACTCTCATGACCTAATCTAAATCTAATTACCTACCAAAGGCCCTACTTCTAAATACCAACAAATTGGGGCCTAGGGCTTAAACACGTGAATTTCAGGGAGGGGGCACAAACAGCCTGAAACATTCTGTCTCTGCCCCGCCAAAATTCATGTCATTCTTACATGCAAAATACATGCATTTCATCTCAACAGTCCCCAAAATCTTAACTCATTCCAGCATGAACTCTAACGTCTAAAGTCCAAAGTCTCATCTAAATATCATCTTGGTAAGATTCACCCTGAGACAAAATTCTTCTCCAGCTATGAACCTGTGAAGCAAGATATGTTACGTGCTTCTAAAATACAGTGATGGGACAGACATGGGATAGACACTCACATTCCAGAGGGAAGGAAGAAAGGGACGGTAGGTGCCAAGCAAGTCCAAAACCTTGTAAGGGAAATTCCACGAGACCTTAAGTCTCGAGAATTATCCTCTTTGGTCTAATGCTCTGCCCTCTAAGACCACTGGGGTGGCAATGTCACCCCCATGGCTCAGCAGAACACTGCCCATACTGAGAGTGGCTGCAGGGGCCTTGTTGCTGAGGTACTTGGGGAGGGTCATTCTGGCCTGTCAATCTGGAGAGGTGGTCCCACCCTTTCTTTGAAACCTAAGAGGAACTGGCCCTGTTCCCCAGCCTGTGGTGGGAGTGGCAGCCCTGATGATCTCTGGATGGCCTTCGGTGTCATTCTTCCCTTTTCATAACGGGAGCAGGGGTCCAGGAGGACCTGGGGTTCTCTTAGAGTATATCCTTCTTTTCCATCCCCATAGCTATGGCCTTAGTCCAGAACTGTGTCACCTCCCTCCTGGACTCCCACAATGTGCTGCCAGCTAGTTTGGCTTTCCCTCTAGGCCATCCTCCAGGCCACAGCCAGACTATACTCCCAAAACGCCAATCTCAGATGCCTGCTTAAGGACCTACAGTGGCTGCCCAGGATGAAGTACAAACTCCTTAGTGTGAATTTCTGGACCAGCTCTGTCCAATAGGAATATAAGGCTAACTGCATATGTATCTCTAGATTTTCTAGCAGCCATATTTTAAACAGTAAGAAGAAACAGGTGAAATTAATGTTAATAATATATATTTACATTCTTTTTTTAATGCTATGTCTTCAAAATCTAGTATGTATTTTGCACTTAGAGCACATCTCAATTTGGACTTTTCGCATTTCCAATGGTCAGTAGCCACATGTGGCTAGTGATGACTGTATTACACAGTGCAGGTATTGACATTCAGATTTTGGCTGTTGTCTCACTAATATCCTTTGTCTGGTCCAGAATCCAATTTTGGAACCCACATTGCTTTTGGTTGGTGAAGGGAATTAGGATTTGCTACTCCAAATTATGCTGCTTTGACATAAGGATTATTTTGAGCTGAAGGCAACTGAGAATGAATAAGTGCTGGAAGAGTTTTCTGCCCTCTCTATATCTGCCTAAAAGCAGGGCATAAATTTCCCATCGTGAAGGTGTCCCCCACTCCTGTATCAGTAAGAGAGCAACTCATCACTAGAGATGGAAAGTTGACACTGAGATGAATCTGCATAGACAAACCTTACTAAAATAACCCTTATCTTCCATTAATTCCCCCATATATTTCCTAGGCACTTCTCCACAATTTATTGTTTCTTGAAGCCCAACCCCCCTTTCCTTTGTTAAAATGGTATATAATTCCCAGTGCCTAGCCACTTCTTTGAGTTTCATTTCTTTTCCATGAACTCCCATGCATGTAAAGTATTAGTAAAAATTGTATGCCTTTTCTCTTGTTAACTTGTCTTTTGTTAGTTTAATTCACAGACCCCCAAGGAGTTAACTTAAGAGGATATAGGAAAACTTTTTCCACCTTGACATTGTCATGTCTCCTTAGTCTCCAATCTGGGACAGATAAATTAACTTCTGAGTTAACTAAGGTAATGCAACTTGGGGCTTAGAGGTAATTATAGATAAAACCCTGGAGTGCAGGTAAGAGGAAAGAATCCACGTTAATTACCTACAGAATTTGGTACAGTCTATGTGAGTAAAAACTAGTTAACTTTGTTATTAACATTGACTTTTTGGACACCTGTAGTACCTTTTAAAATGACTTGTATATGTAAATTAGGGATTGAATTCAACACTAATAAAATCAGATTTTTTTTTTTAGTTGAAATAATCATTTGAAATAGTTGAGAGAAATGACCAGATTTGATCTTGGGTGGCCTCGGCCTGCTGCGGCTTGAAGCAGGGTTTCAGTTCCTGGCCAGATATTGAGGTCAGGTTGCAGCAGTGAGAGCACCAAATCCTAGACACTAGACCAGTGGCCAGTGACAAGGCCCTGGCCCTATGACTTTGCAGAATAAGAATTCCCACAAAGATGGAAAGTAGTGAAACAAGTATTTATTAAGAGAAAAAAAGAGTACGTGTGGATAGACACACGGGTGGGCTCAGAGAGAGAGTCGTGCCCTCGTGGCAGTTTGAATCACTTTTATGGGTCATTTCTTCCAGGTTTCCTTTGGCCAATCATTTTGATTTGCCTGGTTCAAAGCCCGTATTTGGTATATCTAAGGATTTTCCCATGTGTGCGTGCACATCTCTTAGCCAAGATGGATTCCACCGAAGAGGCCTATGGGTAGTGAGCATCAGTTGGCATCAGTTAGCATCACTCCCCTTTTGACCTCCAAGGAGCCTTGCTGCATATGTGTAGTCGGGGTGGGGGGAGGTCTCCTGACTTCGGGAATGAGGAATATGTGGTCTCTTATCTTCTATCTGGGCAGGGGCGAGCCTCCTCTCTCAATTGTCCTGTTATTCCTGTCTCGGAGTATCGGTCCACAAGGAATAAACTCAAACCATTTGCCCCGGGAGCCATCTGTCTCCTGCCTCAGATTTATGGTTACAAATATCATTTTCTCCTCCTCTTCTCTGCCTCTTTTCTACTTTTGCCTTTCCTTCATTTTTCTTGTCTGCTGAATCCTCCGTCTTTCTTCTTTATGTTGACCGTTTGGCCAGTTGTTCAAATTTTATTGACCACCTACAATTTAGCTGCTTCTTTGTCCTTTAGAAATAGTTATAACAGTGAGTGAAATATCTTAATTCTCCCATTATATTCTTAGGTAAATAGTTACTAGGAAGTTAACTCAAGGTATATGGATATTTTGGTTTGTGCAAACTCATGAAAGATGTTGCTGTCATTTGATTTATATTGCATTACAAACATTTATAGAAAATAGTGTTCAGATTCTTGAATACCCATATCTATCTTCCTAAATTATACATATCTTCAGGTGTGTTAAAATACCTCAAGCACTAGAATTAATTTAAATGGCAGGTCCTAATTGACAGGGATAATTCAGTGAAATTTCTTTAAACTGCCTTTTTTTCAGGGGAAGAAGCTTGACTTTACTCTGAAATTTACCCTTGTCTCTTTGAAAAAAAGTTTAGTGAGAAAGACTTGATGTCAGTTAACAAAAAATGACTGAAAATTTGCATACTTTTACCAATGGAATAAATGAACAAAGTTTGCAATTGAAAAGGCAGTTTACACCTTTTGTTGTTTTGGCCCATAGAAATCCTATTATACTTCAAGCACAGCTCTAAGGAATGTGCAAACAAGTATTAATTAGATCAATGACATGTCTTTGTAGTTTCTTTTATGAGTATATTTAAAACTGAATATTCAAACCTTCATTCATATATCACACACCTGTCTCACTGGTACATTTATACCCTAGTATGTTAAATTGTTAAAGGTTGTTTTCCAGATGAAGGTCCTAAATGCACTGAAACCTAGGCTACAGAGTCAGCAGTGTCCTGCCAAGGTGTTTGCGATTTAAGGGGCCACTGACTTTAAGCCCTTCAGTGTTTGAAATTATTGTCTGTTATCTACCACAAACAGTGACTGCATTCAAAGGAATTCATGGAAAGATATTCCACAAAAGCAGTTTATTTTAGTTAGCGGATTGAAGATGCACAAAAGAGCTTCATAAAATGTGATCAGACTGTGTGAAAATATAAGAGTTGAGTTTCCAAAAACATTCACAATCTAGATGGGAGGTTTTTTATAGGCCTCTGCGATATATGCCTACTTTCTGCCTAACTTCTACTAGTCTTTTTGATCCTGAGGAAATGTCCTGCATATGTACTGACAGTTCAGCCTTGATCATTTTAAACTGCACTTTTACAGGCAGAGCTGAGACAATCTAGTTAGAAGCTTGATCCCAATTCGCTCAGATAAGGCATTTTAGGCAAAACTACAGAATGTTTCAGTAAGCACTATGTGACAAATTATACTTCAGGGGAATATATCTCTATCTATCTATCATTTATCTATCTATCCATCCATCCATCTCTCTATCTAATGTTTCCTACTTCATATGCCTCTTGACAACAAATACAAGTTTTTTACTATAGGCGTTATGCATTAAGTAGACCACAGTTGGGTATTTCTCCTGTTTTACTAGTTCTTTTGGATTTCAAATTAACATTTTCCTTCCTGAAGTAGAAAGGAAAATTCTAAGAACTTTTCTAATGGTGATTTCTATTATTGTCTTCTGTAAAAATCCAGAGTAATAAACCCTACTCGTAACTGTAACATATTTTCTTGTGCAAAATGTAATGGAAACATGTGATGTAAAAAGGTAAAGCAACAGAGAACATAATGCATCTTTAACAGAATTTAAAGGTAGATCTCATTGGTTAATATCATATGCTTGAATGTCACATTGAAAAGCTTTCTGAGGAGTAAATACCAAAATAAAATATTGTGCTATTTGATAAATAAGTTGAATTGAAAAAAGTTAAGATAAAGCATATAAATACCTATGTTCAAGTATTGCCTATAGGTTTATTTTAGTTAGAATGATTATACACATTCAGTCTGAAATAATAAAATTATATTGCAACATAATTACAGTGAATCATTTTATAGTTCTTTACTCTGGGAAAGAAATTGCATTCCCAGCTGTTTCTCAACTCCTGTAATTTAAAGAAGTAAACCTTTTGTTCTTAAAACTTACTTAGTTCCTTCTAATTCTGTTGATGGACATCCATTTCTACTGCCTTATTTTATGTTAATATCTAACAAAGGAATGCTGTTAGCCTCCTGCCAGTAAAGGCCCCACCTCCTTTGTTGGTGGGGTGGAGAGGAGGGGGTTCCCTTTTAGCCTTTTACTTTACAGAAGACTTTAAACTTCCTCTCTCTACATCTAGTCAAGAAGAGAATTTCTGCATGAGCTAAAAATTCCTAGGAAAAGGCTATAGCCCCCAAGTGTGGAAGGTGGTTCTTAGCTGTCAATTCCCTTTTGTTATTCGCTCAAATGGAATTATGAAATGTTCGTGGCTTTGTAGGACAGAACGCATTTCTCCTGAGCAAATGCAAATGCATTAGGTGTGCCCAGGTAATTTGAAATGCTCATGCTGGCAGCTTTTCTGCATGAGTAAAGCTGTTTAATTAATGCATTTTCCCCTTCCTTCTGATTAGTTGATTCTGATTTTCTTTGAATAAATTAAACTCTCTGTAATATGCTTCCTATAGCTTCTTGGGCTACCCAAAGCCTGATACCTCCCACCAGGAGGGCAGATGCAAAGAAATGAAATGATTCCTCTGCATATTTCTCACAGAGATTTTTCTCCTGTACAAAAGACTGATTTTTCTTGTAATACGGCTCGGATGAGAGATGTGTTCAAAGAGGATCTTAGGGTTTCTGTTGATGTTGCTCATTGATAATAGTCCGTCCAACTTGAACCCCGGAAGTGGGTGGTGGTTCCGTTTACTTTTGTTTTATTGAGATTTGGGGAGTAAACATTCAGTGAGGTAGGAAAGAAGTGGCCTAAACACTTTCCCTAATAACAGTGCTCATATTAACTGTCACTGTTTAGTACTCAAGCCAGCTTCTATACTTGGCGTAGGGTTAAGATTTTTTTGTAAGCGTTACAGGTTTCTAAAGGAAACGTTTGATTTGTGAAAATAATTTATTTGCATCAGAAGGGCAGAGTGGCCTGGATTAGGGAAGGACTGTGTTTAAAACCCTAACTAACTCTGCCACTAACCAGTTTCGGTCAAATCAAGGTCTTGTAGCAGACCTAATCTCTTAAGTGGGACCCTCCCGGCCCTTATATCCTCAGTAGCCTTACAGGATATATACACATATCAGGCATCTTACCAAGAGTTGATATAAGGTCCCAAACTGCTGTCCCATCTTAGGTTTTTGCTTCTATAACCACAAGGGAAATCCCTAAAGAGAATGTCCTTCTTCTCCTTGCCCCACTGCATTTGGACACACTGCAGAGGTAATGCAATCATGTTCTTGAGAAAATTGTTAATAAGCATAATGACAATAGTCACAAGATCACTAGCTGGTATTTTGTAGCTTTTTTCTCCTAGATACTTGAGACTTGTAGTCAGTCTTTTAGATCGATTTTTGTGTATTTATGTCTTTAACAGAATCCTTGGTTTCATTTTTAAGACTTTTGTCAAGGAACATCGGAACTGAATGCCAATGCTACTGTTACAATCAGATTCTCTATTTTTTTATTAATATCTTCTTTCCACCTCCATTGTTCACTTAATACATCCAGTAACTCTAGCTCAGGGCTAATTGACATGACTGATTTGCAGAAAGAGGTATAGCTCACTTTACACTCCAGAAGTGTTGGAGAAGTTCTGTATGATTAAGGATAGGTCAAGAGGGGAACAATATTTTTACACTGACTCTTATAATTATGTTAAGATCCTTTATGTTATGAATTGTTTTCCTTGAGGTCTCTTACCACTCAAAGTAGTTAATGAGTAAGTGTAGTAGTGTTTAAAGTAGACTAGTTTGATTAAGTAGACAACCCACTCCTTAATCTAATATTTTGCAATGTGTATCCAGCTGTTTTCTTCTTAAATTTTTATTTTGAAAGAATTCCAAACTTACAGGAAAGTTACAAGAATAGTACATACAGCTCCATATACTTTTCATTTAGATTCACCAATTATTTAGTTTGCTTTATCATTCTCTATTTTTTATTATTATTTTTTTTGGTTGTGCTGCGAGCTTGCGGGATCTTAGTACCCCAGCCAGGGATTGAACCTGCATCCACAGCAGTGAAAGTGCCAAGTCCTAACCACTGGACCGCCAGGGAACTCTCTCATTCTCTCTTTAAATAAAAATATATTTTATTATTTTTTCCTAACTAATCTTGAGTAAGTTGCAAATATGATATGCCCATTGCCCCCAGAACAGTTCAGTGTGTATTTCCTAAAAGACAAAGGTACTCTTCTGTATAATCAGTGCTACCATCAAAATCAGGAAATTGATATTTTTACAATACTTCCATCTAATCCACAGACTCAATTTGTTTTTCTGGTGTTTTTTGTTTTGTTTTTATTGAAGTATAGTTGCTTTACAATGTTGTGTTAGTTTCAGGCGTACCACAGACTCTACTTGAATTTCACCTATGGTCCAATAATGTCTTTTAAAGCAATCAATTAGTCAATAAATAAAATATATTTTTTCTTCTGGTCCAGGATCCAATCCAGGATCATGTGTTACATTTAGCTGTCACATCTTTTTAGTTCTGTTCAATCTAGAACATTTTCTCAGTTTTTCCTTGTCTTTCATGACCTAGACATTTTTAGAGTACAGTTCAGTGGTTTTATAGACTGTCCCTCAGTTTGGGTCTGTCTGATATTTCCTTATGAGTAGATCCACTTATGCATTTTTTGACAAAAATATAACAGAAGTAACGTTGTGTTTTTCTCAGTTTATCCTATCAGGAGGTACATTGAATTGTCCCATTCTAGTGATGTTAACTTTAATCACTGGTTAAGGTGATATCCATCAGATATCTTCACTAAAAAGTTACTATTTTCCCTTTGCTATAAATAAGTACTTTGTGAGGGGATACTTTGAGACTATGTAGATATCCTGTTCCAATGGTGATTTTCTAATTCTACCATTTATTAGTTAGCATTCTACTGTAAGGAACATCTTTCCTTTCTTCCCTGTTTATTTATAAAAATATGGTATAAAATTTCTTCCCTATTTACTTATAAAAATATGGTATAAAATATGAATTTCTATTTTACAAACTGGGTTATAATATGTTACCATCATTATTTACTTTGATGTTCAAATTATATCAGATTTGGTCAATGAGAACCACCTCAGGTTGGTTCCTGTGTCCTTTTGACGTGCCCTCATCATTTTGGGGACACTTTCTTACTTTCTGGCACAATTAGATATCCCAGACTCAACTTGTCTTTTTCCCTTTCCCAGGTCTACAATCAGCCATTTCTCTCCATTCACTGGAGAATGCTATTTAAAGCACCAAGATCTGGGAACTAGGTGTGTTCATTGCTGCTTGGATGTTAAGGTTTCTAGGCCCCCCTCAGTGGACAGAGATAAGAAATTTTATATATATAATAAGCAGATTTACCATAAATAGTGGATTTACTATAAAGCAAATTAGGAATAAATGTCAGGGCCCATCATTTACATGGTCCCTCCCAAGGCAATGTGTTCATGTGGTCTTATGTTTTGCAAAATTTGAAAATAGTTAAGACATTGTCTCTCCATTTCAACTTCCTCTCCATCATACCTGCCTTCTTGTAGAGTGGCATTTGAGTGGCTGCAGGTATTTTGGGGGTTGGGATAAGAGGAAGGTGAAGTGGGGATACATTTTTTAAACAACTTTACTGAGGTCTAATTGACATACAGAAAGCTATCCGTATTTAATGTATACAACTTGATGAGTTTGGAGATAAGTATATGCCCATGAAACCATCACCACAATCTATGCCGTAAACACATTCATCACCTCCAAAAGTTTCCTCCTCCTTCTTTCTTTATTTAAGATGATGACGATGATGATGATGATGATAAAAACACTTGGTAAGATCTACCATAGCAAATTTTTCAGTGTACAGTATGGTATTTTTAGCACTAGACGCTATGCTGTACAGTTGATCTCTAGGACTTATTCATTTTATATGACTGAAACTTTGTGGAAGTGGGGATACATTTAGTTGGGATTAATGGAATATATATTATGCCGTTTGTAGTCTCCAGGGGTTATAATTATAACTACCTATAAAGGGTAGGAACAGCTTGCTTTACCACTCACTGTGCCATCTCACGTGGTGCCCAAAGTAAAATCATGATATTGAATGTGTCCCATGGTGCCGATCACTGGAAGTATGTGGTTCATGCAGGAGAAATGAGGCTGAAGTCTACAGAGCTAGAAGCTAGTCTGTAGAAAATTCTTCCAAATCTTACAGGTCGGATATGAGAGAAACTTGAGAGTTTTCATGCTATTTTCATTAAAAAGCTGTAAGTTTACATGATATTAATAATGATTTGTGTTGATGAAAGAAACTTTTCAAAACTATCAATAATAATAAAACCAAAATTTAATCAATCATGCTAGAGCAAAGATTGAATTCTCTTTCTATTTTCCCTATGGAAATTTATATTACAAAATCGTTGTCATATGGAAAGATCATCAAAGAGTATGCAGCTTTAAAAGTGGGAAAATGTAGATATGTCAGGCAGTTAATTAATATAAATAGTACATTACTTTTATGGATTTTGTAATGTTTGTGCTATTTCAGCTTTTAAAAATTTATGATCTGTTGTGATTTCTGGATTCTAAGTAAATTTTTATTTTATTACTTAATTTTGTATTTACATCCTTTTGTACTCTTTTTCTTAAAGATAGTCCTACAAATTGTATAAACCTTACGACCCAGAAAACCTGGATCCACATCTGACAACATGGCAGGTGGTAGGCATTCAATAGATATTTGTTGAGTGAGTGAATGAATGAATGAGTCGAAAGCATATTTTTATGCAGTCTTCCAGGGCACAGAAGGCGTTGGAAGAAATGCCAATCAGTTAGCAGCTGGGTAAGTGTGGTGGCAACTAGAGGCAGAGGGAGTCCCAGCTTGAGATCTCTGGTGGGTGGGGAACTGTACCAAAGTAGAAGTCATTGCCTCCTCACCACCTCGTTAAAAGGCTGAGGCGATATGGTCTGAGTTAGGTGAGAAGTGGGGAATGATTTGCAGGGGTACTCGGTGGGGGAGGGGGGCATCCATACTCTGGATCCTTTCTCTCATCCTGGATATTATCTCTACCTTTGGTAATGAGGTTTCTGGCAGCAAAACGTGGGTCGGGCACATCGTTTCTTTGTTACTAGAGATATTACCATACGACTCTTTCCAAATAGTAAATTACACTAAAAGGACATCCATTTCTACTTATTTGCAGTTTCAGTAGAGAAAAATAAAGGCCAAAAAATTTGCACTATTCTAAGATCACAGAGGTAGGAGAAAAGCTAGTGATAATTTGGAAAATAGACTCATAAATCATTGTCTTTTTTTATTTGCAATTAAACCACACCTCTGATAATATTGAGGACAAATAATAATTTGATTTGGGTTTTGATCTTTTCAAAGTCAGTCATCTTTGCCTCTATCTTTTCAGGTGAATTGTTTGGAGTATTTAAAGTCCTCAAGGGGAAGACAACAACAAAAAATTAGGCAAAAGCCTTGCATCTTCATTATCAATCACTTTATTTTTCAAATATCCATAAATGTGAAGTCGTCCACAAGCAATCAGCCTTTATCCAGACATAGTGAAGACAAAGAAAATGTTGTCTTCCATAGAAGGTAAAATGCAAGGTTGCACAGGATAAGACATTATGTTTCACTAACTAATTATAATTTTTGCATAAAATGAATCCATGAAATCATCATATATGTATTACTTAACACTAGGTTATCAATCACTGTGCATTTTTTAAATTATAAAAATGCTTCATTAGGACAATTGGAATAAATATAATGAACATAGTTATCTCCCTTTTATATTTGAAATATGTATAAGTGAAAAGACGATATAAAAATATCCAGGACAATTTTGATAAAAGAAAACCCATCCGTAATCCCTGCAACCTATGAGTAATATTTTAATTTTTGCCTATTATCTTTGAAGACTTTTTATCCATATGCATCAATTTCTACATCATTGCAATCATTAGGTAACTATTATTTTATAGATTGAATTTTTCATTCTGTGTTAAATATACATGCTACCATGTTTCCACAGTCTTCAAAATGATCCTATTAATGGCTGTGTAACCTCCCAGTGAGTAAATGTATCCTTCTTTATTAAGTCATTCTCCTGTTGTCATGACTGGTAGGTAATGTGAGCTCTCAGGATGGTGTGTCCCCTTCTCCTAAGGAGGAGAAGGATGGGAAAGGAAAAATTGAACATAGTGAGAAAATTATTATGACTCAAATCGATTTCTCCCCGTTATAAAAGTAATACACGGTAATTATGGAAAACCTAGGAAATCTCAGTGTATATTAATAGGAAAATAAAAATCACCTATAATGTGGCTGTTTGGTGGTCATCCTAGCTCCAACAGAAAGAACGGTTAAGTCTTGATTATTCAGGAGCTGATATATTTTGGACCATCACTTTTCAGTTTTTTCTAATTTTCGACAAATATAAGCCACAGAAGGAAAAAAAACAACCTTGTCATTTTTTAGACATATTTCATTTGGACCCCGAACAGTGACCCCAGTCTTATCTCCAGGTGTTTGGGATGGGGTTTGAATATTTCCAGAAATTACAACCACTCCCAAAGCATGAATATTTGCTAACCATTAAGAGGAATGAAAAAAGAAAGTAGAAAGCCATAATAATTCTTAGGAGAGAGGGGCATTAATTCTGAAAAAACCCCATTTAAAAAAAAAAAAAGTTAAAACTACTGGATTTATAGTTGGAATAGAGAGCAACTTCCTAGGACTTCCCTGCTGGTCCACTGGTTAAGACTCCACGCTCCCAATGCAGGGGGTCCAGGTTCGATCCCTGGTTGGGGAACTAAGATCCCACATACCACAATTAAGCCCATGCACCGCAACTACGGAGCCCACGCGCCACAACCAGAGAAGCCCACATGCTGCAACGAAGAGCCCGTGTGCCACAGCGAAGACCCAGCGCAGCCTAAATAATAAATAAATTAATTAATTTTAAAAATAAAGTGGAGATAACAAAAAAAATTAAAAATTGCTAAAAAAAAGATTGCAACTTCCTAAAAGGACTCCATTAAAGAGGACAATCTCTTTTATTTTTTTAAATTTATCTTTAAAAATTTAATTTATTTTAATTTTTTATACAGCAGGTTCTTATTTGTTATCTATTTTATACAAATTAGTGTATATATGTCAATCCCAATCTCCCAATTCATCCCACCACCACCCCCCAGCTTTCCCTCCTTGGTGTCCATACGTTTGTTCTCTACATGTGTCTCTATTTCTGTCTTGCAAACTGGTTCATCTGTACCATTTTTCTAGATTCCACATATATGCATTAATATACGATATTTGTTTTTCTCTTTCTGACTCACTTCACTGTATGACAGTCTCTAGGTCCATCCACATCTCTACAAATGACCCAATTTCGTTCCTTTTTATGGCTGAGTAATATTCCATTGTATATGTGTACCACATCTTCTTTATCCATTCGTCTGTCGATGGGCATTTAGATTGCTTCCATGACCCAACTATTGTAAATAGTGCTGCAATGAACATTGGGGTGCATGTGTCTTTTTGAATTATGGTTTTCTCTGGGTATACGCCCAGTAGTGGGATTTCTGGGTCATATGGTAATTCTATTTTTAGTTTTTTAAGGAACCTCCATACTGTTCTCCATAGTGGCTGTATCGATTTACATTCCCACCAACAGTGCAAGAGGGTTCCCTTTTCTCCATACCCTCTCTAGCATTTGTTGTTTGTAGATTTTCTGATGATGCCCATTCTAACTGGTGGAGGTGATACCTCATTGTAGTTTACATTTGCATTTCTCTAATAATTAGCGATGTCAAGCATTTTTTCATGTGCCTTTTGGCCATCTATATGTCTTCTTTGGAGAAATGTCTATTTAGATCTTCCCCCCATTTTTTGACTGGAGGACAACCCTCTTTTAGATGGTTGAGTTGTTGTATATACCTTATGAGCAAAACTTACCCTTCAGCTTTTCAATGCAAGTCTCTCCTTAAGGGTGGGCAGAGAATTTTTATGAACTGTTGGCATTTGGATGGAACGGTTCTTCATTTCGTGCTGTTCACTGCAGGGCATTTAGTGCTGGCCTCTGTCCACTAAAGCTAGAAGTGTCCCTTGTTCTGACAAAACTGCCCTCTCCCCATTTCCACAAGTCCCCTCGGGATAGGTGGGGTCAACTTTGGTTGAGGACTACAGCTTTGGTTTAGGACTACAGCTTTGGTTTCTAAAAGTACTAGAAAAGATACACCTATCTTGATGGGCAGCTGTAAATTGAGCAAGTTCTAATCTTTTCAACAAATAATCTTGTCTGCAGTAGCGGGATCATGGCAAACCACAATCTGATCATGAGCTAAAAATCAGATAAATCCATCACTGTATGAACAAGAAGTGGAGATCTGAAGCCTATTTTATTTAGCACTGGAAAGACCTTTACCTTAGAGTAGTATCTTACTATTAATAATGCTTTGTAGTTCAGGAAGCCCCTCCAACCCTGTTATTCGTTTTAATCTGGGCTGCATCCCTGTAAATTAAGGACATTTATTATCTGAATTTTACAGACCAAAAACTGAGGCTCAGAAATCCCAAGGTCATACAGGTAGGAAGAGATAAAGCTGGGACTAGAATCTGGGTGTTCAAATTCCTAGGCTGTGCCTGATTTATCACATGACTCTTCACCATACTGGTTCTGGAAAATATAGAGAGAGGGCAGTGGAGTAGGCACAAAGATAAAAATAAGGGCAAGAAAATATGGCCAGGAGGCTGAGGACTATTAAACCAAGAGAAGAAAAACTTAGGGAGCAAATTCTTTAGGAGCTTTAGCAACAAGAAGTGAATGTTAAGTGAATCTTTTCCATTTTGACTAATGGTGTACTCAAAGGCAATGAAATGGAACTGTAAAAAAACAAAACAAAAATAAAACATACAGCCACGTTTGATATTCATAAAGTAGTTTTGGACAGGGAAGAGTATTCAACACTGGATAAGGTACCAAGAGAAATTGAGGAAATTTCCTTAGATGCTTGCAAGCCCAGCAAGGTGTGTATAGCTCATGATCACAGGCATCCCATTGGTGGGAGAGATGCTTATTGAAGTTTTCAGCATCTCTCACAGAACTGTACCATCTGGGAAGTGTGTCTCTCACCCACTGAAATTTTCTCTTTCCAACTCTGTGATGAGTAAAGAGCCTGAAAGTGGTGATGTGCTGCTGCAGGTCCCAGCTCAACACTAGAGTCCAGGGTGAGAGTGGAGCTGTGGGGATGCCATGACACCCTTGGTGGGGGGGAAGAAGGACCTCCAGGCAGCCCTACAGTGTTTGGCCTGGGAAAGGGGAAATAATTGACCCTTTCTCCTGTATTCTTTCCTTACACTTTACTACAGGGGGAACTTGACTTGAAAGTGCTGGAAGCCCAGTTTTTTCATTATATACCTGCCGAGAGGATTCACCTCAAACTGACAGGAAGCAGCTCATAACCTATGAATTACTGTAACCGTTGCAGCCAGGTAGAACATTCTTTCCTCTTGCCTCATTATGTAAATCCTAACCTGCAAAGTGGTGTATGCATTCTTTTACTGTGAGGCATCAGAAGCTTTGATCGGTTTCTCAGAGGTCTGAGACTCAAAAAACGTATTTTCAAAAGCACTTAAAGGTTTGTATAGCTAACCACTAAAGAAAAGCAAATAAGAAGTGAGAAAAATGCAAACACAGGGAAACTACAAAATGACAGAGATCTCTGGAAGTCCCCACACCTGCCCTTGCCTTTCTTACAGGTAACCAGAAGGCCTGAAGCCCCTCTCAGTGTTCACCTGCCTTCCCTAGCTCTCCACATTTCTCTAGGAAGTTTAGCCTGTCACTTTTAAATTTCATGTTTTTATTCCAATTTTTGCTGGGTGGTTTCAGTTTTTGCACAAACTTACTCATTATGTTCTTAAAATGTTATTTGTAATTATGAAGCATTTCAAACATTCAAACTATATATAATATACCAGACACTTACACACTCCCCAGGATAAAACAGACGTTAACATTTAAAGACTATCCCTTTTTGTAAAGAAACAGAATGGCACAAACACATATTTCCCATTCTTTCCCCCCCTAGAGGTAACCACCAATCAGGAAATTGGTGAGCATCATTCGTGTGTATGTTTCCTGTATATGCCTGTGTCTCCACAAAACAGTAGAGCTCCAAACTGTTTTCTATAGTGGCTGCACCAACTTACATTCCTACCAACAGTGTATGAGGGAGAACAGAAAGTCTTAATCAGGAAGTTTTTACTGCTGCTTCTGCTGTCTCTTAACACCTATGAAGCTGGTGACTGAGCAGGAGAATGGAATTTCTCAGTCATTATTGTTTCACATATTTCTTCTGTTGCTTTCTTTTTTCTCTTTCTGGTATTCTTATTATGTGTGTGTTAACATCTTTTCTAGTTGTCCCACAGTCCTTGTATATTCTGTTCCTTTTTTTTTTTTTCACTGTTTGTTCTGTTTGCTTTTCAGTTTTGGAGGTTTCTACTGAGATGGCCTCAAGCTCAGAGATTCTTTCCTGAGCTGTGTCCAGTCTACTAAAAAACTCATCAAAGGTACTCCACATTTCTTTCAGTGTTTTTGATCCCTTGAATTTCTTCTTGGTTCTCTCTTATGATTTCCATCTCTCTGCTTGCATTCTCTACCTAATCTTGCGTGCTGTCTACTTTATCCATTGGCGCTCTTAGCATATTAATCATAGTTGTTTTAAATTCCTGATCTGATAATTCCAACATCCCTGCCATGTTAGGTTCTTGTGCTTGCTTTGTTTCTTCAAATTGTGTTTTCTGCCTTTTGGTACGCCTTGTGATTTTTTTCTTGATTGCCAGGCATGATGTACTGGGTAAAAGGAACTGATATAAACAAGCCTTCAGTAATGTGGTGCTAAGGTGTGGGGGAAGGGCAACCATTCTTTTGTCCTATGATTAGGCCTCAGTCCTTCAGTGAGTCTATGCCTCTGGACTGTGAATTTCACAGGAGAGTCTTAGATTCTTCTCCTGTCCTATGTGGAAGAGAATGGCTAGAGTGGGCTAGAGTTGGGTATTTCCCTTCTCCCACCTGGAAGGCTAGAACAAGCTGGAGTTGAATATGTCCCTTCCCCCAGGTCAGTAAGGCTCTGATAATACCCCACCAGATTAGGCCCCGGTTAACTAGTTTCTTTTGACGATAGGCCTTATTAAGAACAGATTACTGTGGAAACAACTGAAATGTCCATCAAATGACGAATGGATAAACAAAATGTCTATTCAGTGGAATACTATTCAGTAATAAAAAGTTATGAAGTACTGGGGCTTCCCTGGTGGCGCAGTGGTTGAGAATCTGCTTGCTAATGCAGGAAACACGGGTTCGAGCCCTGGTCTGGGAAGATCCCACATGCCGCGGAGCAACTAGGCCCGTGAGCCACAACTACTGAGCCTGCGCGTCTGGAGCCTGTGCTCCGCAACAAGAGAGGCCACAATAGTGAGAGGCCCGCGCACCGCGATGAAGAGTGGCCCCCACTTGCCACAACTGGAGAAAGCCCTAGCACAAAAAAAAAAAAAAAAAAAAAAAAAAAAAAAGTTATGAAGTACTGATTCATACTACAATATGGATGATCCTTCAAAACATTATGCTAAGTGAAAGAATCCAGTCATAGAAGGTCACAGATTGAATGATTCCTGTTATAAGAATTGTCCAGAATAGGCAAATCCACAGAGACAGAAAGTAAATTAGTGGCGGCCTATTGCTGGGGAGCCTGGGGAGAAATGGGGAGTGACTTCTCATTAGTACTGTGTTTCATTTTAGGGGGATGAATATGTTCTAGAATTGATTGGGTTTGATTGCACAACTTTATGAATATTCAACAAAACATTGGATTGTAAACTTGAAATTGTGAATTGTACGGTATGTGAGCTATATCTCAATAAAGCTGTTTCCAAAAATGGAAAATATAAATTAAGTGTGACTTCTGGGGATTACCTTGTGACCAGCATTTCAAGCTGTGGTGAAACCAGACCACTGGTGCAATCTGGCCAGTTGCATGGCTGCCAAACTAGTTTGGGCATATAAAAGAGTTGGAGAAATACTGAATTTGGTGACCACTCCAGAATTTCTACATAGAAGAGGCTCTGGGAAGGGATCTTGTTGGAAGAGGCTAAAATATTAGTTTTGAGACTGTGTTTACATAGCATGCAGATTTTTTTCATAGATTCTGTGTTTCTTTGTGGTGGCATTGAAGGGATGCTGGCTTTTTAGAGATTATAGGAAGGAGATTAGACCTCTTTCCACCCCCAGCTGCTGTTTGCCTTCACCGTCACCTGACCTCTAAACTGGGAGTTGGAATGTAAACTTTGTCATGGTAGAGACTGTCTGACTCGTTCACCACTATATCTCTTGTGCTTGCCATGTAACAGGTTTGCAATAAACGCTTATTGAATGAATAAATGATGCTATCATTTCTTAGAAGTGATGATGAAAAGAATGATGTAGTTGTGGGAGCTCCAATAAATTGCTCATCCTATTTTTGAAAAAAAGTTGAGCAAAAAGATGAAGAAGTGCCAGTTAGAGACTATAATGTCACCTTTATTACCATTAACTAATGGTTAAGTTAGAGGACATAGCTTATATCTGAAGGCATGTAGAACCATGAATGCTTAACCTCAGGCCTAGATATACTTACTGTGCTAGATTTTTGCAGTTATGGCCCCAATTTGTTCATACCTTCCTGGGCAGTCCCTTCCCGCACTTAACTCTGGGCTCAGCCATGTGACTTTCTTTGGTCAATAGAACATTAGAAAATATGACACAGGCAGATACTTGGAAAAACTCTTGCACATTGAAGCTTTCCCCTTCTATTGCTGGGAAACCTTCTATCACTGTGAGAACAATCTCATGCTAGACTCTTGAAGAGTGAGAGATCATGTGGACAAAGGTCCCAGCTGTACCAGTTATCTCAGCTGTCCCAGATGAGACCCCAGACATGTGAGTGAAGCTATAGTAGACCATCTAGACCCAACTGAGCCAACCTTGATCAGAAGATCCTCTCCAGCTAGCCAATAGAATCATGAAGAATGATGTTTACTGTTTTAAGTACTGTTGTGGGTTGAATTGTGTTTCCTAAAAAGATATGTTGAAGTCCAAACCCCTGCTACCTGTGAATGTGACCTTATTTGGAAATAAGGTTTTGCAAATATAATTAAGATGTAAGTTACAATGAGGTCATACTGGAGTAGGGTGGGCCCTTAATGCAATATGACTGGTATCCTTACAAGAAGAGGAGAAGAAACACAGAGACTGACACACAAGGAGAATACCACGTGACTATGGAGGCAGAGGTTGGAGTGATGCTTCTACAAGACAAGGAATGCCAAGTATTGCTGGCTGTCACCAGAAGTTAAGAGAAAAGCATGTGACAGAGTCTCCCCTAGAGCCTTCAAAGATAGTGTGGCCTTGCTGACACCTTGATTTTAGATTTCTAACCACCCAGACTGTGAGAGAATAAGTTTCTGTTTTAAGCTACCCAGTTGGTGATACTGTGTTACAGCAGCCCTAGGAAACTAATACAGCCACTAAATTTGGGATTGGTTTGTCACATGGTAAAAGCTAACTGATATATGTACCTGATCATTCATGGTGGCAATGGACCAGGTCCAATGTGCATGCCCAGAGAAAATTTACAGTATGAAAGAGCATTCTATTAGAAAGCTTGATCTAAAAAAAAGAAAGAAGAAGCCTCTGGGCCTAGCATACTTCATTTATTCTCCCCAGATTCATTAAATAGAGAAGTCACTCCACCTCTTCTGTAGTTTGGTTTGTGAAGAGGTGGAAAGAGTCTAGGAATGCCACAATAACTGAACTCCCTCCTGTGGAATAAAACATCAGGAACTGGAAAGGAGCATCCCCCTTAGCAGTTGTCATACCCTTAACAGATGAAAAACTAGATTTGGTACTACTAAGACTTATAAAGAAAAACTAGGGTTCATCTAGGAAAAGTGTGATCATGGGTGAACATCACACTTACAGCTGGATATAATGTTCTACTCCAAATGGCTGCAACACTTTACTTTTCCATCAGCCAGTATGAATACACCAAATCCTAGGTCATGAAGATTTACCCTTATCTTTTTTTCTAAGAGTTTTGTCTCTTATATTTAGGTTGTTGATTCATTTGAGTTAATTTTTGTATATGGTGTGAGGTAGGGGTCTAACTTGATTCTGTTGTATTCATCATCCAAAGGGAAAAAAACCCATATATATTTCTGGATTTTTGGGAAGCAAATTTTTATTTATTTATTTTTTCATTTTTTGCTTTATAACAAAGTGAATCAGCTATACATATACATATATCCCCATATCTCTTCCCTCTTGCATCTCCCTCCCTCCCACCCTCCCTATCCCACCCCTCTAGGTGGTCACAAAGCACCGAGCTGATCTCCCTGTGCTATGTGGCTGCTTCCCACTAGCTATGGGTTTTACATTTGGTAGTGTATATATGTACATGCCACTCTCTCACTTTGTCCCAGCTTACCCTTACCCCTCCCCATATCCTCAAGTCCATTCTCTAGGAGGTCTGTGTCTTTATTCCCGTTCTGCCCCTAGGTTCTTCATGACCATTTTTTTTTTTCACATTCCATATATATGTGTTAGCATACGGTATTTGTTTTTCTCTTTCTGACTTACTTCACTCTGTATGACAGAGTCCAGGTCCATCCACCTCACTACAAATAACTCAATTTCGTTTCTTTTTATGGCTGAGTAATATTCCATTGTATATATGTGCCACATCTTCTTTATCCATTCATCTGTCGATGGACACTTAGGTTGCTTCCATGTCCTGGCTATTGTAAATACAGCTGTAATGAACATTGTGGTACATGACTCTTTTTGAATTATGGTTTTCTCAGGGTATATGTCCAGTAGAAAAACCCACATATATTTCATCACTTGGGTTCTAGTAGAATAGAGAAGCATATAAATTGGGTTAGCATTTAGTATAATTCCTGAATATGTTTTAAAATGGCTGAGGACACATAATATTCTCTGTAGAATTCACCTGTTATGCCAAATCCCCAAATAAATTGTTGCTATTGGAAGTGACTTGAGAGTGTGGGAGTGTTAACCAGCCATCTATACAAATTTTTAATAAAAAACCATAGAATTCTGTAATTTTTGTGCAAATTGGAAATGACTTTGCCATCTTGATGGATCTCACTGTATAGTTGGCTGAGTTCTGTAGCTTGTTTGAAGATGATCTTTTAAACCCTATGATTAGGGTTTTATTTACCTTAGGTCATAGGTCACATTCCCTTTATTTACTACTAGCACTCCTGTGTGGGTAGTTCCCAGTCAGAGGGACTCTGTGAGCAGAAGACCAAGGATTTCTGTGGAGATAAAGGTCATAATTCATCTAACGGACCTTTCATGGGTATTTACTACATTTAAAGCACCGTGCTAGATTCTGGGAGATACAAAGATGGTGGGAAATTGTTTTTATATTCAAGGAGCTGGCAGGCTGGTTCAGAATATAAAACATGTTTATAAA
Source organism: Balaenoptera acutorostrata (assembly GCF_949987535.1). Lineage (NCBI taxonomy): Eukaryota > Metazoa > Chordata > Mammalia > Artiodactyla > Balaenopteridae > Balaenoptera > Balaenoptera acutorostrata. Next base: position 119,173,800 of record NC_080085.1, read on the forward strand.
CTACTATAGCACTAAGGTAAAAGTAGTTAAGTGATTAAAGCACTTAAAAGGAGAGTTACAAATAATTGAAGCCATCTACATATGCTCAGGAGGTAGAGTACCATACATCCATGTTATCTCTGAAAAATTCAAAGTAACACCTATTTCACCTGCATGATAGTGCCCCTTTCTCCCTAGAAAGTATCATTGTTAGTATAGTAAGTATATGATCACTCATAAAAACAGATAAACAGCCAAATGAATTAGAGTGCTGAACAACCATATTATGATTTCCTGGTAAAAGAAATAAAGTAGCAGCAAAAAGCAATTGTACAAAAAAAAATGTTGCATTTCTATACACTAACAATGACCAATCCAAAAAGGAAATTAAGAAAAAAATTCCGTTTATAATAGTATCAAAAAGAATAAAGTTCTAAGGAATAAGTTTAACCAAAGGGAAGACTTGTACACTGAAAACTACAAAACACTGCTGAAAATAACTAAAGAAGACCTAAATAAGGGGAAAGCTACCTTGTATTCTCAGATTGGAAGACTTATTAGGATGACAGTACTATCCAAAGTGATCTACAGATTGAATATAATCTCTACCAAAATTCCAACAGTTTTTTGCAGAAATAGAAAAACCCATCATAAAATTCATAGGGACTTTCAAGGGACCCTGAATAACCAGGGTCAAAGAGGAACAAAGTTGGAAGACTAACACTTTTTGATTAAAAACTTACTACAAAGCAATAGCAAACAAAACAGTATGGAACTGGCATAAGGACAGATAAACAGACTACTGGAATAGAATAGAGGGCCCAGAAATAAGTCCTCACCCCTATATGGTCAATAGAATTTTGAAAAGGGTGCCAAGGCCATTCAATGGGGAAAGGACAGTCTTTTCAACAAATGGTACTGGGAAAACTGGATATCCACATGAAAAGAATGAATTTGGACCCTTACCTTACACCATATACAAAAATTAACTCAGAGTGGATCAAAGACCTAAATATAAGAGCTAAAACTTTAGAAACACTTAGAAGAAATCATAGGGGTAATTCCTCAGGTACTTGGATTTGACAATGGATTCTTACATATGGCACCAAAAGCATGAGCAACAGAAGAAAACTTAGATAAACTGGACTTCAACGAAATTGAAATCTTTTGTTCATCAAAGAACATTATCAACATGGTGCATAGATAACCCACGAAACAGGAGAAACCATTTGCAAATCATATATCTGATAAGGGAGACGAAAACAACAAAAAGCAAACAACCCAATTCAAAAATGAGCAAAGAACTTGAATAGACATTCCCCCTTATGAAGATATACAAATGGTCAATAAGCACATGAAAAGATGCTCAACATCATTAGTCATTAAGGGAGTACAAATAAAAATCAAAATGAGATACCATTTCATATCCATTAGGATAACTATTCTTTTAAAGAATGGAAAATAACAATTGTTGGGGAGATTGTAAAGAAATTAGAACCCTTGTGCACTGCTGGCAGGAATATGAAATATTGCAGCTACTGTGGAAAACAGTTTGGCAGTTCATCAAAAATGTAAGCATAGGAGTACCGTATAATCCAGTAATTCTACTCCTAGGTCTATACCCAAAAGAATTTAAAGCAGATGCTCAAACAGATATTTGTACACCAATGTTCATAGCAGCATTATTCACAATAGCCAAAAGGTGGAAGCAACCTGTGTCCATCAATAGATGAACGTGTATAGTCTGGCTAATAATATTTGTTGAATGTGGCAGGTTTGCTGCTAAGTTTTCTCATTATTTGTTGTCTCTCAAATTAGATAGTGAAATCCTGACTTGAGCTCACAGCAGAAGTTCAAGAAATATATATTGGTTGATTCCAACATTAAACTAAAACAATTTAGGATGGTCTGTTGCTTTGTGTTTTCTTTGCCTCTTCTTCTTGTAGTCAGTGTGTAGATAACTAAGAAATTACTGTGAAATTTAAAATTTTTGTCTGCTCTTCCCTTAATGAGAAATATCTTTCCTAAATTTGATCTCAATCATTTGTGTTATTTCTTAAGAGCTCATTTCTGTTGATTCCTGTGCGGGTCAAGCCTGATGTATTTATAGCTTCAAAATGAGGTGGTATTTTATTTAAAACACATACTTTCTGGAGGACCTGATGCAATTTACAGAATTATACATAAGGAAAAATACGAGAATTAAGGATTAAACAGAATAGATGTGTTTTACAGAAATTGGGCAGAGTAGATGCCGACAGGTAAGTGAATTGTACTGTTTCCAAGCAGCAAAGGCAAAAAGGGAAAGAGATTGGATTGTACAGTTTTCCCTATCTGAGAAGAGCCATTTTATAAATGTATGGGTACAGACAGTTTTTTTCTCCTGAGATTAAGCCTAAGAGGGAATTTACTTTGTCAGATCTTTTATAAACCACTTTGAATAACAGTCAACAATATCTTCAGTGAGAGTTTTGTAGGAGGTACAGCAACTCTACTTAAATAAATGGATTGTTCATCAATTACAAGATTGAAGGTATAATGTTAAATTGTACAACTATGTAGACATTTCTCAAAAGGATTCAAATTATATGATCTAGATATTTTGCTTTCTAGTGATCAAACTTCATAAGGGCTAGAGATTAGTCATGATTATTCTGAGCAAGTTTACTAAAGGTGCTGGGGAGTGGTCAATTCAGAATTGAGCACCTGCAGTAAGCATGACTTTTGTGTTTGATTAGTTCCAGAGTGACACCCATGACATTCCAAACGTGATGGGGCCAAAGCCATTATTCTATTGGGAAAGTTTCACGCAGTCTTGTGTTCCCACTTGGTGAGAAGACCAACTCATTTCCACAGTGGGGTGGGCAGCAGCAGCATGCACAAGTAGAGGCCGGAGTCTTTACAGGAAAGAGCTTTAGATCTTCTCAAACATTCCATATACTGTCCACTGGTTGAGATCCTAACATCCTGTGTCCAGTGGATGGAAAATCTAGAAAGTTTATTGAGTACTTTTCAATGATACTTTAACAAGTGGCTAGAATTTGTGGATTATAACCTATGAATCCAGGCATTTCAAAAATGTTTGTGCAAAAATGCATATCTCCTCCAATCTAAAATGTGACCCTGAGAGAGATTATAGGAACTTTTGTGTGTGGTGTGTGTGTATAATAAAATATAATTGTACATTATATTATATTTATGTTATATAATTTTATAATATATGTTATATATTACTAAATATTTGATAAATGTACAAGTAAAAGTATATTTGACCATAGGGCGCACAGGTTGCTCTAGCTCTTACTCTTTCTACCCTTAAAGATATAAGCCCTTAAAAATCTAATCATTAGGCAAGTTCTCTCTGTGTCTCTCTTTCTTTCTCATTCTCTTCTTTCTCTTGCTGGGCAAGACTCTTAGTCTCCTAAGAGGTATATGTTAATTATATCTCAATTTAAAAAAACTTTCATTATTGTGAAAAACTTCAAAATTCAAAACCAGGGAAAATAGTATAATGATGCCTCATTGTAAATTTCTTGTAAACCCTCTTGTAAATTTCTTATTCACAGTTTGCCTTTCCAGTAAGACTTTAAGTTCCCATGAGATCAGGAACCGTGACTGACTTGTCTATGGCTTTATCCTTAGTGACTAGAACAGTGCTGGATACAGTAGATACTTAATAAAAATGAATAGATGCATCAGTCAATTAATGAGAGTGGTAGGTAACAAGGCTTGTTTTATTTTTTATTGTTAAGATCAGAGTGACATAAACATCTTTAATCCTTATCAGAAAAAGCAAATAAGAAGGAAGAGGTGAAGACACAACACAGGGGAAAATGGGGTTCCTGAAGAGGTAGGAGTGGGTCCAAGGAGATTAATTCTAGATTTGCATAGCTAATTTCCCTGGCTGTCTCTGCTTGGATTGCAGAGGCATCCAAATTCAGATAATTCAAAACCTACTTCTCATCTTTCCCTCAAAATTTGTTCTCCCTTTTTCTATTAATAGTTCTACTGTCCCTTCAGGTGGGAATCAGGAGACCTTAGTTCTAGTCCTGACTCCTCTATTTGCTGTCTGGACAAATCACTTACCTGTTTCAGCCTCAGATTTCCTATCTGTAGAGTCAGTGAGCAGGTCTAGATGACATCAAAGGTATCTTCCAAGGCTAAGATTAAGAGTCTAATCCTGAGCTATCTTTGATTCTTCTCTTTTCCTCATTTAATAACACATCCAACGCACTGGCAGATCCATTCAAATTTTGTTCAGAATCTTGTTATCTCTCTGCTGGGCTAGTGTAATAGATTCCTGTGCAAAGTACACATTGCTGCAACATTCATCATCCTAAACACAATTCTGATCCAACCCTTCAGTATCTCCTAAGTATTTAATCAACAGAGTTCAAACTGCCTAGCCTAGCATTTGTGATGCTCTAAAATGGCCCCAACCAACCTCTTCAGACTTGTTTCTTACTTCCCTTTCAACCAGACAATCCAGCTGGATTGAATTGCCTATTCTTCCTGTGAAAGGCCAATGTGTTCCATCTCTCTGCCCTTGCTCCTGCTAGTTCCTCCTCCTCAAATGAATTTTCTTCTATTACTGCATGTGTTAGCCCTATTCATTATTTAAGATACAGCTCAAATGCCACTTTCTCCATGAAGCCTCCCTTGATTCTTTCTAGGCAAAAGTTATCTGAATACTTTCTAGCCTGTTGTCTGTATACTTTGAATGTATTTTATAATATATATATATACTTACATACATACTATATATATAAGTTAGGTTTTTGAGTGACAAAGCCAATGTTTTGATCATTCTTATTCATCCCATAGTAATTTGCTCAGTGCCTAGCACATAGCAGACACATGATAAATAATGTTAAGTGTATCAATTTATGTCTAAAATTTATAAATCTTCTCTAGTTCATAAATTTTTCAGGCACACCAAAATTATATTAGTCAGAGTTCTCCAGAGAAATAGAACCAACTGGGAGAGTGTGTGTGTGTGTGTGTGTGTGTGTGTGTGAGAGAGAGAGAGAGAGAGAGAGAGAGAGAGAGAGAGATTGGTTTATTGTAAGGAATTGTCTTACATGATTTTGGTGGCTCACAAGTTCCAAGGTCTGCAGTCAACAAGCTGCAGACCAAGGAGGACTGATGTGTAGTTTCTGTCTGAAAGCTGGCAGGCTCAAGATCCAGAAGAGCTGATGTTTCAGTTCAAGTTCGAATCCAGGAAAAAAAAAATGTCCCTGCTCAATGACAGTCAGGCAGAAGGAATTCTCTCTTACTTAGCTTTTTTTTTCTAATCAGGCCTTTAACTGATTGGATATGGGTCACCCACATTAGGGAAGGCAATCTGCTTTACTCAGTCTACTGATTCAAATGTTAATCTCATCCAGAATAATGATTGACCAAATATCTGAGCACCCCCTGGCCCAGTCCAGTTAACACATAAAATTAACCATCACAAAAACCCAACTTAAATTAATCAATTTTACCTCACTTCAGCCACTGAACACTCTAAAGTGATAGAAAGTACCAGGGCCTAAATAAGTTAATAGATACAAATCATTAGTGAAACGCTCGGACATCTCCATGCCAGAGCTCTATGTTTCCATTTTACTTGATGCATGGAGCTTCTCAGGTTCAATGACAGGAACCAGGATATTTCCCCTAGTATCAGGGATAGAACCTAGGCTCTTGTGCTCAACTTCCAAAAGAAGTGGTATTTGAATTACATACCCGTAGGTTCTGGTGATCTATAAAGGGACACCCTGAGGGTGGCCACTTTAGGAGTGGCATATTTGTATCTTGACATTGACCCTTGAGGACAATTATCTTTTGCTTATTGTTCCACAGTAAATTCACCACATTATATGGCCCAAGGTTTTAAGGACTGAGAATGACCCCATGGTTACCTAAGTTTTGGCTTTTGATCTGTTTAAAGGATCCACATAAAATTATCTTTTTAAGGTCAGGCTGGCCCTCCCAAGACTTTCACATGCCTTCATAATTGTTTCTCTCCACTGAAACAAATATCATCCTGGAAAAATCAATGGTAAGAGCCATAAAATAGGGTAGAACAATAGTGTCAAACTTGTATAGCTTTGACAGGGAAATGCTATAGTTTTGACAAGGAAATGCTGATTCCATTCTTGTTATGATCACTAGGCTTGTGAAAGAAATGGGAAGGTGGCATGGATTACATTTGCCAGCCAGGGGAACCTGCTGACTTATATAGGCACAGAGTTATCACTAGTTATGACTTCTTCCCCAAGTAAGAGAACAATGGGTTATCATAAGTGTGTGGTAGGCAGGCCTGCAAACACCCACTTTCCCTTCCCATATCCACTCCATGATGGGTATAGAGTGCATTGACAAAAAGTCTCTGTTGCATTGGAAGCAAGATGGGGGCAGGATGACCAGCACTGGGGAGCAGAACATTGTATATTTTTCCAGTTTGGTTATTCAGCTATGGCCAGTTCTGAGTCTATACTGTTGTTTGCTTGTAGTGAGGACTAACCTGTTGATTTCGTATCTATTTTTGTTGGGTCCATTCCTAGCATACTGTTGAATGCTCAGGTCTCACTGACAGTCAAACTTGTGGTAAATCATCCTCTTCATCAAAAAGTATTCTAATGACCAAGGAACAGCAAAGTCTACTTTCAAGAGCATACAACTTACAGAGTTAACGAGGACAAATTGAGATTCCCTAAGTATCCAAACGGCTGCAATCATTGCAGTCACCGCGGGAGCCTAGTCCGTAATGTGGTACTTAGGATGTGCTCACAGCCTAAGGGTGTAAATTCATGTGATTTGGGGCTTGTTATTTGCTTATGTGCTACAAAGAGAAGAAAATGAAGGCAGATTGAGCAATATAGCCATCTCATATTTTTAGCATTAAAGTTTCCAAAATCAAATTTTACACATTTGACAGGAAGCTCGGTTTTAAGCCAGGATCTCAAAGGCCTGGGGGGTGGGGGTGGCTAGAGCAGGAACATAAATGAGAAAAGTGGGCTGAGAGGAGACTGGGGTGAAATGGAAATAATGTGTTCCGTCTTCAGAGGCCAGAAATTCCTCAGCCGCAGCCAAATGACATCCCTTTGGGAATGCAGGCACAGTGTGGCTACTATCCTATCATTTTTCAAAAAAAGCTGGAAATCTAGATTTTTTTCTGAAAAACATCTGATTTTTAGATGTCAGCCACACATGTTTGGAGGCTGGGTTTGGCCTGCAGATTGTTGTCTCTGGCTTAGTAGAAAGGGCAATAGACTAGAAATCAGAAGACCTGGGTTCAAACCTGATTATCCTCTATAGCTGTGAGATCTTTGACAAGTCAGTTAATCTTTGTGGGCTTCTGCTTCCTCATCTGTAAGATGCAGGTAAAAATGTTTACCTTGATTGTGCCACAGAACTGTGTGTGTGAAATTAATGGTGTATGTGAAAGGGCTTTAACATAGGCCACTTGTTAGACAATTGTCCAGGTTGGTGATTGTTGGTTTGGTGCACATTCGGGATGACGGTAAGGTTAACTGTTTCTCAATCAGCTTCATGAGCCTAAGGAAAAGACCCAAAAGAATTTTTAAAACTTTAAAGCCAAAGTGTTACCAACACTTTCAAAGGTCCTCCAGCCCGATATCGTTCCAGCCAACAGAACGAGACGAAGTTCTGTTGAGAAGCAAAGGAAACCTTTCTTCTGTGGTCAAACAATGGAGAGGTGCTAGCTCGCTCTAAGAGCAGCGGTCCCCAACCTTTTTGGCACCAGGGACCGGTTTCAGGGAAGACGATTTTTCTACGCACGGGCGGGGCGGGGGGATGGTTCAGGCGGTAATGCGAGCGATGGGGAGCAAAAGATGAAGCTTCGCTCGCTCACTGCTCACCTCCTGCTGTGCGGCAGGGGGAAGGGAGAAGGGGCTGGGGGGCAGTGGGGTTCGGGGACCCCTGCTCTAGAGCACAAGCTCTCCCTGAAAGGCCGCGGGCAGGACTGCGTCATCGGTCCTCGGCAGGGAGGAGGTGAGGGGGAGGAGCTATCCAGCGTCCAGCGCAGGCGTGTTGCTCACGGCTCCAGATCGCAGTTTCGTGCGCAGCGATTCTGCGCACACAGCCCGCTGCCTCCATCTTGAACTGAGGTGTCCGGGCAGCCATTTTGCACCGGGAACTCTGTTCTGAAGTGCCGGGTGCTAGGCCTCTGCGTGAGCAAGTGACGCTAGACTAAAAACAAAGGAAAAGAAAAAGGTTAGACTTTATTTTATTACCCAGATTCTATTTTTATTTCCCGGGAATTGTTAATGGGCTTTGCCGCGACAAAAGGACTTTCACATTTGGGCAAGATGTTAGGGGTCATGAGCCAAGGCAACATCCCTAGACTAAAATGTTCTTGTGCTTTGAAGAGAAGGTGTGGTCTTCTTAAAGTCAATAGCCACGGGCCAGAAATGAATTCTTGAGCAGAGGTGGGAGTGTGTGGTGGGATGGGAAGACCTGAGCATCTACCCAGGCCGCTCCTCAGCTCTGCGGGAGGGATCTTAGAGTCTCCAGCCCTGGGAAGATGGACAACGCAGATTACATGGGATAAGCCTGTGCGTAAATTTGAAAGCATACTTCGTGCTATATTTTCCTGTCATGAAGAAGCTCAGGGAAGCCATAGGTTGCAGATTTCAGTTCAGTGGCTACATGAATAATTCATCAGTCATTTTGTCAGGTTGCAGCAACTATTTTTTCTCTCAAACGCTTAGACCTAGGTGTGAAGAATTAACTGGCAAGAAAGGGAGTATCTGCACGCTTTGCTGTAAGGCCTCAGAAGTGGCAGATGGCGAGATGTGTCTTTTTTCTTTTTACATCTTTATTGGAGTATAACTGCTTTACATTGTTGTGTTAGTTTCTGCTTTATAACAGTAAATCAGCCATACATATACATATATCCGCATATCTCCTCCCTCTTGCGTCTCCCTCCCACCCTCCCTCTCCCACCCCTCTAGGTGGTCACAAAGCACCCAGCTGATCTCCCATGTGCCATGCGGCTGCTTCCCACTGGCTGCTTCCCACTAGCTATCTATTTTACACGTGGTAGTGTATATATGTCTATGCCGAGATGTGTCTTCTTGAACTCATTTTTCTAACTTACTTGCTGTTCCTTGGTTCCACCCTATTTGACTGCATTTTCTTGGTCATTGATTAAGTGGACTAGATTTGGATGATTTGCTATTTGAATAAGAGGGTCGTGTTCATTCTCAGAAAATCACATTCCTATCCTTGTAAAACTTGCCTTCTCTTCCTTTATGAAAACACATCTTCTTTAGGAAGTTGGTATGATCCTGAAAAGTTGCTTATATTTTTCTGTAATTTCAGCTAAATATGTAAAGCATGTACAGATAAAATGATATAATGTTGGGGATTTGTTTTAACAAATTTAGTTGTGTGTGTGCTTAAGTGTATGAGGGAGTATGAATGAAATAAGATTAGCCAGGGATTGATAATTCTTGAAGCTGGATGATGAGTACATTGGGGTTCGCGATACTATTCTCTCTAATATTATGTAAAAAGGGGAAAAACTAAATTATTTTGTGCTATATTTAAAATAGATAACCAACAAGGACCTACTGTATAGCACAGGGAACTCTGGTCAATGCTCTGTAATAACCTAAATGGGAAAAGAATTAGAGGAAGACTAGATACATGTATATGTATAACTGAATCACTTTGCTGTACACCTGAAACTAACACAACATTATTATTATTTTTAAACAACAGCTCCTGTTTATTTTTTTATTTTTATTTATTTATTTTATTTATGGCTGTGTTGGGTCTTCATTTCTGTGCGAAGGCTTTCTCTAGTTGTGGCAAGTGGGGGCCACTCTTCATCGCGGTGCGCGGGCCTCTCACTATCGTTAACACCACATTATTAATCAACTATACTCCAATATAAAACAAAAAAATTTTTTTTAAAGTAAATTATTTTGCATGGTGTTATAAGTGATGTTTTATTAGTTTACTCACCCACTCCCCAATTCATGGAACTTCATTTGTCTTTATTTTTAAATTATTAATTATATACTCATTGTGAAAAAAATTCAAAGAATACAGAATACATAAACAGTAAAAGTCCCCATTCAGATTTCACTGTGACCTGTTTCCCATCCCACATGCCTCCCTAGAAGTAACCACAGTAAAAGTTGGTTGTATATTCTTTCAGAGCTTTCTGTATGCACATGCAGACATATGTTGAAATGAGTGATTTTTAACAGAAGAATTGCTGTAGTATAAAGGGCAGCTTGATTTTATAGAAGGATCAGTTTCTTCCCAAGTAAAACATGTCTCCAATCCTATAATGTAAATCAAGTGGAAAAATAGGCATCACAATAGAATTTTGTGTTTTGGCAGATTTTGCAACAACTATAAAGAAATTTAGTCCTTTTATTAATAGGATAAACTTTAATGAAATCAGAGAATGCAATGAATGTGTCTGAAATGCTTCCAATGCCGATTACTTTAAAGTATGGCCACCGAAAGCAATTTGAAGCAACTTAAAAAAAAAATTGGTCGGTGACATCTTTTAGTTGAATACCTTTTCACATGCACACTCCAGAGGAAAAAGCAAGCCCATTTAAGCTGAAGAAATCAGATTGTAATTTTGGTTAATTTTTAAAGAGTGAAGAGAAAAGAATCATCTTGTGGTAGTGTTTAGTACTGTTCATACTGGTGGCAACATAGGAATTCAGATTCATTAACTCTTACTGAATGATGAGTGGTAGAAGCTCTCAATATATTTTGAAAGGATGCTCTGTCTCTTTTTTTATTGTGTAACATCTCTGTCTACCCCTCCCCACCTCCTTGTCCTGTTCAGTTTTATGTAAACTTTTGAATATAGGCTCTGTTTCTCCCAGATACCTCATATTTACTTCCAGCAATGGTGAGAAACACAGATCTTAAGAACAACCCTTCTTTGTTTTCTTTCTGATTCACTTTTAAGGCTCGTGAAAGACACTAGGCTGACAGCTTTGGGGGCTCCAGACCTGTTTATCTGTGTGCCATGTGAAGCATGGCACGTCTCTGTTGCATTAGCAGTAGTCCTCTCTTTGCATCTGCGGGAACCAGCATGGGGCAAAGGCCAGGCTGTTCCATCCTTGGTGCTTCTCCTGAAAGGAAGCAGTTAGCCAGGATTCAGGGACAGGCCCTTTCTGTTTCTTATAACACTTATATCTACTACCCCCTCCCCCCAATACACACACACACACACACACACACACACGCACACATACACACTCATTTATTCACAAAGTCTATAATTGGCTTATATGATGAACTGGTGCTTGGATATTGTGCTAAAGAGACCCATTTCCTGAGGAAGCATTTAATAAATATTTGCCATGTATACAGCCTTGAATACATTAGAATCTGTGTAAGTGGTCCACAAATCCATATGCAGATTGAATAATCAATATATGTCATATTTATATGTAAGGCACTGGTGAATTCATAGTACCTATTTAATTTGCTTTTTAAAATTGTAAACTAGGGGCTTCTCTAGTGGCGCAGTGGTTAGGAATCCGCCTGCCAATGCAGGGGACACGGGTTCGAGCCCTGGTCTGGGAGGATCCCACATGCCACGGAGCAGCTGGGCCCGTGCGCTGCAACTACCGAGCCCGCGTGCCACAACTGCTGAGGCCCGTGTGCTTGGAGCCCGTGCCCCGCAAGGGGAGGGCCCGCCGCAGTGAGAAGCCCGCGCACCGCAGCGAAACAGGGGCCCCCCGCTCGTGCAACTAGAGAAAGCCTGTGCACAGCAACAAGGACCCAGCGCAGCCAAAAATAAATAAATAAAATTTATAAAAAAAAAATTGTAGTAAACTATATATAACATAAAATTTATCATTTTAACCATTTTAAGTGTACAATTCAGTGGCATTAATTACATTCACAATGTTGTGAGACTGTTACGACTATCTGTTTCCAAAATGTTTCCATCATCCCAAACAGAAACTCTTGTACCCATGAAGCAATAGTTCTCCATTCTCTTCTCCCTCAGCCCCTGGTAACCTCTCATATACTTTGCCTTAATAGATTTGTCTATTCTGGATACTTCATATAAGTCAAATCATACAGTATTTGTCCTTTTGTGCCTGACATTTCACTTAGCATAATGTTTTCAAGGTTCATCCATGTTGGAGCGTGTGTCAGAACTTCATTCCTTGTTATGGCTGAATAACAGACTGTGCTCAGATTAACTCAACAGAACATGCCGTGATAGGGCCTGCTTTTCATACATTCATTCATTTATTCATTCATTCATTTCTTTTAAATTTATTCATCCAACGAAACCATGATTATCCCACTTTAGTGCCAGACTTTGAGTTGGGGGCTAGGGATACAGAGAGGAGTGAGGAATAATACTGCCCCAGGGGAGCTTGCAATGAAGTAGTGAGGAGAAGACAGGCAGGAAAACAGATAATACAGTGGGGAGCCTAAGTGCTGCTGCTCTGGGGCCACAGATAGACAATGGAGAGGGTGGGGTAGCTGGCTTAGTGAGAATTCCTCTTGGATGATCAGTCCTGTAGCTCAGCACAGAGGTCTAAAGGGGAAGGAAGCAACCGCTGTGGCAACTATTCACCAGTAACACTGAGCACCTACCAGGACCCTGAGTATATTATAACATAGTAGTCATAGTAATAACATAATAACTAGCATTTATTGAATGCTTCCTATGTGACAGTCAGTGTACTGAACATTTTTTAATAGACTTTAGTTTTTAGAGCAACTTAAGGTTCACAGTAAAATTGAGGGGAAGGTACAATGAGTTCCCATATACCTCCTGTCTCCACACAGGCACACCATCTCCCACCAGAGTAGGACGTTTGTTACATTGATGAACCTGAGCTGGCACATCATCACCATCCAAAGTCCATAGTTTACATTACTGTTCAAGCTTGGTGTTGTACATTCTATGGATTTTGACAAGAGCATAATGACATGTATCCATCATTATAGTATCATGTAGAATAGTTTTACTGCCCTAAAAGTCCTCTGTGCTCTGCCTAAGCATTTTATATATATTAACTTATTTAATTGTCACACTAACCTTATTAGGTGGGGACAAGTATTATTACCACTTTACAGATGGGAAACAGAGGTACAGAGGTACAGAGATTTCAAGAAAATTGCCCAACCAAGTATTCCAACTAAAAACCCCAGCACAGCTACTTTCATTTCTGCTTATCACTCCACAGATCTTTGTCTACCTACTTGTAGCTCATGTTATTGCAATCATGCTGTATAACTAGATTTATAACCCGCTCCTTTCACTTAACAATACATTAATAGCATTTTTACTGTTTCTACATGGAGTGCTTAATACATCTAACTTTTTCAAACTTATTAGAGAAAAAAATGTTAGAAGATATGTAAAACAAATAAAATTTAAAATCTTCATAATCTTGGCTTTTAAACACAACTTCAAACACTATTTTAATATATTTCCTTTTAGGGTTTTTTCCTTTGCCCACTTTTCAAAAATTTTTGCTTGATGGACATTATGTTGTTGTTTAAATAAAATTCCTGTAGGTCATGTTTTCGTGGAACCCCTGAACCAAGCCTTATATTATGAAACTTTTTGAGAACGTTGTCTACAGTAACAGTCACAGTAAGATTTTCAGGAGAGAGTGTGGAATCTGTGATTTGGTTCACTCGCTGTTCTGGATTCTGAATAAGTTACGGAGCCTGGGTGACCCTTGAAAGCCTCATTCACTTTGCGCCTTCACTTCTCTGTTCAAATGCAAGCTCTATGAGACATTGGCCATGCTGGTTTTCTTACTGCTTTATCCCCACCGAGCAGTACCTGGTGCTTAATCAATATCTGGTCTCCCAGATTTCCCTCTTATCCCTCCCCAAATCCAGATTTATGCACAGCAATAAGGGTGTTGTCTGTAAAATTTAAATCAGATCATGTGTTATCCTTGTAAGCTACGGCAGAGTTTTAATTTTATTCTGATTGTAACATAAGACCTTGGGAAAGGCAGGTGAGAAAGGAACCCAGAAGCATTAATGGCAGGGTTGGCTTTGGACAGGAGAGGCATTTCCTCAGTCATAACTAGAGGAAGAAATGGGGGTAAGTGTAGTTTGGTTTGTAGGTTAGCAATAGGAAGAGGAGTCATTCTTGTTGGATGGCTTTTATTTTCTCAATGTGCTAAGTGGCAAGGTTATCGCTAAGGAGGGTGGGAGGTAGGAATAGACTTGAAATAGTTGTCTTAGAAAATAGGAGAGATTTCTAAAGAAATATAGTAGGATTTCTGTGCAAGGTTTGAAGATTCATTAGAGGTATGAAATCAGAAATTTAGAAGGAATCTAGTGTGCCCAGGTGTGGGATTCTCTGTCCTTAGCTGCATATAGTTGTTTTCCCTACAGACCTCCCTCAAAAGAAGTTTCCCTTTGTTTGAAGCCTAAGGCAAGGATTCACCTGGTATCCAGGAACCCACTTCAGGGGGCCCAAGAACCCCCTGAACTTATATGCAAAATCTGTGCATATGTGCATTTTCTAGAGAATAGGTCCTTAGCTCTCATTAGATTTTCAAAGGAGTCTTTGAACCCCCAAAGATTAAGAACCACTGTTGAAATACCCTAATAGTATGGCCCTTCAGGACTGCCTCACAGGCGCCCTCATTGTCTCCCTAATTGCCTTATAAGGAGGCCCATTAGGTAACTCCCAGCTAAACCCTTAGTATGAACTTCAACTCCTGCATCTCTCAACCTCAGCCACTCACCACAGTGACCTATAGGGAGAGAAGATAGTGCCTTTGCTTAAAAATGCAACATAAATCATCACCAGAAATATTGATATTCCTACCTTCATTTAACCAGTCTCCCCGTATCAATAGACATTGAGGTTGTTTTCCAGCGTTGAATATACTAGATCGAAGAGTGTGTGCATTTAAAAAACTCCAAAGAGTTGTCACCAATCTATATTTCCATCAGTGGTGTGTGAACTTGCTTGTTTAACCACACTAGGAATTGTTGAGCCTTTTACTCATTGCCAATCTGATAGTTGAAAATGGCGCATTGGTATCTTAATTTGTTTTAAGTATGTCACCATAACCTGGGGTTCTTGGATGGGCAGCAGACTCTTAAGAAATTTTATGCAAATGGTTTGTGCTTCTGTGCATTTTTCAGCAACCAGGGGAGGGATGGGAGGAGGTTTCATAACCTTCCTCAGATTCTCCAAGGGAGTCTAGGCCTCCAAAATGTTACAAAACAAAGCTGGGAGGGTTTTACAGCAAATCATTAAAGAAAAGTAGACAGAACAAACAAAAAGGACAAAGGAAAAAAAAACGGAAAAATTGCAAAATTACAGCAATTTCATGAGATGCCCACAGCCCCCATCTATAGCTCTTAACATCCTTTCTTACCAGCATCCCAAATTCTTGAGCCTGTCCTAGTTTCTTTCCCCTGGGATGCTCCTGTTCTCTGGCACACAGAGACTATTTCTGTGTCTTAAAACTTTAAAAAATGCATTTCTTACCGAAATCTTTGTTAAAAAATGGACATTCTGGGAAGTTACCCCATGTTTGTCAGTGGCTCAAAAGACTTCTAGGTTGGGTTCAAATCCAGCTGATTTTCTCTGTGTTTAAAACTGTTGAGTACACATGAAGTTTAAATAAAGCATGTTTACAGGGTAGCCTTTTCAATTTCTTTCATTTGTAGGATTTTCTTTCTCCATAGATTCTATTTCAGTTCAAAAGAAGCTATTGAATTACATTTCCCAGAATTTTCCTACTTTGTGGAAAACTCTTTTAACCTTAAGAAATGTCATTAAAGAATGCTGCCACAATTGAAGTTATTTTTTCAATATCCCAGTTCAACCACCAAATGCTATTCTGTGTTCAGAAAGGGTGGTTCCATACCCTCGCCACCCGCAAGCACAATGTCCCTTTCGTCATCTTGGAGGAAGTACATGGTTTGCCTTTTGTTTATTATTGCCCTTCTGATTTTGTCTCTATCCATAATGAGGTAGGTGATACGATCCTGGAGTTACAACGCCTATATGGGCTAAGGAAATTGAGGTAGAGGATTTGTCTCAGGAAATCAGTGATAAAGTGGGACTAGAGACTTAATCTTCTGATACCCATTATCTTTCTGTGAGGGAGTGTTGTGTAATAATGAGAATGCCTATCTAATAATAGGTCTTGGTTCTACAAGTTGCTAGCTACACGGCTTGTTGCAAGGCACGTAGCCTCTGTGGGCCTCTTGTTTCCTCATCTATAAAATGGAGATAATAATGCTTACTTTGCAGAGTGGTTGTAAGGATTAAAGGAGATAATATCTGCAAAATGCCTGGCACATAGTACATAAAAAGATAGGCCCATTCACCTGTCTCTCCACACTACAGGGAAAAGTTGAATAAGGAAAAGGATAAGAGTATGAACACTGATTTTGTTTTGGTAGGGAAATTATAGAATCCGAGATTCTTTGGAGCCGGAAGAGTGCTTAGAGATCAAATAGTTTATTAACTTGTTTACAGAAGAGGAAACAGGCCCAGAGGGGGCTATGACATGCCCAAGGTCTCAAGGTAACACACAAGGCCCCGTAAAGACACTTGTACTTAAGAGAAGAATATGTTTTTTAAGGAACATTTGTTTCAAAGGTTGTATTAAACACGAACTCTTTAAAAGTAAAAATGCATTTTGTGCTAAAATAAGAATCCCCATGCTTAAAGCTCATCAGATAACGAATGCAAACCAGTTACATTTAAGATGGTACCAAAGTGAAATAAAACAAGGTGGGATTTTTTTAAAATTAAAGGGTAATATATGTTTTAAAAATACAATGACACACAGATAATGAATAAATATATTAGTACATGTAGCTATTACAATGTATACCACATTGCTAACTTCCCTCACAACTGACAAAATAAATGGACTATCAAAATATTCTGGGGAATGTCAGATAAAATTTCACTTAAATTATTTCTTCTAGACTTTTTCCCCTACCCCAGAGTAGTTTGGTTCGTCTATCATAAGAACAAAAATAAGCTTAATAAATAAATAAATGCTTGTCTTCCTAACACTACAAAAGAAACATTTGTTCTCCCAGATAACTCTTAAGCAAACTGCTGTCAAAACAATTAGTGTTATTTTTCTATTATCCTCCTATTTGAGAGTAAATAACCAGTTCATGAATATGTTAATTATCTAGTAGGTGGAGAAGATAAGGAGAGCCCTATATCTCTAGAAGCAACTGATAAATCATCAATTGCATACAAAAACAGGAGAATTGGCCCTAAGCTGGATAGTGTATGTCCGCATTTCACCTAACCAGACTGTGATCGTTTAAAGAGAACCAGAAGAGAAGTGACAATCAATGTTTTGACAGAATTAACCATGAATAAACCTTCATTTGTGCAAGGTTGCTGCAATGAGAGTCTCCTAGGTAACCAAATATTATATAGTTTTATTTTCTGGCCAACAAAGTTCTTTTATTTTCACACTGTTTAGAATACACGTTTTAGAATTTTGTAATGGTCATTTTAAAGAATTGGGGAAGTGAGGCTAAACCATAGAGTATGCTCCATTAAAAAAAAAAACAAACTTAGTTTATGGTATTAGTGCTGGACAGATATTTTTTCTATAAAATCATGTTTTAAAAATAAATGATTGTGCTTATTTTAAGCTTAATTTACCTTTAGTAATCATACGCAACTTTTGGCAGCTTTGAATGTGCCTTTTGAAATCTCCGGCACAGAATTCTCCACCATCCACAGTGGTTAAATGTTCTGCTGAAAGGGAACACATTTTGAGGGGGGAGCAAAGGTGGGGGTGGGGAGAAAACACAGAAAAGTGCTTTCTCTTCCTATTTTGAAGTGGCAAGATGCATTTTTCCATATTAAATATTTTGAAAAAGTTGAATGCAGCATTGTGCCAGATAATTAAAATGTAAATTTCAGTATCTATGCTTGCTTTGTGATTTTTTAAAATACATTTAAGTTAGTTGTCTTTTAAAACATGTGGTCAGCTGTTGTATTCACATATGGTCAAATGATCAAAGTCTGAACTCCTCTCTAATTGTCCCCCCGCTGCTCGTCTGCTCTGTCCGTGATCAAGGCCTCAGCAGGTGATGAGAAAGGCATGAGAACAGGCTGGAAGGAGAATGAGGCACCGAGAGGCCCAAGCTGAAAGAAATAAAGACTTCCAGTACATCACCCTGACAGTAAAGAGCGAAGGAAAAGTGACGTGTGGTTAGTAGTGCTTATATATTTTTTTGTTCGCCAATCTGCATACATTTTTTCCCTCGCTAAATGCAAATGGAGCCTAGCCTGCCCCCAGAGATGGAGCCCCACACATCAGCGCCACCGCCCAAGTGTTGCATTTGTTTACTTGCCTCGGGAGGAAGCTGCTAAGTCCCACAGTTTATAGTATTTCACATGTTTGTGGAAATCATTGCAATTCTTTTCACTTCTGCTTGTCATTGTTTGCCTAGAGTTCACTTTGCCAGATGGCGCTTTATTGTCAGTAGTGGTTACACCTCGCTATTGGATCAGTTCAAGACCAAATGGTGTGAAGAGCTTTCATACTTAGAGGATTTAGTCAAACATTCATTCTCTGCTATTCAGGCCGCTTGAGCACTAATTCATAAACGAACTGGCTGACCTAGGAATGAAGGGAGGAGAAAAGGGCCCAGGTCTTTTTTCCCTCTAAATTATTAATTTGCCTTCTATTTACAGTCCAAATTGGAATGAATCATAATTAAGCAGGAGTATCTTGCATAAACATACATAGATGCTAAGGCAGGGGTTGAGGGGGCAGTGGGGGGGACGGGGGAGGGGTGATGGTGATGGTGGTGGAAAACAAGATACTGCATTATGTGAATTCTGCCACAGCTTAAGGGGGTTTGCCAGTCCACACGAAAACACAAGCCATTCCCTCCCCACAAGTCCCGATTCCTGATATTCTCTGGTCTCTTATCTACCAGCCAGTTCTCTAAGCAAATGCCATGAATGATCTCATCAAGATTTTTTCCTTTGGTGTGTATTTTCTGTGAAAGTTTCTGGATGTGAAATATTTTCAAAAGTGAATACCTTTGAAATGTGAATAGGTTTTCAAGGTTGGGAAGGGACCTTTAAAATTCAAGAGATTCCATTCATCTTATGTAATTTCTAAAGGAGCTTTGGAGAGTCTGGACAAATTCTGGGTTTGAAGCACTTTTCTGCTTAGGAGTTGGCTAGCTTAGGGGCCTGAGATAGGTGGCGTCATACTGTTTGTGTGTTTTTTAGAAAATTGATATGGTAGTTGCCTTTGTGAAGGTAAATTTCAGTAATGAATCTCTTGGCTGCTGCTCCAGGCTCTGGAACGTGTCTTCCTTTCTTCATCAAACCTATTTAGATGGCCGAAAAGATGGCATGTGGTGCCGTGAAACTAAGACAAGGGCAGCAGGAAAAGGGTTACGCAAACAGTGACTCAATTGCTCTGCCTAATTTTGTTTCTTATTAAATATGAGGCCCTGTAGTTGTTGTCCTAGTTCTCTTTTTCCTTGGGATGGGAGTATCGCTTTACCTAACTATTCAAAGTGATGTTGAAAGGACAAAGAAAAGCACCAATGTGAAGAGGGAGGTTCTTTGGCAGAAGGCAGGTGCTGAGGGATTTGGAGGTTATTATAGGAAAAAATCCTTGAAGTCCTTGGTGCAATGCCTTGCTGTAGTAAGAAAGGCAAACAGGATAATGGGTTGTATCAACAGAGGGAGCGAACCCAAATCAAAAGACATGATCTTGTTACTGTATGGCCTGATATTGTCCCTCTACAAAGAGCTGGTTGGCGCTAATCAAACACACTGCACTGCTGGCCTAATCACCTTGTCCTCAGAAGCCTATTGTCCTGGGCAAGGCCCAGTTCACAGAACAGCCCGGATGACGATACCCACTTTTCCAATGAAGGAAATGGAATGAGAGGTGTAGGCTTTTTCCTTCATTACCTTTTTTTTTTTTTTTTGCCTTGAGGTACAATGCAAAATTATGTAATAATAGTATCCCCGGGGCCTGACCCAAACCTGGAGGAAGCCACAGCTTGGGAAGTAAGCACAGCTGTGAGGAACAAAGCATCAACTGGGGGCCCTCTGGTTTTTCCACACAACATTTCTGGACTGCGGCTCTTTGCTATGCTAAGTGGGCTACCAAGTAATTGGGCCCACCCTTATCGGGGGGAGGAGACAGAAAGCTGCAAGGGCATAGTGAGAAAACAGGAACTGTTAAGCTACGGGTTCTGATGGGGGTGAGGGTGAGGGGGGGACGTGGCTTTCATGTGGCTCCTGGAAACAAAACTATGAAGTAGAGAGAGTTAGTTTTAATATTAAACCAAAAGTCTTGACATTTTCCCTTTGAAAGTGGGACAAAATACTGACTAAATAGCAGATGTCTGGAGTTAGGATGCTTTTGTACACTTTGGCAAGTCACCTTTGGAGGCCTCGGTTTCCTCACCTGAAAAATTGAGAGGAGGGTTTCGACTTGAAATCTAAGTCCCCTTCCATTTCTGACATTTTGCAAGTGTGCATCCTTATGTTTTGATTTTCATCTTTCTGTAAGAGTCTGTGGGTGGGGCGGGGTGGGCTAACTGACCCAGCTGTACCGAGGCTCTGAATGACTTGGATCGGCTCAGGTACAGAATTTGATTAAACTCTTTGAATCTCTTGTACTGTACACAGGAACCTTCTTCGGGTCAACAGACTTACAAAGAATGAGTGACTAGCTAAAATGTGCTTGCTCCTTTAGGCATCAGTTTTAAGGGCGGAATCGCTGGAGGTTTAGAGCTGCTACATTTTACAGCTGTTTTAGAGGCTGTCCCCCACTGTTCGTCTCTCCTTGCAAGGTTCAGAAATTCCTGGCTTTGGGTTCATATGGCTGAGGCCAATCAGATGCTTTCATCAGCTCACCATTGGATGTTGAGTGATATATTGCCACCAGTTAAAATTTGACCTACTCAATGACCCTCTTGCAAACATTAATTGTGCAGAACATCTTTCTCCTCCAACAAGAGTATCTCCTTGAAAAGGCCACTCATTTACTTAAGACTTAGTCCAACGCATCCAACTTTGTTACAAAGCTTATCTTATGCTACTTGGTGCAAGGGTTCCTGGAGGAAAGAATCGCATAGGTCTAAAATAAAGGTTAGGCAGAGACTGTTTTCCTCAGAGACTTTGCAAACAATTACTGCATAGGACCTTCTGAACTTTTATGAGATACTTATTTACCATAACAAAAACACAGCCTTAATCATCAGAGAATAGAAAGATGTATAACTAAGGGTTTACTTTAGCTGTGAAGGATTTTGTGTAAAAGCTTTGATTTGCCATGGAAAAGGAATGGCAAATTTTAAAGTGTAGAGAAATATCAAAACAGAATAAGCAATGATGGTCCGTTTTTCAAACTGGTTGATGGCTAAAGATAGACTGTATTTAAGAAGAAAACAAACCACATTAAATAAGCATTTCTTATCATGGAGCTAATTTTATGCCATTTTATTCAGATTTTCTAGTTGATCTTGTTGTGTGCCTTTGGAGGTATTAGGAGGGCATCATCCTAAGACGTGCAAGTATCTAAAAGGAGACTTTTTTCTTTGTAATGAAAGTACAGAAGCTGCAAAACAGGGAGAAAAAATGGGAACTGTCTTTGAAATTACCTAAATGAATCCAGCTAACTACTTTATTTGAAAACACTTCCCCCACCATTTTAGTAATACTGTGCTTTTTAGGAAAATGGTGTTAAATTGATCTGGAAATCATGACACTGTCTGCTGCATCCATGCTGTGTTTGTGTGCATATGCCAGTAAAGCCAACAAAGGCGTTTTGAACAGTTAGCTTTTCCTTCCTGGACTTAGAAGGTAGAGCAGCTTCTTTTTCAGGCACATTTCTTCTTATACCTAATTGGTGGGGAGGAAAGAGCACTGAATTTGGAGTCAGATGGATTTTGGTTTGAATCTCAGCTCTACCACTTTGTAACTGGGTGACTGTGGGCATGTCACTTAATCCCAGAACTTCATCTATCAAATGAAAGGGTCAGAATTCCCTCCTACTTTCAGAATCTGTGAAAGAAAATGTTCACGAGCTTGTCTTGGTAATTATATCAACTATCAGATACAGAATCCCTTGGGAAAGCTCTATGTCACTCCTAGGGGCAGGGCACAGTACTTTCTTTCCTACTCCACCTTTGCTTTTCCAAGTTGGGAGAAGGCCTGGAAACAACCCTGTAGGGGAAGTTTTATTATCCTTATTTCATGAGGAAACTGAGGCCCAGTGAAGTGGTTTTCTTTATGTCTCACAGCTGGCAAGTGACCAAGCAAAGACTGAACCTCAAGTTTTCTAACTCCTCATCTAGCCTTACCACCATGCTTCTAAACAAATTGGGCCTTCACACAGCTAGCTTTCAGTGAGAAATTAGCTTTGTTTTGAAACGCATTTGCTGAAGAGAATTCTTCAAATCCTCTCCTAAAGGACATTTAGTGATTAATATAAATCTCCAGCTAGGCAACTTTTACGCATTCATCCAAGTCAGAGAAATACAGAACCAGGGTTCCCATGGCAACCTTTAGCCTTCTCCATTGAGGAAGTGCGTTACTACAGGGCCCTTCCTCAAGCAATCCCCTAACAAGGAAGCTTGAGTATAAAGACCCTGGTAACCTGGGCCTCTCCTACTCCGAGAACACGGCAGATACTTCTGTCCCTTCCGTTCTCTCCTTCCCCTTCTCCAAATTTCCTTTATGGACCATCCCCCTCCTCCACCCCAGCCACAACCAGGCCTGAATTTTTGTGACAATTTTCTTCTTTTCCAGGGGGAATTATTTCTAAGTTGTTTTTTTTTTTTTCCAATGTGGGAAAATAGACTAGGACTAAAGGGAGAGTTTCAGTCCCTTCTTTCAAATTTCGGTGATGGTGGACAAGGTAATCATTATGGGTCCCAGGTTTATCTCTCCTTCTGTAGGGAGGCTCACAATTAGGGTGATAGTGTGGACCGGAATCATGGGCAAAAGATACCAATTCCTTTCCTCAGAGGTGGATTTCTGTCTTGTCTGGCCTCAGGCATGGATGGGAGGACTGGGAGGGGGATGCTATAGCTCTAGCCAGACTCAAACGATCTCCTAGCTAAACTGTCCCCACAAAAGTAAACTTACTTCGTGATAACTGTAAGCCACTTTAGCCCTCAAGTATTTTAAGTATGAATCCCATTTTCACTTGCCCTTCTCTCCTTCTCTTCCAATCTAACAACTTGGGAAAAAACAGTGACTCACATTAACTCCTTCCAACCTGGTATACTGGTCACTTTGATGTGAAATAAATCACCAGGCCCACTATCCCTCTGCAAGGAAGTCAGCAGTGACTAAGAGACCTTTCTGCAAAACTCTTGAGAACAGTTTTTTGTTAACACAAACTTACCTTGGTAGTATGGAGAAATGGGTATTTTCTTTGCTATCCACCACCATTGACTCAATCTTCTAACAGTAACAAGGTGAAATTTAAGGAATCACTCTTTTCCTGGTTGATGTACTATTTTTTTCAGATTTACATAGATATTCTTCAGATCTGGAAGGGATTTTACTAGACTTGCTATTTTCAAACTGGTCTTTAGCAGTGAGACTTTAAAATTTTTCTGTTTTTAACAATTGTGATAAAATACACATGACAAAATTTACCATCTTAACCATTTTTAAGTAGCGTTAAGTACATTGTGTGCAACCATCACCATCATTCATCTCCAGAACTCTTGTCATCTTGCAAAATTGAAACTTGGTCCTCATTACACAATAACTTCCATTTCCCCAGCGACTGGAAACCACTATTTAACTTTCTTTCTGTATGAGTTTGTCAATTTTAGGTATTTAAAATAAGTGAAATCATATAATATTTGGGTTGTGTTTGGCTTATTCCACTTAGTCTAATGTCTTCAAGGTTCATCCATGTGGTAGAATGTGTTAGAACTCCCTTCATTTTAAGGCTGAATAATATTCCATTGTATGTATATACCACATTTTATATTTCCATTCATCTACTGATGGTCACCTAGGTTGTTTCTACCTATTACCTATTGTGAATAATACTGCTATGAACATGGAATTAGGGACTTTAAAACTTTTTTCCCATGAAATCTTGCAGATACTGATAAAAATGATAAAAGCATTCTCATTGGTTGGTGGAAAGTATTTTGTTGTCAGGACAGTATAAAAGGCACTGGTCCATTCAACCCTCTCTTTTTCCAGGCAAAAAAAGTTTAGTCCAGAGAGGAAAAGAACACATGGTAGGATACCCAGTAAGTTAAAGACAGAGCCTCCATGAGAACTGGGCTTCCTGACCTCAATCTGCTGCTATTTCCACTCTACTTGGCATTACCAGTTTGGGACAATGATAGCATTCTTTCCTAATATCTACACTGGGAACATAGAAAACGTTAGTGTATTCCTGGGAAAGTACTTTGATAGAGAGCATGCTCTGTATTAGGACTTGCACTTTGAGATGGTTGTGAGTTTTTTCCCCTGGATCATTTCATTTTGCTCCAGTAGTCCTCTAGTAACAGTATGTGGTTTCCAGAGAGGAACTGCTTACACTGCTAACCAGCCACATCATGATACTCTAGCTTAGGAATGTGTTATTTGATTAATGAGATAATGGTCTCACAGCCCTTTGAGCTGCTCAGAACAAAGGCACTGGATAAATTCAAAGCATTATTATTGTGGCATTATCTAAGGATAGACATTTTGCTAAATATTTTCATGTCAGTATTAATCTTCAGATGTCTGCAAACATTCAGTTGCCTTTACAGAATGATGCTTTTAAATAAACCTGTGAAAACACTTGAATATCATACGACATACTTGACCCTTCTGAGTATTTCAAGATAACTGAAAATAGTTGGAAATGATGGTATCATGGCAACAAAATTAAACTTTAAACATTTTGAAACATATCTTTTATAGAAAACATTCTGTATTGGGTTTAACCTTTCTTTCCCATCTTTAATTGACGAGTTGCTTTTTACAATATTAATTTTTGTTATCTAATCTCATCTAGGATCAGTACAGTTAAGATTTGAATGGTTATTTGTCACTTATCAAAAAGAAGGAAAACATTAAGCATTCTTCATTACAACATAATGGATTTCTGGATCTTCCTCATTTTAAAGAAGAGTCTGATTTTTTTTCAGGCCACTTCCACATCTTGAAATTCCATACCTCTCATATAAGGGCCATCAAAGTGACAGGGAAAGCAAATGAATACAATGGAAAAGCAGATCTTTTTGCTCTACCTTGGAGGTAGAGAAGTTCTTTTCCCCTATGGCTCACACACCAGTGTCCTGGAGGTTGGAAGTAACTACAAAACAGAGGATACTCATACCTGAGGTTTGAAAGGCAGGAAAGAAACCAGCATTTACTTAGCTGCTATTAGTTGCCAGGTACTGGGCTTGGCCCATTCGTAAATATTATCTCATTTTCATCCTCATGACAGTGCTGTAAAGTCAGTAGTATCACTCTTTCTTACAGTTGCAGAAATGGGCTCAGGTTATGTAAATCGCTGCAGTAAATTGACTGAGTCAGAATTTGAACACAGGTTTTTTTCTGTTCAACTTTTCTTCATTTGCAGCAGCCTCATTAATTCTGCTCATGGAGAGAAATGGACTGTTGGCCACTGTCAATATACCCTCGTCATTGTGGTCACATATACATATTTTAATCCCCAAACACAAATGTCCAGGCTTGGGGGTGGGGAGAGGACTTTCAACAGCAGGAAGGAGACAGACAATGGGAGATAAGAGAGAAGGAGAGTAGAGCTTAGTGTTTAAGACCCAGATTTAAAGCCTTGCCTCACCACTTTTAGCTGTATGCACTTGGGCAAGAAACAACCTTGCTGAGGCTCAGTTTCCTCACTTGAAAAACAGGGATAAATAGTACTCATCTCGTAGGGTGCTTGTGAGCTTTGCCGATAGTGCCAGAGATATGTTCAAGCACAGAGCCTGGTGCTCAGGAAACCTCCTCTGTGGTTACTTTTATTTCCAGAGGACTCTGTGTTCTGACATATCATCGGATGTTTCCAGACAGAAGTGTAGATTACTGATTGGGAAGGCAGCTGACAGGATTAACCAATCCAAGTCAGAACACACATTATGGAGTGAGAGCGTTTACACCCAGGGCTCCAAACTCTCCTCCTGAGGATCATTGGAGTTTCCAGAGCTGGACTGAAGTGCCAGCTGCTCATTGACAGTAATGAAAATGTTTCCTGCATGGCAGATTGTTGATATATTTTCTCAATTACAATTTTTTCTCCCATAAATATTATTAAACATTTGGTGCCTGCTACTGTTTATTCCTTCATCCAAAACACAGTTTCTGAGTGCCTTCTTTATACCAGGTACTATTCTTGGCACTGGGGAGACAGCAGTGAAACAAAAAGGCAGACAAAAATCCCTACCCTTATGGAGATTACATTCTAGCGGGGGGGTGGGGGGAAGAGATGAAAAATAAAATAAATAGATAAAATAGATGGTATGTCAGTGATGAGACCTAAGGAGACAAAAGCTGGGCCAACGGGCAAAGGGCATAGAAAGTGTGGATGGGGTTTCGAATATTTGGTGGGGAAGACAAGGAAAGCCTTTCTGAGAAGGTGACATTTGACTTGAAGGAAGTGAAAGGGAGGATAATTCCAGGCAGAGAAAACAGCAAGTCCAAAGGCCCTGAGGAGGGAGCATGTTAGGAATGTTCTAGGAAGTCAGAAAAAGCTAGAGTGGCTGGCTGAATGAGTGGGAGACTGGTGATGGGGCAGGAGGGGAAGGTGGGAACAGGGAAAGGACAAGGTAAGACCTTGTAGAGATGATTTCTTATAGATGAAAAAATGAGTAAGGAACTGTCAAATGAGTAGAAGAGAAAACTTAGAAATAATATATTTCTTAAAAAATGTTTCGGGTAGTGATATTATGGTTGTTGTTATTAATATTTTTATACAAAGATGTACACATATAATAGAGCTGAAAGTTTTCGCTGGCAAAGTGGTTGTCACTATTTTATGGTGCACCTCAGAGGTCCCCATGACTTCCAAGTCCTTTGCCATCTTAATAAGTTGGACAGCCACAGCTAGTAAGTAGCAAAGTTAGAACTAGAACCTGGGCCTCCTGACTTCCAGGCCAGGATTTATATGTCCCTCCTTCATGCCTGAGGTGTGTCCTGCAACACAGACTCACTTAATACCAGAATTGGAAGTGGCCTTGGAAGTCATCTAATCCAACTTTCTCCTTGTAGGGACGGGAAAACTGAGTCACAGAGAGCAAAAGCAACCTATCAGAGGTTAGCCATCGTGTCAGTGATATAGCTCGAATTAGACTTCAGATCTTTGCTCCTTATAGGCAGGCTCTACACGCAGCTGTTGTTTTAGAGGCAGCTATGGCTAGGAGAAAATTTAGTCACCTCATACCCTGGACTGTGGCCAAGGATATCTAGGACCTCATGGGTAGAAATGAGCTGATTTTAGGGTATGAGGTAACTAAAGACCCTGGGCTGATGGATTGTTGCAACTAAGGCAGGGCCTGGTGTTAAAGGGAGCCTGTGTCTTTCAGGGGGTGGGAATAGGGATAGACCTGGTGGGTGTATATTCTAGAACGTTTTTGAACATCTTAAGAAGACCACCCATGAAGGTCATATGTTTTCTTGTTGATTTGTGTCTTAGGTGATGTGCAGATGTGTCTGGAATCTGTTTAGCTGAGAAAATACCATGCGGTGGCAAATGTTCTTGCTGTGTGGGCTGAGCTTGTTGCTTCTTGCTGCCACCAACCTATGTTGAACCTTTTCTTATATTATAGCAAGTTGGTCTAAAGTGGGCATGTGGCAGGAAGAGAGAGAAACTTCTGATAACCATCTGGGGCAGCCTAGATGTTAGGCCAGTGTGTGCAACGCAGATTCACTCAATATCAAACCTGGAAGTGGCCTTGGAGGTCATCTAATCCTGCTTCCTTCTTGTATAGATGGCAAAACTGAGTCACAGAGAACAAAAATGACCTGCCAAAGGTTAGCCATTGTGTCAATGACATGCTAGAACTAGGCCTCAGATTTAACTTTGTCCTGTGTACTGGAAACTGTACTTATCGTCCAGCTTGGAGATGCTACCATGACATTTCAGATAAGGAGTAAGCTCCATTCATTATTACTATTTGCTTATTATTAGAAGCTTCCAGTTGATTGTCTTGGTCTCATGGACGAAGAAATGGCTCAGGAACTTTCCTAAGCTTTGTTGGGGGTGTGCAGTGATTAGTTCCAGGGTCAGGTTCCTTTGTCCACAACTTGGAGGTTGACCTGGGTTTTGGAGGGGTGGAAATGGGACCAACAGGGGTCAGTAAGAGGCTGCTACTCTGGAAAACCTGTCTAATGCCTAGCAGTGTGGGATTTAGCCAGGCCTGCTTCCTGGATGTCTTTCCACTCGTGAGTGAGCACTTGTTGGAGCTCACATCCATTCCTTTCTTTTCCTAGCCCTCTCTCTCATGGAAGCTTGAGAAGCAGACATCACACACCCCGAAAAAGCCCACATCTGCAGTGGAGGTGCTGGGAGCCCACTAGTGAGACAGCTGTGAGTCCTTAGACATGTGTTAGTGCTGATGGCTTGGGGCCAAGTGAAATCCCAGCCTCCAATCATGTGGCTACCCTCTGTAAAAGTTGGCTGTTTGAAAGAATGCAACAGGAAAATCAGAAACGCCTGCACACTTTTCCCTGTTGCCATTGGTACCGAGCTGGAGTTCAATCCTACTCAAGTCCCAGTGATGTTAGGGAGATCCTTTAATATCATTTTGAAACCCAGACACCTGGTTTTGCCGTCTGTAAGCTCTCATGACTCATCGCTGTACTCCACTCACCTCTGAGATGAGAGTGGCTTTCCCAGCTGGAGGTTGCCTTTATGTGGATTGTTGGTTGGCTGCATTTCCAGAAGGGAGTAAAAGGTTCATGGCTTAGGTGTTATCTTGAACATCAGGACAAAAAAATACAGAATAACACAACATTGCTCTGTGAAAACTGGAATGTAGTTATCTTGCTTCTGGGAAAATGTCATATCCTGGTCATCAACAGATAAAGCGAAGAGTCAAGGGTATATGAAATACGTTTGAGGCACTCTGCAAACCCCTTTTGCAGAGGCTGTAAACTAGCTACAAATAGACCTACATTCTGTTCTACTGCAGCTCCTTTATGAAAAGTAATGGCACCAAAAACTGTGTGGGTTAGAAGTGGGGAGGTGCTTGGAACTGACACTATCGCATTATTTTCAGAGAACTGCAATGCGTTCCGCTTGAACAAAAGGAAGTTGGGTTGTGATAATATAATTCTGGATTCCATGGAATGTTGTGGCTCAGAGAGGCAAGAGATAAAAGACAGAGAAACAATATAGTGGTAAGTTTCAGGGGTTTTATTTTATATTAAAACATCATTTTGTCACAAATATGGACTGAATGTGCATTAAAGAGTATTATATTTCTGTGCATCAAAATGGAAACATGCTTACCAGGCTGTGCTTTGTATTATCTGAAAAATACCAAGTGCTCCTCATCATAGCCTTTATCCTAGAAGGCTTGCAAAATTATTCCAGAAAAGGTGTATTGGCAATCAATGGCTGATTACCCAGAGGGAAATAAATAGCCCTCTTGATGAAACTACCTGAGAAGCCTCTTTACTGGCAGAACATATGTCCATACCCCATTGCTCTGTGTCCGTGCATGTTTCTTCAATTATGGACCAGGGTGTGTGAGGTAGAGAGCCATGGATCCATAGGCCAGACACAGTTTATGCAGATTTGCCCAAGTTTATATAGTAGTTTGTTATTCAACACAAAAGCAGCCACCATAGCAACCTCAGGATCACAGAATGCTTATGGTACCTCTGAGGGACACATTATTGTCTTGCAAAGATATTTGAAGTGCATGAATCTTCCACAGCCACATACTTCATCTTTGCCCTGTGCCAACTAGAGAGCTGCATGGCTAAAGGGCTTCTTTTTGGTGTGATCTTAATGTCCCATTAATGCACCGTGTGTGTTAAGTAACCTGGCTAGCAGGCGGATTTGCTCCTCTCTCGCAGTTTGTTTTTCATTTTCATTTCCTTAATGATTTGAAAAATTGTTTTCAGAGGTTCCTCGGACAGGGCCCAGTGGCACTGTGCTTGGCCTGGCTTCCTTTGCTGCCAAAATGCAGACTCTCTGCAGTGTGACAGAACAAGGCTTTTGAGCTGCTAACTGGTGAGGGATACAGTAATGAGCTCCAGCTGTGGAGTGCAGGCTCCAAGGAATTGGAGGGGAGCCCAAACGGAGAGGCTCTGGTTGATTCTGGGAAGCCTGTCTTTTGGTGCCCTTATCTTCCCTGTTTTGGTATCCAGAACCTAGGCCCAAACTCCAGCTGGTACCTCTGCTTCTGAAAATCTGTAGGGACCTGCAAATGTCCTTCATGTGTTGGACATGGCAGACTCGCAGCCCGCAGGTCTTGGCTTTCACCTGTTTAAGGCCCCATAGTGGCGTGCAGATAACTCAGATTTCTGAAAAACAAATGACAATCCCTGATGTGTGGGGTCTGCAGATTTGTAGGGTCTGCAGATACTCCCACCATAGCCTGATTTCAGACTACCAACAGCTTAACAACTGGCTCACAAAACTGCTGGAAATTTAACAAATGGCTCCAGCACACTGTTGCCCCAGGTTATCTCATTTGCTATCCACAGCTGATCTCATGATCTCATGGATAGGTTGGTGTCCTCAACCCCATTTAACAGAAAAGAAAACAGGTCCAGAGGATTTAATGCAAGGATTCTCAAACTTTACTGTGCATACGAATCACCTGGGGATCTTGTTAAAGGGGGAACCTGTGATTCTGCATTTTTAACAAGCTCCCAAGTGACAAGTGTCCACAGTTAATTAAAGGTGTAGTCACCTTCCTGGAAAAGAAGGGGAGGAGGCTAAATGATGGTCTCTCACAACTGAAAAGTCACACTCTGCCCCACTCTTCCAAGCCATACCCTTTGATTCCTCAATCAATTCCACTCCTGCAATGTTCAGGGGTCCTACTGGGCCCTCCCAGCAGCCACTTGCAAAGGACTGTAGGACACAACATAGTCTGCCATTTCAGGCAGAAGTGGAGCTGGTTTCCTCTCCAGTGCTCACAGGTTGGTAACGGAACTGATTGCTTGAGGGCTGTGGGAAGGCCTTTTGCATTACCCAGTCCTAATCATATAAAGCAAGCCCTCTCTCTCCTTGAGTTGGGTCACATTATGTGACTTTGGGGGTACTGCACCGCTAGGAATTTCCTCAAATTCCACATTTTCACTCCTCTCTGGATCTTAGAGGAAAACCTGTTGCTGCATATTGTACAGGAGCCCAAAGTTGATGCTATTTTCTACTCATCTGACAGTTATAAACTTAGGGGTCAAACCCAGCAACCCAGAAAACAGTTACAAATGAGCTAATATGGGTCCTGTTTTCACTCAAATTTATCACCTAATAATGAAGATTTAGATGGACTGGGGAGATGACTGAGTGGAGAAACTCAAGCTAAGGAGACTCTGTGTCTAGGATGGTTCTGGATTCTGAGAAGGACAGATGACGGTGTGCCTGACCTCAGAGCCAGTCAGGCAATGCACAGTCATGGAACAGTTACAGTATGAGCCATTGTATGGTACCGAGTCCCATTGTGCAGTAAGATATAGATTATGTTTGTTGTACAGAATGCTGAAATGTGTAAAGGCAGGGCTACCGTCTAGACTGCCAGAGCACAATTTCCAAAGGAATGTTCTCCATCCCTGTTTTAAGACTTTTCATTCAATCGGGCAATCAAAAGATTCAGACGTATCCAAGATATTTTCTAGTTAATGGAATGCACGAGCAAAGGATTCTTTTCTTTTCCTTTGGAGATTGTCTCACAATCAAAACCATCTTTCTAGTAAAATGACTTTATTCTGTTACTCAGCTCCAATTCTTCTTTTATTTTCTTCTCCTGAGTCTGGATAAAGCAAGCGATTCATGATGATCCATTTATTCGCTGCCAAAATGTATGTTTGTTGTTACAGAGACATAATCTTAACTGTGTCTCTCTCCTTTTCTTTATCACCTTACCAATTCCATTCTGTGTCTGGTACAGTAATACCTTTGTGTTTACAGGGCATGATAGCGCACAGGCACGTATCTTCCCCTTCCTACCTCTGGAAATTCTCCTCATCCTCTCAGGCCCAATTTGAAATGCTGTATTCTCTGGGAAGCCTTCCCCAATCCCCACGGTCAGTTGGAAATTATTATATTTTCCTCAATCTGCAACCTTGTGACTCCCCTTCTCAATGGTAGGTTATAATTCACTCTGCCTTGCATTAGAGGTTATTATCTCAATATCTTTCCCCTTTTCCTACCTCCAGCCCAGCTAGGGTGTCAGGTTTTAAGGCTGTTAGGTCCATAATAATTATAATTATCGGTTACTTAACATGTACTAAGTACCAGCCATTTTACAAGACAGTATTTTAAAACCTCAAAATAACACTCTGTCAGAGGCATTGTTATCCCATTTCATTGAGGCTCGGTGAGGTCAGGCAACTGGTCTCAGATCTCCCAGCAACACTTTTAACCTGACCCAAAGCCCACATTTCTTCCATTCTACTCCCCAGGCAATGCTGTCTTTGAGGGCAGAGACTAAGGCTTCTAGCCGGAGTAAGTTTCAGTGAGTTGTCGAATGAATATGTACATGAAGAAGTATGTGTTACTCTGCTCATGGTAGCAATAATGCTAGAAAAAGGGCCTGCCTCCAGGCTAATAACCCTTCTCTTGTGGCATCCCAGCTGGGTCACTCAGGTCTCCTTTCCCTCAATCCTTGTGTCCTGTGCTATGTCCCCAGTTGTCTGTTCCTTTCCTGTCAGTCACCTAGCTAAATTTATAAATGAGCACACTCTGACGCTATTCTGTTAATGGATGTTAGTAAGATTTAAAAAAATGTACTCATTCAACATTTACATAACAATATTTAATGTTCAGTGCCAGGCACATAAGAGGGACCTTATAAATAGCCATTGAATAAATGCACTAGAGGTGGAACAGAACTGTTTGTGGCTATAAATGATGGGGACACAGACATAGTTAGGTTAGAGCTATTTTCTAGCAAGCACATCTAGGTACCAAGGACCGTGCTAAATCGGGAACACCAAGAGGACTAAGACAGGCAAGGTCTCTGCCCTCATGGAGCTTACTCTCTAGTAGGTGACACATTTGCATTTTACACTAAGGTCTACTTGAATCAGTGGTCTAATCTAAAGGACTAGGTTAGAAAAGATATTCTAGGGCAGGGGTAGGAGAGATTAAAATTACCATGTAGGAGTTCTTGGTGTTGTATTTCATTATGAAGAAGATTCTAGGCTTGAAGTGTCCATAGGGGCTTCCCCTTCCTTCTCCTCTTAGTTCAGTTATTCTCCACTGGAGAAGGAAGTGGAGACATACCTCCTTAGGGGGTTGTAGCATCATTTGCAGTGAGTGCTTTTATCAATAAACAGTTGTATAACCACCAAATAAAAATATTCTCACCATAAAAAGCATCTGATAATACCAGTGTTACCTTCAGACTTTGTCTCAAACCCATTCTCCAGAAGTAATAACAATTAAAGTTTCTTCTGTCTCTACAAACATTTTTATCTTTATTTACAAAATCGTATGTACATATACACATACATAGTAATTCTCTTTTTAATATAAAAGCAACTGTTTTCTATATATTCTTAAGTAAATAGCTTTTGATTTAACAATATATCTTGGATGTCATTCCATGTTGCTACATATAGATCTACATTCTTCTTCCTTAAAAAAAAAATGAACCTGTTCTTTTTAAACTGCTGTGTAGTATTCTATTGTGTGGATGTACCACAGTTTATCTAACCATTTCTATACTGATAGGTATTTATTTAGGTTGTTTACAATTTCTTTACTCTTATTAACAGTGTCACAGTGAACGTCCTGGGCAATGTGCCTTCTGCACATGTGTATCAGTACTTCCCTAGGGTAACTGCAGAAGTGGAATCGTTGGGTCATGGGGTATGCACGTCTAAAATATTGCCATATTTCCCTCCAAAGTGGCTGAATCAATTGACATTATCACCAATAGTGTATGGATGCCCTTTTCCTATATCCTTGTCCAATGGACATTATAAATTTTAATTGTTCCCAATTTGATGAATATAAAAATTAGTTTCTCATTCTATTTAAAAACATTCTCGGGACTTCCCTGGCAGTCCAGTGGTTAAGACTCTGAGCTTCCACTTCAGGGGGCGCAGGTTTGATCCCTGGTCAGGTAACTAAGATCCTGCATGCCACAAAGTGTGGCCAAAAAAAAAAATTCTGATTGTTAGTGAGTTTTTACATCTTTCTTTTTTTAAATTTATTTTTATTTTATGTATTATCTTTGGCTGCGTCGGATCTTAGTTGTGGCACGCAGGCTCTTTGTTGCAGCACACGGGGTTCTCTCTAGTTGTGGCATGCGGGTTTTCTCTTCTCTAGTTGTGGCGTGCAGGCTCCATGGTGCACGGGCTCTGTAGTTGTGGCGCATGGGTTCCAGAGCACATGGGCGCTCTCTAGTTGAGGCGCGTGGGCTTAGTTGCCCCGCGGCAAGTGGATCTTAGTTCCCTGACCAGGGATGGAACCGTTGTCCCCTGCATTAGAAGGTGGATTCTTTACCACTGGACCACCAGGGAAGTCCCCACATCTTTTCTTATGTTTATTGGCCATTTGGGTTTCCTTTTCTGTGAATTGCTTGTTCATATCACTTATTTTTTTTTTGTTCCTCATTGGAACTCTTTGTATACTCCAGATATCAATTATTTGTTATACAGTATATGTTGAAATTATTTTTGATGGTCTGTCACTTTTTAACTTTGCTTACTGTGTCTTTTTATGTACAGAACTTATAACATTTTATGTAATCAACTTTGCTTATTTTGTGTTTTATGACTTAGGAATTTTTGTCTTGCTTTAGAAGGGCTTTCCCACCTTAAGAATATGAAAACATCCTCCTATATCTTCATATAATATTTATGTTTTTTAACCTTTATATTTAGTTCTTTAAAACATCTGGAATTTATTTTTGCATATGGTATGAGATAGGGATCTAACTATTTTATTTTCTGAAATGAATAGCCAATTGTCCTTATATCATTTCCTGAAAAGCCCATTTCTACCCACTGATTTTAAGTACTACCTTCACTACGTACTAATATTTTCATATATACACAGGTCTGTTTTCTCACTCCATTCTGTTTCATGGAGAGGGCTTTATCAAACTACCCATTGCCACAACCATTGAATGGCGTATTCTCATGGATACTGTTGATCCTTTAATACTTATTTCATTCTTTCAAAGAAAATTCTTAATTCTAGTCAGAAAAAAACTTTTAAACTAGGTAGTATACTAATAAAAATATTTTGTTTGAGAAAACTATATCCACATGGAATGACCTGAGTTACTTTATCCAATAAGAAATTAATCATTATAACAAAAGACAATAAAAGAGATAAGATTACATACTGGTTCATGTAACCACATTCTGATTTTCCCCACTAATATGAAAGGATATGCTGAGCACATTTTTATGTTAGAAGATATTGAACTTTATACTTGATAGATTGACCTAAAGGACTCACGACTGTCCTATTTTACTCACATCTTGAAAGCAAGTCTCACCCCAGACATTAACTTCGATAGAGGTCGTTTTAGAGACAGAGTTAAGAAAAAAATAAATCTGCAGAATGCAACGTAGTATAAATGGGGAAAAATAATATTCAGAGCACCATTTTTTTGTAAGCACAGAAAAAAATGTAGAAACATTTATAGAGATGATGGAAATTGATTCTCCAAAATGATTATCCATCTATTAAGCAGGAAAGTTACATTTTGTCTCAAATGTTTGTGGCTTTCATATAGGAATATGTTAGTTTTGCTTTTGCTTAGGAGACCAATACATTATGTGGATGTTCCTCATGGAAGATGATGAACCTTATCTTGGGAAAAATAATGGTGGTGTTGTAGCTTTCAGTGGTGGCCTTTTGGTTTTTGATGCACAGTGGGTGACTTAGTGTCATATTTTTTTGAGTATAGGAGCATTTAGAGTCAGACAGTCATGGTTCTAGTTCCAGTTCTGCTGTTTACTTGCTGTGTGACTTTGGGTAAGTCATGTATCTCTTTGAGTCTCCGTTTTCTTATCTGTTCAATGGTGGATCAAACCACTAGTCTGCCTATTTCACCTCAGTGAATCAAATTATTATGAAAATCAAATGAGGAAATGAACAGAAAAAAGCTTTAATCACTGTAAAGAGGAAATAAAAAAGAGATTATTATTAAAGGGCACCTGAAGAATATGCTCTGATGGTCTTCAAACACTACAAAGCATCAGGAAAGGGGCCAAATGGAGACAGGAAAATAGCCATGAGAGAAAAATGGGAAGAAATCGAAGAGGAAGAAGGTCTGTAAGCAGAAAGCACAAGCTCTGAGGAGTATCTTAACCTCTTGTCCCTCCCCCATTGTAACAAACCTAACAAAAGGGAGCCTCTAAGTGGTGCATAATAATATTTTAGTGTAGTAGTTAAGAGCTTTTAAAAAGTAGGTCTGATTCTAGTGTACTGGGAGTATCAAGGTATTGAGGGGTGGCGAGAGGAAAGCAAAACTTACTGGGTGTCTACCACAGGGCAAGCTCAGACGCCACATACTTTATATACATGATCTCAACTTGTCCTATAAAGAAACTTGCAAGTCTGGATCTTAACCCCATTTTACAGATGAGGAAATTGATTTGTGAATGTTCTGTGCCCTCTACTGGCTAGCGCAAAGAACTGACCTGTCTCTTCGCCACCAACTCCTTTCTTCTACCTGAGGGGTCTGAATCCCTACATTTGTCTATCTACTCATCTTTAATTGCTTAATTACACCTCAGGTAATCTCTCCTTCATACATATACACATCTCTATGCTCTTTTACACATCTTCTTTCTTCACCTCTTTCTTCTAAATGTTGTCCTATCACCTCAAGAAAAGTTGTTTGTCCTCAATTTCTTTGAGCCTTGGTTTATCAATCTATAAAATAGGACAACTCACAGGCTAGATTTGAGGCTTAAATTTGATTATATATGTGCAAACATCTTGTAATCTATACACCTATGCTCTCTAAATTTAAGTGTAAGATATTTGTTACCTTTCTCTAGAGAATGTTCATTATTGGAGAAAGATATTTAGTGGGCTGCCGCAGGGTTTTGTCCTGGACCATATTCTATTCAAATATATATCAGTAATTGGAAAAATGTCATAAAAGTATGCTTAGTAAATTTATATATATGATAAATCTGAAAATAATTATAGAAATTTTGACAGATTGGAACAATTGATTGAAATTAGTGAGATTATATTTAGTCAAAATAAGTGTAAAGTTTTCATTTAAGTTCAGAGGATTGCAAAAGTACAGATTGGGGGAAAACTGAACCTATTGGTATTAATGGGAAAACACTGTTTTGGTTGTGTTAGTACTGTAATGCACCGTTAAAAAACCCAAGAATCATGTAGGCCACATTAATAGAGATGGATTGTCCAGGTCAGGGGTGGTGATGGTTCCACTAACTCTTCAGAGACAAGGTGAACTAGTGTGTTATGCTAGTTATGGGCATTAAATTTTAAAGGACATTCATATTTTAGAAACTTTCAAACATACACAAAAGTAGAGAAAATAATATCATGAATGTCCATATACTCCTCTCAAATTAAACAGTTATTAACATTTGCTACTGCTTCATCCACCCTCCTTTAGCTATCTTTTTTTTTTTTTTTTGGCCACACGGCATGTGGGGTCTTAGTTCCCCGACCAGGGATTGAACTAATGCCTCTGCAGTGGAAGCCCAGAGTTTTAACCACTGGACCACCAGGGAAGTCCCCCTCCTTTAGTTGTCTTGCTGAGTATTTTAAAGCAAATCCCAGACTTCCTGTCATTTCACTCCTAAATACATCAGTATGCATCTGTAAGAAAACATAGGCATTTTCTTATATAACCATATGGCATTATCACATCTACCAAATTAACAATAATTCCTTATTATCATCTAATATCCAGTCCATGTTTAAATTTCTCAGGTTGCCTTGGAGACAACTGGTGTTTTCAAAATAGCATCCTGTCAAGGCTCACTACATTTGTTAGTAATGCCTCTCAAATCTCTTTGAAACTAGAGCAGTCTCCCCTTCATTACTTCCTCTCGTTGTCTTCTTTTAGAACCAATCAGTTGTCCCATCTTATATTACGGATTTTCTGATTGCTTTTTTGCGGTGCCATTTACCTTGTTCCTCTACCCCCAGATTTTCTGTTCTCTTGGCACTAGCTCTAAAGGTGTGATTAGATTCAGGATGTAAACATTTTTGACAAGGCTATCTCATGGACCCTTCAGTGTACTTCCTATTGCATCCCATCAGGAGTTACACAATGTCTGGTTTATCCTACTCTTACGTGATGCTAAAATTAATCAGTGGGCTTAGGTGGCAACAGTCAACATCGTATTTTCCAAAGGGTCATAAACAAATTGGAGTTTGGGCCAATGAGGCAGACTGATGGTGACAGGATGGAAACACTGTGGTGTCAGGACTACTTGAAGAAACTGGGACTTGGTGATTGTATTAGTTTTCTACTGCTGCTGTGATAAATTACAATAAATTAAGCACCTTAAAACAACACCCATCTATTATCTCAAGAGTTCTGTAGGTCAGAAGTGTGGGTAGGCTTGACTGGGTTCTTGGACCAAAAATTAAGGTGTTGGCAGGGCTGTGTTCCTTATTAGAGGCTCCAGGGAAGAATCTGCTTCCAAGTTCATTCAAGTGTTAGCTGAACTCAGTTCCTTCTGGTTGTAGGGCCCAGTTTCTTTGCTGGCTGCCAACTGGGACCAGTCTTTGATCCTAAATGTTGCCCTATTCCTTCTCACGCTTTCCATGTGGCCTCCCTTCAGCAACGGCTGGTTGAGTTCCTCTCAAGCTTTGAGTCTTTCTGACTTCTCCTGCTGCATCTCTCTTGCCTTCAGTTGGAGAAAGTTCTCTGCTTTTTAAGGGCTCATGTGATTAGATTGGCCTCACCTGGTTAATCCAGGTTCATTTCCTTAATTTTAAGGTCCTTAACTTTCATCTGCAAAATCACTTTTGCTGTGTGATGTAACGTTCGCATTTCCAGGGATTAGAGCACTGACATCTTTGGTGGACCATTCTGCCCACCACAGTGAGGTTAGGGGTGGCGGAATTTGCTAACTGGCTTCAAATATTCGCTTCACAGTTGTAGCGGGGCCGGCTGGGATGCAATATAAAGCAAGACTCTCTGAAGACCTCAGCTGTATGGTAACAGAATGGCCTGACCAGTGGCAGCATGTAAGCAGAGGCTGGCCAGCCCATATATCAGCTATGTGGGAGGCAAGCCCCTGCAGTGGGTCATAAGTCAAAAGTATAAAACAGTGGTTGAGAGCACAGACTCTGGTTAATACTGGTTAAGAGCCAGACTACCTAAGGTTGAAACCTGGGTTTGACCTTGGCAAATTACTTAATGTCTCTGTGCCTCAGTTGTCTGATCTGTAAAGTGGGGATAATAATCCTGTCTTCAAGGGTTGTTCTGAGGTTTGAATGAATAAATACTGAATTGAATGAGTTAATAAAATGTGCAAAATATTTAAAACAGTCCTTGACAAGAATGAACACTTTATGTGTTAGCTATTATTTTCTGAAAGGAATGAAAATCTGTGAAAGTCACTTGGAATTTCAAATTCCTGTAGACATGGAAAGTGATGTTTTGCCATAGTTGTTTCCATCATTTTTGTAGTGATACATTTGCAAAATATTTTCTTAACACACAGATTAATAGACTCTTGGTTACAAAAAAATGATTATATATCATCACAAAGTAAAAATTAGATGAGTTTATTTCATATTTCCAAAGAAACAGGAAAAAAATCCAAAGTTATTTACATGATATTCAAGATCCAGCTTACCAGCCCAAGCTTACCTTACAGCGCAGCCTTTGGTCTGGCTACAAATTACCTCTGGGCCTTAGCTCATGCTGTGTTCTTTTTTGCCTGGAATGTCTTTTTCTTATATCCTCCACTGGTTCTCTCTCTACACGTTCTCCAATACTTGGTTTATTTAAAAAAATATTTATGTATCCATTTATTTATTTTTTTGGCTGCGTTGGGTCTTAGCTGTGGAACCCGGCATCTTTGTTGCGGCATGCAGGATCTTCTGTTGTGGTGCGCAGGCTCCTCCTTGCGGCACGCAGGCTTCTCTCTAGTTGTGGCACGTGGGCTCCAGAGTGCCTGGGCTCTGTAGCTGCAGTGCGCTGGCTTAGTTGCCCCGGGTCATGTGGGAATCTTAGTTCCCCAACCAGGGATTGAACCCGCGTCCCCTTCATTGGAAGGCAGATTCTTAACCACTGGACCACCAGGGAAGTCCCTCCAATACCTCGTTTAAATGATTTCTTTTCCTTGAAGCTTTTTCTCGGTCCCCCAAATCAAAATCCATTTTTCTTCTACTTTTCTGCTTGTACTTATAATTTGTTATTCATATGTATGTTTTTCCTGTTAGCCTGTAAACTTATTAAGGGCAGGGTTTCTTTAATTTATCTCTGTGTCTGTGTTTGGTGCAGCTTTGTTATGGAATATACTCAAATATTTGTTGACTGTGGTCTACTAGAAAGACCACTAGACTTGGAGTCAGAAAAGCTCCATTGTTTTCTTTATCTAATATAAACTTTGTGTCCCGGCTTTGCTGGTAAGTAGCTTGTGTAACCTTAGGCAAGTTATTTAACTTTTCCATGCCTCAATATCTCCATCTTTAAAAAGGTCATAATAATACCTATCTTACAGGATATTAGTTTATAACTGATGTGGAAGTGCTTAATATTGCTTAGTATGATGTATGGCACATAGAGACATATAGTTTCTCCTCTCTAAGGTATGTACCATTAAACTCTGAACTGTAATTTAATGATGGTCAAACACAGAGAATTACAACACTAAACTCAGGATCATTGTCCTGATTATGAGATCTCTTATGAGGTTTAACATGTTTTTCCCCCACAAAGAAATCCTTTACTTTCAAAATAAAGATTCTGTTCATTATCTTTGGAAGTCAGTTTATTCAGTATTTTCTAAAGGCTAATGATGGGTAAATTTAGATAGATAGGTAGATAGATATATAGAAATATAGATAGAAATACATGGAAATATTTCTCCAGAAATTGTAGGTTTATAACTTTGGCTATATAAAAATATGAAATTTCTACTTGAAAAAATACCATGAATCATGTTCTTAAAAATCCAATAAATGGGGAAAATATTTGCAATGCATACAACAGAGGGCTAACATTATAAATATACAGAGTGTTCCTAGAAATCAATATGTAAGTAAAATAACTCCATAGAAAACTCTAGGTAAAGCATATGAACAGTCATAGGAAAAACAAATATAAATTGATAATAAAGATAAAAAAGATGCTCAGTCTCATTTATAATTAAAGACGTTCAAAGAAAATAATATTGAGATAGTATTTATTTTCCTCATCAGATTGTCAAATATTAAGTTGGATAAGAGGCCAGTATTAACCATGGTGTAGGGAAATGGACATCTCATACATTTTTGGTAAGAGAGTAAGCTGGGCAATCTTTTTATAGGATAATCTGGCAGGATCTGTGACAAATTAAAAGGACAGGTACTCTTTGACTCAGAAGTTCCACTTTTAGTGATTTTCTTAAAGATAACTGCACATATGATATACTCATTGCATCATTTATAATAGCAAAAAATTTAATAAACTGGAAGTAGCCTAAATATCCATCAAAAAGCAGCTGTTTAAATAAATTATGGTGCATCTATGTAGTTGAATACTTAATAGCCATTAAAATGAATAATCTATATTTGTTGATATGGAGAAATGTCTAATAAATATTAAGTACAAAATGTTAGGAGTAGAGTGTAATTTATTTATGTAAAAGAACATACATATATCTATATACCTGTATATATCTAGTTTATTTCTTGAAGAACACACAAGAAACTCTTAAAAATGATTACCTCTAAGGAGTGGGACGATCGTTGAGAAGGGGTGGAGAGAGGTGAGAAAACTCTATAGTATTTTTTTTTTTTTTGAAAACCTATGTGAATTTTATTTATTTATTTATTTTTGTCTGTGTTGGGTCTTCGTTTCTGTGCAAGGGCTTTCTCTAGTTGCGGCGAGCGGGGGCCACTCTTCATCGCGGTGCGTGGGCCTCTCACTATCGCGGCCTCTTGTTGCGGAGCACAGGCTCCAGACGCGCAGGCTCAGCAGTTGTGGCTCACAGGCCTAGTTGCTCCGCAGCATGTGGGATCTTCCCAGACCAGGGCTCGAACCCGTGTCCCCTGCATTGGCAGGCAGATTCCTAACCACTGCGCCACCAGGGAAGCCCAACTCTATAGTATTTTAATCTTTCTCTTTCTCTCCTCTCTTTCTACTTTTACCAAAGGCATGTATTACTGTTACAGCAACAGCTAGTCTTCAAATATTATGTCAATGACTCACTGGACAGTTGGATAGTGTGGAAATATTGCAGTCTTTCTCAACCTTGAAGTTAAAAACATCACAGCCTCCATACTTTGATAACAGTAACTGATGTTGGTTTTTGGTGTATATAAACCAACTTACTGTTGATATGTTTTTAAGAAGAAATCGTCAGAAAGTAGATGACATGCTCTTAAGACAGTACTTAATTCATGGTAAATGCTCAATACATGTTAGCTATTGTTGTTATTAATCCTTGATTGTTATCACTCTTCCACTAACTTGCTGCATGACCTTAACCATGTCACTTCTCTGGGCCTTTTGTCTGTGCCTCAACTGCATAAGAAGTGGAGTCAGACTAAATAATATGATATTCTGTGATTCTCTTGGACAGATTTTCC
Source organism: Balaenoptera acutorostrata (assembly GCF_949987535.1). Classification (NCBI taxonomy): domain Eukaryota; kingdom Metazoa; phylum Chordata; class Mammalia; order Artiodactyla; family Balaenopteridae; genus Balaenoptera; species Balaenoptera acutorostrata. The sequence goes on from NC_080085.1 coordinate 119,216,693, forward strand.
TCATCCCCCACCCTGTTGCACCCCTCTGCTTTTATAGTACTAGAGGGTATGCTACAGATTATCTAGCAGATTTCTGGCTGCTCCTGAAGGAGTCCACCCTGACTTTCAAGAGACTCAAACATAGTGCTATATAATAAAAGGCCCACTCTAGCTGGGTGTTATGTTGTGGTCTGTTCTTGAAGTTAAAAACAAAGATAATTTTTCACTTGAAGTGATGAGGAAAGACTTATAAGGTCACCTAATCAGGAAGCTGCTTGGCTTTGGGGGCAACAGTGAACCTATTTTCATCTAGTGTGAGGGGAAGTGAGGGGCAGGGAGAAGAAATCTCGAAGTCAGAAAAGTGCTGGGAAATACTCAGCAGCACTTCTGGTATAGAATAATGCCTTGTGCAATTCAGGCCTGCCTACCAGCTTGACTCCTTTCCTGCTAAAAGTTGTAAACTCAGAAAATCCATTGAGGGCTTTCCACCCCATTTCATGAGAATTCATCTGCACATTTTTAATGAAAGTCATGGAATTTCAAGTTATAAGGGACCTGAGAGGCCATGAGGAACAGTGGTTTTCATGATAAAATCCTATAACACAGAGGTATTCATGTGACAAGATGGGATGAATATTACCTACTTATTAAGTTAGATGAAAAATTAGATGAAGGAATTCTGTCACTCACTAGGTAGCTGGAGTTCATTTTATTCCTTAGGGAAGCTATTCCTCTTGATTCTATAGAAAGGGAGGGTCTGTCTCTTTCCAGTCTTTCCTGGCCCTTCCCTTATACAAAGGGCAGTAGTACAAGAATATTTCCCAATATATTTAAAAATTATTTTGTCTACTTCTGTGGTTTCAGAGAGTTGTTTTGGGATAAGCACGCATGAAGGAATCAAAGTGGCCATGAGAGCGGGCAAAAGCAAATGTAGGTTTCATTTCTTCCTCCAGTCCTGAAGTCATCTGACTATGACTGTTAGTTGATGTCTCCATCAAATTTTAGAAGTCTCTGCAATATCTGCCATGTAAGTTAGACAAATACCCAGGACCTCAAGTGAGCTAATGAGCAGCTGCCCTGCAACAGAGCCCACCGTGAGAACTTGTAGCATTGCATTATGTATTTCAACAGGGCAAATAAATTAAAGAGACCAGACTGCTGTTAAAGCAAGGAAAATTATTAAGATTAGGACTAACTGGGGAAAAAATTCAAGTCTTTCTGCTCTTTTCTTTTCATTCTGTTTTCTTGTCCTAGATGCTTCCTTCCCCCTTGGCATAAGGCAGGTAAAAGATGTTTGTGGAGTTAAACAAAATCATCAGGATCTTGACATTTAGAATGATAAGAATAAGCCCTTCAATCAGTGATACTAATGCCATAAGTACCCAGGCACTGTGTCATTAAATGGAGATAATTTTCTGCTACAGGGAGTCAGGATGCTGGCCATACATTATTTAAACAGTAAAGACAAAGGGTCCTCATTTTATGTCAAGTCACCTTTTCTGTAATCTGCCCTCTGCCCCAGGTTACTCGAAACATGGGCAATTGCTCTTGTCAAGTTCTGAGCTCTCTCCAAGTTTTACCTGAAAGGCATTTCTATGTAACAACAAGAATGAAAAGAGTAATAGTACTTACCAATAGCAACAGCTTCCATGTGCTATGTGACAAGTGGTATATTAGAAGTTTTCTATAGTACCTCATTTATTCCTCATATCGACCCTGGAAAATTAGCTTATTTATTCCCGTTTTACACTTAGGAAAACTGAGATACAGAGAGGGAAAATATCTTAACTGAGGTCACTCAGCTAGTAAGCTGGAATCTATATTCAGGTCTATGCTGAATCCAGATGTGCTCTTCTAATAATACAGGCTACTACTCCACAATCTCCACTGTCTACTTGTGTGTGTGTGTGTGTGTGTGTGTGTGTGTGTATGTGTATGACAGGAAAATGGAAAGGAAATAGTTTTATTGGGCTTAATACAGATATCCAATGAAACAGAAACTAAAGAGGCACCATATATAACATGCAAAATGAATATTGGGTGCCCTAAATCTCCCCAGAAGAGATGAGAGCTGGCTGTCTTGCCTGCTGCCCACCTGTTAGAAATAACCCTCCAAGAAGGGCTCTTTCCTTAAAGATGCTTTTCTTTAAAAAAATTTATTGGAGTACAGTTGATTTACAATGTTGTGTTAGTTTCAGGTGTACAGCATAGTGATTCAGTTATACATATACAAATATTCATTCTTTTTAGATTCTTTTCCCATGTAGGTCATTACAGAATATTGAGTAGACTTCCCTGTGCTGTTCAATAGGACCTTGTTGGTTATCTATTTTATATATAGTAGTGTGTGTCTGTTAATCCCAAGCTTCTAATTTATCCCCCCACCCCGTGTTTCCCCTTTGGTAACCATAACTTTGTTTTCGAAATCTGTGAGTCTTGTTTCTGTTTTGTAAATAAGTTCATTTATATCATTTAAAAAAATTAGATTCCACATATGAGTGATATATTTGTCTTTCTCTGTCTCACTTACTTTACTTAGTATGATAACCTGTAGGTCCATCCATGTTGCTGCAAATGGCATTATTTCATTGTTTTTTATGGCTGAGTAATATTCCACTGTGTATATATGTGCCACATCTTCTTTATCCATTCCTCTGTTGATGGACATTTAGGTTGCTTCCAGGTCCTGGCTATTGTAAATAGTGCTGCAGTGAACATTGTGGTATATGACTCTTTTTGAATTATGGTTTTCTCAGGGTATATACCCAGTAGTGGGATTGCTGGGTCGTATGGTAGTTCTATTTTTAGTTTTTTAAGGAACCTCCACAGTGTTCTCCATAGTGACTGTATCAATTTACATTCCCACCAACAGTGCAGGAGGCTTCCCTTTTCGCCACACCCTCTCCGTCATTTATTGTTTGTAGACTTTTTGATGGTGGCCATTCTGACCGATGTGAGGTGATACCTCATTGTAGTTTTGATTTACATTCCTCTGATAATTAGTCATGTTGAGTATCTTTTCATGTGCTTTTGAACATCTGTATGTCTTCTGTGGAGAATCCTTAAAGATTCTGGAGCCCTAGATAGTGAACCTTGAACCTTCTTCCTCACCATGCTACTTGTGCCAACTTTGGTCTCACTAGCCACTTTCACTGGCCATTCCCCAGGTAGGCCTCCTACTCCTTCCCATGTGAGTATCACTACCCTCTTCCATTTTCCCAAATCTCCACCCTCATCTGTTTCTCCCTAGATTGTGGTTTCTGTGACTGCCATCTCTTATATTTTTCTATGTAGAAAAGAACTCTTTGAGGTGCAAAAGCAGGTTTTTCTGGAGCATTCCACCTGATCAAATGCAATCTCCTTGTCAAAGGAAGCCCATAGAAGTCAGCTCTGGGTGTGTTTGCAAAATTGCCCTTTGATAATTTGGAGACCTAAGGTCTGAAAGCTTGAGTTTCTATAGGGAGCTCTGTGGGACCAAAATAGTCCTGGGAATGGTTTTAAAACTTTATTAAGATAAAAATTTATAAAGAAATGCTCAAAAGATCTTACTTCTCATTATAGATTTTGTAAAGAGATGTACTTACAGGCCATTCAGTATGGGCAAAGAAAAAATAGGGAGAAAGAAAATGTTCCATCTAATTAGCTGCCATAGGCAGAATTTTAAGATAGCCCTCAATATTTCCCTTCCCTGGTATATATGCCCTGTAATCTCTCCTTGGGTGTGGGTGGGATTTGTGAGTATGAAATGCTTTCACTCTTGTAGTCAGGTTATGTTCTATGGCAAAAGTGAAGGAATTGTGCATGTGTAATTAAGGTGTCAACTCATTTTACTTTGAATTAATCAAAAGGGAGGGTATTTGGGGGTGGGCCTGACCTAATCAGGGGCACCCTTTAAAGAATGTCCAGGCCTTCCCTGAAGGGAGAGGTTTGGAGCCAGAGAACTGCTTTCCTCATGGCTTTGAGGAAGTAAACTGTTGTGTTGGGATGATCGTGTGGCAGGGAGTAGCAGGCAGCCTCTAGGAGTAGAGGGCCTCAGTTCTTCATCTACAAGGAATGGAATTCTCCAATAACCAGTGAGCTTGGAAAAGAACCTCAAGCCTCAAATGAGACCACAGCTTCAGCCTATGCCTTGCTATAGCCTAGTGAGACCCTGAGTACAGAACCCAACTAGACCATGCCTAGAGCCCTGGCCCATGAAAACTGTGAGATAATACATGGATGTTTTTTTAAGCCACTAAGTTTGCAGCAATAGAAAATTAATACAGTAACTTTGCATTTTCTCTCATTCTTTTCAGGATTATATACCCACCATGGTAAGGAGCATTCTGTATGTGCAAGTAGATAGAACAACACAGTCCACAGCATTATTCAGACGTGGTGGGGCAATGGTATTCACTTTAAGGAGTAGTTTTGTAGCTATAGAGTAAAATCAATGAAATGTCAAAGATCAGTGACCTTGCTGAAGTGGTATCTGGAGAAAATTGGTAATGCCTGGCCTACAACTTCTTTGCTTTAAATCAGGGACTTATAATGTCTCAGGACTATACTACTCCTATACTCCATTTTACTCACCAGCTTCCTATTCATTTTAACAACCAATTTACAAACATGATTTTGACTTTCAAGTATTCATTACTGTTTGATGTTGTTTGATTCATTACTCCTTGATGTTGTGGCTGTCCCCTCACAAAATCACCAGTTCCCCCCCTTAATCTTGGCCTCATCTCTACCTCCTTTCTATCTGTCCCAAAGATGAGCATTTTCCTTTCAGGTGTGTATATCTATCTGTTATTTCAAATTTAATCTTGTGCCTGGGGCATCTTGTCACATCCTCTCCTGGAGTAGTAATACTTATCTTTCTGCAAAGGAATTGTGGAGGAAATATTTGTATATGCCATACTCCAGTAAAATGTTTTAGACTTTCAGGCTTAGTTTTACAGTTATTCACTCTGAACAAAATTAGTGAACTTCCATTTTCTCAAATCTCCATCTTTCTCAATTTCTCCCTAGATTGTGGTTTTTGTGACTGCCAGCTCATATATTTTTTGATGTAGAAAAGAACTCTGTGAGGTGTGTAATCAGGTCCTTCTGAATAAGTCCATCTGGCCAATTCAGTCTCCTTGCCAAAGAAAGCCCACAGTAGTAAACTCTGGGTGTGTTTGCAACATTGTCCTTTGTTTTGTGCTCCAAAGACAGAAGATAATCGTATTCTAATGTGATGAGGCTTTAAAAAGTAAGCTGCCGTAGAAAAGTTGTGCTGTTTTTATATGTTTCTGGTTAATGTAGTTCTTTTAAAAACTTTCTTATTTTAAAAATTTAGGGGACCCAGGGAACTATATTCAATATCCTGTGATAAACCATAATGGAAAAAAATATGAAAAAGAAGGTAGATATATGTATAACTGAATCACTTTTCTGTATAGTAGAAATTAACACAACATTGTAAATCAACTGTACAATAAAATAAATTTTAAAAATAAATTAAAAAAATAAAAATAAAATAAATTTTTAAAAAACTTAGGGGAAAAACTCAAGCGCAGCAAGATCAATGGTTGTTCAAGGGGAACCTTTTTTTTTTTAAGCTTCAAGACTAGTAAGGAAATGTAAGTGTCAGAACACAGTCACTGTGTTGCTAAGGAGTACAGAAAAAAATAAGACATCTATGCATTGAAAGGGAGATTGTCATCCAGAAAGACAATGAGATTCATCCCATTAATGGAAACATGTAATTAACAAGCTGCTGGATGTCAGTCTGTAGCAAGAACCATGGCTTGGGCTCTTGCTTCCTATAAAGTGGCAGTCTTGTCACTGCCTTCTGGCCCCCGGTGGGGGTAGTACAGATACAAGTACAAAGAGGAAATCAGCCTCCCACCCTCATAGAATCTTTGATGCTTGAAACTCCAGTCCAAGTTATATGAATAAGTAGACATGATTGACATTCTCCTACTGGACTGTAATCTTTTTCAATTTCAGTAAATAAGTTTTTGCTAGCCCTATTAACTAAAACAATAATCACAAACGAGGGAGGGTAGGAGTCAAGATGACAGAATAGGAGGACGCAGAGTTCATCTCTCCTCACAAGTGCATCAAGAATAAATCTACAGGGACTTCCCTGGTGGCGCGGTGGTTAAGAATCGGCCTGCCAATGCAGGGGACACAGGTTCGAGCCCTGGTCTGGGAAGATCCCACATGCCGTGGAGCAACTAAGACCGTGTGCCACAACTACTGAGCCTGCGCTCTAGAGCCTGTGAGCCCCAACTACTGAGCCCGTGAGCCACAACTACTGAAGCCCCTGTGCTCTAGGGCCCATGTGCCACAACTACTGAGCCCACATGCTGCAACTACTAAAGCCCGTGTGCCTAGAGCCCATGCTCTGCAACAAGAGAAGCCACCGCAGTGAGAAGCCCACACACTGCAATGAAGAGTAGCCCCCACTCAGCGCAACCAGAGAGAAAAGCCCGCACACAGCAACAAAGACCCAACGCAGCCAAATAAATAAATTAATTAATTTTAAAAAAAGAATACATCTACAAATGGAACAGTTCTCATAGAGCACCTGTTGAACATTAGCGGAAGACTTTGGACACCTAAAAGGATAAGAAAAATCCCCTCACAACTGGGTAGGACAAAAGAAAGAAGAAAAAAAGAAAAGAGGAGTCAAAAAAGGGACACCTAAAAGGATAAGAAAAATCGCCTCACAACTGGGTAGGACAAAAGAAAGAAGAAAAAAAGAAAAGAGGAGTCAAAAAAGCGACAAGTAACCCTGGTGGTGAGGAGTTGAAGCTGAAGGTGAGCAGAGGTCCCCGCACTCAGAAAAACTCCCTCACGGCGGGGAAATCAGCTGGGACAGAAAAGGACCTTCGGGGGATCAAAGGAGAATGCAGCAGATGGTCTGTGGAAGGCAGGACAAAGTAAGAACTGCACACATGGTCTACACCGCTGCTCTGCACATTCCAGCCAGAGTTGTGAGTCGCCTGTTGCGAAGGGGGGCTGGGTGCTGGAAAGTGGGGTTTGGAGCATGGACCCAGGGAGGGAACAGCTGTTGGCTGTGAAAAGACAGCCTGAAGGGACAGGAGTAAGGAGCTCCACAATTGGAAGAGTCTGCAGAAAAAGCCTGGGACACCATAGTAGCAAGATACCATTGCTGAGTGGCACAAAAGGGGTGGAGCCGCCATTATAATCCCTTTCCCCACCCACCAGCTTTGGTGGGCACTGGGAGGGGCTCCCATCTGAGAGGGCCTGCCTGCCCCTGGGCTGGAGTCTCCTCCGCCCGTGGGCTCCAGGGACCTGAGCACTGCCCATCCCAGAGCCTCCTTGGGAATCAGCCCTGGGTGCCCCTGCCTGGGATGAGAGTCTGCCAGTGCTAGTGGAGGCTGAGTGCTAAAGCGTGGGGTTGGGAGAATGGATCCGTGGAGAGGACCACTGTAGGCTGCATGGATACAGCAGAGGGGACGGGAGTGAGGGGATGCGTGGCCGGGAATGCCCCTAGAGGAAGTGTGGTCTGCCTGGAAAGTGAGTTGCCATTGTTGACAGGCACGTGGGGGGCGGGGCCGCCCCACCCCCACACACCAGCCCCTGCCTCCGTGGGCACTGGGAGGGACTCCTACCAGACTGAGCACACCACAGTCTGTTGCAACTGCCTGTTGGTTCCACTGCCGCAGGCAACTCACAAACACCCCAATTGTGGCTGCCATACCCCTCCCCAGCTTGAGTGAGTAAGTGTGCCCCAAGCAGCCGCTGTTACCACTCCCTCTTGCCTGGGCAAGGGACAGACGCCTGAGGGTGGTGCACATGCAGAGGTGGGGTCAAAACCAAAGCGGAGCCCCAGAGGGGGTGCGACTAAGGAAGAGGAACGGAAGTCTTTCCATGCAGCTGCACAAGCCACAGATTAAATCCCCGAGATTGACTTGGTAAATCCTGTGTCTGTGGAATACCTGAATAGACAATGAATGTTCCCACCATTGAGACTGGTCTAGCTTCGCAGCAGTGGACTTTGGGGGCAAGTACACACAGGAGCCGGGCCAGGTCAGAGTCTGAGCTGGCCCCACAGTACCCACAGCAGGTCCAGAACCTACCTAGAGGTATTGGAAGGCCACCTGGGGAGGCAGGGATTGGCTCTGGCTCAATGTAGGAGCAAGGATACTGACAGAGGAGGCCCCAGGAAAGTATTCTTATCACTATTATTCTTTTTTTTGTTTGTTTTGTTCTGTTCAGTTGGTGTTGTTGCTTTTATTATTTTTTATCTTTTATTTTTAATTTTTATTAAAAATTTTTTTAATATGTATATATTTTTCTTTTTTAAAAAATCTATTTCTTGGTTGTGTTGGGTCTTCGTTGCTGCACACAAGCTTTCTCTAACTGTGGCGGGTGGGGGCTACTCTTTGTTGCAGTGCACGGGCTTCGCATTATAGTGGCTTCTCTCTTGTTGCAGAGCACAGGCTCTAGGCGCGCGGGCTCAGTAGTTGTGGTTCGTGGGCTCTAGAGCGCAGGCTCAGTAGTTGTGGGGCACAGGCTTAGTTGCTTTGCAGCATATGGGATCTTCCCGGACCAGGGATTGAACCCGTGTCCCCTGCATTGGCAGGCGGATTCTTAACCACTGCGCCACCAGGGCAGTCTCTTATTTTTCTATTTTTACTTTACTTTTTTGTTGTTTTGTGTTTTTTTCTTGTTTTTGTTCTTTGTTTTCTATTTTACTTATTTTTTCGATTGTTGTTATGTGTATATTTTATGTTTTCTTCACTTATTTGTTTGTTTTCTTTCTGTTTTTGTTTTATTTTTCATTTTTTGTTTTTGTTAGTTTAGTCCTTACTGACTGTTCTCATTTTTGAATTCTTCTGTTTGTTCTCTTGTTTCTGTTTTTGTTCTTTCTCTTTTCTCTGTGTGTGTGTGTTGTGTTGTTGTTGCTGCTGTTTGTTTGCTGTTGTTTTTGCATTTGCCTTGAGCTTTGTTTGTCTGTTTGCTTTCTTTTCTTTTCTTTCTTTTTTTTCCTCTGGCTTCACTGTGGGGCTTGTGGGCTCTTGGTTCCATGGCAAGGGGTCAGGCCTGGGCCTCGGGGGTGGGAGCACCAAGTTCAGGATGCTGGACAACCAGAGAATTCCTGGGCCTAGGGAATATTAATTGGCGTGTGTGCTCCCAGGGGTATCCATATCAACACCAAGACCCAGCCCCACACAACTGCCTGCAGGCTCTAGTGCTGGACACCTCATGCCAAACAACCAGCAAGACAGGAACACAGCCCCACGCATCAGCAGACAGGCTACCTAAAATTGTACTAAGCTCACAGACAACCCAAAACACAAAAACTGACATGGCCCTGCCCTTCAGAGGGAAAAGACTCAGCTCCAACCACCAGAGCACAGGCACCAGTCCCTCCCACCAGGAAGCCTACACAAGCCCCTGGACCAATCTCACTCACCAGGGGGCAGACAACAGAAGCAAAAGGAACTATGATCCTGCAGCCTGCAGGAAAGGAGATCATAAACACAGTAGGCTAGACAAAATGAGATGACAGAGAACTATGTCGCAGATGAAGGAGCAAGGTAAAATCCCACAAGACCAAATAAATGAAGAGAAAATAGGCAGTCTACCTGAAAAAGAATTCAGAGTAATGATAGTAAAGATGATCCAAAATCTGGGATATAGAACGGAGAAAATACAAGAAACGTTTAACAAGTACCTAGAAGAACTAAAGCGCAAACAAACAATGATGAAAAACACAATAAATAAAATTAAAAATTGTCTAGAAGGAAACAATAGAAGAATAACTGAGGCAGAAGAACGGATAAGTGACCTGAAAGATAAAATAGGGGAAATAACTACTGCAGAGCAGAATAAAGAAAAAAGAATGAAAAGAATTGAGGACAGTCTCAGAGACCTCTGGGACAACATTAAACGCACCAACATTCGAATTATAGGGGTCCCAAAAGAAGAAGAGAAAGGGAAAGGGCCTGAGAGAATATTTGAAGAGATTGTAGTCGAAAATTTCCCTAAAGAAAGGAAATAGTCAATCAAGTCCAGGAAGCACAGAGAGTCCCATACAGGATAAACCCAAGGAGAAACACACTGAGACATATATTAATAAAACAAACAAAAATTAAATACAAAGAAAAGATATTAAAAGCAGCAAGGGAAAATCAACAAATAACCTACAAGGGAATCCCCATAAGGTTATCAGCTGATTTTTCAGCAGAAACTCTGCAAGACAGAAGGGAGTGGCAGGACATATTTAAAGTGATGAAAGGCAAAAACCTACAACCAAGATTACTCTACCCAGCGAGGATCTCATTCAGATTTGATGGAGAAATCAAAAACTTTACAGACAAGCAAAGGTAAGACAATTCAGCACCACCAAACCAGCTTTACAACAAATGCTAAAGAAACTTCTCTAAGTGGGAAACACTAGAGAAGAAAAAGACCTACCAGAACAAACCCAAAACAATTAAGAAAATGGTAATAGGAACATACATATCTATAATTATCTTAAATGTAAATGGACTAAATGCTCCAACCAAAAGACACAGACTCACTGAATGGATACAAAAACAAGACCTGTATATATGCTGTCTACAAGAGACCCACTTCAGACCTAGGGACACATACAGACTGGAAGCGAGGGGATGGAAAAAGATATTCCATGCAAATGGAAATCAAAAGAAAGCTGGAGTAGCAATTCTCATATCAGACAAAATAGCCTTTAAAATAAAGACTATTACAAGAGACAAAGAAGGACACTACATAATGATCAAGGGATCAATCCAAGAAGAAGACATAACAATTGTAAATATTTATACACCCAACATAGGAGCACCTCAATACATAAGGCAAATGCTAACAGCCATAAAAGGGGAAATTGACAGTAACACAATAATAGTGGGGGACTTTAACACCCCACTTACACCAATGGACAGATCATCCAGACAGAAAATAAATAAGGAAACACAAGCTTTAAATGACACATTAAACAAGATGGACTTAATTGATATTTATAGGACATTCCATCCAAAAACAACAGAATACATTTTCTTCTCAAATGCTCATGGAACATTCTCCAGGAGAGATCATATCTTGGGTCACAAATAAAGCCTTGCTAAATTTAAGAAAATTGAAATCATATCAAGTATCTTTTCCGACCACAATGCTATGAAACTAGATATCAATTACAGGAAAAAATCTTTAAAAAATACAAACACATGGAGGCTAAACAATACACTACTTAATAACCAAGAGATCACAGAAGAAATCAAAGAGGAAATCAAAAAATACCTAGATACAAATGACAATGAAAACACGATGACCCGAAACTTATGGGATGCAGCAAAAGCAGTTCTAAGAGGGAAGTTTATAGCAATACAATCCTACCTCAAGAAACAAGAAACATCTCAAATAAACAACCTAACCTTACACCTAAAGCCACTAGAGAAAGAACAAACAAAACCCAAAATTATAGAAGGAAAGAAATCATAAATATCAGATCAGAGACAAATGAAAAAGAAATGAAGGAAATGATAGCAAAGATCAATAAAATTAAAAGCTGGTTCTTTGAGAAGATAAACAAAATTGATAAACTTTTAGCCAGACTCATCAAGAAAAAAAGGGAGAGGACTCAAATCAATAAAATTAGAAAAGAAAAAGGAGAAGTTACAACTGATACCATAGAAATACAAAGGATCATAGGAGACTACTACATGCAACTATATGCCAATAAACTGGATAACCCAGAAGAAATGGACAAATTCTTAGAAAAGCACAACCTTACAAGACTGAACCAGGAAGAAATAGAAAATATAAACAGACCAATCACAAGCACTGAAATTGAGACTGTGATCAAAAATCTTCCAACAAACAAAAGCCCAGGACCAGATGGCTTCACAGGTGAATTCTACCAAACATTTAGAGAAGAGCTAACACCTATCCTTCTAAAACTCTTCCAAAATATTGCAGAGGGAGGAACACTGCCAAACTCATTCTGCGAGGCCACCATCACCCTGATACCAAAACCAGACAAAGATGTTACAAAGAAAGAAAACTACAGGCCAATATCACTGATGAACATAGATGCAAAAATCCTCAACAAAATACTAGCAGACAGAATCCAACAGCACATTAAAAGGATCATACACCATGATCAAGTGGGGTTTATCCCAGGAATGCAAGGATGCTTCAATATACGCAAATCAATCAATGTGATACATCATATTAGCAAATTGAAGGAGAAAAACTGTATGATCATCTCAATAGATGCAGAAAAAGCTTTCGACAAAATTCAACACCCATTTATGATAAAAACCATCCAGAAAGTAGGCGTAGAGGGAACTTACCTCACCATAATAAAGGCCGTATATGACAAACCCACAGCCAACATTGTTCTCAATCAATGGTGAAAAACAAACCATTTCCTCTGACATCAGGAACAAGACGAGGTTGTCCGCTCTCACCACTACTATTCAACATAGTTTTAGAAGTTTTAGCCACAGCCATCAGAGAAGAAAAAGAAATAAAAGAATCCAAATCAGAAAAGAAGAAGTAAAGCTGTCACTGTTTGCAGATGACATGATACTATACATAGAGAATCCTAAAGATGCTACCAGAAAACTACTAGAGCTAATCAATGAATTTGGTAAAGTAGCAGGATACAAAATTAATGCACAGAAATCTCTTGCATTCCTAAACACTAATGATGAAAAATCTGAAAGCGAAATTAAGGAAACGCTCCCATTTACCATTGCAACAAAAAGAATAAAATACCTAGGAATAAACCTAACTAAGGAGACAAAAGACCTGTATGCAGAAAACTATAAGACACTGGTGAAAGAAATTAAAGATGGTACAAACAGATGGAGAGATATACCATGTTCTTGGATAGGAAGAATGTACATTGTGAAAATGACTATATTTTACAAAGCAATCTACAGATTCCATGCAATCCCTATCAAACTACCAATGGCATTTTTCACAGAACTAGAACAAAAAATGTCACAATTTGTATGGAAACATGAAAGACCCTGAATAGCCAAAGCAATCTTAAGAAAGAAAAATGGAGCTGGAGGAATTAATCAAGGCAGTATGGTACTGGCACAGAAACAGAAATTTAGATCAATGAAACAGGATCGAAAGCTCAGAGGTAAACCCACACACATATGGTCACCTTGTCTTGATAAAGGAGGCAAGCATATACAGTGGAGAAAAGACAGCCTCTTCAATAAGTGGTGCTGGGAAAAGTGGACAGCTACATGTAAAAGAATGAAATTAGAACACTCCCTAACACCATACACAAAAATAAACTCAAAATGGATTAAAGGCCTAAATGTAAGGCCAGACACTATAAAACTCTTAGAGGAAAACGTAGGCAGAACGCTCTATGACATAAATCACAGCAAGATTCTTTTTGACCCATCTCCTAGAGAAATGGAAATAAAAAAAAATAAACAAATGGGACCTAATGAAACTTAAAAGCTTTTGCACAGCAAAGGAAACCATAAACAAGACGAAAAGACAACCCTCAGAATGGGAGAAAATGTTTGCAAACGAAGCAACTGACAAAGGACTAATCTCCAGAATTTACAAGGAGCTCATGCAGCTCAATATCAAAAAAACAAACAACCCAATCCATAAATGGGCAGAAGACCTAAATAGACATTTCTCCAAAGAAGATATACAGATTGCCAACAAACACATGAAAGGATGCTCAACATCACTAATCATTAGAGAAATGCAAATCAAAACTACAATGAGGTATCACCTCACACTGGTCAGAATGGCTGTCATCAAAAAATCATCTACAAACAATAAATGCTGGAGAGGGTGTGGAGAAAAGGGAACCCTCTTGCCCTGTTGGTGGGAATGTATATTGATACAGCCACTATGGAGAACAGTATGGAGGTTCCTTAAAAAACTAAAAATAGAACTACCATATGACCCAGCAATCCCACTACTGGGCATATACCCTGAGAAAGCCATAATTCAAAAAGAGTCATTTGCCACAATGTTCATTGCAGCTCTAGTTACAATAGCCAGGACATGGAAACAACCTAAGTGTCCATCAACAGAGGAATGGATAAAGAAGATGTGGCACATATATACAATGGAATATTAATCAGCCATAAAAGAAACGAAATTGAGTTTTTTGTAGTGAGGTGGATGGAACTAGAGTCTGTCATACAGGGTGAAGCAAGTCAGAAAGAGAAAAACAAATACCATATGCTAACACATATATATGGAATCTTAAAAAAAAAAAAGGTTCTGAAGAACCTAGGGGCAGGACAGGAATAAAGACGCAGACGTAGAGAGTGGACTTGAGGACACGGGGAGGGGGAAGGGTAAGCTGGGACGAAGTGAGAGAGTGCCATGGACATATATACACTCCCAAATGTAAAATAGATAGCTAGTGGGAAGCAGCCGCATAGCACAGGGAGATCAGCTCGGTGCTTTGTGACCACCTAGAGGGGTGGGATAGGGAGGGTGGGAGGGAGACGCAAGAGGGAGGAGATATGGGGCTATATGTATATGTATAGCTGATTCACTTTGTTATAAAGCAGAAACTAACAGCAACAATAAAAAAGAATGAATGAACTACAAGGTTCTACTGTTTAGTACAGGGAACTTCATTCAGTATCCTGTGGTAAACTATGGTGGAAAAAACCGAAAATCCTACAGTTAACAAAAATTTAATGGGAAAATATTTAATAAATTACCTTTGGATTTCAGCACAGTAAGTAAATAAATAAATAGGTTATAAACTGAAAAAATAATTGATTAAAAAAAACAAATGAGGGAAAAGTGGTCTGCCAGCATACTTTATTGATGTTAATTCTGGTACTGCCTAGTCTGTATATATGATGAATGCTTCCTCTAGCACTTGTGTGGCTTTGTACAGTTTATATATCATTTCACGTGTATTATCTAAGTTTGCTTTTCATTCTCAAAACAATGCTGGAAAGTCAATATAATATGCAGGGCAGGTATTATTATCCCATTTTACCAGTGAGGAAACTGAGGTTCAGAGAAAGTTTAGCAGCTTTCATAAAATGGAGGGAAGATAGACTTTAAGGGGCCTTAATGAAGAATCCCAGTAATATCTGTATACGCAGACATATACTTGTGCTTACACACACACACACACACACGCACACCTTCCTTGCCTTTTGTTTGACAACCTAAACGTATTTCCTTCTGGGCTGGACAAGTACTGATGATGACTGGGCTAGCCGCACTCCTAGAAAAGCATTGCCTGTGATCCAGGGAAAGACAGAGCTGTCTTTTCTCTGCCATGTGGTGGTTCTAGCATTAGGAATAGTCTAGTGGCCTGACATCATAAGAACTTGCTTTTTCTGCTTTGGGGAGCACACTGTAGGGATCGGATAGGGTAGAATTTGGGCATGGATACTTGTCTTTCTTTCCCTAGCCCCAGTGGTCACATTGTCTCAGGTCCAGATTAGAGCTTCCCTATTTAGTTGACAATGTGAGTCAATTTACTACTGTTCCTGAGACTCCAGATACAAGAAAGAAATAACAAAATGTATCCCTCCATTCTTCCATTCTTCTCAACCATACGGCTATCCATTATTCACCCATTCCACTGTGTTCCAAACACTCAACTCAAAGCTGAGAATATAACTTGAAATAAGAAAGATTCGTGCTTCAAGGAGCTTACAGTTGAGAGGTTTCTTCTAAATGAGACTATAAGAAAGAAGAGTGACAAATAATGGGTTTGTGAATAGTGTTCAGTGCATTTCCTGTTTCCAATGATGTATTCCTAACAGCCAAACAGTGTAAACTCAACCCCCAGAGGAAGCGGTGAGCCGTTTCTTTGAAGGCTCCTGTTTTACATGAAAGATTCATGTAAAAATCTGTATTTTACTGTATAATATGTGTGTTTATTTTTATAACCACTCCCTCTCCATCAATATCTAACGAAATTGCTTTTCCAGAGGGTGCTCCATGTTTATCCTATGGTTTCAAGTCACTCCCAGTGCATTGCGAGGTGTACATGCGTCCCAGTTTAAGTAGCTTGGTAACTGAAGTCCAAGGTCACTTCTCGCTATATAACCTTGTGTGGACCTTGTATGAATAAAGTTCCAGGTCCTGATTTCTATCCTTTCTTGCCAGTATTTTCAATAAATCTCCATGTCCCACCTCCATCCTGCTCATTCTTCACAAGTGGCAAACACAATAGTTTTTTCTTTACTATAAATAAAAATAGTAACTTTTATTTGGGCACTTACTCTGGCAGGCACTCTGCTCAGTGTTTCATAGATAAGTCTCATTTAGTCTTAAAATCTAGCTCATAGAGTAAACACTATTTAAAAATTTTTTATTGACTTATAATTAACATATAATATTACATTAATTTCAGGTCTACAACATAGTGATTCAATATATTTATACATTATGAAATGATCACTGAAGACCAGTTACCATTTGTCAGCATACAAAGTTGTTACAATATTATTGACAATATTCCTTATGTGTACATTACATCCCTGTGACTTATTTATTTTATAGCTGGAAGTTTGTACCTTTTAATCCCCTTCACCTATTTCATCCGCCCCCCCATGCCCCTCCCTTCTGTCAACCATCAGTTTGTTCTCTATGAGTCTGTTTCTGTTTTGTTTGTTTATTTGTTTTGTTTTTTGGATTCCACATATAAGTGAAATTATACAGTAATTGTTTTTCTCTGTTTGACTTACTTCAGTTATCCTAATCCAGGTCTATCCATGTTGCTGCAAATGACAAGATTTCATTCTTTTTTTATGGCTGAGTAATATGCCATTGTGTGTGTGTGTGTGTGTGTGTGTGTGTATGTGTATACATACATACATATATATATATATATATATATATATATATATATATATATATATATACACCACATCTTATTTATCCATTCATTTATGGATGGACACTTAGGTTGTTTCCATATCTTGACTATTATAAATAGTGCTGCAGTGGACATCTGGGTATATATCTTTTCAAATTAGTGTTTTCGTTTTCTTCAGATAAATGCCCCAAAGTGGAATTGCTAGATCATGTGGTAGTTCTATTTTTAGTTTTTTTGAGGAAACTGCATACTGTTTTCCATATTGGCTCCACCAATTTACATCCCCACCAACAGTGCAGGAGGGTTCCCTTTTCTCCACATCTTCACCAACACTTGTTTCTTGTCTTTTTGATAACAGCCATTCTGACACGTGTGAGGTGATATCTCACTGTTGTTTTGATTTGTATTTCCCTGATGATTAGTGATGCTGAGCAACTTTGCATGTGTCTGTTGACCATCTGTATGTCATCTTTGGAAAAATCTTATACTCAGGTCCTCTGCCCATTTTTTAATTGGGTTTTTTTTTGCTATTGAGTTGTATGAGTTCTTTATATATTTTAGATATTAACCTCTTATCAGATATATCCTTTGCAAATGCCTTCTCCCATTCAGTAGGTTGACTTTTTGTCTTGTTGATGGTTTCCTTCACTGAGTAAAAGCTTTTTTAGTTTGATGTAGTCCTATTTGTTTATTTTTACTTTTGTTGCCCTTGCTTGAGGGGAAATTTAACAAGGAGGTGAAAGACCTATACTGTGAAAACTATAAGACATTGAGGAATGAAATTGAAGATGACACAAATAAATGGAAATACATACTGTGTTCATGGATTGGAAGAATCAGCATTTTTTAAATGTCTATACTACCAAAGTAATCTACAGATTCAATACAATCCCTATCAAAATACCTGTGGCATTTTTCACAGAACTAGAACAAATAATCCTAAAATTTATATGGAACCACAAAAGACCCAGAATTGCCAAAGTAATCCTGTGGAAAAAGAGCAAAGCTGGAGGCATAACCCTCCCAGACTTCAGACAGTACTACAAAGCTACAGTAATCAAAACAGCATGGTGCTGGCACAAAAACAGATACATAGATCAATGGAACAGAATAGAGAGCCCAGAAATAAACCCACACTTACATGGTCAGTTATGACAAAGGAGGCAAAAATATACACTGAGTAAAAGACAGTCTCTTCAATAAGTGGTGTTGGGAAAACTGGACCACTTTCTTATACCATATAAAAAATAAACTCAAAATGGATTAAAGGCTTAAATGTAAGACCTGAAACCATAAAACTCCTAGGGGAAAACCTAGGCAATACGTTCTTTGACATAGGTCTTAGCAACTTCTTTTGGATGTGTCTCCTCAGGCAAGGGTGATAAAAGTAAAAATAAATAAATGGGACTAAATGCTATTATAATCACCATTTTGCAGATGAGGAAATTGAGGCTCAGAGGTAAAGTAAATTTTATGATAAAACAGGACATTTCAAAAAATGTTTCAGATATGCTCCTGGTCTCTGAGGACTGCACTCCCAGGCTGCTGGGGTTACATAATACCTTTTCTTTACCATAGGAGCATTTGGTTAAAATATTTGCAGAAACAATAGACTAGGTGATATTTAAGGTTCTCTTCAGCTCTGACATTCTATAATTTCATTGACCCTCTTTGCACTTAATTATGTTGATTTTTCTTTCTACTCTTTGCTCAGCTCAAAAATATACCCCTGTTTTGTCCATGTGCAGGAGATGGAGTATTGAATAGAGAGCACCATAACAAATCCTTGTGACTATTCAGATGTTACTCTAAAATATTTATCATTTTGGTAAATCTCAAGCTATCACAACAGCTCATAGTGCAATAATGAACATCATGCTAACATTACTAAAATAGATATAACTGAGAATGATGCTTGTTAAGCTCATAATGATTCTGTTCTCAAAGGACCTGCAATTCATCTCCTTTATGCTGCTTGATTGCTTACCACATCCTGCAGGTTTGGGTAGCCTCCTTTTTGGTTTCATGTAATACGTGATATTCACAAACTGTGATGCAGCCCTCATCATGCAAATTAAGAATGCAAATAGAGAGCTAGCTGACTGTGTGATCTGAATTTCCTGCTTGTTCAGAAGGACGTAAACATGGGGAGAATATGGATCTGCTGTGTAATGGATTAAAAGTAATCAGACTTTTCATTCAAACTTAAGTCAGGAAAGGTTATTTCAAAATGTTACTATACTTTTCATTTAACAAGATTTTTCTTAAATTACTAAGCTACTTGCTGAAGAATACTTATAATTTTTTTTAGATTAAGGAAATATAGGAAAAATCAGTAATTAGAATCATTTCATTTGAAAAACTTTCTAAACAGAATGTTTTAATAGCTAGACATTATTCTGATCTTCAATAATACGTGTTATACATTCTGCAGAATGGTCCTGGGCACCTGTCCTCTTGCTAATGCTGGGTTGGCATGTATCTCACTCTTAGATTATCAATTGTCATGGATTTGGGAGACAAAGCGAATAACAAAATCTAAACTAGGTCTAATATAAAAGTTATTTCTCTTTGGTGGTTTAAAAGACACATCAGTTTCTTACGCTTATCGTTGTAAATCTACATTCTCTTTGTGTAGCAGATGTAAGAGTTTAGTTAGCTTGAGGATGTACTGACCTAATGACATGACCAAAAGTTGCTTTTTAGAACAAGCCCTGAGGAGGATTGGGGCTTGTTTATGTATTATTCGTCTCTTTCAAAAACAGAATGTCTGATATCCAAATTGATAACCTCCTGGGCCACACGATGTGGGCGACTTTCTGTAAATTCAATTATTTCCTCAAGGGCTGAAGCAGGACTTTGCCAAGTTATTTGCTTCCTTCCCTCAAAATCTTCCCCTACATAGCTTTAGCTTGTCTTCTGACTTTCTAGTATTCAGAAACAATTTTTTGTTATTGTTCTTGCACCCAGAGAATTTTCGGTTTAAGCCTACTCTACTGTTTCTTTTACCTGCATCAAGTTTGTTAATTGAACAATTTCAAGAATTTACACTATTGTGGTTTAGAATAAGACTCTACAACACTACGTTACAACTGGTTTTTGCTGAAGGCATCTCTGTTACCTAATGGTATATGGTGCCTTTGTTTGAATTGGAAAAGGGCCCCCTCCCCACAGACACAGTTCCCTGCCAAGGTGAATGGAGGAAGGACTATGGATTTCAGCATCCACTTGCTCTCCCTGCTAAGTGTCCTTGTGCACTGAACAGCTTGTACAGCCATATGGGCAATTTGTGCTTTGTGTACCTAATACCAGTCCCAAGCTTTCCCTAAACCCTCCTGAAATGTTTGACTTTGAAATAGAGTTTTAGGCACAAGTGACAAAAGACAAATGGTCTCCTCTCTGCTCTCCTAGGATTGAGTATTGAACACTTCAACTATATCGTTGGATCTTTTCTGCTAAATATTTCACATTCTAAATAAAGCCCTGTTGCAAAGATTGAAACCATTACTAAGCCTGCAGAAAGGGGGATGATAAAGTTTGCTTCTGATAAGAAGTACTCCCATGCTCTAGCAATGGAGGAGCTCTTTTATAAACCTTTCTTTTTCATAGCCCTTTCTCTAAATGTATTAAACATGGAGAAACAATTACCGAGGAAAAAACCTATGGATCTATTTATTGAATTATATTGTTCTTTGTAAACAATAGGTAAATGTGTGACACCTGAAAAAGTTCTGAAATTACTATATGTTACAATCACCAAAGGTTTTATCTTATGTGAGTCTACAACAGGAAGTACAATAAACCTAACTTGTTTTCTTTCCTATGTAAAATCCTCAGCAGTGGAATCCACTGTATCTGCATACTAGCAGTAGGCAAGTATAGTCCATTTTCATCAGCCTTCTAGGATAATTGTCTCGAAGACTGACCATGTTCAGGAATTACATGTCTAAATAAGTCACCAAAAAATGTTCCTATGCTTTGTTTTGGTTTACTCCCAATTAATGGAATCACAGATTCACAACTGTTAGAGGTAGAAAGAGCCTTAGAAATGATGCAACCAAATTTCCTCAGTTTACACAGGAGGCAACTGAAACCCAGTGAGGGAAATTGACTTGCCCAGAGTCATACAAAATAAAGAGAGTGAGACTGGAACACAGGTCTTCAGATTCCCTATCCAGGCCTTGCTCTCTTCCTCCCCTTCCCCTGTAATCCATAGGAATTAGAAATCCAAGTTGATAACTATTTTAACTTCCTGGTTCAGGAATGCTACAAAAAAGGTGGGATTTGGTGGAGCTTTAGGGCTCTGTCCCACTCTTTGGTGGGTACAATTAATATTTACCCAATTTAACAAAAGTGTTAAGCAAATTGAGCTCTAAGTTTTCACTTCCAATCAGAATGCCACCTCTAAGCCACTCCTTTGTAGTAATCCTAGAGCTATCACTGTCCTGGTTTCACGGTCTCTAGACTGTTTTATCCTAAATTCCTCCCTATTTAGCTTGGTCACTAATCAGTGTGGCTATACACAGGGTTTCCCAATCATGGCACTGTTGACATTTGGGGCTGGGCAATTCTTTGTGGTAGGGGGCTGTCCTGTGCCTTTTGGGTTGGCTAGCAGAATCTCTGTCTTCTATCCAATAGGTACCAGTAGCACCCCTTCAAACCTCAGACATTGCATAATGTCCCTTGCAGGACCAAGTTGTCCCTGGTTGAGAACTAGTGAACTATGTTTTATACTTCCCTATCTTAGGCCCATCTGAAATTAAGCTAGCATGCTTTGTATATCCCAGTTATAAAAATGGATTTGTGTGAAGGCTCATGTTTGTATGTGTGTATATGGCATGGCTTAAGGTTGTTTGGATTTCTGCTACTTTTTGAATGAGCTTGCCTAGGGTTGCCACAGTGACCAAAAGACAGGAACTATTTGTAGATGCCAGTACCTGTAGATCTCAGATAGGAATGAAACTATGTTTATTGGCAACAAACTATGTACCAGGTTGCTTAGTACACATTACTGTTTTTCCAGGTTTATTGGGATATACTTGACATACAACATTGTGTAAATTTAAGGTGTTCAATGTGTTGATTTGATATATACTGCAAAATGATTACCACCATAGTTATTAGCTGACATCTTCATCACATCACATATTTATCATTTATTTTTTGTGGTGAGAAGGCTTTCTGGTACTTTTAATCAAAGGAGTCTTAACTAACATACTGCAAAGGGATAAAAATAAATATTGAAGATTGTCATAGACTGAATTTCTATGCCCCTCCCAAATTCATATGTTGAAACCTAAACCCCAGTGTGATAGTATTTGGAGGTGGAGCCTTTGGGAGGCGATTAGGTCTTAAGGGTGAAGCCCTCATGGAAAAGATTGGTTCCCTTATAAAAGAGACTCCAAGGAGCTCCCTTGCCCCTTCTGCCATGTGAAGACACAGGGAGAAGATGATCTTCTGTAAACCAGGAAGTGGGTCCTCACTGAATCTGCTAGTGCCTTGATCTTAGACTTCCAGCCTCCAGAACTGTGAGAAATAAGTGTTATTTAAGCCACCTAGTCTGTGGTATTTTTGTTATATAGCAGCCCGAATGGACTAAGACAAATATGTTCAGTGACTAGAAAATAATATGACCAGGAATAAGATCATCACGTGGAAATGTCATAAGCAATTGTTAGAGGTGAGATGGTGATTTGATTTTAAGTTTTCCAGAGGTCAGAGGAAAAGAGGAAAACCTAACCAAATAAATTAATCATATTATCTCATAAGATGCAAGCAAATTCCTTTTTCAAGAGAAGGGCAGCTTTTTAGATTACTGGCATCTCTGAGAATTATTCTTTGGATACTTTTAAAGAGAATAATTTCTTGGTACTAATGAAATGCAGTTTTCTATTCTTATCCTTTAATACAGGCCGATGTCTTAATGCCAGCAAGCATTCCAGTAAAAGCAATCCCAAATACTGACATCCAAAGAAAAAATTCAGAATATGGTTCCTAAACACCTGTCTGTGACAGCTTCAACAGAGCCCCCTGCACCTGTAATTGGAGGGGTGTCTGTGTGAAGGCATTGAGTACTAATTTCTTGTCGTTTCATTTACTTATAAGTGATGACAGTGATGTAATGGGTACCATGAAGGTTCACAGTGCACATATCTCATGATGAGTTGCCATCTAGATTCTCTGATATCTGAATCTAAATTTGGATAAAACTGTGATTATGAGGTTAAGCTCTGGGATCAAAACCTGGATCTACTATTTCCTAGATGTGTGATTTTGTATAAATCTTTAATATTTTTGAACCTCAGTTTTGTCTTCTATAAAATGGGGATAATGGTAGTACCTACTTCAGAGGGTTGTTGTAAGAGTCGGAGAGAAAATCCATATAAAAGAGGTTGGTACATCATACATGCTCACTAAATATTAGACATTGTTTTTATTTTAAGCTCTAAATTCTTAAACAGTCAGCTTCAGTGACTATCACTCTACTTTCCTGGCCCAGGACTGGACAATTTTCTTAAACATTAAGTTCTAACTTCCTTTGCATTGTGTGCTCTAGTATAAGGGATTTGAAATGATAACAAAGATACTATCTTTGAAGGTAAGATTTATAAAGTTCTTTCTCTTTGGTATATTTTAATTTCTTAAATTTTAGGAATAAACTTGCTTCATGCATTTTAAAAACAAAGATGGTAATTTCTCATTAACTGTTCATCTACAGTACAGAAACGAAAAAACAAAAAAAATTTTTATAAAAATGGAAAATCAAAACCATGTGATCTCATACTCAAGGACTTCCAAGAACACATGCTGATCTGTAAATAAAGATATGTAGAAACAAGAATGTCCTCATACATAGAAAAATACACAAACTCAAAAGCAAAACAGATTGTCTTTCTCATCTAAATCTGATGGACTCAAAGTGAGATATAGATTAGCAGACAGTATGTTTAAAGTAGACTGCTGCTAATAAATCATGCAAAAGAATCATTCTTGAAAATTAACAGGCAGGATGACACCATGCTAACCCTAACTTCACCAGTTTTAGGGCCAAATTTAGAGGACTGAGGAAGAAAACACTCAAAGTGATTTTGTGGATAAGGGCTTTATTTAAAACTTTTAAATTAGATTACTCCTTATAGATTATTATATAAATTATTATGGAACCATAATCATCTTTCTCTTAATATAAGTAAAAGCTAAAGTAGTACTTAATTATAATGCATTACTAGATTAAACCTTTTTCTTTTTTATTTCTTTCTTTACAGGCTGTTAACACAACCTTGATTTGAAGGCCAACTCTGCCACTTATTGCTATGAGGCCTTAAGTAAAAGTATATTTTAAATGCATTTTAAAGCTTTACTTTTACTTTTTTCATTAAATTAAAGCATGTGCATAGTTTTAAAAATCAAATATTATTCAAAGCCTTATAATGAGAAACAGCAGTCCCCTGCCCTTTGCCTTCTCATTGGCTAGTTTATTCAGTGTTTAAAATTTTATTGTGTTTAAAAATTACAAAAGTAATATACAAATACATTTCCACTGGGAATGGTTCAGGTCATTCATAAGTACAGAAAGTAAACCGTTCAAGTACTCCTTCCTGAAGTAAGCATTGTCATCAGTTTGATGTGAATCTTTATAATCCATTCCCTATGGATTTACATATATGTGTACTTACAAATTTGTTTGGTTACATTACTGAGATCATAGCATAAAAATTGTTTAGCAACTTTTTTTCCTCACTGAACAACATGCCTTGGAGACCTTTCCATGTCAGTGCATAAAGACCTACTTCATTTCTTTTAACTACTGCGTAATATAGATACATGGTTATTTAACAATTGATGAACATTTAGGTTGTTTCCCACTTTTTACAACTAAAAATAATGCAGCAATAAACATCTTTGTCCTTGTTTCTTTGTATGCACACATATGCTGGGTCCAAAAGTATGCATATTTTATATTTTGATAGCAACCGAGAAATTTCTCTCTGAAGATGTCATATTCTTCTACAGGCTTCCAGCAAAAGCGGAAATTTTTATCAATCTGATGAACAAAAATATTGTTGTTTTAATATTGCTTTCCCTGATAACTGGTGAGATTATTTACATTTTTATATTTGTAATTGCCATTTAAATTTCTTCTTCTCTGAATGGTGTACTCACATCATTTCCAACCCCCTCTTCAAAATAGATTTTTTGCTTTTTCCTTAGATTTTCTTCTGTATATCCTGGATATGAATCCTTTGTCATATATGTTGCATATTTCTCCTACTCTGTCACTTTCCTTCTTAACTTAGTTCACAGCATCTACTAATTAATAACATAATTATATAATTTATTGTTAAATGTATTGATTGCGTAATTTAAATGTTCATTCTTTTTCTTTATGGATACTTCATTTGAATCTTGCTAAATGATCTTCCTCACCCTATGATAAAAATATCTTCCTACATTTTCTTCTTAAAACTTACTGTAGTGTTCAATTACATTACTGACATTTAGTTCTTTAGTTCATCTGGGTTTTTTTTGTGTGTGTGGTATCAGTTAGAACATGAACTTAATTTTTTTCTAATGTACAGTAAATTATTCTATCACTTAATGCATAGTCCATTGTTTCCTTTATAATTTGAAATGCGTCTTTTTTCATCTATTAAATGTCCTGGCTTTCTATTCTATCTCATTAATTTAGTTTATTTTAATTACTATAGCCTATTTTTTGCCTTATAGAATATTTTAATATGCGATAAAGCAACCTTTCATTGTTCTTTTTTGTTCATCTTTTAAAAATAATTCTCATGTATTTTTATTTTTCAAGATGAATATAAAATCACCTTGCCAAGTTCCATAAAATATCCATTGGAACAATGTTTGTCATTGCACTGAATTTATAGGTTAATTTAGGGAGAAATGGCATCTTTAAAATAATAAGTTTCTCCAGCCTGGATCATGGTATATCTCTCCTTTAGATCTTTTTTTTAAATTTATAATCTTTAATTAAATGTTATAGTTTTCTTCATATAGATCTTGCACATTTAACAGAAATTCTCTCATACCTGGGTAAAAGGTGCCCTGCTTTTGGCTTCTAGAGAGCCCTGCTCTGGCTCTCCTCGAGTTGCTCCTCTTCCTATGGAGTGAGAAGTTTGCTGTATCACGGGGACATGCCCATCTGGATCCCCTGTCCACCTGCTTTCTAGATCATAGCCTAGGTATTAGGATGCTGGAATTCCCTGCTCACATAGCCTTAAGCTGTTTCTCAAGATGTGTGCAGGCTTCTTCCCCAGGTCTTTCCTCATGAGGGCTGATCACACTGCTGTTGTACACAATCTTAGGCCTGAGGTAAGACCAAGTGATGGCTGCTTGAGTAGGGTGCAGACAGTGCTTGGACATTCAGGCTGATGTACATGAACGTGTATGTGGTCCCTGATGTGTGGATAGGGCTAGGGAGTGGGAGAGAAAGGAGTTAGCCTGGGTTTGGGGAGTAGCTCTCTCTATGAAACTACTTTCTGGCACAGAACCTTGAGGTCATTTTGAAAGTATATTTATAAATCTGTAGTTTTCTTTTTTTGGTAATGCCTCTGTCAGGTTTTGGTATCAGGATTATGCTGGCATCATAGAACAAGTTGTGTTCCCTTCTCTATTTTCTGAAATAATTTGTCTAAATTTGGTATGATACCATTCTTTAGCACCTGTTAGGATTCATCATTGGGTCTAGGGTTTTATTTGTGGAAAGATTTTTGATATTAAAGCCAATTTCTTTAAAAATATGGGTATATTCATATTGTTTCATCTCATGTCAGTTTTGATAAGTTGAATTTTTCAAATATTTTGTCTATTTTGTTTATGTTTTCAATCTTACTTCTCTCTGACCTTCATGTTGAATAATTTCTATTGATCTGTTTTCAGTTTCATTGACTATTTCTACTATCATTTCCAATCTACTATTAAACCCATCAAATGATTTAAAAATTTTTAGATACTGTATTTCTCAGGTATAAAATTTATATTTGTTTCTCTTTTAGAGTTTACATTACTTTTTTGAGATTTTCTATCTTCTCATTGAAAACAAATTTTCCTTTAGCTCCTTGAGCATAGTTATACTAATAGCTTTACAGTCCTCTTTTTTGTGTGGCTAATTCCAACATATGAATCATCTTGGGGTTGGTTTCCATTAATTGTCTCTTTTTCCAAGCATGGGTGATGTTTCCATATTTCTTTATATGTAGAATAATTTTCTCTTGTATTGTAGACATTTTGAGTGATCTACTGTTAGAGACTCTGGGTTCTGTTTTGTTTTTCTGAAGAATATTTATTTTGGTTTGTTTGTTTTATCAGTTAGTTAGCTTGGCTGAACTCAAACTACAAATTCAGTCTCCCCTGTGGAAGTAAACAAGTGAAATTTCAGTTGAGTTCTCTTGGTCTTATCTAGGCTGCTTGGAGTGTGCCTCATTAAATTAATTTCCTGAGGCTGTTGTAACAAATTACCACATACTTTTGGCTTAAAACAACAGAAATTTATTCTTTTACAGCTGTTGAGGCCAGAGTTCCAAAATCCAGTAGGGCTGTGCTTCCTCTGGGGACTCAAGAGGAGGATTCATTCTTTGCTTCCTCCAGCTTCTGTGGCTGCCAACATTCCTTCACTTGTGGCCACATCACTCTAATCTCTGCCTCTATGGTCACATTTCCTCCTCCTCGTCTGTCAAGTCCCCCTGTGCCTCCCACTAATAAGGACACATGTCATTGGATTTAGGGCTCACCTGGATAATCCCGGATTATGTCCTCATCTCAAGATCTTTAGTCACATCTGCAAGTTTAATGTTTCCGCATTGGTTAACATTCACAGGTTTCAGGGATTTGACAGGCATATCTCCTGGGTGCCATTTTTTTCAGCCTACAGAAACTGTGTATGTGTGGTTTAGGACTCATCCAGAGATTTGGGCAGAGTTTACAGATAGAATTTGGTATTCCCCATGCTGGATCTTTCTTAACTATCCAGGTGCTGTCCTCAGGTTCCACAGGTTGCCTGAAAGCCTGTTGGTTTCTATATGAGTTTTAGCCATCCTGCAGGGTGCAAACTGACCTCTGCCCTCAGGCTGAAAGCCATGTAACAGGAAATTCATCCAATGCTCTTCCCTGTTTCCAAGTGTTTATTCCTCCACAATTGTACTGCTTTTGTTTGCTCCCCATTGCCTTCAAGTATTTTATTAAAAATACATTTTGTCAAAAATCATACTCACAGATACAGAGAACAAACTAGCGATTACCAGTGGGGAGAGGGAAGAGGGGAGGGGTAATGTAGGGGTAGGGGAGTAAGAGATACAAGCTATTAGGTACAAAATAAGCTGTAAGGATATATTGTACAACATGGGGAATGTAGCCAATATTCTTAATAACTGTAAATAGAGTATAACCTTTAAAAATTGTGAATCACTATATTGTACACCTGTAACATATAATATTATACAGCAACTATACTTTAATAAAAAAATTTTGTCTAGAATTTATAGTTCTTATTTATGGTATGGTTGATCCAATAAGACCTAATAAACCATGACTGGCATTAGAACTTTGCAAAGTTGGAGGATCAACCATATTTTATTTAATAGTTGTTATATGTATTTATAACTTTTAATATTTAGACATTTAATATTTTTGCATTTATGCTCATATATGAGGTTGCCTAATATTTTTTGTTTTTGTATTATCCTTAATTTTGTTTGGCATCGGGTTATGCTGGCCTGGTTGACTGATTTGAATAGCAGGCCAAGGCCATCTTTTTCAAAGTTGTGGAATAATTTACTATATTTTATTGAATCCAATATATAGCATTATGTTATGTCATTAGGAAAAAAGAATGGTGCTAACTAAACCATGACGTAAAGTTTTCTTATTACTTGAATGTTTGATTTTATTCTTAATGAGAGTGTTCTTTTAGGCTTTTTTAGACATCGATTTTAAAAATCATATTTCACTATAGTTTATATGTAAAATGGAAAATTTGACTACATTTTCAGCATCTTCTATGATTCTGGGGCTATTCAAGTTTTCTCTCTCAACTTGAATCAATTTTGATAGCAGATATGTTGCCTAGAAAATTGTCTATTTCATTTATGTTGTCAAATCTATTCGTACACAGTTGTACACAATACGCTCTTTTTTTTCCAGCTTTATTGAGATATAATTAACATATATCATTGACTAACTTTAAGGTGTACAATGTGATGATTTTAGATATGCAAAATGATTACTACAGTCAAGTTAACACATCCTTCACCTCACATAATTACCATTTTTTGTTGTTTTTGTTATGATGAGAACATTTAAGATCTACTGTATACAAAACAGTATTATTAACTATAGTCTCCATTCTGTATGTTAGATGCTCAAACTTGATAATCTTTTTTTTATAGTTTTTTTTTTAACATCTTTATTGGAGTATAATTGCTTTACAATGGTGTGTTAGTTTCTGCTTTATAACAAAGTGAATCAGTTATACATATACATATGTTCCCATATCTCTTCCCTCTTGCGTCTTTGATAACCTTTTAACTGGAAATTTGTAACCTTTGACCAATATCTCCTAATTTCCCTCACCCCCGCTCCCAGCCCCTGGCAACCACAAATCTACTGTTTCTATGATTGTGGCTTTTTTAGGTTCCACGTATAAGTGAGATCATTCAATATTTTTCTTTCTCTTTCTGACTTATTTCACTTAGCATAATGCTGTCAAGGTTATCTACATTGTCACAAAAAGCAGGATTTCCTTCTTTTTTTATGGCTGAATAATATTACATTCATCTTTTATCCATTCATCCACTGACAGACATTTAGGTTGTTTCCATGTTTTGGCTAATGTTAATACTGCAATGAACACAGCAGTGCAGATATCACTGTGAGATAGTGATTTCAGTTCTTTCAGACAAATAACTGGAAGTGATATTGCTGCATCATACTATTTTTCTACTATTAATGGTTTGAGGAACATGCATACTGTTTTCCAACAGTATGGAAAGTCTGGAACTTTCCATACTGCTGTCTGTACCAATTTACATTTCCATCAACAGTGCACAGGTTTCTCCTTTCTCCACGTCCTCCAGAGAAATTGTTATCGCTTGTCTTTTTCATGATAGCCATTCTAGCAGGTGTGAGGCAGTCTCTCAATGTGGTTTTGATTTGTGTTTCCCTGATTATTAGTAATGCTGAGGATCTTTTCACGTGCCTGTTGACCATCTCTCTATCTTCTTTGAAAGAATGTCTATTCAGTTCCATTGCCCATTTTGTAATTAGATTATCTGTGGTTTTGCTATTGAGTTTTGAGTTCCTTATATTTTTGGATATTAATCCCTTATCAGAATGTGGTTTGCAAATGTTTTCTTCCATTTGTAGGTTTACTTTTCATTTTGTTGACTATTTCTTTTGCTGTGCAGAAGCTTTTTAGTTTGATGTACTCGCACTGGTTAATTTTTTGTTTTGTTGCTTGTGCTTTTGATGTCATACCCAAAAAATCATTGACAAGACCAATATAAGCTTTTCCTCTGTGTTTTCTTCTAGGAGTTTTGTGGTTTCAGGTTTTAATTTAAGTCTTTAATCCACTTCACATTAATTTTTATGAGTTATGTAAGATACGGTCGAATTTCATTCTTTTCCTTGTTGATATCCAGTTTTTCCAACACCGTTTATTGAAGAGACTTCAGGCATACCTTAGAGATAACACAATATGTTCTTAATGTTTTGAATATTTCCCTTGTGTTAGTTATCTTTTTCATATTCTGATTTTTTTTCTGGATGTGGTGTTATATACTAGTTATAAACCAAAACAAGAATCAAATGCCATTCTCCTTGGTATTTCCTGATTCCACTCAGCAATGAGTTCTTCTTACTCAACTTCCCAAAGTTATTTTTTTAATTGAACTTGTATTTTTTACCAAGTAATACGTGTATGTGGTTTTAAAATTCAAATAGTAGTATAAGACTTCTAATTGAAAAATAGAAAGTCTGTTTTCTAAACCTTGCCATCATTCTCCACTGTACATACCCAAGTCCTACTTACCACTGGCAACCATTTTAAACTCTTTTAACTGTTTCTTTCAGAATTTACCTCCATATTACTCAATGGCATGCTCATATTGCTATTTCTCATTTATTTGTTATCTTTTAAAAACATTTTAGGCATACTCTGTTAACATCTTCGTATGGATTATGATGATTTTGCTTTCTTATACCACTCCTGCACACATTTCTTTCCATTTAGACTTACAATTTCACAGCTTTTGGTTAAGTCGATATTCAATATTTATGTTCTTATGATTCTATTGATACTGTTCATAGCTGAGCCATGACATATGCTATGGACACATTTTTTTCATACCCAACTTTTTATTTTTCCTGGAGTTAATAGCTACCCTTTCTGTTGTTTGGTCTTTTTGTTTAATTTTCTGTGTATATGTATCACTAAGTCTTCTCTCAAATTCCGACAGAACTATACGACTTCTCTTCATATGGTTAAAATCCGTAGGTTCTATTTTTTATCTTGAAGAGATTGCTTTGTGGAGCCTTCCTTCCTCCTGTTCTGATATGAACTGGTTTAGTTCTTAGCTTGTGGATTAGTGGTATAATGTTGATCATTTATGTATCTAAGAACAGAATTTTGATATCAGTAAAGTGAGAGAGATAGAGAAGTGAGGGAGAGAGGAAAAGAGAGAAGAGAAAATTGATAAATCAACAATTATAATGGGACTCTAATATTGTTAGACTGAATGTTTGTATTCCCCCAAAATTCATACAATGAAATCTAATCCCCAATGTGATGGTATTTGGAGGTGGGACCTATGGGAAGTGATTAGGTCATGAGGGTAGAGCTCTCGTGAGTGGGATTAGGGCTCTTATAAAAGATACTCCAGAGAACTCCCTCATGGGAGAATGACCATGAGGCTATTCAGAGATCATCAGGGCTACTCTTCCCACCACAGATCCAGAGTGCAAGGGCCCAGGGGGCAGAGCAATTTCAAAGAGTAGAGTTGTCTCTTCAGTTCAAGAAGGCCAGGATACCTTCACCCAGTACCTCAGGGATGAACTGTGCAGCATAGCCATGGGGGTGGGGCTGCTGGAACTTCCCGTGTGCAACCCAGCCTGTGAGAGCTGCAGTTGCTGGGACCTCAACTAAGAGAGCCACTGGGCCCCAGCAGAGAGCCTCTATGGAGCTGTCCTGCAAAGCTATAGGGGTGATGTTGCCACCCTAGGAGGCCTGGAAGGCAGAACATTGAGCCAAAGGATTAGTCTCGAGCCTTAAAGTCTTATGGAATTTGCCCCATTAGGTTTTGGATTTATTTGGGACCTGTCACTCTTTTCTTCTTTCTTATTTCTCTCTTTTGGAATGAGAATGTCTACCCTATGCTTGTTCCACCATTGTATTTTAGAAGCACATAATGCATTTGGTTTCACAGGTTCACAGCTGGAGAGTCATTTTTCCCAGGATGAATCATACCTTGAGGCTCAACCATATCTGATTTAGTTGATACTTAGGTGAGATTTTAGACTTAGACTTTAAAGTTGATGCTGGAATAAGTTGAAACTCTGGGGGCTATTGGGATGGAATAAATGTATTTTGCGTGTAAGAAGGACATGAGTTTTGAGGGAAAAGGGCTGCAGTGCCATAGACTGAATGATTGTGTCTCCTTAAATTTCATATGTTGAAACCCTAACCCTCCAGTGTGATGGTGTTTGGAGGTAGGGGAACCTTTGGGAAGTGATTAGATTACTAGGGTGGCACCTTCATGAATGGAATTAGTACCCTTGTAAAAGGTACTCCAGAGAGTTCCCTTGTTCCTTCCACCATGTGAGGACACAGCAAGAAGATGGCTGAATGGAAAAACTCTGTTCCTTCACTCTCTAGTACTACTACACTCACACTTCTGGCCAAGAACTGTGTGTGGGTTTTTCCTACACCAAGGAATTCTCCAATTCTCTGCAGACACCAGCTGGGTGTTTTATAATTCAATTCAATTCTGACACTATCTACCTGGAGTCAGTGTCAGATCCACAGGATAAGGGCTCAGTTCCACAAGACTGCCCCCCACTTCAGATGCCAGTTGCAAATCTGGGCCTCTGGTTCTTCTGACATCCAGTTATAAATTTAAGGTTCTCTTGACCCCCTCCTTGGGTTTGATAGTTTGTTAGACTGGTTCACAGAACCCTGGAAAACAGTTTACTTACTAGATTACCAGTTTATTATAAATGGATACCACTCAGGAACAGCCAGATGGAAGAGATGCATAGGGCAAGGTGTGAGGGAGAGGTGCAGAGATTTTCCATGCTCTCTCCAGGTGTACCACCCTCCCAGCACCTCCATGTGTTCACTAACCTGGAAGGTCTCTGAACCCAGTACTTCCAGGATTTTTATGGAGGCTTCATCAGGTAGGCATGCTTGATTATTAACTCAATCTCTAGCCCCTGTCCCCTCCCTGGAGGATGAGGGTTGGAGCTGAAAGTTCTAAGCTTCTAATCATGGCTCGGTCTTCCTGGTGACCCACCCCCATACAGGAGCTATCTAGGAGCCCACCAAGAGTCACCTCATTAGAAAAAAAAGATGCTCTTGTCACTCAGGGAATTCCAAGGGATTTAGGATCTCTGTGTCAGGAACTAAGGTCAAATACCAAATATTAGAACAAAAGATTCTCCTAACACCTTTATTGCTCAGGAAATTACAAAAATTTTGGGAGCTCTGGTCAGGAGCTTGGGGTAACAACCAAAATGTATATTTCTTATTATATCACAATGGCTGTCTATGAACCAGGAAGCAGGCCCTTACCAAACACTGAATCTGCTAGCACCTTGACCTTGAACTTCCCAACTTCCAGAACTGTGAGAAATAACTGTTTGTTGTTTAAACCATCTACTCTATGGTATGTTTTCTGGTAGCAGCCCAAACGTATTAAGACAAACATATTTCTCATAACATGGCAGTTCTAGTAGACAAAATATGTAAGACTATAAAGAATTTGAATAATACAATTAAGAAATTTGATCTAATAAATATATAGAGAGACAACCTTGTACTCAAAAAACAGCATACAGGGCTTCCCTGGTGGCCCAGTGGTTAAAAATCCGCCTGCCAATGCAGGGCACATGGGTTCGAGCCCTGGTCCGGGAAGATCCCACATGCCGTGGAGCCACTAAACCCGTGCGCCACAACTACTGAGCCTGTGCTCTAGAGCCTACGTGTGCTACAACTACTGAAGCCTGCATGCCTAGGGCCCGTGCTCCGCAACAAGAGAAGCCACCGCAATGAGAAGCCCACTCACTGCAACAAAGAGTAGCCCCCACTTGCCGCAACTAGAGAAAGCCCGCGTGCAGCAAGGAAGACCCAACGCAGTCAAAAATAAATGAACAAAGTAAATAAAAATTAAATAAAAAACAGCATACGAATTATTTTCAAACTCACATGGAAATGTCTCAAATATTGACTACATGTTAAGCTAAAAGGACCTACAAATCTCCAAAAGTAAAAATCATACAGACCAAATTCTCTGACTCAAATGTAATGTGATAAACAAATCAGTAAAGAAAGCGTATCAAAAAACAGTTCTATCTACTTAGAATCTTCAAAACAACTTTTAAAATAAATCTTAGGCTAAAGAGGGAATCAAGATAAATTTACAAACTATTTCGAAATGAACAAAAATGAGAGCAGTATACATTCAAAGATATAGAACATAACTGAAGTGGTAAGAAGAGGAAATTTTAAGTAGTTATTCAAAAGTGAGAAAATTTTAGAATAAATGGACAAAGCATTAAAAAATTCAGAAGAAATTTTCAGAAAAGAATCTAAAATGGGGGAACTAGCAAATATAAAAAAAGAAATTAATAGTGATTCTTATGGAGTCAAACATAGCAATTACTGATTTAGAAGTGACACTGTTCTAGTTCATGGGTTGGCAAACTTCTGTGAAGGGCCAGATAGAAAATATTTTTGGCTTTGCAGGCCATGTGGTCTCTGTCTATGTCTCAGCTACTCAAATCTGCCATTATAGCACGAAAGCAGCCGTGCGCGTTACATAAATGAATGGGTGTTGCTATGTTCCAATAAAACTTTATATTTACAAAACATGCAGCCATGATCAAGAGTAATCAGTGTCCTTTGCACAGTCCTGCTTCAACATTATTGCTTGTAGACATGCTGTTCATAGGATTGCATGCAGAGTTTAATATTGTAACAGTCAAAAACACCTAAAATCACAGTGATAATTGTTCCCTTTAAATTGCCTGTGGTATAGCTGCCTTTGTGATCAAGAGCCAGAAGAAAAGAGGCTTTTACTAGAGAAGTCAGGGAAATTGAGTGGAAAGCTTAGATCTAGGAACTTGTTGATATAAGAAACTTACATTATTTTAAACTGCCTGAGTTACAGCAGCAAAGAAGGAGCATGAGGTCTTTTTCTGGATAAAATGGGATGCTGCTATGAACTGATTTAAGCTTCTCTGGCTATCCACAGTATCACTGGCTCCCGACAGTTGGAGGTGGCAGGAATATGCTTTGCCCCAACATACTACTGGGTGGTATATAACAGTGATGGCAAGTCTCAGCCTAAAGTCTGCATCAAGTACAGATATTCACTAGGAAGCAGGCAGAAAAACCAACATAGCATCCCATTCTCTGTCCTTGTAGATTTTCCAGCAAGCACTTTGCGTGAAAGTTCCATTCTGAGGAGGATGGAACTAACATTCTCGTGGCATGATTAGTCAGTTTTCTAGCTGGAAGAGTGACAGAGTTCTCTCTTAAGCTGGAAACAAACATATTCAGGGTGCTCTTCATAGTTGTTAGACTGGTGGATTTGCCAGATTGTTATACCTTGTTCACGTCAGGACAGAGGTACCTGTTTAATCTTTCTTCAACATGATTAATTTCTCGATAAAATTGTTTATTTCTAATAGCGCTTATGCTAAATAATGAACACTTGGGTGCATATCTGGATAAGATTTTAAAAGCACTTGCCATAGTCTGTAAAGGGTGTGGATTCCTGATTAGGGTCCTTCAAACACTAATCTCCCCTGGAGTGAAGATTTCTGATTAGGATACTCCAAATGAAAACCAGCTGTCTCTTAGTGTATACATTCAAGGCTAATTTACATACTCACATATATTATGTTTATATTGAAATTTTTTGCTTTTAATTTCATTATTTTTCATTAAGGTGTAAACATTAACATTTATCAATTTTAAGTGAAAAATTTGATGTCTTAAAATGTATACTGTAGTGTAACCACCATCACAATCATAATATAGAACGTATCTTTCATCTCAAAACATTCCCTCATGCCACTGTGCCCTCAAACTCTTGGTTTTTAAAGCTCATATATATTTATAATTTTTATGTATTCCTAATGTATTAATTCTTTTAAAAATGGTTTTTAAAAATTGAGATATAATTGACATATAACATTGTATAAGTTTAAGGTGTATAACATAATCATTTGATATATGTGTATGTTGCAAAATGATTACCACAATAAGTTTAGTTAACATTCATCACCACACATATAGTTAAAATTCTTTTTCTTGTGGTGAGAATTTTTAAGATCTACTCTTAGCTACTTTCAAATATCCAGTACAGTATTGTTTGTCACCATGCTGTACACTATATCCCCATGACATTTATTTTATAAGTGGAAGTTAATACCTTTTGACCACCTTCACTCATTTTGCCCATCTTCCACCCACCTTGTATTAACTCTTTTGTCATTGTAATATTCTTTGTCTGGAACTTTATTTTGTCTGATATTAATGTATTCACTCCAGCTTTCATATGCTTAATATTTTCATGGTATAATCTTCCAGCCTTTTACTTTTAGTCTACTCATGTCAGAGTATATGTTTTTTTTCTTTAATCTGACAATCACTGCAATTTGATTGGAGGATTTAGTCCATCTATTTGCATTTAATGTAATTATTGATATGGTTATATGTAGGCTTGCAATTTACTATTTTTTATTACTTGTTTCATCTCTTTTTTTCCTCCATTCTTCTTTTCACACTAATTAAATGTATCTTTTGTTATTTTATTTTAATTATTCTAATTGAAACATAGTTGACATACAATATTATGTTAGTTTCAGGTGTACTGCATAATGATTTGACATTTACATAAGAAATGATCATCACGATAAGTCTAGTAACCATCTGTGCCCACACGAAGTTATTAAAATATTATTGACCATATTCCTCATGCAGTATATTACATCCTCATGGCCTATTTATTTCATAACTGGAAGTTTGTACCTCTTAACCATCTTCACCTATTTCACCCAACCTCTCCTCCCCTCTGGCAAACATCTGTTTGTTCTCTGTATCTATGAGTCTGTTTTCATTTCATTTTGTTTGTTTTGTTTTTTAGAGTCCACATATAAGTGAGGTCATGTGGTATTTGTCTTTCTGACTTATTTCACTTAGCATAATACACTCTAGATCCATCCATGTTGTCACAAATGGCAATATTTCATTTTTTTATGGCTGAGTAATATTCCATTGTATATATATACTACATCTTCTTTATCCATTTGTCTAATGAAGGACATTTATGTTGCTTCCATATCTTGCCTGTTGTAAATAATGCTGCAGTGAACATAGGGGTGCATATATCTTTTCAAATTAATGTTTTTATTTTCTTCAGATAAATACCCAGAAGTGAAATTGCTGGATCATATGGTAGTCCTAGTTTTGATTTTTTGAGGAACCTGTTTTCCATAGTGGCTGCACTAATTTACATTCCCACCAACAGTACACGAGTGTTCCCTTTTCTCCACATCCTCACCAACACTTGTTATTTTTTGTCTTTTTAATGATAGCCATTCTGACACGTGTGAGGTGGTAATCACATTGAGGTTTTCATTTGCACTTCCCTGCTGATTAGTGACGTTGAGCATCTTTGCATGTGTCTGTTGGCCATCTGTATGTCTTCTTTGGAAAAAATGTCTATTCAGGTCCTCTGTCCATTTTTAAATTGGGTTGTTTGATTTTTTATTTATTTATTTATTTATTTTTGGCTGTGTTGGGTCTTCGGTTCGTGCGAGGGCTTTCTCTGGTTACGGCAAGTGGGGGCCACTCTTCATCGCGGTGCGGGGACCGCTCTCATCGCGGTGCGCGGGCCTTTCACTATCGCGGCCTCTCCCGTTGCGGGGCACAGGCTCCAGACGCGCAGGCTCAGCAGTTGTGGCTCACGGGCCCAGCTGCTCCGTGGCATGTGGGATCTTCCCAGACCAGGGCTTGAACCTGTGTCCCCTGCATTAGCAGGCAGATTCTCAACCACTGCGCCACCAGGGAAGCCCTGATTTTTTTTTTAATTAATTAATTAATTTATGGCTGTGTTGGGTCTTCGTTTCTGTGCAAGGGCTTTCTCTAGTTGCGGCAAGTGGGGGCCACTCTTCATCGTGGTGCGCGGGCCTCTCATTATCGCAGCCTCTCTTGTTGCAGAGCACAGGCTCCAGACGCACAGGCTCAGTAATTGTGGCTCACGGGCCTAGTTGCTCCGCAGCATGTGGGATCTTCCTAGACCAGGGCTCGAACCCGTGTCCCCTGCATTGGCAGGCAGATTCTCAACCACTGCGCCACCAGGGAAGCCCTGATTTTTTTATATTGAGTTGTATGAGTTCTTTATATAGTCTGGATATTAACCCCCTATTGGATATATGATTTATAAATACCTTCTCCAATTTAGTAGGCTGCTTTTCTGTGTTGTTGCTGGTTTCCTTCACTGTGCGAAAGCTTTTAAGTTTAATGTAGTCCCATTTGTTTATTTTTTCTTTTGTTCTCCTTGCTTGAGGAGACAGATCGAAAAATATATTGCTAAGACCAATGTCAAAGAGCATACTGCCTATGCTTTCTTCTAGAAGTTTTATGGTTTAAGGTCTTACATTTAATTAAGTCTTTAATCCATTTTGAGTTTATTTTTGTATTTGGTGTGAGAAAATGTTGGTCTAAGTTCATTCTCTTGCATGTAGCTGTTCTGTTTTCTGAACACCATTTATTGAAGAGGCTTTCTTATCCCCATTGTATATTCTTGCCTTCTTTGTCAGACTAGTTGGCCATATATGTGAGGGTTTATTTCTGGACTCTATTTTCTTCCATTGATCTATGTGTCTTTGTGCCAGTACCATGCTGCTTTGAAGACTGTAGCTTTGTAGTATAGTTTGAAAGAGGGAGTGTGATACCTGAGCTTTGTTCTTCTTTCTCAAGGTTATTTTGGCTATTTTAATTCTTGTATTGACATTTTGGCTATTTTTCTTTGCAATCCTGTTAAATTGTTGCTCTAGGATTTATAACATGCATCTTAAACTTAATATAACCTATTTAGATTTAATATTGAATTACTTCAGGTAAAGTATAAGAAAATTTCAGTAGTATATTTGCATTCCTCCCTTTCTTAGTGTTGGTATTAATATACATGCACACATATATTATATGAACATATATTATAAACCCATCAATACAGTGTTATAATTTTCACTTTAAACAATTACATGTCTGCTAAAGAAATTAAAAGGAGAAAAATACTCTTTCTACTTAAACACACATTTACCATTTCTGGGAGCTGGAATCTAGTGTCATTTCCTTTCAGATGAAAAAAATATCTTCAACATTTCATGTAGTGTAGGTCTGCTGATAATAAATTCACTCATTTGTTGTTTTTCTGAAAATGTCTTAATTTATCTTTCTTTTACTGAATGAAACTTTCCTGGATATAGAATTCTTGTCTGGCACTTTTTGTTTCTTCCTTCAGCACTTTGAATATGTTGTCCCAATGGCTTCTGTAATTTCTCATGAGATGCAAACTACTAATCTTACATCTGTACTTCTGTATGAAACATGTCTGCTATGGACTGAGTGTGTCCTCCCCCAATTCATATTTTAAAGCTCTAATTCCCAATGCAGTAATATTAGGAGGTGGGGCCTTTGGTAGATAATTAGGATTAGATGAGGTCATAAGAGTGGGGCCCCCACAATATGATTAGTGTCCTTATGAGAAGAGGGAGAGACCAGTGCCCTGTTTCTCTCTGCCATGTGAGGATGTAGCAAGAAGGAAGCTTTCTGCAAACCAGGAAGAAGGCTCTCATCAGAAATAAATTAGCTGACACCTTGATCATGGACTTCTCAGACTCCAGAACTGTGAGAAATAAATCTTTGTTTAAGCTATCTACTCTATGGTATTCTTTTTTTTTATGGTATTCTGTTATAGCAACCAGAACTAAGTTTGTAATGTCTCTGTTTTCTTGCTGCTTTCAAGACTTTCCTCTCATCTTTCGCTTTCAGCTGATTGACCATGTTGTATCTAGGAGTAGTTTCTTTGTGTTATTTTTTTTTCCTGTTTGGAGTTTGTTGAATTTCTTGGTTCTGTAAATTATATTTTACTCCAAATCTGGTAAATTTTTGTTTATTGTTTCTTTAAATATTTTTAAATTCTCTTTTTTCTACCTCTCTTTTTCTGGGATTATGATTATACTTTTGTTGAACTGCTTCATATTGTCCACAGGTCTCTGAGGTTCTTTTTATTAACATTCAGTCTTTTTTTCTCCCTATTCTTTGGATTGAGTGATTTATTTTGAAGTTTATGAATTCTTTATTCTGATATCTCCAATCTGATAACTGAGTTCATCTAGCAAGTTATTTTAGCTCTACAATTTCCTTTTTAAAAATTTTCATGTCTCTGTTGAGATTCCTTATCTGTTCACTGAAACGTATTTTTCTTCAATTTCTGAACATATTTTTAAAAAGTCTTTGAACATGTTTATATTATCTGCTTTGAAGTCTTTGTCTGATAAATTCAACATTTGGTGCAAATCAAAACTACAGTGAGGTATCACCTCACACCAGTCAGAATGGCCATCATCAAAAACTCTACAAACAATAAATGCTGGAGAGGGTGTGGAGAAAAGGGAACCCTCTTGCACTGTTGGTGGGAATGTAAATTGATACAGCCACTATGGAGAACAGTATGGAGGTTCCTTAAAAAACTAAAAATAGAACTACCATATGACCCAGCAGTCCCACTACTGGGCATCTACCCTGAGGAAAC
This sequence comes from Balaenoptera acutorostrata, assembly GCF_949987535.1. Taxonomy (NCBI): domain Eukaryota; kingdom Metazoa; phylum Chordata; class Mammalia; order Artiodactyla; family Balaenopteridae; genus Balaenoptera; species Balaenoptera acutorostrata. The sequence goes on from NC_080085.1 coordinate 119,257,547, forward strand.
CATAATTCAAAAAGAGTCATGTACCACGATGTTCATTGCAGCACTATTTACAATAGCCAGGACATGGAAGCAACCTAAGTGTCCATCGACAGGTGAATGGATAAAGAAGATGTGGCCCATATGTACAATGGAATACTACTCAGCCATAAAAAGAAACAAAATTGAGTTATTTGTAGTGAGGTGGATGGACCTAGAGTCTGTCATACAGAGTGAAGTAAGTCAGAAAGAGAAGAACAAATACCATATGCTAACACATATATATGGAATCTAAAAAGAAAAAAATGCTTCTGAAGAACCTAGGGGCAGGACAGGAATAAAGACGCAGATGTAGAGAATGGACTTGAGGACACGGGGAGGGGGAAGGGTAAGCTGGGATGAAGTGATAGGGTAGCATTGACATATATACACTACCAAATGTAAAATAGATAGCTAGTGGGAAGCAGCCGCATAGCACAGGGAGATCAGCTTGGTGCTTTGTGACCACCTAGAAGGGTGGGACAGGGAGGGTGGGAGGGAGATGCAAGAGGGAGGGGATATGGGGATATATGTATACGTATAGCTGATTCATGTTGTTATACAGCAGAAACTAACATGGCATTGTAAAGCAATTGTACTCCAATAAAGATATTAAAAAAAAAATTCAACATTTGGACTCTCTTGGAGTCAGTTTCTATTGGCTGTCTTTTTTTCTCTGAGTATGAATCACACTTTCTTGTCCCTTTGCATGTCTAGTGATTTTTGGTTAAAAACTGGTTATCATAGATAGTATGTTATAACAACTCTATCTCATGTTCTTCTGAAGATTATCATTTTTTCTAATATAAAAAGTTAACTGAATTCAACTTGTAAACCTTTTCTCCCCAAGGGATATATTTGCTGATACCTATGCTCTGTTCTTATGCCTTCCCACTGTTGCTTTTTTAGGATGGCTCCGTGTGACTCTCCCTTGTGCCTGCAAAATTTGGCGAATGGCCAAGGATTTAGGCAGAAATGGAGCCCACCTTCTCTGTGATATTCTTTTTTTTTTCAATATTTATCTATTTGGTTGTTTTGGGTCTTAGTTGTGGCAGGTGGGCTCCTTATTTACAGCTCATGGGCTCCTTAGTTGCAGCTCACTGGCTCCTTTGTTGTGGTATGCATGTGGGATCTAGTTCCCAGACCAGGGATCAAACCCAGGCCCCCTGCATTGGGCGTGTGGAGTCTTAACCACTGCACCACTAGGGAAGTCCCTGTAATATTCTTGATTATAGGGATTTTCTCTCAATTTTCTAATTTCCAGTTGCTCTACCAGCTTTGGGGTCTACATTCTGGTACTTCAAGCCAATCAGCCTTCAGCTTTATGCTGCCCAGCAGTGCACTCAGTTATGAAAAATATCAAGCTTACAGATTTTGCTTCACAGATCTCTATTTCTTTTTTAATTGTTTTATTATTTATTTATTTTTACTGAAGTATAGTTGATTTACAGTATTGTGTTAGTTTCAGGTGTACAGCATAGTGATTTTTTTTTGAGGATTATATTTCATTATAGGTTATTATAAGATATTAGGTATATATAATTCTCTGTGCTATACAACAAATCCTTGTTGCTATCTATTTTATGTACAGTAGGTTGTATCTTTTAATCCCATAATCCTAGTATATTCCTCCCTTCCTCCTTTTCCCCTTTTGTAACCATAAGTTTGTTTTCTATGTCTGTGAGTGTGTTTCTCTTTTGTAAGTAAGCTCATTTGTGTCATATTTTAGGTTCCACATATAAGTGATATCATAAGATATTTGTCTTTGTCTGACTTACTTCACTTAGTATGACAATCTGTATGTCCATCTATGTTGCTGCAAATGACATTATTTTGTTCTTTTTTATGTCTGAGTAATATTCCATTGCAGATATGTACTACATTTTCTTTATCCATTCATCTGTTTGGTTGTTTCCATTGGTTGTTTCCCTGTCTTGGCTATTGTAAATAGTGCCACTATGAACATTGGGGTGCATGTGTCTTTTCGAATTAGAATTTTCGTCTTTTCTGGATATATGCCCAGGAGTGGGATTGCTGGATCTTATGGTAACTCTAGTTTCAGTTTTTTGAGGAACCTCCATACTGTTCTCCATAGTGGCTGCACCAATTTACATTCCCACCAACAGTGTAGGAGGGCTCTCTTTTCTCCACACCCTCTCCAGGATTTATTATTTGTAAACTTTTTAATGATGACCATTCTGACCAGTGTGAGGTGGTACCTCATTGAATTTCTCTGATAATTAGCAATGCTGAGCATCTTGCTTCTACTTTAGTTTATAGGAAAAGCCACCTAGCTCTCTTTGTGACATGTGACTTATACTACAAAAACCTGATTTTTCTCCATGCTCCCTGGCAGAGTCCCTCTCCCTCAAATTCTTATGTAGATGTGGCGGTAGCTGCTGTCTGTCTGGGGCCAGAGAAACTGACTTATAATTGAGTTGTGGATTGTGATTGTTGTATTGTTCATATTATCTAGGAGAGACATCTTCTAAAGAGGTTTGAGAGTTTGTGAGCTTCTGGTGGTACAAAAGGGCTGGGGGGAGGGGAAGAATTGTCAAAGGGATAGCAGCCTGAAGAGAATAATTGTCAGGTCTTGAAGCTGCTCAGGGATTGAGTGATCGTGGGACTGAAGCAGCTGCCAGGGTTGAGGGAAGAAAGAGATTGGCTTCTGGTTACTGGGCAGAGAATGGTCTAGTTCAGAAAATTTCAGCTGGCATAGTCCAGGGATGCTGACTTGGGATTCACAAAGCTTCAAGGAGAACAATGTTAACTTGAAGGTGAGGGTGGGTCTGGGCCCAGGATAGGCAAAGCGTCTGCTTCTTCAAGCATTTATGTATAAGAGGAAACTAGCTCAGCCCTCTGGAAGTGGAAGAGTATGAATGAACAATAAAGTCAAGTAACCCAAAGGGTCAGAGGATGAGCTGTAGAGTATAAAAATGGTGAAACAGGGATGATCTAAAGGAGACTAAAGAGCAGTTTTATCCCAAAATTGCACTGAAGTGAAGAAAAATAGTGAACGCCCTTAAACTGACTATGGATATGCTCTATTGTAGTGGACAACGTGGGGCACAGAAACTACTGGAGAAATGAAAGCTAAGGCCTGGGCTTTAGAGGAAAAATGATCCTCTGTTCTCTCAGTGGTAGCAGTACAATTTTACTCAGAGACTGGGGACAAGGGTAGCAGGTTGCTTTTGGAGGCTGTCCTGGGTTATGCCCTGTCACATCCCTCTTCTATCTTATTTGAGAGTTTTCACTGCTTCATGTCTTATTCGAATGGCTACCTCATGTGTGTTTGTCTTTCTGCTTACTCCCTATCAGTTTTTTCAGCCCTGGCAACTTAACTTTTGTAAGTTGACTAGTTACAATCTGGTCAAATTTTGTTTTAACCTCATGCTTTAATTTTTTTTAACATCTTTATTGGAGTATAATTGTTTTATAATGTTGTATTAGTTTCTGCTGTATAACAACGTGAATCAGCTATAAGTATACATATATCACCATATCCCCTCCCTCTTGCGTCTCCCTCCCACCCTCCCTATCCCACCCCTCTAGGTGGTCACAAAACACCGATCTGATCTCCCTGTGCTATGTGGCTGCTTCCCACTAGCTATCTGTTTTACATTTGGTAGTGTATATATGTCCATGCCACTCTCTGCCTTTGTCCCAGCTTGCCCTTCCCCCTCCCCATGTTCTCAAGTCCGTTCTGTACGTCTGCCTCTTTATTCCTGTCCTGCCTCTAGGTTCTTCAGAACCACTTTTTTTTTTTTTTAGATTCCATATATATGTGTTAGCATACAGTATTTATTTTTCTCTTTCTGACTTGCTTCACTGTATGACAGACTCTAGGTCCATCCACCTCACTACAAATAACTCAGTTTCATTTCTTTTTATGGCTGAGTAATATTCCATTGTATATATGTGCCACATCTTCTTTATCCATTCATCTGTCGATGGACACTTAGGTTGCTTCCATGTCCTGGCTATTGTAAATAGTGCTGCAATGAACATTTTGGTACATGACTCTTTTGGAATTATGGTTTTCTCAGGGTATGTGCCCAGTAGTGGGATTGCTGGTTCATATGGCAGTTCTATTTTTAGTTTCTTAAGGAATCTCCATACTGTTCATAGTGGCTGTATCAATTTACATTCCCACCAACAGTGCAAGAGGGTTCCCTTTTCTCCGCACCCTCTCCAGCATTTATTGTTTGTAGAGTTTTTGATGATGGCCATTCTGACCGGTGTGAGGTGATACCTCATTGTAGTTTTGATTTGCATTTCTCTAATGATTAGTGATGTTGAGCATCCTTTCATGTGTTTGTTGGCAATCTGTATGTCTTCTTTTGAGAAATGTCTGTTTAGGTCTTCTGCCCATTTTTGGATTGGGTTGTTTGTCTTTTTGATTTTGAGCTGGATTCTTCAATATATGCAAATCAATGTGATACACCATATTAACAAACTGAAGGATAAAAACCATATGATAATCTCAGTAGATGCAGAAAAAGCTTTTGACAAAATTCAACACCCATTTATGATAAAAACTCTCCAGAAAGTAGGCATAGGCATAGAGGAAACCTACCTCAACATAATAAAGGCCATATATATGACAAACCCACAGCAAACATCATTCTCAATGGCGAAAAACTGAAAGCACTTCCTCTAAGATCAGGAACAAGACAAGCATGTCCACTCTCACCACTATTACTCAACATAGTTTTGGAAGTGTTAGCCACAGCAATCAGAGAAGAAAAAGAAATAAATGGAATCCAAATTGGAAAAGAAGAAGTAAAACTGTCACTGTTTGCAGATGACATGATACTACACATAGAGAATCCTAAAGATGCTACCAGAAAACTACTAGAGCTGGTCAATGAATTTGGTAAAGTAGCAGGATACAAAATTTATGCACAGAAATCTCTTGCATTCCTATAACCTCATGCTTTAGATCTACCTGGATCTTCTTCACTGGCCAATTTATTTTTCAGCACCTGACTTCTAATAAAAAATATAAGACAATATTTGTGTATGCTTTATATTTTTCACTATGACCTTTCATTTAGTCCTGCAGACAACCTGTGGCCTACAGTATTCAGTCATGGTGCCGGCAGGAATAACATTCTCAATCGGAATAACTGAGAAGAGTTTAATAATGGAAATATTTTTATAGGTGTGGCCATAAGGTTAAAGGGAAACCAAGAAGTGATGTTGAAGCTCTCTTAGGTGGTAGCCATTATCACTCCTAAGCTTCTAGGGCCCTAGGCCTGAAGGGGCAAGAGGAGAGAGTAGAGAGTGTAACTATTTGGAGAGGGCTATCAGATAGGGGTAAAGGGACTCTTACTCTAGGTAAAAGGATGCAGCCAACTCAGGATAAGCTAGCAGGGAGGGAGCTAGGGAGAATAAAAGCCCTGACCTCATTCTCTTGAGGACCTCTGTCATCCTGTCAGTGCCTCCCATAGAATGAACCCAACTTGGGGACTTCCCTGGTGGCACAGTGGTTAAGAATCTGCCTGCCAATGCAGGGGACATAGGTTCGAGCCCTGGTCCGGGAAGATCTCACATGCCGTGGAGTAACTAAGCCCGTGCACCACAACTACTGAGCCTGCGCTCTAGAGCCCATGAGCCACAACTACTGAAGTCCATGTGCCACAACTACTGAAGCCCGCATGCCCTAGAGCCTGTGCTCCTCAACAAGAGAAGCCACTGCAATGAGAAGCCCGTGCACCACAACGAAGAGTAGCCCCTGCTCGCCACAACTAGAGAAAGCCTGCATGCAACAACGAAGACCCAACACAACCACAAAAAAAAAAAGAATGAACCCAACTTGAAGCCAGAAATCAAGTAAGTCCATTGATGCAGCCCATACAAAGTTAGCTCCCTGACCAAAAAGCTGGGTAGAGAAACAGGAAGAAAGTATCTGGAGGGGCAAATGAAAGCTTATTTAGCATACCTAGGTCAGCCCTATATTATTCTATTTTACCATTTCAGATGAGTAAATGGAGACTCAGGGAGGTTAAGTGGCTCACCAAAAGGCCCTAGATTAAATCCAAAGACTTAGGTTCTCTTATGAAAGTACCTCCCATAAACTTTCCAAAAATCTATTGTCTCTTTGGCCTTAGGTTCTCTAAGGTCAAAAATGATTGACAAATTTTTGTAGATTGACTGAATAGAATGAGTCCCTAAATATAGAAAGTAATTAATTTATACTAACTTTCATCAAAAAACTAGATGAAATATTAATTTTTATTAAAAAAATTGATCTGCTTTGCAACACACACTATTGGCTGTTATACCAGCAGTAGTACTTTTATTCACAATGCCAGCATGAAATTACAAACCAAGATTTTTTTGTGGCTTAACTGGTAAATCAGAATGCATGGTATACTTGGAAAACACTTTTCTGATGTCTATGCTTTCCATTAATCAGTATTGTCCCTTCCCTCAGGGCTCACTTAATGTTGTGGGAAAAAATTTTCTCTGTTATCTGAATTAATAAGTACTACTTTCTAAGCCAGAACATACACCATGCCATTGTTGTAATGTCATTTGCTTTCCTGTTCCAGAAATATTAAAGGCAACGTAGATCTTCTTCCAGCTAATTAGAAAATCTGAGTAATCTGAGTATTCATTTCATTGATGATATCTAGAAATAGATTTTAGAAGATTCAGGAAGTCCTTTGGTACCATCCCTTGGAGGGATGGTGTAATAGAAATAATCATTCATAATGAAAATAGTCATGATCAAAGTCATGCTCTGGACAGGACTCAAACTCACTTACATGTTTTGTACATGTAAATAATTATTGCAGTGTCCTTCCTACACAGAGATGATATTGCTAACCCAAAGTCACTCAGGCATGTTCTTAAAGATGTGCTCTCCATAGCAAGGTAGGTTTCTACTATTTAACCCACATACCCTCCTTTTGTTCTCCCTGTGATCAATAGGCACTGGGCCAAGTGGCTCAAAAGAAGATTAAATATCTGACCTTGGCATTAGTGATGTGATGCTTTAACTGAGCTAACTGCTTGGTCCAGTATAATCTAGCTCTGAAGAATTTCCGACAAGTTTTGGAATACAGGAAAGAAGATATAGGAATAGCTTAATGTCTCATTTGAAAAGTAAAGTTCTGAGATGTGGGTTTGCATTTGGGGAAGAGGGACACTTAGGACTCTAGCCCAGGAAAAGGGTTATAAATACCTAATGTGCTCTGCCCATGCTCACTTGACTTTTGTACTCAACTTAAAGCTTAAATCTCACATAATAATAAACCATTACTTTGTTTTCCTTGCTTCAGCTTGCATCTAGATATCTCTCAAGGAACTTATGGAGAGAAAGGATGGCTCCAATAGGAGCCTACAACAAAGCTGTGGACTGGAGAAAGCAAAATTGACTTAGCTTGAGTTCCTTCCTTGTTACTGCTATTTCTGTCCCTTGTTAATTTTATCCTTCAGTTCCTAAGGATCTTCTGGTTCCGGATTCCCTGATTTCAGACTTCCAGTCTTCCTCTACCTTTGGAGGTCTTCCTCCTGCTGGTTCTTGTCAGTGTACCTGGATTCTGCCCCTTGTTTTATCCTGACCTTTATTCTTTGCGTGCCCTGACTCTGGCTCTTCTACTCACATGTGACCTACAGCCTTCCTCTTGCCTTCAGTATCTGAATTCACCACTACCCTGAGTTGACTAGCAGCTTCCAGACCTGTGAGTTTGCTTAGCCTGTGAGTCTGTGGCCAAGCTCAGTCATCGATCCATTCCTGAATCATCATCTGCCCTGTATTTTCAGTCTTATCCCATCTCTTCTGGTCCTTGCTCCTTATCCTGATGTCTAAAATTTGTTGGGACTTCTTCAGGGATAGATTATGCTGGATCAAGCAGTTAGTAGTGTCTTAGTTGGGCTTATGCTTATTTATTTTAAGAACTTTTATACTTAGAAAACTAGATCCATCCAGGGCCCAGGGGCCTAATCAATCATATCATCATTGTTCCTCTTTGGAGAGGAGTGGGATAATGATGGGTGAAAGGAAAAAATGTTGGATTTGAACTCATTTCCTTAAAGGTTAACAATTCACATGGTATAATGAAGGAAAAAAAGGGATCTGGTCATAGAAGACATGAGTACTCCCCTGCATAGTAACTGTATGACTTAGAAAAAGTCATTTAAACTCTCAGAGCTTCAGTTTACTTGCTTATAATATGGGGGTTCTACTGCCATCTGTTTCAGAAGGATGCTGTGAATACCAAATGAGATTATACATTTATATACATACATATACATATAATACGTACACACGTCTGTGTGTGTGTTTGAAAACACTAAAGTAACATAACAACAGGCTTGTTCAGAGAAATTTCTTTTTGCCTAGCCAAAGAAGAAATAAGATTGGGAAATGAGTCATTTCACTTCAAAAAACTTAAATTTGGGGGTAAAACATGATACTGAAGCAAGTCTTCAGCCTCTAACCAAGATGCAGCAAAAGGGACTAAATTTACCCTCTGACCTGAAACAACTTTAAAACTAGACAAAATATACGAAACAATGGTTTTCAAGACCCTGTATATCGGACAGTGAAGGACACTGATCCCTGTATCACAGGAAACAAATTAGGTGAGCACTCAATTGCCCTAGCTTACTGCCTGAAGAGAATTTTCAGGCTGCGGCATGGGGAGTGGTGGTGGGGCAGTGTCTAGTCTTACACAGGGCTTGAGTACTTCCTGTTTCCACCAGCCAGGATGAAAAACCTTGTAATTCATGGGGCACTTGATAGATTACTCAGAAAGATTTTACCTCAGTAGTTGGGCAAAATTAGCCTTAGATTAAACATTTCTCTGGTGCTGCCTAACAAATATTAAAAGCAAGATCTGAAAGGATAAGCTCTTTCCAATGAACTTAACTGCACCCCAGAATAAAGCTCAAGAATATTTATAAGAAAACAAGAATATCTAGCATTCAACAGTTAAAATTCACAATGTTTGGCATCCAAACAAAATTAACAAGCAACTGATGAATGGATAAATAAAATGTGGTATATACATACAATGGAATATTACTTGGCAATAAAAAGAAATGAAATACTGATATGTGCTACAATGTGAATGAATCTTGAAAACGTTATGCCGAGTGAAAGAAGCCAATCACAAAGGACCACATATTGTATGATTCCATTTGTATGAACTATTCAGAAAAGGCAAAGACATAGAGACAGAAAGTAGACTAATGGTTGCCTTAGTTTGGGGTGGGAGGGTTGTGGGGAATTGGAGGGCGGTCATGGCTAAGTAGTGCAAGGTTTCTTTCTGGGGTAATGAGAATGTTCTAAACTTGATTGTGGTGATGCATAACTCTGTAAATATACTAAAAATATTGAATTTTATATTTTAAATGAGTGAATTTTATGGCACATGAATGAGGTCTTAATAAAACTTAAAAATTAACAGGTATACAAAGAAGCAGCAAAATATATAGTGAGGATTAAAAATTCAGTCATTTGAAATTGAACTAGAAATGACACAGATGATAAAGTTAGTAGACAAGGACATGAAAATAATAATTATAACCATATTCTATGTGTTCAAGAACCTTGAGCATATTAAGTGGTGACATGGAAGATAGATGTAGAAAAGACCAAAATCAAATTTCTAGAGATGAAAACTACAACGTCTGAGATGAAACATTCATGGATGGGATTAAGAGCAGATTAGATACTGCAGAAAAAAAGATTCATAAACTTGAAAACAAACTATTCAACATAACACAAAAGAATAAAAGAAAAATATATAGAACAGAGCATTAGTAAGCTGATGGACAACTTCAAGCAACCTTAGATATGTAAAATTAGAGTCTTAGAAAGGAGTAGTTGAAAAAAACTGAGGAAATAATGGCGAAAAAATTTCCAAATTGAATAAAAACTAAACACCCACAGGTACAAGAAGCTCAGCAAGTCCCAAACTCACTCAAAAACATGAAGACAACTACCCCAAGGCATGTCAAAATCAAATCACTTCAAAGCCAGTGACTAAGGGAAAATCTAAAATTAGTCAGAGAAAAAAAGACACTTTATATACATAGGAAGAAAGATATGGATGACTGCAAATTAATAGTCGGAAACAATGCAAGCAAGAAGACATTGGAGCAACACATTTCAAGTGCTGAATGAAAACAAACACATTCTGCCCATCTGTAATACTATGCCCAGCAAAAATATATTTCAAAAACAAAGGTGCTATATCAAAACGTCAGTTGTGTAGCTTAAATATATATAATTTTTGTCAATTATACCTCAATAAACCTGGAAAAATTATCCACCAGCCAAAAAAAAGGTGAAATAAAGAACATATCAGATATACAAAAGATGAAAAAAAAATCATCATCTGCACTACAAGAAATGTTAAAGAAAGTATTTCTGGCAAGAAGAAAATGATATCAGACAGAAATCTAGATCTATACAAAAGAATGAAGAGAACTGAAAATTGTGAACTATTTGAGTAAATATAAACAAATTTTATCATTTAAATATTATTAAAAGATAATGAACTGTTCAAAGCAAAAATAATAGCAATGTACTGTGAGATTTATAACATGTAGAAGTAAAATGTATGACAACAATAGCACAAAGGCTGGGATGGATGGAATAGAGATATAATGCTCTAAAGTTCTTGTGGTATACTGTCATTTGAAGGCAGATGTGATATATTAAATATGCATATGGTAATTCCTAAAGCAACAACTAAAATAAAGCAACAATGTTGTTTTATAATAAGCCATAAAAAGGAGATAAGCGGAATTGTTAAAAGTCCTCAGTCCAAAAGAAGGCAGAAAGAGGAAGAAAAAATAGATGAGAACAAGAAAACAAATAAAAACAAACAAACAAAAAAACAAATAACAAGATGGTAGATCTAAATCCAGTCATATTAATAATTGCATGAGATGTAAATGGTCTAAAAAACCAATTAAAAAGCAGATATTGTCAGGTTGGATATAAAGCTACTTTTTATTGCCTCCAAGAATCCCAGTTTAAGTATAAAGACACAAATAGGTTAAAAACAAAAGTAAAACTAGTGTAAAAGAAATATGTGAAATAATAGAAAAAATATATTGGTTTCTGCCCCTGGTTCCTGGCACAGAGCTCCTAAAACCCTTGTAATTTCCTAAGTGATAAGAAGAGTGCTAAGAGCATCTTTTGTTGTAATATTTGGTTTTTGATCCTGATTCCTGACTCAGAGCTTCTAAATCCCTTGGAATTTCCTGGGTGATAGGAGTGTCTTTTGTTCTAATGAGATGACTCTTGGTGGGCTCCTGGACAGTAAGACTTGGGTGTGGAGAAGGACAGAGATGAATAGGAAGGGACTGGAAAACAGATGATTTCTATTTTTCAATTATAAACCTTACACTATTATTTGAATTTTTAAACATAAATGTATTACTTGGTAAAAATATCACTTCAATCTAAAAAATAACTCTGGAGAGTTGAGTAAGAACTAATTGCTGAATGAAGTCAGGAAATACCAAGAAGAGTGATATTTGATAATTTTGTTGGTTTACAACCAGTGTGATAAATAGAGAGATATACTGTGTTTATGGTTCACAAAACTCAGTAGTGTTAAGATGTCAATTTTCTCCAAAGTGATCTATAAATTTCACATAATGCCAACCAAAATCTCATCGGGCTGTTTTTTTTTTTTGGTAGAAATTCATAAGCAAATTATAAAATGCATATGGAAATACAAATGACCTATAATAGTCAAAGCAATATTGAAGAATAACAAATTTGGAGGACCGAATTCAAGACTTATTATAAAGCTACAGTAATAAAAAAAAAAAGGCAGAAAAATAACAAAATAAAAAATAAAATTAGAAAAATAAAAAATATAACAGAAAAAAATAAAAATAAAAATGAAACAACTACAAAACAAAACAGCAAAATTTTTTTAATTATTAAAGAATTTTTTTAAATAAAAATTCTCTGGTGCCTCTGCTATCAGTGTCCTTGCCCCATGATGAGCTACATCCAACCCCCTGCCTCCTCAGGAAGGCCTCCAAGACCTCTAGGTAGGTCTCTGGACCCACTGTGTCAGCCCCACCTCTGCATGTGTTCCTTTCACCAGCGTCTGCTCCTGAAGCTGGCCCGGAGCACACGTGCCCACGCAGGCCAGCTGGGGCGCAGGCTTCCATGGGCATGTCCACAGAGGCTGGCGCAGCTGGAGGAGGCTTTGGAGGGGGGCGATGCTCAGCCTACCTGGACCCACACTGCCAGAGGAGGCTTTCTGTGGGGGCAGTGCTTGGGTCATGAAGAATAAAAACGATACGATCATCTCAATAGATGCAGAAAAAGCTTTTGACAAAATTCAATACCGATTTATGATAAAAACTCCCCAGAAACTGGGCACAGAGGGAACCTACTTCAACATAATAAAGGCCATATATGACAAACCCACAGCAAATATCATTCTCAATGGTGAAAAACTGAAAGCACTTCCTCTAAGATCAGGAACAAGACAAGCATGTCCACTCTCACCACTATTACTCAACATAGTTTTGGAAGTCCTAGCCATGGCAATCAGAGAAGAAAAAGAAATAAGAGGAATCCAAATTGGAAACAAAGAAGTAAAACGGTCACTGTTTGCAGATGACATGATACTATACATAAAAAATCCTAAAGATGCCATCAGAAAACTACTGGTGCTAATCAATGAATTTGGTAAAATTGCAGGACACAAAATTAATGCACAGAAATCTCTTGCATTCCTATACACTAGCAACAAAAGATCAGAAAGCGAAATTAAGGAAACCATCCCATTTACCATTGCAACAGAAAGAATAAAATACCTAGGAACAAACCTACCTAAGGAGGCAAAGGACCTGTACTCAGAAAACTATAAGATACTGATGAAAGAAATCAAAGACAACACAAACGGATGGAGAGATATACCATGTTCTTGGATTGGAAGAATCAACATTGTGAAAATGAATATACTACCCAAAGCAATCTACACATTCAGTGCAATCCCTATCAAATTACCAATGGCATTTTCCACAGAATTAGAGCAAAAAAATCGCACAATTTGTATGGAAACATAAAAGATCCCAAATAGCCAAAGCAATCTTGAGAAAGAAAAATGGAGGTGGAGGAATCAGGCTCCCTGACTTCAGACCATACTACAAAGCTACAGTCATCAAGACAGTATGGTACTGGCACAAAAACAGAAATGTACATCAGTGGAACAGGATAGAAAGCCCAGAGATAAACCCACTCACCTATGGTCACCTAATCTATGACAAAGGAGGCAAGAATATACAGTGGAGAAAAGACAGCCTCCTCAATAAGTGGTGCTGGGAAAACTGTACAGCTACATGTAAAAGAATGAAATTAGAACACTCCATCACACCATACACAAAATTTAACTCAAAATGAATTAAAGACAAATGTAAGGCCAGACACTATCAAACTCTTAGAGGAAAACATAGGCAGAACACTCTTTGACATAAATCGCAGCAAGATCTTTTTTGACCCACCTCCTATAGTAACGAAAATAAAAACAAAAATAAACAAATGGGACCTAATGAAACAAAAGCTTTTGCACAGCAAAGGAAACCATAAACAAGATGAAAAGAGAACCCTCAGAATGGGAGAAAATATTGACAAACGAAGCACCTGACAAAGGGTTAATCTCCAAAATATACAAGCAGCTCATGCAGCTCAATATCAAAAAAAAAACAAACAACCCAATCAAACAATGGGCCGAAGGCCTAAATAGACATTTCTCCAAAGAAGACATACAGATGGCCAAGAGGCACATGAAAAGATGCTCAACATCACTAATTATTAGAGAAATGCAAATCGAAACTACAATGAGGTAGAACCTCACACCGGTCAGGATGGCCATCATCAAAAAATCTACAAACAGTAAATGCTGGAGAAGGTGTGGAGAAAAGGGAACCCTCTTGCACTGTTGGTGGGAATGTAAATTGATACAGCCACTGTGGAGAACAGTATGGAGGTTCCTTAAAAAACTAAAAGTAGAGCTACCATATGGCCCAGCAGTCCCACTACTGGGCATATACCCAGAGAAAACCATAATTCAAAAAGACACATGCACCCCAATGTTCATTGCAGCACTGTTTACAATATCCAGGACATGGAAGCAACCTAAATGCCCATCAACAGAGGAATGGATAAAGAAGATGTGGTACATATATACAATGGAATATTACTCAGCCATAAAAAGGAATGAAATTGTGCCATTTGCAGAGATGTGGATGGGCCTAGAGACAGTCATACAGAGTGAAGTAAGTCAGAAAGAGAAAAACAAATATCGTATATCAATGCATATGTGTGGAATCTAGAAAAATAGTATAGATGAACCTATTTACAAAGCAGAAATAGAGACACAGACGTAGAGAACAAACGTATGGATACCAAGGGGGGAAAGGGTGTGATAAATTGCGAGATTGGGATTCAACATATATACACTACTACGTATAAAATAGATAACTAATTGAGAACCTACTGTATAGCACAAGGAAAAAAAAAAGAAGGTACAATCTGTTTGTAGCGCATATATTAAGTTTACCTTAAAAATGCATTCCAATATACAGTAGGTGCAGACCAATACTGTTTGATTCCACTTAAACGAAGTACCTAGAACAGTCAAATTCACAGAGTCAGAAAGTACATTGGTAGATGCCAGGGGCAGGAGGGCGGGGGGTGGGTGGGGAGGGGGAATGGGGAGTTAGTGTTTAATGGGGACAGAGTTTCAGTTTAGGAAGGTAAAAATTTAGGGAGATGGATGATGGTGAGAGTTGCACAACAATGTGAATGTTCTTAGTGCTACTGAACTGTGTACAGTTAAATGTGGTTAAAATAGTATATTTTATATGATGTGGCTTTTACCACGGTAAAAAAACATTTTAAAAAACGGATCATAAGCCCATATATAATAATTAAATATATAAACATTTGTGTCTTTGTGACCTGAAGTTAGGCCAAGATTTCTTCAATATCACACCAAAAATGTGAGCAAAGAAATAATTGATAAATTGTACTTCATCAAAATTAAGAACTTCTCTTTGAACAACATTGTTAAGAGAATGAGAAGACAAGTCACAGATTAGGAGAAAATATTTACAAATCACATAATCTGCTAAAATACTTATATCCATATTACATAAATAATTCTCAAATCACAATTATAAGAATACAAACAACCCAATTTTAATAAGTGAGCAAAAAATTTGAAAAGACATTTCACCAAAGAAGACATATGAACGCTCAATATCAGTCATTAGAGACGTGCAAGCCAAAACCACAATGAGATACCACTACACCTATTAGAGTGTCTAAAATTAAAATGACCATGTGTTGGCAAAGACATAGAGTAACTAGAACCCTCATACACTGCTGGTGGGAATGCAAAATGTATAACTACACTGGAAACAGCTTGGCAGTTTCTTAAAGTTGAACATAAACCTACTGTACCACTCAGTCATTTCACTACAAGGTGCTAAACCAAGAGAAATGAAAGCATATGTTTACACAAAGACTTCTACATGAATATTCATAGCAGTTTTATTTGTAAGGAAAATAAAAACGGGTAATTGGGAAAAAAACAGGAAATGACCCAAATGTTCGTCAGAAAGTGAAAGAATAAACAAATTGTGGTATATCCATGTAATGGAATTGTTCTCAGCAAGAGAAAGGAACAAGCTATTGATAAATGCAACAACATGGATGAATCTCCAAATAATGATGCTGGGTGCAAGATGCCTGAGGGAAAAAAAAAAGATACTGTCTGATTCCATTTATATAAAATTCTGGAAAATGCAAATTAATCTATCATGTCAAAAGGAGATCAGTGATGTTCTGGGGATGGGAAGGGGTGTGGAGAGGACTGACAGGGAGAGATTATTATAAAGGGACACCAGTGAACTTTTGGGGGTGATGGATATGTTTGTTACCTTTTTGGTGGTAATGACTTCTCTAGTGTATTCATATCCCACAACATATAAAATTGTGGATTTTGAGGATTGTTGTCTCTCGTCTTTTGGGATGGTTCTGTCCCTCACCTCTTAAGTGTGATTTCCTTCTAAGTACTCAAGATGAAATTTAAGGGAGAGTCCCTACAGATTTCTGGAGCTCTCTTTCAGTGCAGCTCTCTCATCCCTGGGGTTCTACCCTCTGAGCCTTAGCCACTCTGGCCTCTCTGGACTCCCAGTTTCATGTCCTCAACTCAGGGCAGCCACCAGACTCTACCTGGGATGCCCGTCCTTGCTCCCAGGACTGCAGACTTTATCCGTGTAGTAAGCTATGGCAGTCATAGGGTTCACCTTGTTTGTTTACTACCCAGGTTGCTGTCCTTTGTTGCCTGATGTTCAGTGTCTTGAAAACCATTGCTTCATGTATGTTTTTCCTTTTTAAAATTGTTAATTATCGTAAAAATAGACATAACATGAAATATACCATCTTAACAATTTTAGGTGTACAGTTCCATAGTGTTAGGTGTGTTTACAATGTTGTGGAATCAATCTTGAGAACTCCTTTCATCTTGCAAAACTGAAACTCTATGCTCATTTAACAACTCCCCATTCCCTCCTACCCTCTTTCTGTCTCTATGAATTTGACTCTTTTCTTGTATTTGTCCTTCTGTGACTGGCTTATTTCACTTAGCACAATGTCCTCAAGGTTCATCTCTGTGGTAGCATGTGTCAGAATTTCCTTCCTTTTTAAGGCTGAATAATATTCCATTGTATGAATAGACAACATTTTGCTTATTCACTCACCTGCTGATGGATACTTGAGTTGCCTTTACTTTTTGGCTGCTGTGAATAATGCTGCTATGAACATGGGTGTACACATAGCTCTTAGAGACCCTGCTTGCAATTCTTTTGTTATATACCCAGAAGTGAAATTCTAGATCATAGGGTAATTCTATTTTAATTTTTTGAGGAACCACAATACTATGTTTTCCATAGCGACTGCAACATCTTATACTCCCACCAACAGTGCACAGGGGTGCCAATTTGTCTACATCCTTGACAACACTTGTCATTTTCTGTTCTTTGGTAGTAAGCATCCTAATGGGTGTGAGGTGGTATTTCATTGTACTTTTGATTTAAATTTCCCTTAATGATTTGTGATGTTTGTGTGCTTGTTGGCCATTTGCATGTCTTCTTTGGACAAATGTCTGTTCAAGTCCTTTGCGCATTTTAAAATCAGGTTATTTATTTTTTGTTATTGAGTTGTAAGAGTCCTTTATATATTCTGGATATTAACATCTTATCAGATATATGATTTGCAAATATTTTCTCCCATTGAGTAAATTGCCTTATGTTTCATATATTTCTCAAGTCTTTTAGTTGTTTCAGGCCAGAGGGTAAATTTGATCTCTGTTGCTCTATCATGGCTGGAAGCAGAAGACTTCCTTTTCTCTTGAACCTGCCACTCCACAAAAACTGCACTTTCATGGTTAACAGTGACTTCCACATTGCCAAATCCAACAGTCAGTCTCGGTCTTCATCTTACTTGTAGCAGCAATATTTGAGTCAGTTGATCCCTCCTTCCTCCTTAAACATTTTCTTTTCATTGCTTCCAACATACCACTTTCTGTTGGTTTTCCTACTCACTCAGTGACCCACTCCTATTTCACTTGCCACTTCTTTTCAGTTTCCTGTGCTTGCCTCTTCTCATCTCTCCAACTTCGTAACATTGAAGGGCCCTAGGCTCTCAGTCCTGGGACCTTTACACTGTATATATTCTCTTCCCTGATGATCTCATTCAGTTGCATGAGTTTAAATAACACGTGTATACTGAAACTCACAAATTTACTTCTCCAGCCTGGACCTTCCTTCTGAACTCTACGTTCCTATATCTAGCTACCAGTTCAGTAGCTCTATTTGGGTACTGAGATAGGCAGAATAATGCACCCCCCCCCCCACCCCGCTGCCCAAGATGTCAACTTCCTAGTACTTTGAACCTGTGAATATGTAACATTTATGTGGCATCAGGGATTTGCAAATGTGATTAAGTTGAGCTTCTTGAGAAGCAGACATCATCCTGGATTATCCAGGTGGGCCCAATGTAGTCACAAATGTCCTTATAAGTAAAGGAGAGTAGGGAAGGAGATGTGATGATGGAAGCAGATGTCAGAGTCAGAGATTTGAAGATGCTATGCTGCTAGCTTTGAAGGTTGAGGAAGGGGTCACAAGCCAAATGCAGGTGACCTCTAGAAGATGGAAAAGGCAAGGAAACAGATTCTCTCTGAGAGCCTACAGAGAGAAGCACAGTCCTGCTAACCCCTTGATTTTAGCCCAGTGAAATCCATTTTGGACATCTGGCCTCCAAAACTGTAAGATAATAAATTTGTTTGGTTTACACCACTAAGTGGTTATTTGTCACTAGTAGAAATAGGAAACTAACACAGGTATCTAGCCAGCATTTCACATATAATGCGAGCAAAACTATTCTCTTGATCTTCTGCCTAAACCCAGACCACTTCTGGACTCCATAGCCATATACAATTGCCTGCCCATCTATTCAACATAACTGTTTGAATGTCTAATAAGCATCTCAAACTTAATATATCTGATATTGTAATTCTCATCTATCCTTAAATCCTGCTCCTCTCACAGTCTTTCCCACCTTAGTGAAAGGCAAAAACCTTGGCGCTGTTTATATATCCTCTTTTTTCTCGTATCTGACATCTGATCATTTGCAAATAATATTACCTTTATCTTCAAAATATATCCAGAACCTGACCAGTTTTTCACCTCTACCTCTTCTACCCTGGTCTCTGCCACTATCATTTCTCTCTCTGTTGCATTAAAAAAATTAAGATATAATTCACATACCATAAAATTCACCCTTTAAGGGGTACAATTCAGTGATTTTTAGTACATTTGTGAAATTGTGCCATCACCACCACAACCTATTTCCAGAACATTTTCCTTACCCCAAAAAGAAACCTTGTAACCATTAGCAGTCCTGATCTTCACCTACTCCTAGCCTTAAGCAGTCACTAAATCTACTTTCTGTCTCTCCATTTCTATAAATTTGTTATTTCAAGAAAATCACACAGTGTTTCACCTTTTGGCATAATTCCCTGGAGATTCATTCGAGTTGCTGCATGTACCAATATTTCATTCCTTTTTATTGCTGAGTAGTATTTCATGGTATAGGTGTAGCACAACTTGTTTCTGGAAGGACATCTGAGCTGTTTCCAATTTGGGGCTAATATGAATAAATCTTCTATGAACAACTGTTTACAGATTTTTGTGTGAACATATTTTTATATCTCTGTGTAAACTCCTAAGAGTGCAATTTCTAGGTAATGTGGTGAACCATGTCACATGCTTAGTAACTACCAAAATTTTTTCCGGAGTGACTGTACCATTTTACATTCCCACCAGCAATGTGTGAGTGATTTAGTTTCTCTGTATTCTCACCAACATTTGGTATTGTCAATATTTTTTATTTTAGTCATTTTGATAGATGCATTGTAATATCTCATTGTGGTCTTAATTTGTATTTCCCTAATGGCTAATGATGTCGAACATCTTTTTTGTGCTTATTTGCCATCTGAATATCCTCTTCGAGGAAATGTCTGCTCATGTATTTTGGTGACTTTCTATTTTAATTGTTTTTTTTTAAAATATTGACTCGAGAGTTCTTTATATATTCTAAATACTAGTCCTTTGTGCATATATGTGATTTGCAAATATTTTCTTTCAGGCTGTAGCTTGCCTTTTCATCCTCTTAACAGAGTCATTTGCAGAGCAAACAAAATTTTGATGAGGTCCAATTTATCAAGTTTTCCTTTCATGGGATATGTTTTTCGACTTCATTTTGTTGCATACTTATTAATGGGAAAGCATGGTGCTCAACACTTTACTTAATATTTATCAAATCCTCACAATAATCCTATAAGCTAAGTGCTATCCTTTCTATTTTTATAGATGGAAAAAACTTCAGATCACAGAAGTTTATTTTCCAACTTTACACAGTCAGTAACTGGCAGGGTTTGGATTCAAACCTAGGCTCTCTTGATTCTAAAGCCTGTGCTAACCACCACACTAGGTAAGATAACCACAGAACAGACTTTGGAAACTTATCTTCAGGGAAGATATAAAGAGAGACTTAGTCCTTGTATGCATACATGTAGACATCTCTCCGTGAGAGTCAATCAGTGACTTTTGGAGATGGAAGTGGTTTAGAAATAGTCTAGGCTTGTCTACAGAATAAATTTTAGGGACTTCCCTGGTGGCCCAGTGGTTAAGACTCTGCACTTCCACTGCAGGGGGCACAGGTTCAATCCCTGGTTGGAGAAGTTCCACATGCCGTGCAGTGTGGCCAAAAAAAAAAAGTTACAGAATGCATTTTACTCTATTTTAGAGAGTAACCCATGTATGACCTCTTCTGCTGCCACAGATTCAGAATTTGGCATTTAAAGAAAATAAAATTAGGTTTGGGGGTATTGGTTAAGAAAACAATCACCATTCTAATAAAAATAATTAACATCTAGTAATAATGCTTTCTATGCGCCAGGAACTGCGCTTGACACTTTAATATGCATCATGTCATCTAATATACAGATGAAGGAACTGAGGCTTAGTGGTATAGGCATACAGCTCATAAGTGGCAGAACCAGAACTGAAACTCAGGTCTGTCTGACTTCACAACCCATGCCTGTAGTATACTATACTACCTAACAAATAAGGCCCCAGTGGCCCAAGGATGGGCATAAATTAGAAGGAAATCTCTTTTCTCTGTTTCTTCCTTAGAATTTTAAAAGTTATTTAATCCAATATGCTACTGTACAAAATCTCAGGTTGATGGGCGGGGTTGGGAGGGAGGAAGAAAGGTAGTGAAGAGAGGCTTCTTTCTGAAGAACCTTTAAACATGCGAAGGAGGAAAGACACCATTAGAGCACCGTATTCAACAGTATCTATCCTAATTCTCACCTGTATGATGGAAATTGTTAGAACAAAATCCCTAGAACCTAGAGAACATTGTTCCTAGGGTTACTAGGGAAAGCTTCAGGCCAAAAAAGTAGAGATAGTACCTTAAGATTGGACCTATTTTTTCCTCATCTCTTCTTTTCCCAACCCTCATCATAATACCACTTATATAATGTACCCTCCATTAGTGTCCAGTGAAATGGGATATAAGGACAGACCAGGAGGGGAGAAAGGAAAAGTATGAAGTTGGGGATGTATAAGTAGGTATGGTGGCAGGAGTAGAGAAGGGAGACTTATAGGACTGTAGCAGAGGGATTAGGTTGGCTAATGATAGTATATATGTTTGGATAGGCGAGATGGTATCAGTTGGGCAAGGGCCTTTAATGCCAGTAGGAAGGTAGCACTCTTCATTGCAATCAACAGAAGTGTACTGTGGCTAACCTGAGCTGTACAAACACAGACATGCACATATATGTATCTACATATGTATACATATATATGTATACACACACACACGCGCGCGCACACACACACACACACACACAAAGGTTATAGCGTAGTTTACAGAACTGAAGGGAATGTACAACATCCAGACCTTAGCAAAGACAAGAACTATGACAGCTCTAAGACCGCAGGAACTAAAATACATACTCCAGCATTCTGCTCTTAGATGAACCAGATCCCAATACTCTCAGTTTTTTGGGTCAAGATTCAAACTCTATGGAAAGTCTGATTGGCTTGGCCTAAGTTACATAACTGGCCCTTGGCCAGAGGAAAGTGGGACAGCATCCGATGGGGAGGAATTGTTTTCCGAAGGAAAATCATGATGCTGTTACTAACTGTGGGGGCATGGTTGCTATGCAGCTAGAAATGTCAGATGCACATTGTACCACTGAAGGTGGAACTAGTAAGAGCAATTTTCTAGAAGGGTACAAAATGGAGGGAGCAGGGAGGCAAATTAGGAAGGTAATTTGGAAGAACCTATATAGGGTTGGTGTCAGTGGGGAAAAGAGAATCAACTGATTTGACAGAAGAAATAAGACCAGCAAAGGAGCTGGAGAAAGAGAACTGGAAGAGAAGAATATCAAAGTAACCATGTTTTTGAGCAGTGTCAAATACTCTGGTCAATTAGAATACAATGGAGGAAAAAAGTCTTATTCTTCTGGAAGCATTTTTCTATTCTTAACATTACAGCAAGGACTATTCCTTACATATACACCCACCCACCCTCCTCCCAAACACACTTAAAAACCAGTTCTCCATTGTTCTCAGGATCAGGGTCTAAAATCCTTCATATGATATCAGAACCCTCCATGATCTGGTTCCTTCTTCCCTTCTCTCATGTTATGCCATCTCATGCTCTAGCTGTTTTGTACCTCTGCGACTTTTTACTGTGACTGATCTCCTCTCTCTACTCCCTAAAACAAGTCTAATATTATACTCATCCTTTAAGACTCAGCTTAGGTGTCATCTGCTTCAGAAAAAATTTTCTGATCATCTGAGTCTGCATTAATGCCATTATTATATGCTCCCATAACACACATTTTCTCTTGTTGCATCCCAACACCTAGCACAGTGCCTGACACATTGTAACTGCTCAAAAATATGTTGAATGACTGAATAAATGACTGAATTAATGAATGAATGGGATTTGGTGGCCTTGGAAATCAGTTGCCTCAGTATGGTTGGTACAAAAGATGGCTTATTAAATAGAAATAAGAGATCACTAGACCCTGGATGTGAGAGTTAGTTTGTATCTGTGAAGTGTATAAAATTATTTAATCTTGGATAAAACATGGCAAATCTGTAGGCTTCTTGACCACTTTCAATTAGTCACTGTACTTTTTGAGCATTAGCTACAGGATATAATTTGTTAAATTTTAAAAGTAACCTATTGCATTTTGTTACAACACTAGTCATGACTCCTCATCTTCGTTACATGTAATTATGGTTGGTGTGCTGGTCCCCAGTGTTGGTGGCCTCTATCTTACCATGATGCTGACCTCCAAACCACCCCCTCAAAAAACCCTGCCAATGTCCAGTAGCTTCCAGTGCTTTCTTACTTGTGGAAGAGGGACTTTAATGTATTCTAACTCCTCAAAAGACAGTGAGTGTGATGAAAAGTTCATGTCACATCGTGCCTTTGTACATGTTCAAGCATGGGCTGCTCCTCTCTGCTCATAATCATAATTAGATGATTCTTTTTTGAAAAGCTCATAGCATGCATCTAATTTTTAATGCACAGAATCATATATTTTTTAACATCTTCATTGGAGTATAATTGCTTTATAATGGTGTGTTAGTTTCTGCTTTATACCAAAGTGAATCAGCTAGATATACATGTATCCCCATATCTCCTCCCTCTTGTGTCTCCCTCCCACCCTCCCTATCCCACCCCTCTAGGTGGTCACAAAGCACCGAGCTGATCTCCCCGTGCTATGCAGCTGCTTCCCACTAGCTATCGGTTTTACATTTGGGAGTGTATATATGTCCATGCTACTCTCTCACTTCGTCCCAGCTTACCCTTCCCCCTCCCCGTGTCCTCAAGTCCATTTTCTCTGTCTGTGTCTTTATTCCTGTCCTGCCCCTAGTTTCTTCAGAACCTGTTTTTTTTTTTTTAGATTCCATATATATGTGTTAGCATACGGTATTTATTTTTCTCTTTCTGACTTACTTCACTCTGTATGACAGACTCTAGGTCCATCCACCTCACTGCAAATAACTCAATTTCGTTTCTTTTTATGGCTGAGTAATATTCCATTGTATATATGTGCCACATTTTCTTTATCCATTCATCTGTCGATGGACACTTAGGTTGCTTCCATGTCCTGGCTATTGTAAATAGTGCTGCAATGAACATTGGGGTGCATGTGTCTTTTTGAATTATGGTTTTCTTAGGGTATATGCCCAGTAGTGGGATTGCTGGGTCATATGGTAGTTCTATTTTTAGTTTTTTAAGGAACCTCCATACTGTTCTCCATAGTGGCTGTATCAATTTACATTCCCACCAACAGTGCAAGAGGGTTCCCTTTTCTCCACACCCCCTCCAGCATTTATTGTTTGTAGATTTTTTTATGATGGCCCAGAATCATATTTTAGACTTCTCTTTCAAGTCTGACTTGTATGACCAGATTATTTTCGACAACTCCACGATTTTCTTAAAGGGCCTATAAAGTGAAAAAAAAGTATCACTTCACTTTTCGGCTATTAAATATGCTTTATCTATTCCAGTCTGTTGCTGTGGAGATAGATACAACACAGGAGCCTTGGCAGTATGACAAGCAATTAAGACACCAAAATGTTTAGCCATGTATGAGTATTTTCTCACAGCAAGACCTCAAAGCTCAGCCTGCCACTGACATTGTTAGTCATTGAATCAATTACACAAGATGAGGTTGACAGGTGTAATTATATATTTCTATGGTGATTATGTATGGCCTGCCATAGAGACCAACAAACCTGTTACTTTGCACTCATTTAAGCAGTCACTTGTCTAACAAAGTTTTTGGAGTTGGAGAGCGTCTTTGGAGAAAAGGAAATCCAAAACAAAGTCAAAATCCATTGCCAATTCTCACTAATGTCGTTAGGTTGAGAAACATTGGCATTGTCATTGGAATGATGTCCAGCTGCCAGGTGATTACTCCTTCACATGTTTTAGAAACTATGTGTGGTTATATGAGACTGGAGTGAAGACAATAACTGATACTGAAAGTACCAGGTGTTGACTAAAATCAAACCGAGGTTAGTAATCTGTTTAGAAATGGAGTACAATCTTTTTTAAAAAAATTCAAACTAGTTTATGTGTGTAGATACAATTTATGTCTGTTTTCCTTTCATCAGTTCAGATTCTATGGGAGGAAGGACCCAGACAGCATAGTTTAAGACATAACTTGCTTTCTACATGCAGTGTCCCTGTTAGAATAGCTTAAATTTGCTTTGGGAGATTATTCTTTTTCTATTCCCATTTTCCCCCCAGTGAGATTTTTTGAAAAGGTGGAATTAAACCAAATCAGCCTCAAAGTATTTCATAGAGAACAAGGGGGTTGATTTAAGAAATGTAATTGTCTTTTTAATCTCCCTCTAGTTTCACCAAGGCATCCCTCAAAGGCAGGATATTTTCGTCATTAATGAAATCTTGATTAGCATATGTCTAGATCAGTGTTTGGTGATCTGGGTCAAAGGCACCTATGATGCATCTGCGTTACCAGAGGGTTAAGATGAGTTCTGTAAATTAGGTCTGTGCTCCATGTGTAAGCATATTGGGAAATATCCAGCAGTGATCAGCAAATGCATAGATTGTACTCATATTGTCATGTCTGTTCTCAACCCAATTTTATGAATGTACCTGTACTCTGAAATTCTCAGAACATTAAAGAAATGTAAAATAAATAAATAAACAAAAACTGGAAAACAAAACAAGCCTAACTAGCCAAAATATACCATTTATTATTGTGCCAAGCTCCACCGGTTTTAAAAAATGTACTACACATCCTTAATTAATAAAACCGTATGTTAAAAAGGAATGTATTTATTGAGTACATACTATTTGTCTAGCACTGCCATGGGTACTGAAGGAGAGGCTAATGAAGCACTGCTTAGGACATGGCCCTTGAAGAAACTGAGTTTAGATACAAAGAGGAGACTTATGTAAAACCACTCAACTTCCTGCTTGCTAAATGGAGGTGTACAAATTAGAACTGCTATTGGCCTTTATAGGAGATTAATGCAGCTAGAACGGTCAGGAAAGGCTAGTTAGAGGAAGTGGAACAACAGGAGCCAGAGGCTGTGGATATTGATGGGCAAAGGAAAGATGAAGGCATTTCCTTTGAGAGGAACAGCATGAAGCAAGGATTGAAGTCAGCAGTAAAAGTGTTAAGTTCAGGGCCAGTGAAGAAACCTTGCTGGCTGGATGGGAGGGTCTGTGTTTGTGAGTATTGAGAGATAAGGTTGCAGAGAGAGGGTGAGTGGAGCTTGCAGTACCAGGCACTAGAGTCTGCACTTTATTGTATTTGCAGTTGTGAGCCACTGAAAGTATTTGAAAAGAGTGATACGAACAAACTCCATTTTCCCTGATCCATGGAGTCATACGTGTTTTTAGATGGCTGCTCGGATGGCTGTACAGCATTTGTTCTCCACGTGTGGTCTCTGGACTAGTGGTGTCCATAGCAGCGCAGCCGGGAACTTGCTGGAAATGCTAATTCTTGAGCCCTGCCCCAGACTTACTGAATCAAAAATTCTGAGAGTGGGACCCAGAAGTCTGTGGTTTAGCAAGCTTTCCAGGTGATTCTGATGGACTCTCAAGTTTGAGAACCACTGTATAACAGGATGTGAGATAGGAAGCTCTTGCATAATTCAGTTCCTGGGCAATAAAGACCCAGATTAGGATCTTTCTCTCACTTGTTAGACCACTTACTTGAGAGCTAAAAAGGTAAAGGTTGTGTAGTCTACTGATTTTCTCATCATGAAGTAGTTTATCTGATTGATGGACATAGGCAATGACATATACATATGCATTTGTATACATATATTACTAAAAATATGAGACAGAGTAGGGTAGCTAGTGAATAAAATGGTTTGATGACTAGAATTTTTTTAAACATCTTTATTGGAGTATAATTGCTTTACAATGGTGTGTTAGTTTCTGCTGTATAACAAAGTGAATCAGCTATACATATACATATATCCCCATATCCACTCCCTCTTGCGTCTCCCTCCCACCCTCCCTATCCCACCCCTCTAGGTGGTCACAAAGCACCGAGCTAATCTCCCTGTGCTGTGCAGCTGCCTCCCACTATTTTACATTTGGTAGTGCATATATGTCAATGCTACTCTCTCACTTCGTCCCAGCTTACCCTTCCCCCTCCCCGTGTCCTCAAGTCCATTCTCTCCGTCTGCATCTTTATTCCTGTCCTGCCCCTAGGTTTGATGACTAGAATTTTTATAGACCTTTTGAGTCTCTCTGCCTAGCTCATCAGGTAGCTATTTATCTTGCTCCTATGTTTTCTCTGGCATCTATATCATCATAATACCCTCCAGGTTTTTTGACAGAGGCTAGTCACGACTCATCTATATAATACTACTGGAAATTCTTGTCTCTCTGATAACCTGTTGTTAATTTCTCCAATGCCATTTTTATGGTTGCCATGTGTTTTGGATTTCCTTAAGGTTAAAAGTCAAGTTTATTGCATTTGGGAGTTTGAGGTGGAGTTCCCCTGCCCATATGACACATAGACTATGTCTGCATGGTACCAGACCACCTGGTCAGTCCAGTCAGTGGAGGGTTGGAGGTGGGGTTGGAGAAAGGAAGCTCAGAAACTAGAAGTTTAGCACTGAGAAATCAAAGCAGTTAAGTTGGTGATTTTTTGTAGTCTTTCAACTAGTTGTTTTGCCAAAATGAAGACAAACAAGTGTCTTAGCACTTAAAGAGTAGTGAACTTTGGGGTCAAAAGGAAGGGTTTGATTTTCAACTTTACCACTTATTGAGATATGTGACCCTGAGCAAGTTACTTAGTCTCTCTGAACTTCAGTTTCCTCATTTATAAAGTTGGGGGTGGTGGTGTTTCAGAGGGCATTTGTTCCTTTGCAAACTGTAGAGTGCTATACTATCTTACCTGCTAGTATAATTGCTCACTGTAGTTTCGGTGATATGATGCTTAATTAGGCAACAGAGCCTACCAGATTAGCAGAGCCAATCCATATCTGCTCATTGCTTGATGGATATTCCCTCAACCTGAGCCACCTCGATAGTTCCAGCTGGTACCATTTTCCCTGATCTATGGAGTCATGTCCTTTGATGGTTGAGTAAATGTGGGAGTAGTTTGACCTTTATAATTAATTGTTCTGGAAGTGCTTGATTGAGTTCACTGTTTTCCCTAACTTGGCTAGAATTTCAAACTATCTGACATTCAAGGATGTTTGAACAACAAGCAAATAGGAATTTTACTAAGTTGCAAGAGAATAACAACTAGAGGTATGGATTAATCACAGGATGCCCCAATTTGAAGTTTTGCCTATTCAGGAGGCAGTGTGGTATGGTGAAAAGAATACAGGATTTAGAATAAAACAGATTGGTGTTTCAATCCTGTTTTGATCTACTATCTGAGGCTCAGTTTTTTCATCTGTAAAATGGGGATTATATTAGAGCCTACCTCAGGTTTTTTTGGTGAGAATTAAAGAATGTGTGTACAAAGATTTTGTACAATGTCTGCAAATGCTAGTTCCTTTTCTCAAGGACAGATTCCCCAGGAACAGTGTTGCCCTGAGTTCTCAAGGGCTTTTCTTTCATAACCCCGAAGTCCTATGCATTCCATAGTATGGGAATCTTTTGGAAGGACAAACAGTGTTGAGACTTAGTATAAAGAATGATACTGTTAAGAACAAAATGCATACAAATCTGGGGACTCAATCCTTGCTCCATATTTTTCCAAGTATAATGTTTGCAACATATATAGGCTACTGACTTCATGCAGTGCCTTAGACTGGAATTTGAGGTTCCTCATGATCGGACCCTACCTACCATGAGTTTGATTTCCCACTATTCCTCTGAATTGTGTTCCTGTCAAACTGGTTTATTCATTGTTCTCCAAACATGCTAAGCACATTCCTACTTCTGCATTTTTGCTCAGGCTATCCCCACTCTAGAATGTCTTTCTTCTTCCTTTGTACTTGTGTACAAGCTCCATCCCCAAGACCTAGCTTTAGGATTGCCTCCTTCATTGAGCCTTGCCTGACTACCTTGTGCCCTAGGGGATCAAGTTGCTCCTCTGAACTACTATAGCATTATTACCCATGGTGGTTGAATGGAAGGGTTGGTTGGATGAATGGCCAATGCTTACGCCAATCTGGAACTAACCTGGGTCTGTGGGTAAGAGAGTCTGCTGGGTGGGAAGACTTCTTTCACGTTTTATCCTTAAGAAGGTACGAATATGATTTCTTCAAACTAGAACATAAATCTGAAAGCAGAGGTATACAGGGAAGGTTAGTGATGTTATCTATAAAACTAACATATGCATCTGGTTGTTCAGATGAAAATCTACCTTTTAAAACAATAGCACATATTCCCAAACTGTGCCCCAAACATTATCTTTTGTGTGAAGTTGACAGTTACCTTTTAGCAATAAATGGATGATTATCCTTAAAGCATTAGCATCTAATTGTACATGTAGAATAGGCATACATTTTTAAAAAAATAATTTATTTATTTATTTTGGCTGCGCCAGGTCTTAGTTGCGTCATGCGGGATCTTTAGTTGCAGCCTGTGGGATCTTCTTCAGTTGCAGCCTGTGGGATCTTTTTTAGTTGCAGCCTGTGGGATCTTTTTTAGTTGCGGCATGCGGACTCAGTTGCAGCATGCGTGCAGGATCTAGCTTCCCGACCAGGGATCAAACCCAGGCCCCCCGCATTGGGAGCATGGAGTCTTACCCACCTGACCACCAGGAAAGTCCCCAGAATAAGCATACATTTTCTGAGCACTTACTTGGCAACAGGCACTTTTCCAAACAGCTTTACAAATTCCACCACTGAGACCCTTGCCTCAGACTGCCTTGAATTACAGTTACTTGTGTTCTTGCCAGTCTCTCTCCTCCTTCACATCCCTAAGAACCCAAATGTTATTTATCTTTTTGTTCCTCCCAGCATTTGGCACAGTGCCTGGCATATAGTAAGTGCTAAATAAATGTTGAACAAATGAATGCATGAATAAATAAATAAAATCATGCAAGACTCAAAATGTAGCCTCTGATGCCTTTCGATTTTTCTTCCAGAAATGGACAGAGCAAGTCCCCATTTAACATTCAGTCAAAGATAAAAAAATCCCATGTCTCTCAGCCAGTCATTGCACTGCCCTTTTGTGCCTGGCTTTATGAAGTTGTTAAAAAAGTTTTCCTTGGAAAACTTTCACCAAGAAACTACCTAATGGGGGCCAGCTGCAGCCCCAGGTTTTATGAACACTTCTATAGAAACCACATTAAATAGCAACACTGGTTCACACATCAATTTTGCCATGTTAAATCCCAGCTCAGGCACGTGGGGAGTTCATGCAATATTGACTTTTCATCATCATCATGGCAGAAAATATGGTTTGGTCTGGCTCAGTCATTAGCAGACATAAAGCAGAATAATCTCAAAGTACCTTAAGAAAACTGAACTTGGTCAGAGTTTTTTTTCCCATCTTTGGAGTTTAGTGAAGCAGGTGAGGGTCAAGGATTACCAGAGAAATACTCAAATGGTTCCCTAAGTGGTAGTAGTAGTTGGGCTGTTTCTTCTCATTGCAAACTTTGGTAGCTGTGTGGCCTCTCCAGTACTGAGAGAATTTTTTTTTCTTTTGCTTATTGCCACTGCTTTGGTATTTCCCTTTGGTGCAATCTCTGAACTTCATTGGTTCCAGATGTCTCACCCTTTTGCCTCTATTGGCACCCAAGTGGGAGAGGGTACAAATGGCCCAGCAACCACTTAATAGATCCATATGGAGAAAAAAAAATAGGTGTGCCTTTTGAGCCACGAAAATCTAGATTAGAACCCTGGTTTTGCCAAGGGCTAACTGTGTGCTATAGGTAAATCACTTAAGTTGGAAGAACTTCAGTTTGTTCATTTGTAAAATCGGGATACGTAGTGCCCTATATGAATGTTGATCTGGGTTGAACGTTGGTAGGTTTGGGTCAGGTTTGTGCTGTGTAGTCACTCCATAGCAGCTCATGATATCATCTCAACACCTTGCTTCAGAGATTACCAGGTCAGGGCAAGAGAGCTCTGGACGCTCTTAAATGGAAGCAATTAAATGCTTCTACCCAGAATTAACACAGGCACTTTCACTCACACATCATTGGCCAAATCAAGTCACATGGCCATGCCTAACTACAAAGGGACTGGTTCTGTATGCCTCAGTTGTACGTGTTTCTTCTTCTAGCAAAGAACATCTTGTTTAGCAGTTGTAATGCCTGTCACACTTGACAGCCAGCCAGGTGACAGGGCTGTCATTCTGTTTTGTAAATTAGGCAGAGTGTCTAGTGTTCTCACATAGATGGAGGGCCATCCCAAATATGCACAGGATTGGACTGCAGGGATATCTGCAAACAGGGCCACATTTCTTCTAAAACAAAGAGCTGTGAAACTCCTCAATCGCCTCTTTTGAAATCCACTACTCAAAACAGTTCAGTTTGTCTCTGACATGCCATTCCCATTCCCACTGGTTTAGAAGTGGGGATATGCTTTTAGCACCTATCAGACGATCACTCGGGTCTTTTCCATGTCTGACAGTTTAGGATGGAAGAGGCTTTGGATAGTCAAGTGGGTCCGTGAGGCAATCTGACTTTCTGAGAACTTTTTATCTCCCAGTAGCAGAGTCAGGAATGGAACTCACAGGTCCTATAGTTTTGTGCTTTTCAATCTCACTCTTCATAGGCCTCTGACTTAAAAATGCAGGGACCAGAACCTTTAATCTGTGATGCAAGCTGGTTCTGCTGCTACCAACTTGGAATAAAATGAGGTGGGCTTGGATGACCACAGCAAAGGATAACGATTTTGGGTAAGCTCAGGTAGAGAGCCTAGCAGCCCCTCTACCCTTTTCCTGCTGCCATCCTCCAAGTTGCAGAAAGTTGGAGCTGTAATCTTGACCATCCCACAGAACACTAACAGGTGTGCCGTATTAATTTTAGAAGTATTGACAGTGCTAGACTTTTTGAAAGGAATGACATTACAGCTGTTATTCTTTGTTACTGAATTTACTCAATTTACTTGTCTGCATACCATGAACCACATTGTTTATTGATGTACAAAAATTATTTAATCTTAGTGCATTAGTTATAATATACAACATGGTACAGGACAGCTGCAGCTAGCTGACTTAGCTGTCAAAATTTTCCAGTTGGTTCCGGTACAATTGTTCTTCCTTCTTCTGTAATCAGGAGTGTCTGAGAATGCTTGTTTTGGAGGGAACTTGAAGGATAAAGGAACCAGGACCTTAAGAAGTGAGATCCACTGGGAACATAAGAATTATTAGACTTTCCAGGAAAATGCAAGGGGAGGGAGACATGGAGGGGAGTGGTTAGGAGCAAAGGGACTTGTAGGCCGGGAAAAAAAATGTAAGAAAATATCTCACGGGGACGTGGAAAGGAACTTTCAGTAAAGGCTTACTCCATGACATCCATTCTGTAAATCTAATTTGTTGAAGTAACTGTGCCCACCACACCACCTTCTACCTCCCTCTGCCTCTTTTTTTTTTTTTTTATAACGGCTACCAAATGGCTTCAGTTTTTAATTCTTTACTTTCC
Source organism: Balaenoptera acutorostrata (assembly GCF_949987535.1). Taxonomy (NCBI): domain Eukaryota; kingdom Metazoa; phylum Chordata; class Mammalia; order Artiodactyla; family Balaenopteridae; genus Balaenoptera; species Balaenoptera acutorostrata. The sequence continues at coordinate 119,289,763 of NC_080085.1, forward strand.
GTTTTACGGCCTACAGCTTCATGCAAAAGTGTGAGTGCCCTCTCCAGATGGACTGTGCACCTCATTTGGAAAGAAGGGCGGCCGATTTTCATCATCTGGGCCTTTAAGAACTCTCTGGGTAGCCCTAAAATACATAAAAGTGCAAATGGTGGACAGGAAATTTAGCAGTGTCTCTTGCTGAACAGTCAGAGTTTGGATTTTAGTCTGTTCATTTTTCTTTTACTGTCGGTTAGAACTACCAGCCTTGCAGGCAGGCTAGAATATGGGGGAGGTGGGGAGGTGGAGTTAGGGGGGAGGTCGGGGCAGAGGCGAGCAGAGAGCCAAGTCTGCTCTTGCTAGGTGAAGCTTTTTATTGTGAAATTGCTTTCCGCGCCGACTTTCCCAGCGATCCTGGGCGCTTCATTCCGATTTGGGCCATATGGCTCGGCTCACGGAATTCCTCAGGCTCTTCCAACTGATGTTTTCCCACCACGTGGCCACAAATTGACTACTTGCTTTGCCGAGAGCTTTTAATTGGTTTAAATAATAAACTCCCCAAGTCTTTGTTTGTTGGCACACAGAACTGAGCACACAATTGCAAATGAGTTGGGCAACCTGCTTTGATTCGGTGATTAGTCATTGCTCTTAATTGTTTTTACAATTTCCACCTGAGCGATCAGGAAATGAAGCGCCGCCTCACACTTCTAGCAAGTTGCAAAGAGCCTAACTACGGTATTTCCTTACTGAGTGTTTCCTTGCCTGGGAGGACGCTGCGTTCAGATGTTGTGGCTTGGAAAGGCAGGCGCCCACACAGCTGAAGTCAAGCCTTGGCATTTTAAGCCGATTCCCGTCTGACTCTGGGAAGTGATGGAGACAGATTAAGCCATGTAGCATAAAAAGGGACAGGCCCCCAACAGGACTCTGAGGCCCCGGTCACACCACAGCATAAACACGGAAAACATGACCGTGGCTTTGGGAGACAGAGCTTTCCTCCTGTCTCAAAAGAAGACTTTTTTGTTTAAGGCGTTTTTGCTTTGTTTTGTTTTGCTTAGCTCTCGTTTATTTTCCTACATCATTGGTGCAGATGGCAGATTAGCGATGCCTTTGGTTTTTTCTTTGGTTCTGTTGTATTTTCCTTTGGTGGTCGGGTCTCTGAACTTCTGAAACGGAACTATCAGTCACTGTAATACAGACTTTTTGCTTGAACAAAAGTTTGTTTTTTCATTCGAAAAGTTTTTATGACAGTTCCCATATGGACACTATTTCCTGTGTCAGGAATGTACTCCACACCCCCCAACCACCTACCACCTACTCCTTGTGTCCTTGGTGATTCTTCTCAGGACTCAGCTCAAGGGGTTGCTCCTCTTAGAATACCTTCCTGACCACCCCTCCACCCCACACACCAAGCGGACTTGATGATAACACCTTCTTCCCTTCATGCCCCACTGTGCCTTGAACAGGCCTCCAGCATAACTCAGCAGAGTTATTTGTTGGCATTTTCCTCCCTTACTGTTAGAGTGTATACCGCCAAGACAGGGGCCAGAAAGCACTGAGCACAGGTCTGTTGAGGCCCCGTGGTCTAGTGGAGAGAGCAAAGACCACAGATATTAGAGTCAGGCCGACCTAAGCTGGCTCACAGCTCTGCAAACTAATAAACGGGGTGACCTTAGGCAATTTACACAACCTCTCTTAACTTCAGTTTCTTAATCTGCAAAGTAGAATCATGAGATTTACTTTGCGAGGTTGTTGGGAGAGTTCAATGAAATATTGTATGTCAAGTATATAGCACGATGCTTAGCACAGAGCAGTGCTCCAGAAATAGCTGATCCTCCAGGTAACCCTCTTTGCTCCCCTCCCAGAGAAGGAATCTCTCTCATCTGATTCATAGCCTCCCCTTCCTTGGCTCTTCCAAATTGAATTTCCATGGCCTCTTTCATCATGATGAGCCTAAAGTGCTTTGTAAATATAATGAGCTATGGCAGGGAGAGATGGTGCTTAAAAGAAGGTTCCCTTCTCAAGTATACACAGGGTAATGCTGCATACTCTAGTTCCCTCCTGGAGAGTCACACTGTATCTTAACATCCTTTGAGAGGTCCTACAATAAGGAAACACATTTCAGACTTTGTTGAATGCTACAATTCCCAAACTGGTTTTACAATATGCTTAGGTACTTCCTCAAGAACTTATGTTTTATCCAGAGCATTCTTTGGAAAATGATGATTTATGGGAATAATATGTCTTTGTTGATGGAGCTTTATGATACTTAGAGGGAAAATAACTCTCGTAAGGACTTGTAGAGAGTGCAGAGTGGTCAGCCTGGCCCTCTCCTCCCCACATCACACCTTAATGACAAGCACCAGCTCCCTGGTCTTGTCAAGGGTGTAATTCCCAAACTTGTCTGGGATTCTGCGTTCCTGCTCTTGATCTCTACAGTTCATGATCTCTTGCCCATGGCCTCACTTCTCAGATATATACCTTTGGTACTGGTCTTAGCTTTCCTCTTCAATTTAGATTGGCACTCAGCCCTTGAACTAGTTCTGCCTCTGGCTGTTAAAGCTAACAAGCCCTTGCAATCCATCCAGTCTCAGTTCTCTAGAAAGGGAACCAGACATGTCAGCAGGTCATCCCAGAGACATTACAGTAATAGGAAACATTTAGCGCTTACTCTGTGACAGGAGGTCTGGCTCCAGAGTCCAAACACTTAACCCCTATGTGAATCTGCCTCTCTTTACAAAGTAGTAGCAGATATAGTTACCCTTCCCATACATCCTACACTGAAGCTGAGGCCATCAGACAAGGTTGGTGGAACAGATCGTTAGCACACAGGGCATTATGTGATCAGGTATAATACTACAGGGAACAGACCTCTAGAAATTTGTGTGGAGAGAAAAGTAGACTCCATCAAAAAACAAAATAAAACAAAAAACCAAAACTAACCAAAAGTAGGGACAAGCTGCTATTTAAAGCTGCCAACAGCTTCTTACTTTTGCTTTGAGAATTTATTGCTGGGAAAATATTGTTCCCTCATTTTCAGAAAACCACTTTAATGGGCCTTTGATTTTGTAAAGCTCTAGCTCAGATTCTGATCTAGGATGAATAGCTTGTGAAAATGAAGAGCTAAACTGCCCTGTAGAAGATGTACACCATGGACTTCCTGGGAGGGCAGAGTAGCATCTTTGTAGAGATTTCAATGATTTCCACTGGAAGCAAGAAATCTTTCCTTTACTCTTTGGGCATTGAAAATGAAGGTCAGGAGTGGCCTCTGGATAGTGTGGACAAGGTTGAAGCTACTCTCCTCACTGGTAGCTAGGCTAGCTAGCCCTTTGACATGGCAGTAGATGATGGGAGTAAGGAAAGAGCCAGCCAGTGGGCGCCCTTGTGAACAGACCTAGCCTATAAAGCCTAGGAAACATAATAATGAATAACCACATTTAAGATTTTCTCTACATTGTAGTTCCTCTCTGTCTTAGTCAATTTGGGCTGCTATAACAAAATATAACCGACTGGGTAGCTTATAAAAAACACAAATTGATATCTCACAGTTCTAGAGGTTGAAAGTCCAGGATCAGGGTGCCAACATAGTTGAAGTTTGGTGAGGGCCCTCTTCTTTGTTCATAGCTGGGTCTTCTCACAGTGTCCTCAATGGTGTAAGGGGCTAGGGATTTCTCTGGAGCCTCTTTTATAAGATCACTAATCCCATTCATAAGAGTACCACTCTCATGACTTGAGGATCTCCCAAAGGTCCCACTGTCTAATGTCAACATTTCTGGGAGTTAGGAATTCAACATATGAATTTGCGGGGGCGGGTGGGGTGGGAACGAACATTCAGACCATAGCACCCTCTGTGATTCCCAAGCCTTCAGTAAAATTTTGTTCAACTCCATAGCAGGCTTTAACTCTGTTGTCACTTGCTGTGACATGGTTTGCATGAAATAGCAGCAGCTGGGGGAACATTGGTTGCAGAGAGGCAAGAGCTGACCAATAGAGAAACCTAGAACAGTAGTCTAAATCTAGAGATGACAAATGACAACCAGGATGGATGTATGTGAATTGTAGGCATTCTTCAATGACTGCCAGGAATTCTTGGCAAAGGGAACCAAATATAAAGATTAGCTTTTCTGCAAATTAGATGATAGTCAGTGCCTAGTCAGATAAGACTGTGTTATGCTGAAATAACAACCCCAAAATTTCAGTGGCTTAAAACAACAAAGTCTGATTTCTTGCTCATACCATATAACGTGTATCCATTGTGGGTTGACTGGCTCTTCTCTACCTAGTTCTTAACTCAGGGTCCAAAGCTGCAGGAGCCTCCATCTTCATGCTTCCATGATTGCAGAGGCATGGAAAAGTTCTTAAAGCTTCTGGTTGCATGTCATTGACTAAAGCAAATCACAGGGCCATGCCTAACTTCAAAAGGAGTGAGTAATTACAATCCTGCCACCGTGCCTGGAAAGCAGTGAGTTGGATATATTTGGTGAAGAGCACTAATGGCTGCCACAGAGGGCATTGGGAGCTCAGACTCTTATTTGTGTGTTTCAAGACTGGAGGCCTTGGAGGTATCTGGGTTGCAGCTCAGGGTAGCAAGCTGGGCTCTGTCATTCATTCATTCTTGCATGGCTGAATTCATCAGATATTTATTGAGCACCTTCTATGTGCCAGGTACTGTGTAAGCACTGGGGATACATTCTTTTTTTTTCTTAATTGTAATACTGAACTTTTATTGAAGTAAAGCACACTAAATCAAACCAACTACAAAAATACATGTGGGGATACATTCTTGTACAAAAAAAGAGACATGGTTACTGTGTTTAAGAGGTTACATTCTGGTGGGAGGAAGAGATAGACAATAAACCTGTTTCTCTGAGAAAAGCATTCCTTGAAATGATACCTTATCTGAGGGTCTTCACATTCTGTTAGATGATCTAGGGGTGAGTCGCTATGGCCTTCTGACTGCAGATTGGTATGCTAAAGCACTTGCCAGATTTTCATATTTCCCTTTCTGAGTACAACAGTCAGTGGCCTGGGTCCATTGATTGTTCTCTGAGCATCGTGATTTCTTGTTCTCATTCTTACAGTATTTCACTCTCTCTTAGCTCTTTTAGTGCTTAGCTAGTAGCAGTGTCCATGCTAAGCCCTCTATTGGCTTCTACGAGGCTCTGTATTCTTGCAGGAATCAGCTCCCTTGGAGACCTCTGGGATATACAGGGTTAACCCTATTGGTTCCATTCAGCTCTAGTCTTCTGAGCACTTAGCAAAGACCCAGGGTTTCTGATTCTTTTGTTATTACATGCAGTATGGTATAGTGGTTAGAGGCACTAGCTTTGGCCTCAGGCAAACCTAGCTTTGAGTAGCAGCTCTACCATTCCCAACTCTCAGTTTTCCCTCTGTAAAGTGCTGATAATAATAGTATTTACTTCACAGAGTTAATTGATAACTAAATTAGTTATATTTAAAGTACTTAGCACAGTGCAAGGCAAATGGTAAGTATTCAGTATAAACTAGTTGCCATCATTAGCTTAGAGGCAGCTCTCATGCTCTTGAAGCTCCCCTCCCCGTAAATTCATGTAATCAGTAGTGTCAGTACCAATTCCCAAACTCTCCTTATATATAACTCATCAGACACAGGGCTTCGTATGCAAACTGAATCCTAGGAACAGCTCTGAAGAAGTATTTCCCTAAGAAATATGCAATGTAAGCTGTAATAATCAGGGTGTTATCTAGCGTCATGGCCACGTCTGTCTGTCTTCCTGTTTCTCTCATCTCTCTGGGTCCCTTCTTGCTCTAAGATTCTGTAATTTTCACATGCACTTCTAGCTTCAATGTGATCCCATCCAAATAGTCTATATTTCCAAATGCATTTTTTGGCAAGAAAATAAAGAAAATAACATATTACTTTTGTCATTGAAAATGTACTTGTGCATTTCCCTAAAACAGATGCCAAACAGTTGATGCTTAAAAAAATGCACATCTTTTTACAGTATGGCTATGACCAGAACAGATGAGACAGGAGGAGGTTTCTCATTTTGTGGCTTTCCTGTCCTGGGATCAACATGCATGGCCCATTCGGGTCTTTCTTACCAGTCACCAGTGGCTTAATATCTCAACTGAGTGGAGCACAGTCATATGGCAAACTTGTCTGCCCTGAATGTGTGAAAACTAGGAAGAAAACCAAAGAGGCCTCTGAGGGGCCAAAACGACAACCACAAAGCTGTACCCTGAAGAGTCCCTCATTCTGTAACAGTTTTCTTTTCTTTTACCCAAGATGTAAACATATTTGTCTGTCTTCATTCTGCAAGGCTTGTATCAAGCTGGTAGAAGATTAGGAAGAGGAAGAAGAAGAAGAGCAGTGCTGCCAGGCACATTAACAAGGAGACAGAAAACAGCCAATAAGAAAGCTGAAGAATATCAAAAATACAGAACTATGAGGCCACTTTGTGGGGGAGAAAGTGGCCCTGCTCACTTCAGTGGCCTTAAAGACATTGTTCATAATGTACCTGTGTCAGTACTGAAGTTGCTCTTTCAGAGTTGTGATGCCAAGTTATCCAGAGAAGTCTAAAGTATTCTCAGTGTCCTCTCTTTTTTTTTTTAATGAAAAGCTCATTCTTTTTTTAAAAAAATTAATTAATTAATTAATTTATTTATGGCTGTGTTGGGTCTTCGTTTCTGTGCGAGGGCTTTCTTTAGTTGCGGCAAGTGGGGGCCACTCTTCATCGCGGTGAGCGGGCCTCTCACTATCGCGGCCTCTCTTGTCGCGGAGCACAGGCTCCAGACGCGCAGGATCAGTAGTTGTGGCTCACGGGCCTAGTTGCTCCGTGGCCATGTGGGATCTTCCCAGACCAGGGCTCGAACCCGTGTCCCCTGCATTGGCAGGCAGATTCTCAACTACTAGGCCACCGGGGAAGCCCTCAGTGTCCTCTCTTCAAGGAGGCAGAGAAAAGTGTAACATATCTGGGTGGCTTTCCCCCCAAAGTGGTTAAAATAAAACGATTTTGGCGTTGGGTTCAGGTTTTCTGGCACCCTGAGAACTTCTCCATGCTTCTAGCTGGCTGAGATATGACTTTAGATTGCTTAGCACTTTTGTCAGTCTCACTGCTGATGAACAACCAGATGTCTCGAGAAGTATCATCTTCGGACTTCCCATAGGAAGTTGAAAGAAGTAAATCCCACTATATCAGATGCTAGCCTTGGAAGAAATAATGCACAGAAATATGCCCACTGCTGCAGCCCAGATTGCCAGCATTATGTTTGAGATCTGATCAGAATTTGATGACTTCTCACCTCCTCCACCACTACCATCCTCTGTCACCATCATCGCTCATCTAGCCCCTTAACTGGTCTCCAGCTTCGAGTCTTGACATCTACTGTCTAACGTCACCACAGCAGTTAGGGTGATCCTTTTAAAATGAAAATCATTGAATACCTAACCTCATAGCAGCATTATTCATAATAGCCAAGGGATGAAAACAACCCATTATTCACTGATGGATGAATGGGTAAATAAAGTGTGGTATATCCACAAAATGGAATATTATTCATCCTTAAAAAGGAAGGGAGTTCTGACACAACCTACAACATGGATGAAAAAGACAAATAGTGTATGATTCCACTTATATGAGGTACGTAGAGCAGAAAATTCATAGAGACAGAAAGTAGAATGGTAGTTGCCAGGGGCTGGGGAAAGAGGAGGGTGGGGAGTTGTTTAATGGATATAGTTTCAGTTTGGGATGATGAAAAAGCTCTGGAGATGGATGGTGGTGATGGTTGCACAACAATATGAATATAATTAATGTCACTGAACTTGTACACTTAAAAATGGTTGAGGTGGTAAATTTTGTTATATGTATTTTAGCACAATTAAAAATAATTTAAAATTCCATTACAATAAAAAAATGAAAATCAGGTGCTGTCACCGCTCAAAACCATCCCATAACTCCCCATCACCCTCAGAATAAAACCTGAAGTACTTACCCTGATCTCTAAGGCCCTAACTTATCTGGCCTATGACTTCCTCTCTACCTCACTTTTTTTTTTTTAACATCTTTATTGGAGTATAATTGCTTTACAATGGTGTGCTAGTTTCTGCTGTATAACAAAGTGAATCAGCTATACGTATACATATATCCGCATATCTCTTCCCTCTTGCATCTCCCTCCCTCCCACCCTCCCTATCCCACCCCTCTAGGTGGTCACAAAACACCGAGCTGATCTCCCTGTGCTATGCGTGCTTCCCACTAGCTATCTATTTTACATATGTCTACCTCACTTCTTACCATCCATTCCCGCACTCTTTCTGCTCTGGGTTGGTCCTTGAACACCCCGAAGCTATGGGTTGGTCCTTGAACACCCCGAAGCTTTTTTCTGCCTCACAGCTTTTGTCCTTGCTATTCCACTTGTTTAGCATACTTTTTCCCCAGGTAGCTTGGTGGTTTGGTCTATTCCTTCCTTCAGCTACCTGTTCTGATGCCATCTCCTCAGAGATAATACCAGCCTGTCTTAAGATAACTGCGATCTTAATCCTGCCCTGGCTCTCTACACCCTCACATATTGCTTTATTTTTCTCCGTAGCACTCTAGGGTACATGTTTATTTATGTGTCAGTTGTCTGTCTCAGTCCTCTATGCAAGGTAAGCTCCATGAGGGCTAGAATTTTGTCACTCACCACATTCCCAGCAACAAGAGAAGCGACAGGAACATAGCAAGTGCTCAGTAAATATTTGCTGAACAAATGAATGATACAAAGGTTCTTTGTAAAGCTCAGGCCTTGCAGAATAGGTCATTCAACCTCACTGAATGAGGTACATTCGACCTCAGAAGAAGGCAGCTGAATACAGCAGTACCAGGCACCGCCGCCTCGATATGATACCCAACTTGTTTGCTCTTTTATTGAACTCTTTCAAGTTTATATGGTAACATCCAAAAAGGGTTTACTCAAGTGATTTAGAAGTTAGGTTGATTTAGTGTAATCATAGCACTCGGCTGTTTGGATGATTTTTAAATACTAATGTGACTCTTCATGCTCACTGGTAGAGAGCAATTACGGTGTTTCAGAATGGTTTTCGCAGACCACAGTGTCACACCAGCTTCTTCTTCACATGGACAGCTACAGGGAACGTTCTCTCTAGTGAGAACTGCTGCAGAGTTTCTCTTGGACTTTAGTGGGCATGATGGTGGCCTCTAGGGAGCTCTGTGAGAGGAGGGCTTCCACCAGTGAGCCTGGGCTGGATAGGGCTGCTCAAGATAAACTTGTGAAGTATGAGTTGATCCTCTCCAGGCCTCTGCCTCCCTTTTCTGCCTCAGGACTCAGTGCTCTCCCTGGGAACTTTAATGAGTAGGAAAGTCTGTAATAAACTTCAGCCTGGATGGAGTCTCACAAATTCCTGTTCAAAAACATATCTGCATTTTAGAAGACAAATGTCCTGGAGAAAAATCCTGGAGCATAACAATAGTAGCTATAATTTCTTCAGCAGCTATTAAGGACCAGGCCCTATGCTAAGAATTTAACATTTTACATCAGGATCACAGTTCATCCTTACAGTTTCTCTGGGAGGTAGATACTATTATTTTCCCCATTTTTTTTTTTTAAGAAACTCCTTTATTTATTTATTTTTATTTTTGGTTGTGTTGGGTCTTCGTTTCTGTGCGAGGGCTTTCTCCAGTTGCGGCAAGCGGGGGCCACTCTTCATTGCGGTGCGCGGGCCTCTCACTATCGTGGCCTCTCTTGCTGCGGAGCACAGGCTCCAGACGCGCAGGCTCAGTAATTGTGGCTCACGGGCCCAGCTGCTCCGCGGCCTGTGGGATCGTCCCAGACCAGGGCTCGAACCCGTGTCCCCTGCATTGGCAGGCAGATTCTCAACAACTGCGCCACCAGGGAAGCCCCTCCCCATTTTAATAGGTAGGGAAAGCGAGGCTCAAGAAGTAAGTTACCCATGGTCAGGCAACTGGTGAGTGGCAGCCGAGGTATTCAGGGAAGAATTCATGGAAGAGGCCTAGTATATGTCCTTGCTGAGTAATATTTAACAAATAGTTGTTTAATTATGTTTTACACTAAAGAGTTTGGATGTTATCCTATAGATAATGGAGAGTTAGTCGAGGCTTTATTTTTCTTTCAGCAAGTCAAATAAAGTTCTACGAAGGCAGGAACCATATTATATTCTGTTTGTACCCCATGCACACAGCACAGCGTCTGGCACATAGTAAGTGCTCTCTAAATGTTTGTTGCATAAATAACAGAATTCATCACTGCATATGTTTGAATAAACCATGTCAAACAAAATTCCTGGAAATAAAACTACATACAATAAACTCCGGACATAATGTGGTTAAGGCCATAACATAGATATATAATGGTCTTGCCTACAACCACTGGAGAAAAGAGTTTCACTGTTAACGATTATAATTTTTAGGAAAATGACTTGGGTATACTTAAAATCAGGATAATTGTTCATTTTGAGCACTAAAGCATAAGTCCTGATAACCCCACTCAGCTTTTATCCTCTCACCTCTTTTCTCTTATTATTTAAGGCTTTTAGTGACATGATCAAGCCTGTGTTTTTAGAAAGCTCTCTCTCATGGTGGATGTGGAGGAGTGATTACAGGGAGAGGAAATTCGAGGATGGGGCTCAGTGGAGAAGCTGTTCAACGTTGGGGGGACCATCAGAGGCCTGAATTAAGGGATGTTCGTGAGAATGAAAAGGAGGGAAGAAATTGGAAAGAGACTGAAGAGGCTTAATTTAGTGATAGTTATCAAGAAATATTGGCAAATGATGGGATGCATTTTAAGAGGGTCAGGAAACTGTCAGGGATGCCTTTGAGGTTTTCAGTGGGATGTGGATAGAAATAGGGAAATCAGGAGCCAAGGCCTTTTTGCAGGTGGTGGAAGTATAGATAATGATTTTGGGTGTAGCATCTTAAATTCCTTGTGCTAGAGAATATCGAAGGGGAGACGTCTAGCAGACAGTTAGAAATTATAATCCATTAACAGTTCTTTCTCCTCCACCTCCCCCCCCCCCCCGATGGCAAGGATGAATATCCGTTTGAAAGAATCTGGTTCTACAAATCAAGAGTGTCCAATATTTAGATGCCTGACAGGCACGTGTATTGCAAGGGCTAGTGCTCTAATCAGTGTCTCAGGGCTGGAATTTGGTTTTTGGTGGAGGGGGCGGCAGATGTGGAGATGGTATTATGGGGCAGAGTTGGAGAGAGTGGGCTGCCTCCCCCATTCAGGAAACATTGTGTGCTTGCACTTCTCCTCACTCTTCAAGGCAGGCTAGTGAGTAGTGATTTCCAAGAATGATAAGGCACTTAAATACTTAAGTACTTGGTAAGCAAGATTCTATATGAGCAATCAGTTGAAGAAGCAAATAAGATTCCGAGGGGAGCATTAATCATCTCTGTGTCTAATGGGTCTTCCCTAAGGCCACATGTACACGAGTTTGGAATTTTAAATAGGCTTTATTTTTGTAGACTTGCAAAAGGACAGGAATTTTTAAAAAATAGATATTTTCTGGTAACTCTTCCTACATGAAAAGGAACTTGGGACTAAAGCTTGTTTTGAGAAATGCACATGATGGGTTTGCAAATGCTTCCTCAGGTTCTTGCCCCTAAAGCTGAATAAGTTTTCTTCAATTCACAAAACATTTGCTAGAGCATCTAGGGAGCTCAGCTAAGCCTGAAGGCTTTCGAAACGTAACCAAAAAGGCTCTTGCAGTTAAGGTGCTTCTTCCTGAAAGCGTTTGTGTCTGTCGACAACACTTTGCTTGCCAAAGTAGACTTCACATCTTCTAAATGAGTAAATTATAAAACTTGATTTCTTTCTTTAGGATTGGTGGCTATTTCACTTTCTTTGATATAAGAACTGGAAACATATTGGCAGATGTTGAGCATTTCCTTTGTTTCATCTCCTGAAATGTAGCTTACTTCAAAAATTGAGGGGGCTTAAAATACTCATGCATCTCTGACGAGAAATACACCAGGGAGACTGTTTCCTCCTTTTCCCTCAATAACAGAAACATGGAGAATTGTTAATAAAAGTTGTCAGCATTGAAATTCTTAACATGACTTGAAAGGAGAATTTGCATGGGACACCGCCACCCAAACTCACTCCAGGTGTGGCTACTTTCCTGGCTCTCTGACCGGAAGGGGAGGGTGCACACAGCTCTGCTGTGATTCTTGAGACATTTCGAAAAGCGGGCATGACTACCTTATTGGAGGAGATCTTTTGGTCTGGGGAGGAATATTCATTACTGTACTATATTTTGTCCCAATGCCTAAATTTGAAGATTAAGCAAGATTTACATATTCTCAACCTGATTCTGAGGACTTGGTGAAATATATAGCCTATGTAGGGCAAGGCAGCCAAGTTTTTATTACCATGAAGTTCTGTTTCCTCCTCTACTGTATGGTTAGTGAAGGCAGGGAGCAAATTCATTAAAACCGTCTATGTGTGAGAATATTATTTCAGAGGTAATTTTCTGTTCTGATGTATTTTTATATTTAGGAAGGAAAACCCTCCATAGTCAGATTCATCTAGAAGGTTTAGAGTGTGAATCATATCTGGGGAGACTTAGGAAATATTTCTCCAGGTTCTGCTCCAAATTCATTTTCAAAAAGCCTGAGAATGCTCAAATAACACTCAGAGAAAACAGACAGTTTTAATGGACATCACAACCTTTGGAGTACTCAAAAAATTACCTACCAGTTTTAAATTTATGCCAAATCTGTGTCCAAATGAATAATCCATTCTACTTGAGAACAAATGATGATGATGATGGTAATGATGATTATGCTAATAATCATCATCATAATAATAATAGCTGCCATTACTAAGCAATTACTATGTACAAGGCACTATATTAAGCTCTTTGCATGCATTTTCTTATTTAATCCTCATAACAATACTGAGGAGTAGGTATATAATTATCCCTGTTGTAGAGATGAGAAAGTGAAGCTCAGGAAGGTTTAAGTAATGCACCCAAGGTCCACAACTAGTTAGTGGCAGAGTTGGGATTCAAAACCAGGTCAATGTGATCCCAAGACTCATATAATTGACCACTAGATTATATTGCCTATATAGTACATATAGAAATGCCAATGAAATTGCGATAATATATCAAGATGGTTTTAACAAACACGCACTGACTACTAGGAACACTTATTGTGCCAGGAACCTGAGTTGGTTATATGAAAACATGACGCTAGACTTCTTTTGCCAATCTCAATTGATTTTAAAAAATACACAAGGTATTTTTATTTTTATGTAAATTAACCACTTAAGTTGGAAAATACAATCCTTTTTGCCTAAAATCATAGAATATCACAGACTATCAGGAGAGACGTTAAGATTATGTAGACAAGTTCTCTCAAACTTGAGCATCAGAATCCCCTGGAGGGCTTGTTAAAACACTGAGTTCTGGGTCCCACCCTCAGAGGTTCTGACTTAGTAGGTCCAGGGTGGGCCTAAGAATTTACATTTCTGACAGGTGATTGCTATGCTACTGACTGGGGAGAACAAGTTTGAGATCCACTGATCCAGTGATGTGAAAGCCAATGTAAAATATAAATTTATGGAAGATAACTACCCAATGGTCTTATGTTAGGTTCTAACCCAGGCTCTTTTGCTGACTAGCTTTGTGATCCTTGGAAAGTCACTTTGCTCTTTATGGGCCTGGCTGTTTCCTCCTCTATAAAATAAGGGAGTTGGATTAGATGTTCAGTTGCTTTTTCTTTTTTCAGTTGCAACATTCTATGAGGAAGAACACCAGATAAATAGAGCTCACCTGAAATTCAAATACATGATCTTTGGGTCTGGGGACTTTATTTATAGTGACAGCAAATATCTTACAGATGCATGTCACATAGCGAGCTTGAGACTAAATTTTTTTTCATGCATTTGACATATTTATTGAGTACCTACTATATGCAGAGTGCTATACTATGCACTGGGGATCCAGTTGTGGAAAAATGACATAATATACCCTCATAGAGGTTATAGGCTATACTAGGGAACTGCAAACATTTTAGATAAAAGTAAAAACAAACACTAATAGAAGTTCTAGTCTATTTTCCTACCTAAATGGATCATAATACACACTCCTGATTTCATAATTAAACAACTAGCTATAAAAATAATGTTAAATATTGGTTGATGACATCCAATAGACTTTTTAGAACAAGTTAATGTTAAGAAAAGGAATTACAAAACAAAGAGCTACTTGAGACCATATCAGCCTACAACTGAAATGAAATAAACTGCAACTTTTATCCTAAATCCTAAACAATAGGTCAGTTTAAAAGTATATTAAAGGGAATTCCCTGGCGGTCCAATGATTAGGACTCTGTTTTCACTGCCGGGGGTGCGGGTTCGATCTTTGGTCAGGGAACTGAAATCCCACAAGCCACATGGCACGCACCCCCCCTAAAAAAAAACCACTATTAAAATCTTTATATTTAAAAGTATAGTGATACAGTCCAAAAATGCTTTACTTTCTGTATGTGTTTTCTTTACGCACACACAGGAATGCATGCACCCATGTGCACAGCAAGGCAAGAAGGCAGTGGTTATGTTTGCAACGTGACTCTATTTACAGTACTAGTAGAGTGGAAGACGGCTGGGGTGTAGTCAGGAAACTTATGCTCAACACTGGGCTCCACCAGCAACAGTGACCTTGGGCAAATCATTGACTCTCTTAGGGCCTTGGTTTCTCCACCTGAAAATGAAGTGTGCAGAAGGTGTTTCATGATACCTTCTCCTTCCAATATGAACATTTTATTAAGTCGGGTTCTTAAAAAAGCACTAATTAAAATATAAAGTGCTGTATTTCCACTCCCTCTCTAGAAAGCAAGTATTTATTATAGTAAATTTGGCATATTATTTCAAGAGTTGAAATCTTACACTATAAGGTGGTTTTTATTTTTAAAATCTCATAATATTCCACTGGCTTGGAAAGCAAATTGGGCACATCAAACACTTCCTTTTAGATGGTAATTTCACAAGGGGGCACATAAACACAGTGGGCCTCGCAAGCCTGCTATCAGACAGCCAGGGGATGGTTTAACTAACGGCTGGCTCTAAGGTTTCCTTTCACATGTGTGCCTACTGCCCAACTGGCTATAATAAGGAAAGAACCATGGTGGTGATTCATCCTGAACCAGACTTTTCAGTTTCTGTGATTAGTATCTATGATTTTAGTCCAACTGTGTTGGTGTTAGAAACTTCAAAGCAAATCCAAAGCCCAGTATTTAGGGGAATATATTTTAAAGGAATACTCACTACCAATTAGCCTAGGCGGTAATGAAAATCATCATATATTTTCAATGATGAAAGATCCCAGTAGGAGGTCTCCTAATGGATGACAGGTGCCAGAGTGAGAGGCGTCCAGTGGGAGGAGGGCAAAGCCTGTTTCTCAGTCAGCTTAAGAGAGCACAACATGCCCTTTGAGCTGGACTCAGAACACATACAGAGTGCAACCCACAATGTCTCCTTGTATTTCACTTAGAACACTGCTGCTTAGAGTCAAATCACCAAAACCTTCTAGGAAGACTGGACAGGTTACCATGAGTTCATGATCTCTTCCAGTGTCTTGGTATAGCTACTGATCACATAAAGCAAACCACGGTATAATCTAATTGCTGAAGGTTTAGGTTTTGGGATCCCTTTATATTTCCTTCAGAAGGCTACCAAGGGCAGAGGTATGTGTTTTCTTGATGGATATGTCTCAAGCATTTAGAATGGTGCCTGTTACATGATGGTCGTTCAAGAAATATTTATTGAAAGAATGAATAAATATGATAAGAATAATTCTTTGTCTGGCTTTCTCCTCTCTTTTATTTCTTTTTTCTTTTATATCAGCTATTCCAAGAAGTTCAACCACCTTATTCCTGTCTTTGTTTTGCTCCATTACTATTTGCCCCATTAAAATCCTCTTTATACTGTAGTTTTATTGGTATTGTCATTTATCGAACTTAACGAAGTGTAATATATGTAGAGAAAAGTGCAAAAATTGTGTTAGCTTGATGAATTTTCAAAAACTGAATATACCCTTGTAACAAGCACCTAGATCAATAAACAGAACCTGAATAGCACCTAGAAGATTCCCTTATTCACTACCTCCCCCTCCCAAGGGTAACCATCATCCTGACTTCGAACACTGTAGATTGCTTTAGCCTGTGTCTATACTTTATATAAATGTAATAACATAGCACATCCTCTTTGATTCTGGCTTCTTTTGCTCAACATTCTATTTGTGTAATTTATGCATATTGTTAAATGTGCTTGTATTTCATCCTCATTGCTGTATAATATTTGAATATGATGTAGTTTATTCATTTTACTGTTAATAGGCACTTGGGTTGTTTCCAATTTGAGGAAATTAGGAACAAGGCTACTATGAACATGCTTGTACCTGTCTTTTGGTACATTTATGTATGCATTTCTTTTGCGTATTATCTTAGTCATTTCAGGCTGCTGTAACAAAAACATCATAGACTGGATGGCTTAAACAACAAATATTTATTTTTTACAGTTCTGGGGACTCAAAAATCCAAGATCAAGGCACTAACCCATTTGGTTCTGGTGTGGGCCTTCTTCCTGGTTTGCAGATGGCTACCCTCTTTCTGTATCCTCACATGGGAGAGACAGAAAGAGAGGGAGAGAGAAAGAGAGAGAGAGGGAGAGAGAGAGAGAAAGAGAGAGAGGGAATGAATCTCTTTTGTATCTCTTCTTATTAGGACACTAATATCCCATTCATGAAAGCTCCACCCTCACGGCTGAATTATTTCCCAAAGGCCCACCTCTATATGCCATCACACTGGGGATTAGGGCATCAACATATGAATTTGGTGCGGGCACAAATGTTCATTCAGTTCATAGCAGGTATATACATAGGTTTGCACAATTATTAATGGTGTGCCTCTGAACTGTTCCTCCTCTGCATTAGGTTTCCCCACCATGGTAGAGAGGATTAGCCTCACCAGTTACCATAAAAGCAGCCCTTTTAACAAGAGTTGAAGACTCTGAAAATTAGATCAGCTGTATGGCTGGTATTCCCGCCATTAATATCCATTCTTAAGAGTTTTCTGGGAATTGTCACTCAAGTAACCAAAATGTTATTGGTCATCTGAATGCATCAGTGTTTGGATGTCATGTTCATTTTATTGGTTAAAGCATTGGGTTAACTTGGTGGTGACACATGAGTTAATCTGAATTAACCCATTACCACCCATTGAAATGTAGCCAAAAGCAGAGTCTTGAAAAATGGAGACGCTAAACAGAAAAATTTTGAATGAGGCTGCTAGGGAAGAAGGGTGATGGGTAATTTACAGGACCAGTGCAACCTGAAACGCTAGGAGACAGCATGGGATTTGGGAGGGCAGGAGGAATAGGGACTTCAAGATGGAATGAAAGTGCCACTATGTGAAGCAGAGGGAGCCAGAAATCCAGGGACTTTGTTGACTTTGCAGCGTTGCGCAGAGCTTATGCTGATACTACTGTGTACTCTGTCCATAGTGACCTACCTGATGGGGGCGTACAGAGGTCAAATTAAAAACTATTAACTAGGACTTCCCTGGTGGTACAGTGGTTAAGAATCTGCCTGCCAATGCAAGGGACACGGGTTCGATCCCTGGTCCGGGAAGATCCCACATGCCTCAGAGCAACTAAGCCAGTGTGCCTACAACTACTGAGCCTGTGCTCTAGAGCCCACGAGCCACAACTACTGAGCTCATGTGCTGCAACTACTGAAGCCCGCGTGCCTAGAGCCCATGCTCCGCAACAAGAGAAGCCACCACAATGAGAAGCACGTGCACCGCAACAGAGTAGCCACTGCTCACAGCAACTAGAGAAAGCCCGCGTGCAGCAGCAACAAAGACCCAATGCAGCCAAAAATAAATAAATTTATTAAAAAAACTATTAACTATAGTTAATAATACTGTATTGCATATTTGACAGTTGCCAAGAGAGTAGATCTTGAAAGTTCTCATCACAAGAAAAAGAATTGTAGCTATATGTGGTGATGGATGTTAACTAAACTTATTGTGGTGATCAATTCGCAGTGTACACATAGATCATTATGTCATACACCTGAAACTGATATACTGTTATATATCAATTATATCTCTATAAAAAAGAAGCCACTAGGAAAACTAATTGACCACAAAAGCCTAAGGAACAGCAAACCCAGAATGAAGCTAGAGGTTATATAGTGCATACAGACGGATATCTCATTCATTAAAAAAAATTTTTTTAAGCACCCCCTCCACACAGCAAGAAAAGAACTCAGGAGCAAATGAGTAATTTTGTAGTAATATGGGCAGACCCTTTACGTGCTAATGGTCTAGCAGTACAGGGGTATTTAAGGTTAGTACTTAAGTATACAACCTGATGCCAGGGCTGTATTTACATGGTCTTGGTTTCTGTTTATAAAGAGTATTTTTACTGCCACAACTGTCAGTCAGCCTTGACTACAAACCCACCAGGTAGCAATCATGGGAGCTTAGGTCAAAGTGGGGGGGAAATGGTCAAACCAGCTGACTCTCAGTGTTTTTAGAGATAAACAAGGTTGAGGTGATAGATGAATTCTGTCAAGGCTGAAATTAAGCATTTTGAGTCTCTTAAATGCCATCCACTGAAATGCTGATACAATCACTTAAAAAGTCAGCAGGAATTAATTTTTTATAAATGTATGTTATTTTATTGGAGGTTTAAGAAAACACTGTTTTTCTCCAACCAGATCCCCTTTAGCTGATATCCTGCCTTAGGCAATGTTCAGGCTAATAATGATGTTTCTGACAAGGAAATATGGTCATGTACTCTGCCTCCTTTTATTGTACAGCTTTATCCTTTCAGGTATTTCATGTCAAACCAGGCTTTTTACTGGCTTGCCAACTTTTGTCAAGTCATGTACTACATCACCTAGCTTGGATTCATTCAGTCAAACAAGTGTGTATTGAGCACAAATGAGCTAGGAAGGGATAGTTATTTGGGGGGAAACAAAAAGTGTATAAAATCTGTTCTGTGCCCTCAAAGAGTTCACAGACTAGCAGGGGAGCTGAGGCAGGATTACAATTCTAATATAAGGTGGAATGGGAGAAGTGCCAACAGAGAAGTACAAAGGGCAGTGGTGTTCAAAGGAGAGTGAGATCATTTCCAGATGGGGAGATCAAAGAAGGCTTCATGGAAGAAGTGGTATTTGTGTTGAGCCTCCAAGGGTAAGATTTCTACTGGAGGAGATGAGTGAACAAAAAGGGAAGCATTGTAGATTTAGGACTAGTGAGAGTTGAAGCTTATGGGTGGATAAAGTGGCTGGGCTGGGAAAAATATCTATCCTTGAAAAAACCGGGGACTTTGCAACAGATTCTGCTAACATTTGTTAAGTAGGCCCTACTAAAGCCCAGGGCTATGGGAGTACTAGCACACAGCAGAAAATCATTATTGTTGACCAGAAGCTATAACAGAGAAGTTAGAGACACTCACATATGTATCATTCATTCATTTCTTTATTCTTTAAACAGTACTGAGTTCCTACTCTGTGCAACGCCCTGAGCTGGGTGCCAAGGGTGGTGGTGGGGAGAAGTCATACAACACTGACATATATGATTCTGACCTCTTAGGAATTTACCATGTTTATTTCCTTCTTCCCTGTTGGTAGAGACAATTAAATGGCAGTCAAAATAGCCTAGAACCTCAGAACTTTATATAAAGTTCAGGCCCTGGTCAGGTTCAGAAGCTAAAATATTCCACAGTCTTCCTGGATACCAAGAAACACCAATATTAACAGCTAAAACTTTTGAGCTCTACTTTTGTGCTAAACACTGGGCGAGGCATTTTATATCCACAACCTTTAAATTTTGCATCAGACCTGCCAGGTAAGAATTCCCAGTTCACTGTGCTGTCTCAATATACTCAGGTAGATACTGTCAGGGTAGGCATTCTTACAGTACGTTGTATGTGTGGGCACAAGTGGGGGAGTGTCTGTGTGTCTTGGGAGCCAGTGCTGGTGAGCAATGGGACAAGATGGAACTTCTTTAGCAGAATATGACAAGTTTTTCCTACTTCCTGGAGCCCAGGGAAGTCAGGGATGCCCCTTCATCTCCTGTAGTAGGGCTACTTAGGATCACCCTGGAATGAACAAATCCATAAGAAATTGCAGATTTGGTCATGATGGAAGGCAGACTCCATGACCCAATCCCCTTACATAAATACTGACTGTGCACAGACTACACTAGGTACTTTTGCATGCATGAATTCACTTAATTCTCACAAGAATCTTGGAAGATTGCATTACCATTTTTCAGATGATAAAACTGAATTGCAGAGAGGTTGGGAGACTTCCCTAGAGTACACAGTCAATATAGAACAGAACCAGAACCCATAATTCAAGATTTTGTCCACATTTATTCTATGCTGATTCTATGAATGAGGGTGCCATATTTGGTCCCACGACAGGGACACTTTGACATCTAATGTTTTGGCATCCAGTTGGGCATGGAAACCTAACCTGTCAGCCGGGAAAAGAACATGTATTTTGCCCCCAAGAGGTGCCTGTCTGAAACTTGAGAGAGAGGCAGAGAGACAAAGAGAGGGGAGGATTGAGAGAAAGAGGGAGAGAAGGAGAAGGAGAGGGGAAGGGAGAGGGAGAGAGAGCTCTTGCCCACAGAAGGCTCTCCGTAGGTAATCCTGAATTTGGGCAGCAGGCTGAAGAGGCACAGTCAAGGTTTTGATAAGAAAGTTCAGGTTGCTTGACCAGGAGCTGTCTTTTTTAATGTATATTTTCATTTCTCACGAACTTCAGAAACATCCTGCTTTTGCCTTCAATCTCCATTCAGCCTGGGTTTGAATGACTCCTTGGAAGTTTATCTGACTTTGTGCATTCCTATCTATAATAGCCTTGGGCAACTCCGAACGTCAGTTTTTTCATCTTTAAAATGAGTATACTATTTTTTTTTAATTTTACTTATTTATGTTTGGCTGTGTTGGGTCTTCGTTTCTGTGCGAGGGCTTTCTCTAGTTGTGGCAAGCGGGGGCCACTCCTCATCGCGGTGCGCGGGCCTCTCACTATCGCGGCCTCTCTTGTTGCGGAGCACACGCTCCAGACGCGCAGGCTCAGTAATTGTGGCTCACGGGCCCAGATGCTCCGCGGCATGTGGGATCTTCCTAGACCAGGGCTCGAACCCGTGTTCCCTGCATTGGCAGGCAGATTCTCAACCACTGCGCCACCAGGGAAGCCCCTAAAATGAGTATACTGTTAATAATAATCATAACAATAGCAACAGTGACAGTAATAAATATATGTTTTATAGAGTGGTGATTATGAGACTTAAATAGGTAATGTATGTGAACTGTAATTCAGTTTGCAAACATTAGATTTTGTAAAAACTTCTCCATTCGATGTGAAAGCATCCTCATAGGAGAAACTTCGCTGTCTAAATATCAAATTAAGTATTCCCCCTCAGAACCACACCCATCAAAGAGTTCACACTCCACAGCTTCTTTGTTTTAGGGTTCAGGAAAAGTTATCAGCTGCTTTGTTCCTGTTACGAATCAGCTGATTCAGCCACTTCTCAAAGGGTGAAACATGCTTCTGATGTGGTGGTCTTTATTTTGTTTTGTGCCTTAAAGTTTTTCATCCAGGGAAATATGTGGAGGGAACAAGGCTGCCAGAAATGATTTCATATGATTAATTAGTACTCATTACTCCAGAGAAAGTGAGTAGTGATTTCCTAAGAGCTCATCTGTGATTTTTTTGGAAGCTTCAGTTTCAAAGCCAAATACCCACATCTTAGTAGAATCCATGAGTCCTCCCACACCTCTACTCAAAATCTCTTTACTATTCTGTGTGAATTCTATATTTTCTAAGAGTCTATCACTAAATAGTGGAGTTTAATATTCTTGTAACTTCCTTTGGAATAATCCAGTTGTTTAGGTTTATGTTGTCACTATAGTCAGCTTACCAGAAAACAAATCAGCACGGAATTATTTACAAAGTAATTAATTGTGTCATTGGCTAAAACAGCCTCACCCGAAACAGAAGGGACTTACAAGAACCAAATTAAACTTTATTCAAATGACTGAGTATGCATAGCAAATGATGTTCAAAATGACAGAACAGAAAAAAAAATCTCAAACATAACTCCAAATTTCCCTAAGCTTGGAACAATGGTTTTGCCTGTTTTTAACAAAATATAAAGCTTGAAAAATCTCACTGAAAATTTCAAAAGCCTTCTTTTGACATCAAATACCTCTTTTTTTTTTAACATCGTTATTGGAGTATAATTGCTTTACAATGGTGTGTTGGTTTCTGCGTTATAACAAAGTGAATCAGTTATACATATACATATGTCCCCACATCTCTTCCCTCTTGCATCTCCCTCCCTCCCACCCTCCCTATCCCACCCCTCTAGGTGGTCACAAAGCACCGAGCTGATCTCCCTGTGCTATGCGGCTGCTTCCCACTAGCTATCTATTTTACGTTTGGTAGTGTATATATGTCCATGACACTCTCTCACTTTGTCCCAGCTTACCCTTCCCTCTCCCCGTATCCTCAAGTCCATTCTCTAATAGGTCTGTGTCTTTATACCCGTCTTGCCCTTAGGTTCTTCATGACCATTTTTTTTTCTTTCTTAGATTCCATATATATGTGTTAGCATACGGTATTTGTTTTTCTTTTTCTGACTTACTTCACTTGTATGACAGACTCTATTTCCATCCACCTCACTACAAGTAACTCAATTTCGTTTCTTTTTATGGCTGAGTAATATTCCATTATATATATGTGCCACATCTTCTTTATCCATTCATCTGTTGATGGACACTTAGGTTGCTTCCATGTCCTGGCTATTGTAAATAGAGCTGCAATGAATATTGTGTTACATGACTCTTTTTGAATTATGGTTTTCTCAGGGTGTATGCCCAGTAGTGGGATTGCTGGGTCGCATGGTAGCACTATTTTTACTTTTTTAAGGAACCTCCATACTGTTCTCCATAGTGGCTGTATCAATTTACATTCCCACCAACAGTGCAAGAGTGTTCCCTTTTCTCCGCACCCTCTCCAACATTTATTGTTTCTAGATTTTTTGATGATGGCCATTCTGACCAGTGTGAGATGATATCTCACTGTAGTTTTGATTTGCATTTCTCTAATGATTAATGATGTTGAGCATTCTTTCATGTGTTTGTTGGCAATCTGTATATCTTCTTTGGAGAGATGTCTATTTAGGTCTTCTGCCCATTTTTGGATTGGGTGGTTTGTTTTTTTGATATTGAGCTGCATGAGCTGCTTGTAAATTTTGGAGATTAATCCTTTGTCCATTGCTTCATTTGCAAATATTTTCTCCCATTCTGAGGGTTGTCTTTTTGTCTTGTTTATGGTTTCCTTTGCTGTGCAAAAGCTTTTAAGTTTCATTAGGTTTATTTTTGTTTTTATTTCCATTTCTCTAGGAGGTGGGTCAAAAAGGATTTTGCTGTGATTTATGTCATAGAGTGTTCTGCCTGTGTTTTCCTCTAAGAGTTTGATAGTGTCTGGCCTTACATTTAGGTCTTTAATCCATTTTGAGTTTATTTTTGTGTATGGTGTTAGTGAGTGTTCTAATTTCATTCTTTTACATGTAGCTGTCCAGTTTTCCCAGCACCACTTATTGAAGAGGCTGTCTTTTCTCCATGGTATATTCTTGCCTCCTTTATCAAAGATAAGGTGACCATATGTGCGTGGGTTTATCTCTGGTCTTTTTATCCTGTTCCATTGATCTATATTTCTGTTTTTGTGCCAGTACCATACTGTCTTGATTACTGTAGCTTTGTAGTGTAGTCTGAAGTAAGGGAGCCTGATTCCTCCAGCTCCAGTTTTCTTTCTCAAGATTGCTTTGGCTATTCTGGGTCATTTGTGTTTCCATACAAATTGTGAAATTTTTTGTTCTAGTTCTGTGAAAAATGCCATTGGTAGTTTGATAGGGATTGCATTGAATCTGTAGATTGCTTTGGGTAGTATAGTCATTTTCACAATGTTGATTCTTCCAATCCAAGAATGTGGTCTATCTCTCCATCTATTTGTATCATCTTTAATTTCTTTCATCAGTGTCTTATAATTTTCTGCATACAGGTCTTTTGTCTCCTTAGGTAGGTTTATTCATAGATATTTTATTCTTTTTGTTTCATTGGTAAATGGGAATGTTTTCTTAATTTCACTTTCAGATTTTTCATCATTGGTGTATAGGAATGCAAGAGATATCTGTGCATTAATTTTTTATCCTGCTACTTTACCACATTCATTGATTAGTTCTAGTAGTTTTCTGGTAGCATCTTTAGGATTCTCTATGTATAGTATCATGTCATCTGCAAACAGTGACAGCTTTACTTCTTCTTTTCTGATTTGGATTCCTTTTATTTCTTTTTCTTCTCTGTTTGCTGTGGCTAAAGCTTCCAAAACTGTTGAATAATACTGGTGAGAGTGGGCAACCTTGTCTTGTTCCTGATCTTAGTGGAAATGGTTTCAGTTTTTCACCATTGAGGACGATGTTGGCTGTGGGTTTGCCATATATGGCCTGTATTATGTTGAGGAAAGTTCCCTGTATGCCTACTTTCTGGAGGGTTATTACCATAAATGGGTGTTGAATTTTGTCGAAAGCTTTCTCTGCATCTATTGAGATGATCATACGGTTTTTCTCCTTCAGTTTGTTAATATGGTGTATCACATGGATTGATTTACGTATATTGAAGAATCCTTGCATTCCTGGGATAAACCCCACTTGATCATTGTGTATGATCCTTTTAATGTGCTGTTGGATTCTGTTTGCTAGTATTTTGTGGAGGATTTTTGCATCTGTGTTCATCAGTAATATTGGCCTGTAGTTTTCTTTCTTTGTGACATCTTTGTCTGGTTTTGGTATCAGGGTGTGATGGTGGCCTCGTAGAATGAGTTTGGGAGTGTTCCTCCCTCTGCTATATTTTGGAAGAGTTTGAGAAGGATAGGTGTTAGCTCTTCTGTAAATGTTTGATAGAATCCGCCTGTGAAGTCAGCTGGTCCTGGGCTTTTGTTTGTTGGAAGATTTTTAATCACAGTTTCAATTTCAGTGCTTGTGATGGGTCTGTTCATATTTTCTATTTCTTCCTGGTTCAGTCTCGGAAGGTTGTGCATTTCTAAGAATTTGTCCATTTCTTCCAGGTTGTCCATTTTATTGGCACACAGTTGCTTGTAGTAATCTCTCATGATCTTTTGTATTTCTGCAGTGTCAGTTGTTACTTCTCCTTTTTCATTTCTAATTCTACTGATTTGAGTCTTCTCCCTTCTTTCCTTGATGAACCTGGCTAATGGTTTATCAGTTTTGTTTATCTTCTCAAAGAACCAGCTTTTAGTTTTATTGATCTTTGCTATCATTTCCTTCATTTCCTTTTCTTTTATTTCTGATCTGATCTTTATGATTTCTTTCCTTCTGCTAACTTTAGGGGTTTTTCGTTCGTCTTTCTCTAATTGCTTTAGGTGTAAGGTTAGGTTGTTTATTTGAGATGTTTCTTGTTTCTTAATGTAAGATTGTATTGCTATAAACTTCCCTCTTAGAACTGCTTTTGCTGCATCCCATAGGTTTTGGGTCGTTGTGTTTTCATTGTCATTTGTTTCTAGGTATTTTTTCATTTCCTCTTTGATTTCTTTAGTGATCTCTTGGTTATTAAGTAGTGTATTGTTTAGCCTCCATGTGTTTGTATTTTTTACAGATTTTTTCCTGTTATTGATATCTAGTCTCATAGCATTGTGGTCGGAAAAGATACTTGATATGATTTCAATTTTCTTAAATTCACCAATGCTTGATTTGTGACCCAAGATATGATCTATCCTGGAGGATGTTCCGTGAGCACTTGAGAAGAATGTGTATTCTGTTGGTTTTGGATGGAATGTCCTATAAATATCAGTTAAGTCCATCTTGTTTAATGTATCATAAAGGTTGTATTTCCTTATTTATTTTCATTTTGGATGATCTGTCCACTGGTGAAAGTGGGGTGTTAAAGTCTCCTACTATGATTGTGTTACTGGCGATTTCCCCTTTTATGGCTGTTAGTATTTGCCTTATGTATTGAGGTGCTCCTATGTTTGGTGCATAAATATTTACAATTGTTATATCTTCTTCTTGGACTGATCCCTTGATCAGTATGTAATGTCCTTCTTTGTCTCTTGTAATAGTCTTTATTTTAAAGTCTATTTTGTCTGATATGAGAATTGCTACTCCAGCTTTCTTTTGATTTCCATTTGCATGGAATATCTTTTTCCATCCCCTCACTTTCAGTGTATGCTTCCCTAGGTCTGAAGTGGGCCACTTGTAGACAGCATATATACAGGTCTTGTTTTTGTATCCATTCAGTCAGTCTCTGTCTTTTGGTTGGAGCATTTAATCCATTTACATTTAAGGTAATTATCGATACGTATGTTCCTATTACCATTTTCTTAATTGTTTTGGGTTTGTTATTGTAGGTCTTTTCCTTGTGTTTCCTGTCTAGAGAAGTTCCTTTAGCATTTGTTGTAAAGCTGGTTTGGTGGTGCTGAATTGTGTTAGCTTTTGCTTGTCTGTAAAGGTTTTAATTTCTCCATCAAACCTGAATGAGATCCTTGCTGGGTAGAGTAATCTTGGTTGTAGGTTTTTCTCCTTCATCACTTTAAATATGTCCTGCCACTCCCTTCTGGCTTGCAGAGTTTCTGCTGAAAGATCAGCTGTTAACCTTATGGGGATTCCTTTATGTGTTATTTGTTGTTTTTCCCTTGCTGCTTTTAATATTTGCTCTTTGTATTTAATTTTTGATAGTTTAATATGTGTCTTGGCGTCTTTCTCCTTGGATTTATCCTGTATGGGACTCTCTGTGCTTCCTGGACTTGATTAACTATTTTCTTTCCCATATTAGGGAAGTTTTCAACTATAATCTCTTTGAATATTTTCTCAGTCCGTTTCTTTTTCTCTTCTTCTTCTGGGACCCCTATAATTCGAATGTTGGTACGTTTAATGTTGTCCCAGAGTTCTCTGAGACTGTCCTCAATTCTTTTCATTCTTTTTTCTTTATTCTGCTCTGCAGTAGTTATTTCCACTATTTTATCTTCCAGGTCACTTATCTGTTCTTCTGCCTCAGTTATTCTGCTATTGATCCCTTCTAGAGAATTTTTAATTTCCTTTATTGTGTTTTTCATCATTGTTTGTTTGCTCTTTAGTTCTTCTAGGTCCTTGTTAAACGTTTCTTGTATTGTCTCCATTCTATTTCCAAGATTTTGGATCATCTTTACTGTCATTACTCTGAATTCTTCTTCAGGTAGACTGCCTATTTCCTCTTCATTTGTTAGGTCTGGTGGGTTTTTGCCTTGCTCCTTCATCTGCTGTGTGTTTCTCTGTCTTCTCATTTTGCTTCATTTACTGTGTTTGGCGTCTCCTTTTTGCAGGCTGCAGGTTCGTCATTCCCGTTGTTTTTGGTGTCTGCCCCCAGTGGCTAAGGTTGGTTCAGTGGGTTGTGTAGGCTTCCTGGTGGAGGGGACTAGTGCGTGTGTTCTGGTGGATGAGGCTGGATCTTTTCTTTCTGGTGGGCAGGTCCACGTCTGCTGGTGTGTTTTGGGGTGTCCGTGGCCTTATTATGATTTTAGGCAGCTTCTCTGCTAATGGGTGGGGTTGTGTTCCTGTCTTGCTAGTTTTTTGAAATAGGGTGTCCAGCACTGTAGCTTGCTGGTCGTTGAGTGGAGCTGGGTCTTGGCGTTGATATGGAGATATCTGGGAGATTTTCACCATTTGATATTACGTGGAGCTGGGAGGTCTCTTGTGGACCAGTGTCCTGAAGTTGGCTCTCCCACCTCAGAGGCACAGCCCTGATGCCTAGCTGAAGCACCAAGAGCCTGTCATCCACACGGCTCAGAATAAAAGGGAGAAAAGAAAGAAAGAAAGAAAGAAGATGATAAAATAAAATGAAGTAAAATAAAGTAAAGTTATTAAAATAAAAAATAAAAAATTATTAAAAAAATTTTTTTAAGTAATTAAAAAAAAGAGAGAGAAAGAAGAGAACAACCAAACCAGAAAACAAATCCACCAATGATAACAAGTGCTAAAAAGTATACTAAAAGGAAAAAAAAAAACCAAAACCAAAACAAAACAAAACAAAATGGACAGACAGAACCCTAGGACAAATGGTAAAAGCAAAACTATCCAGACAAAATCACACAGGGAAGCATATACATACACACTCACAAAAAGAGCAAAAGGGAAAAAAATATATATATCATTGCTCCCAAAGTCTGCCTCCTCAATTTGGGATGATTCGTTGTCTATTCAGGTATTCCACAGGTGCAGGGTACATCACGTTGATTATGGAGATTTAATTCGCTGCTCCTGAGGCTGCTGGGAGAGGTTTCCCTTTCTCTACTTTGGTCGCACAGCTCTCGGGGTTCAGCTTTGGATTTGGCCCTGCCTCTGCATGTAGGTCGCCTGAGGGCGTGTGTTCTTCGCTCAGACAGGACAGGGTTAAAGGAGGCTCTGATTCGGGGGCTCTGGCTCACTGAGGCCTGGGGGAGGGAGGGGTAGGGATGCGGGGCGAGCCTGCGGCAGCAGAGGCCCACATGACGTTGCACCAGCCTGAGGCGCGCCGTGCGTTCTCCCAGGGAAGTTGTCCCTGGATCACGGGACCCTGGCCGTGGCGGGCTGCACCGGCTCCCGGGAGGGGCGGTGTGGAGAGTGACCTGTGCTCGCACACAGGCTTCTTGGTGGCAGCAGCAGCAGCCTTAGCGTCTCATGCCCGTCTCTGGGGTCTGCACTGATGGCCGCAGCTCGCGCCCATCTCTGGAGGTCCTTTAAGCGGCGCTCTGAATCCCCTCTCCTCGCGCACCAGGAAACACAGAGGCAAGAAAAAGTCTTTTGCCTGTTCGGCAGCTCCAGACTTTTTCCCAGACTCCCTCCCAGCTAGCTGTGGCGCACTAGCCCCCTTCAGGCTGTGTTCACGCCGCCAACCCCAGTCCTCTCCCTGGGATCCGACCGAAGCCCGAGCCTCAGCTCCCAGCCCCGCCCGCCCCGGCGGGGGAGCAGACAAGCCTCTTGGGCTGCTGAGTGCTGCTCGGCGCCAAGCCTCTGTGCGGGAATCTCTCCGCTTTGCCCTCCGCACCCCTGTGGCTGCGCTCTCCTCCGTGGCTCCGAAGCTTCCCCCCTCTGCCACCCGCAGTCTCCGCCCGTGAAGGGGCTTCCTAGTGTGTGGAAACCTTTCCTCCTTCACAGCTCCCTCCCAGAGGTGCAGGTCCCGTCCCTATTCTTTTGTCTCTGTTTTTTCTTTCTTCTTTTGCCCTACCCAGGTACGTGGGGAGTTTCTTGCCTTTGGGGAGGTCTGAGGTCTTCTGCCAGTGTTCAGTAGGTGTTCTATAGGAGCAGTTCCACATGTAGACGTATTTCTGATGTATCTGTGGGGAGGAAGGTGATCTCTGCGTCTTACTCTTCCGCCATCTTGAAGCTCTCCCTCAAATACCTCTTAAGAAGCAGTATTTGGAGGATTTTAGTGTAAATGAATCACAAACGTGGATTAAATTTCCCACAAAATATGCACAGTTCAAAAATTAAGTGAGAGGGCTTCCCTGGTGGCGCAGTGGTTGGGAGTCCGCCTGCCAATGCAGAGGACACGGGTTCGTGCCCTGGTGTGGGAGGATCCCACATGCCGCGGAGCGGCTGGGCCCGTGAGCCACAACTGCTGAGCCTGCGTGTCTGGAGCCTGTGCTCCGCAACGGGAGGGGCCGCGACGGTGAGAGGCCCACGCACCGTGATGAAGAGTGGCCCCCGCTCGCCACAGCTGGAGAAAGCCCTTGCCCAGAAATGAAGACCCAACACAGCCAAAAATAAATAAATACATTTATTTAAAAAAAATTAAGTGAGAAAGTGTTTCAAAGAAATGTGCTTTGAGTTTTCTTAACTAAATTGGTATAATTAGTGAAATCCTTAAGAGGTCACAGACACAGTGAGTTGGTTTGCTTCTAATTCTACAAACAGCTGTGCACAGTTTGCAATCAGACACACCCTTTCATTTACTAACTGCATGACCTTGGGCAAGTCCTTTTACTTTGCTGAGCATCAATTTCCTCATCTGTACAATGGAGTTAGTACTACTTAACTAGCAGTGTTGTCTTGTGGGTTCAATAAAAGTGGCTCATTTATGTATGGCATTTGCTAAATGTATATGTATGTGTATTTGTGAGTGTGTGTTATCAGTGTGTAAGTGTGTAAATGTGTGCTTTACCTGTGTGAGTATGCATGTGGGTGTGAGTGTGAGTATACATGGGTGTATGTGTGTGAGGCTCTGTGTAGGTGGTATGTGAGTGTGTGATCATGCAAGTGTGTGTGAGAGTGTGCACGTGAGTATATGAGAACGCATGTGCATGTGTATGTATATCTAGGTTTCTGTGTGCTGGGTGTCTTCTCCATAGAAGTGACAGGTTATGGATTATGAATCAGTGTAACAGAATGTACAGAGATGCTAACGTAGACTATATGTTGCCATTTTACACAATGCTAATTTGTCTACTTGTTAGAGGAAAGTAATCAATTCATTAAGTTTTGAATTTCCAGAAAGCTGGCATTTAGTGATTTCGTTTCTGATTCACTTGGTACACTTGTAACCTAAACACAAGAATGCTATAAGCTGCTATATAATGTTTATAAAGTCATTTTATATCTTACGAAAAAAAGTTTCTATTTAACAAAGAACAGGATGTATATATCTGAATGAAAGTACAATTGCTTAATCGGGTTGTTTGGGGGTTTTTTTTGGTTATTGAGTTGTATGAGCTATTTATATATTTTGGATATTAACCCCTTATCAGATATATCATTTGCAAATATTTTCTCTTATTCAGTAGGTTGTCTTTCCCCCCCCCACCCCGATGGTTTTCTTTGCTTGTCAAAAGCCTTCAAGTTTAATTAGGTCCCACTTGTTTATTTTTGCTTTTGTTTTCCTTGCCTGAGGATACAGATCCAAAAAATATTGCTAAGACTTATGTTCTTAAAAAAGTACAATTGCTTACAATTGTAAGCAATACACTTATGCTCTTGTCTTTTAAGATGACAAAGGCACTTAGGGAGAAAAATTAGAGTCAACCCATGTATTTGTCATGATGTTGGCAACTACTCCCTGTTGTCAAAGAAAACTTTTTTGGGCCGGAGATGGTCTCCCGTAGTTGTCACTACCACCCTTTGATGCATCTTAGCCCAAAATTCCACCCAGAAACCTCCTCAGTTATGCACAGTCCAACAAGGAATATGCTCCCTGATCTCCTTGGGAGAATATTTCTTTGAAAGAAGTCATGAGGTCTTTAGCAGCTCCTGGACTGCTCACTGGTCTCTTCCAGCATGTTTGCTCCTCAGTTTCAGCTCTCCCTAGCATGTGGTCTTTCCAACTTCCCCAGGACTCAATTTTTCTGCTGGACAGAATCTATCCACTGTTCCAGGACAGGGTCTCTCTACTGGTGAGGATTAAAGCACATAATTCAAAGGGGGTCCCATTTCTTCAGCTGACTGTTTTGCCTTGACTTGGCTACTCTGCAAGGGCAGGCTGCTTAACTGTTCTTTGTGGGATGTGCTTCTCTCTTTGAGAGGCTTACACACTCCACCAGCATGGTTGGTTCAGTACTCTGTGCTGGGGTGTGCTGGTGCCACTGCTGTTGTCGCCTTGCTCAGATGTGGTCTTCTCTCCTCTGGTGTGGTCTGCTCTGTGCCCTCTACTGGCATTCATTTCTTTCTGGGGCCCTTGCTTTGGGTTTTCTCTTAGCTGTTGGATTCTTGTAGGCATCCCTGCCCTGTTGAGCAATCCTCCTGATTTGATCTGGAGTGTCAGTGCCTTTCTGCTTCCCCACCCTCTGCTGCATTGCTCACAGCCCCAGAAATCTACAAGACTGTCTGCCCAGAGATCTTTCTCTCATATCTCCTCTCTGCGCCCTGGGCCATCCCTTTGTTCCTAGCTCAGTGGCTCCTGAACACAAAGATGCACCTAAGAGCAGGGGTTAACACAGCATCCTCTCCTTTGGAGCTCACTCTTGTCCAACTCTTGACCTCCTTGATTAGGTCTCAATCTGCTTCTGTGAGGTACTGGAACTAATTATGCAGATTAGGAGCTTGCACGCAAATTCGAATAATCACCATGGGTTAGAGTAATAGGAAATTCAAGTGGGTTTTAGTACAGGTCAGATCCTTTACATTGAGCTCCTGATACCCTGTCCATATTCTCTGTTGTTCAAAAAAAAATGTATCAAATATGTCTTGAATTTGTGATAACATAGCTACAGTTTAGTCCCTTTTTTGTAATAAAGAGATTTTGGTTATAACAGAAATTGGTCAGTGGCATTTTGACAGCCATATACTATGACTGCTTGGCAAAGTTAACTCAATTTTTATTTCCATCTCCATCCATCAGCAGCCTTTATGAAAGAAGTGAAAAATAGTCTTCAAGATTTTATAGCTCTTGCAACAATGTGTCAAGTTACATGGAGATCATAAAAGAATGGTCATTACTGAGTTGGCACAGACTTTAAGAGTTTTTCTATCACATGCTTTGCCTGCACCCAAGACAAGTGCAGTTCTGAGTTCACGTACAGCAGCTGTGCTGCTTACTAGCTGTGTGACTTTGGGTATTGACGTAACCTCTCTGAACCTTAGTTTCTTCCTTTGTAAAATTGTTTAGTTATACACAGGGTTGTTTTACAAATAATAATGGCAGCTTACATTTATTCAGCCTTTAAATAGCAGGCACTGTGCTGAATTGCTTTATAGGTACTATCTCATTTCATTATCATACTAGCCCTCAAGGCATGTATTATTACTATTAGACCCTAATTTTACAAATGAGGAAAACAAGACTCATGAAGATAAAGTGATCTGCCCAAAGTCAACCAGCTGATAAGTAGTCGAGTTGAGACTTGAACCTAGATGATGGTGTGAAGATTCCCAATGTACTTTGCTCTTAACCACTATAAAGTGTTGCTGTGAGGACCAAATGAGGTAAAATTGAGAGGGTATGGCACATAAGGCGCTATATAATTATTTATTACTGTTAGAGCTATGATTACCACCCTGAGGTAATCATGATTAGCTTTTATTTTATTTTATTTTTATGTAGGTTTTAGTTTTATTTTTCTTAAGCTCCTTAAAGCAATAGATTCTGAAAGCATACAGGGAGTTATAGAAGGGTTATGAAATATGACTGTACAGAGCAAAGACTCCAACTCCACTGATTATAAGATTTGTGCTCCTATTTGATATTCCCAAATGATGGAAGATGCTACACATTCATTGCTGTTTTGAAGGGACTTGATGCAGCGAGGATCTGTCCTTCGCCTTCATTTGAGGGGCACAGTGAGCTGCTCTCCTAATTATTTTGATGTTTTCCTTAATTTTAGTGATTCTTGACTGTGCTTTGGATAGTGCTCCCAAGGAGTCTAAAATTATCCACAAAATGGTTATGAAATTATCAAAAAATATAAAGTGCAAGTAATATTTAGTTTAAAAGAAACGCTTACAGGCCTGTTAAAAGGTAGAAGAGAAGTTACAACATCAAGCAAGGCCCACTTACGCCTCCTGGTTAGGAGCACAGGCCTGCCATATAAGTCTCCACTGTTCTACTTACTTGTTGTGGGACCCTGGGCAAGGTACCCAATGCCATCAAATCTAACATGTCATCAATTATATGACACATTATTATTTAATGTACCATTAAGAAAAAAGAAATTTCTAATTAAACAGTGACATAATGCCTTAGCAATAGTGTTATGCAATGCATGAGTTGGCTCTCATTGCATGTCTTAAAAATTTCTTGCATTTCGGTGTGGAGGGATTTGAACTTTCTTTTTTAAAAAGTTTTTTTTTATTGGTGTATAATTGCTTTACAATGGTGTGTTAGTTTCTGCTGTACAATGAAGTGAATCAGCTATATGTATACCTATATCGCCTCCCTCTTGCACCTCCCTCCCACCCCCCCCCCCCCATCTAGGTCATCACAGAGCACTGAGCTGAGCTTCCTGTGCTTTATAGCATATTCCCACTAGCTATCTGTTTTACGCATGGTAGTGTATATATGTCAATCCTAATCTCCCAATTCATCCCACCCTCCCCTTCCCCCCCGTGTCCACATGTCCGTTCTCTACGTCCTCTATTCCTGCCCTGCAAATAGGTTCATCTGTACCATTTTTCTCTTGCCTTCAGTTGCTTTGCTGGTCAATCCTTTTGGATATATCAGTAACAAAATAGAACAAAGTTTTCTTTTTGTGGGCATCTTTTTTTCATAGGTCCTGTAAATCACTTGTTACTTTGCAAGAAAATAAGGAATTGCATACATTCTTCCAATGATACTTATATTTGTTTCACTAATAACAAATTGCTCCCCTGCCACTGTGTTTTCAGTGCCTTTCAGCATACACTATACCTTTTCCTTTCAATGTCAATTCATAGTGAACATTCTTTTTTTATTAATTTTTATTGGAGTACAGTTGCTTTACAAATTTTTAAATTAATTTTTATTGGAGTATAGTTCTTTACACATAGTGAACATTCTTAAAAAACATTTAAAATGACAATAAACCTCATCATGTTTAGTACTAACATCGTACATAAATTGAAATAAATTGACAACAGTATCAACAAGTATGACCAAGTATGCACACACACAGTAAAAGCTACTATGCTAAGCTGTTGTCTGGACAGCAGTGATTGTAAGACGCAATTGATTACAAGCTGCATCCTGACTTCAGAAGTGTGAAATGTGTTCTTAGGATCAATTAAATACAGTCCTTAAGCTTTCTTAGCCTGTTTCCTCATTTGAAAACCTGAGACTAGTAATGGCATTTGCCTCTAAAGGAAAGCATGAAGATACAGTTAAATCCCTTACCACAATGTTGGACACATAGTAAGTGCTCAGAGAAATTAGGGGAAAAAAAACCTGCTATAGTGGATATCACTGTGAAAACCAAACATAAGGCAGAAGATTAAAGGGCGGCTATAAGAATGTCTTAGACAAATACTAATGACATTATGGAGATGAAACTATAAAACATGACAGGCATATCTTGGAGATATTGCGGGTTTGTTTCCAGACCACCGCAATAAAGCAAATACCACAATAAAGCAAGTCACACAAATTTTTTGGTTTTCCAGTGCATATAAAAGTAATGTTTACGCTATACTGTAAACTGTACTGTATACTATAAACTGCTTACACTGTACTGTATACTATCAAGTGTGCAATAGCATTATATCTAAAAATATAATGTACATACCTTAATTTAAAAATACTTTATTGCTCATATGCCCTGAGAAAACCATAATTCAAAAAGAGTCATGTACCACAGTGTTCATTGCAGCACTATTTACAATAGCCAGGACATGGAAGCAACCTAAGTGTCTGTCAACAGATGAATGGATAAAGAAGATGTGGCACGTATATACACTGGAATATTACTCAGCCATAAAAAGAAACGAAATTGAGTTATTTGTAGTGAGGTGGATGGACCTAGAGTCTGTCATACAGAGTGAAGTAAGTCAGAAAGAGAAAAATAAATACCGTATGCTAACACATATATATGGAATCTAAAAAAAAAAAAAAGGTTCTGAAGAACCTAGGGGCAGGACAAGAATAAAGACACAGACGTAGAGAATGGACTTGAGGACGGGGGAGGGGGAAGGGTAAGCTGGGACGAAGTGAGAGAGTGGCATGGACATATATACACTACCAAATGTAAAATCGATAGCTAGTGGGAAGCAGCCCCATAGCACAGGGAGATTAGCTCTGTGCTTTGTGACCACCTAGAGGGGTGGGATAGGGAGGGTGGGAGGGAGACTCAAGAGGGAGGAGATATGGGGATATATGTATATGTATGGCTGATTCACTTTGTTATAAAGCAGAAACTAACACACCATTGTAGAGCAATTATATTCCAATAAAGATGTTAAAAAATAATAATAAATAAATTTAAAAAAAATAAAATAAAATTATAAAAATAAAAATACTTTATTGCTAAAAATGCTATCATCTGACAATACAGGGTTACCACAAACCTTCAATTTGTAAAAAACATAATGTCTGTGAAGTGTAATAAAGCAAAGCACAATAAAACAAGGTATGCCTCTGTTTGCTGACATAGGCCATGACTTCATAATACCCTAGTGACAACCTGTAAAGGGGATAGGTTGGCTTCTTTTAAACTGTTTAACTGTTTTTTCCATCAATTTTTAATATTTTATTTTATTTTATTGAAGTATAGTTGATTCACAATGTCATGTTAGTTTCAGGTGTATAGCCCAGTGATTCAGTTTCACACACATATGTATATATGTTCTTTTTCAGATTCTTTTCTCTTATAGGTTATTACAAAATATTGAGTATAGTTCCCTGTGCTATACAGCAGGTTGTTTTAATGACAGTGAAAAACAAACTTAACTCATCTTTCATGGACTACTTTAGCATCCCAAAATACTTACTAAATATTTACTAAAATATTTACTAAAACCCTACATATGAACTTCTAGGCATTGTTTTCTCATTTAAAATTTTGTATGTATTGTAAAATGGTGCAACTTCTATGGAAAACAATATGTAGGTTCCTCAAAAAATTAAGAATAGAACTACCGTATGATCCAGCAATCCCACTCCTGGGCATGTATCTGGAGAAAACCGTGATTCTAAAGGATACATGCACCCCAGTGTTCACTGTAGCGCTGTTTACAATAGCCAAGACATGGAAGTAACCTAAATGTCCATCAACAGATGAATGGATAAAGAAGATGTGGTACATATATACAATGGAATATTACTCAGCCATTAAAAAGAATAAAATAATACCATATGCAGCAACATGGATGGACCTGGAGATTATTATACTAAGTGAAGTAAGTCAGACAGAGAAAGACAAATATCATATGCTATCGCTTATATGTGGAATCTTAAAAAATGATACAAATGGACTTACTTACAAAACAGGAACAGACTCAGACTTAGAGAATGAACTTATGGTTACCAGGGAGAAAGGGTGGGGGGAGGGATAGGTTGGGAGCTTGGGATTGACATATACACACTGCTATATTTAAAACAGATAACCAACAAAGACCTACTGTATAGCACAGGGAACTCTGTTCTGTGTTCTGTAATAACTTAAATGGAAAAAGAACTTGAAAAAGAATAGATACATGTATATGTATAACTGAATCACTTTGCTGTACACCCGAAACTAACACAACATTGTTAATCAACTATACTCCAGTATAAAATAAAAATTAAAAAAAAATTTTTTTTAACCAGGCATACCCCCCCCCAAATCTTTTATACATTATAAAATGGTTCAACTTCTATGGAAAACAATACATAGGTTCCTCAAAAAATTAAAAATAGAACTACCACATGATCCAGCAAACCCACTTCCTGGTATGTATCCAAAAGAATTGAAAGCAGAGTCTCAATGAGCTATTTGGACACTCATATTCATAGCGGCACTATTTACAATAGGCAAGATGTGGAAGCAATCCAAATGTCCAAGGGTGGATAAATGGATAAACAAAATGTGGTATGGAATATTATTCAGCCTTAAAAAGGAAGGAAATTCTGTCACATGCTACAACATGAATGAATCCTGAAGACATTATATTAAGTGAAGTAAGCCAGTCAGAACAAGACAAATTGTGATTCCACTTATATAAGGTATCTAAAGTAGTCAAATTCATAGAAACAGAAAGTAGAATGGTGGTTAGTAGGAGCTGAGGAGAGGGGGGAAAAGGGAGTTATTTTTTTTTTTTAATTTATTTATTTATTTATTTTTGGCTGTGTTGGGTCTTCGTTTGTGTGCCAGGGCTCCCCCTAGTTGCGGCGAGCGGGGGCCACTCTTCATCGCGGTGCGCAGACCTCTCACTGTCGCGGCCTCTCCCGTTGCGGAGCACAGGCTCCAGACGCGCAGGCTCAGCAATTGTGGCTCACGGGCCCAGTTGCTCTGCGGCATGTGGGATCCTCCCAGACCAGGGCTCGAACCCGTGTCTCCTGCATTGGCAGGCAGATTCTCAACCACTGCGCCACCAGGGAAGCCCGGGAGTTATTTTTTAATGGGTATAGAATTTCAGTTCTGCAAGGTTGAAAAAGTTAAGGGGATCTGTTTCAAAACAATGTGAATGCAGTTAACACTACTGAACTGTTCACTTAAAAATGGTTATAGTGATAAATTTCATGTTATGGGTTTTTTTAAATCACAGTAAAAATGTATACATCCTCAGTACATCCTTTTTAAAATTTTTTGGAAAGAATTAGTAGATTCCAAAACAATATTAACTTTTCCTCCAAAATCTCTTATTGTCTTTCTTCTGAAAGTGAAAATATATTGTTCTGAATAAAACATATAAATGCAGAAATCAAAATAATAATGTTCCATTTAATTCAAGGTACATAAGGATATGGGGTGGTTTAAAATCAGGAAATAATCCCATTTTTTACTTCTCTGACCACACTGAAATTAAGCTAGAGATTAAGAACAAAAATGTAATTAGAAAACCACATGTATCTGGAAGTTTGAAAACAATTCTTTACAGTTAATTCATGGATCAAAGAAAGAAAGCATAAAAGCAAATATAAAATATTTAACACTAAATAAAAATGAATAGAATACATATACAAACTCATGAGATACAGCTAAAACAATACTTACAAGGAAATTTATAATCTTAAATTTTTAGGGACTTCCCTGGTGGTCCAGTGGGTAAGACTCCATGCTCCCAATGCAGGGGGCCCTGGTTCGACCCCTGGTCAGGGAACTAGATCCTGAATGCATGCTGTAACTAAAAGTTCACATGCCTCAACTACAAAGTCTGCATGCTGCAACTAAGAAGTCCACATGCTGCAACTAAAGATCCCGAGTGCTGCAACTAAGACCTGATGCAGCCTAAATAAATAAACATTAAAAATTTTTATATCAGAGGAGACTGTTAATGATCTAAGCATACAACTTAAGAAATTAGAAAGAGAACAACAGACTAAACCCAAAGAAGTGGAATGAACCAAAGAATGAAGATAAGAGCGGAAAGCAATGAAATAGAAGACAAACGTTTACTACAGGCAATCAACAAAGCCAATAGTTGGTACTCTGAAAAGGCTAAAAAAATTTGCAAATCTTTTGTAAGAATGATCAAGAATAAAAGATGGAAGGCACAAAAAGCAACATCAGGAATGAAAAAAGGGACTATAATTATAAATGCTTCAGAAAATAAAGTAATAAAAGGATATTATTGAAAATCATTAAGTTAATAGATTGAAAACATTGTGATGAAGTGGACAAATTCCTATTGAGCTGTAACAAATATTCAAGGAACAAATAATTCCAATTTACACAGATTACTCCAGATTTTAAAAAAGAGGGAACACGAATTCATTTCATGAAGCCAGCATAATATTTATATCAAACCAGATTCATTGATGAATATATGTTAAAAAATTCTAAGTAAAATCTTAGCAAACTGAATCCAGCAATGCATAAAAAGAAGATGCTTTATAATCAAGTTCCTTTATTTCCAGAATGCAAGATTGCTTTTACCTTAGAAAATCAATTCATGGAATTCCCTGCATTTTGAGATTAAATGAGAAGCAATATGATTATTTCAATAGAAGCAAAAAGATTATATGAAAAAATTCAACATCTCTTCATGATAAAATTCTTAGTAAACAATGAAGAGAAGAGAATATCTTAAACCTATTTAATGAAAAAGAAAAGCATATTACAAACATCACACTTATGGTAAAACATTGAAAGCATTCCATTTGCAATTGGGAAAAAGACAAGCGTGCCTGCTATCACAACTTCTACTCAACATTGTACTGGTGATCATAGCTAGTGAAACGAGATAAGGAAAAGAAATGGTTTGAGTATGGCAAAGGAAGAAACAAAAATATTATTCACAGATCTTATGATTGTCTACATAGAAAAAAATTAAGTGTACAGATAAATTAGTAGGATTATTAAGAGTGTTTGACCAAGGTTTCTGGATATAAAGGTAATATATAACAATAAATTGAAATTCTACATATCAGAAGAAGAAACGTGAATAGCTAGTAAACATATGAAAATTTTCTCAACCTCATTAATAGTCAGAGAAGTATAAATTGAAACCACAATGAGGTAATTATTTCACAACTAACAGACTAGCAAAATGAGTAACAAGTATTCATGAAGATATTCAGCAACTGCAGTTTGGCATTATCTAGTATAGTGGAAAATGTGTACTTCTTTTCCCGAGCAATTCTATCGTGTCTTAAAATTGGGCACATTCATACTATGAGACGTGTATGAAAATATTTATAATAGCACTATTGTACTAGGAAAATAAAAACTAGTAACAACTTAAATATCTATGGATATTCAGAAAATGTATAAATACATTTTGGTAAGTGCATCAATAGAAAACTGTACTTAATGAAAGTGATTTAATTCTAGTTACAAAACAGCATGGAGATTCCTCAAAAATTTCGAAATAGAACTACCATATGATCCAGCAAGCCCACTTCTGAGTGTATTTCCAAAGGAAATGAAGTCAGTATCTTGAAGAGATATCTGTACTCTCATGATCATTGCAGCATTTTTCACAACAGCCAAGATATGGAAAAAATCTAAGTATGTGTAGACAGCTGGATGAATAAAGAAAATATATAATGGAATATTATTCAACCATAAAAAGAAAGAAATCAAGACATTTGTGACAACATGTATGGATCTGGAGGGCATTATGGTAAGTGAAATGTCAGACAAAGACAAATATTGTAAGATCTCATTTATATGTGGAATCTAAAAATATTGAACTCGTAGAAACAGGGAGTAGAATGGTGGTTGACAAGGTCTGAGGGGAGGGGAAATGGGGCGAGGTTGGCCAAAGTGTATAAACTTTCAGTTATAATATGAATAATTTCCGGGGATGTAATGCACAGCACGGTGACTATAGTTAACAATAGTGTACTGTATACATGAAAGTTGCTAAGAGAGTAGAGTAGTAATGTTCTCACCATAACAATAACAGTAAAATGGTAATTATGTAAGGTGAAGGATCTGTTAACTAATCCTATTTTGGTAAACCTTTTGCAATATATACGTGTGTCAAACCACACTGTATACTTTAAATTTACACAATGTTATATGTCATATCTCAGTAGACCTGGGGAAAAAAAGAATTGGCTAACTGTGCTAACATGCCACATCATAGACAGATGTTAGGAACATGATATTAAGGGAAAAAAAGTTGTAGGAGAATACCTAAATTGTTGTTCCATTTTATAGAACTCAAAACATGGAAAACTCAATAATACATTGTTAAGGAATACAAACACATATAGTAAACACTATAAAGAAAAGCAAGTGGGAGACAAACACAAAATTAAGAACAGTCCTTACCTCTGGGTGCAGAGGGAAGGGTGTAGGTTTGTGGAAGTGCTGACAGGGGATTTCAGTGTAATGGTAATATTTTAAAAATCTAGGATACTTTATATTTTATATATATTCTTCTATGTATAATTTAACAAAAACCCAACTCTTTCTCCCTATTCCAGCTTCACTATTTCCCCCCTCTATCAATATTGTCATGAAAAAAAAAAAAAACTAGTTAACACTCTTGATACTCCATCTTAATGAGGGAGAAGATTTTTTCAAGCAAGATCACCTATAATGCCCTGGAGTAGATGGCTTGAGACTAAGGGAAGTTCATGATAAGGGTGGAGGAAGTAGGGTGAGAGAGAGTGTATTGAGAATATAAACAAATCGACTTACAGAATCCAGTTGTTTTCTCAGGTAATTGTCGACAGTTCAAAACACATTTTTGTTCAGCAACTTTTAAGAGCTGCAAACAGACTTACTGGCAGATTTTCTGATCTATTATGGCAATGGAAACCATCTGATGCCTGTTTTCAAACATATTTGCAGATGGCCAGAACTTATGACTCCATTAATAAAACAAACGTGTCTATGAACTTAATGTAATCCTTTTGACCTTAATAAAGTCTTAAATCCTGAGTAAATCTGTTTTAAGATTGAAAAATGTACACAAAAGTGAAACATTGCATACACTCACTAGAGTTTATGACCCTTGCCTCCTACCACTGCTCACTGGCTAACTTAGTGCCATTTAAAGTGCTTCCTTTGGTGATAGCAAATTATAAATCCATATCTCTGTAAGACGCTCTCAAAGGCTTGTACATAAGCACACATGCATGCACACAGACACACAGTTTTCTCTCGCATTGATTTTGTTGGCAGGTTGAAAAATGACTGAGGACTTTCTGTTCTAATTCTAAATATTGTTTGTAATGATAATATGCTGTTCATTTTCCTGGATTTTCTGCCATGGAAATGCTAGACACATTACAATAAAATATATTCTTATGCAAATAATCCAAATAGGGTTTTTTTTAAACCCCAGAAGAAATCTTTGAAAGAACGTCCTGTCAAAAGCAAAATACTAAAGTTTCTCAATAGGCCACTATTCTTTATCTGAGCTGTTAAGTCTCTAAGTTATTATATCATTACTGAATTGAAAGAATAATAAGATAATACTGGTTAGTCAGCCCCTAGCCCCTCCCCATACATAGCAATTACAGCTGTAGCTGAAAATGACTGAAATTTTATCACATCAAAGAAGACACCAGCCAGCCATGGCCTCATGAACGCCTTTCTGGGGTTCTGAGTTAGATTTAAAAAGGGAGTTGTTCAGCATATTCTTCTATTGTTTCAGAGGCCCCTGTCAGTCAGCACAGCAGTTAGTGAGGAACTCTACTGCTTGCTACCACCAACCAATAGGCAGACTGGTTTGGCTCTTTTAACCTAGCTGGTTATCTAATCTATTTTTATTATGAAAGGAGAGTATAGTTAATGGATTTGGTCAAGGCTGAAATTAAGCCTGGATGTTTTAATGACAACCGAATCATTCCTTATTTTATGTTAACTGTATTCAAACCTATTTTGAATCATTATGTTAGTAGGGAGAGGAGCAAAGATCACTAAACTGGAAATAAAGAAATGCAGGTTCTTTTCTCCCTATGAGTCCAACTCCATTCTTAAGATGCTTTGCAAGAACCTTGAGGATCCTGGCTTCATTTGGGGACGTGGTAGTGGTTTTGTTTTAGAAGGAAGATGAATAATTTCTTCTATAAGCCAATATAGCAGTATTAAAATTGAAAAAAATAGATGGGCTCCATATGTAACATTCAGTATTACCTAAAACTTATCTCATCTTGCTCTGGTGTCTCCAGTTTTGTTGATGGTGGAAAACTTAAACTTACTACTGAAAAAAACTAAGTTTCCTCTAATTTAAGACTCTCTTTTAGATAGTCATTCCATGCAATGTTCAACCTCTCTCTCA
This sequence comes from Balaenoptera acutorostrata, assembly GCF_949987535.1. Classification (NCBI taxonomy): domain Eukaryota; kingdom Metazoa; phylum Chordata; class Mammalia; order Artiodactyla; family Balaenopteridae; genus Balaenoptera; species Balaenoptera acutorostrata. The sequence continues at coordinate 119,333,073 of NC_080085.1, forward strand.
TAGGGTTGTATCAAAGGGTTTCCTCTCTCCCTTTTCCCCACAATGATGTCTGCATGCAGAGGAAGCCCTATGTATGGTGGCGGCAGCAGCAGGACAGAAGGAACTTGTGGTTTTTCCTGGAATAGTCTGCATCTTGCTGAGGTCCAGAGCATCCAGTGCTAATGTCTGCCGTTTCCTTGTATTATCCACTATGATAGTCCAGGGCCCCTTTGGTCTTGAGTTGTCTGAACATTTTCATCCTGCACCAGACCTCTTCCAGTTCATTAGTTCTCTCAAGTGTCTCCCATCCCCTGCCACTCACAGGCTGTGGGAAATTGGAAGTTTTATCGCAGAAACATCTACATAGATATCTCTCTTGCTGCTGATGCTACACTTTATGTTTCCAATACATCTTAATTACTCTTTCTGTATTAGAATGTGGCCATAAAAGTAGACCAGCACCCAGTATGTTCAGTATGCTCTCAATGTATGTAGGGTTTCTGTTGTTTGACCTTGTCAGGGATGAGGCACCTTCTCCCTAGTCCATTATATGACATATCCTTCCTGCTCTTTAATATTGTGGTCAACAATCAGCTCAGAGCCCCAAATTTAACTCTTGCTGTATAATAGGATTTTAAAAAGAGATTTAGAAACCCTTCACTGAACCCAGCTTTCAAGATCATTGTCCTCCTATGGACTTAGAAAAATTTAGTTTAAAATCCAAGCTGAGCAAAGACTCCTTCAATCTAGGTTGTACCAGAAGCCCTGTCTCCCACCCTGTGTCATCATGCCACATTGATCCAATGGGTAAGGAGCCATAGAAAACAGATAAATATTATGAACGTTATATAAATACATCTTTCTATTAAATTACTGACCACCTTTTACAGCATAATTTTGATGCACTAGAATGCCTGCTAGGGAGCCAGTAGTTCTCAGCATTAGGCACCAGACATCCAATACAGAGATTTAGGGAGAAAACACGATTCATTTGCCAAGTAAGGTTTTTCAAATTGAAGAGGAAGATTCAGAATATCTTGGAATTTGTAGCCCTCTTGTGAAAGTGACTGAGGGTGAGTACTGTCTCAAAGTGCTGGTGTGTTAGACAATGCAACTGTGTTTGAGAAGACATTGGAAGCGCATGTGAAGCAATGCCTTAAGGTGTCCCTTTGATGAAGCAGGGTTGAAACTATCACTGGACAGAGATATGTAGGCTCAAATTTATTGTTAGTTTCTCACTCAAGCTGCTTCTGAGTTGGTCCCATCATTAATGATCTCGAACCCAACTAGCAGTACTTGAGAGTAGAGGAAACTAATATAACAATTTTATACTTATTGAAGAGATGGTTGATCCACAGACATTTTTGAATTTGCTGCATTTTGGGGTTCATTGCCTTCTAACATTGTTTACCTCTACAGTTAATAAATCTTATTTTCTTTATTTCGCAAGTTAGAAACTGAGACCCAGGGAAGAAAAAAATGGTTCTTAAGGACATAGCTCAACTCATTACTGTGCTACAGTCCTGCTCAAATTTTAATTACAAAATAAGTATCTATATAAAGCATTTGTGTTCATAGTTACAGTATCATGAGATCATCATACTGCCACATTTTGTCATCCATATCTTTTTATAGCCTGAAGGAGGCTGAAGAGAGCAGAGAGTGTTTATTCAGATCAAATGTGGTAGAGGTAGAAAGCAAGTAAAGTATGGGGAATATTTAAATACTTTACGGTTAGTTTTCAGCTTTGGGGGTTTTAAGGTGTAAGTAATACTTATTATATTAATCTAGATGTTACATTAAATTTGTTGAAAAACTACTAAAGTAAGCTAGGAGCTTGGAGATCTTGGTCTTAGGCCCTGGACCACCACAAAATAGATTGGTTGACATGAACAAGTCAGTCAACTATTCTGGGTCTTCAGTTTCCTTATGGATAAAAATGAGAACATTTAACTGGATAATCTCTGAGTTCTCCTCTAATATTCAGTGAGTCTATGTGGATTCCAATCCCACAGATCTATCATGTGTCTCCAATTCCCAGATCTAATCAATCACCAAGTTCTGCTGACTTTCTCCTAATTATTACTTGACTTTATCAGTACCCCTTCATTGCAGTTGCCATTCCCCTTGTTGAGAGCCTCAATATTTTTCATCAGACTCCAAACTAGTTTCTCTGGCTCTCTTGACCCCTTCCAATGTCTCTTCTTTTATGGTGCCAGGGTGATTTTTCTAAAACGCTAATTTGATCACATCATACTCTAGGTTATAAGCCTTTTGTGGTTCCTCTATTGCTATAGTATAAAGCATGGTTTGCATGATCTAGCTCCCCATTTCTTTCTCCCCTTTCGTCCTCATTTTCAATGATTAAACCAAGATGATCTGGCCACTCCCCTGCTTAAAAACTGCAGACACTCGGTCAATATTCCCAGTGCCTAGTCCAGGGCCTGGAGTGTAGTAGGTGCTCAATAAAAGTTTGTGGACTGTATTGAACGAATCAGTTATAAGCTTGGCTCTACAATGACTATGTGTCATGGCAATCACTCCAGGTTCTTGATCTAGAACCCCTGGTATGGGTTAGGTGCTCCTCCTCCATGCCTTATCAGCCCCCTCTGCTGACCCCTGTAGCAGCACTCATCACACTGGATGACAACTGCCTGCTTGCTGTTTTGTCTACTTCTATAGACAGTGAGCAACTTGGGGGCACGACCCAGGTCTTGGTCATCATTTTAATCCCAGTGCCTAGCACTCAACAACTGAATATTTGAATCAATGAATGAATGAAAGAATGGCACAACAGAGACTAGGTTATATTAATAAACACCTCTTTATTTCACACTGGCTGCTACTTTTGCAAAACTAAGCGGTTAAAATCCTTATTTAAAGAAGAAAGAGACTTTACCCTCATAGCAAATGTCCAGAACAATGGATTCTTTTGCCCTTGGAACTCTGACTTTAGCCAGCTGACCCACTGACATGCTGGTGGACAATGCAAGTATTGACCACCATGGGAGACTGCATCTTCAAGATGGGGAAAGGAAACAGTACTTCTTAAAGAATAGGGGACAGCTGAAACTGTGAGGGTGGTGCAGCCACCTTGGGAAAGAAGGACAAATAAAGGGAAACCATCAGGCAGAAGAGGCTGAGAACCAGGTTCCATTGTGTGATTGTGTTGATTTTTGAAAATAAGAAGGTATTCATTTTACATGCTATGGTAATTAAGCAAACAAAAACCTATATGACCAAAAAGTGAAGATTGATACATGCATTCAGTGAAAGCAGGGAAAATTACACTAGCGGAGGAAAAGATTCCATATGTTCTCCAATACCTAGGCACAACTGGGTGCCGCTTTAATGACTTTCCAAATGCACCCCGTTGCTCTTAGGTATTGAAGAACATATGGCACGTTTCCCCTTTAACTGTGAATTTCCTTGCTTTTGTCAGTTGGTGTCTCAAGCTTAATGTATTTTAATGCAGCTTTTGTGGGTGTGAATACAGTCCGAAGTTGTTATTAGAGAGACCATGTTAATGGTATACACAGATGTTATCTCTTAGTCTTCCCCAAATATGCTGTGAAAATCTACATATACAGGTCTAACTTTGAAATTGTTAATAAAGGCCCTTCGAGAGTTTCCAAATCTTTCTTCTCAGCTCCAAACTTAGCATGGATGATAAATGACCATTTAGTTGCCAATATAGCACAATATTTCAATTTCCTGCCTTCCCAAAGGTATTTGAAAGGTTGTACGAAGTTCATACTCACAGTATGTGTTGTCTACAATGCTGTGATCTCCGACTGGCTAACTTTAACCAAAACCTTTTCAATTAACTCAACACATTCCTGGAGAAAAAACCAGCCCACTCAAGGCTCTGTACAAATATGTCTTTATTGATATTCTTGGCAAAGACTCCCTAAATTATGGTGAAATCTGTTCTTTCAGATGGTGTACAAAAGGGAATATTGTTCACGTAAGGCAAACACTAAATGAACAGAAGGATGATCAACATTTTATCTACAAAAAGCTACAGATTTAACTGTATTTTTTTTGCACACACAGCCTCTGAGAATGTTGATGAAAATCTAAAGGAAAAGGGAAAACAAATCCTCATTCACAGTCCTGCCACCCCCTGCAAATCAAATTGTTTTCATTTTTTCCTCATCCCCTTCTAGACCCTGTTCATATGCATACATAATTTTTACATAATTACACTTCCAGTGTAGAAGCAATTTTGTAATCTGTTTTGTTTTCTATTTAAAATTATAGCCATTGGATTATAAGGAAAGCTATATAACCATTCTTGTGGACAAATAGAGCAGAACCTAGAGTAGAAAACTGAAACTCATGTATAGAAATTTGCCGGGCAGCTAAAGCCCAGCATTTCAAAGTATAGAAAGGTCCCTGACTACACTAGGCTGGCTCGTTGTTTGCTTCTGAATCCTCATAGTGTAAGCAGGGGATCCAAAAGAGGGCTGCTTCTGGTTGTCTCATTATTCTGAGAGCCAGCCTGCCAGAGAAAGGAGCCCAGTGTGGGCCATGGACAACTCCACTGGGGGCTTAATATCAGCCAAATAAAAGAAAACACGGCTGATTTCTCGTGAGTCACCATTAGGCTGACTGCAGAATGAGCATTTCTGAAGTGTACAACTTCTGGGAAAGCTATCCCTTTCTGTTGACCAAGGACTTTAAGCTCACCACATCAAGGAGCTGTGAGGGGCTGTCTTAGGCTGTGAGACTAAGACTCATTTTAGGGATGGTGAATAGCAACAGACACACTAATTAGTGCTGTTGATAAAAGTTATGGCAAAACAGTTACCAGAGTGACAAAATCCCCAAGTAAAGATTTATGCACACAGTGTGTGAATTTAAAACAATTATGTATTTCAGCTAAAATCCAAGCTCTGCTTAATATTTATTGTTGGCTAATCCAAGCAGTAGTTCACTTGAGGAAGAAAAAGAAATTTCTAATATTATTTTCACAAAATTGGCAATATTAGAGAAATAATTAAAATCCAAGTGTGTGGGTTTTCTCTCTAAGTTCATGTACTTGAACCAATTCTCTCTGTTTATCCTTCGTAAGTTTTAACAACAAGCAACCCCTTCTGGATAATACTGCATGCCTTCAGCCAACTATGATTTTAGCCAGAATGTGGGTGGCAGCTGTTGTGCTACTGTTTTTACCAATGTCTGGAATATCAGATTTGGAAGTCTTTGTTTAAAGAAATGTGGCGTGTTACTATACATACATAATTTTTTTTTCAATTTTTAATGAAAGTCTGACTTGCTCTACTCCAGACTTATGAGCTAAGACTAACTTGCAAGACTTGGTTTGCTGAAATCATGACAGACTGAAATGTACATAGGAATTGGTGAAACTTTCAGACTAATGGAATTACCTGATTTAGGAAATAACACTGCAGAAGTTCTTAAGCTCCCCCTCCCCAAGTACCCTTAACAACAGAGGTGTGTGAACTCTCCAGGGGCTCTGGAGCAGTCTGCCACAAGCTTGAAATTTCTTTGAAGATTCTGTTTTTCATCTTAAGATATCATAGGTTTTTGTATACTACTCCGTAATGTGTTCATGTTTGTTTTGACTTTTCAAAATATTTTATGTTGTCAGATAAATTATGTAACTTTTCCTTCCAGATCTTTAAGGAAAATAGGTGTTCCAGAAAGATGTCATGTTTATTCCATGGCTTACACTGGTGCCTTTTGAAAAGCACAACATAGTGGTTTTAAGAATTTATTTTTTCAGCTATTAAAAAATTTTAGAATTAATTAAATACCAGGGAACATTAAATACCTGGAGTGTTTTTCCATTGAACTTCAGCCCACCAGACTACCAATATGTGATAATACATGTAAAACTGCTTTGAAATAGTCCAGTGCTATATTTGTGTTAGGTTCTACCATTAGCTGATTTTTTCTTCTTCTCTGTGGAGTTGTGCACTTCAAGTTTCCCCAGCTCATTTGCTCCTGTGAAGTTTTCATGTGAGAGTTTTAGAATGTGCTTTGAAGTGAGACAGGCCTAGATTTAAATCACATCTCTGTCACTTAATAGTCTTGTCACTTACCTTCTCTTACACTCGGTTTTCCTATCTGTAAAGTGGGAATAATAGTATCCATTTCCCAGGGTTGTTGTGAGGATTAAATGAGGCCATATATATAACGTGCCTAGCACATAGAAGGTGGCCCCCACATGGTAGCTTCTCTTCCTATGTACCTCATTGTCCCCTAGTATGTCTGGGCTGAATTCTGTGACTGTGCTTGCTCCTGGGCTCTGTGAGCTGGTGTAGTTGGGTAAGGGAAGAACTCTGGGTCTCTTCTGCTAACATTCTCATTGTTCTGTTTTCTAGATGTGAGATGTGAGGTTCTTTGACATTTGCCAGCAAACGATGTCTGCACCTTTTTCATGCAAAAAACAAAAGCAGTCTGGGTAAAAATAGTACCTTCCTAGTTACATTCTGGTCTGAACCATGTGCGATTCTGAAATTCCCAGGATTCTAGGATTTTATTTGATGGATTTGCATATTGAAATATTGTGGTCCTTATCTGAGTGGATTTTGATAATTTCTTTGGAAAATATTGATTATTTGTTTTGGATAGGGGTTTAAAGGTAGGATCTGCAGTCCAAAAACTTGAATCATATAATAATAACAAACACTGACATTGTCCCAGACCCTAAGTGCCTTAAAAATATTAACTCATTTAATCTTACGAGCAACCCTGTGAGGAAGGTGGTCTTATCATTTTTAAAAATTTTTATTCGGGTATATTTGATTTACAATGTTGTATTCGTTTTAGGTGTATAGCAAAGTGAATCAGTTATAAGTATACATATATCCACTCTTTTTTGAGATTCTTTTCCCATATAGGCCATAACAGAGTATTGAGTAGAGTTTCCTGTTCTATACAGTAGGCTCTTATTAGTTGTCTATTTTATCTATAGTAGTGTGTATATGTCAATCCCAATCTCCCAATTTATCCCTCCCCCCTCTTATCCTCTGGTAACCATAAGTTTGTTTTCTGCATCTGTGACTCTACTTCTGTTTGTAACTAAGTTCATTTGTACCCATTTTTTAGATTCCACATATAAGTGATATATGATATTTGTCTTTCTGTGTCAGACTTACTTCACTCAGTATGACAATCACTAGGTCCATCCATTTTGCTGCAAATGGCATTATTTTGTTCTTTTTTTATGGCTGAGTAATATTCCATTGTATATATGTGCCACATCTTCTTTACCCATTCATCTGTCGATGGACACTTAGGTTGCTTCCATGTCCTGGCTATAGTGCTGCAATGAACATTGGGGTGCATGTATCTTTTCGAATTATGGTTTTCTCCAGGTGTATGCCTAGGAGTGGGATTGCTGGGTCATATGGTAGTTCTAGTTTTAGTTTTTTAAGGAACCTCCATACTGTTCTCCATAGTGACTGTACCAATTTACATTCCTACCAACAGTGTAGGAGGGTTCCCTTTTCTCCACACCCTCTCCAGCATTTATTGTTTGTAGATTTTTTGATGATGGCCATTCTGACCAGTGTGAGGTGCTACCTCATTGTAGTTTTGATTTGCATTTCTCTAATAATTAGTGATGTTGAGCATCTTTTCATGTGTCTTTTGGCCATCTGTATGTCTTCTTTGGAGAAATGTCTATTTAGATCTTCCGCCCAATTTTTGATTGGGTTGTTTTTCTTTCTGATACTGAGCTGCAGGATCTGTTTGTATATTTTGGAGATTAATCCCTGTCGGTTGCTTTGTTTGCAAATATTTTCTCCCATTCTGAGGGTTGTCTTTTTGTTTTATCATTCTTACCTTATAAATGAAATTGTGGTAAAGAGAAGTTAAGTAACTTGCCTTAGGCCACATAGCTAGTAAGTGGAAGAGCCAGAATTTGAAACCAAGGAGGCTGGATTGCAATTCAGAATCTGTGCATGTATACATGCATCTGCATGCATGTGCACACTCGCACGCACACTATACACATGTCTGTGTTGGTGTGTTGGCTCTACCTATCTAGTTGCAGTAGTATCCTAGGGGGATGGTCTCTACATTCTCCCTTTTTTTTAGTGTAATACCTGGTGTCATATTGTCATCAAATCCCAGCTCCATCATTACCTAGCTGCACCTCAGTTTTCTCACTTATAAAATGTGGGCAATAACAGTACCCACTTTTGTCACCCAAGTTTCTTGGTTGCAAGCAACAGCAACCAACTCCAGTTGACATAAGCAAAACAGAAGATTTCTTGGAAAGATATTAGGAAGGCTGGCAAATCAGGTTCAGAAAATGCAGAAACCAAGGAAAACGGCAGGACCAGGTTAGGTACTGCTTCCATAGGTCCTAGACTCTGGAAGCCACGTTTGGCACCACCACTGATTACTTGATGTCTCTACTGATGCCAACACCTTGATGGGATTATTGAAGTAGCCCAGTTTAGGGCAACTGCTCATGCCCTAGCCCAGGAAACTGGCAGTATCTGGATCCGGCAGTGGGATTCTGCCTTTCATCAAGATTCACTCAATGGTGGTGTTTCAAAAACAAAAGGGAAAAAGGTTCAGAACAACCAAAGTGTTTTAGACAGATACAAAGCAAATCAAAACAAAATGAAACAAACAAAAGCTACTGGACAAAAGTCTGCAATTCACCTCATAGGGTTATTGCAAGGATTAAATGAAGGGCATGCATGTAGTAAGAACCCTGTAACTATTACCTTTTATTATTACTTATATACTATTTTGCAGCAGGCAAACTTATCAAACTTATTTAAATGTATAGCATCTGATATAATCTTCACAGCAGCCCTATGAGGTAGGTGTTATTTTCCTCTGTTTCCCGGTTGAGTAAATTGAGGCTCAGAGAATTAATGTAAATATCACCTAAAGTCACAGCTAGTTGATGGTAGATCAGGATTTAAATGCAAATCTTCTGACTTGTCCAGTACTTTTGCCATACTGTGCACAATCAGGGGAAGAAGAGAACTTTCTCTCTACATTTGGGTCTTATCTTGACTTCCTGTCCTTAGAAATGTTATAACCATCTTCCCAAATGAGTTGTTGTGGTATAGGTTGGCAATTAAGAGCACAGAACCAAATTTGAATTCTGCCTCTACTAGTTCCTAACTGTGCGACTTCTGCCAATAAACTAAACCTCTTTGAACCTCGGTTTTCTCATCTGTAGAATGGGAACACTAGTACCTCACTCATAGGGTTACAGTGAAGATGATATTAGATAATGGATGAAAAGTGCTTGCCATAGTTCTTGGCACAAAATAATTCTCATTATTCAGGTATTATTATTATTGCTGGATAAATGCAAGAAGGGGTGAGTAGTAGAAGCAAGGTGTCCACTGACATAATTATCTTGGTAGTCTAGGTATCACTCCCCTTTTGCTTGAATTACCCATGTGTGCCTATGTGTATGGTCTCTCTGCTTAGCCAACTTTTGAGAGTCTTTTGAGGCCTAAGCTAAGTTCCATTCTCTATGAGGTCTCCTATTGTTCTGTCCTCTATCGATCTTCCCCTTCTCTGCGTGCCTGTAGAGTCTGCATTGTCAGTACAGTCCTTCCTCGGTATCTGTGGGGATTGATTCCAGGAGCTCCACTGACACCAAAATCCATGGATGCTTAAATCCCTTATTTAAAATGGCATATTTGCATATAACCTACATGCATCCTCCCATATACTTTAAATCATCTATAGATTATTTATAATACCTATATAATGTAAATACTATATAAATAGTTATAAACACAATGTAAGTGCTATATAAATAATTGCTGGGATGTGACAAGTTCAAGTTTTGCTTTTTTGGATCTTTCTGGAATTTAAAAAAGTATTTTCGATCTGTGATTGGTTGAATCTGCAGCTGTGGAACCTGTTGATACAGAGGGCTGACTGTACCATGTAACTATGCACTTCTAAAATCTTTTGTATGGTTTCAGCTAGTGCAATGGACTGAATGTTTGTACCCCCTAAAATTCAAATGTTGAAAACATATCCCCAGTGTGATGATATTTAGAGGTGTGGCCTTTGGGAGGTGATTAGGTCATGGTGTTTGGAACCCTCATGAATGGAATTAGCGTCCTTACAGTCAGGCCCCAGAAAAATCCTTCTCCACTTCTGCCATGTGAGCACGCAGTGAGAAGACTGCCCTCTGCACACTGGAAGAGATCTCTCACCAGAACCTGACCGTGCTGGCACCCTGATCTTGAACTTCCAGCCTCCAGAACTATGAGAAATAAATATCTGTTGTTTTAACCCACCCAGTCTATGGTACTTTGTTATAGCAGCCTGAACTAACTGAGATAGCTAGACTGTAAACTTCTGGAGGATGGGTGGTTAGCGTCACACAGTGACAAACACAGAGCTAAGAAACACCAAATAATACCATATATGACATTATTTTTAAAAGCCCGTCACAAGTGTAATATCATGCAAACCTCGTGCGTCCCTCTGAGGAAGACACAGAACATCTTTTGTTACTTTGCTATAACCACAGAAAGGGCTCTCTTGTTTTCATTCCATTCTGCTGTGCTGCCCAGTAGAACTATCTGCGCTAAAATTTCTCTAGGAATAGATCTGCTTTTAACTAGGCAAACAGAGAATACTTTGATCCTATAGTTTTTAATTAGCATCGTATGTAAAAGGGCAGGGCCTACTTGAAGGAGTCCTGAAGCAAAAGATCCATTGAGGTACCTTGGGCAGTGACCCTGAGCCCCAATGTCTGCTGCATAATGGAGGAGGTCTTTAAGGGTCTTTTCAGATCTGCTCTTCTGTGACCTGGACAGTATATTAGTTAGGATAATGCTAGCTGCGGTAACCAATAAACCCCCAAAGTTCAGTGCCTTAACACAGTGGAAGTTTATTTATTGGTTATGCAGTGGTTCAATACTGGTGTTCCTAGTCAGTGGTAGTCATGACTAAGCTCTGCTCTGTGTATGCATTTAGGGACCGAGCCTTGTAGAGGTTCCGACGCTTTCAACTTGGTGTATCCAAGGTTGCTCTGGGTGTCAACATCCAGCAAGTGGGAGGGAAAGAGCATAGAGGATTTCGCAGGTAAGGGCCAGGCCTGGAAGTGTTGCACATAACTTTTGTTTACGTTTTATTAGCCAGACATGACTACTGTTAACTGCGATGGACGTTGGGAAGTGTGGTCTAGCTGGGTGCCAGGAAAAAGAGAACATGCACTTGGTGAAGTAGTTTCTGCCACAGATAATAATCATCATCATCATAAGTAATATTTTGGGATACTTCTGTGCCAGGTTCTGTGCTATGTGTTTACATGTATTGTTTCATTTAGGTCTTGCAACACTAATGAGGTGGACACTATATTTAATCCTATTTTTTGGATGAGAAAACTGAGGTTCCAATCATACAACAAGTGATTCTAAAGCTGCACTTTGAACCTGGCTCTATTTGACCCCAGAGCTGGACCTCTTAACCTCTATACTTTTGTAACTGTCCTATGAGATTGTTCTATGTTGGAACATATCCTACTGGGTTGTAACCTAATGGAAACACAGATCATTTAGTAAAAGGCTTTCTTTAGTTCTTTGGGTGTTTATATCATGTTATAGCTGGCCAACTTCCCAGTCATATTTCAGCTCTCCACAGGTGAGCCTTCAAAAAATGTCCATAGATGAAATATACTGCTTCAAGCAGATTCTTATCCACAGTTTCTCTTGGAACATTGTCCATGGAGGGTATATGAAGTGTTTATGAACCCAGGAAATGACGATTGGAAATGAGGTTAGAAATCTCACAAGCTACCTCTCTGATGAGGTTTCCAGCTCCCTTTGAGTCGTATGGGACACTGATCTAACTGCACTCTGGTGGTACTGAGAAAGTTCTGCTTTGGGTCTTGGCCATCATCAGAAGGGCTAGGAAGTGAAGCATTCGAGGATGCAAATTAGCACAGCTCTGTGGCCAAAGCTATAAAGAAGCCAGACTGCCTGAAGTCAGGAGCCTCACCCACTGAAGGCAGCTGGCCTTCAGGTGCCTGGTTTGCCGAGGTGGAGCGTGCACCTGGAGGGAGCAGAGACCTGGTTACAGCAAAACCCCTGCTCTGTGAGTGGGGAGGGCTGTGGCAAACTTGGGTTTCATACCAATTGACCAAAGATGGTAGCCTGACTGGGGAGATTCAGAAGTCTGATAGGAGGTTAACCAATGTTGGGAGAAATATAGATATCAACTCAAAGATTTGGATGAAATAGTTACCAGTCTCAGAAAGTTGTGAGAATTAAATGAGCTATGCATGTAAAGTTCTCAGAACAGGGCCTGATACCTAGGAAGCACTCAAAAAATATTTGCTATTATTGTTAATTTGTATATTTCTGATCATTTCCTGAGGATAGTCTTGGGAGTAGAATGGTGGGGTTGAAGAGTATATCTGTTTTTAAGATCTTGAATGCATATTGCCAAATTGCTCGACAGAAAGGCATACTACTTTACTCTCTTACCAGTAGTGCATGGCAGTGCCTTTTGTCTGAAACTCTCTTATTACTTGTCCTTATCCATCTCTATACAAATGCTTCATGGGACAAGGATCATGTCTAATTCACCATTTTATCTTTATTACTTGATGCAGTGTCTGATAGGTAACAGTTGCTTAATAAATATTTGTGAAATTAATGACCTATGTCAACTCTGGGTATTTTTATTTAAAAAATTTGGCTTATTTTTAAGCAAAAGCTTTCTCTGAGTTTATTGTTTGCCTTTTAATGTTTATGACATTATTTTAATTTGCATTTCTCTGATTAGTAATAAGACAGAAGATATTTTCATGTTTACTGATAATTTGTATTTCTTTTTTTGTGAATTGTCTGTTCATATCATTTATTTATTTTTCCAGTGGAGTGCTTGTCCTCTATTATTGATTTTAAGCATTTTCTATATATTAGAGATATTTAATCTTTTTTCACATATGGTATAAGTCTCTGACTTTGTTGTTTGTGTCTTAATTTTGTTTATGACATTATCTTGACATGCAGAATATTTTATTATTATATAGTTAAATCTTTGCATCTTTATAGTTTTGTCTTTGGTGTTAACACCTAGAATGATTTCTTTACTCCAAGATTATGCTTTCTTTTAGTTTTTATAGCTTCAGTTTTTTACCTTTAACTTTTTACATCATCTGGAATTCATGTTGGCTCAGTTTACCCCCAAATAGGTAACGATTGTCACAGTATCTTTCTTTTCCCACGGATTTGAAATATCATCCTTATCATATACTACAATTGGTATGTACTTTAGAGGCTGTTTCTATCCTTCCTTTCTTTCCTGATCCATTGATCTACCAGTCTAGTCCTCTGCTGGTATCATGCTGTTTTAATTATTGTTGCTTTAAGAAACATTTAAGTATCTGGCAGGGCAAGTTCTTCATTACTCTTTTTTTTTTCAAAAATATCTTGTTTATTAAATAGATCAGCAAACATAAAAATCGTGCTATGTATGTATTTATCTTCTGAGATTTGCAATTCCCCAAAATACTTTTTCTCTTCTTTCAAAATATGCAGATATTTTTACAGATAGTGGTTTTAGAAGGCTGGTGTAACCAAAGCATATACTTTTGTGTGTGTGTGAAAACATTTCCAGCTCCTTATTTTGCAGAGTACTGTAGCATTTTACAGCTAGAAGTTACCTTCAAGATCATCTAGTCCAGCTACCTTATTTCACAAATGAGGCATTCAAACTTCAGCGGTCAGGCAGTTAGTGGCAAGACTAGGGAGAGAACCAAGCAAGGGCTCCTGACTCCACGATATCAGCACAAAAGAGATGATAATGAATAATTATCCTATCATCTCATGCACTGACATCCATGAGAGCATTTAACACATACCCTTTGACACAGAATTCTCCTGAAATTCGCTTATTCTTTCCCGTCTCTTCCTCACACCCCAATTTAAAGGTCTAAACAAACCTCTTTCTACTTCTGTCATAGACTTTATAAATATAAATGTTGTATGTAGTACTTAGTATTTTACCAGAAAACTACAGTAAGATAAATTTAGACTATAGTTTGAGCATGTAATTATAGTATGTCAGGAAACAAAGAGAGTTAAAAATACAAAGCTAAGCCCACAGAAATAAATGTTGTACAAGACACTCATTACATTACGGAAATCCAAAAGAATTTGCAAAATCTCTTTCTGAAGAGTTTTGTTCAGCTTTGTAGCACAGAATCATCAAATTGAGCTGTGCTTTTGGATATGCCCAAACTGTACCTTTTAAAGTAAGTGTTGGCAGTTAAGGAGATTAGATTGCAGAGCTTTTGGAATGGATATGTAACCTATCATATTTAGCTCACTTGGCCTAAATCGCTCTGACCGACAAAGACCAAAAGTTATGTTCGCCTCAAATGTACATGTTGGCCTCTTGAGAAGTGTTTGGATTGTGACATTTACAACTCTGAGCCCAAGTAGCGTGATTGTACTCCAACAACCTGCAGGCTCAGAAATAAAGATCTTTGATGGGAGTTCTTGCAAAGGAGTCAATATTGAATAGGCAGAGACCATGCAAAGTTGAGAAGTAATTATCTAGCCAGGATTTAAATTGGCGTAGGAGGAGATTTGAAAGAGGATGGGGACCTATGACTCTAGTCCTGTTTGAAAAGATCTGATACATAAGTGCACATTTCAGTGTCAGCATTCAAGAATGTTTTATATCTCTCACTAAAGGATCTGTTTATAATAATGGACAAGGGAGACCTTTGCCAATCTTGGAAAAGAAATTGCCTTGGTGGAAGAAAGTCATGCACCAATGAACTCCTACTATTGGATTATATTTTAAAGTTATGCCCCTCATCCTCATCAGTAAAGAGCTGAACACTCTTTCGGTATGTTTCATGCCAGTAGGCGTAGTGGAAGCTTCTGGATTTGGGGCTAGGCTCCATGGTATGGTGGACAGAAGTTAGGCAAAATGAGTTTTCGTTTCATTTCAGCCACTGTGTGTCTGCGCAAATCACCATCCTCCGGCTCAGATATTACCCTTTCTGACTAATGGACATCACTGAGAACTTGAAGAATATTATGGCTGCTGCAGAGAAATGTATACATATACATTACTCCCTTCCCCCACCAACACACACAAAGTTCAGAATCTCTGGTTGAGGTGATAGCCAGATCCCTTCTTATTCTATTAGGCCCTCTGCTCAAAAAGGTTTCTTTACAAAGTAAATTATAGGTGGGATGCCAGAGAAAATATGAGAGGGTGGTTTCAAGTATATGAAAGTGAACGATATCCCCTTAGTGGTTCTATTTTTAATGATGGGCTTTTCCACATTGTCTGTGTGTGTATATATACATGTGCATATGCAAAATTTGATGGAAGATGACCAATACAGTGCTTAGCAGTTACTCACCATCCTCTCATTTTGGGTAACTTTGGTAGTTGGTCTTCCCTAAGAAAGAAGGCAAATAGATGATTTTAGTCTAATTGTGAGATTTCTGTGGTGTATAACTTCTGAAATATCTTGTATTCTCAGCATTATATACATGTGAATTTCTTGATGAAGGATAGAGTATATCTGCTGTGGTGTTATATTTAGTGAGAAAGTCTCTACATCTCTTATTTCTTCATTAATTTATCCATTTTGAAATATGGTAATTAAGAGGAAATCAAGAATATACTTAGATTTTTAGGGGCCTGAGACAAGAGTGGGTTATAAACATGTTTCTAACTCTCAGTCTCCACTTACCCCCAGTAGCCTCTATTTCCAGCCACCAGTTTTCTTACATAATGTCTGCTTGAAAATTTGGGTTCAAGTCCAATGTACAAACGTCAAACAGTTGGTTTGCATGATTTAAGTTGGTACTATTCTCAGAAAGCTAAAATATTATTTATTTGGTAATTATACTTTGCATTTTAGACACACACTTCAATGGTTAATATGGCTAGAATTTTCCACATATTTTTACATTGAATTTTAAAATCATAATTGTACCTGCTGTTGGCCAATTTAAACCCAATACATGCCAGAATTAAGTTAAAAACCTGGCACTTTGGGTATGTCTAATGATCTTTGTCTCAACTGGGTTGTATTTATGAGACTCTCATTTCCATTTACAGCCCTTTGTATAAAATAAGAGAACAAAATGCAATAAAATATTCAAACGATTGCATAAACACTGATGGCTGTATAAAGATGGTGACCCAGCTAAAAATGTAGTTGTTGGCTAGTAGTGTAGCTTGCATAAAAGTCTAATGTAAAAAAGTCAATGATCACCTTTAAGTTGTAGGTAAATCTAACCTTTGGCAAAGTTAACACTCATCATATGTCCTGTGTAGCTCTAGGAAGCAGTTCCAATAAACAGATCTGTTCAGCTCTTTTAAAATATATTTTTTAACATTAAAGTATTATATGCAACAAGTTTTTTTAAAAAGGTCTAATAATGATAAAAGGCCTTTAATGAAAAACATCAGTCCCTTGCCCCATCTCATTCTGTAGTGGCAACCTTTTAAAATCTGTAGGTGTTTCTTCTGATATTTGCTTCCATTTTTCAAATTACACACACACACACACACACACACACACACACACAAACACACTTTTTATTAGAGTTTAGACATTACCTACTGATTCTTCATTATGTCAAATCTGGATTTTAGCTCACATATTTACTCTTCTCTCCCTCAGGCCACGTATTCCCAATATATCTCATCTTTTTGTTTAAATCTATATTACACTTTTACTATACTATGTTTATGCAAATATCATTCACTGCTGAGCCTATTGGTGAACTAAGACTACATTTACTTTCTTTTTCAACTTTTTGTTTTTCCTGAAGTTACTTATTGACTGACTTTCATGTTTTTTGTTGTTGTTCTTTGTTTGTTTTATGTTACATTTGTGCTTGACTGAGCTAGAATGCCCTTACATGGTGCACTCACATGGCTGGCAATTGGTGCTAACCGTTGACTATGAGCTCAGTTAGAACTTTCAACCAGAGTGCCTTTGGTTCTCCTCCATGTGACATTTCCTTTTGGCTTGAACTCTGATTGGATGGCGCCTAGTTTCCAAAAGGAAGGAAGTGGTGCTGCCAGTCCTCCTAAAGCTTGTATTCAGCACTCTCAGAATGTCACTTTTGGCATATTCCATTGGTCAAAGCCAGTTACAAGTCCAGCCTAGATTCAAGGGGAGGGAAAATAAGCTCCAACCGTTGATGTGAGGAACCGCAGGAGCGCAGAGGAATTGCTAGGAATCATCTTTGGAGACTAGCTGCCATACCTAGTTTCATCGAAGGTAGAGTTTGTGTTGCTGCCCTCCATTCTTCTTATTGGTTTTGTGTGATTTTTCAAGAGGAAAAGGGGACAACAATATTTTTACCATCTTGAAATCAGAAATCCATTCAACTTAAAAAAAATGTTTGCTTATTAGATATCAAGACTTTATACTTATGATTTTAAAAAATATTATCATTGTTGGGATTTGATTCCTCAGACTGCCACAGCAGATTGTTGCTCAACATTAATTAACTTTGGCTGCACAGAGCTGGCCAATGAATTAAATTAAAAGGTGGCAGGGAGTGGGAGAAGGAAGCTGATATTCAACCATTCATTTATTTATTCATTCTTCATTTGTAAAGGGATATTAAAACAGGACTCTTTATATCTCAGTTTTAGCTGAGACCCCAAAAGGTTGAGAACAACATCTCCAATTCTAAAGTGGGACCCTTTTATATAGGACTTGCAATGGAGATTTCTAGAAACTGGTTTTGTAATCCATATCCCATCAGCAATCTTGAAGGTATTAAAGGGTTGAAGTTAAAGAAACAGGCAGAGAGAGAATTCCTTTGTAGAGAATTATTAGATTGCAGTGGCATGCTCTGTCACATCTGCCTCAATTAGGGTGGGGAAATGGGTACCTTCCCCATGCCTTATGTCAAATGAGAGGGACTTAGAAGAGATCATTCTGAGAGCTTGATATGTGTCTCTTGAAGATTAGGAGACACAGAACACAGGTTTCTAATTCTTCTCTGAGAAATCTAAAGTCTCTGTCTCTAGACCTGAGGAAGAAGAGAAGGGGATGGGGGAGGGAGCAAAAGTAAAAAAAAACAGAGGAAGAAAGGAGATGCATTGTTTCGCTGTTATGGATGATTTGCTTTTGTGCTATGGGCGTATGGGAAAATCAGCTTGGAGACATCTTTAAAAAAGACTTTCCAAGAGGTTATCTGGAGGGAGAGGCAAAGTGTGCCAGCAGGAGGTGGAGCTCAGAATCCCAGAGCTGAAAGTTGGAATTTTAAGAGGCCACCCAGAAGGATAGACATATAGATCAATGGAATAGAATTGAGACCCCAGACATAAGCCCATACATCTACAGTTGTCTGATTTTCAACAAGGATGTCAAGAGCATTCAATGGGGAAAGGATAGTGTTGGGACAACTGGGTATCCACATGCCAAAGAAGGAAGTTGGACTCTGACTTTATACCATGTACAAAAATGAACTCAAAATGGATCAAAGGCTTAAACATAAGAGCTAAAATTATAATAAAATCCTTAGATGAAAACATAAGGGTAAATATTCATGACCTTGGATTCTAATAATAAAAATGACAACAGCTATCATTTCTTGAGCTTAGTAGAGCCCAGGCACTTTCATCTGCATTATCACATTGAATTCTCATAACCACCTTGGGAGATAGAGAGTATTACTGTTTTCATTTTACAGACTGAGATTCAGAGAAGTTAAGTGACTTGCCCAAGGTCATACAGCTAGTAAGTGGTAGGGCCAGGATTCAAATGCTGTTGTACTTGACTCAACAGCTCAAACACTTAGGCACAGTACTACACAGCCACCTTGAAGTCTGCAATTGCAGACCTGGATTTCTTACTGGGGGAAATCAGGCTGGACCCCTGAGGCCATTATTGCTGACCACCAGTGGATGAGCCCACCCCATTCACTGTGATTCAGCCCCATGCCTTGCTCTGTCATCTCCTACTTTTGTACCATCTGCAGCTGGCCTAGGTCTTCCCATTTCTGCAGGAGTGGAACATCTGGTTAACCCTTTCCTTCTGTAGGGGATCTCAGGGGAGGGTATGAGTGAGTCAAGGGCTGCTCCTGGAGAGGTCTGGCAATGCTTTTACTCTTCATTAAATGTTTATGTGCATTATATACTTTATTATATGCAGTCGGGTTTCTTATATGGTACTCCAGTGCATAAATGACTCCCTAGACACATTTGTGAGTTTTCATTGTTATAAAGGCCAGCCAAGTTACAAGGAGACATGTTTTAAGCTATTCATTTATTCCTGGTACAGTAACCAAATCCAGGGGAGATCTGGCTTTACACCCTCCACAGGATTGCTTGCTGGACAGCATCAGTATTTCTATTTGTCAAAAAGTTTCAGTTTTGAATTTGAGTAGTCAGGAAGATGGGAAAGGCCATGGGTAGAATATTACCCCCATTTTCAGTTTATTTTAGATTAACTTGTACCCTGTTGTTCTATGGGCTAGTTTATATAACATAAATGTAGATCTTACGAAGGCTAATATCTTTATATTGAGAAGATGATGAAGCCATGGGTATTAAGAAGTATGACTTCATACATTCACTCATTCATTCATTTTTTTAAACTGACTTTTACTGAGCATTTACTGTGTTCTCAGCAGAGTGCTGGGCACTAAATGTGTAGATATGAATATAAGACATGGTGTTCATCTTCAAAGAACCCACCCTCTAGCGGGGCAACATGTAAATTTACAGTTTCAGTGTAGTGTGATAACTGCTATGAAAGAGATATGCCCAGAGTATTAGGAGAAAACAGATTAGAGAGTGGTGCATGAAGGAAAAATGGCTGATGAATAGCCATTCATTAAAGTCAACACTTTTCTTTACAATAAAGTATTTGCTTCAGAGAAGTAGGTGTTTAGCTGGCTGCAATAGAGATGGCCCCCTGGACAACCTGGGAACCCATGTATTAGCGATGGTGGATTGCTGAGGGCCTGGCACCCTGCATGGAGAAGGGCTGATCTGACTACTCTTCAAGTGCCCAGTACTGTTACATAAGCAAGAAAGAAACCTCTATGAGGTCTGAGCGATTATACATTTCAGGGTTTACATATTACAGCAGTTAGCCCATCCTTATCAATATAGTTATGAGGTCATGTCAGCTTTCATAATATCTTGATTCTGGCTCTTCCTCTCCATCAACTCTGCCACCGTTAAGGTCCTCATTGTGGCCCTCCTGGGCTACAGCAACGACCTTGTAACTGCTTTTTCTCCCTTGCCTTCAGCTCGCCTTGCTGACTAACTGGAAGACTATTATGTTTCACCCCACATGTTTCAGAGAAACAATGCTTTAGGCCAGAGAACTAATACTAAAGAAAGGTCTGCTTCAGTGGTAGGCACGCCTCAGATGCTCATCACGTGCAGGCAGCCTTCTCCTCTGCCTCTCTTCAAGGCAGTTTATAAAATAGCCCATGAGCTGGAACTCAACCAGAATTGCTTAGCTTTTCTCTAATTTAGGGACCCAGAGAGACGTCGTATAACATTTGCTGTTGGACACTAGAGAAGCGAGTTTGAGAGTATGAATGGTTCAGGCAAATCCATTCCTATTACCAGAAGAACTCAAGGTACATGGGCTCCTGATTTGGTGGGAGAGTCAGGGGAAGTGATATTTTCATTCCAGCTCAACTGCTTACTAGCTGTTGTGACATTGGACAAGTTACCTGACCTCCCTCTGACTTCAGTTTTTTCAGCTGTAATATAGGAATAAAAACAAATTAATAAAAGTTAAATTCAAAAACAAAATTAAAAATGAAAATTATAGAAACCTCAGAGAGTTGTGAGGATTACATGAGGTGATGCATGTAAAGCAATTGGAATAGTGGCTGGCACATAGTAAGTTCTTAAATATTTTTACAATTATTGCTTTTAATATTGTATAAAAAGAGTAGTTCTGTTATAATGATTATCTCTCTGATTTAAAAAATTATTTCCATATTGAATAGAAGTTTCTAATAGTGTTTTAGAAAAATAAACTTACCAAGTAGCCAAAGACTTCCATGGAGGGTACAGGTTCTTCCTGGCTTGGAAATATAGCTTGCTCTGTTGCTGAAATGTATTTAAATCTATATCCCAATGACTTTCAGTTATTGCAGGTTCTTCCTCAGAGTTTGATCATGTTTAGAAATGCAGTATAGTTGTGTCACTTTCTTTCCAAGTCGAGGAACAAACACAAGCAAAAATGGAGAACAGTTTTTAGGGAAAGCTCTTTAAGGCCATTTAGCTAAAGCTGTGACCAAAAGGAATATTGAAGTTTCTGGAGCTGTTTCAGGGTCAATACAAAGTGTTGTGTTTTGAGTCAGGTTCTCTCAGGGGACTCCTACCCTTGTATTTCTTGTCCTCTGAAGCATCTTCATCACCTGCGCTTTCTGTTACAAAGAAGTGATTTATGGTTTCTTCTGTGCCACTTAGATCTGAAAGGGAAGATTTCAGATTCTCCTGTCTCACCTTTTCCAACAAGACAAGGGCAGATGGGCAAGGGCACAGAGCATAAGCTTCATTCCTCTCTGGATCTGGTTAAGGAAGATTGGAAATAGCCACTGTTTCATCGTTAAGTTTCCTACCTATTTTGAATTGAGGGTAAATAGATGCTGAGGCAAGTTTAGATAAAGACAGTAACCACCAAACCTTCAAAATATGAATACAACTAGCTCCAAAGAAAGACTAGCATAGCCCAACTAGCACTCTATAATGCAAAGCCTTAGAACAGAAGTCAGAAAACTTTTCCTGTAAAGGGCTAGATAAGTATTTTAAGTTTTGTGGGCCATATTATCTCTGTCATGAATACTTAATTTCACTATTGTACTGGGACAGCCATAGGCTATACATAAACAAATAGGCAAAGTTGTGTTGTAATAAAACTTTATTTACAAAAACAGGCAGCGGGCAGGATTTGGTCCAAGGGCTGTAGTTTGCTGACCTCCTATTTAGAGGTTGATGAAACTCTAGGCTATGACAAGGAAGTGAACCTGGGACAGAACTTAGGCTCCTTCTGATCCCAAGGGTGATAGGTGAGGAACACTAGCATGACCCTTCATTGAAATCTGTAGGGAGATGAAGGCACGGTAAGAACAGAGTCTATGGGTCCCTGTCCCTTAGAAATCTCAAGAGATGGGGAGGGGTGAGAGGAGGGGCATTCTTGCTAATCCACGATGATTTATACTTTGGTAGGTCATCAAAAGGGTTCAACTCAAGGTGAGATAATGGAGCTACCATGACCTATTGACCTTGTTATGTCATCAAAAGAAACAACTTTTGACCAGAAAATGGTGGATTCCTTCCTAGCGATTTGCACATTACCCAGAAGCCTCTAGGTTATTGCCGTTATTAATAAAATTCCAAATATGTCAATAACAATTTGCCAACACCATAGTGTGTGTGTGTGTGTGTGTGTGTGCACGCGCGCGTGTGTGTTTTAAGCAAGCACTTTGGCTAATTCCTCTCTTTATTCCCTTGGGACAAAATCATAGATTTGTCAAAGGGAATGGGCTGGTGGGCACCCCTTTGGCAAGTTTTGCCTGAACTTTTCCATTGTTGGTGTGCATGCATTTGCACAAAGGAGAATATGATCCAGGGAAAGCAGCCCACACCAAGAGTGGGGATGACTGAAAAGGCATTTGATGTCTCATGTATTTAGAGGAAATTCAAAATACAAACCTTTGCTCATAGTTGCAGTGAGGAGAGGGGTCAACATTAGCTTAACAATGTAATACACTGAGTCTTGTCTACTTTCTAGAGGGGGAAAAAACAAAACGTATTTAGCAGAGGCAGACCTTTATTTAATTAGCTCTGATGTATAGATTTCTTGTCTTTTGCAGCTACACAGCTTTAAGAGAGTGCCTGGTACCTGAAGTCCAGCTCCTACTGGGACTAATTCCATCCAGACAACTCCAAGTATGTTCATTAGGCGCTGATTAGGTTTCACACAGGTGGGGAAAGTTAGGGGCACAGATAGAGAGGCGGTGCTGATTGTGTTAAGCATAAAACACCATCTGTTTCCCGCGAAAGAAAAGCAACTGCATCCATGCTTCTTGAGGGATACCAGGCCACTGTTGAAGCGGTGGCTCCCTGCTTTACTTTCTTCCATTCTCCGGCTACATTTACAGGTCTCAAAGCAAGTTGGTAAGAATTAAGAAAACACAAAATATCTGAAGGCTGTTGAAAAAGATGCTAAGTTCTTAACCATCACTTTCGGTCTTGCTGATCAGAGTGAATGGGAATTTTTTTCCCCTAATGCAAGCATTGTACTTGGCATGAAAATAGAATACTACGTTGATTCCTTTTCAAGTGTAAGGAGTTTTATTTCCCCAAGGCAAACAGCCTTCCCAGTTAGCCAGCTCTTCAAGGCACTTTAATATTGTTTTGTTTGGGACCAAAGAATGCAAATGAGCTGACATGCAGATTCCCCTTTTCTAAGAAAATAAACAGCCTGGAGACGCCTGGGGGAGGAGGGGCAGCAGTTGATGGACTGAGCTGATGGGCACTTGAGTTCACCTGATAAGGGGTCCCCGCTACTTTGTTGCTTGCCCACACAGAGCCAGGGGCTCACAATGCTGCACTCATTCCCGCCAGCTTCCCAGAGCAAACCACCCCACCACCTGGCCTTTCCCCATTCACCATTTCTCTTTCCTGCTGAAGAAAACTTTCCTGCCCAGCAGGTGGTACGGGGGGGGGCCCATAGTGCGGTGCAAAGCTTGTCCCCACTTCTGCTCTTCAATTCATGACCTCACTGGCAAAGGGTCCCATCTTTATTATTGTAAGAGCTCAGCAAAGCCAGCTGGAAGCCAATCAGCGTGACTCCCGCCCCCACCCCAGGCAAATGAGGGGAGCAGGCAGCCTGGCCCTAGCGTCGTGGCCAGCAAGCCATTCTGGGGCTCTCCCGGTAAACTTCAGTTCTATGGGTGCAGTGTGGGGTGTGCAGCCTGCGGCTGGATGGGGGAGGAGAGAGGAGAGCCTTGCTGATGCCTGCTCCCATTGGATTCTCTGGGGCAGCTTTGTTGTACTTCTGGGGGAGTAAGCCCCCAGCATGCTCTGAGGGCAGCTGCAGTGGGGGAAGGGATGCCTGTCACCACTCTTAGAAACAAAGGGCTGAGACTCCTTCACTATGGAGTCTGATGCTGGGTAACTAAACCTCCCAGCCTCCTTTCCGCAGCACAGTGGTCCTGGCTACTTCTTACGGTGGTTACTTTATATACATATGTAGGGCATGGCCTCAGCAGGAATGCTTCCCAAATTGGAAATCAGTTTTCCAATAACGTGACCCCTCAGTCTGCTCTTTGCCAATGATTAGTAATGTTATTCCTAACCTGGCACTCAAGGCCCTCCACCATCCAACACTCACTCGCTACACCTCTTACCTGATCTCTGAGGGATCCAGGTTTCGTTCTCTAACCCTTCTGAGCATACCTCCACCCTCGCATTTGAACATACGCCATTTCTTCTGACTGGAATGCCCACATTCTGTTCTTCCTTCCATTAAGTTCCAACCTATTCCTCAAAGGGCATTTAAGCCTTCTCCAAGTCTGTCAGACTATTTAGACCTCTTCCTCCTCTGAACACCTCTGGCATTGTCTGTTTGCCTTTGGGACACTTAGCATATGCCTGCTGGGATTCTTTTTTTTGGGTAACATTCTATTTTATTTATTTATTTTAACATCTTAATTGGAGTATAACTGCTTTACAATGGTGTGTCAGTTTCTGCTGTATAACAAAGTGAATCAGCTACACATATACGTATATCCCCATATCTCCTCGCTCTTGCGTCTGCCTCCCACCCTCCCTATCCCACCCCTCTAGGTGGTCACAAAGCACAGAGCTGATCTCCCTGTGCTATGCGGCTGCTTTCCACTAGCTATCTATTTTACATTTGGTAGTGTATATATGTCAGTGCCACTCTCTCACTTCGTCCCAGCTTACCCTTCCCCCTCCCCGTGTCCTCAAGTCCATTCTCTACGTCTGCGTCTTTATTCCTGTCCTGCCCATAGGTTCTTCAGAACCATTTTTTTTTTTAGATTCCATATATATGTGTTAGCATACGGTATTTGTTTTTCTCTTTCTGACTTACTTCACTCTGTATGACGGAGTCTAGGTCCATCCACCTCACTACAAATAACTCAATTTCATTTCTTTTTATGGCTGAGTAATATTCCATTGTATGTATGTGCCACATCTTTTTTTTTTAACATCTTTATTGGAGTATAATTGCTTTACAATGGTGTATTAGTTTCTGCTTTATAAAAAAGTGAATCAGCTATACATATACATATATCCCAATATCCCCTCCCTCTTGTGTCTCCCTCCCACCCTCCCTATCCCACCCCTCTAGGTGGTCACAAAGCACCGAGCTGATCTCCCTGTGCTATGCAGCTGCTTCCCACTAGCTATCTGTTTTACATTTGGTAGTGTATATATGTCCATGCCACTCTCTCACTTCGCCTGCTGGGATTCTTAGTGTGTGTCTCTCATGATTTTATTTTGCCTCTACCAATAGATTGTTAGCTATCTGGAGGCAGAGGCTTTTTCTTATCTCCCTTATAGAACTTAGCACAGTGCTAGGAAAATAGTAGGGACCCAGTAAATATCAATTCATTTGGCCACTTGTAGATCCACAACCCTTGATAGCATGGGTTAATGTTTGTTTTTCCTATATTGGGCCTTTTCCCTACCAAAAAAAGGGACGAGATGGGAAGAGAAACTAAGGTTTGTGTGTGTGCAATGCATGGCTCACACACATACATACCTACCTCATTTATTCCTTTCGGTAATTTCATGAGGGTTGTTATCCCCATTGTATAGATAAAGAAAACTGAAGCTCAGAGAGAGAAATGATTTGCCTAGGTTTTCACAGCTAGGAAGTTGCAGTGCTGTATTTGAATCCAGGTTGGTCTGCTGCCAAAGCCAAAGTTTTTCTTCTATTATACCGACTCTCATGTGCCAGGGCCCAGGTAGGAGATGGGGGTAGGAACTGAAGTCTAGAAATAATAGATTTTATTTTTGATTATTCTTCAAATATGATTCAACAAGCATTTGCTGTTTAGTAAACATTTGCTACATACTGTATTGGATACTAGGAGGGATACAGAGAAGAATAAGATAGAATCCCTGACTTCTCGGAGCTCACCATCTCACAGAGGAAAAAATACCTATTGAATCAAATTCTGATAAAAAGCCGGCTCTGAAATAGAGCTATAGGTTAATGAGGAAATGAGAGAAGGATAGATTTTGACTGAAATTGTTGAGGAAGTCATCTTGGAAAACGTATAATTTTAGTTGTGTTTTAATGGAAATGTCAGATTTTTACAAGTAAACAGAGAGAGAAAGAACTTTCCAGATTAGGGGAAAGTTGGAGCAAAGAGACTAAGTTTGGAAGGGCCCTCGATGAATGTACGGGTAAGGATTCGCTCTGGAGCTCAGCACCATTGGCTGAGTAGTGTTGCGGTCACAAAATCCTGATTGGAGAGATGCTGTCTTGTTCTCTTGTCCTACGTCTAGGGCACAATCCATCTATAAATGAATAAGATTCTTGGTCTCAGTGATGATAGTACCTGAAGTCTTAAACTCAAGCAGTGAAGAGCCCATCACAGTGGCCTATGAACCTCTCCTCTGACTCAATGAATTGTTGCAGGGTCATGATTTCATAGACACTGTATATCCATATTTTTTTCCTCTTGATTGCCATATTGAATGATTATAGAAGGGAAATTCCTAATTAGAAGTAATTCAACAAGGCACATTAAAATTCCACAATCCATTTCCTTTAAAGTTGATGGGAAAGTTTCTTTGGGGAAAAATAGGTGTGTGCACGATTTTTAAATCATAGTAATTCTAACCATGAACAGAGGCCCCTGAGCAAAAGCCAACATTATGAACTGAATGTTTGTGTCTCTCCAAAATTTGTATACTGAAATCCTAACCCCCCAATGCGATGGTATTAGGAGGTAGGGCCTTTGGGAGGTGATTAGATCATAAGAATGGAGCCCTCATGAATGGGATAAGTGCCCTTATAAAAGAGACCCCAGAGAGCTGTCTTCCCACTTACACCATGTGAGCACACAGCAAGAAGACAGACATCTGTGAACCAGGAAGCAGGTTCTCACCAGACGCTGAATCTGCCAGCGCCTTGATCTTGGACTTCCCAGCCTCCAGTACTGTGAGAAATAAACTTCTGTTGTTTAAGCCACCCCATCTATGGTATTCTGTTACAGCAGTCTGAACTAAGACAGTCAACATGAGGGGGAAAAAAAGATCTTGTTTGTCTAGGATGAGAAATTCTGATTGTTCTCTTAACTGCCTCTCTAGAGGCAATACGGTGTTCTAGAAAGAACTTTGGAATCAGACAGACATGTTTTTAAATCCCAGCTCTGCAACTTAGTACCTACATGATCTTGAACAAGTTACTTTACCTCTCTGACCTGCATTTCCTTCATCTGTAGAATAAGGATGATTAAGAGCCTCCTTGTTAGGCTGTTGTGAAGATTAAAACAGATAACGCATATACAAGTACCTGGCTCAGTGCATGGCATACAGTAAGGCCTTGATATATAATACTATTATTTTGATTATATTTAGTAAAATTTCTCTGCTTCCAACACAATTGCACCCCCCCCCCATTTTGATTATAATCCACATGAAGGGTAGGGACCATGCTTGCTTTGTCTAGCACCTCATAGTATTACTATTGTAGGTACTCAATAAATATTTGTTGAATGAATGGATGGAAAGAACAGCATCTAGCAAAGTGCATAATACCTAGCTGACACTTAGTAATTGTTTGTTAAACTGACTTGCAACCAGCCCAATTGCATGAGGGACAGAGAAACAGAAAGACCAGAAAGCCCAAGAATCCTTAAGATTCTATCAGCCGTCTTTTTCTCACCAATCTTTGTAAATGGAAAGTTATGAGTTTCCCCTCTCTACCTTTTAGTGACCTGGTCTATCATCCTCTCCAAAATGGAAGTTAAACAAAAGGGTCAAAAGCTAACTCCTCAACGGAGAATAAAAACTGACCAGTCACAAGCGTTTCCCTTTTTAAGGCAATTGCTTGCTGCTAACCTCTTGAAAGGAGCATCTGCTGGGAGGTTGAGAGACTGAGGTGCTCATTGCTTGCACTAAGCTTGAAATATAGCTTTGGTCACATCCTGAGAGGCCTGAAATCTGCTTGGGATCCAACAGAGAGGAAAGGATAGTGTTTAATTCATTTTGGATGAAAATATAAATCTCTACTTTAGAATTGCTCTTTCTTTTCATTTGGCCCTTCTACAGTTTGAAACCAAATCTTTAACAGTTGCTTTATGTTCACTATCAGCCAATATTTATATAAAAATGTCAGCCTTCCATAAGACTTAGATTTCTATCTTCATTAAGCACATATTTACTGAGCACCCTGCCAGGCCCTGGGACTCTTCTAGGGACTCACACGAGTTTGCTTAATCAATCCCAAGAAAGTCTTTATTTGGCTAAATGGCATCACAATCTTTGCATGCTAAATTTGATTCCAAGATTTTTAGAGATGCTTTCATTTTGTTTATGTCAGAGTGGGCAGCTGCCTCCATGGCTGCATTGGCAGGACAAGGAGAATAAGTCCACCCTAAAATATCCCTTTATTCATTCCCAGGCTAAAAATCTCTATCCTTAGTATCACCAACAAGGTCAGTAGCAAAGGAGGGAGCATTATCATTTTTGTAGAGGGCCCCAGTTGACAAAAAATAAGTTTTATCATTTCTGTTAACATGGTGGCCCAGGTTCCGTGGTCTACTGTGGTACATAGAAGCTTGGCCTCTGAAGGGTTTCTGTGGGGGGCAAGAATGGCTAACGCCACCTGAGGTGGGTGGGCGCTAGAGGATAGAATACTTGACTGAGCAACTGTGAAATAAGAGGGAATGGAAAAGATGCCTGCGGGTGGAGCCGGAGATACGTACATGCTTCCACATGATCCTGTGAATGACCCTCTCTTGCAGGAAGTCAAAATGTAGTCTGAGTAACTTCAGGTTCAAATTCAATGAAACCCATAATTCGGGACCACTGCCTGCTCTTTTGTTTGAATTGAATGTTATTTTCTTTGTTTGCTTGTTTGTCTGTGACATAAGTACATTAGTGGTGCTCTCTTTACAAAGATCATCAGCATTATCCCCTAAACTTAAGTTCAGAGGTCAGGGTATCCTTTGTCCTCAATAAAAACTCTGCCAAAGGTCTTTTCATATCTGGAAGAACTTCTCTCTCAGAGTTCTAGGGAGGGCATTTTCCTTCCTCTGAGGTTCATTTGAACAAACTGAGAAGTTGACAATGAGCATGAATTATCCTCCATTACCCATATGTCCACCTTATCCCATCTTGAATGCCACAGCTCTAAATGTGTAAAGGGGTCAGGGTACAGTGTGACGAGAAGGAGAGAGAGAATTGGAGAGAAAGCCAGAACAGAGGGAGTGGGAGATAGAGGGGGAGGGGGAGAGGGAACCAAGGGAATGACGAGAGCTTTAAAGCTGTATTTTGTTACATGCCAGGGGTTGTTAAAGGTCCAGATGATGTAGCAGTAAACAAAACAGAACAGATATAACCCTTGCTCTCATGGAGTTTACAGTCCAGTGAGGGACGACAGACAATAAGCAAGATTGCTTGGTTGAAAGATTGAAAAACATAGTGTTAAGTGTAATGGAGAAAAGTAAATTAGGCAAGAAGAATAACAAGCGTGAGACAGGGACTTGATCAACAAAGAAGGCCTCACTGAGAAGGTGACATTTGAGACACTTTCTCAGGTATTTCCTAACGCACAGTTCTTGGTCAGGGTGAATGCTGTCCACCATAAATGCTGTGGTGGCAGGAAATTGTAGGATATGAGGCGATGAGGCATGGTTCCAATGGAAACAGCAACTCCTCCAGTGGTAAGTGTTCTTAGAGGTCACCTCCTCCAGCCCCTGTATTTGAATATGGTGGTAAATGACTTGCCCAAGCACATAGGCAAGTGAGGAGCAAAGTTAAGAAAATAAATCACTTTTCTGATTCCTAATCTAGTGTCTTTTTCATGTTACCTAGGGGTAATAGGATACAGGTATTTCTTCTTACCTCCTTCAGAAATAGAAAATGTGGATATTACTCCCTAACTCAGTTATTCTCAGCCTTAAATGCATATGAGAATCTCCTGGGAAGCTTGTTACAAATGAAGATACAAGGGCCAACCCCAGAGGATTCTGACACAAGATGGTTCATGGATCCCACTTTGAGAACCCCATCTAGACCCTCGAGTAGAGAAGAAGACCCTTTTATCAGAGTTTGGTCTTTAGTCCTTTTCATATCTCAGTTTCTCACTCAGGATAATTTTAAGTCACTCCATTTGTCCAGCAAGTCTTATCAGATTTTTTTGAAATTAGTCACCATTCTTCTCACCTGCATTCTCTTAGAATCTTCTGTTATGTTCATTAGTCATGTGAGCATTTGGATTAGAAATATCTACAGAATAGGTACTGTGAAAAAATATAGTGGATGTGAAGCTGAAAGATAGATTAGAAGGCAGATGATAGAGGAGCTTTAATGTCAGGCCAAGGAATTCAGGATTAAATCTATTGAACAGGCAGCCTTTGTGACTCTTCAAGAGAGACGTAATGTTATCAGATTTGTTTTCTCAGAGAAATAAGTCAGGCAAGACTGTGTGTAGGATAGATGGTGCTGGGCAACTAGTGGCAGTAGGATAATTTTAGGAGGTAAATTCAAGATTGCAGGCAAGAGTAGAAACGAGCTATGCCTATGAGGATGAACATGGGCAATGCAAGGTACTGGAGGGGTTAGAATCCACAGTACTTGATGACTGATTGGCTGTGCATGGTAAGAAAAGATAAAGGAGTCAAAATGACTTGAAACATTCTAGGCTTGCAGTGCCTTGATCAGAGATAGGAACCGCTGCGTGAAGAGCAAATTTGTTACAGGACGAGGTAATGGCTTCAATTTGGGCCGTGTTAATCTTGACATGTCGGTATGATAAACATGTGGAGGTATCTGGTCAAGAGAGGGGTTAGGTTTTGCGATCTGGATGTGGCAGTGATTATTCAACAAAATCTACTGAGCACTTACTGTGTTCCAGGCACTATTCCAGGTGCTTGGTGTACATCAGTGAACAAACAGAAAAAAATCCCCTTCTTTTATGTAGCTGACATTCTAGCAGGGATGAGGTGTTGGGGGACATTAATAAACATAATTAAATTATCTCATAAGTCAGAACATGATAAGTGCTATGGAGAAAATAATTGAGATCAAGGGAATGCCTATGATAGCCCAGGAAGAGAGGGATACAAGGGGAGAGTGCAGAGTGAGAAGCAAAGAAGGCTAAGGGCAGACCCTTTCGGACATTAACATTAAGAGTTTGATGGAGAAACAGAAGTGATTAATCAGCAGAGGAGGTTAAAAGTGAAATAAGAAGACTGAGAGGAATATAAGGGAATATAAGGGAGGAAAATGTTTCTATCGGAGGGTGAGTATCAAGTGGTAAATTATGCCAGTGCATCAAAGGCAGAGACGAGGCCATTGTGATTGGAAACTATGAAGCCATCAGTGGAGTGGCAGAAGCCAACTCATAGGTGTGGCATTTACTTTATAATACGATAGGTGCTTGTAGGGGATTAAAGAAAGAAGGATAAAGTAGAGATGATGAATGAAGGCAACTGCGTTTAAAGTTTATAAAATAAAAGGTAGATTTGGAATTGGATCTCTAGTTAGGAAGAAATAAAGTTATGGAGCATATTTTTGGTTGAGGGGGGGTTAGTAAGGAAGACTTGAGAGAGTCTGTTGGCTGAGAGGAAGGACCCAATGGGAAGGGAGAGGGTGATAATTTAAAAGAATGGGAAATTAACACATCAAAGTAGAATCAAAAGCATAAGAGGGATTTGTTTTTTTAAGCTGATAAAATTGTTGGGGTTAACTTTGGAAGAAAAAGCAATACATAACAGGAGACAAGGAAAAGAGAGGCTGGGTAAAGATATGGGAAGATTGTGCTGGGAAGGAATGGGAACTGAATACATTTATATTTTGCAACTTGACGCTTGAAAAGCATGAAAAGGGTCCGAAAAAAACAATTGTGAGGGAACAAAGAAGAGGATTGGGCAGCAGGGTGCTGGGTCCAACTGGGGTTGTATATATCAGTGTGTAATGGGGTCACTCAGCATGAGGAGTTGCATGTGTGTGTTCACTAGATCTTTATAGATGGGGAGGATTAAAACAATAGGTATGAGTACACCCAGGATTGAGTTTAGCGTGTAGTTTCAGAAGACGAAATTAGGGATAGATTGTTCTTGAATTTGGAGTAGAAATGGTTGACCCTGGTTTCCAGAATGGGTAGAAATAGAGGTGAAAGCTAGTGGTATTAGGAAAAAAGAATAGGGAAGTTTCCAAGGAGTGGAAAGTCCTACGAGGTGGGAGAGTATGTTTAGTGGGAGTGAGTGAGAGCAGAGCAGAAGTCTCCTGTCGGAGGCTGAGGTAATAGAGAGAAATTTTAAGATTTAAGATTTCAGCGTTAGAACCATTTCAGGTGATAACAAGGTCATGGTGTGACCACTGAGTTGATTGCTAAAGGCAAAGAAGATGAAGGTCAGTGGAACAAAGGAGGTCAAGGCCAGTGTCATGAGTAAGTCATCCACGCGAAGATTGAAGTTGTTCAAGAAGAGGGCATACATGGAAAGAAGATGGTAATCGATTCCAAAACGTTCAGTGAATGCAACGGAGTGCTTGAGATCTAGAGATGACTGTGAAGAGTATTTATCAGTCAGATGATGACGACTTCAAAAAAGGAGGAGTTATTGATGAAAGGAAGTCTAGAAAATACAGTGAGGATTCTGGAAACTCCTACCGGTCTTTTTTACCCCAGGATATATGGAGTGTGGATGAATGAAGAAACTCTAGAGCTTTGCTAATTCAAGTGTGGCGTGTGGACCAGCAGCATCCAGAATCACCTGGGAGCTCGTTAGATATGTGGAATCTCCAGTCCTACCCCTGATCTACTGAATCAGAATCTGTGTTTTATCAAGCTCGGCAGGTGATTCATATACATATTAAAATTCAGGAAGCACTGAAGGAAGTGTCATTATCAGAGGAAAGCTAAAGTTTAGTGGAGTAAAAGAAACTTTTCAAAAGATTTATTAACAAGGCCTAGGGGTAGGTGTAGTTGACCTAAGTGGAGAACTAACCAGTTATAATTGGAACTAAGATGTGAACTTAAACTGCTAAGAGTTTGCACCACAGGTGGGGTGGACCCAGGCAGATTATCTTTGTCCTGGGTTAGCTTCAGGTGGTGGAGGGAACTGGGCTGGCTGTGGCTGCTCAGGCAATTGGTGAACATTCCTAGAACCTTTAGTGCTCATTGTACGAAGCTG
Source organism: Balaenoptera acutorostrata (assembly GCF_949987535.1). NCBI lineage: Eukaryota > Metazoa > Chordata > Mammalia > Artiodactyla > Balaenopteridae > Balaenoptera > Balaenoptera acutorostrata. Next base: position 119,366,411 of record NC_080085.1, read on the forward strand.
GGGTTGTGCCTGAGGTCTGGTGGAGTTGTTTATAATAACGAGGCTCCTTGCTATGGAATGGAATCGATGTTGAAAGGCAATGTGAGCATTTCTTGTTAGTTGAAGGACTAGATTAATTCCTTAATGAAGTGATCTGTTTTGAGACCATAGGACACAAGTGTGCAATGATAGTGCCAGCCAAGTTCTTTACAGAATTTTTGCCCCGGCAATTTTGAGATGAGCCTGGGAAAAAGTTGAAGATGTCAACAAATGCCAGAGGACAAAGGTACCTTCAGCTAAAAACTTGTTAGAGTTGCCTTTACCTTTTCGAAGCTTTGTTTACTGCTTTTTATCTTTCTGTATTTACTTTACTAGCCTCATCATTTCCCCTTCCAAATAAGAGGTGAATATTAATCTAGGCAATATTGATTAAAATACCCTAAAAACGTAAAGCCTTAAAAGTTAAACATATACTGGCTGAACATATGTGCATGTAATAGTATCAATATTGAAAGCCCCTGCTGTGAGAAGCCATTACAAAGCATTTTTAGCAGACATACTTCTGGGATCACTAATGATTAATTAGTGTGTATCATAATGTAAAGCAAATGTCACACTAGCTACCTGGGGTTGCTGTCATTTGAGAGTGGAGTGATTTCCTGTTCATTACCAACAGTAAAATGAAAACTGCCTGCCATCTTGTGGAAGATGGTGGGTATCTCACACCCAGAGAAAAAAAAGCAAGTAAGTCTTCTAGACTCTTGCATGTTCTCTTGGGGGTTTTCATGGATGCATTGTTTCCTGTAGAGAAGTATAGTAAGGATTAAAATGGAAATGATCACATCTCAATTAAAAATTGCACAATTACATTTCCTTTCTCATCACATATTTTGAAACCATGGCATTTAGCCTGAACAGAAAACTGATAGTGTCTCTCCACTGGGTGGTTGCTTCTTGAAGAATTGTGAGTTGGCTCGATGTGTTCAGTTTATTGGCTAGCCGCAAGAGAAATTGTAGCTGAATGAGTATTTCAAATCGCTGGCTCGGAAGCGGAGTACAGACTATGAAAGAGTGAACTGAATGCCAAACCAGCAGTTCATGGATTTTTCGATTGAAGCAGAATTCTTGGAACGTTCAGGAATATAACCTGCTCCCCAGGGGCCTTCACACGGTTCTGCCCAGGGCAGCCCTCAGCTCAGCTGATTACTGTAACTCGCTCAATCCCAGGAAAATGTGTGTCCTGGGGAACAAATAGTTATTCCCTAACTCCAACCACAATTGAGAAAATAATTGAATCAGTAAAGGGCTGCTTGGAGGAGACAGGTGGGTAGAGCAGTGGGAGGAATTGGTGTTTGGAAGGAGCAGCAAAATAAGGCTGTCCACAAGTTCCTTAACAGGTGGTTTTGGTCATTTTGAGGTGGGAGGGTGTTAAGTGGCTCTTTCATTAAATTGGTCAATTTAGTCAAAATGGTCAATTTGGTAAACCTGTATAGATTCAGTTAGAGTCTTTTTCATGGGCACTTTGGCAACCTGGATTCAATCCAGTCTTTTATGTCCAGTTCTTAGTCCTTAGTAGTGCATTTTATCTATCTATCTATCTATCTATCTATCTATCTATCTATCTATCATCTATTGACTTTAAATATCAAATTGGACTTCTGGTTTTCAAGTACATATATGTATTCCTGACTTTCTTATAGTAGCATAGGAGCTGATCTTAGTGATATCAAATTTTATTTTTAAAACATGGAAGGAGATGACATATTAAAAATAATACATATCTGTTGATGCATAACTTAGGACAGTTTTGACAAGAACTTTAAATTATTTTTGCTACTTTGCAACCTGTATTTTAATTGAAGGACATTCATGCAAGCATTCTACAACAAATTATAGTCATCAAAAATAATAGAATGCTCTCAAACATTTATTATTAAGGAACCAGGTTATATATGAGCATGTAGTCAAAACTTGTATTTCTCCAATGGTTGGACATTTGGAAGGGTACCTCTACAATTTGCTACATACTACAATTTCATATAGCACCTAGTTACTGAGTAAACAATTGTGAAAGTGTTCAGTTAGTTTTGAATCACCCTATATTGTCACAGTTGCACCATCAAAATTGAAAGGAATAAAAAATACTACATTCAATCAGAAAATATATCATTTGGTGACCTTCCTTCTTATTTTTAATCCAATTTCTTTACTTCTTAGAATTTCAAAATGTGCCTCCCTCCTTATAAATTCTGATTTGAGCATTTTTATACCTATTAGTTAACTAGAAATAGGAACTATATCTCCCAGGAACCTCAGTAGCATTTTGACACAGTAATAGCCCGTGGTAAAGAAAACAGTTCAAGTATCTTGTAGTGGTGTCATTCTCTCGTTGGGTGTGTGGCACAAAAGTACATTTTTTGATAGAAATCATGAAACCTGATTTGCAGATTGAAACCAAACTCATGGGGAAAAATTCTCATATTCAGTTATGCTCTTGACAAGGTATGAGTTTTAAATATACACTCTTTTAAAATATGAATGTAGCTATATATATTTTACCTGTAAGAATAAATGTCAACCATGAGCATTTCAATTTTCAAAGGTACTTAGAATTTAGTAAAGAACTGGAATTTTGGAAACCAAAATAAGAATTCATGTTTTCCAGCTGAGATAAAGCTTTCTGATGAGTGGAATATATTATAGGTCCAAAAAGTGCAGTGGTGAGAATAAATAAAATAATTTGCTTCCCAACTGCTGAAATCATGTAATACTCCTCAGTTTGATTGTTAACAAACTGCTGTTAAGGTTGTTCTAGGACCATTCAAACTGTGAGTTTTAGCTTTCTCTCCCTCAGCATCAGATGATACACATCATTTAATGAAAGCAAGTTCATTAAATGTTTTACTCTTTATAATTTCTGGCTTCTGGTGATGGACAAAACTGTATTATAATAGGAAGTGAAAGTTATTGGTACAAAACCATTTTTTTTCTTCACTCATTGGGAGAGACCGGGTAGCTCATTTATGGTTATGCTACCCCGGGGCACAGCTATTATACTTTTAACTAATGGAAATACTCTATTAGATCTGAAACCATTATGCATTTTATTTGTTTATTAAAATAGTATTTAAAACTATATGTTTGTCACAGAAGATTACATACCAAACAGGAGAGCTGCAAAAAATAGCCTCTTTCTATAGTGAAGGATTAGAAATGATAACGAATCCATCTGCAATTTAAATTTCTTCTTCTATAGGTATTATCTCAGGTCCTCTTTGTGTGTTTCCTCCTGTTTTTCTTTGTGTTAGCTATGGCTTGTGCAGTACGAAGACGCTGCCCTGCCTGTGGCCCCCCAGTTGAGGCAGGCTTCATGACATCAGTGTCATCTTGTTCCTCCTCCTAATGTGCCTTTGTTTGATATGCGGTTTCATTTGGTGTCATTGTTTAGCTTAAGCAGTTGGCACTTGGGAAAGTCAATTCATCAAATCAGGAGTGACTGGGAAAAATATCACTTGCTAACACAGACGGCCCTATGTTTGGTTACTCAAAAATTGAACATGGATTTCAGTCCTGATTAGAAAGAAAATCTTTGGTGGTCACACAACTGCCAAGGTAAGGGGAGGTGCAGAGAATGGTTGAAGAGGCTTAGATGGGAAAAATCTTCAAACAGGAATGACTTCAGGTGTCTACTATTTGTAGTCTTTAAAAAGGGGCATTTAAGAAGTGACAAAAGAGCCTGATACCTTATGGGGAGAGAGGACGCTGATTATACAAGGTCCCTAATTATATAAGTAGTGAAAAATTGATTCAATCGGTGGGGTATTTTGAATTTGTGACATCAAAGAACAGATCTAGCTGTTCTCCATCCCCAGCCCTGAGGTGACTAAAAGGAGTGGTTGTAGACACAGCCTTTTACCCCAGTGTTTAGTCTCTCAGATTCATGCTGATGGTCACAGCTCAGGACAGGGATGTAATCACATCTATCAGACACCAGCATACTTTTTGATTTATTTTGTTTTCATTTGTTTGTTCATTTTGTCAATCCAGACAAAAATGTAGGCAACTGAGTAGAAAAAAAAACCAGTTAAACTAGTCATTTAGCTGGTTCCTTCCCTCCATTTACTGACCAGTTCTACAAAACCAACTGCTTCGGTGGCACTGTATAAAGTCTGTGTCCCAGGGAGCAAACACAAGACGAATTGGAACTTGAGTTGTGTATTTGCTGACAACAAATGTTGACAGCATGACTCGGTTGGGAGGGACACTGAGGTTGATTTAAGTTCAGTTGTTCATTCACTCATCCACGATGTTTCTTGAGCATCTACTATGTGGCAGTTCACTCTGCTGATGATGAACCAGATAGATCAGTTCCTTGGATACAGAGACATTAAAGAGGAAGATTATAATATAGTGTGATAAAAAATGTGTAACTCTCTCTTTCACTGTGTGAAAACCTCCTTCCCTTCTTTAACCCCTATTTTCTCAGTCAGGATGGTTAGTGCCTGCTTCCTATGCTCTCTCCCATCAGGTGATGCTTTGAAATTCTAAAATGTTCTAACACTAACACTTCTGTGCTATGTGTCAGCACTTCACATCAACTTGAAACTGCCACTGAGTCTGGGAGCACACATGAAGGATTTCTCTGTGATTAGTTCCACAAAGGAAATCAATTGTGCTGCAGCCCAGCACCTGTGGGTCAGCTTTGCTTGCAGAATAGCCTCTTGCCTGTGAAGTGCAAAAGGACATGTAATGGGCAGGATTTCTAGCCGTAGCTGTGGTTGGGTTAGTTCTTACTCTTCTCTTACATCTGCACAGTGCACGCAGATCTCCTAGCCACCATCTCGCCCTTAAACACAGCTTGAGACACCGTAACAATCGTTGCTATTTCGGAAGCCACCAAAATATATGTGCCTTAGTTTGTGTTGGAGGGTCAGCTCCAGCAGTAGTGTGACAAAGCAAAGACCTCCTCAATTTAGTCAGTCAAAACAGAAAACATTGGCTTTGGCCAATCCTAAGAAGTAAATTGTCAATAAGATCACCTTTTTAAAAAAAATTTTTAATTTAATTTTATTTATTTTTTTATACAGCAGGTTCTTAGTAGTTATCAATTTTATACATATTAGTGTATATATGTCAATCCAGTCCCCCAATTCATCACATCCCCAGCCCCCCTCCGCCACTTTCCCCCCTTGGTGTCCATACGTTTGTTCTCTACATCTGTGTCTCAACTTCTGCCCTGCAAACCAGTTCATCTGTACAATTTTTCTAGGTTCCACATACATGCGTTAATATACGATACTTGTTTTTCTCTTTCTGACTTACTTCACTCTGTATGACAGTCTCTAGATCCATCCATGGCTCTGCAAATGACCCAATTTCGTTCCTTTTTATGGCTGAATAATATTCCATTGTATATATGTACCACATCTTCTTTATCTAGTCGTCTGTCGATGGGCATTTAGGTTGCTTCCATGTCCTGGCTATTGTAAATAGTGCTGCAGTGAACATTGGGGTGCATGTGTCTTTTTGAATTATGGTTTTCTCTGGGTATATGCCCAGTAGTGGGATTGCTGGGTCATTAGGTAATTCTATTTTTAGTTTTTTAAGGAACCTCCATACTGTTCTCCATAGTGGCTGCATCAATTTACATTCCCACCAACAGTGCAAGAGGGTTCCCTTTCCTCCACACCCTCTCCAGCATTTGTTGTTAGTAGATTGTCTGATGATGCCCATTCTAACTGCTGTGAGGTGATACCTCATTGTAGTTTTGATTTGCATTTCTCTAATAATTAGTGATGTTGAGCAGCTTTTCATGTGCTTCTTGGCCATCTGTATGTCTTCTTTGGAGAAATGTCTATTTAGGTCTTCTACCCATTTTTGGATTGGGTTTTTTTTTTTTTGTAATATTGAGCTGCATGAGCTCTTTATATATTTTGGAGATTAACCCTTTGTCCGTTGATTCATTTGCAAATATTTTCTCCCATTCTGAGGGTTGTCTTTTCGTCCTGTTTGTAGTTTCCTTTGCTGTGCAAAAGCTTTTAAGTTTCATTAGGTCCCATTTGTTTATTTTTGTTTTTATTTCCATTTCTCTAGGTGGTGGGTCAAGAAGGATCTTGCTGTGATTTATGTCATAGAGTGTTCTGCCTGTGTTTTCCTCTAAGAGTTTGATAGTGTCTGGCCTTACATTTAGATCTTTAATCCATTTTGAGTTTATTTTTGTGTATGGTGTTAGGAAGTGTTCTAATTTCATTCTTTTATATATAGCTATCCAGTTTTCCCAGCACCACTTATTGAAGAGGCTGTCTTTTCTCCACTGTATATTCTTGCCTCCTTTATCAAAGATAAGGTCCTGCCCAGTCCTGCCCAGCACCACTTATTGAAGAGGCTGTCTTTTCTGCATTGTATATTCTTGCCTCCTTTATCAAAAGTAACGTGACCATATGTGCGTGGGTTTACCTCTGGGCTTTCTATCCTGTTCCATTGATCTATATTTCTGTTTTTGTGCCAGTACCATACTGTCTTGATTACTGTAGCTTTGTAGTATAATCTGATTCCTCCAGCTCCGTTTTTCTTTCTCAATATTGCTTTGGCTATTCGGGGTCTTTTGTGTTTCCATACAAATTGTGAAATTTTTTGTTCTAGTCCTGTGAAAAATGCCATTGGTAATTTGATAGGGATTGCACTGAATGTGTAGATTGCTTTGGGTAGTACATTCATTTTCACCATGTTGATTCTTCCAATCCAAAAAACATGGTCTATCTCTCCATCTGTTTTTATCATCTTTGATTTCTTTCACCAGTGTCTTATAGTTTTCTACATACAGGTCTTTTGCCTCTTTAGGTAGGTTTATTCCTAGGTATTTTATTCTTTTTGTTACAATGGTAGCATTCCTGTTTCTATTCTTAACCTTATATAGTCTATTTTATACACAGCTCCCAGAGAAATTCTTTTAAAACATGAGATAGATTATGTTACTCCACTACTCAGAATTTGCTATTGTCTTACCATTGTCCTTAGATATTTACTGTGACCTCCAGAACTCTATGTAATCTGCCCAGTGCCTAGTCTTCAATCCCGTATTCTATGGTTTTCCCGTGTGTTCACTAAGCTCCAGCCACACTGGTCTTCTTCTTTTTTTTTATACAGTTATTGAACGATAATTTTTTTTAAAATTATTTATTTATTTATTTATGGCTGTGTTGGGTCTTCGTTTCTGTGCGAGGGCTTTCTCTAGTTGCGGCAAGCAGGGGCCAGTCTTCATCGCGGTGCGTGGGCCTCTCTCAGTATTGCGGCCTCTCTTGTTGCAGAGCACAGGCTCCAGACGCGCAGGCTCAGTAATTGTGGCTCACGGGCCCAGTTGCTCCGCGGCATGTGGGATCTTCCCAGACCAGGGCTCGAACCCGTGTCCCCTGCATTGGCAGGCAGATTCTCAACCACTGCGCCACCAGGGAAACCCTGGTCTTCTTTTTGATTCTCACACATGCCAAGCTCTTTCCTAACTCAGGGCATTTGTATTGGTTATTCTTCTGTATCTGTCTGAAACTAACTGTCCACAGACTTTCTCATGTCTTGCTTCCTTACTTCACTCTGCTCCCAGGTCAAATGAAGTTCTGCATAGATCTTCACATGACTAGATCCTTCTCATCATATGGGTCTCAGCTCAAGAATCATCTCCTCAGAAAAGCCTGCTTTGAATGCCCTATCTATATTAACTTTACAAATACTAAAAGTAAATTGTTTTTGTGTTACTGTTTTATTATCATTACATCACTTATAACTATTTGAAATTTTCTTGCTTATTTACTCCTTATTTATTGTCTTCACAACCCCTCTTCTAGAATTTGCTTTCCGTGAAGACAGAGACTCTCTACCTTGTTAATTACTGTATTTCTAGCATTTAGAACAGTTTCTCATGCATAGTACACGTAGGTGTGCAATCAGTATTATTGAATGAATGAATGAATACTATGTAGGAGGTACTGTCACATATAGAATTGATGAAGAAAGGAAATTAAGTTAATAAATGATATGAATAATGCATATGGATATGTTTTTATATCAAGGTGAGAGTTTCCTTCTGTATTAGTGAAATGTACCAGGAATAGCCAGAGGAAAAGTGCAGTTGAAACTCACCACTGATAAAAGTCTTAAAAACTTCACTGCTATGGCATGCCAAAAGCTTTGAGTATTCCACCCACCTTGACTGAAATCTTCCCTAAGGAGTGATAAGTTTCCTAGGGAGATTCCCCCAGTACGCTCTTTCATACCTCATCTGCCAAGTTCTAAAGAGAAACATGGCTAGCTTGCAGATATTGGGCAATCATGTACTATGAGACTAAGCACCATATTTGCTACTCCTTTGTCATAATTCCATATTACCACCACCATGACCCAGGGAGGAGGGGGACTGTAGTGGATTTTGTGATGCGCCACCCAAATTCCCCATTTAGCGCTGAGGCACTCATCCCCTAGACTTCCAGGAGTGCTGGCTGCTAGTCATCATAGCTGAGTCCCTCTCCAGGATCTGGCCTTATCTGAAAGGAACCACCTTATCCAGCATTACACCATCCCTGTCCTCTGGAGAGCAGCCCATATCTAGTGACTGGCTGATTTAGGACTGTAGGGATTAGTCCTCTTGCCTCAGTTCAGGACAACTTTGAAGGGCCATTCCAACTGCATAACTCCCTGAAGGATTGGCTGAAACCTCTATTGTAACTGTATGGTAGTTTAAATCCTTCCTGTGTCCAATCCTGCTTCCCTAATTCTCCTAGAGGTGTTATTTCTGAGAGAACTTTCCTCCAGAACTCCTTTATACAGATATCCATCTCAGAGTGTATTTCCCAAGGAATTTGACTTAAGAGTGGGTTCTAGGAAGAAAACTCTAAAATTTCAGATTTTGGAAATGGATTACCCATCAGCAAGCACAGAATGAGAACCATTTCACTGGTGGTAGATGGAATACTAACAGTTTTTGGCGTTTCATAGCTGTGAAAATGTTTAGACTTTTATCGGTGCTGAACTGGGATGTAATACCAGAGGAAGTGAACACACTGGCAAGAGCAGATCTTGTGCATTTGAGTGTTTGAGTGAAGTATTAATTATAAAGGCCTATGGAATTGGATGGCTTTTTCTGGATGTTATTGATGCCTTTGACAAAGACAATGAAAAGCTAATGAGGACTAGTAGCCCATTTAAGGTGGAGTGTGAACACCGAATATCCTTGGCAGCATATAAAGAGACACTCATCTCTTTTCAGCTGCAAGGCAGAAAAAGCTGAGGCTCAAGCCCAGAACTTAATTATAAGGATCTCAGATCTCCAGATAAGGTTGAATTCTCAACCCTAGCATATCAGCTATGCCAAGGCCAGGGTACTGTTGGGAAGAAGTGGGACTCTGAGGCATGGAATAAGGGCACCTGGGTCAATGCACTCTAAATTCTTACCTTCCAAGATTCCCCCAAACTCTCTATGCCTGTAGAAGTGAGCTCTTCCTCCTTGATAAAGTCTGGTGCTCTCCCCTTGCTGGAATATGTTACAGATATTTCTGCCTTGCAAGAAAACCTGTAATCCACTCTCAGAATCTACCCCTAACCCCCCTTCTGGCCACCAGATCCGTGACTAAAATTAAATACCTTACCCAGTTGGGGAAGTTCTGGGCCTCTTAAGAGGGAAAAGGGACTGTACCCCAAAGGAGCTGTAGGACCTAGGCAACATGTATTAACAGGAGCCAGGGCAGTATATGTGGGGCTGGATCCTAAGTGTCCCGGATCTAGAGGAACGAAACATAAAGTTGAATAAATGAGAGTTTGTTGCTGTTACTCAAGACCCTGGGAGATAGTGCTAGCATACTGCTAGGATGACTCTTTGAAGCTTGGTAAAAGTGATCATCCACACAGAGTGGAATAAAAATGCCAGAAATTGCATGGAAGATGGTAGAGGAAGGAATCAAAAGTCTCCAGAATTGGTCATGCCAGGGTAAGGGAACATATCGCAAAACCAGAAAACCCACACATCAAATATTTTCTGCAGGAAGACAGAGGGCACTCCATTTACCAAAGCAATAAAGAATGGGCTGGTAAGAGGGGCACTATTATTGAGAAGCTTACTGGGTGTCCTATGCAGACCAGGGCTGACAGTAGGAAATGCTGTAATAAAATTGAGCTACTTGATAGCAAAGGTGATGTTAGGATCTGGAAATAATAGAGGCCAGATGTCAGTGATTTACTCTCAGGAGCAAGGTGGATGCAATTACTGCCATGAGCAGCAAGGTCAGAGTGGCAGCCAAGGGGTCCTGACCTGCAGAGAACTAAGGTGATGGTTAATAGAACATGGTGTTCTGAGGAGCAGGATAGATAGGAATCCAACAAGATTTTTTCTTAATTTTACAAGCCCCCTCAAAAAATCAAAAGTGGATGTTCAGAAAGGGCAGCTTCCCCAATAAAAACATCATTATCCTTTACCCAGCTTCCAGCCTTAAGCCTGTTTTCCTATCCAGCACTAAGGCAAGCAGAAAACTCTGTAATGTTTCCTCTAGTCCTTCCCAAAAGGGACTTGAAACAATCTATTTGAGTAGCTGTACACTTGGAAAAAGGGAATACCCAAGTATTTTGAGGATTGTTATGATCAGTTGACATTGATACCTGGATACTAGAAGTGTCATCATGGCTTCTCTGTTAGAGTGAGAGTGTATGTGAGCCAGGTACTAAATGGAGTCCTAAGCCAGGTTTAGCACACAGTAGGTCCACTCTATCCATGGATTCACCTGTTGGTCATTCCCCCAGTCCACAAATGTATAATTAGAATGGACATACTTGGTATATACTTGGGAGGAGCCCCAACATTGGGTCCTTGGCCTGTGGAGTAAGAGCTATCATAGTGGAAGGTCCAAGCACAAGCCTCTGAATCACTCTCTCCCTCCCCTATCCCCAGTCAAGACAGTAAATCAAAAATAAAATTGCATCCTGGGGGAATGGTAGATTAGTGCCATCTTAAAAACCTGAAAGATGCATGGATGGTAGTCCTCATCGTATCCTCATTAATTGACCAGTCTGGCCCCTACAAAATCAAACAGATGCTGAAGGATGACAGTGGATTACAGCTGCTGGTCTAGATAACTTTACTAGAGCATGTTAACAGAGTTTCAGGTACATGGTATGTGATCACTGATATGGCAAATGCATTATTTTTCATTCCTATCAGGAAGGAGGATCAAAAGCAGTTCACATTTTTGTGAACATGGGACAGACAATAGTACAAATTTGCAGTCTTGCTCAGGGCTATGTTAACCCTCTTATCCTCTGTTATAATGTACTATGAAGAAACTGGGACCATTTGGAGGTCCTGCAGAATATCACATTTGTCCAGTCTATCAATGACATTAAAACAGAAAAGATGGGTAAGCAGTGGGAAGCATATTGGATGTCTTGGTAGAACACTTATACTCTAGAGTGTGGAAGGTAAACACTATGAAGATTCACGGTCCTACTATATCAGTAAAGTTTTCAGGAGTTCATTGGTCTGGGCCATGCAGGGACATCCCCTTCAAAGTAAACAACAAATTGCTGCATCTTTCCTCCCTTACTACAAAGAAGGAAGCAGAGAATTCAGATAGAGTATCTGGTCATGAAATATTAAAGTGACCAACCGGACAGAGCTGCCTATCGTGAGTTGGATTCTGTCAAACCCAGCAAGTCATAAGGTTGGGGAGGCCCAATAGCAATCCATCTTAATCTGGACATATTACATCCTGGATTGGGCATGAACAAGGACAAATAAACTGCGTGAGCTGATGGTCCAACCCACACTGTTGCCTTTTCAGCTCACAACTATGGCCACCACATGGGGTAGGGGGAGTTCCTTATGACAAGCTAATGAAGTGGGGCGGGGTGGGAGGTTCATATTGGTTTGTCTCAGTATGTGGATGCAAGCTGAAAATGGACTGCTGCTGCACTACAGCCCCACACAGGGGTGGCCCTGAAAGATAACACTGAGGGGAGATCTTCCCACTGAATACAACTTCATGCAGTGCATCTGTTCATCCGTTTTGTGCAAAGAGAAGTAGCCTGATGCAAGAATATACACAGCTTCGTGTGTGGCTTGTTAGTGGCTTCATACACAGCCACTAACAAGTGGCTACGCTAGTTGGTCAGGGTCCTAGAAAGATTAGAAGATCAAGGATGGGGAAGTCCGGGGAAGAGGCAAGTGGATGAACTTTCAGGATTGGGCACAATGTGTGAAGATCTTTAAATTGTATATTAATGCTCACCACAGAGCATTCTTTCCAGAAGAGGTACCAAACAACCAGGTACACAGAATGACTCATCTGGTTGACATCAGCCAGCCTCTGTCACCAGTCATCCCAGGCTACATGGAGAGGCCACCTGTGGGTATTCTGTTCAAACAGTCTCAGCTAGGCCCCTAGCAAAAAATAACAGCAGCAGCCAGACAAGCGAGTAAACAATTTTTCACATGATTCTTGTACCCAGCCTTTGAATCTTCCACCCTTGGCCTCAGGACTTGCTATGCTCTAGTTCCTGACCCATAAAGAATACCTGAGAGATAATAAGTGGTTATTATTGTTTCAAGCCACTAAGATTTGGAGTAATTTGCTATACAACGCTGTATAACTAATATACCCTGTAGACAGACTAGTGTTTTGTAACTAATACAATGACTAAAGGACTCATTACCCCAGTTGGGATGGGGTGTTGATGATTCTCTGTACTCTGGGAATTTCCCTTCATCAAATGATGAATTTTCTTTCATCAAAAGGAGCAACATTGACCAAAATTATGCGCCTCCCCACACCCAGCAGCTTGCATCCAATGGGTGGCTGATGCAGCCCTACAAAGACAGGACCCACTTGCCTTAGCTCAGAACAATCCTGAAGGGCCATCCTAACTCAAGAGCAACCTTTGGGATCAGCTGAGACCTCTGTTACAAACGCATCATACTTCTCCTTCTGCCAATCCTATTTCTCTCACCCTCTTACAGGTATTGCTCCTGAGAGCACACCTCCAATAAATCTTCTGCATACAAATTCTAGCCTCTATTTCCCAGGGCACCTGAACTAAACCAGGGTGTAGGGAGAAAGGGTTAAAGCACCAATCTGGGATGCTTTGGAGGGCTGTAAACATGGGAGGATGGATTCATTCTTTCTAAAGGATGGCAGGTTAGACTAAAGCTTCATTGCCTAAAATTAGATTGTCTATAATCTATGCCACCTTTACTATCTTTCTTCCTCACCACTGAAGACAGTCAGATCCTACACCCACAGACCTGTCTTAATATGGGCAGCTATGAATTTCGTTCAAAATCTAGACTGGCAGAAAATTATAGGGGCTTCCACTGTCACCAAATGCTCTTCTATGATTTTTTGGCTCTGAAAGTGAAAAACAAAAATAAAAAGAAAATGTGTTTTCCCAACTATATTGGTATTTGCAACATTTTCAATTCCAGATCAGAGGTAAATCACCGACTCATGATTTTTAGGGTCTAAGAAAATGTTTACAATTGTACAAATAAAGAATGTTATTTTCATTTCAGCATAAAAGTACATCTAGTAAGAAAACTACAAAAATTTTAGCATATAGACAAAGATAATCTTGGAGTATACTCTCTTATGAGCTACTTTTGAGCTGAGTTTTCTTAAAAGAGCAGTGAGCATAATATAAGTACCTAAACTCGGCTCGAATCATTGGCAATTGCTTTAGACTTTTGAGAAGGGTGATTCTGGTGAAAGTGCTGATCAGATCCCATTACAGGTCCCAGGAACTTATTCGACTCCTTTTTGTGATGACAGCATTTGGTTATACTGAAAAGAACATTGAAACAGTGGATGGTAGACTTGTGTGGTAATAATTTTGACCTAAAATCTGAGCTGCTGTGGTTGAGGTTTCATGAAAAAAATTTTTTTCATATCTACGTATTAAAACAGTATTTCTCTGACATTTGTTTTCAGATAATATTTTACAATTTAATGTAATTTTTAAAAGAGCAACTTGGTCCTGGCTTTGAAGAAGATATTTTTATGTGTCTTTTTTCTAACTAAAAAAAAAAGTGTTTTCTTTACAAACTTGCCTGTAACTTGCTGGATAAAATTAGCAAATTACACTTACGTACTCTGTCTTATTTTACCTCTCTTTACAATGGAGATAATAGCAGAGTGGCAAAGACTATGAATGCTTGCAGAGAGACTTAACCTTCCAAAAAGATATGAGGATAAATATCAGATTTTATAAACTCAAATTCTGTGTATTACAAACCCAGATTCTAGGACAGAAAATAGATAGAAAAACAAAGAAAATAGATGTCTATAGATAAATAATAGCACTAAAACCAGATATCAACCCTTACATGTATATAGTGCTTTAGAGTTTATAAAGCATGTTCACATACAGGTGATTGGCAAGGTGGATGTTACCATCAATTCTCTTTTACAAACAAGAGAGCTGAAGCTTAGAGAGGTCAGTGTCTCCTGGGTAATAACAACAGAACTGGGAACCTAGGTTTTCTTTCCTAGAAATTTCAGGAATCTTTCCACTAAAGTTGCCTTATGAAGTTGAAGAAAGATAACATATAAATGAGTTAAAGAAAGTCCTAGAACATAGTAGAGAGCAAGAAAAAGCATTCAAACAGACATTTTCAGAAACATACATATTTTTTAAAATGTGTTTTTCTCCCTTATAAATTTTATCTGACATTTATAAAATGATTTGATCATATTAAATTCTCTTTCTAATAATCCATAGCTTATAAGGATCAGCACTAGGATTTCAACCCAGGTTGTCTGACTTCAAAGCCCTTGTTACAGCAATTAATCAATCAGTTAATCCAGAAGCATCTAAGTGGCCCCAATTATGAGCTCATCATTGTAAGGATCTATACAAGAACTATAAGATAGGATTCCTGCCCTCAGAGGCTTTATAACCTATATGGAGAGGTAAAAGAGATTAGGATTATTGAATTGTATGGTATAGACTTGTACTCTTAAAAATATGGTCTGTGGGTCAGCAGCATTTTCACCAACAGGGAGCCCAACAGAAACACAAAAATCTCAGTCCAGGACTACTGAATCAGAGCCTGCATTTTAATAAGATCCTCTGGTAACTTGCTTACAAAGTAAAGTTAGAGAAGTTCTTGTATAGATCATCAGTGCTACAGGAAGTAGGCAGGAGAGCTGTCAAGGAAGAGATGCCTAGAACTAGGCTTTGAAGGTGGGGCTGAGGGGGGGCTGTTATTCTATCTTCTTCAAGTTGGCTTGTCTCTTTTGAGAGCCATTTCTAGCCTGCAAAGGGCCTGGGAAGGCTACTCTTAAGAATAGTGATGGGGGGATAGAGGGGTAGGGTTCTCTTTGCTTTAAGTATACGGGAAGGATTCAGTGTATTAAAAAGTATATGGGAAGGGACTGAGGAGTGACAAAAGTGCAGGGGTGATCAGAGAGTTCCAATTCCACCAATAGGAATAGAGAACACATGTTACTTACACACTTACTCCACGTCCCTCCCTCTTCCCTTGCAGGATCAGCACCTTAGGAGGTGGGCTGGGGACAGAGAGATGAACCACTAGCTAACCGTCTTTGTGTGTGTGTGTGTGTGTGTGTGTCCCTGTGTGTCTTTGGATGAGCATATACATGCATAAGCCTCTACCTCAGGACTCCTTTAATGCCATAGGCCTAATTGGTGCATTTTAATAATAAAGTCTCTTTACAAATAAGCTCATACCATAAAGCTGCATTTTCTTTGGTAAAGCTGAGTACAACTGGCCTTCAGTAAAATTTCCATTTGCTTTAGGGACTTAAGAACATTAAATGTCTTACTCTTAACTGAGCACCATTCTAATTAGGAAAAAATTGCATTAGGGAGCCATGTGAATGTCTGAGAAGAATGCATTCATTCTTGATTTTGATATTTTAAAATATAGCAGATTGCAGAAATGCAGATTACGACGTGGATATAGTGTTAAAATTGCTTTTGCCATTATAAAGATAAAAATAGCTCTTGGTTCAAATTTCCTGCTGCTTCTTTCTAAATGAAGGAGTTAAATACTGAAAGGCAGGTGGATGCTGACGCTCCTTTAGAAAGAGATGAATAGGGTTGATGGCAGGAGCTACAGGGAAGCTATTGAGGCTGCAGATGCATATGCTGCCCTTACTTCCCACAAAGTTCAAAGTGGGGTGAAGCTGCCTGGGTAATTGGCTATGAAACAGCAAACCCTCTGGATGAAAATGGCCCTTGTACTTAATTGCCCACGTTCCGGGCAGTGGGTAGCCACCTGGTTGATTAGTGACCCTACCTATATTCACAACCACCCAAGTTTAAGTGCGAGTGCAATTGTTAGGACACTGGCACCAAGTTCAATCAGGGGCCTTGGAGTTTCAATCAGTTCTGACCACCCCAGGTCCAGATCCCCGACCTTCCAGATCTAAGCAGATGGTCCTACAAAGCCCCAAGGCAAAAGCCCATTTTACAATTGAGCAGAATGTGGACATGCATATTTGTAAAATAGCAACTACAATAGCAACAACTGTGATGAGAAAAAGACATTTTATTTGCATAGTACTTAATAATTTGCCAAGCACTTTTCTTCAATTTCTATTACGGTCTTCACAAAAAGCTTGTAACATAGGACTTTCAGTGCCCATTTTTCAGTTGGATAAATTAAGACTTAGTGAAGGTAAGTGAGTTTCACAAGGCTGCATGACTACTAGGCAACAGACCGGGCCTCAAATTTGGATCTTTTGGCAAAAAACCCAACCTCTTTTCACAGTAGTATTTTACCTTAATTCTGTCCTCCCTTGCAGTTCTGCAGGACCTAATTCATAATGGCTTTAGCCACAGAATACCTTTGGATGGGAGATAACCATGTGTGAATCATACACAGGTTTACAGTCTGTGAATCAGCCAATCACAGTGACTGTCTTTTATTTCATAATAGTCAGTGTCACAGCCTATTCTAAAGTAGTAACAATGGCTAACACTTAGTGTGTTCCAAGTGTTGTACTAAGCATTTCACATGTATTAACTCATTTAATCCTTACCTTACAACAACTCTATGATGTAAGGTTTGTTTATTTGCTTTGCCAATTCTTCCCTTTATTTTTTCCAGCTTTGTTGAGATATAATTGACATCTAACACTGTGTAACTTTAAGGTATACAACTTGTTGATTCAATACATTTATATATTGCAACATGATTACCAACATAGGATTAGCTAACACCTCCATCACATCATGTAATTACCATTTCTTTTTTGTGGTGAGAACATTTAAGATCTATTCTCTTAGCAACTTTCAAGTATATAGTACAGTACTGTTATCTATAATCACAATGCTGTGCATTAAATTTCTAGAACTTATTTATCTTATAACTAGAAGTTTGTACCCTTTGTTGAACCTCTCCCCATTTCCCCCAAACCTAAGCGCGTGGTACCACCATTCTACTCTGTTTCTACGAGTTTGGCTTTTTAAGATTCCACATATAAGTGATATCATACAGTATTTGTCTTTCTCTGTCTGACTTATTTCACTTAACATGGATAGTTCTTGAGGGCATTATGCTATCACAAAGGGCAGAATTTCATTTCTTCTCATGGCTGAATAATATTCCATCACATATCATATCTTCTTTATCCATTCATCTGTTAATGGATACAGGTTTTTTTTCCATATCTTGACTCTTGTGAATAATGCTGCAATAAATAGGGAGGTGCAGATATCTCTTTGATATCCTGTTTTCATTTCCTTTGGATGTATACCAGAAGTGGAATTGCTGGATCATATGGTAGTTCTATTTTTAATTTTTTGAGAAACCTTCATACTATTTTCCATAGTACCAATTTAGATTCCCACCAATGGTGCACAAGGGTCCCTTTTTCTCCATATCCTCCCAAACAATTGTTATCTCTTGTCTTTTTGATGACAGTCATTCTAACAGGTGTTAGGTGATATCTCATCATGGTTTTGATATGCATTTCCCTGATGATTAGTGATGTTGAGCACCTTTTCATCTGTCTATTGAACATTTTTATGTCTTTGGGAAAATGTCTATTCAATTCCTTTGCCCATTTTTAAAAATCAGATTTTGTTGTTTTGAGTTGTATAAGTTCTTTATATATTTTGGATATTAACCCCTTACATGACATATGGTTTGCAAATATTTTCTCCCATTCTGGAAGTTGCCTTTTCATCTTGCTGATTGTTTCTTTTGCTGTGCAGAAACTTATAGGTTTAATGTCGTCACACATTTATTTTCACCTTTGTTACTTGTGCTTTTCGCTATCACATCCAAAAAATCATTGCCAAGACCAATGTCAGAGAGCTTTCCCCCGTATTTTATTCTAAGAGTTTTACAGCTTCAGGTCTTACATTTAAGTCTGTAATGCATTTCAAGTTAATTTTTGTGAGTGGTATAAAATAGGAGTCCAATTTCATTTTTATGCATGTGGTTATCCACTTTTCCCAGCACCATTTATTGAAGAGACTATCCTTTCCCCATTGAGTATTCTTGGCTTT
The DNA here is from genome assembly GCF_949987535.1 of Balaenoptera acutorostrata. Taxonomy (NCBI): domain Eukaryota; kingdom Metazoa; phylum Chordata; class Mammalia; order Artiodactyla; family Balaenopteridae; genus Balaenoptera; species Balaenoptera acutorostrata. The sequence goes on from NC_080085.1 coordinate 119,384,900, forward strand.
CTTGTCAAATATTAGTTGACTGTAAATGAGGAGGATTATTTCTGGGCTCTTGATTCTGTTCTATTAACCTATATGTCTATTTTTATGCCAGTACAATACTGTTTTGATTACTAAACTTTGTAGTATAGTTTGAAATCAGGAAGTGTGATGCTTTTTTCTTCTTTCCCAGGATTGCTTCAGCTACACAGGGTCTTTCGTGGTTCCATACAAATTTCAGGATTTTTTTCCTATGTCTGTGAAAAATGCCATTGGAATTTTGATAGTGATTGCCTTGAATCTATAGATGGCTTTGGGTAGTATGGACATTCTAACAATATTCATTCTTCTGATTCGTGAACATGGGATATCTATTGTTTGTGTCTTCTTCAATTTCTTTCATCAGAGTCTTATAGTTTTCAGTGTACAGGTCTTTCATCTCCTTGGTTAAATTTATTCCTAACAGTTTTATTGATTTTGTTGCTGTTGTAAATGAAATTATTTTCTTTATTTCATTTTCAGGTATTTCATTGTTAGTGTATATAAATGCAACTGATTTCTGTATGTTGATTTTTTTCTATCCTGTAACTTTACCAAATTCATTGATCAGTTCTAACAGTTTTTTGATTGAGTCTTTAAATTTTTCTCTATACAGTATCATATCATCTACAAATGAAGACTGAAGACAATTTTACTTCTTTCTTTCCAATTTGGATACCTATTTTTTCTCTTATCAGATTGACTTCTCTAGCTAGAACTTTTAGTACTATGTTGAATAAGAGAGGTGAGAGTGGGCACTCTTGTCTTGTTCCTGATGCTGAAGGAAGAGCTTTCAACCTTTCACCATTGAGTATGATGTTAGCAGTGGGCTTGTCATATATGGCCTTTATTTTAAGGTATATTCCTTCTATATTCAATTTGTTGAGAGATTTTATCATGAAAAGATGTTGTATTTTGACAAGTACTTTTTCTGAATCTATTAAGATGGTCATGTGATTTTTATCTTTTATTCTATTAATGTGGTTTATCATATTTATTGATTTGCATATGTCAAACCATCCTTGCATCCCAAGGATAAATCCCACTTGATCATACATATGATCCTTTCAATGTGCTGTTGAATTCGGTTTGATACTATTTTGTTGAGAATTTTTGCATCTCTATTCATCAGGGATATTGGTCTGTAGTTTTCTTTTCTCGTATTATCCTTATTTGGTTTTGGTATCAGGGTAATACTGGCCTCGTAAAATGAGTTTGAGAGAGTCCCTCCTCTTTAATTTTTGGGAAGAGTTTGAGAAGGATTGGTGTTAATTCTTATTTAAATATTTGGTAGAATTTACCAATGAAACCATCTGGTGCTGGAATTTTCTTTGTTTAGAGGATGTTGAATACTGATTCAATTTCCTTACCTGTTATTGGTCTATTCATGTTTCTATTCCTTCCTGATTCAGTCTTGGCAAGGTGTATATTCCCAGGAATTTATCCATTTCTTCTAGATTATCCAATCTGTTGGCATATGATTGTTAATAGTAGTCTCTTATGATCCTTATAGGTATTATTTTTTATCCCCATTTTACAGTTGAAAAAACTGAGGCACAGATTAAATAACTTGTTCATGGTTATACAGTAACAGAGCCAAGATAGAAATCCAGACTGCATGGTCCCTGAGTCAATGCTTTTAGCACTATGCAACATTGTTTCTCTATGGTAGAATTTGGAAATCCATCCACTGGTCTAAGATATTCACTCCCCAAATTGTTCCATATCAATCCTGCAAATGCCCCAGAAGTATGTATCCATTTTACTGAATTTGGGAGTGAGAGGTGTGAGGGTAGATGGCCAAATGTAATTGCCATGTTGAGGTGAAGGGAGACAAGAAACTAAAATTAGGAAAAAATGGCACCTATATGGTGCCAGGTATTATATTAGTCAGTTCACCTATGTCTTTCTTCTTTCACCTTTATAATCACTATTATAAAACTTATTTTTCAGGTGAGGAAACTGAGGCTCAATGAGTTTAAGTAAATTACTTAACACAGAAAGTGGCAGACCCATGATTACACCCCAGACAGTCTGATTTTAGGGCTTGGACATTTGACCACTCTATCAGTGTTACATAATGACAGTCATTAACCATTACCACTTACTGGGCACATGCCATGTGCCAGGCACTGCTTTGAATACTTTATCCTTACCAGCTCACTTAATCTTCACAGTAACACTATAAGGCCGGTCTTATCATTATCCCCATTTCAAAGATAAGAAAACAGACACAGATCCAGTAAGTGGTGAAACCACGATTTGAAGCCCCTCTTGTTTATATCCAAAACTCTTTCTAATAGAGGAGATGGTAAGAAGCTGAGCTTAGCCTGGGACCTGGCAGCATACCCCATATTTAGATTGGTCGCTGCTGCTTATTCGCCTAGCTGACTATGGGGTTTCAAAAGGAACTTGATAAAAAGCAGAGATTTGGATTTTCTCCATAATGAATGGCCCAACAAAAAACAGGTGTTGCTACTTCAATGTAACCTTCCTCTTGTTACACAATGGGCCACCTTGTGCCCATCTTTGTGGGCCCGTGGCATCCAAAACATCTTTTTCATCCATGGATACAGTAGTTGTAATGTCCATAAATATAGGTATATAAGTGAAAGTGGGCATAAATCATTCTTATCTGTTCCTTGAAACAGATCTCCTAAGGATTTCTATTTACTAGCCAGTTTCATTCATTTTATGCAATTGAAAGAACTTAACCTATTCTTTATAAATCAGAACAAAACAATTAATAGTCTCAAATTCAATCTTTTGATTCAGCCCAATCCTCTTCACAGTTATTGAGATTTTTCTGTATTTTGTTTTTCATGTATGCTGAAGTTTAGATTTAAATTAAACCACTGTCAATATGGCAGCTGGAAATAAAACAGCAGTGTTTCCAACAACTTAGACGTTAAGAAATATGTTCTAGAACCAGATTGCCTGGCTTCAAATCCCAGCTCTGAAACTAGCTGGGGGACTTTGGGCTGGTTACATAACCTGTCTTTGCCCGAGTTACCCATCTGTAAAATGAGAATAATAACATTCTTGCCTTGTAGGCATTATTGCTAGGATTGAATGAGTAAATGCGTATAGGTGCTTTTAACAGTATTTCAGTGGTAAGTTCTCAATAAATGGTTGCTGCTATTTATATTAGTCAAGGCCACAGAAGAGAAAAATTTGAGAGGTCCTGAAGGACTATTACCAATGCTGTTTTCCTTTGGTGGAAGACAGGTGAGGGTGGGTTATATCTTGAGGCAGTAAAGGGGGATACGTGTGTTAAGCTGGGACTGCTCTAGGTTGAGATATGCAAGTTGGTCTGCGATTAGTGTCTTAGATGGTAGAATGGCCTTCAGGTGGTGGTCACTGTCTAGGAAGAATGCCATGTTCTAGGATAATTGCATCAGGGTTTCTGACCTTGCTGTTGGCCAAAGAATTGTTAGACCTGAGGTCTAGAACAGGTTCTGACACAGGTGAACTGCCCATTAAATGTTGAATGCACAATACATACAATATATTTAAACATACCAGTTAATAAATTAGAGCATATATTTTATCATTTTCTAATGTCAACAACATGAAGATTACTCAGTCTCTTTACCTAAATAGCCCACCGTCTAATTGAGAAGGCTTGACAGTGTAGATTTTATTGATTTCCTTTCCTTTGGTGTTGCATGTGCCCACTTCCCTACCAGTGCTTACTGGGATCATTTCCCAACAGACTACTTGCACTGGAATGCTTATTTCAAGGTCTGCACTGGTGAGGGGAACTCAAACCAAGATAGAAAAATAGTATGTGCTGTAAAGTACTCAGAAAACATTTAACTGATCTATGAAAATAAAATTCCTATTTTCTCCCCAAAATCCTTTTTTTCCTCTAAAGTAGAACTGGAAGCATAGTGCTCTTGCTCTGCATGGTGTTTTCTGTTGCTCCTTTTCACTTTTTCTTGCCCTCTCACTTTTCCATAGCAAGTAAGGCAAGACTTGAAGATTTCGTGGAGCTAGGCAGACTTCTCTGGGTGGCAGGCCTGTGGTGGATCATGTCAACTTTCTTCTCCTTTTCTGTGACAGGTACAGAAAAGTACATTATGTTGTTTAGGTCAAATATTATAATATACAATCCCATCTTTATATTTAAGTGCATTTGAGGCTCTCCTAGAGAAGAACATTGAGATCCAAATATATTTTGGGGAGAAGGCCATTACATCACCATTACACTTAGTGTTTTCCCTCAAACACTTAGCTGATTCTGGCACAAAACTCGCCTTGGGATTTGGCCTAAAGTCTGTAAGGACTTATTGCTTTCTCCAGTTAAGTAAGGGTTACATTAGATGGAAGGTTATTTAGGTAAAGAAACAGAGTGTTTTTCGTGATGTAAACATTAGTAGGGAATTACATATGTGGTCCGAACACACACCCACATAGGCTTGCTCTTCCCAGCTCCCACGACAAGAACACAGTCTCTCACTCTAGGTCTCCCTTGACAAGTTATTTTTTTTTCTGTCATAAGATGTAGTCACTGAACCAAGGCCTCAAGTGCAACACTCATATTTTCACTTTTGTTCCATTCATTTCTAAAAAATCATTTCTAAATGTATTCCAGTGCATGAAGAAGAGAGTAACAATGATTCCATTGTGCGTGCACCTTCACAAATCTAGTGAGGTTTTCAGTTATTTAGAAGCCTTAGCAACTCACTCTATATAAATTGAGTCAGGGGGTTCAGCTGTGTCAGTGTTTCGTAGGGTGCTATATTTCTCCTAAGGCTGTCATAAGTAAGAAAGAAAGTACAGATCTAATTTATCTTGAGTTGTATTCTGTGAAGAATACAACTTGATCAAAATTGGCTTGTATTTTAAAAAGTCCAGGACCACGCTTCTGAAGAGGAGGGCACACTCCCAAAGACATTCTATGAAGCCACCATCACCCTGATACCAAAACCAGACAAAGACACCACCAAAAAAGAAAACTACAGGCCATTATCTTTGATGAATATAGATGCAAAAAATTCTCAACAAAATATTAGCAAACTGAATCCAACAACACATAAAAAATATCATACACCACAACCAAGTTGGATTCATCCCAAGTTCACAATGATGGTTCAACATATGCAAATCAATCAATGTATTACACCACATCAACAAAAGAAAAGACAAAAACCACATACGTGATCATCTCAATAGATGCAGAAAAAAGCCTTTGATAAAATTCAACATCCATTCATGAAAAAAATGCTTACCAAAGTGGGTATAGAGGGAACATATCTCAACATAATAAACGCTATTTATGACAAACCCACAGCCAATATAATACTCAATGGTGAAAAGCCAAAAGCCTTCCTGCTAAAATCTGGAACAAGACAAGGATGCCCACTCTCACCACTTCTATTCAACATAGTATTGGATATCCTAGCCACAGCAATCAGGCAAGAAAAAGAAATAAAAGGTACCCAAATTGTGAGGGAAGAGGTAAAATTGTCATTATATGCAGATGACATGATACTACGTATAGAAAACCCTAAAGACTTCACACAAAAACTGCTAGAACTGATAAACAAATTCAGCAGGGTAATGGGATATAAGATTAACATACAGAAATCAGATGCATTTCTTTACACTAACAATGAAATATCAGAAAGAGAATGTAAAAAACAATACATTTAAAAAATCACATAAAATAATACTTAGGCATAAACCTGACCAAGGAGGTGAAAGACTTATATGCTGAGAACTATAAAACATTAACAAAGGAAATTGAAGATGATTCAAAGAAATGGGAAGATATCCCATGCTTTTGGATTGGAAGAATTAGTATTGCTAAAATGGCCATACTATCCAAAGCAATCTACAGATTTAATGTGATCCCTATCAAATTACCCATGACATTTTTCACAGAAATAGAACAAATAATCCTAAAATTTATATGGAACCATAAATATCCAGAACTGCCAAAGCAATCCTGAGGAAAAAGAACAAAGCATGAGGAATAACCCTCCCAGACTTCAGACAATACTACAGAGCTACAGTAATCAAAACAGTGTGGTATTGGCACAAAGACAAACATATGGATAAATGGAATAGAATAGAGAGCCCAGAAATAAATCCACACACTTACGGTCAATTAATCTTCAACAAAGGAGGCAAGAATATACAATAGGAAAAAGAGAGTCTCTTTAGCAAGTGGTGTTGGGAAAGCTGGACAGCTGCATGTAAATCAGTGAAGTTAGAACACACCCTCACACCATACACAAAAATTAACTCAAAATGGCTTAAAGACTTAAATATAAGACATGACACCATAAAACTCCTAGAAGAGAACATAGGCAAAACATTCTCTGACATAAGTTGTACCAATGTTTTCTTAGGTCAGTCTCCCAAGGCAGTAGAAATAAAAGTAAAAATAAAGAAATGGATCCTAATCAAACTTACAAGCTTTTTCACAGCAAAGGAAAACATAAACAAAACAAAAAGATGACCTACAGACTGGGCAAGAATATTTGCAAACGATGCGATTCACAAGGGATTAATTTCTAAAATATACAAATAGCTTATACAGATCAATATCAAAAAAGAGCAGCAATTTTAAGGAAAGTCTGTCACTGAAAACTCTCTCCAGCTTGGTTCCCATAGACTTTGTGGTATTTGGTGGGCCCGATAAATGGAATGCCTCTTTTCTACCTGAGTTTGGAACTAAAAGATTCAGACATACAGATGGCCAACAGGTACAGGAAAAGACGCTCAACATCACTAATTATTAGAGAATTGCAAATCAAAACTACAATGAGACACCACCTCACGCCGGTCAGAATGGCTATCATTAAAAAGTCTACAAATAACAAATGCTGGAGTTGGTGTGGAGAAAAGGGAACCCTCCTACACTGTTGGTGGGAATGTAAGTTGGTGCAGCCACTATGGAGAACAGTATGGAGATTCCTCAAAATAACTAAAAATAGAGTTGCCATATGATCTGGTGATCCCACTCCTAGGCATATATCTGGACAAAACTATAATTCAAAAAGATCCATGCACCCCTATGTTCACAGCAGCACTATTCACAGTAGCCAGGACATGGAAGCAACCTAAATGTCCATCAACAGAGGAATGGATAAAGATGTGGAATACTACTTAGCCACAAAAAAAGAATGAAATAATGCCATTTGCAGCAACATGGATGGACCTAGACATTATCATATTAAGTGAAGTAAGTCAGAAAGAGAAAGACAAATATCACATGATATCACTTATATGTGGAATCTAAAATATGACACAATTGAGCTTATTTATGAAACAGAAACAGACTCATACACATAGAGAACAGATTTGTGGTTACCAAGGTGGAGGGGGTTGGGGGAGGGATGGATTGGGAGTTTGGGGTTAGCAGATGCAAACTATTATATATAGAATGGGTAAACAACAAGGTCCTACTGTATAGCACAGGGAACTATATTCAATATCCTGTGATAAACCATAATGGAAAAGAATATCAAAAAGAGTATATGTATATATATGACTGAATCATTTTGCTGTACCGCAGAAATTAACACAACATTGTAAATCAACTATACTTCAATAAAATAAAATAAAGTAAATAATTGGCTTGTATTTTATTAAACTTGTGACTTGCTATTTCTCAGTGCTGGAAAGGGCTTTGGGTGAGCAAATGTTCCATACCCTTCAAAGAAGGAACTCTATGAAAATTGAGAGATCTCACTGGTCATTTATGCAGCCTTTGTGAGTCCCTAGAACTCTGTATTTATAAGTCAACTCCCACCACTTTAATTTATCCAGTGTGGAAGGATTAGATAAAGGAAGGAAAACCATTGCTTCATTCTGTCTGCTTAACTCCCAAGCTAAAGATAAACGTCCAAATTTAGTCAGTAACATCTGCTGATTTTCAGTAGTATGGTATACTTGTTGTGGTGTGAGATGTAGGAAAAACAGATAAAAATTCGTCACTGTTTTGTAGAAGCCTGAGAACATCTTTGAAAAGAAACAACTTAAAAAGTGATTTTTAAAAACGAAGGAAAACAGTATCTGGTCTTACATTTAGGTCTTTGATCCATTTTGAGTTTATTTTTGATTATGGTGTTAGAGAATGTTCTAATTTCATTTTTTACATGTAGCTGTCCAGTTTTCCCAGCATCACTTACTGAGGAGACTGTCTTTTCTCAATTGTATATTCTTTGTCATTGACTAATTGACCATAAGTATGTGGATTTATTTCTGGGCTTTCTATCCTGTTCCATTGATCTATATGTCTGTTTTTGTGCCAGTACCATACTGTCCTGATTACTGTAGCTTTGTAGTATAGTCTGAAGTCTTGGAGCCTGATTCCTGCAGCTCGGTTCTTCTTTCTCAAGATTGCTTTGGCTATTTGGGGTCTTTTGTGTTTCCACACAAATTAAAAATTTTTTGTTCTAGTTCTGTGAAAAATGCCATTGGTAATTTGATAGGGATTGCATTGAATCTGTAGCTTGCCTTGGGTAGTATGGTCATTTTAACAATATTGATTCTTCCAATCCAAGAACATGGTATATCTTTCCATCTGTTTGTGCTGTCTTCAATTTCTTTCATCAGTGTTTTATAGTTCTTGGAGTAAAGGTCTTTTGCCTCCTTAGGTAGGTTTATTCTTAGGTGTTTTATTCTTTATGATTTGATGGTAAATGAGATTCTTTCCTTAATTTCTTTTTCTGACCTTTTGTTGTTAGTGTATAGAAATGCAACAGATTTCTGTATGTTAATTTTGTATCCAGCAACTTTACCAAATTCACTGATGAGCTTTAACAGTTTTCTGGTGGTATCTTTAGGATTTTCTATATATAGCACCATGTCATCTTCAAACAGTGACAGTTTTACTTCTTCTTTTCCAATTTGGATTTCTTTTATTTCTTCTCTGATTACTGCTACTAGGACTTCCATACTATGTATAATAAAAGTGAAAAGAGTACGCATCCTTGTCTTGTTCCCAATCTCAGAGGGAATGCTTTCAGCTTTTCACCATTGAGTATGATGTTAGCTGTGGGTTTGTCATATATGGCCTTTATTATGTTGAGGTATGTTCCCTCTATGCCCACTTTCTGAAGCATTTTTATCATAAGTGGATGTTGAATTTTATCAGAAGCTTTCTCTGCATCTATTGAGATGATCATATGGTTCTTAGTCATCAGTTTGTTAATGTGGTGTATCACATTGATTGATTTGCAGATATTGAAAAATCCTTGAATCCCTGGAATAAATCCTATCTGATCATTGTGTATGATCCTTTTAAAATATTGCTGGATTCGGTTTGCTAGTATTTTGTTGAGGATTTTTGCGTCCATGTTCATCAGTGATATTGGCCTGTAATTTTTTCTTGTGATATCTTTGGCTGGTTTTGGGGTCAGGGTGATGGTGGCCTCATAGAATGAGTTCGGGAAAACTCCTAGAGGAAAGCATAGGCAGAACACTATGACATAAACCATAGCAATAGTTTTTTGGATCCGTCTCCTAAAGTAATGGAAATAAAAGCAAAAATAAACAAATGGTACCTAATTAAACTTAAAAGCTTTTGCACAGCAAAGGAAACCATCAGCAAAACAAAAAAACAACCTATGGACTGGAGAAAATATTTGCAAATGATGCTACCAACAAGGTGTTAATTTCTAAAATATACAAATGGCTCTTACAGCTTAATATCAAAAAAAACAAACAACCCAATCACAAACTGGGCAGAAGACCTAAATAGACATTTCTCCAAAGAAGATGGCCAACAGGAACATGAAAAGATGCTCAATATCGCTAAATATTAGAGAAATGCATATCAAAACTACATTGCACAGATGTAGAAAACAAACTTACGATTACCAAGGGGGAAAGGGAGGGGGAGGGATAAATTTGGAGATTGGGATTGACATATACACACTACTATATATAAAATAGATAACTAATAAGAACCTACTGTATAGCATAGGGAACTCTACTCAATACTCTGTAATGACTGTATGGGAATAGAATCTAAAAAAGAGTGGATATATGTATATGTATAACTGATTCACTTTGCTGTACAGCAGAAACTAGCACAGCATTATAAATCAACTATACTCCAATAAAAATTAATTTAAAAAAATCAGAACTACAATGAAGTATCACCTCACACTAGTTAGAATGGCCATCATTAAAAAGTCTACAGATAACAAATGCTGGAGAGGGTGTGGAGAAAAAGGAACCCTCCTACACTGTTGGTGGGAATATAAATTGGTGCAGCCACTATGGAGGACAGTATGGAGGTTCCTTAAAAAACTAAAAATAAAGTTACCATATGATCCTGCAATCCCACTCCTGGGCATATATCCAGAGGAAACTCTAATTTGAAGAGATACATGCACCCCAGTGTTCAATGTAGCATTATTTACATTAACCAAGACATGGAAGCAAACCAAATGTCCATCGACAGATGAATGGATAAAGAAGATGTGGTACACAGCAAAGGAAACCATAAACAAGACCAAAAGACAACCCTCAGAATGGGAGAAAATATTCGCAAATGAAGCAACTGACAAAGGATTAATCTCCAAGATTTACAAGCAGCTCATGCAGCTCAATAACAAAAAAACGAACAACCCAATCCAAAAATGGGCAGAAGATCTAAATAGACATTTCTCCAAAGAAGATATACAGATGGCCTACAGACACATGAAAGAATGCTCAACATCATTAATCATTAGAGAAATGCAAATCAAAACTACAATGAGATATCATCTCACACTGGTCAGAATGGCCATCATCAAAAAATCTAGAAACAATAAATGCTGGAGAGGGTGTGGAGGAAAGGGAACACTCTTGCACTGTTGGTGGGAATGTAAATTGATACAGCCACTATGGAGAACAGTATGGAGGTTCCTTAAAAAACTACAAATAGAACTACCATACGACCCAGCAATCCCACTACTGGGCATATACCCTGAGAAAACCATAGGTCAAAAAGAGTCATGTACCAAAATGTTCATTGCAGCCCTATTTACAATAGCCAGGACATGGAAGCAACCTAAATGTCCATCGACAGATGAATGGGTAAAGACAATGTGGCACATATATACAATGGAATATTACTCAGCCATAAAAAGAAATGAAATGGAGGTATTTGTAATGAGGTGGATGGAGTTAGAGTCTGTCATACAGAGTGAAGTAAGTCAGAAAGAGAAAAACAAATACAGTATGCTAACACATACATACGGAATCTAAGGGAAAAAAAAAAAGGCCATGAAGAACCTAGTGGCAAGACGGGAATAAAGACACAGACCTACTAGAGAATGGACTTCAGGATATGGGGAGGGGGTGGGGTGAGATGTGACAGGGTAAGAGAGTGTCATAGACATATATACACTACCAAATGTAAAATAGATAGCTAGTGGGAAGCAGCCGCATAGCACAGGGAGATCAGCTCGGTGCTTTGTGACCACCTAGAGGGGTGGGATGGGGAGGGTGGGAGGGAGGGAGATGCAAGAGGGAAGAGAAATGGGAACATATTGTATATGTATAACTGATTCACTTTGTTATAAAGCAGAAGCTAACACACCATTGTAAGGCAATTATACTTCAATAAAGATGTTTAAAAAAAAAAAAGAAGAGGTGGTACATATAGACAATGGAATATTACTCAGCCATAAAAAAGAATGAAACAGTGCCATTTGCAGCAACATGGATGGACCTGGACATTGTCATATTAAGTGAAGTAAGTCAGACAGAGAAAGGCAAATATCATATGATATCACTTATATGTGGAATCTTAAAAAATGATACAAATGAACTTATTTATGAAACAGAAATAGACTCACAGACATAGAAAACAAACTTATGGTTACCAAAGGGAATAGTAGCAGGGGAGGAGGAGAGATAAATTTGGAGTTTGGGATTAACATATACACACTACTTTATGTAAAATAGATAAACAAGAGCCTACTGTATAGCACAGGGAACTATATTCAATATCTTGTAACAACCTATAATGGAAAAGAATCTGAAAAAGAATATACATATATATATCTGAATCACTCTTCTGTACACCTGAAACTAACACAACATTGTACATTAACTATACTTCAATTAAAAAATGGTTATTTAAAAAATGAAGCAAAAGATATTACTGGAAAATACATAACAATTACAGAATTGCAGCAACTTAGCATCAAGAGTAAACCTGGAAGTCATCCAGTCCAGTGTCCTAACCAATGCAGTAGTCTCCTCTTAGTGTTCTGTTTGAGTATTTCCAATGATGGCATTTTTACCACCTCCTCAAGGCAGCTACTCCATACCTGGATAGCTCTAACACTTAGAAAATTATTCCTTGTGCTTAACCATTTTCCCTGTAATGCATACGAAGATGATAGAAAAAAAATAAAGCAAGCCATTTCCTAACAAAAGATTTAAATACACTGTCTTTATGATGAGCAACTCACGTTAAAACAATTTAATTTCCTTCTGTGACAGAGTTGCAGGTCTTGAATAAAGAAGAGAGAAATCAGCGTAGAACACATCTGGACTTCACTAAAGCTTTGTGGATCTGCAAGGCATTTCCATTAATGAGTTAGGGATATCAGGCCTGGGTCGTACTATTATATGTCTTATTCCAAGGGTACTAAATGACACTTTGGGAGGAACCTGGGACAACATATTCCAGAGACCACATAGGTTTGTCTCAGAGCTTTTAATTTTTTCCTGCAAAGTCTGGAATGAGAAAAATAAGAGAATTCCTACTACATTTGCAGAAGATACTACATTGGGAAATGGGGCTGGAGGGTAGGGGAAATAAAAGCTGAAAATTCCTTGCAAGTCAAGAGCAAAATCCAAGGTGACCTTGACCAATTAGAAAAATGGTCTGTCAGAAAGAGGCTGACGTTTGATGTTCAACAGGGATAGTAGTGGGCAATCTGTATGCTCCCCAAATCCAAACCACATGAATACCTGCTGAGGAATGGCTGGTGAAACTATCACTCTGAATCACACCTTGAATAACTAGAAACAAGACAGGGCCATTGTTTAAAGGGCTAGTATGGGCCTGGGTTTTGTGAACAGAGTTATGATGTACAAAAGCCAGGAAATAATTCTTCTGCCATATATTCTGCATTAATAGGGACTGTATTAGACACACTCCAACATTCAGCATGTTGGTCTTCATGTAAAACATGAAATTAGAAAAGCTAGAGAGACTATCAAGGTAAAAGCGACAGAAAGCAGTCCTAGAGAATATGTGAGAAAAGTTGAAATGAGTAAATTCATTGAAAGAAAGACTCAGTGTTGATTCCTCATTTGCCTTTCTTTCAGCTGATTTCTCTACACTCACCTGACTATAATACCTTTTCTGCACATTGCTCATGAATTTCTATCTAAAGATGTCCTTGTTAAGACCTGTTCATCAGGATATGCCAAATTCGGCTTAAACTGTTTCTTATGTTTTGTCACATGCTGTGTAGATAAACCAGAGTGGAGGAAAACATCTGGTGCTAAATGATATGCCTTGTATATAACGCTCTCATAGCAATCATCACACTGTTAGCTAATCTGAGCTGGCACACAATAGGTACCTACTGACTATATGTTGCATGAAGCAATGGGAAGAGGATGTTGCCTAATTGTTTTTTTTTTTCAAATCTGGGTTCCTCTTGTCAAAATCAAGTTAATATAAGAATGCCGTGAGGAAGAATATGATTAATTATGAACTGTAAGTTGCCTATTGCAGGGAGGAATTGTGAGGAATCTCTAGAAGTACACTTAATTAGAAGGAAGTGAAGATGTAAATCTAGGGCAGTCTTATTGATGTCTCTAGTTGGTGACATGCTAATATTATTTAAGATAATTACTTGTTTTGCTAATAACCCACCTTAATTAACCTGCCTGAATGTGTCTAAAGCACCTTGCATGATACCTGTTACATACTAGATGTCAGATACATGCTAGTGATTGTTTTATGAATTTCAGAATATTTCTTAAATTAAACCAATTTTACTGGCATTGATTTCCCTGATTCAGTATTGACATTTCATGCTGTGCTCTGAAGTCTACTGAAAACATACTGTAAGAATTCACTCAACTAACCTCCAAAACATAGAGTCCAGTGGCTATCTAGTTTAACCCTTGAGAACTGTTCAATTTGAAAATCTGCTGAAGTGCTTCCCACCTGAGATCAGGTATAAGGCAAGGATATCTCATCTCACCAGTCTTTTTCAGCATGATAGTGGAAGTCTTTGCTAACACAATAAGGCAAGAAAAGGAAATAAAAGGTATATAGTTTGGGAAGGAAGAAATAAAACTGTCTTTGTTCACAGATGACATGAACATTTATGAAGAAAATCTGAAAGAATCAACAGAAATACTCCTGAAACTAATAATTGATTATAGCAAAGCTTCAGGATACAAGGTTAATATATAAAAATTAATCATTTTCCTATATGTCAGCAATGAACAAGTGGAATTTGAAATAAAAAATAACATTTATATTAGCACCCCAAGTAGTGCAATACTTAGGTATAACTCTAGAAAAATATATATAAGATCTATATGAGAAGTACTACAAAACTCTGATGAAGAAATTGAAGAACTAAACAAATGGAGAGATATTCCATGTTCATGGATGGAAAGATTCAAAATTGTCACAATGTCAGTTCTTCCCAGCTTGACCTATAGATGCAATGCAATCCCAAACAAAATCACAGCAGGTTATTTAATGGATATTGGCAAGCTGATTCTAAAGTTTATATGGAGAGGCAAAAGACCCAGTATAGCCAACTCAGTATCGAGGGAGAAGAAAAAAGTCAAAGGATTGACAATACGTGACTTCTAGACATGATAAAGCTACAGCAGTCAAGACAGTGTGGTATTGGTGAAAGAACAGACAGATCAATGGAACAGAATAGAGAGTTCAGAAATAGATCCACATAAATATAGTCAACTGATTTTTGACAAAGGAGTGAAGGCAATACAATGAAGCAAATGTAATCTTTTCAACAAATAGTGCTGGAACAATTGGAAATTGACATGCTAACAACAGATTTAGACACAGACCTTACATCTTTCATAGTAATTATCTCAAAATGGATCATAGACCTAAATGTAAAACACAAAATTATAAAACCTCCTAGATGGTAACATAGGAGAATACCTAGATGACCTTGGGTATGGTGATGACTTTTAGGATACAACATCAAAGTCATCATCCATGAAAGAAATAATTGATAAGCAGGACTTTATTAAAATTTAAAATTTCTGCTTTGTGAAAGACAATGTCAAGAGAATTAGAAGACAAACCACAGACTAGGAGACAAACTTGCAAAAGACACATCTGATAACTGTTATCCAAAATATACAAAGAACTCTGAAAGTCCAACAATAAGAAACAAACAACCTGATTAAAAAATAGGTCAAAGACCTTAACAGGCACCTCACCAAAAAGGATATACAGATGGCAATTAAGCCTATGAAAAGATGCTCCACATCATATGTCATCAGGGGAATACAAATTAAAACAAAAATGAGATAACACTACACACATACTACAATGGCCAGAATCTGGAACACTGACACCGGCAAATGCTGGTGAGGATGTGGAGCAGCAGGAAGCTTCCTACATTGCTGGTGAGAATGCAAAATGGTACAGCCACTTTGAAGACACTTTGGAAGTTTCTTACAAAGCTAAACATACTCTTACCATATGATCCAGCAATCTCTCACCTTAATATTTACTCAGAGGAACTGAAAGTTATGTTCACGCAAAAACCTACACGTTCGTGTTTGTAGTAGCTTTATTTATCATTGACAAAACTTGGAAGCAACCAAGATGCCCTTCAGTAGTTCAGTGGATAAATAAATGGTGGTACATGCAGAGAATGCAATATTATTCAGTATTTAAAAGAAATGAGCTATCGAACCATGAAAAGACATGGAGGAACCTTAAATGTTACCCTATTACCTAGAAAGAAGCCAATCTGAGAAGGCTGCATACTTTATGAGTCCGACTATATAACATGCTGGAAAAGACAAAACCATGGAGACAGTAAAATGATTAGTGGTTGCCAGCGGGGAGGGATGAGTAAGTAGAGCATAGAGGATTTGGGGGGCAGTGAAAATACTCTGTATGATACCACAATGTTGGACACATGTCATTATATGTTTGTCCAAATCCAAAGAATGTACAACACCAAGAATGAACCCTAATGTAAACTGTCAACTTTGGGGTGATTATGATTTATCAATGTAAGTTTATCAATTTTAACAAATGTAGCACTCTGGTGATTAATATTGAAAATGGGAGAGACTATGCATGTGTGAGCTCAAGGGGTATATGGGAAATCTCTGTACTTCCCTCTCAATTTTGCTGTGAACCTAAAACTACTCTACAAAAATAAAGTCCTTTAAAAAAATCTACTGAAGCTAAGGTTCCATGAGTCAACTTGAGGGAACCCCACCATTAATCCTTCTCAAACAATGGAATTAAGTACTTTCTTGATACTTCCAATATTAGAGGATACTTTCAATAGAAGTTTTTGCATTTAGCAATGATGTTTAAATGGTAAATTTTTGATGTCTTTATAACTGAGAGCTATCCTAGGTGCCTGTGGTAACTGTACCCATTCAAGATAATGCTTACTATAGATGATAACAATGTAAATCAAGAGGAGATATTTTTAGCTGAAATAAAGAGAAAACGTTCTGATGCTTCGTAACGTAAATTTCAACTAGGTTGAGTTCCTTAGTTTTGTTGACACTTGCACTCTGTGAAACTGAGAGTGCAAATGACTGTGGAGAAATGATTGCAGATGTAAATGGCCAATCCGTGAGGAAGGGCACATTTCCTTCACCACCACACCCACCTAGCTGGGTGAAATTCAGCTCAGTTTATCCCCAGTGAAAGGAAGATTCCTTGAGCGATAGTTGCAGTATGCTCTGCCATTAGAGCTTTCGATGAGAAATCTGAAGAGGAAATTCTTGTTATTTATGTGCCACTCCTTCATCCTGAGGCAAGAAGCAGAATCCTGAATTGCCTTCCATTCTCAAATATTTGTAACTGATCATTGTTCCTGGAGAGTTTTGAACAGAACTAGTGTGATATTTTTTAAAATATTAATCAAAAAGACGTACATTCTCAAAAGGAAACATCATATAGTGGAATTTTACTGTGCTACAATTAGGGTGATCACTCATCCTGGTTTTCCCTGGACTATCCCATATTTAGAAGTGGAAGTCCTGCCTCCTGGGAAGCTCTGCAGTCCCAGGCAAACTGGGACGTTTGGTCACCCTGACTAAGGTAGTCTGACCAAATAATGCTAATTAGTTGTGTGACCTTGGGTAGTTCACTTCTCTCCAGGCCTCAGCTTTCACCTCTGTGAAATAGGGGAATTAGGGTGGGCTCTCTCTAAGTTCCATGATTCTATGGAAGTGCATCCTCTGGGTCTGACTCGGTACATGATTTTGGACAGAGGTCTTGAGATGGTTGCAAGGCCAAAGTTGTTCTCCCTGATACTGTTTCCCAAAGCTACATAAGGTCTCAAAACACTCCTACCTTCCTTGAATAAAGAATCAGACCATCGTGAACCAAGCATTTATGTGGATTTATCTATGAAGCTACTTTTATTTTACACCCATACTATTTTCTTGAGGTAGTAATCTCCAGAATATTGCTTCCCATTTTGTAAGGTAGTGAATCCACTTTGCATTCTAAACTTGCTTCATTTTCCTTCTCCAAATCTTAAAGTATCCTCCCTAGTTCTCTGACACTCTGACTCTTAGTAGTTTTGGTGAACAAGTCCGGGTTCTCTGAGAGTCTTTCTTTGCCTATAAATGGAATAATTATACTTACCCCCAAGGGTTGCTGTGGGGATTAAATGAGATTATGTATTAGCAAGTGTCTAAGATGCCTGTCTCAGAGTAAGCACTAAGTAAATGTCATGCCCCTTCCCAGGTATTCCCACTCACTGACTTAGCACCTTCTCTACCACTACCACCCTTTCCCCTATTTCTCCAACTTTTTGGAGCACACTACCACCAAACATTCTTACCTTCCTGATATTTCCACTTGGAGTTCATCTCTCCTTCCCCTGCACTTTCACAGAATTTTAGAATATTATTTATTTCATTCTGCTTTATGCTACAATCTCTAAACTCTTCTGTATTCTGTTCTGTGGTGCTAGGACTGAGACTTTGCAAACCATGTTTCTGCTGGGCTTGCTAGCTCTCTCTTAGGCTTTACCATTAGGGATGGCGAGAGGAAGACTACAAGGCTGGAGAAGGAAGAAGGGACGTTGTCCTTTATGTTTGTTCGCAGTGGCCTTCCTGCTTGCTTGCTAATCCTGTGAGCATCACCCCAGTCTTGCTTCTTCACCCTGGCGGCAGTTGTACCTTCTGTGGCCCCAGTTGAATCCAGTTTGCAGTTTTTCCACCAGTCACAGAACAAGCTTCATTGAATTCACCTTCACCCTACCCACCCTTGACCCCAAAGACATCATCACCAGCCAGTACCCTTGCCTCAGAGGCTTGGATCCAAAACCTACAGGACACCTTCTCTGAGTTTAGAGACACCAGCCCCAGCTGAGCAGCACTCCCTCCTCAAGTGTTTCAGTTTCAGCTCTATGGGGTCCCTCTTCCAATCTTCTAAGTCTCAATGGTTCCAACTTTTCCCTTTGTTCCCCCATTCCTAGGGGTGGTAGCTTCTTCCTGCAGTCCTACATCTGTGGTATGTTAAAGTTCTCATTTTCTCTTTTCAGTCATCTAGGCAATAACTTTAGGCCTAGTTAATAATTCTTTATACTAAATTCTTTCTTCTCAAATAATTGGTGTGGTTTCTGTCTCTGACTGGACCCTGACCACTATAAGGGCACTGGTTAGAGGAGCAACTTCACCATTTTCCTTGAGCTTCTTGAGGGTGAGATCTTTCTTATTCATCTTCATTTCATTCCTCCCAACTTCCCCCATACCCACTGTATCTCACGCAACATCTGACATATAGCCAGTGTTCAATTAAGATTTGTTGATTTTTTGTTGTTGACTTGATTTGGTGAAACCAATAAAACTGTTTCATTCTGGCACATCTCAGCCTGAGTCATAAATAACCTCTTTTTTTTCGAACAGGTGAACTCAAGGGTATAAAAGCAAAATCATCGACCTAAAAATGTGTCTGTGAATGAACCTACTAAATTTGCCTTTCTCAAAGTGTGGTTCTAGAATCACATCATAATCTTTTTTTTTTTTTAAAACAGCTTCCCGGGTGATTCTTAGAAATTCTATAAAGTTTGGACCAGTATCAAGCATTGGCTCAGGAATGATTTGAAGTCCATGTATATGGCATACTTACATCTCTGGGCCTTTGGATAAATTCTTTCCTCATTCTTGAAACATACCTCACCCCCTTTCTTTGAGCCCTCCCTTATTCCCAAGGCAGGGTCCAGTGCCTCATCTCTGTGCTCCCATGCCTTCCTCAGGACAGTCATTGCATGGATTATCAATTATTCTGCCCTCCTCACTTGACTTGACCTCCTTGAGGGCAGGGGACGAGTCTTTCATTTCTGTATATTTATAGAAGGCATACAGTAAGCACTGAGTATTTTTTTAGAAACAAATTAATGATTCATATCATCAATACTCATGGGGAGTTTGTTATACATGCTTACCAGATTATTTACAGAAAGATTAAATACAGTTCTAGTGTTGATCCTGGATTTCTACCATTTACTCTGCTCCACCATTTGTTCTGATTCTTTCTTTGGGCTTTAAAAAAACTTCTTCTCATTATTGCTAATTTGCATTTACTCTACAGATATCCTTTCCTCTAATAACTTATTAAAGATTATTAAAAATAGCCTATTAAAGGAACTTTTTGAAATATGTTTATTGTTATATTTGTTCTAATTATTACATAGAAAAAAGTAACTTTGGGCTTCTAGGGGGGAAACAAAGAACCCCACTTTTAGATGACCTGTCTTACGTTGGTTCCTACAACAGCCTAGATTTGAGTTGGTGACAGCAGACATCAAATAAAGTATACAGAGGTGGAATCTCAGAGAAAGATTATGTTAACAGCAATTTCCAACTTTATGAGAAAGTGTATGAATTCATGGGCTGGCAAGGAAAATTGTCTCCCTTGACTCTTTTGTGGTATAATGAGGACCTTCTACATATTTTTAAAATGAAACCGTTAGAAGCTAGCAACAAAAAGGGATCATTTATATTTTTATGAATGGATATTTTAAATCATTTTCTAAGTTATAGAAGATTTTAATATTTCTGTACCTTCATTTTTCAGTCTCCTCTGGAGGAGATGTACAGTTCTTTGTGAATTAAAGGGATGTATAGAAATGCAAATGTTACAGATTATAAAATGGTACAAAAGGACTGTCTGCTAAATTGATTTCAAGGCTATAGGGGACATTGTCTGTATGCTTAGACAAAAGAGAACTGGAAGTTAACAAAAAAAGAAGAGAGATTTAGGTAAAGAACTTAATGCAGAGAAGCGGGAATGGACACATAGCTTAATAAAAATGAATTTGTATAGAAGTCAGACATCAGATTGTTCAGTTTAATTATCCACCATTAGTATATATTTTTTTACTCTCAAATTGCACCAGCTGTGTAAAATAGCATTCTTTATTTCAAATGTGGGATAATGTGAGAGATCCAAATACAAGCTATAGCACAGGAAGGAATTCATGGCATACATATTATATTAAGAGCAAATTCAGTGTCAATCAGGGTATATATACTGATTTAGGAGTTCTACATATGTAAATCAGGCCTATGTTATTAGAATTATTAAGATTATGCTGACAGAGGAGGATCATTTAAAAATGTGTCCGAGGTCTCATTTGAAGAGAGAAGGTGACAGTGTGGATTAGAAGGAATAGTGATTAGTTTTAGGGAGTGCTGATAAGGTTTAGAAAGAGTGAATACTAGTTTATCTAGAGTCAGAATGCTTGTTTTAAAATTATCCTCCCTCATCCTCCTCTCTATCATCAGCTTTCTGGAGGGTGGTGCTTTATTTATTTGTGCTCTCTCTTTTCATTTATAAGTGGGAACCCAAAATGGATTCTAGAGTTGAAGCATTTTGGAATGCGAGAGTAATCTATTGTATTGGAGACTGAAGACAAGCTATTTCTCTTGGCTCTAGATTTCATAACCAAGTCAGACCTGTCAGCTTGCCATTTGCCAAATGGAGAGCTCCTCCGAAAAGAACTCATATGTCTCAGCAGAGACCAGTGACCAACATTAGAAAACCTGGCCCATCACCATCATGATCCACACAGATTTTCAAACCCAATCAACTAATTCATCTTAAAATCATAACATCTGACTGGTTCTTTATAATTCACCAAATCCTCTATTAATTGATTGTTTCCAACTTCCTAAAAGATTTTTTTCTTGCATCTTACTATCATTATTGATTCATTGGAGCATTATTCTCTCCTCCACAGTCCCCAGGGTCTTGGCTCATGCCTTTATTATCCCATCTAGTTCATTCTGCCTTTTGTTAATTTTAAAAGCAAATTTAAAAAATAAAAATAAAAACAAGCCAATTTATTGAGCAGTTATTATGTGCAAAGCCATATGCTGGATGCTGCTACACAGGGAGAGGACACTGGGATGAATAACACATCTGCCTTCAAAGGGGTTTACAATTGTATGGTAGAAGAAGACACATTTTACACTGTTACGACGGAGTGAGTCGAGTCTGAGGAGGGGGAGAACAGAGAGGGGCAGTTTACTGTGGACTCTAACTCTCCAACACCGGAAATGAAATAATGGTGGTGTGATGTGCTCCAAGTATTGATGCCGCTATTATTGTAACCCCTGCCCACACTAGCGTTAATTGGTTGTACACTGAAAACATGACATAGATGCTTCTCACCAATGTTAATAAACAAGTCCCTTTGACAAGCTAGACAAACCCAACTGGTGGTTGGTTAGGAGTAGATCATAATACAGATCCTCTCTGGAAGTCCTGGGCCTATGTTTTCCTTTCTCCATTCCAAGTGCCTTGTTAATAGCCAATAGCCAGAGTTTTTTTCCCCAAATACTACCTTCCACAACCACAGATTTTTCTTGTGGTTTTGTATTCAGCTAACCTTGCCATCTTCATATTGCTGCCAGAAATAAGTCACAAAGAGGGTCAGATGTTATTTATTAGCTTATTAAACCCATATGACTCCAGGGACACATTTTCTAGGAACTGAGAAACTCCTGCAAGCTTTGAGAACCTACAGAGTGCAATGCCGGATTTCAACCTGTCAGCTAATGACACTGTAGATACCACTGATTATTCTCTTTTTTAAGAGCAGTATTAAGAACTCAGTCAACCAACTAACTGAAAGGACAGGTGATAGAATGGGTGACTGGCTGCATTACCAAATTTGCACAGCACTTCAGAGAACACCTTTCCTAACGAGTGTGGCATCAGGCCCTAATAGCTGATTGGTTTGGATATGATAATCAGAAATGAAGTAGTTAAAAGGATTGTTAATTTTAAAAACCCTGATTAGGGGTCAGGATGAGACTTGGAAGAGATCTATAATGACAATGTGCTTTGGGGCAACATGCTTGCCTAACACAATGGGATAGCCATTAGCTGCCATTGTAGTGCTTCCTTTGTGACTGCAATCTCTGAAAATTGGAAGGATACTGTTTTTCAGTGGAAGCACAGGTTATCTTTTCAGGGTGTTAGATTCCGGGGTATGTGTGTGGGGGGGTGAGGAATGGGGGTGGCAGGACACACTAGTGTGGCATATTGAAGGCGGCCTTTTTTTCCAGAGTGATCTGGCCTGCGTATGCTTGTTTAATAATTTTCCTATTCTGTTTGACCCATCTGGCAGGAATACCACACTAATACACCAAAGCCAATATAGAAGGGGGGGAGGATGGAGAGAGACATTTTACTATTTATCAAGATCTAGAGATTGATTATTTTGGAGAGGGAGCAAGAAAGGCAGTGTCTCTGTTTCTATTGTCTTTAAGTAGTTTGATGGTAGTAGCTTTTGTTGGTTTTTCTAGACTATCTCTGGAGGCAGTTTAAGACTGCACCTAACACAGTGCATATCACACAGTAGGAACTTGGGAATAATTTGTTGTGAAAAATGAAGGCAGTATGATATGTACAGTAAGACAGATGGTCCATGGACTTATTATGTGAAGGGAAGAAAATAAATGGGAAGTCCATCCAGGAATCCCATCCTGCATTAATGTTTTTAGGATATGTGATCCTTCTCATCACAAGGAGAAACTTTTTCTTTTCTTATGTCTATCTGAGATGATGGATGTGAACTAAACCTATTGTGGTCATCATTTCACAGTATATGTAAACCAAACCATCATGCTGTACACCTTAAACTTATACAGTGATGTATGTCAATTTTATTTCTCAATAAAATTGGGGAAAAAGATATGTATGCAAACAGTGCTACTCGTTCAGCAAAACTGTACTCTAGGAATGATACAGCAATAGCTTGCTAGAGTGAATGAAACTACACATGCGAATGATATAGTCTTTCAGCTCATGTGGGACAATTTAGCTATTTTATTAAAATGGTAATCACCAGAACCTTTGAAACAACTCATCTTGGACTCATTTGGATTTGGACTAGTTGATCCATCTAAGAAGTAACATATATTCTTAGTTCCTAATTGTAAGCTTTCTGTGGTATATATAGAGATATAATCGAGATTCAAACCATTGATCCCAACATTACGTAACATACATTGGACTTCTGCACCGGGTGAATTATTGTGCTAAGAACAGTGGGATACTTTCTTTTTTTCCTTGTTAATATTTTTTATTCCTGATTTTAATACTATAGTAATAATTAACCCTTCACTTGAAACTGTTTTCTACGGGGCGGAAGGAAGAAGAAAAGGGAAAAAATGATATGGTGAATTCCAGTCAACCAGCAGTAAAATAATGACAGTGGGATACTTTTTAAAAAAACTATTTATTTATTTATTTGGCTGCATCGGGTCTTAATTGCAGCATGTGGGATCTTTGTTGCGGCATGCCAGATCTTTCATGTGGCACACGGGCTCTTCGTTGCGGTGCGCGGGCTTCTCTCTAGTTGTGTCACACGGGCTCAGTAGTTCCGGCATGCGGGCTCTCTAGTTGTGGTGCGTGGGCTCTAGAGTGTGTGGACTTAGTTGCCCCGCAGCGTGTGGGATCTTAGTTCCCCAACCAGGGATCGAACGCGTGTCCCCTGCATTGGAAGGCAGGTTCTGAACCACTGGACCACGAGGGAAGTCCTTGGGATACTTTCTTCACGGTAGGAAACTTGCCTATTTTTTCCTACATTGTATCCCCAGCATCTAGCATAATACATACAATCATAGCATATACTTAACAGAGGCTTGTTGACCAGTGAGTGAATGAATGAAAGAATAAGAGAGGTGACAGACAAAGAGAAGTAATTATAATGCCAGACAAAGTGAAACAAGTGGTGTAAGCTTAGTGCTGTGGATACCAAGGGAAAGCAGTTAGCCCCAGCTTGGCCGAAGTTGGTCAAGAAAGGCTTCAGGTATAATATAACATTTGAATTAATTCCTTTGGAACAAATAAGACAGGAAACACACACACACACACACACACACAGAAGAGGAAGTGCATTTGAGGCTACAGTAACATCACAGACAAAGATTGTAGCAGTGTAAAAGTGTATGCCGTGTTTTAGGAATGCTGAGAATGCAGGGTGGTTGGAAGGGTGTGGTGATGGATGGGGCTGGAAAAGAAGGACAATGCCAAGTCACATAAGGCTCTGAATGTCCTACTAAGAAGTTGTGTTCCATTGAAGATTTTAGAAGAGAGTGATAGGATTCAACCTACTAACCAAGGCTTTATTAAGCACTCATTAAGTGCCTATCATTGTATACTGTAGGAATTATTTGCTTTTAAAGAACATACAGTTTGTACTTGCAGGTAACTATCATTTCCTTCAAGAAGTATTTCCTGACCCAAGTCCATGTCACTCTGTATTTCCCTCTTCATAGCATTTATCGCAGTGTGTTTTAATTTCTTGCTTAGTTTTTAGTTCCCTACACTGGACTAAGAGCTCAGTGAGGGCAGGAACAATGTCTGTTTTGTTCATCATTGTAATCCAGTGCTTGTTCATCAGTGCTTAGAACAGTGTCTGGCACATAGTAGGTATTCAATAAACATGTATTGAATAAACGAAAAAGAAATGAATGAGTGATGAATCATGTGATTGTTAATTTGCTGTATCTACAAAATGCAGGGGAACCATTTATGGAGCATTTCCACAGTAAGATGAAGAGAATTCATTTGTGAGATTGGAGAGTCTGTGTCTGTTAAAGGTGAAAGGCCCTAATAAATGGCAGGTCTCTGTAAGATACTGGGGACTCAATGACAAGTCCTGAATTTCTGTTTAGTGTTGAGATTTCTCTAGGATGCTTTAAGTCTCAGAGTTACAGCTCAGTAAATATTGGTAATAGGACTAGATCAGTTACCTATGCAAACTGTAGGATTCCAGTAAATATTTGTTGAAGGCCTACATTCATTGTTGTGGCAGATTGTATTTTCCAGAACGGCCCAACCCACATATTTATCCCTTCTCCTTTGCCAATGAGAGGTAGAGTCTGTGTTCTCTTTAGCCTGAGACTGTGAATCTTTGTAACTGCTTTTACCAGTAGAATACATTAGAAGTAAAGCTATGGAAATTCTGGCTAGGTCAGAAAAAATGGTATGGCTTCTGCTGGTGTGCACTCTCTCTCTTTTTTGTCTGGCTTTTTCTTGGCACGATCACCTGTGGAGCCCCGCCACCATTCTGTGAGGAAGCTCAAACTTGCCCATAAAGAGACCACACAAAGAAACACATGTGGAGAGGAACCAAGGCCCCTAACCAATAGCAAGAATGAACCATTGGACGTGTGACTGAATGAACCTTCAGATGACTACAGATCCCAGTCATTGAGTCTTCCAGCTGAGACCTCAGATGCTGGAGCAGATACAAGCCCTCCACACTGTGCTTTGTCTGAATTCCTGACCCACAGAAACCATGAAAGATAATAAGTGATTATTACTGTTATAAGACACTAAGTTTTTGTGCTAATCTGTGACTCAGCAATAGATAATGAGTAATATATATGTACTCTGTAGACCAGACCAGTGGTTTATAATGTAAAAAAAAAAAATCTTATATCCATTTGAAAATCTGAAAAACTAAGGTGGCCTCTATTTTCCCTGCCTCCTGGTGTTTGCAGCCTTGCATACTCCCTTTCTCTTGAATGTGGGCAGTATGTGTGGCTTTCTTATAACAAATAGAATATGGCAAAGTTGATGCACTGTCACTCTACCTTATATAAGACTCTTTCTTGCTGTCAGACTGACTCTAGGGTCTTGCTCTCCTTGTTGGCTTTGATGAAACAAGCTGCCATGAGTCCTACAACCACAAGGAAATGAATTCTGCCAATAATCAGAGTGAACTAGGAAGGAGACCCTTCTGCAGTCAAGTCTGGAGATGAGAATGAAATCTTGGCTGACACCTTGATGGCAGCCTCCCAAGGGATCCTAGTAAGCCATGCAGACACCTGACCAACAGATCTTGTGAGATAAATGTGTGTGTTGTTTTAAGCCACTGAATTTGTGGTAATTTGTTATACAGCATAGAAAATTAATACAAAAGCTATGGATCCTCTCTGAGAAAAATGTACGAAGACTCATATTCACATAGAATTCTTAGGCAACATTTTAAGTTGCTTAATGGACCCCTGATTCCCATGAATGGATCCTAGGTTAAGAACCAGTATTCTAGATTGTTTGCCCTGCAGTCATATGCAGAAGAGTTCAAAGCCTAGAAGATTTTGTTCATAATGTTTTATATTGAACATTTTATTTACTCACTTAATAGTTCACTACCTTATAATTGAGCATTGTCTACTTCAGGACTGAATTTTCTTTACTTCCGCATCTTTGGAGGTGGGTCTTTTGTACAGTTTTATATTATTTTTTCACTCAGAAGAATTCCCGCCCCCAGTCACTCTCTCCATCTTTCATCCCTGTCTTTCTAGAGGCAAAACCAAGGGAAGATCAGCAGATTTCAATAAGCAGTAAACAGGAACAGCTGATAGAGTGGGGCTAATGAGTTAATCATTGAGTAAAGGCTAATGAACACAATTCGGTAAATGGTTTACATTTTTCCTACATTTCATTGGGAAGTTAAATTTAAGATACAAAAAGTTTTTTCTTTTGATCATAATTAAAATGCAATACAAAAAAAATCTCTCTTCTAACCTCACTGTTTAAGCAAGTGTTTTCTTCACAGTCTTTCTTCATTAATAATTGCTATGCTCTAATAAAATTAGAGGATGTAGAAAATAATACTTATTATGAATTCTCTAACACTGGCATGCAAACATCCTCATTAAAGCCAGTGATCTATGTTTTGTTGTTTAGAAAAATGTCTGTAATTCTTGCTTTTTATTCTGACTATCCATTTCTTTGCTAAAGAAACACAATCAAGCTCTGACAGTGTCAACTCCCATTTTTGATGGTACTGAAAGGAAGGGTCAATTTTTCTAAGGGACAAATGGAATTGTAGGGGGAGCTCCAAAGCATTGAGAAGCATAGGACACGTGTCAACTGCTTTCTGTCTTCTCTTCCCCCTCAATTATACTGTTAAGGGTTAATCCAGGGAAGGCAGCAAGCCAGTGTCCACAAGGCTCCCCGGAACTAGCTTCTGCACTTGGAATATCCGGCTCGTGGAGATGTCTCCGTCTGCACCACACATGGGGAAGGCAGCCTACATCTGGGCCAAGTACGGATGACATGGAAGAGTCCACTTGCTTGCTTGGTAAAATGACAGTGACACAAGTCACATGTAGGCATGCCAAGTGACTTAATCTTTCGCTACTTCCCCAGTCACAAACAATTTGGCTTTGCCTATTAATTTTTGTAGGTACCATTAAAAGGAATACCGTAGCTAATGTTATATCAGACCCAATTACGCTAGTGAACTGCTTCTATTTTTTTTCTTTCATGCTGTGGCATTTCCTTTCCCCTGAAAACACTCTTTCACTCAGTCTAGCAATTAACTGCTTGAACAGTATAATAAGGAAGCAATTAAGAGGTGACAGAGAAAAATTAACACTCCATTTCACATTAAAGGCTAAGTGAGTATCCTTGCCATTGTGAGTTAAATGTGTCTTTGAAAACCTGTAGTTTGGATGTATTTTCCTTTTGAATAAGGAACCTAGCTCCATGTTTTTTGTCTAACATCCCAAACTGAAAATGGATAACTAATTGGGTGCTGTCTGCTTAAACAGGCTATATTAATTGCAGTTTGTTCTCCTGTTAAGTGTCAAGGAAAACAAAATCTTTGTAATGTGTAGGCATAATGTACGGCTGCCTTCATTTGAATATGCAGGCCATGTTCTAGTGCAAATAAAGCAAACTCCTGGATGCAGTGTTGCCATGGCAGGCAGCATTTGCATAATAAATAACAGCTATCATGAGACTTTCTTTATGAAGTTCTCTGTTGTGTTGTCAGCTGTAAGAGCCCCCACTAAAGCAGCCAATATTGAGGAAGTACAGTGTGTTTTGCTTGCAAATGTGACATCCAAACCCGAGTCACTGTCAAGATTCCATTATTTTAGTGTTGCTGGCTAAATGGGATGGACTGTGTTAAGTACGTGCAAGGGATACATGTTGAACTGTATCAACACACATCCACAAGACGACAAGAGTATGACTTAACTCCAAGACATTTGGTTGGATTAACTCAGGAACATACTAGCTTGTTCTTCTGTGCCAAGGTCTTTCAGCACGACAGTGGTATCTGCAATCTCATCCTCTGTTATCACTTAAGCCTGGGTAAAACAAGTTAGAAAATCCCTCTTGTTTCTGGTGATAGTGATTGGAACGATATTTATTAAAGGGAAGTGGGGTTCTCAACATCTTTATCCTGTGAGATTCTATTCTCATACTATCTTAGGGCTACTAGAAGTTTCCTGATACTTATTTGTGGGCTTTTCTTTAGGCACTATATCAATTTACTTTAAGTTGGTATTAGCACAGGAGACTGGTAAATAAGTGGTTATTTTTCCATTGATTTTATATCTTCCTTCCCTTTTTCTACTTTCAGAAACTTTTCTTCACTGACTATTTCCTGAGACTCAGAAAGGTGGAAGGTTAATTATGTGTATGTATGTGTGTGTGTGCGTGCGCCTGTGTGTGTGCATGGGTGTGTGTTTTCCAAACATTAACTGAAGTGCATAGAATGTGATTAATAAGAGCTTTGTCTTACATGAATTTACACCTTCTGCCAATCTTTTTGGTCCAGATGAGTTCCTATATTTTTGTTCCCAAGAAAAGAAATCACGGCCACCATCATCATCACTTTGGCTACTATTTATTGTGTGCCTACAGCCACCCGACACTGTGTTGAGTGATATAGTGTGCCTGTCTCACGTAATCCTTACAATTCTTATGGTCGCTATTTTAAGCCTGAGAAAACTGAGGCTCTGAGTCTGGAGCCAGGATTTGAATTTTGTGCTATTTTACTCCAAAGCTCATGCTCTCTTCACCACTTAATGCCCCAAGGGCAGAATTTTTTAAAGTGAACATTAATGAGACCTTCCTTAAACAATGTCTATTTTAATGACTACAAACAGCACTGTATTTTTTTCTAAAGCCAATGAAAATAGCAATATTCATGACTCTAGAAAAGAAAGGTGCAACAAATCTGGAGCTGATTCTCACCTCTTTATAGCCTGATTTATAAGGGCAAAGAAGTTAGAAGTCTGCTCTAGATGGAGGCCTAATAGGTTGTCTTTTATTTCCAAAAAGCAAAAAATGAAAAAGAAAAAACCAACAGCAAAACCTCAACAACTCATTTTCAACTTTTAAGAGCTCAGAAAGGTAGTCTAAGCTATTAAAGACTATTTATTATCTTCTTTTTTTAACATTTCATCATCTTAAATTTTCCTTGATCATATGAGAACTTGCTGTTCAGGTATCTTTATAGAGCAATTTTCTGTAGCCAAGTTACACGTCTTAAAATAATGACTCATAATGGAAGTCAGGCATGGGGTGGCTATAGCATTAGCTAAAGAGCACCATTAGAATATGCTGTATTACAAAAGATAAACAGTTGGGTACTTCAGCTTTTAAAATGAAATCCTTAAAAGCAAGGTATCTGTGGCAAATGCAGTAATAATATTTAATAATTGTGGAGAGAGTGGTGAAAATGGCAAAAAGTGACCAAACAGTTGGAGAACCTGGGCAGGTTTGTGTAGTTACGATCTGTCCTGCACCTTCCAGAAGGATTTAGGTATAAAAAAGAATTTCTTGCAACCTAGTTTTCTTTCTCTTCTTTGTGGTTGATATAATGTCTGATCTGCTGTGTGTTGGGAGGCAAAATTTTTTCCTCTTTCAATATTTCTTTTAAATGAACATGTTCTTCAAGCTATATCATTGTCTATCCAATGAGGTCATTCTTGGATTATTGAAGTTTCTTCTGCACATTGATGGAGTTATACTACCAAAGACTCTATCTGTTCTTTTACTCTTGAAAATAAATCTTTGCAAAAATAAAATCATTGTTCTTTTTTATTACTCTGATATTATGCCAGTCCTTTGATGTGAAGCAGTAACAAATTCATGTTTCATTATTAGGAAGTAGCTGGAATCTTTTACCATCAGTGGACTGGGCAGCATTTTCCCCAGTGTGGGCTCACCCACAGTCACATTTCAATGAATAGTTCAAAATTTGACTATGAGAGTACTCATATATAGCAGTATTGCTACCCAGTCAGGAACTTGCACAAAAAAGCCCTTCATCTGATCATGAAGGGGATGAGTGGAGGTAGGAGGGATGAAAAAAGGAGAGCGTCTGTATAACATATTTCAAGCGACCCCACTCATGTCTGAGACTTCAGGTACCATATGCCTGTGTGTGTGTGTTTGCTGGGGGGTGGGGATTAAAAAATATGTGCCTAGTGACTTTCCTCCAGAAAGCATGAGAACTCTGCAGAATTTTCAAGGGAGAGAAAGGCCAGGATTCTGTGAAAAGGTCACTGTTGTGGACTGAATGTTTACCCCACCAAAATTCATGTGTTGAGATCCTAATGCCCGATGTGATGGTATTAGGAGGGACGAATTCTGGGAGTTAATTAGGTCATGAGGGTAGAGTCCTGATGAATGGGATTAGTACCCTTATAAAAGAGACCACAGAGAGCTCTCTCTTCCCTTCTACCACATGAGGACACAGAGAGAAGAGAGCCATATATGAACCAGGAAGTAGGCTCTCACCAGAACCCGACCAAGCTGGCACCCTGATATTGGGCTTCCAGCCAGCAGAACTGTGAGAAATACATTTCTATTGTTTATAAGCCACCAGTCTATTAGGTATGTGTTAATAACAGCCCGAGCAGACTGACAGTCACCCCCATGAAGGCCAAATGGCAGGAGCTGGTGGGACTCTTTTGTACATTTAATGCCCTCTAAAGAAGAGAGATTACTTTCTGATACTTGCTCTCCTCTTGTCTCCAGTCTACTGCCCTTGGCAATGCAGAGAGTCCCCAAGTCTCTTACTTCTTCTCACATTCTCTGCCTAGCTCTGGAGATAACACATACTCTAAAGCTCACCTTATCTATCACAAGAGGTTCTCTAAGAAATTCTCTCCACCAGTATCCCAAACTCCTCTGAATTTGTCAAGGAATTTGTTACCAGGACATTTTCTGTTAGACTTGTCCATTGCCACCATCTAAGACATTAAAGGAGAGGTCCCAAACACTTCCAGGATGAAGATCCCTTCTTAAAAATGTCAGGTAACTCAACATGATTTTGTGATTGATAAAGTACAAAACACCTGAGTACAACTACAACTCATGAGTGTACAGCTGACCCTTGAACAACACAAGTTTGAACTGCGTGGGTCCACTTATATGCAGATTTTTTTTTTCAGTAGGAAATACTATACTAGTACATGATCTGCAGTTGGTTGAATCTGGAGATGTAGAACTGCATTATATGCAGATTTTTGACTGTGTGAGGGTTGGCACCTCTAACCCCTGCTGTTGTTGAAGGATCAACTGTTTTTATCTAAAGATAGAGTTTTGTTTTATTAATCACAAAGAGATAAACAGTTACCTGAAAAATAAAAAGTAGCGGAAAATGGTGGTATATATGTATGTGAGAAACACACTGGATATGCTATCTACATATAATGCATGGTAAGGTTTTCTTCCAAGATCCCTGGTCCTCAGGATGGGAATCTTGAGATTAAAGGGGTTTTCCTCTTTAGCCAAAAACCCGGAGACTCTCCTGCTCTTTTGTTTTCCTGAATGCCATTCCACCTAGTAGTCCAGTCCCCTCATGCCCCTCCAGCCATTTACAGAACAAATTGTATTTCAGTGCAGGATGACTGTTCTTAGCCCCAAATATGATATAGGTGGATATGTTTGTAATTTACCACTCTGTGATATCAGAATCCAATTTGCTCTGGCAGGATAAAAAAAAAACAAAACAACCTAGCTTTTCAGTTCTTGTTTTCCTCAGCTACTAGTAGAAAGAAAAAGCCAGGTCCTTTCTAGCGACGTTTCTCCATAGTCATCTACTTGTCCTACTTCCTTCCCCCACCACACGCATCCATGCCAGTCACTTTCTCTCCTAAATCCCACATTCTTTGGCATGTGCTCAGCCTAGGACAGAGTCCATTACCTTTTTTCTCTTGACATTCTAAGCTGAATTTAATTCTTTCAGACACTCCTTCCTAATCAGATACCTTTAAAAATGCATCTCATTTTACTTGCAACATCTCTACCGCCATATCTGCTCGGTCCCCTTGGGGCAAGTGTGTGAGGGCAATAGGGCAGAGGAAGAAGTGTTCATGCTTCTATCCCAGAGCTATCTTTAGGACCCTCAGATCTCCTCTTTCTCTTTGTTCTCTTTCCTGCCAGTCAAATTCTGTCTCATTACAGATGAATATTTTCAAGTACCCACATTTACATATAACATCCATAAGACAACTTTTGTCTACTGCAAAAAAAAGGAGGATGATTACATTTCACATATAATAGAAAATGCGGTTGTTCATCACACACATGAAAACTTCCATCAGTTATTTGTAATTTGTCTTTGGTCCTCACATCAGTGCCTTGTTGAAGGCTTTCATTGAATGTGAATGTTACTTACCTTGTGAAAGAACTTTCTGGTAATATATTAGTATTTATTATGTAATTATTGGGAAGAGTATAAGATATTTAGCTCTCTAATTCTGCTGCTGTCAGTAAAGCCTCATAGGGAGCTAAAGCAGAATTTAAAAAGCAAGTAATAGAGACTTCAGATCGAAAACCAAAATGCCACTGGGAAAAAGCAGAGTCAGCTGGCCTTATGCCTTAACAGAGTCTTACATTGTATTATCACAAGTTTAAGAATATCTAAGCATTTTAGAGCTGGGTGAAACTTTGAGATCATCTAGTCCAGCACTCTAATTTTGCATGTGGAGAAACTGAGGCCTAGTGAGAGAAAGGAAATCACCTCAGGTCATATGGTCAGTGGCAAAGATTCCCAGACATGCAAAGACAGGAACCAAGGTACTCAATATGGCTAAAAATTAGCATTAGAGATGTGGTTAAATTACACAATTAATTTCAACATCCTTATTGCCCCCAATAAATTTTAAAAAACACATAAGGAAAAAAATATGAATAGTAGGTTTGTTACTTACAGCCACTAGTACTTGCTTCCGTATAAAAGTGTTCCTTTAGATTTGTGACCCCCAGATCTAATCCAGAAACACAGCATGTGTCAGTTCACACTGTGTCATGTGACATAAAGCTACTTAATATAACCTGACTTAGAGTGACATTTCTATTGCACTGCATTGCTGTGGAAAGAAATAACACTTTCGTTCACAAGTGGGTAATTATCTTTGCCAGTTGATATTGGTTTGCTATTTGCAGGTAGAAATGAAAAGAGGTATGTTCTTTGAGAGTGTATCCTTAACAGAGATACCAGGATAAGGAATTTGTGGGATATCTATTTGATAGGGTCACAGGAGTTCAGGCAACATGAGTGAAAGAAAACATTACATTTAACGAAAGATGTATGTTTGCGTTGAGAAGAAATTTGATTGGAAGACAAAGTATAAAAACTTACATAGGAGGCAACCTTGAAGTGGGATAGTGATTATAAGCTAAGAGGAGCTTGCTGAAAGTAAACGGCAAATATCTAAACCTTCCTTATAGAGATATCCACAAGGAAGTTACTTGGATGTAGAAAGATAAATGGTTTGACAGAAAAAAATAACGTCCATAATATAAATACCACACACTTGCTTATATTTTGAGCATCACTCTAAGCAGTTTTTGGATTTTAAGTCTTTTGTTCATCACAACTACCCTATAAGGCAGTTGCTATTATGGTTATTTTACATTTGCGTTTGGAAACTGAAGCCTGAGAGGTTAGGTATATTGAGTTTTCTAGGGCTGCTGTAACAAAGTACCACAAGCTGGTGGCTAAACAAAAGAAACTTATTGTCTCACAGTTCTGCAGTCTAGAAGTCTGAGATCAAAGTGTTGGCAGAGTTGGTTCTTTCTTAGGGCTGTGAGGGAAGGATCTGTTCTGGGCCTCTCTCCTTGGCTTGTAGGTAGCTGGCTTTTGCCTGTTATCTCTTCATATCATTTTAGGTAGCTGGCTTTTGCCTGTATCTCTTCATATCATTTTCTGTGCATTTTCTGTGCATGTCTGTGCATGTCTTCTATGCATCTTCGGTGCATGTCTGTCTGTGTGTCCAAATTTGCCCTTTTTATAAGGAAACTGGTTATATTTCATTAGGGCCCACTGTAACTTTAACTTAATTATCTCTGTAAAAACCCTCTCTCAAAATTAGGTCACACTCTGAGGTACTGAGGGTTAGGACTTAAACATATGAATTTTGGTGGGACACATTTCAACCCATAACACTAGGTAATGGTTCTGATGTCACCAGCTAGTCATTCAAACTCCCGCAGTCTGCCCCAGAGTCTGCTCTGAACCACTACTTTATCTCTCTCAATTTTCACATCAATATCAATATCAACGTTATGCCAAGTGGAACAAAACTTGAGAAACTCATGGGGCTTAATGATGTAAACGTGCTTCCTCTCAATCCAAAAGTTACCTGAGGTTGAAACCAGACATTGTCCATGCTGAAAACAGTGTCTGATGGAAATCTCACCTGGAGGTCAAGCGTGAGGCTGGCTTCCCTTCCCTGACTGATCTCGCATTAGACACTACACACAGCCTGTGTTCTAAGCACAATCATTGCCTTGTCCCAAACACTTTTATCTGCACTTTCCCACCTCTAGGCCTTTGCCTCTGCTATTCCTTCTACTTTAAATGCTTTCAAAATTTTAATTTGAAAATTTTATAATCCTGTGAAGTTTATCTCCAACCTCATCTCTATCTTGAGATCCTCAGCCATATCAAGTCCTTTCTTCCTTTGAACTCAAAAAGCTTTTCGAGGATATCATAGCACTTCATGTCGTGATTTCTCTTAGGATACTTATCATATCTGTGCATCTTGACCTTTTACTCTTGCCCCCGCTCCATTCACACACTCCTATTGACAATACCTTTAATTACCCTTAGTGCTTTTTTAAAAAAAATTTCCCCAGCCTTATACAGCTATAATTGACAAATGAAAATTTTATATATTTAAAGTGTACAAAGTGATGTTTCGATATAGGTGTATATTGTGAAATGATTACTGCAATCAGCTTAATTAACATATCCATTACATCACATAGTTACCTTTTTGTGGTGAAGACACAGATCTACTCTCAACAAATTTCAAGTATACAATATACTTTTATTACGTATAATTACCATGCTGTAGATTAGATCCCCAGAACTTATTCATCCTGCACAACTGAAATTTTGTACTTTTTGACCAATATCTTCCCATTTTCCCCACTCCCCCAGCCCCTGGCAACCACCATTCTACTCTCTGCTTCTATGGGTTCGACATTTTTAGATTCCACATGTAAGTGAGGTCATACAGTATTTATCTTCCTGTGTCTCACTTATTTCACTTAGCATAATGTCCTCAAGGCACATTCATATTGTTACAAATGGTAGGATTTCCATGTTTTTAAAGGCTGGTTTTATATATATATATATAATCTTTATCCATTCATTAATGTATATACACTATTTTTTGCCTTTATTTGTTTATTTTTTATACAGCAGGTTCTTATTAGTCATCCATTTTATCCACATCAGTGTGTACATGTCAATCCCAATCGCCCAATTCATCACACCACCCCCACCCCCACCCCCGCCACATTCCCCCCTTGCTCTCCATATGTTTGTTCTCTACATCTGTGTCTCTATTTCTGCCTTGCAAACCAGTTCATCTGTACCATTTTTCTAGGTTCCACATATATGCGTTAATATGCGATATTTGTTTTTCTCTTTCTGACTTCCCTCTGTATGACAGACTCTAGATCCATCCATGAATCTACAAATGACCCAATTTCGTTCCTTTTTATGGCTGAGTAATATTCCATTGTATATATGTACCACATCTTTATCCATTCGTCTGTTGATGGCATTTAGGTTGCTTCCATGACCTGGCTATTGTAAATAGTGCTGCAATGAACATTGGGGTGCATGTGTCTTATTGAATTATGGTTTCCTCTGGGTATATGCCCAGTAGTGGGATTGCTGGGTCATATGTTAGTTCTATTTTTAGTTTTTTAAGGAACCTCCATACTGTTCTCCATAGTGGCTGTATCAATTTACATTCCCACCAACAGTGCAAGAGGGTTCCCTTTTCTCCACACCCTCTCCAGCATTTGTTGTTTGTAGATTTTCTGATGATGGCCATTCTAACTGGTGTGAGGTGATACCTCATTGTAGTTTTGATTTGCATTTCTCTGATAATTAGTGATGTTGAGCAGCTTTTCATATGCCTCTTGGCCATCTGTATGTCTTCTTTGGAAAAATGTCTATATAGGTCTTCTGCTCATTTTTTGATTGGGTTGTTTGTTTTTTTTAATATTGAGCTGCATGAGCTGTTTATATATTTTGGAGATTAATCCTTTTTCCATTGATTCATTTGCAAGTATTTTCTCCCATTCTGAGGGTTGTCTTTTCGTTTTGTTTATAGTTTCCTTTGCTGTGCAAAAGGTTTTAAGCTTCGTTAGGTCCCATTTGTTTATTTTTGTTTTTATTTCCATTACTCTAGGAGCTGGGTCAAAAAAAGATCTTGCTGTGATTTATGTCAAAGAGTGTTCTTCCTATGGTTTCCTCTAAGAGTTTTTTAGTATCCGGTCTTACATTTAGCTCTTGAATCCATTTTGAGTTTATTTTTGTGTATGGTGTTAGGGAGTGTTCTAATATCATTCTTTTACATGTAGCTGTCCAGTCTTCCCAGCACCACTTATTGAAGAGACTGTCTTTTCTCCATTACATATCCTTGCCTCCTTTGACCATAGGTACGTGGGTTTATCTCTGGGCTTTCTATCCTGTTCCACTGATCTATATTTCTGTTTTTGTGCCAGTACCATATTGTATTGATTACTGTAGCTTTGTAGTATAAGCTGAAGTCAGAGAGTCTGATTCCTCCAACTCTGTTTTTTTCCCTCAAGACTGCTTTGGATATTTGGGGTCTTTTGTGTCTCCATACAAATTTTAAGATTTTTTGTTCTAGTTCTGGAAAAAATGCCACTGGTAATTTGATAGGGATTGCATTGAATCTGTAGATTGCTTTAGGTAGTATAGTCATTTTCACAATATTGATTCTTCCAATCCAAGAACATAGTATATCTCTCCATCTGTTTGTGTAATCTTTGATTTCTTTCATCAGTGTTTTATAGTTTTCTGAGTACAGGTCTTTTACCTCCTTAGGTAGATTTATTCCTAGGTATTTTATTCTTTTTGTTGCAGTGGTGAATGGGATTGTTTCCTTAATTTCTCTTTCTGATTTTTCATCATTAGTATATAGGAATGCAAGAGATTTCTGTGCATTAATTTTGTATCCTGCAACTTTACCAAATTCATTGATTAGGTCTAGTAGTTTTCTGGTGGCATCTTTAGGATTCTCTATGTATAGTAGCATGTCATCTGCAAACAATGACAGTTTTACTTCTTTCCAGTTTGTATTCCTTTTATTTCCTTTTCTTCTCTGATTGCCGTGGCTAGGACTTCCAAAACTATGTTGAATAATAGTGGCGAGGGTGGACATCCTTGTCTCGTTCCTGATCTTAGAGGAAATGCTTTCAGTTTTTCACCATTGAGAATGATGTTTGCTGTGGGTTTGTCGTATAGGGCCTTTATTATGTTGAGGTTGGTTCCCTCTGTGCCCACTTTCTGGAGAGTTTTTATCATAAATGGGTGTTGAATTTTGTCAAAAGCTTTTTCTGCATCTATTGAGATGATCATATGATTTTTATTCTTCAATTTGTTAATATGTTGTATCACATTGATTGATTTGCATATACTGAAGAATCCTTGCATCCCTGGGATAAATCCCACTTGATCATGGTGTATGCTCCTTTTAATGTGTAGTTGGATTCTGTTTGTTAGTATTTTGTTGAGGATTTTTACATCTATATTCATCAGTGATATTGGTCTGTAATTTTCTTTATTTTGTAGTATCTCTGTCTGGTTTTGGTATCAGGGTGATGGTGGCCTTGTAGAATGAGTTTGGGAGTGTTCCTTCCTGTGCAATTTTCTGGAAGAGTTTGAGAAGG
The DNA here is from genome assembly GCF_949987535.1 of Balaenoptera acutorostrata. Lineage (NCBI taxonomy): Eukaryota > Metazoa > Chordata > Mammalia > Artiodactyla > Balaenopteridae > Balaenoptera > Balaenoptera acutorostrata. Next base: position 119,423,598 of record NC_080085.1, read on the forward strand.
ATGGGTGTTAGCTCTTCTCTAAATGTTTGATAGAATTCACCTGTGAAGCCATCTAGTCCTAGGCTTTTGTTTTCTGGAAGATTTTTAATCACAGTTTCAATTTCGTTACTTGTGATTGGTCTGTTCATATTTTCTATTTCTTCCTGGTTCAGTCTTGGAAGGTTATACTTTTCTAAGAATTCATCCATTTCTTCCAGGTTGTCCATTTCATTGGCATAGAGTTGCCTGTAGTAGTCTTTTATGATGCTTTGTATTTCTGCAGTGTCTGTTGTAACTTGTCTTTTTTCATTTCTAAGTTTATTGTTTTGAGTCCTCTCCCTCTTTTTCTTGATGAGTCTGGCTAAAGGTTTATCAATCTTGTTTATCTTCTCAAAGAACCAGCTTTTAGTTTTATTGATCTTTGCTCTTGTTTTCTTTGTTTCTATTTCATTTATTTCTGCTCTGATCTTTATGATTTCTTTCCTTCTACTAATTTTAGGTTTTGTTTGTTCTTCTTTCTCTAGTTCCTTTAGGTGTAAGTTTAGATTGTTTATTTGAGATTTTTCTTGTTTCCTGAGGTAGGATTGTACTGCTATAAACTTCCCTCTTAGAACTGCTTTTGCTGCATCCCATAGGTTTTGGATCGTCGTGTTTTCGATGAGATTTGTCTCTAGGTATTTTTTGATTTCCCCTTTGATTTCTTCAGTGATCTCTTGGTTATTTAGTAATGTATTGTTTAGCCTCCATGTATTTGTGTTTTTTTCGTTTTTTTTCCCTGTAATTGATTTCTAATCTCATAGCATTGTGGTCAGAAAAGATGCTTGATATGATTTCAATTTTCTTAATTTACCAAGGCTTGATCTGTGACCCAAGATGTGATCTATCCTGGAGAATGTTCCGAGTGCACTTGACAAGAAAGTGTAATCTGCTGTTTTTGGATGGAATGTCCTATAAATACCAATTAAATCTATCTGGTCTATTGTGTCATTTAAAGCTTGTGTTTCCTTATTAATTTTCTGTCTGGATGATCTGTCCATTGGTGTAAGTGAGGTGGTAAAGTCTCCCACTATTATTGTGTTACTGTCGATTTCCTCGTTTATAGCTGTTAGCAGTAGCCTTATGTATTGAGGTGCTCCTATGTTGGGTGCATATATATTTATAATTGTTATATCTTCTTGGATTGATCACTTGATCATTATGTAGTGTCCTTCCTTGTCTCTTGTAACATTCTTTATTTTAAAGTCTATTTTATCTGATATGAGTATTGCTACTCCAGCTTTCTTTTGATTTCCATTTGCATGGAATATCTTTTTCCATCCCTTCACTTTTAGTCTGTATGTGTCCCTAGGTTTGAAGTGGGTCTCTTTTAGACAGCATATATATGGGTCTTGTTTTTGTATCCATTCAGCAAGCCTGTGTCTTTTGGTTGGAGCATTTAATCCATTCATGTTTAACATAATTATTGATATGTATGTTCCTATTACCATTTTGTTAATTGTTATGGGTTTGTTTTTGTAAGTCCTTTTCTTCTCTTGTGTTTCTCACTTAGAGAAGTTCCTTTAGCATTAGTTGTAGAGCTGGTTTGGTGGTGCTGAATTCTTTTAGCTTTTGATTTCTCCGTCGAATCTGAATGAGATCCTTGCTGGGTAGAGTAATCTTGGCTGTAGGTTCTCCCCTTTCATCACTTTAAATGTGTCGTGCCACTCCCTTCTGGCTTGTAGAGTTTCTGCTGAGATATCAGCTGTTTAACTTATGGGCGTTCCCTTGTATGTTATTTGTCATTTTTCCCTTGTTGCTTTGAATAATTTTTCTTTGTCTTTAATTTTTGTCAATTTGATTACTGTGTGTCTCGGCATGTTTCTCCTTGTGTTTATCCTGCCTGGGACTCTCTGCTCTTCCTGGACTTGGGTGGCTATTTCCTTTCCCATGTTAGGGAATTTTTCGACTATAATCTCTTCAAATATTTTCTTGGGTCCTTTCTCTCTCTCTTCTCCTTCTGGGACCCCTATAATGCGAATGTTGGTGTGTTTAATGTTGTCCCAGAGGTCTCTTCGGCTGTCTTCATTTCTTTTCATTCTTTGTTCTTTATTCTGTTCTGTGGCAGTGAATACCACCATTCTGTCTTCCAGGTCACTTATCCGTTCTTCTGCCTCAGTTATTCTGCTATTGATTCCTTCTAGTGTATTTTTCATTTCAGTTATTGTATTGTTCATCTCTGTTTGTTTGTTCTTTATTTCTTCTATGTGTTTGTTCTTTAACATCTTCTTGATCTTTGCTTCCATTCTTTTTCTGAGGTCCTGGATCATCTTCACTATCATTATTCGGAATTCTTTTTCTGGAAGGTTGCCTATCTCCACTTCATTTAATTGTTTTTCTGGGGTTTTATCTTGTTCCTTCATCTGGTACATAGTCCTCTGCCCTTTCTGTCTTTCTATTTTGTCTGTCTTTCTGTGAATGTGTTTTTCGTTCCGCAGGCTGCAGGATTGTAGTTCTTCTTGCTTCTGCTGTCTGCCCTCTGATGGATGAGGCTATCTAAGAGGCTTGTGCAAGCTTCCTGATGGGAGGGGCTGGTGGTGGGTAGAGCTGGCTGTTGCTCTTGTAGGCAGAGCTCAGTAAAACTTTAATCCACTTGTCTTCTGATAGGTGGGCCTGGGTTCCCTCCCTGTTGGCTGTTTGGCCTGAGGCGACCCAGCACTGGAGCCTACCCCACTCTTTGGTGGGGCTACTGGCAGACTCTGGGAGGGCTCACACCAAGGAGTACTTCCCAGAACTTCTGCTGCCAGTGTCCTTGTCCCCGCAGTGAGCCACAGCCACCCCCCACCTCTGCAGGAGACCCTCCAACACTAGCAGGTAGGTCTGGCTCAGTCCCCTATGGGGTCACTGCTCCTTCCCCTGGATCCTGATGCGCACACTACTTTTTGTGTGCTCTCTAAGAGTGGAGTCTCTGTTTCCCCCAGTCCTGTTGAAGTCCTGCAATCAAATCCCTGTAGCCTTCACAGTCTGATTCTCTAGGAATTCCTCCTCCCATTGCTGGGGCCCCAGATTGGGAAGCCTGATGTGGGGCTCAGAACCTTCACTCCAGTGGTGGACTTGTGTGGTATAAGTGTTCTCCAGTTTATGAGTCACCCACCCAGCAGTTATGGGATTTGATTTTATTTTGATTGTACCCCTCCTACCATCTCACTGTGGCTTCTCCTTTGTCTTTTGATGTGGGGTTTCTTTTTTGGTGAGTTCCAGTGTCTTCCTGTCAATGATTGTTCAGCAGTTAGTTGTGATTCCGGTGCTCTCACGTGAGGGAATGAGTGCACGTCCTTCTACTCTGCCATCTTGAACTAATCAATCTATATACACTTATATTGTGTCCAAATCTTGGTTATTGTGAAAAATGCTGCAGTGACCATGGGAGTACAGATATCTCTTCAAGATACTGATTTCATTTCCTTTCAATATATACCCAGAGTGGGATTGCTGGATCATATGGTAGTTCTATTTTTAGTTTTTGAGGAACTTCCATACTGTTTTCTACAGTGGCTGCACCAATTTACATTCCCAACCAACAGTGTAGGAGAGTTCCCTTTTCTCCACATCCTCTCCAACATTTGTTATTTGTAGTCTTTCTTTTTTATATACTGAAATTTATTTTTTCTTTTTAATTATGTTTTTTGTGCTTCTACAAGAAATTCTTTAGTATTACAGTACTTCAGTAATATTTTCTTATATTTCATGAGTTTTAAAATTTTATCACGTTTAGGCTTTTAATTCATCTGAAATTTATTTTTGTGTCCTATGGTATGTGTTGTGGATCAAATTTTTTTTTCAAATTGCTAACCAGGTGTTCTTACACCCACCAGTTTGTGATATATACCAAGGTCTATCACATTCCATTTGATTGATTGAATTTTCTTTACTTGGGTTTGTTTCTGGTTTAAATATTTTGTTCCATTGTTCTGATAATTTTTTTTAAATTTTATATCTCTATTGGAGTTTAATTGCTTTACAATGTTGTGTTAGTTTCTGCTGTACAACAAAGTGAATCAGCTATATGTATACATAGGGGATATGGGGATATTTGTAGTCTTTTTGATGATAGCCATTCTGACAGGAGTGAGGTGATATCTCATTGAAGTTTTGATTTGTATTTCCTTGATGATTAATGATGTTGAGCATCTTTACATATACTGTTCGCATTTGCATATCTTTTTTGGAAAACTGCTTATTCAGGTTGTTTGCTCATTTTTTAATCAGATTATTTCTTTTTCTTTTCCTTTTTTTTTTTGCTATTGAGTCGTTTGACTTCTTTATATTTTTTGGATATTAATCTCCTATAAGATGTATGGTTTGCAAGTATTTTCTCCCATTCTTTAGGCTGTTTCTTCACTCTGTTGTTTGTTTACAGTTCAGAAGCTTTTTAGTTTGATGCAGTCCCACTTGTTTATTTTTGCTTTTGTTGTCTCTGCTTTTGGGGTCATATCCAAAAAAAAAATCATTGCCCAGAGCAGTGTCAAAGAGATTTCCCCTATGTTTTTCTTGTAGTAGTTTTACAGGTTCAGGTCTAACATTTTAGTCTTTAATGCATTTTAGTTGATATTTGTATCTGGTGTGACATAAGGGTCCAATTTCATTCTTCTGTATGTGAATATCCAGTTTTCAAACACCATTCATTAAAGAGACTGTCCTTTTTTCATTGTGTGTTCTTTGCACCTTTGTCAAACATCAGTTTGATGTTGGATTTATTTCTAGGCTCTCTATTTTGTTCCATTGGTCTCTACATCTGTTTTTATGGCAGTACCATACTGTTTTGATTACTATAGCTTTTTAATATATATTGACATCAGGAAGTGTGATGCCTCCATCTTTGTTCTTCTTGCTCAAAATTGCTTTGGCTCTTCAGGATCTATTGTGGTTCCATACAAATTTTACGATTGTTTTTTCTATTTCTGTGAACAATGCCATTGGGATTCTGATAGAGATTGCAGTGACTCTGTAGATTAATTGCATTGAATTTGTAGATGCTTTGGATAGAATGGACATTTTAACAATATTCATTCTTCTGATCCATGAACATGTTACATCTTTCCAGTTATTTGTGTCTTCTTCGATTTCTTTCATCAGAGTTTTGTAGTTTTCAGTGTACAGATCTTTCACTTTCTTAAATTAATTCCTAAGTATTTTATTATTCTTTTTTATTTATTTATTTTTTTTATTTATGGCTGTGTTGGGTCTTCGTTTCTGTGCGAGGGCTCTCTCCAGTTGCGGCAAGCGGGGGCCACTCTTCATCGCGGTGCGTGGGCCTCTCACTATCGCGGCCTCTCTTGTTGCGGAGCACAGGCTCCAGACGCGCAGGCTCAGTAGTTGTGGCTCACGGGCCTAGTTGCTCCGCGGCATGTGGGATCTTCCCAGACCAGGGCTCGAACCCGTGTCCCCTGCATTGGCAGGCAGATTCTCAACCACTGCGCCACCAGGGAAGCCCTTTTATTATTTTTGATGCTATTGTAAAAGAGATTGTCATCTTAATTTCTTTTTTGGCTAGTTCATTGTAAGTGTATAGAAACACAATTGATTTTTGTGTGTTGATTTTTTTATCTTATAACCCTACTGAATTTGTTTATTAGTTCTAACAGTTTTTTGGTTGAGTTTTTAGGGTTTTCTACATATAACATCATGTCATATGCAAATAGAGACAACTTTACTTCTTCCTTTCCAATCTGAATGCCTGTTTTTTCTTGCTCTAATTGCTCTGGCTAGGACTTCCAGTACTATGCTAAATAGAAGTAGTGAGAGTAAGAATCCTTGGGACTGATCATGGAGGAAAAGCGTTTAGTTTTTCAACATTGAGTGGATGCTAGCTGTGGGCTTGTCATATACAGCCTTTATTATGTTGAGATACATCCCTTCTGTGTCCAAATTATTGATCGTCTTTATCATGAAAGGATGTTGAATTTCATCGAATGCTTTTTCTGCCTCCATTGAGATGATAATATAATTTTTATTCTTCATTCTGTTAATGTGGTGCATCATATTTATTGATATGCATATGTTGAACCATCCTTGCATTCCAACAATAAATCTCACTTGATCATGGTGTATAATCCTTTTAATGTGCTGTTGAATTTGGTTTGCTAGTATTTCATGGAGGATTTTTGCATCTGTGTTCCTCAGGGAGATCGTTTGTAATTTTCTTGTAGTGTCCTTATATTGCTTTGGTATTAGGATAATGCTGGTCTTGTAAAGTAAGTTTGGATGTTTTCCTGCCTCTTCAATTTTTTGGGAAAAGTTGAAGAATGATTGCTGATAATTTTTTTTCACTGTTTGATAGCATTCATCAGTGTAGCCATATGATCCTGGGCTTTTTCTTTGTTAGTTTTTGATTACTGATTCAATCTCTTTACTCATTATTGGTCTGTTCAGATTTTCTATTCATTCATGTTTCAGTTTGGGTAGGTTGTATGTTTCTAGGAATTTATACATTTCTTCTAGATTATCCAATTAGTTGGTGTATAATTGTTCATAGTAGTCTCTTATTCTTTGTATTTCTGTGGTATCAGTTGTAACGTCTCCTCTTTCATTTTAGATTTTATTTATTTGAGCCTTCTCTTTTTATCTTTGTCTAGGTAAAACTTTGCCAATTCTGTTCATCTTTTTAAAAACTAGGTCTTAATTTCATTGATCTTTTCTATTCTTCTAGTCTCTATTTCATTGATTTCTGCTCTAATCTTTATTATTTCTTTCTTTTGCTATCTTTGGACTTAGTTTTTTCTTCTTTTTCTAGTTTCTTGAAGTTTAAAGCCAGGTTGTTTGAGATCTTCCTTTTTTAAATGCAGATGTTTATCGCCAAAAAAATTCCCTCTTAGAAATGCTTTTGCTGCATTCCATAAATTTTGGTATGTTATGTTTCCATTTTCATTTGTCTCAATACATTTTTAAAATTTCCCTTTCGATTTCTTCTTTGATCCATTTGTCGTTCAGGAGTGTGTTTTTTAGTTTCCACATATTTGTGAATTTTTCAATTTTCCTCTTGTTGTTGATTTCTCATTGCCTATCACTGTGGTCAGAAAGGATACTTGATATGATTTCTATCTTGTTAACCTTTTTTTTTTTTGGCCATGTCACATGGCAAGTGGGATCTTAGTTCCCCAACCAGGGATTGAACCCACGTCCCCTGCAGTGGAAGCATGGAGTCTTAACCACTGGACTGACAGGGAAGTCCTCTTCTTAAACTTTTTAAGACTTGTTTTGTGACCTAACTAACATCTGATCTATCCTGGGGAGTGTTCTGTACGCTTTAGAAGAATGTGTATTCTGTTGCTGCTGAATGGAATATTCTGCATATGCAAGTTATATCCATTTTGGTTATATTATTATACAAGTTCTCTGTTTCCTTATTGATTTTCTGTTTGGATGATCAATCCATTTTTGAAAATGGGGTATTGAAGTCTCCTACTATTATTGTATTGCTGTCTGTTTGTCCCTTCAGTTCTGTTAATATTTGCTTTGTATATTGTTAGTGATTCTAATGTGAGCAGGAAGGGGCCTTCCATAGTCTAAAGGAGTATGTGAAAATTGGCATATAGGGAAGGAAATGGAACTGGAAGAGTGGGCAGTGTGATTTCAGAAAGCCCTTATCATACACTAAATATCCCAGAATATTCTGTGGCTCAACTATTTCAGAAAATGTACATTATAAACTTAGAGTATTTTGCTTCATTACAACCACAAATGGCATCCACAACAAAATCCTCCATTGCATGGATCCTAAAGACCCTTCTTGGGAAGAGGATACTTCCCCTCCTATTTGAGAAGCCCTGTATACCTTGAGTTATTTCCCCACTTGATTTATTCACAACCAGTCTTGAAGCTCCTTGAAGGAATGATACTTCTTATTTTTAAATATTTATTTCCCTGACAGTTGCCAACACACAGACTTGCACATAATAAAAGCTGAAGAAATTCCTGTTGAACATAATTAAAATATAACTCCTCATCAAGGAATCTGAGAATGGTGTGTTTAAAAATCCCAAATAAATGCTTAAAAATAGAATGGTTTAATTTCCCAATTATATGGACTGATTCTTCAGTGTGGTAAAACTCACTACTCAATCTGTTTATGCTAAAATTTCCTTGCTTAAATAACTCAGGCCACAACTTTGATCATGGCATGAACCAGAATAATCATTTGTGTTTGAGTTTATGAATCAGGCCTTGCCTGGTTATTTAATTTACATCTTACCAAGGTCTTACAGAAGGTGTAGTCTGGACTGGTTGTGTCTATAGGTACATGGAACATGGCTCAAACCAATTCCTTTGCTTGTAGCTTAAAGGAGTGGATAAGTGACTCTCAAGCAGCTACGAGTATATGGGGCGATAGAAGTGTATGGGGTGACTAGAATCACCTGTGGAGCATTGGAAGGTCACATCTGCATCCAGACATGTTCTGCCCCTTGGGACATGCCGTATTTTGGGGATAGAAACACCCCTTATGAAATACAGCAGAATTTTGAGATCAGGAACTAGAGTGTGGGAGCATGCATGTGTAAGTTGAAAAAGTTCCCCATGTGATTCTGATACCACGCTCACTGTATGCCCTCTGTTGAAAACTGCTGGTATAAAACAAGCTGAGGAGTAAATGCTGTACCAATGGATTGTTTGCTCACTCTGCAAAAGTTATGCCATTTTTTGCTTGGACTCATCCATAAATATCATCTGGGGATACAAAAAGGGCCACTGCACATGTTTGTACAGGTTGTTCACTGCACAAGGGCTTCTGGCCAACATGGTGAATGGGGACTGAAATCCAGCCCATGCTCTACTTACCAAGCTATGAACTCCGGCTAGGAGCTGTAATTACCGGATGGAAGAAGCCCATGTGGGTTAGGGATGGAAGCCCTGAGCATGATACAATCATTTTAGAGGTTACTACATCTTTCAGGAAACCAAAGCTCCTTCTAGGATAATGAAGAGTGCTTCAGTGATCTCTAGACTATTTGATCCTAATGTGATCTAACTTATCTCCAATAGGAAGCACTGGGGTTCCTGTGTTTGCTCGTAATTTTTATATTTCTAGAGATTGTGTGAAGTCCAACTACTTTTCTTCAGAGTTAGTATCTTGAAATTCCCTAATGAAGGGCATGTTTGTGATAGATCTGAATATTCATTTAATCATATGACAGGCTCTGTAATGGACATTGAGATAAATAAGATAGTCTCTGCTCTCAACAAGCTTCTAGACCAATGATGAAAGCAGAAAAGTAATCACATCATGACAGGAAGTGTGACAAGTGCCATGAAAAAGAGACACCCTAGAGATATTGAGAGTACCAAGGAGGAGCCCCAACCTTGACTACTTCTGGTGTGTGTGTGTGTGTGTGTGTGTGTGTGTGCGCATATGCACATGCATATATGTACGTTGGGGAAAAGACTGAGGCTTACCAGAGGGAAGGTGGTGATTGAGCTGAGTCTTGAGGGAGGAGGAGTTTGAGTAACACTTCAAGTATGGAAGTGAGGTGGGGAGGAGTCATCCAAGCAGGAGAGGTCTGAAAACAGAAGACCTGGGAGACTAAAGAATGTGTGTGTGCAGAAAGACAAATATTGTGTGATTTCACTTATATGTGGAGTCTAAAACAGTCAAATTCATAGGAGCAGAGAGGGTAATGGTGGTTGCCAGGTGTAAGTAGGGTTGGGGGAGGGGGAAATGGGGAGATGTTGATCAAAGGGTACAACTTTAAGTTATGCAAGATGGATGAGTTCTGGAGATCTAATGTACAGCATGATTATGATAGTTAGCAATATTGTACTGTATACTTGAAATTTGGTAGGAGGATAGATCTTAAATATTCTCACCACCACACCCCCACACAAGATAACTGTGCAGAGGTGATGGATAAGTTATTTAGCTTGAGTGTGGTGATCTTTTCACAATGTATACATATATCAAAACATCAAGTTGTACACTTTTAAATATATACACCTTTTATACGTCAAAGATATGTTAATAAAGTTGTTTAAAAAATAAAGACGCATGTGTAAGGAAAAGGATGCGTGCGGGGGGTGCCGGTTGGGGGTTAATGACGGGAGTCAGGTTTGGAAACATAGTGAGGGAGGGTGAGAAGATGATGGGAAACTACTGCCCAGTTCTAAGAGCCTGCGAGCCACAACTACTGAGCCTGCGTGCCACTACTACTGAAGCCCGTGCTCCTAGACCCCGTGATCCACAACAAGAGAAGCCACCATCATGAGAAGCCCGCGCACCACAAGGAAGAGTAGCCCCCGCTTGCCACAACTAGAGAAAAGCCAGCACGCAGCAACGAAGACCCAACGCAGCCAAAAATAAATAAATAAATAAATATAAAAAAATAAGTAGGGGAACTGCTACTGTCAGTCTATAAGGGATGGAGTGGAGTGAGGACAAGTCTGAATGGAAGGAGATGGGTAAGAGGGTTGTAAGAGAGTCCTCGCACTCTGGGTTAGAGTAGATGAGTGCTTCAATTAGAGCAGGGGTCAGCAAACTACAGCCCATGAGCTAAATCTGGCCCATCACCTGCCTGTTTTTGTAAATAAAGTTTTATTGGAAAAAACCATGCCCATTTATTTATGTATTGTCAATGGCTGCTTTTGTGCTACAATGGCAGAGTTGAGTAGTTGTTACAGAGATTGTATGGCCCATGGAATCTAAAATATTCATCAATACTATCTGGCCCCTTACAGGAAAAATTTGCCAACCTCTAAACTAGAGCAGTGGTTGGGAATGAAGAGAAGTAGATGATTCTAGAGATATCATAGATGGACTTTTAATCTTGTGTTTATGCTTTTTATTTCTTTATTTTACTTCTTATTTATTAAAATTTTCAAACAAGAAGAAAAATAGAGAATAGGTTAATGAATACCCATCATCTAAATTTAAAAGTTGTTAATATTTTGTCGTATATGCATCATCTATTTTTCCCTGGAGATATAAAGTAAATTAGATAGTTACACCATAAATACATCCATATGAATCTCTAAAAAATTTAAGAACATTTTCTCAAATGGCCATACTGGACTTTACACACCTAACAAAATTAATTTCCTGATATCATGTAATAACCATAAATTTTTAATTTTCTCAGTTATTCCAGAAACACTTTTTCTATATTGTTTATTCAAACCAGGTTAAGAATCTAATTTAATAATAAGAATAACTAACCATTATAAAGCTCTTATTGATTTTCTTATATGGGAATCATGACACAAATGGTTTTCAAGAATTATTTCCTTGAAAACTCATATTTATGCTGAGAAATATATATTATTACTTTTTCAAGCTTACAGACATAAACAGAGAAGCTGCTTTCCCTAAATTATGTAACTAGTAAATGGCAGAGCCTGGACTTGAACCCAAGACTGTCTTCTTTTAAGGGCTGTAGTTTACACTGTATGCTTTAAAGGACTTGGTGCCTGATTGTGAGTTGTGGACGAGCGGGTAGAGGTCAAGGATGAAGCCCAAAGTTTTGGATTGGAGAACTGGGGGCCATTCACTGAAAGAGAGAATTCAGAAAAAGGAGCAGGTTTGGGGTCAGGTTTGAGTTCAGTTTTGAAACTTTTTTTTTTTTTTTTTTTTTATTTATGGCTGTGTTGGGTCTTCGTTTCTGTGCGAGGGCTTTCTCTAGTTGTGGCAAGCGGGGACCACTCTTTATCGCGGTGCGCGGGCCTCTCACTATCGCGGCCTCTCTTGTTGCGGAGCACAGGCTCCACATGCGCAAGCTCAGTAATTGTGGCTCACGGGCCCAGCTGCTCTGCGGCATGTGGGATCTTCCCAGACCAGGGCTCGAACCTGTGTCCCCTGCATTGGCAGGCAGATTCTCAACCACTGCGCCACCAGGGAAGCCCCCAGTTTTGAAACTTTTGTGCCTAAAGTACTTATGGGATAGAAATGCAAGTTTTAGAAAGAGCCCTCTAGGGGCAGTGTAAGGCAAGAATAGAAGAAGGCTAGCTAGGAGGCTATTACTGTGGTCAAGAAGAGAAAGGATTGGGGGTCTGGACTAGGGTGAAGGTAGAAATGAATGGAAAGTTTGTGGCAGTTTGGTTCTATTTGCTGAGATGGGAAACACTGGAGGAGGAAAATCAAGAGAAGATCAGAGTGACCAGGGTGTAAAACATGAGGCAGAGACATGATGAGAGAAGAGGTAGGAGACGTGGGCAGCAGTGGTAAGGGGTTTAGACTTTCTTCTCAGGGCATCGGGAAAGTATGGATGGGTTTTAAGGAGGGAATGCAGGATCCGATTTATGTTTTTGCAAATTCACTCTGGCTTCTCTGTGGAAAATGGATAAGAGGAAGCAGGGGTGGAGGCAGAGAGATCATTTAGAAAATGATTGCAGTGTTCCAGGGAAGAGAAGACAAAGACCTGAACTAGAGCAGTGGTGGAGGGGATGGAGAGAAGGGAATAGTTACGAGAGGTGTTGAGACATTATAAACAAAAGGTGCCACGAAAGGGGTTGTGGCAGTTTAACAAGATGGCCACGATTCTTTGACACTCTGCCCATTGATAAGTGGAGTCTATTCCCTCCCCTTAAATCTAGTTGGGCTTGTGGCTGCTTTGACCAGCAGAGTATGACAGAAGTGACACTATGTAAGTTCTGAGGCTTGGTCATAAAAGCCAAACCACTCCATCTTGTTCTCTGGAATACTTGCTCTTGGAGCTGTGAGCCGCCATGTAAGAAGGAAAACTACCCTGAGATGGGCATGTTGAAGAAAACACAGCTAGTGTTTCCTATGGATAGTCCCAGCTAAGTCAGTTCTTCAGCCATTCCCACCCAGGCACTAGATATGTGAGTGCTGAAGCCAGCTTGGAGGTGGATCCCCCAGCCCCAGCTATTGTAGCCCCCAGCTGTTCATGTTACTCCACCAGTCATTTGGGTCACGGAGCTGACCCTCAAGCTGTCATGATGTAGAGAAGAGCCAACCGTGCTGTCTCCTTTCTGAATTCTTGACCCACAGAATTGGTGAGCATAAGAAAATGGTTGCTGTTTTATGCCACTGAGTTGTGGGGTTGTTTCTGACAAAACTATTGATAATCAGAACAGGGCTAAATATAAAGGTGTATAGGATATGGTCTTTGCCTCCCAGGAGCCTACAATACAGGGAGGGAAGTGAGAAAAATACAAAGATGCAAAATAAAGGAATCATATATGCATGTTAATAGTCGTGTAAGCCACATTTTATGAAAATACTGGGCAAAGGCACTCAATAATAGCAATACTGTAGTACTTTCTGCCAGTACTTTATAAGTATTTTACATATTAAATAAATAAGGTCTTATGCATTTACTCCTCACAACAGGCCTATGAGACATAACCACTTATTGTGCCTGTTTTTCAGATGAGAAAGATTAAGGCACAGAGAGGGTAAGTAACTTGTCTAAAGTCTCAGCAGTTCAGATTTAAACCCATAGGCTTGGCCTTAAGAGTCCTTGCCTAGTACCCCTATGGTGTATGTCTTCTTTTAGTCATGAGATATTAGTCATGGGATGATAGGGAATCTGAGAACATGTGCTCACGCCCCATGTTATCTTCCATAGGAAATTTTGAATTGGTTTTTCAGTGACAGGGGGATTATGGAAAACTCCAGTCCTCAATGTAATTAAATAAATTACAAGTTCTCAAAATTCCTCTTTCTTCTTTACCTTTGCATGGCTTGCATCTTCACATTTTTTGTCTGTTTTTAGTTAAAACTCCATGTTTTCTTTCAAAAGAAACTTCATTTGACAATCCTCTCAGTTTCTGCATGCACGCAAGGATGAATGAAGTGTTTCCTGAGACCAGCATCCTACAGCTACAAAGCCGCAGCAGCATCTTGTGGCTCCTAAGGAGAAAGGCACTTTGGGGTTATTCCATGCACCTCCTCTTTTGCTGGATCACGCCCGCTAACTTGCCTTCTTAGAACATTCTCCCTGATCCTGGACTTAATTCTATTCTTGGCTCAAAAATATTGTTTGACTTGGGCAGAGTTGGTCAAATACAAATATAATTACTCCACCAGGACCCCCACTGCTGCTCAACAACCCTTTTGATTAATTTGGATTTCCTAGGACACTCCTGCTCAGAACATTCCAAACTCCCTTGCTTTCTTCACATCTGCAAGCCCACCCCTCACCTCCTATTGTATGAGCTCCCCCTCTACCTCAGCACATCTCCCACGTAACTGTCCTCTCCTCACGTCCCAACTCACCTCGCAGATTGTGCTTCCCTCTGCGTCTCCCTATACCTCTGGGTGTTCCGAACCCCATTGTGTGTCACTACCTTCAAAACCGTGCTTCTCCAGTTACCCCCTTTGTCAGCTATATTCAGTGTCTCCTACAAAATAAATTTTAGAAGGCATAGGTCACCTCTGTCTTGAAACAGACAAGCAATTCCACTCTTCAGGTTAGTGTCAGGTTTATTTTTCTCATTCTCTTTCAACCCCTTTCCGTATATGCTGTATTTCCATATAAGTCTGTTTTATCCCCTCCCCTCCATGCCTCCTTGAAACCTGATTATTAAGCGTTGTACTCTACTTGTACTCTTAGAGGTCCAATGACCTCCCGAACTCCAGTCTACTGGCCTTGTAACGGTCCTTGCCCCCTTGAACATCTTGCAAGCTTCTCATAACACTTCTTCAAAACCTTTCATTCCTTGCAAATCTGGGATTTAGAGGAAGGCTGATTCTCCTCCTTTCTCAATAATAGCACCTTCTGTGATTCCTTTGCCATCTTTGCTCTGCTTCCAGCTATCCCCAGCTGCGGCCATTCCCTGAGATTCCCTTCTACCTCCGTGGAAGATAGAGAACCCCAGTGCTCAAGACTGAGCGTTTTTGCTGCATTCATCCTCCTGTATCAACTCCAAATCATGTCTGAAACATTGTCCTCCCTTAAAGCTACTTCTCTTCCTAATAACAACTCTGAACTTCAGAGTCGCCTTTGACTTCTCCCTCTTTCTGCCACTAATTATGTGCTTGAGGCATAGAAATCCATGCAAATATTAGCATAAGAAAAAGTAATTAGGAGGCTACACCTGCCACACATACACACAAATCACATAGTGAATTCTCAGAACCAAATCTAAGTGATTTTTGGATTATTTACTGTTTCAGCATAATGTGTGCTCAGGCTTGGATTGTTGAGTGTGCATTAACAGCCCCTTCCAGAGTTATAGTCTGGCATCCTAATAGGGTTACATTGTGGAACAGCCATCTTATTTAATAGTTTGAAATTTGGGATCCTCCTTTCTTCGAACCCAGAAGAAAGCAGTGTTCAAACCATGTTAATTGATGTGTTTTGATCAAGAAGAAACCAAGGTTAGTATGAGGCTTATTTCCACAGTGACTAAGTGGAAGAGTCAACACATCAGTCTTTCCGAGCCCACCATAGAACTCTCATTTCCATTCTTCTATCCAACAACTGACACTCTAAGTAGCTCAGATTCAAATGCAAATGCAAGCACGAGAATGCAGACACTTTGAAATCAATAACATCGTTTTGTCAGGCAATTCATTTAGTATTTCTAAAAACCAGTGAAGTTTAAAAAACAAGGGAGTTGAAAGCTTGCTTTCCTGTTCCTCGAGTTTTAATGAGCCTGTTCCTCACTCTGGGACAGAGAAGCTCTCATTATAACTTGTCAATAGAACATTAGCACCCAAGATGGAGGGAGCCCTATGATCCCAGTTAATTTTCTTTCTTTTTTTCCCCATCTGGATATAGTTGAAAAATCTTCTAATGGGAAAACTAGCCATTTATTTGAACTGCCTCTTTCTAAATCATAGATTCATCTACTTAAGCATAGCATGTTACTCTTGCCATGTTGGTAAAAATGTTCTTGACTGAGACTTTCTGTGCTGAGATATTATGTGCTCATAGATAACATGCGGCTCTCTTCTCTCTCAGATGAGCTCTGTGAGGCTGAGCACTCCGCGCTGCCGGAGCACTTTTATGCCCCCCTCCCCCATACCTCGCCTTAGCCTTTGGAAACGGGGGAAATCAGATTTAGGATTCCGCTTTAGAGGGGCCTTTTGGAGTTAGAGATGAACACAGGGCAAGAGTGGGTAGCGGAGGGAGCAACTCGCCTACGCCCTGAAGTTTTCACTTGATGTTACAGCCCTTGAGACCATCAACAAATGTGAGATGAAGCAAAGTATAAGTCACCCTGGTTTCCTTTGCTGTGCCTGATAGGTGGTTTCATGTGCTACCATGTTATATGAGTTAGGTTTTACTGTTTTTAATTATGAGGTCTCATTGACCATTAGGAATTGCTGTGAGGTAACGTTTTAGGAAAAAAAATCTTACTACTTTTTTCTCCATCTACTGTACAGGTCAATCTAGTGCATGTAATAGACCCTTTAATCACATAATGCTCTTTCACTCCCCAGATCCTCTACCGCACACCCACTAGCCAAGCCTAGTATTCAAAACTGAAAGAACCAGGCTCACATTCCGTGTCTTGGTGGAGCAGTCTAAGAGACTTCTAGAAATTGAACTGGATGTCCTTGTTCATTTCCACAAGTTGTTTAAAGTAGAGAAATGATCCCAGAGACTAGAATTTTCATGGTCATTCATATTCTACCAAAAGCCCTATTTGGTTTGGTTTCTAGGATGGTCTATTAAGTCCTGTGGATGTAGCTGCAGTGCATTCACTCAGTAAACACGCATTCAGTTCCACAAGCCTTTTTATGAACATCTGTATGTGTCAGGCACTGTGCTTGGCACCAGGAATACAAAGGAGAAAACACAAGGTCCTCACTCTTTAGGGAGACTGTGTTCTTTCTGAAAGGAAAGATTTGTGAACAAAAAAATTACACTAAGGTGTGCTAAGCATTCAAATAGAAGGAGAAACCAAAAAACTGAGTGCCATGAGGAATAACTAACGAACAAGCCAAGGCTGTCTTGGCTCAAGTTCTTTTCTTTTTCCTTTCCTTTAGTTCCTTTTGACCTCACCAATTTTAGACAATTGCTGGTCAAAGCCCTTTACATGTGTCTTTGCAACAAAAATATCTGATTAACAAAGAGCATCAAATTCATGCAACTAGCCTGCTTAGTGATGCGACATTCTCCACAAAAAATTGGATTATGTTTACCGCATTTGGAGAGGCTTTTTGCTCCTTATGAGACGCCAGGTTCTGCAATGTTAGTCAAAGTTTAAAATACAGCCTGGCAGGATACTTAAAAGCATACTCTTGACTCAGTACTTTCATCTTCTTCACCTCATTCTAGAATCAAGATGGCAATGTGCTTTACAGTCATATAGGTCCGAGTTAGAATTCTGGCTCTGATTCTTGCTAGTTGTGTAGCCCTTAGCAAGTTACTTTGTCCATCAGTTTCTGCATCTGTAAAATGGGGATAATAATAGTATGGGTTAATGTGTGGAAAGGGTTTATCTTTGTGCCTGAGGTATAGTCAGTGCTCAGCAAATAACAGCTCTTACTTTTATAATTCTCTGTCCTTGCTTAAGAAAACGTACAAATAAAAATGATACCTGGGTTCTAGTCCCAGCTTTGGGACTAGCCCCATGGTTTGGAGTAAACTGCTAGTGTCTATGTTTCCACCTGCACTATAATGACAGCTGCATTGTCCCTTTTAGTGCTGACAATCTGTGGTTGGCTTATTGCTTGGAGTGACATTGTGAGCTCCCGGGCATGACAGTCACCCTGGATGTCCTGCAGGGTCTAGGAGCACCCTACGTCCTGTGCAGTATCAGGATAATGTTCTGCTCCCAGAAAGAGGTTCCAAAGACGTTAAAAATGATGTCCCAGAAGGCTTGGTAATGATTTGTTACCCAGAGTTTTAAATGGAATATGTAACTGCTGAGGAGGCAAAGTCTTCTATTAACCCCATAGGGGTTCTCTTAACTGTGTAGAACTAAAGAGATTGTCACTCAAAAGAGATCTTAATTCTAGGGTTTATTCAGTTATGCTTCTTTTTCTTTTCTAGCAAAGACGCTGAAAATGAAAAAAAAGGAGGAAAGATCGAGCATTTTGCCATTACTGTTCAAAATTTCTTTGAACTTGTTAACCCTGTGGTATTCTCAGAAGCATTTGAGTGCTTGTTATAAAACTACCCTGCATTTTTATTACACCTTGAGTATAAGCAACTCAGAGCACTTGAGTTGAAATCTCATCCTATCATCATGAAATCTCATCCTGTCTCTGAGGTATTTCTCTGCAAAAAAGCAAGCACCATGTCAGCCATGAGTCAAATTAGTCACTTTGGCTAGCCGTAGAGGATCGCATTCCAATGACTCTTATCTCTCTAGCCAACACTCCTTGATGTTGTTTGAATTTCCACAAGGTTTGAGGCAAAGGGTCTTGTACACTAGGAATCTATTTGATGACACTCCTCTGTCCGCCCCCTTCTGTCTGCCAGGGTCAGGGTGAGCCGACCCTTATTTGGCTTTTCCTATACCAAACAAGAAACAAAAGCGGGGTAAGGTTGGAGGGTCCCCAAAGGGGGAAGTACCCTGTTCCACTTTCATAATTCAGCCCATGAAGATTACTTCCACACTGTTTTATCCAGAAGGTTCACACATTGAAATAAAGCAACTGAGTGACTGTGCTAGAGTGTCTCTAAAAGGTGTTGGTCCAAGCCGGTTTATTCCCAGGCTGTGTCCTGTGTAGACATTATCTGACTAATTCTTTTTTTTCTCTCAAAGCTGCTTTCAGGTAACAGCAAGGATGTTGTGATGAAATGCTTATAACAGCCTCAGGACTCAGTCTGATTTCCTCTATCGGTTTGGTTTCCTCTATCGCCATGCCCCACACTCACACTCCATATCCTAACTGGACTGAACTTTTGATTTCTAGGATGAGTTATGCTCTCTAAACAACTTAAGGCGCACGCACACGCGCGCACACACACACACACACACCATGAACAACGCTTATATTTTAGGTCTCAACTTAAATGTCACTCCAGGAAGCTTTGTCTCCCATAAATGACTCTGCTCTGTGCTCTGTGGTATCCTGTCCTTTCCCCAAACAGCACTGATCATATAGTTATCATTTTGCTCTCTTCCATTAGACTTGCAGGCATTCTGAAAGTAAAGATGTTGTCTACTCAACTGTTTTGCCACCAATGCCTAGTACAATGTGCCACAACTGTCTGTTGAGTAAATTAAGAGATTGATTGGGTATTTTACTTTCAAGTATTTATTTTGGCATTTCACATTTAACTTCATCAAATACCACAGCTTTTGTTAGATAATCACTCAAATGTCTTTAACTGAGTCTTTTAATAAACCATACCTGTAGATTCCTGGTCTTTTGGGGCCTTTATATCCTAATCACATCACCATGAATGTGTGATGCAAACATTTAGATATTTGTAGTCCCTTCTACTTCCAAACTGAAACGTATCTCCAGGCTAAACTGCTATGATACTAAATGGTTGCATATCCAGTTCAGATTACAACTAATTTGCCAAGAGAAATGAAAGAAACTGGCTACTAAATGTCATGTGTAAATGCATATCTCTCTGTAGTAACAATGGATCTGAACATTAATAAATCCCCCCACTTTACTATCACCACTACATACCCTGTGATGAATGTAAAAATTTGCAAATGAACTATCCATTTGAAGATGAAGATTTACTTGCTATTGGTTTTGTTGCCTTGGAGTTGACTCTTCCTAGCTTTCTAGAATGAAGATGTATAAAACTTGTTTTTGTATCTAGAGGGATATCTATTCGTCCAATTATCACTTGACGTATTTATGCTTGTGCATATTGGAAGCAGTTGTAGTATCTGTTGGGCAAAGTGTAAATAGAAGTGGATAAAAATATAGACTCTGAACTGTATGCTTAGCGTCCATCCAAATCATTCCATACAAAGAGTGAAGAAGAATTGTTGCACGTCACTACCTGCTCAGCTGGGCCACCAGACCTGGCTTTCTATGCCTCTTACTCCTCATTTCTACCTACTGAAATTCTAACCATCTTTTAAAGATATCCTTAAATTTATCCTCATTAACAACCTCCCCTCCCCACCACCACCATGGAAAGGGATCTCAGTTTCGCACAGGAACTCGGAAATCATCTAACTCAGTAGTTCTCAACCTTGGCAAAATGTTAGAATTGCTCGAACGAATTTATAGAAAATACCAAAGTCTGGATCCCACATGAGATCAATTAAATCAGAATCTCTTGGTCTGAGATATAGCCTGAGCATCAGGATGATTCAAAGTATGCCAGATGATTCAAACGTGCAGCCAAAGTTGATAGCCATTGCTCCAACGTGGCTGGATCATGAAGGGTGAGGGTGTAGGGTGGCGGCAAGGAGGAGAGAATGGAAATGTTGGCAAGGCTCAGCTATGTAGGCCTTATAATCCCTGCCAAGGAGTTTGGTCTCTGTCCTGGAGGCTATGGGAGCCAGAAGAGGGTTTTAACTGGGAAACAGTGTGATCACTTTGGTGTTCAAGGAATTAAAGTTCTTTCATTTCTCTGAGCTTTCTTTTAACAATCATTTAAGCTGTGAGTGGAGTAGATGACTTCCAACGACCTTTCTCATCTAACAGGAAATTATTGGCAGAGTCATCATTCCTAATAGAAATGCTAGAACTAATGCCTCCTATAAACAGAGGCTCTTCATCTTCCCCTAAATACAGGCTTGTGCACAACATAGTAATTCTTTTAGAGGGAAGATTCTTCTAAGGGTTTTTTTAGAGGGCATGGCTGCTAACAATCAGCTTCTGCAGCACCAAGGAACTGACCTCGATGGGATAGAGGGCCTGTTAATTAGCAGCAAAAGCCATGCAGGCCAAAGCTTACGGGAAGATTTCTCCTTGCTCTGGAAACAGAGACTGGCAGCTGTGGGACACTAGCTCCAGGCTCTTCCCTGCCCTTATAAGTATGGGTCAAGAGTCCAACATGGATATTTGTTGAATTGAATTGAACACTGCTTTTTAAAATCATACTTGAAATAATTATAAGCAGACAGGCCTTTAGTTTCTGACTCTCTAGTTCTTGGCTATATCATGGGTAAGTGAGGCTCCCAGAGAGGTGACCTCTGAATATGGCATTATGTGAGCATGCACATAGAAACATTTACAAATACTGTCAGTAATTCATAATTGTGACTTTTTGAAGGGCTAGGGAAACATTACCAGCTGAAATAATGGAAACTGAATCTGGCTAAGTTGTCTTCAGTGGCATTTCAGGTCACCCTTCCTAATACTAATAATGCCCATCATTTGCATTGGGCTGGGAAACAGTCTGCTCAGTAGGTATTGTAACTAGTTGCTTGGGCATGGGCAGACTTCGTTGAGATGCAGAGGGGGCCGTGCACGTGGATCTAGTTCAGAATATGCTCCAGAGATCCACGCTGTGTGCATTTAAGTGCTGGAGTCTCATCTCCCCTGCCTTCAGCCAATGCCAGCTTCTTTTTCCTCTTTCAGATTCATAGAAAAACCAGCACATCTGTTTGAAATTATATTTACTTTTCATTGTCATCTGGAAGAAAAGGCTTTTGCTAATGAAACTGGTGAATTAATATGGAGTGCTTGGGACTAAATATGATGGATACTCTCGACAAACACCTGCACCATTAAAGGCAATTTTCTGAGACCAAATGCTGTTTTAGGGAAGATAGAAGCTACTGTAATTGAAGTCTTGGGGAAACGTGACCCTTTATGCCTTCCGTTGCACAGAAATCATCACATGTTGTTATGTTGAGGTAAGCATAAAATTTCAATTGCATTTTGGATCTGAAAATGAGAATGCCCTAGTTTGCCCCCATTTAATTCTCTGGCTATATCAGCTGTTTATCCCTTCCTTTGCTGGGCAAGAAAGAATTAGGGATTAAAAAAAAAAAAGAAGAAACTACCAGAAACAAGAAATCTTAATCCATGTAATTACTCTAATTGGCTAATGGGAGTCTTTTCTCAATAGCAGACAATTCGTTGCAGTTTACGGACACGTGTTTACATTTCAAGAGGATTCAGTAAGAGGGGTTCACTTTTCTGTTTTTCGTTACATGGATGAGCAGAAAACATGAACATGTGTGGTGCAAATTCTGGGCTAACAGATGCAGCCCTTGAAATTTTCCTCCAAACAACTTATTTTTCTTAAGTTTCCACTCCACTTTTTTTGTTGAGATGATGCCTAATGAAGTATTCCTTAATGGCAGCACCACCAATAAAACATAAATCACATTGGGCTCAACATACCATTCATATGCTAGAAAGAGGCAGCAGTGTGAGCTGGCACTTGTTTCCAGCTGTTTTCTTGTCATTAGCTTTTAATTTCAACAGCTACCTACTTGGGCCGCCCCTCTCTTTTCTCAGCTCAGGTATTTGTGCTGTTAGTGTGATTGTCAGTTCTGTTCTGCTTGAAAGGTTTCAGTGTACGTTGCTATGGTTACAGGTGCCAGAATTGGAAAGAAATGAAGGGGGTATCAAGTGTTTGACGTAGCTGTGATGAAGGCTTACTGCTGAAATATTAGCTATTACTTTGGCGGATTCTATGTTATTTGACAATGAATCCATTTTAATAGAATATTTAAATGCATTCTTGAATATATGGTACATCAAAATGGAAATACGGAAAGCTGGATTTAAAGTAAATGAATATTTTAAAACAGTTTTGAGTGTATACCCTATGGGACACTTGGGAACTAAATGAACACTGTTAGTGTAATAGGTAGTATCACCTGAGTAAGTAATATGGGCAATTTTATTAGCTCTCTGCGACTCCTTAGCATACCACTGTCTTTTTGTTTTCTCTTCATTTGTTTTCTTCTTTCCTCAGCAGCAGAGCTTGAATTTTGTAAATTTGGTGTTTTGGAGATGAGTGCTGTAGTTGTTAAGGTACGTGGGGAGACAGGACTGGTTCTGAGGTTCCACAAAAGTCCCTTTTCTGTTTGCTGCTAGAAATGTTAGAGGACAGGCCTGGGGTATTGGCTGTCTCCCTCTTTCCGACGGGAGACACTCAGGAAAGCTGATTACAGGATGTCACCCTCGATCTTGCTGCGATGCCCTGTGTGCCTGCCTTGCTGTTCAAGATGAGCATCCCTTCTTGAAGCAGTCAAAGATGCTGCTCCCTGTTGCCAGTCTTCCTCCCCAGCCCCCATTCTTTGTGTCTCTGGGGCCTTGCTTCTCTTCACTTCCGTGGTCTCCAAGGTGGCCTCCCCAGCTTCCCACAGCACTCACACCAAGCTTTTCCTGGCCTACTGTGTTTAGTATCCGTCTCCTTTCACTCAGTGATTTGAGGGAATGAAGACCTTTGTTTCTTTTAAAATAATTTTGATTTGAACAAACCTTAGAGCGGTCTTACTGCCTTCGTACTACTCTCTGCATGAGGAAAACCAGTCTTACTATTCTTGGTGTCTACAACATGCTTGGAATAGAGCATAGTGGTTAAGAACATGGACAGAACATTGGAGCCCAAAGCCTGGATTCAAATCCCAGCTCTGTGACCTTAGGGAGATTGTTACTTAACGTCTATGGGCCTCAGTCTCCTCATCTGTAAACTGGGATTAATAATTGAAACTAGTCCATACAGTTTTCATTTTATATATATATATATATATTTACATATACACACACACACATACACACACATATATATATATATGAAGAGTCAGTCTTAGAATATTAGATAGGCACACATTAAGTAGTATTAAGTAGTATATAAATGTTTGCTTTTATTCAACAAATATTTATTTTCTACTATGTGCCAAGCTCTGTACTTGACCCTGGGCATAGAATAGAGCAGGGAACAAAATAGATTTGGTCTCATAGAGCTTATATCTAGTGGAGAAGGCAAGCAGTAAGGAAGTAATTACAATAAAGGGTGATGAAAGCTAACAGTTCTCGCAACCCACAGTTTTCAGAACTGTCTAAACATGTCATCTCATGAAAAACACCTGTAGAGCCATGACAAGGAATGCTCTGCTCTCTGAAGTGTTTGGGTCTACCTAGACAGATCCATGAATGAGTAAAGGTAGTGGGCCTTTCAAGAAGAACTCCCACAGACGATTCAGGCTGGAGGGACCGTGTGACTGACAGCAATAAAAGTTTCACTTAAGCCAGGGTCTGGCTGGGACTTTCGTGCTTTTACAAACAACACAAAGGACCTAATTCTCTAATAAGCAGAGCTACCAACAGCAGTCTGTACAATAACTTTTAGAAACCTGACCTTGTGACCCAGAGGCCATCCTGAAACCACTGCACCCGCCTCCCCCGCTTTCCCCCATCACTCAATAAACGTCCAGCCTGATCTATTGTCCTGTCGAAGAGAAGGCCCATGAAATAATTAACAATCCCCTCTCTGTTCTGCAATACTTGCTCCAAACGTTGACCCTTCAGGGGCTCTGGAAAGGCTAAGCGAAGATGATGTTCTTACCAGGTGATTAGATGACAAAGAGCCCGCTGCCAGTCTTCCGGAGCACTGTTGAATGCAGACCGTGCCTCAGCGTTCCTGGAAGCGGCATAATTAAGAGCTGGCCCTTGTTAAAGGACTAACTTCTTCCCACCCTAGAGGCTTGTCTGGTTACAACAGGACTACTAAAAAAACATTGCGACTCTGCCTTGTTTTGAGTCTCTCTATTGAAAGATTTAAAGCTGTGGGTTGTGCTAATGCTTCTAGTTACAAGGGAATGGTTTAGCAGTCGATGTACCACTATGGTAACTTTCTATTGAGAAAAAAAAGCCCTATTATGGAAGTTTGTGGAGCTCTTTGCTTTTAACATGTCCTTGCAGAAATTTCTGAGCAGTAACTTTGGTGGGAAATAGGAGGGGCAGAGGCTTAGAGTTCTAAAAGGGAAGGCTTGGGCTTTGCTTGGTCCCTAGTGCCAGGACTGAGAAAACTCACACAGGCTGTGGTCAGAGCAGATGGAGAGACTTGGCTGGGTTGGCCTGGAGAATTGCCTGGAGCAGCAGAATGTATCTTAACAGAAGAAGGGAGCCACAGGTCAGAGCCAGAAGGGCGGCATCCACTTTCAGAGCCATAGTCATATGCGAGGCCACAGTGAAGAGTTGAAGCAAAAGATCAGAAGATGAGGATATAAGGACAAGAAGGCAGTAAAAGCAGTGATTCAGAGCATGGCCTCAGAGACAGGCTACCTGTGTGGGTGTAAATCCGGGCTTTGCCACTTCCTTGCTGTGTATGACAGTTACATGACTGTTCTGTGTTTCTGTTTCCTCATCTGTAAAATAGAGGGAGAATAATGCTACGTGCATGTGCCATTCATTTATCTGCTTGGTCTTAGATTTATTTCTCTCCCTTCCCCTGCCTCATAGGATTTTTGGGAGGACCAATAAAGCTTTTGCATATAAAGCATTTGGAATAGTGCAGGCAATTAGCAAGTGCTCAAGACATGGTGGTATTTGAAAAGTTAAGGTCTGAAAAAGAAATATAAGACAGCTGGACAATATGAGCAAATATGATTAAGAGATTAAACATGGAAGCATAGTGACATTGCTATCTACCACCCCTGGGACCATCTCCAAACAACTCCTTGAACAGATATCTCCACAGCCTGCTTGGGTACCTTTCTCTTGTCTGCCACCACACAAAGAAGAATCTGGGAGGGAGAAAGAGATCATTGTCCAAAATACAAGGCTTCTATGAGGGATGACATTTGCCTCTCACTTCTTTGAGGGCACCGCCCTCATCCTGTCACTAGAAGAACATATAGGTGGTACAGGCAGCCATCCAAAAACGTTTTTACCACAGCCAAATATGTGCTGTGAACAAGTTATGTGATGCAGCACTGAACAAAGTACATTAATTTTTAAATCTGGTAGAACAGAATTTAAATTCCTGTATTGTCACTTTCTCCCCTATAACCATGGACAAGCCACAAATGTTCTCTGCACCTCAGTTTCCTCATCTTTAAAATGAGTGATGGTACTGCTTACTGCATTGTGAGGATTAAATAAAACATATGTGTAAAGCAACTAGCACATTGCCTGGCTTAGAATCACCGCTTAATACTAGATGCCAGTTTCTATCCTTCCTTCTCCTAGAGAAATTACAGATGCAATCATGACCTCTCAGTTTACTTAACGTGGGCTAAAATATCACTCACTCTCTTCCAGTCTGCCATCATATTATCTCCTGTTGGCCGTTGTTCTTCCTTGCTGGTTTACCTCCTTGTCCGGGGCTGGGCTGTTGAGCACATCTGTGTGGAGCTTTGGCTGTGTCCTTCTCTGTCCATGCGCTGGCAGAGTGCGGTCTAAATCATCATGTACAGAGAGAAAAAGTGGGCTCGGGCTCCCTCCAGACCAGTGTTGCTGTCCAGAGAAGCCCACTGGGGCATGGCAGCAGGAATCCCAGACAGTTCTGACCCTTGAGGTGGGAAGAGAGGGAGCAGAGCGGTACAGGGTAGTCTGGTTTAGCTGGAATA
Organism: Balaenoptera acutorostrata; assembly: GCF_949987535.1. Lineage (NCBI taxonomy): Eukaryota > Metazoa > Chordata > Mammalia > Artiodactyla > Balaenopteridae > Balaenoptera > Balaenoptera acutorostrata. Next base: position 119,449,917 of record NC_080085.1, read on the forward strand.
GGACCCCAGACTGTGGCTGGAGAACCTGGAGCGGTATCCATCCTCTAGTGAGGAGGGCTAACAGGCACATGGTCAGGGGTCGTGGCTGTAGCCGAATGGGCTTCCAGTCAGGGTAGGTCTCACTGCCCAGTAGGATAGTAGTATAAGTTCATAACTGACATGACTACATAGATTTATGGATTATGTTCTACATGGCAGTGGATGGGACTTGAGCATGACAGTGCCTGAGCTTAGGGTAGTAAGACTCATAGTAGGCCCTACCAGCTGGTGGGGCTGAGTCTTCTCGGGCCTCTCAGGCCCAGGGGCTGTGTGGATTGTGCCTATAGCTGCAAGGGCTGGGGGAAAACTGTCTCTCCTGCCAGACCTTCCGTGCTGAACAATCATAGTTTCTGCCATTCCCACAGCCCTGTTCTCTTATACATTACCTTGTTTTACAGCCCTTGCCAATGGGCCAGCCCTAAGCAGCCAGGTTGTACGCCACATGATCTGCCCTCACCTCTCTCTCCACCCAGATACTACAGCTTATTGAAGAGCAGGTAGAAACCTGGACAAAGAGCAGCCATTCATTAAACGCAGCCATTTGCCTATGAGGTGGCCTGGCACTGACAACTCTATTCAATAGGAATAAGCTAGACCAGTCGGGTTCTAGCTACAGGAAATATAAAGGGAACTAGATAGCAGTGGGATTCTAAGGTGTGAAAGGCCCAAGTAGAAGCGCTTATGAGGGTCCAGGAGCAAGTTGAAGTCAAAAGGAAACAAGAACTATGAGTAGGCTGTAGCTAAGTCATGGACAAAAATAGAGAAAAGTGGAAGGAAGCCAGATGAAAGTGAGAGAAGCGAGAAGGAACACAAAGATCAGGTTGTACGTGAGTCAGATCAATCACATAGCACCAGAGAAAAAGCCCAAGAATTCCTGCTCTCGAGGTTCCCAGAGGTATCTTAGATCCAGTTCCAGTGATCGTAAGGCCTGGTCATAGTTTGGTCTCTGGATGTGGTGGTTAAGGGATGGATAGCTGTTGTTAACAATGAACCTGCTTTCTCAGTGGCTTAATACAATCACCCTTTCTCATTTCATGTCTAATACAGGTGCTTCCAGTGAAGCACCCTTCCACCTGTGCTCACTCAGGGACTCAGGCTCCTTCGTCTTGTGGCTCTGCACTCCTCTAGGTCCTTGGAGTCCCCTCCATTCAGCTGGTGGATGGGGAAGAGACCATGAGGAAGGCATACCTCCTTTTTATCCACTTTGTCCTGTAAGTGACACACACTAGCTTCTCCACATTCCCTTAGTGAAAACTAGTTTCATGGCTGTACCTAGGTTCAAGGAGTCTGGGAACTAGAGTCCCTGGCTGGGCAGCCTCATTCCAACAACAGTTCTACATTTTGGAAGGGCAGCGTCAATGTTTGTCAGCTGACCTTCCCTACCACAATTCTTGGATTCCCTTGAACTCTCTGTTTCCCTTATTGCGCCATATCTATAATATCCTCCTTTTCCCTATCCTCCTTACTTAAGCTAAGCTGAACAAGTCACTCTTCTTCTCAACTGATGAGCTTAGTTAAAACCAGTGCCTTTGGGAGAGAGTGTCTTTCCCATGGTCAGTGGAAGTCTTTGTATTGTTAGTGCTTCCAGAGGAGAGTTTTGGGGCAGGGAACACGTTCTATTGTCTAGGTCCCTTGTCATCACACCTGAACAGGACAAATGATACTGTCTCTCACTCCCTAAGCTTTTCTGTCATCTTGGGTCCTGTTTCTCATTTCTCCCTTTTGTCTGCAAGTTAGGAACCCGCCAGCTCTGGAGAGATCTTTCACAAAACCTGGGTTCTTCCAGGCATCCCCATAGGATGAGGGGGATTTTCTCTCAAGGTCAGGGAGTACGTAGCATTGCCATATGTATGGGGGTGCTCTCATTCCAAGTTCCTCCTCATCCTATCAAAAGCTAGGTTTAGCATTCTCTGGAATATGCTCACTTACTTGGGAAAAGCCTAGGGAAACAGACTCTTAGGTTTGATGTCTTATTTGGGTCACTCCTAATTTCATGTTGATATTGGGGATCTCTCTGCCATTTGCATTCTTCTTTTATGAATCAGGCCAACTCTGGGTGGGAAGGAGAAAGAGAGAAGCAGAGGAAGGGCCATGAAATTGAGGTCTGCACCGTCCCCCCCATTAAAGCAGGGGCAAAATTGGGTTGGAGATTCTGTAGCATGATGATTTTTAACAATGTTTTGGATAAAAGTAAACATTTTTGTTTTCAAATTGTTTTAAACAGTATCAGTTTAATACTGTCAGTCATTGAAATAATAAAAAAGAACCAGACAATATAAACTAGAAATGAAAAGTGATGAAAATAAGCCATTTTATCATGGAGCTCCATCAGGACGTATAAAGAATATTCCTTTTCTAATATGTGTATTTCCAGTTTTAATTTTTTAAAAAGTCTCCTCTTGCCTTTCAGATGACAACCTTGTTTTTATACCCAAAAGCTAAAATCACATTTCTTCCAATAAACTCCCTCCCTAGGGTCACACTAGAGCTGTACCACTTCAGTCAATTACATATTTAGATTTTCTCTGTCAAGTGTGGACTGAATATATGGGCAATGCTGTGCAGTAATCCCAGAGCAGTACAAACACCACTGATTAGAATTTTTGAGCTCCTCTTTTGAGGGTGCCTAAACTTACTGAGGATTCCAGCCAAGTGGGACAAGCTTAGCATTTGTTTCTGAAGGGGCTTGTGCTAGGACAGGGCCCTACTTGAGGTTTCTGGGAGCTGAGAGAACCATAGAGTGAGTCTGAGCCAAAGTCTTTAGTGGCTATAAAGAGTCATGCCAGAAAAACCAGGTACCAGATGCAAAGTCTAGAGGCGTAATATTAGGGCTGTAAGCCCATGACCAAGCTGAGTCAGGATTCTTGTGGAAGTAAAAGCAGAATAAGACCAGCCTGCAAGGGAAGTAAGAATGGTCTGGGACAAGTCCTGGGATTCATTTATTCATTCAATCATTTATTCACCAAATTTTTACTAAGCATTTATTATTTACCATGAATTGTATATGACCTTATTAGCAGTAATGATCAGCCTCATTTGAAGGTGTAGATTTAAGCAAGGCAGTCTGAATTTAAATCCTGGCTTAGCAGTTTACTAATGGTGTGACATTAACGTCATATAACCTTTCTATGTGTCAGCTTCCCATCTATAAAATGAGGGATGATAGAAACCTACTTCATAGGGTTGCAATAAGAATTCTTGTAAGGCACTTTTAACACCTGGCACATGATAAGTACATCGAGATGTTTTTTAAATAACTAAGATAGAGTTGGAGAGGACCCCTGTTATCAAGTTGAGATGGAATAGATATCGGGCTAAAGGATTCCTTTGTATTGTATGAAGAAAGGCTTTGAAAAGCAAATGAGTGGCATACAGTAGATTTTAGAAATAATTTTTAAACCAGAAGGAGAACATATCCATTTTATTTTATTTATATACATACTTTTAAAAATTTTTTATTGAGATTTAATTGATATATATAACATTATATTGGTTTCAGGTGTACATCATAATGATTTGATATTTGTATACATTGCGAAATGATCACCAAGATAAGTCTAGTTACCATTCATCACAATACAGAGTTAAACTTTAGGATTTATTCTCTTGGCAACTTTTAAGTATGCTCTAAAATATTATTGGCTGTAGTCATCATGCTGTATGTCACGTCCCCATGACTTATTTACAAGTGGAAGTTTGTACCTCTTGACCCTCTTCACCCATTTTGTCCACTCCCCAAGCCCCTCCCCTATGTCAGTCACCATTCTGTTCTGTGTATCCATGATTTTTGTTTTGTTTCGTTTGTTTGCTTTTTGGCCACAAAAGATTCTGTGTCTTACAACAAAAAATAATCACACAGAACTAATAATAAAAATAGAAATAGAAATTGAAAATTCAGTCTAAGGAAAGAAAATCCCGCAAATACCCCAAGCATGAGGGCCAGCATAATTGCTGTGGTTGAGCTTCAAATTTGGTTCTCAACTTTTGAGTGGTGAAGGTAAAGAAGGAAACACAATCAACTGTATAGTTCTTACTATCACTAAGTGGGAAGCATACAAATTCATTATTAGAAACCAAACATTTTTCCTCCAATCATTTTAAAATACATTTCTCACATCAGACTTATCCCTCACTATATGAGGGATAGTAGATTTGTACAGAGGTACAGAATCAAGCAGATCTGGTTTCATTCCAGCTCCATACTCAGTAACTCTGTGATCTGGGGCATATAACTTAAATTCTTTGAGACTGACTCATCTGTAAAACGCGGGTAATAATAGCTCCTACATCTTAGAGAATTAAATGAGATATATAGTCTTTAACGGTGCCTGGTACATATCAATCCCTCAATAAATGGAAGGTCTTTTTTTCTCTCTATTTCCTCCTCTTCTTCCTCTTCCTCTTCTTCTCCTCTCCTTTCTATTTTTAATCTCCACGTGGCCCTTCCTCCTCCTCTCCCACTACCTGATATATCATATTTGGAAACCTCTCAATGTTCATTCTGGTGCATGTAATACAAAAACAATGACAGCTAACAGATATGGGACATTTAATATGTGCCAAGTACTATTCTAAGCACTATACATTCCTTGATTCATTTAATCTTCGTTTAAAAAAACTAGGCCAATTATGTGCAAAGGGTAAAAACCATGTGAATATTTAAAGGAAAGTGTTTTATTGGAATCCAGTGAAATATCAACAAATAGATGATGTCAAATGAGTTGCAGGGCTTAGCAGGTATGTTTTATTAACATTTTAACCTTCCCATGCACTTATCTCTCCTTTGGTTAAAAGGTAGAGTGGGAGCCCAAAAGAGAAAGGAGGCCTGGGGTAGATGGCTTATGCCAACTCAGATCTATACCTTGTGGATAATGGCTCTTACTTTCCTTGGCTCTGCCTTCATCGCTAGACCCCCTCACTCAATCACAAGCGTAAGACTCAGTAACCCAAACAAAGATATGATTCTAATAGAGGTTTGTATCCTGGGGTTCATCCCTATGACCTGCCTCAGTGTCTCTGCTTGGGCTGCAGGGGGTCTGGAAAACTTGTGTTGTTACATATGACCTTGTGTTTAGTCTATATGTGTAGGTTCCTGGGGTGGTTTTTAACATATTCCATTAGATTCCTCAAGAGATCTATGCTCCCACAATGTCAGGAACTACTATTGTAAAGAAACCAAGAAGACTCACATGCATAGTTCAGTCTAACTCACCAAAGTAGGATCACACCTTGATGTGGGGGGATTTTCTGGGAGATACTTTGAAACCCTATGTTAAGTGTCTTGGGAAACTATAGCAATGATAAGTGGCTAAACAGTAAGGATGTTGGTATTTGGGCATTCTGAGATCTTAGTGCTCTCACTGCTCTCAAAACTGACAGGAACATAGGTGTTAGCTGAAGCCATGGATGTGAAGTGGTGACTTATGAATACTCAACAGACAGAAAAAAGTAGCGAGCCAAAGCAAGATCCCTGGGGAACCACAAATGTTAAAATATGAGTATAGGAATAAAAATAGCAGCATGTAATATGCTTCAGACACTATTATACATGTTTTACCTGTTTTACCTTTATTAAGGAACTTAATTTTGTGACAACTTCAGGAAGTAGGTACCACTGTTCTTCCTCTTTTACAGAGGGGGAAATTGGAACACAGAGAAGTTAAGCAATTTGCCAGAGCTCACACAGTAAATGGCATAACTGAGACTCAAACCCAGGGAGTGTGGCACCAAGGTCCACCCTCTTAACCATTATACTATACTTCTTCACCCACTTGGTCATTGGAACATATGTTTCATTGGTACCAGTCTCACATGGTAAGTCTTAGCCCATAAAGACAGTAATGAGCCTTCACATATCTTTTGGGTTCCCTTCTGGACCTAGCATAAGTACTTATGTGCATCTAATAGGTCAACGACAAGTAATTGTTGAATGAGTGGCCTGGACTACAGACCCCCTAGGTAGCTACAGACTCATTACAAGTGGCCTATGACCCCGTAAAAGGGCACTGAGCATTGTCTGATGATGGAACAAACAAGATATCCATTACAAATATTGTAATTTTTTAAGAGATATGTGGAACCCCTTATTATCTGTAAAATACACATTCATTTAAAGATGTTATAGAATTCCTAGTAGCTTTGTGTTATTATGAATTATCTTAATCAATAGATACTTAAAATATAACTTCTATTATCTGTGATGTTTTTATAGAGTCATAGTATTTTAAAAGTTAGTAGCCACTGAGTTGAGAGCGTGTTAGAAAAACACTTACCAGTCATGATAGGCTGGGTTATTCTGTGACAAACACACTCCAAATCTCAGTGGTTTAAAACAACAAAGATTTATTTATTGCTCACACTACATGTCACAAGACAGCTGAAGATGCTGTTCTATGTCATCTCACTCTAGGACACAGAATGTTGCAAGAGCAACCATTTAGAATTTTGCCTGTTGCTGTGGCACAGAAAAACAAGGAACTTAAATTTTCTGCTAGGAAGTAACATACATTACTTCTATTAACTTTTTATTGACCAAAGCAAGTCACATTACCACATCTAAGTTCAGATGTGTGGGGAAGTGTAATTTTACCATGTGCTAACAAGAAAAACTAGAAATATTTTGTGAGCACTGCTAATAACTCCTATACATGTGGGCTTCACTTTCTGCAATGTCTGGGTGAAAAGCAAGTTTGTGTAGAGTCAACTTCCAAATGATGAATGGTATTTACTCTTTGAAGGACTCCTAATAGCTCATGATTTTTGCAATAAAGCAAAGACCCAGCTCATAACGCAAAAAATCAAGTCCTTTTTAAATTTCCATCCTCTTATAGACTTTTAGACTTTTGTGTAGTTTGTGCCCATACACAAATTTTTTAGTAGATGACATGGCAAGACCTCCAGGCAGAAATGTAGTCAAGAAGAAGGAAAAGATGACTAAGAGAAGAGGGAAACAGCAAAAATGGTACCACTTGTTATGTCATTTACTGGTGTCATCACAGAGTGATATTTGACTCCATCCAGGCAAGGCTGGCCAGACTGTCTGGATTTGCAAGGAGCGTCTTTTATGCTTCAGAAAGCAACTTCCTACACAGTCTGTGTAATATAGATTTGACTTTTTGAATATTTCTCTGTGTCTTTGCTAGTAATCACAGGAAACTCTGAGGTCTGAATCTATTTTTTTCATTTTTTTTACCTTAAATATTTAAAAATTGAGGTAAAATTCATATAACATCAAATTAACCATTTTAAACTGAACAATTCAGTGTCATTTAGTACACTCAAAATATTGTGCCAACACAAACTGTGTCTAGCTGTAAAACATTTTCATCACCCCAAAATGAAACCCCTTACCTGTTAAGCGATAACTTCCATTGTCCCCTCCCTTGGAAACCATCAATTTGCTTTCTGTGTCTATGGATTTACCTGGATAATTCACATAAATGAAATCATTTCATATATTACCTTGTGTCTGACTCCTTTCATTTAGCATAATCTCAAGAGTTATCCATGTTGTAGCACGTACCAGTAGTTCATTCGTTTTTGTGGCTGAATAATATTCCATTGTGTGTTGTACTGTAATAAGATATATATTTGGTTTCTTCCCACAATTCCTGAACATAGAGCTCCTAAAACCCTTGTAATTTCTTTAGTGATGGGGGTTATAGGAGCATCCTACACAGAGCTCCTAAATCCCTTCGAATTTCCTGTTCTAATGAGGCAACTCTTGGTGGACTCCTGATAGCTTCAGGATGGGGGCTGGTCACTAGAAAGACCAAGCCATGATTAGAAGCTTGGAACTTTCAGCCTCACACCCACCAATCCTCCGTGGATAGAAGAGGGGCTGGAGGTTGAGTTAATAATCAATCACACCTATGTGATAGAGCTTTCATGAAAATCTGTAAACTATGGGGTTCTGAGAGCTTCTGGGTGGATGAATACATCTATGAGCCAGGAGAGTGATTCATCCTGACTCTACAGTGACAGAAGCTCCTGTGCTTAACCCGTCCAAACCTCACCCTATTCATCTGGTTGTTCATTTGTATCCTTTATTACAGCGGTCCCCAACCTTTTTGGCACCAGGGACCAGTTTCATGGAAGGCAGTTTTTCCATGGACCAGGGTGGAGGGGGGATGGTTCAGGAGGTAATGCAATTGATGGGGAGCGGCACATGAAGCTTCTCTAACTCACCTGCCGGCCACTCACCTCCTGCAGCCCGGGGGTTGGGGACCCCTGGTTTATTATATACTTTAGAATAAACCGATACATGTGTATCTGAGTTCTGTGAACCATTACAGCAGGGGGGCCATGGGAACGCTTGATTTGTAGTCAAGTCAGACAGATATGTGGGTAATCTTGGGACCCACTACTTATTATTGATCATGTTTCTTTTTTTTCCTATTAATATAGTGTATCACATTGACTGATTTTCTTATGTTTGTATTACTTTGCATTCCTGGGACAAATCCCACTTGGTCATGGAGTATAATCCTTTTAATATGCTGTTGGATTTGGTTGTTAGTATTTTATTAAGTATCTTGGCATCTACATCCACAAGGGATTACTTGTCTGTAGATTTCTTGGGGTGTCTTTGGCTTTGGTATCATAGTAATGCTTACCTTATGGAATGAGTTAGGAAGTGTTATTCCCTCTTCTGTTTGGGGGAAGAGTTTGAGAATGATTGGTACTAATTCTTTTTTAAATGCTTGGTAGAATTTACCTATGAAGCCATCTGGTCCTGGACTTTTGTTGTTGTTGGGAGATTTTCAATAACTGATTCAGTCTCTTCACTTATTATAGGCTTTGTATATGCTTTATTCCTTCTTGAGTCAGTTTTGATAATTCATGTGTTTTAAAGAATTTGCTCATGTCATCTAGGTTATCTAATTTGTTGGTCTACAATTGTTCACAGTATTCTCTTATAATCTTTTCTGTATCTGTAAGGTCTGTAGTAAGGTCCCCACTTTCATTTCTGATTTTAGTTATTTTTATCTTCTCTCTCTTTTTTTAGTCATTCTAACTAAAAGTTTGTCAATTGTATTGATCTTTTCTAAGAAGCAACTTTTACTTTTGTTGTTTCTCTCTGTTGTTTTTCTATTCTCTATTTCATTTATCCAACTCTAATCTATTGCTTCTTTCCTTCTGGTAGCTTTCAGTTTACCTTCCCCTTCTTTTTCTCATTTCTTAAGGTGTAAAGTTAGGTTATTGATTTGTGATCTTTCTTCTTTTTAATGTAGGCATTTACATCTAAAATCTCCCTCTGAGCTTTGCTTTCACTGTATCACATACACTTTGGTGTTTATTTTTTCTGTTTTCACTCACCTCTAAGCATTTTCTAATTTCTCTAGGGATTTCTCCTTTGACCCCTTGGTTAAGAATATGGCGTTTAATTTCCACATATTTGTGAATCTTCTAGTTTTCCTTGTTATTGATTTCTAGCTTTATTCCATGTGGTCAGAGAAGATATTTTGTATGATTTCCATCATTTTAAATTTATTGGGTCTTGTTTTGTGGGTGTGGGACTTTAGTCCAGTGAAAATTTGGGGTCATCTTGGTAAAGGTCAACTTGCTAGTAGATATGAAAAATAAACTCACTTAACATGTCTTTTGTACAATCTTACTTTCTAATATCATTGTTTTCATTTGTAACATTGGAGAGGAAGGCATTATCATATGGCAGTTAAAAGCATGGTCTTGAATAAACAGATATAGGAATTAATATTGATTCTGTTATTTACCATCTGTACACTATCTCACTTAATTTTCACAATAAACTTGCTAGGAATGTATTATTATTATTACTATTATTTTACTTTTGGCTTCATTGGGTCTTCGTTGCTGCACATGGGCTTTCTCTAGTTGCAACAAGCGGGGGCTACTCCTCGTTGCGATGCATGGGTTTCTCATTGCTGTGCCTTCTCTTGTTGCAGAGTATGGGCTCTAGGCGTGTGGGCTTCAGTAGTTGTGGCACGCAGGCCCAGCAGTTGTGGCTCATGGGCTCTAGAGTGCAGGCTCAGTAGTTGTGGCGCACGGGCTTAGCTGCTCCGCGGCATGTGGGATCTTCCCAGACCAGGGATCGAATCCATGTCCCCTGCATTGGCAGGCAGATTCTCAACCACTGCGCCACCAGGGAAGCCCAGGAATGTATTATTTATTCCCACTCTTACAGATGAGGAAATAGAGCATCAGAGATGTCTAGCAACTTGCCCAATGTCAGGCAGCAAGCAAGCAGCAAGAATGGAGTTCATTCCTAGATTTCATTCCAGAGCTTATAATCCTCCTATTTAAAAATGCTACCTCCAACATTATAAAGTGATTGCTAGCACAACATCACAATAACTCAGAGAATTAAATAAACTTAGACTCTCTTTACAAAAGTTCTTATAATCTAGATGATGAGCTCAGAATTCCATTCATTAAAATAAAATGAATTATAAATTACTTAAAATTCATTCATTGTCTTTTGCCCCAAATTCTGATCACAAACCTACCTTTTAATGATAGCTTGTTATCTTCTACTTTTCAATATTTGGTTTGAATCTTGATGAAAAGGTTGACAACATTCTCAAATTAAAGAAAAGTGTTTGGAAGAAATGGAAACTAGAAAAATGGAAAATAATTTCTCATGAAAAGAAAGCATGTCATCTCCCTGAGGCATAGAATACTGTTTTGTAGTTTAGTTATGTCATTAGCCATCAAGCAGTGCTTCCCTGCTGTAAAAATATTCTCTGTGAGCAGTGTAAGTTTAGCTGTTTCTGACTTTGTTTGTTATTCTAACTATGATTGACATAAACATTTATTAGCCCGTTACGTGGCGAATAAATAAACAGGATTGTGGAAAGATTGTTGCTGTATTAATTCTGATTTTATTTCTCCATTCTGTCTCCTCTTTTGACTCTTCACCATCCCATCAGAAATAGCTTTAAGTTCGGAAGCTCAACAGTGTCCACTAGTGGGCAAATAAAAGAATAACATGTAAGGAAAACGTATGATATTGAAATTCAGGCAGAAAAGACTTTCTCTAAAGACTACCATATATGTTATCAAAATGACATTTCCAAGTAATGTCCAGATTTTGTAACAGGTTAGAAAATAAGGTTTTTGAGGAAAAAGCTCCGTTCTGTATTTGCTTAATGAAGAAGCCCTTATTCCATGTTGAACTCAGGTAACAATATTAGAAATAGTTTCTAAAATTGCTGAAACTTTTGATTTTCACTATTTGAGTATCATAGAAAATCAAAAGTGTCTTTATTTTTGAAAGCCCATCTTGTCCTTAATCCTTACCTGAAATTCCAACTCTTACAGAAATACTTTAAGGATAATGAAGGCAAATGTATATTTGATCTCCTGGGGCAGTTATTCTCAAACTTTAGTGTGCATCAGAAACACCTGGAGAGTTTGATAAAAATGCAGAAGTAATGAATGCTCTGCTGTTGCCACCAACCACCCCCCACGCCATGTCCCCACTTCAGGACTGAAGAACTTATTTCCCCAGATGGTAGGCGTGCTCTTCAGTGCCAGCTTATAGCTGCCAGTACTCTAGGAATTTCCCTCAGTTGAAGACCTCATCCAAGGTCATACCACATTTTCAACATAGGGACATCTGGGTCAATTCACTTCGAAATCTTGAATCCTGGCATTCTGTTCCTGCATAAAAGTACATTCCTCCTTGTTAAGAGACAGTGCTTTCCCCTTACTTGACAACAATGCAGAGGCTTCTCCTCATCAAGAAAACATCTTCCCCCTATAGATCTGACCCACCTCACCTTATAGCCTCTAGGACAATAACTAAGGTCACTCACAACATAATTCAGCTGGGGCATGTGGGCTTGCTGAAAGGAGAAAGGGAGTAGACCCCAAAGGAGCTATAGGACTTAGCTAGCATGTACTAGCTACATGCACCAGGGAAGTAAGTATTGGACCAGGTTCTAAGGCATCTATATTATGGAACAAGGAGTGGGGAAATAAAGGTGAATAAGGATGAGTTTAACAATTGGGAACCACTCTTCCAGGATACAGGGTTTAACAACTTGTCAAGGGCCCTGGGCCACAGGGTAAACCTGTTGCTAGAATAAATCCTAGAAAGCTGGAGAAAGTGATGGCCCACTCAAAGTGAAGTAGAAGTGGCAGAACTGTCTTAGCAGACAATGGAGGAAGGGATTAAAAGGCATAGAGATGTGGCATCCTAGATACATTTGCATAAGGATAGAAAACTATGTTCCACAGGTGGACCTGAAGGATACTCCATTTACCAAAGCAATAAGAAGTGGACTGGTGAGAGGTGCATCAGCATTAATGAGAAGTCCACTGGTTGCTCTTCTCTGTGTGCCAGGGCTGATGGTAGGTGAGGCTGTCACAGAACTGAGCTCACTGATGGCAATAAGGATAATAGGATTCTGAAATAATCAACAACAGATGGTGGAACTTAACTGTCAGAAGCCAGGTAGATGCAATTATCGCAAGGAGCATCAACGACAGAGTAGTAATCAGGGGCTCTGACCATCAGGAGCTGTGGAAATGGTTAATTGAATGCAGTGTTCCTAGTTCAAGATAGATGGACAGCCACGTATTGCTCAATATATAGCATCAAACAACCAAGATGGATGATCAGGAAGTTGAGGACAGCTGCCCTAATAAAAGAGTACAATCCTATGTCTAGTTGCCAGACGTGGGCCTGGTTTCTGACACAGAACCTGTCTGAAGGAGAAGATGGATCCTTAGGAGTGAAGCCTCTGGAATATCATGGAAATGTATACTGTATTGATTCCTCCAGTCCTTCCCAAAAAGGACACATGACCACTTACCTGGGGACCTATACACTGGGGAAAGATGAGCACTCAAACATTTTGAAGACAATTGGGCACATTGTTCAAGTTAATATTGATATTTGGTGATCCAAAGTGTCACCATGGTTTCATTCTTAGGGACGGGGTATGTGAGGGCCTGATAATAAATGGATACTTGGCCTAGGGCTGCTTCACAGTGAGTACACTAGGACCACAGGCCCACCCATGGATTGTTTCCCTATTTCCAAGTGTATAATTAGAATGGACATACATGGTAGTTGGCAAAACTCCTGTGAGTCAAGAGCACTTGTAGTAGGAAAGGTCAAATAAAATCCTCTAAGATTGATTGATTGATTGATTGATTGGCTGTGTTGGGTCTTAGTTGCGGCACGTGGGACCTTTCGTTGCAGTGTGCAGGCTCTTCGCTGCGGTGCGCGGGCTTTTCTCTAGTTGTGGCACATGGGCTCCTTTCTTGTTGTGGCGTGTGGGCTCCTAGGCACGCGGGCTCAGTAGTTGTGGCATGCAGGCTCTCTAGAGGTGGTGAATGGGCTTCAGGGCCCACGGGCTCAGTAGTTGCAGCACGCGGGTTTAGTTGCCCCATGGTATGTGGGATCTTAGTTCCCCAACCAGCGATTGAACCGGCATAAATATTAAAAAAAAAGAAAACCCTCTAAGATGTGCCTCCCCACAACTATACTTGACTGAGGCAGTAAAAAAAATCCCATGTTATGGGTTGAACTATGTCCTCCTGTAAAAAACATATTGGAGTCCTCTCAGTTACCTCAGAATGTGACACTTTTTGATGATGGCATCTTTACAGAAGTAATCAAGTTAAAATGAGGTCATAAAGGTGGGCTCTAATCCAATATGACTGGTGTTCTTATAAAAAGGGGAAATTTGGATACAGAGGCAGACACACATAGAGAGAAGACAATGCGAAGAGACACAGGGAAAAGACAGCCATCTACAAGCCAAGGAGAGAGGCTTGGAACAGATCCTTCCCTCACAGCCTCAGAAAGAACCAACCCTGCTCACACCTTGACTTCAGACTTCTAGCCTCCAGAACTTTGAGACAATAAATTTCTGTTGTTTATGCCACTTAGTTTGTAGTACTTTCTTATAGCAGCCCTAGCAAACTAGCACAGGATAGAATTTTGACATCACTGACTCTCAACTAATATTCTCCCATTGTTATACAAAAATTTATCCTCCTTGTCTTGTAGTAACCTCCTGGTCTAGTCACCATATTCATTCAACTTTCCCAACCTTCTTTGTTGTCCTAAATGCTGTCATTATCCTGTAAGACCTCATTATTCACACAGAAAACCCACCAGAGAGTTCCTGGTCCTCTTTAGTGAGTGACCCTTATTTCTTTAGTGAGTGACCCTTATTTCTGTTTCACTTCAGCTATTCTTATGGTCACCCTGTGGACCTTGTTATTACCAAAAACTTTTCAACCTATGAAATCCTAATCTTAAGTAGCTCATTCATGGACTGCAACACCAGAACAAAAGGTAATCTTCCCTGCTAATTCTAGCAGAAAAGTACCAGGTACAATTAAACTAATACCTTTCTAGATCCCTCATGCCTTCATTCCTGCCATATCTGCTTGAGGGCTGCAGTGAATGGAGAAGGGAAATCCAGGACATCTTAGAGCTTCTCAAGGCTCCTTTGGCTGGCACGACTAAGGGTCCTCCAGTTATTGAATATTCCTTCCATGTTGTCTTGCTCTGTACCTCACCTTGCTCTGTACCAGCCCCTTAAAGGTAAACTGTCTCTTTTTTTAAAATTTATTTTATTGAAGTATAGTTGATTTACAATGTTGTGTTAATTTCTGCTGTACAGCAAAGTGATTCAGTTATACATATATATACATTCTTTTTCGTATTCTTTTCCATTACGGTTTATCACAGGATACTGAATATAGTTCCCTGTGCTATACAGTAGGACTTTGTTGTTTATCCATTCTAAATATAATTGTTTGCATCTGCTAATCCCAAACTCCCAATCCATCCCTCCCACCGCCTGCTCCCTGCCCCCCCGGTTGGCAACCACAAGTCTGTTCTCTATCTGTTTTTGTTTCATAGATGGGTTCATTTGTGTAATATTTTAGATTCCACATATAAGTGATATCATATGATATTTGTCTTTGTGTGACTTACTTCGCTTAGTATGATAACCTCTAAGTCCATCCATGTTGCTGCAAATGGCATTATTTCATGTTTTTTATGGCCGAGTACTATTCCATTGTATATATGTACCACATCTTCATTATCCATTCATCTTATCAATGGACATTTAGGTTGTTTCCATGTATTGGCTATTGTGAATAGTGCTGCTATGAACACAGGGGTGCATGTATCTTTTTGAATTATAGTTTTGTCTGGATATATTCCCAGGAGTGGGATTGTTGGAGCATATGGTAATTCTATTATTAGTTTTCTGAGGAACCTCCATACTGTTTTCCATAGTGGCCGTACCAACTTACATTCCTACCAACAGTGTAGGAAGGTTCCCTTTTCTCCACAATCTCTCCAGGATTTGCTATTTGCAGACTTTTTAATGATGACCATTCTGGCTGCTGTGAGATGGTACCTCACTGTACCTTTTTAAAAATTTATTTATTTATTTATTTTTGGCTGCATTGGGTCTTCGTTGCTGCACACGGGCTTTCTCTAGTTGCGGCGAGTGGGGGCTACTGTTCGTTGTGGTGCCTGGGCTTCTCATTGTGGTGGCTTCTCTTGTTGCAGAGAGGGGGTTCTAGACGCACGGGCTTCAATAGTTGTGACACATGGGCTCAGTAGTTGTGGCTCGCAGGCTCTAGAGCACAGGCTCAGTAGTCGTGGCGCACAGGATTAGTTGCTCCACGGCATGTGGGATCTTCCCAGACCAGGGCTCGAACCTGTGTCCCCTGCATTGGCAGGCAGATTCTTAACCACTGCACCACCAGGGAAGTCCTGCTTGCTGTACTTTTGATTTGCATTTCTCTAATAATTAGCCATGTTGAAAATCTTTTCATGTGCTTATTGGCCATCTGTATGTCTTCTTTGGAGAGATGTCTAGGTCTTCTGCCCATTTTTCAATTGGGTTGTTTGTTTTATCGTTGTTGAGTTGTATGAGCTGTTTGTATGTTTTTGAAATTAATCCCTTGTTGGTCAAATCATTTGCAAATATTTTCACCCAGTTCTTAGCTTGTCATTTTGTTTTGTTTATGGTTTCCTTTGCTGCATAAAAGCTTGTAAGTTTGATTGGATCTCACTTGTTTATTTTTGCTTTTATTTCTATTGCCTTGGGAGACTGACCTAAGAAAACACTGGTACGATTTATGTCAGAGAATGTTTTTCCTATGTTCCCTTCTAGGAGTTTTATGGTGTCATATCTTATATTTAAGTCTTTAAGCCATTTTGAGTTAATTTTTGTGTATGGTGTGAGGGTGTGTTCTAATTTCATTGATTTACATGCAGCCGTTCAGCTTTCCCAACACCACTTGCTAAAGAGACTGTCTTTTTCCCATTGTATATTTTTGCCTCCTTTGTCGAAGATTAATTGACCATAGGCGTGTGGGTTTATTTCTGGGCTCTCTATTCTATTCCATTGATCCATATGTCTGTTTTTGTGCCAGTACCATGCTGTTTTGATTACTGTAGCTTTGTAGTATTGTCTAAAGTCTGGGAGGATTATGCCTCCTGCTTTGTTCTTTTTCCTCAGGATTGTTTTGGCAGGTCTGGGTCTTTTATGGTTCCATATAAATTTTAGGATTATTTGTTCTATTTCTGTGAAAAATGTCATGGGTAATTTGATAGGGATTGCATTAAATCTGTAGATTGCTTTGGGTAGTATGGCCATTTTAACAATGTTATTTCTTCCAATCCAAGAGCATGTGATATCTTTCCATTTCTTTGAATCATCTTCAGTTTCCTTTATTAATGTTTTATAGTTCTCAGCATATAAGTCTTTCACCTCCTTGGTCAGGTTTATTCCTAAGTATTTCATTTTTTGATGTGATTTTTTTAAAGGTATTGTTTTCTTTACATTCCCTTTCTGGTATTTCATTGTTTGTATAAAGAAATGCAACCAATTTCTGTATGTTAATCTTGTATCCTGGTATACCTTGCTGAATTTGTTTATCAGTTCTAGTAGTTTTTGTGTGGAGTCTTTAGTGTTTATATATAGAATCATGTCATCTGCATATAATGACAGTTTTACCTCTTCCCTTCCAATTTGGATACATTTTATTTCTCTTTCTTGTCTGATAGCTGTGGCTAGAACTTCCAATATTATGTTGAATAGAAGTGGTGAGAGTGACTATCCTTGTCTTGTTCCAGATTTTAGCAGGAAGGCTTTCAGCTTTTCACTGTTGAATATTATATTGGCTGTGGGTTTGTCATAAATAGCTTTCATTATGTTGAGAAAACTGTTAATTCACATTAATACATATGTGAGCTTGATCAATCCAGTGATCTGAATTTGTAAACAACTATACTGAATATTTTAGAGGACAGTGAAAGCTCACGTGTTGTCAAAGAAATGTTCTTATCCCCCTCATTCTTTTTCTATTTACAACACTCTGTTCCTTTGGTATACTCTTCCATCACTCTATGTGGTTTGGGAATAGCTACTGAGTTCCCACTGTGTATAGTTACTGTGCTAGGAAGTGAGACTACAGAAATGAGTAACACAGATGTGAATTCTGTTCTCATGAGAAACCTGAAAGGTTTCTGCCGAGATATTTGATGATAGCCTTGTGAGGCTTTTCTTGTATATGAGGAGTTTCTTTTCTCTTGCTGCTCTCAAAATTCTCTTTTTTTCTTTGATTTTTGACAGTTTTATTATTATGTATCTCATTGAAAACCACATTGGGTTGAATCTGTATGAGCTTTATGTAACTGGATGTCCATATTGCTCCCCAGATTTGGAAAGTTTTCAGCCATTATTCATTTTGAAAAAGTTTTCTGCCAATTTCTCTCTCACTTCTCCTTCTGGGATTCCCATAATGTATATATTGTTTCCCCCCAGAATAAAAAATAGAACTACCATATGATCCAGCAATACCATTCCTGGGTATATATCCAAAGGAAACGAAATCAGTATCTCAAAGGGACATCTGCACTCCCATGTTCATTGCAGCATTATTCACAATAGCCAAGATACTGAAACAACCTAAGTGTCTATCAATGGATGAATGGATAAATAAAATGTGGTATATACACCATGGAATATTATTCAGCCATAAAAAAGGAATGAAATCCTGGTAACAATATGGATGGACCTTGAGGGCATTATATGCTAAGTGAAATAAATCAGATAATGACTAATACTGTATGATCTCATTTATATGTAGAAAGGAAAAAGGAAAAGCCAAACTCATAGAAACAGAGAGTAAAAATGTCAGTGTGGTTACCAGGGGCTAGGGGGTGGGGGAAATGGGGAGATATTGGTCAAAGCATATAAACTTTCAATACTAAGACAAATAAGTTCTGAGGGTATAAAATACAGCATGCTGACTATAATTAATAATATTATATTATATACTTGAAATTTGCTGGGAGTAGATGTTAACCATTCTGACCACAAAAAAGGTAACTATATGAGATGCTGGAAGTATTAATAACTTGATTGTGCTAATCATTTCAATGTATATATATAAAATCTTCATATTTTTCACTTTATATATGTAACATTTTATTTGTCAATTATACCTCAATAAGGCTGAGGAAAAAAATAACATTAGCTATGCCACAGGCATCATGAGATATTCTGATCAACTTTGACACTTCTTGAAAATATGCTTTCACTCGTTGCCAGAGCAAATTCTAGGCACTTCCAGAGATCCAGCATTGTGAGCATTGAGGTTCTTCTGGGTGGTTCTGATAGACAAAGGATAGATGGCAAAATAATGATCTCCCAAAAAGGTCCATGTTCTAATCCCCAGCATCTGTGAACATATTACTTTTATGTGTCAGTAAGGATTTTGCAGATGTGACCAAGTTAAAGATCTTGGGATGGGGAGATTTCCTGGATTATCTGTGTAGGCCCAATCTAATCATAGGCATCCCTGTAACTGTGAAGTAGGAGAGTCAGAGTGAGAGAGAGATTTGAAAATGCAATGTTATTGGCTTTAAAGATGGAGGAAGAAGGCTGTGAGCCAAGGAATGTGAGCAGCCTCTAAAAGCTAGAAAGGCAAAGAAATGGACTCTCCCTTGGAGCTTCCAGAAGTAACATAGCCCTAATGGCACCTTGATTTTCACCCACTGAGACCCATTTTGGACTTCTGACCTCCACTATTGTCAGATAATAAATTTGTTGTTTAAAAACACTGTTTGTGGTAATTCGTTACAGTAGCAGTAGGAAACTAACAGAACCCCCAAAGATTATGATGTGAAGGCTGCAGTAGTTCTGCCATAGTAACAGAACTGGGACTTCAGCAGGGGAAGCTGAGGATTGGATGAATATTTCTTCCTGATTATCCCAGAAGATCTGGTCTTCTGACTCTTGACCGTGATTCTATTTTGGGGTATGTGTGTGACACTGTGTTCAGTCCTTTGTAATATAGTTTGGAGGCATCTACTCTGTATCCGGTAGCACACTGGGCCCTGAGAATATGAGGATGAATCAGACATGATTCTACCCTTAAGGAGCAATCTGTCTCATTTGGAAGTCGATTAAGTAAGCTGGGCATACAATTACATCAGTGTGATCAGGTGCTAAGACAAGCAAGGTCAAGGCCCTGAGGGGGAGGGCCACCTCACCCAGCCTGTGCTCAGTCTGAGAAGGTTCCAGGAGGAAAGGGAAATGTAAGCTGAAGGTTTGATTGTGGGTCAGCAATTGAGAGCAATGTGGGAAGGGAGGAGGCGTGGAAAAGAGACGGAATGGAAAGTAGATATGCCCCTAAGCACCAAGTCAACTGCACTTCTAGTGTGGGAAAAATGCCTCTTAGTTCAAAATCATCTGCTGGCTTTCAGAGTATTTGTTTAAGACTCCAGGAATGTCAGGGAGTTGGGGAGAGAGAGTCATACAGGCATCATCAGATGCAAAGCTAAGTTTTCAGACCATCAAGTCAGGATTCTTGATTGCAAACAACAGAAACAGTCTCTGGTTGGGTTAAGAAAGAAAGGATTTATGGGAAAGATCTTGGGAATCAATGTAAATGCTGGCAAACCATGGTGGGACAAGACCCAAATGAAGCTCAGTGGTCAGAGTCCCAGCTATCATAGGGATGGAGTGTAGATGCTGAGCAGTCAACCACTTCCCCTGCTGCCCAGTACATAATAGAGTGGTGCATTGTAGGTTTCCATTCAGATAAGACCAAGGATGACAGGGAATGTGGGTAGTAAGCATTGGTTGGCTGCAGTCACTTGAGGGGTTCCTCAAGCTGAGTTCTTCAGGAATGACTTGTGACTGACAGGGCTGCCCAGCCACAAGTGTTCATCTATCCCAGCTATCTAAGATCACATTCCGGAACCAGCTGGTTCGGGGGATGCTCTCATTGCTGATGTTCTTGCTGCTGCTCCCACCATTGGGTGGTTTCCAAAATGCCTCTGTTTCTTTGTGCCGTTTGCTTCAGGAATTGAGAATACTTGATTGGTCTAGTACAGATTACATGGCCATGACTTGGTCCCACGGGCAGGAAGAGTGATTATCTTGCCTTTTCAGTTTCCTTTATGGGATCTGGAGCCCTGCCGCCCACCAAGACTAACAATGAGAGATTCCCCAAGCATAAGAGTGTGATGTGGATGCTAAGTGGTCATCTGTCCCCTTGCTTCCCCCATATATAGTAAAGTGAAACGCTGCGGGCTTCTAATCACGTAAGGCCAAGGCTGGTAGGAATGTGGATGCTGGCACTGTTCACTCTGAGCAATCCCTCAAGCTGAGCTATTCAAGGGTGGCTGGGGCCAGCAGGTTCCCCCTGCCCCAGACACAGATATCCATCTGTCACCCCACCCATGGATGAGGGCTTGGGCTGAAATGAGCTACCAAGTTGGTCAGTCCCCCAGAATCCACTGGTAGGTCCAGCCATTCTCAGTGTGATTAGCAGCCAACATATGCATTGGCAAGTTTGGGACGTAGACTCAGCCTGGATCAAGGGCTGGAGTGCCCTGGTTCTCTGATGCTGGATGGTTGTGACATTTCTTAGGATCAGCTGTACTGGGACTGTATGCCCCAGGTGATCTGTTCTACATGGTGTCACACAGTATCCACCATGTCAAACATGTGGCATAGGACATAAACTTCCCTCTTCATAGGCAGAGTCATCAGCTGGCTCTGTCAGTTATGTTTTCCTAGGCAGTGTCATCAGACAACTCCCAAGTTGACCAAAATCCCGGTGTAATTCTCCCAGTAGGAATTTTAAGGTTGTTAAATAAAAAGGAGAGGTTAGGAACATGGGATTTGGAGTCAGACAGATTTGGGTTTGAATCTCTACTCAGCCATTTATTAGCTGTGTTCTGTTGGGTGTATTACCTAACCTCTCTGATCCTCACTTTCTACATATGTAAAATGAGGATAATCATAATATCTACCTTATAAAATTTTTGAGGGTTAAATAAAAACAGTAATATATGTTAAGTCCTTAGCCTGGTGCTTGGCACATAACGAGCAATTGTTAGCTATTGTTATTATTATTAACAATGTCTTTTTTTAAAATATATAAATTTATTTATTTATTTTGCCTGTGTTGGGTCTTCGTTTCTGTGCAAGGGCTTTCTCTAGTTGCGGCGAGCGGGGGCCACTCTTCATCGTGGTGCGCGGGCCTCTCACTGTCGCGGCCTTTCTTGTTGCAGAGCACAAGCTCCAGACGCGCAGGCTCAGTAGTTGTGGCTCACGGGCCCAGCCACTCCGCGGCATGTGGGATCCTCCCAGACCAGGGCTCTCGAACCCGTGTCCCCTGCGTTGGCAGGCAGATTCTTAACCACTGCACCACCAGGGAAGCCCCCAACAATGTCTTTTTGATCTGTTAAGTACAGCATAAATTTCTTCCTTTCCAGTACCACCACCACCAAATCATACTTCCTAGGTATCCATAAAGAATTGAGGCTGCTTAAAACAATAGAGGCAGTTTAACTATGTTGCCCCTATTTTTCTTTCTACAGGGAAACGGGAAAGAACTGAGGATGCGTCAGCCCTCAACAGCAGAGGGTGAGCAGCTTTGCCCTCCTCATCCAACTAAGGAAAGAAGTTCGGCACCTGCTCTAGAGGTCTGTGTTTTCTCTGTCACTTCCATGTTCACTAGGCTTGGATTAGAAGGCAGCTGTCAGCTTATTTTTATTGCTATGGTAACAAGAGTTCTGTGGAATTAATTATTCACAGAAAATTTCCAAATCTCTTTCTCACGGGGGATGAGGTTAGTTGGCCAAACCACTGGTTCTGGGCCAGGGGTGGTTGCCTAAGGGACTGGTTAGGGTCTGGGGTAGGAAGAGCTCATGGTATAGCACCCACTGGCCAAAGCACGTGATGAGGATCTGTGAGCCAGGCACACCGGAGAGCAGATGCAACTTCTTCTGTTCAAAGTGACAGGCACCAGACCGTAAACAGGAGAGAAGGCTGCAGAAGAACCGTCAACAAACTAGGGTTTGGGGGCATTGGAAAGGGACTGGCTTAAAGTGGGAGAAAATCTAAAGCAAGGGACAGGGCTTTGCAATCATCTTGTCCTGTAGAAACATGTTTCTGAGTCTGTTTCCCCCTAGACTGTGTGATCCTTGAGCTCAAAGATCTCATCTTCTTTGCCTTTGTCTCCTCAATGCCTGGAACATATTAGGAGCATAATGGTTAAGAATATTAATCTTGGAGCCAGGTTGACTGAGTTTGAATCCCAGCTGTGCTACTTAATACCTTTGTGAAGTTGTACAAGTTACTTAACCTCTCTGGGTCTCAGTTTTCTCATCTGTAAAATGAAGCTAAAAATATTACTTATCTCATAGTGTTATTTCAAGTTTACTATATGCAAACTTGTGATGGGTATGTATTAAGAATCATTTAAAGGTTTTGCATTATTATTGTTATATGATTATTTTTATTATTTTAAAATTCAAAGTCTTTAGTATGGCACACAAGGAGCTTCAGGATGAGACCCTCTTGCTTACCTCCCCAGCTCCCTCTAACACATGTTTTCCCTATACGTACCGTAATATTTACCGTTCCCAGATCCCACCTGGGTGCTTTATACCTCCATACTCTGCTCACTCTGCTGTCTCTCCCCAGACAGTCTGTGGACTTCTACTCAACTTCCAAAACTCACCTTAAGAGCCATTTCCTCTAAAAAGGACTGCTTCTTTTGTTTTACTCTTGCCTGTATGAAGAGTTGTCACCATGCATAGGACATCCTTTTACCCATCTTTATGTACATATCTGTCTGTCCACTAGAATATGAGCCACTCAAGGATCAGGTCATAATTCGTCTCTGCATTATAGCACTTAGCACAATGCTTGCCATATATTAGGCACTCAACACACACTTATTCCATGAATGAATAAATGAACAAACAAATGAAGAAAGGAATGAATACATGTCTTGGGTGTGGCTGCAGCTACTTCTGAGATGACAGTGAAAACTAGTGAAGGTGACCCTTGACAGAATACCTCAATGGACTTGGTCTTCTGCAGGAAGATTTTAGCCTTTGTAGAAAGGGCTTGCCTCTACCTGGATCAGGAGGGAGAGCCTCAGGTTCCTTCCTGATGATGCCCAGAGTGTCTGAGAGACCTGCAAACTTCTAGAAGTTGCTGTGCCTGGACAGGCTTGGAAGCATCTCACTTCGCCATCAGAGTGCAGCAGCTGGCAGCTGCCAAGACACTGGCTGCCACCAATGTCCCTGAACATCAAAGATCCTGGGAAGTGTTAAGCGACTGAGGATCATGGGGCTGTTGTTATCCTTGATATTGCTCAGTGGCAGTATTTTTCTTGGATAAAGTTTTTCCTGAATTCAACGTGCAAATTTCTTATACTCAAAAATAATCTGGTTTGGGTCTATAGGTTCCTTAATTGGATGGATCCAAAGTGATAGGTACATTCATGTTGTGGATATGTGTCCTGTGCCATTTGAAGATTGTATCAGTTGGAAAACAAATGACACACTCAAAGAGTTTACTTGAAAATCATTGAATGAGGAGAGTAGTCATAGAGTAGGATGGGCAGGGTTAGGGAAACATTATGGGATGCTAAAGCACCAGGAATTTATAACTGTGGGAAGCCCTTCCATCCCTAAGCCCGAAGGGACAAGTGGAAGGAATGGAATTACCAGAACCTGGAGAGAACTTGGAACCATGCAGTAGAGGCTACCAGGCAGGATTTATGGCTAATTATGAATGTAGTCACTGCCAGAAGCATGAGGGAGAGAGATATGTAGCTGCCTTTTTTCTCCTTCCACCCTTATATCTCATTCCAGCACTTCCCATTGGCCAAACTCAAATGAAAGCCAGAGAGCATAGGGAGCCCAAGTTTTGCAATCTGTAATCAGCTTCCCAGGACACAGAGCTGGATGGGGACAGAGACATTTTAGCAGGGTTACCAGATTTAGCGAATAAAAATACAGGGTGGGCAGTTAAGTTTGAATTTCAGGTAAACAATGAAAACTGTATGTCCCATGCAATATTTGGTACATAGTTATGTTTTTTAAATTATTCATTGTTTTTCTGATATTCAAATTTCACTTGGCATCTGTATTTTATCTGGCAACTCTTAACTGTAGAATAACCAGCACAGAGATGTTTTTGTATTCAGGCTTATGACAAAACAATGACTTTATTACTTTAAACACCTCTGCGTGTATCTCACTAACGTTGAGATTACATTTTTCCATATATCAGAAGAGATGATCTTTGACCCAGACCCCATCCTCACGCCCATCCCCAGATAAGCTCACTGGATCCATTGAGATGAAGGACAATTTCTCAGGAGGAACCTGCTAGATTTTAGTGAGTATGGGAAGACTGCCACATGTGAAGCATTTCAGCCAAATAGCGAATAGGTGGCAGTCTTGATCAATTTATCAAAGAGAATAACATTTGCTCTTTGAAAATAAATCTGTGCCAGTAAGGGGGAAAATTATGTAGATAGCTGAATATAAAATAAGACATTTTGATTAATTTTAATATGACTCAGGATTGACACATTGTACTATAGTGAGACTTCATTTGTGTCTTAATGAGTTGTTTTTTCCTTTTCTGAGTTATTTTTAAAATTCGAACTGACTTTATTCTTGAAATTCCAAGCAGCCATGCTTGAAACTAAAGGGCGGTGGTGAGCCATAAGTAGGAGAACTGTGTGCTTAGCCTGGTAGGGTAGCTTCACCCTGGCTTCACAATAGGGCAGGGTGGCAGAGAAGAGGGTGCATGGCCAATCTCGTGTAATTCACTCAAAAACATAAGTGCCTGCCAGGGCCAGACATTGAGCTAGGTGCCTGGGGTGCATAGGAGTATCAGGCTCAGTTACTTTCCTCGAGAAGCCTACAATATAAGCTTATAATATAGTGAGGGAAAGTGGCATTGGTTAAGCTAGCCAGCTGATTTACATGTATTACTTCAATTAATCTTCACAACAACCCTGTTGGTAGAAGATATGATTGTCCCATTTTTCAAATGAGAAACTGACTTACCCAATCTCACACACCTAGGAAGTGACAAGACCAGGATCTGAACACATATACAAGTAACAGTAGGATGTACCAGTATCAGTGTTTTCTGAATAATTCAATGTGTTTCAGATCAAATGGCAGAGTAATCCGTTTCCTTGTGTATAATCAGAGGAAGGTTTAATGGAGGAATAAGTATTTGAACTGGGTTTTCCTTGGAAAAGAACAGATTTAGTACAATGATGGAGGTAACAAGGTCTAAAGAGTGGCGATTAGGAGAGAATAGCAAGTGGACCAGTTTGATTCCAACATGGCAATAATGCAAGTTGCGGGAGTTAGAGGAACTCAAAAGAAAGTTGGTAAGATAGATTGAGGCCTGAGTTGGATGGGCTTTGAATGCCATAGACAGCTATTTTTTTAAGTAAATATGAGAAAGCCATTGTAACTCTAAGCAGAGTAACAACATGATCAGACTGATGCTTTAGGAATGGATGAATATTTAAGGATGAATTGGAAAGATGAGACAACATGGACATAAGGTCTGTTAGAGATCATTGCAATAGATCAAACAAGAGGGCTGGAAGGAGAGTATTAGGGAAGACAATGCATTGTTTGTCTGGAGAAATCATGGATGAAGTTAGTCTTCAAAACATAGCTAGTGGGAAGCAGCTGCATCGCACGGGGAGATCAGCTCGGTGCTTTCTGACCACCTAGAGGGATGGGATAGGGAGGGTGGGAGGGAGATGCAAGAGGGAGGGGATATGGGGATATATGTATACATATAGCTGATTCACTTTGTTGTACAGCAGAAACTAATACAACATTGTAAAGCAATTATACTCCAGTAAAGATGTTTAAAAAAAAATCATGTATACCGAAATGAGTACAAAAGAGTTGTTCTAATTGATGCTAGGAGGCAGAAAGCAGCTGGATAGAAATTGCTCTACATCAGAACATTGTCTTAGTCCATTCAGGCTGCTGTAACAGAAGAGCATAGATTGGGTGGCTTATAAACAACAAACATTTATTTCTCACAGTTCTGGAGGCTGGGAAGTCCAAGATCAAGGCACTAGCTAATTCTGCGTCTGGTGAGAGCCCACTTCCTGGTTCATAGATGGCTGTTTTCTCTTGTGTCCTCACACAGCCGAAGGGCGAAGGGATCTCTCTGGGGTGTCTTTTATAAGGGCACTAATCCCATTCATGAGGGCTCCACCCTCATGATCCAGGCACCTCTCAATAGCCCACCTCCAAATACCCTCTCATTGGGGATTAGGTTTCTAGGCTTCTAGGTTTCAACATATGAATTTTCGGGAGACACAAACAATCTATAGCAAACACCATCATCAGTGATCTGTAAGACTTAAGTCCAAAATGCTGTTTTGAATCCTGTTCTCTGCAACAGCATTACCCAACATGAGTGCCAAAGAACAGTTGTCCCGTGTGCTGATCCAAAAACAAAGAGTTCTAAGATCAAATAAGTGTGGAAAATGCTGTGCATTCTTGATTCTTCTTGGAGGATCACAATACATATCAGCATAGGGAAGGCTCTAAGAATTTCTGTAGCAAGGAAAATAGTTTAACTTTTATTGGCTGATAATTTCCCGTACTTATTTGACCCCAGAACCCTTTTCTAATGTTGAAATCTAGTAACGCCTGGCAGAAATTGTATTTTATGAAATTCATACCAGTGTTATCATCTTCATCTGCGATGCATTCCCTCTGATGGACTCTAGAGAGCAGTCCCTTCTTTCAAACTTAGTTCAAATAAAACTGAATGTCAGTGTTTGGTGGACACCTGCCAGCAGTGACCTCTGCTGCAGCAAGTATTGATCCTGATGTTGACTGCTGGTGTCACATAAAATAAAAAAAAAAACAAACCCAAGGATGATGTTGATGTCACCACGGTAGATGATGGTCATCAGACTGGGAGTCCAGTTCCCAGAAGTTGTCAATTAGTTTTCTCTTCAAAGATGTTTTCATCAGTTGTTTATTCATGTGAACAAACTTTGGTAGCTTTCTAATTTTTCTCCTGACCCTAGCAGCCTTAATGGTGGTGGAAAACATGTCTGAGTAATTTTGAAGTGTCATTATCTAGTAATAAAACTCAAAATGTTTAGTTAATTTCATCATTCCCTTGTTCAAAATCTTCCTCAGACTCCTATCACAGAAATGAAGATCAAAATTATTTGCATGGCCATCATGGCTCTCCATGATCTGACCCCAGTACACATGCACACACATGTGTGTGAGAACACACACACACACACACACATACCACTATTAATCATTTACCAGTAAGAAGGTCTGCTCCTTCTTGCTTCCTTGTAGTTGTTCTGTGTGACTGAAATGTTCTTTCCCTTGGCTGTCAAAATCTCAATTAGCCCCAAGGTCCATATCAAATGCTTCCTTCTCCTAAGAGTTTTCTCAGTTTCCTCCAGTTGGAATTAGTCCCAAGTGCACTTTTTGTACTTTTTACATAGCCTTTATCAGAGATTAAGTGCCAGCTAGCTTTGTATGAATCAGTCTTTCCCACTAGATGTCAGTACCTTGAAGGTAGAGAATGTTGTATTAACTTTGGTAATCCCTCTAACCAATTAATCAATCCATCAACAAATATTTGAGTGTCTACTCTGAGCCAGGTACAAAGTCTTACACACTGTAGGGGCTCTATTGACGTTTATGGACTCAAAACACAAGTACTGGAAGTGGAAGTGGGCTATCTGATGCAAGGCCTCAGGAGGTGATTCATGTCACCACCGTCAAACATGCCTGATGGGACCACAGGATGGGTGTTGTTGTGGCCACCCTAGGTGTGATTTCGGTGTGAGAAGCCTCGGATTGCCAGGGAGGCATACAAGAGGAGCCTGCAATTCTGCTGGGAATGCTGATCAAGTCTAAGTGAGCCAAAGAGGAAGAGGGGCATTTGTAATTATTTTACAGATTTCTGGCTTAAGCCAGCCTGGATAAGCCCTCAACAGGAAAGCCTCTGCCATGTTTCTGTAGTTGGACTACCATCTTTACACTGCCACCATTTCAGGAAAAGGGTGAAGAAGATCAGGGCTCTTGGATTTGGCTCTTCCTTTTTCTTTTCATCTATGGAAACTCTGAGCCCAGTTTAATAATAATGACTACCCTGATGGATCAGACACTATAAACACGTCTCTATGACTCTGATAACAATGCTAAGGCATTGTTATTATTGTTATATTCATTTAACAGATCAGGAGAGTGCAGCTCAGAGAGCAAAAGTGCTCTTATACTTTCATCAAGGAAAAGCAGATACATTAGTGAGCCAAATCACTTTGTATCTGAATTCTGTGGACCTTTTCACTCTCAGCTGATCATTATTAATAACAGCTAGCAGGTATGAGTACATGCTATGTTCCAGGCATTCTCACAAGTCTTATTTTATTGTAATCTTGCCAAAAATCCTTTGAGATTCCTTGCATTTTAAAGATGAGGAAAATGAGGGTTAGAGAAGGTCAGCAACTTGTCCAAGGTCATAGAAAAGGTAAGGCCAGGATACAAATTCAAGTCTGTCCGACGCCAGACTTTCCACTCTTATCCGCTGTACTACATGGCCTCATCTTATAATGTGGCGGGCAGGCCTAGGAGCTGCTACCTGAAGGGTAAATATCCTGTTGGTGGAATCTAAGTGACTGTATTCCATACAGAATAGTTCCATGTTAGTGACTCAGTCTCAACCTTACTTAATGCTCCTCCAAGCCCTCCCTGTACCCCCTCAGGTTAGTTGGCCCCTCTTGTCATTCCATCTGCAGGGTCACTCTGAGCTTCCTTGCCATCGCAGCCTGTGTTTTCCAGGGTTTCATCCAGAGGCAGAACCATTTCCTTTAGCATCGTTAGTGTCTGGGAAAACAAATCCCTTTCCCAGGTTCCTCATCAGTTTCCCTGAACAGTATGAGGGTGCTGTCCATAGCACTGAATTTGTCTCATCTCCTCTGGGCACATAGCTCTGTGCTCAGCTCTCTTCAGCCGCTCCTGATGGGAACAGTCCTTTAAGGAAGGACAGCCTTTCTGCCTTAGATGGTTTCTAAGCCCCAAGCCCTTTCTTAGCTCATATCCCTACATTTCCTTCATCTCTCGGACCTTGTCTCTTTTGTTTGATAAATATTGGCAGGTTCTAATAGGAAGTGCAGGTGTGAAACCCATTTCAACCACTGACTTGTTATTTGACCTTGGACAAGTTACTTCCCCTTTTGAACCTCAGTGACGTTATCTGTAAAAGGTGATGAGATGACCTCTAAGGCTCCTTGTAGCTGTGACATTCTATGTTTCAAACTTCAATGTCAAAGGACAGTACTGCATGAACAGTACTGGGATCTTACCCATTCTCATTTGACTGCCTGGGAAGGGGATTTTACTATAGAGATATAAACTCTTCTTATCCCTCCACCTACCTCCCAAGTTCGCAAATGTGTACCACAGAGGGAAGAAAAAATTTTTAATTATACATGACCCAAGTGATTAGGATTGTCCACAATTAAAACAGTGTACTTGTTGAGAACTTTAGTCATGCCACTGATGGAATGGTTACAGAAACCACTTTTTCAAATTCAAAATTAAAACACAAGTATGAGTGGGACAGAATACTTGAAAAGGGAATTCTCCTGGAAAATCCAGGATGCATGGTCTCCCCTCTGTATAAGACAGAACTTCAGAATTCTGACTGTAGGGTGTGAATTGGACAACAAGGCCCAAGGCCAGACAAGAGCTTTATTACATTGGTGCTGCAGCAGCTGCTGCTACATCTGCCCCTTGTTGCCTTCTGTCACCCCAAAGGAAGTATGTAGCTTTGGCTTGGCCTAGTGGGAGAATTAGGAAGGAATGATGGTCTTTTTCATTCTATCTGCATTTAGCACACCCACTGAAGGGAAAGTTAGCAACTTCAAACAACACCTTGGTAATGACAAACAGTGAAGTTAATGCAGGCTCTGATATCCCCTGGAACATACTCTGACTAAAACAAAGGGTTCTGGCTCAGAAGGGGGTCCCCCAAACCAAATGAAAGAGCAGTTCCCAAATGGATAGCAAAATCCAGAGGAAGAAAGAGAAATGAAGGGTGGGGGATGAGATTGTTTACTTGGAATTTGACTGTTCACACTAAGCCCAGCGACCCCTGTGGTCTTGAGCTTACTCGGAAAACACAACTTTGCTAAAAAGATCAGGATTCGATGGGAACTTTCACACTTGAACATTTGCCCAGCTCTTCAGAGAAGTGCTGAAATCAGTGGGAGGGGCTCCAGCACCTCTGTGATTGCAGTCATGGCCAAGCCCAGGCTCTTTGTCCAGGGATCAGTCTTCCTTAAACATTTCCAAGCTCAAGCACTTAAGCTTGATTTGGCTAGGCCTGAGAAATCCAAGCTATTCAAGCCCATGATAGTGCACTGAAGTCACAGTTTATGCAGAAATCAAAGTGGTGGCGGGAAGTATTTAAATTTAGTTGTTTGCTGAATTCTATGTGAGCAGTGTTTGCCCAAGGTTCTTAACATAGAAAAAAAAAAACCTGAGCTTTACTCTGAAAGGAGGAGATAGGAACAAATAGCAACAACAAAAAGCCTGCTTTCACATCTCTGTGTTTTTGTCTTCTGGGATTGAAAAAACACAGAATGGTGATAAACTTGGAAGGCCTCTATAGATGATCTTATTCAACCTCTCAGTTTACAGATAGGGCAGCAGAAGCCCACAGAAGACAAAGGACTTGCCCAGTGTCCCACAGATAGTAAGTGGCAGGATTGAGAGTAATAACCAGGGCTTCTGACTTCCTGTCCTGGGTTCTCTTTGGCTCATGTGTACGTAGCGCATGTATGAAAACCAGGACTTTGGCTATCTAATATTCACTGCTTACTTCTAGCACCGCCACCCCACCTTGTGATACGGGTGGGAGTGGTGTTGATTATCCTTCCATCCAGTGGAATCTTTGGACTGGATTGTTTTAACAACCACCCGCTTTGTCAGCCTCCATCCTTTCTAGGCTTCCAGCTTCTACTGAAGGGCATCTCACACTCTTCACTGTCACTGAATTTCCTCTCCCTGGCTGGCTGCAGAAGCTCAGTTTTCTCTCCTTGATTACCCTGTTGTCTAAATCCCACTCCTATCATCATACTTGCACTGGTCTCCTTCTCTTCTATGCATAAGAAGTAGAGGTCAGAGTGACCCCATAAAACATGTGCTGGCCATCTTGAGCTCAGCAAGTCTTCCCCTTGTTTTTAATGTCATGGCAAATTTCTATGAACAACGCTTTCCCTCATTTCATTCTGTGACTTTAATACTAGGCTCTACATTTAACAACAACAACAAAAAAATGCTCGTAGCACTTCTCAGGAACATTTTCAAGTCCAGCCCCTTGAAAATTCAAGCAAGCACCTTATTCCTTTGTCTTGAAAGATAAAACAAAATAGAATGCTATATTATGGTGTTTAAGAGTAAGTTCCAAAAATAAACTACATCAAATATAGATCAGTAGAAGACAAACAATTCTTAATCAAAGGAATATCTGGATCCTTGTGGATATTATTCAACTAAAAACAAATCCCTTAAAAGAAGAAAGCAAAAGATATAGAGACCACAATAAGCTGTTTCGGTTTCTATCAGTGCTTAAAGGTAGTGGCCACATTTGCATTGTGACCTGACTTATTTGATAAAACATGTACTTGTAAACTACAGAGAAATGAAAACAACTAGTATTATTGAGCACCTACTGTATGCCAGGTGCTGTATTCTAGGTGCTTTGCAAATTACGTCCCCTTTACTCTTCTTGACAATTCTAAAATGTAGATGGTGTTTTCCCTACTCTCATAGGACAAAGCTGAGGCTCACACTGAAAGGTAGAATGACTCTCAGTATTATACAGCTAGTAAAAACAGAGCTGGGACTTATGTGCTTATACTTGGGACACTAATGCTTTCAAAAAGCTAATATCTATTCATAAAGGGGAATTGTAAATGATACTTAGAGTTAAGTGATTCTTGCTAGAATAATAACTCTAAAAGAGTAAAAAATGTTTATTACTTTTAAGTGATAATCCAGTCAGTTTTTTTTTTTATCAGCGCTTACAAAAACTGATCTTAAAGGTTCAGAATTTGTGACAAAGAACCACAAATGGGAATGGAGTCCCACTGTAGTTCATTTAAGGTCTGAACTCGCAAAAGCAATCCCACAGCCAATTGGTAATTGCCTTTTAGAAGACCATGTCCATTTTGGTGAAGCACTCATCCTAGGCAAGTACACAAAACATCCAAACATCTGCAGTGCACTCATGTGTTTAGATAAGTATCCATAGTGTTTGGTTGTTATCTTGACTTTAAGCAACAATCACAGGTAATGCATAATCTTTTCAAAAACTGAGTTACACTCAGAGTGGCAGGAAACAGTTTGACATCAATATTTAATGCAAGTTTATTGATTTTTTAAAACTGGAGAATGCTCTCATAAGCACTTTCAAAGCACATGTGGTTCATATAGAGTGTTTATGCACCCACTGTTTCCAGAGAAAAGTTCAGGCTGCTCCAACAAACACCTCTTTGGGGATAGTTTTTTTTTTTTTTTTTTTTTTTTAAAGAATTTTATTTATTTATGGCTGTGTTGGGTCTTCGTTTCTGTGCGAGGGCCTTCCCTAGCCGCGGCAAGCGGGGGCCACTCCTCATCGCGGTGCGCGGGCCTCTCACCATCGCGGCCCCTCCCGCTGCGGAGCACAGGCACCAGACGCGCAGGCTCAGCAATTGTGGCTCACGGGCCCAGCCGCTCCGCGGCACGTGGGATCCTCCCAGACCGGGGCTCAAACCCGTGTCCCCTGCATTGGCAGGCAGACTCTCAACCACTGCGCCACCAGGGAAGCCCCTGGGGATAGTTTTGACAGATCAAAGTAATGTGTGGGAAACCAAGCTCCAACACTAGTATGGCAATCACCAAAGAAAGATGGAATCAGTTCTCTCTGGGTAGTAGTACTTGTGGTCCTAGAGATATTAGCCAAAAGGAGAGGAGAGAGTGTCAAAAATGGAAGCACCAAGTCTAATAGTTTGTATCTTCAGCTCCATCACTCTGGACAGCTTTCCCTTTAGACACATGTCTTAGATATAGCTAAAGCCTCAAGTTATGTCTAGGTCAGAAGTGGTCTTTAAACACTCTCCAAATATAGAGACAGTTGGACTACCCCTTCCAGCACGTATCATCTTGGTGTGTTTCAATGCATAGTCATGCCATGGGGCGGGACAGAAATCAAATGGATCTTGGGGTCAGAAGGCAAAGCTTTTGGGCATGACAGCAGTGGTAAGCTGATAGGCCTGCCGGGAGTGCTACAGGCTCTAAAGGGGCAGGTCCAGAGGTTAGACCCTGAACCCACTGAGGGCAACTTCTAGTGCCTTTTTACTGACTCTCTTCTTGGGTAACAATGTGCATGTGTGTGTGCACACACACTTCTCTCCCACTCCCATTCTCCTCTTTCAGCTGA
The DNA here is from genome assembly GCF_949987535.1 of Balaenoptera acutorostrata. Lineage (NCBI taxonomy): Eukaryota > Metazoa > Chordata > Mammalia > Artiodactyla > Balaenopteridae > Balaenoptera > Balaenoptera acutorostrata. The sequence goes on from NC_080085.1 coordinate 119,483,768, forward strand.
ATCCACCAGAGACCCAGCCTGTTGTCCTCAGTCATTTAAATTTTTTTTTGTTCTGAGGTTGTCCCCTCCTTCCTCTGTCTCACCTTTGCATGGATCCTCCAGTTCCTTGTTAAACAGATTTTCTGGATTTTCCCTCACTGTGCCACTTCAAATATTCAGTTCCATTATCAGCCCAGGTGTGCCCACCTGAGGCTCAGAAAAGATTATCAGCAGGTGGATCACATCTGCTAATATTTGGGTTCCTTCTTTAGAAGGACTGTGTAGTATCTGAAGCTATTCCAAAATGAGAGGGACTGCTTCAGTGGGCAGTGAACTACCAGAGGCGTTAAAGCAGAAGAGGTGATTCCTACATTTGATGTGAAACTGGACTTAGAGATTGTTAGTCCCTACCAATGTGTTTGTTTGTTTGTTTTGTAAATTCGTTTTTTATTAGAAAATTTAGAAAAATTAATACACTATTCAATTGTTTAAACAACTCTAATCAGTGGTACTATTAAACTTCAAAAGTCTGAAAGATTTCTTTTAACTATATTGGTTTTATGATGATTCTGGTGATTTTATTGCTATTTCTATTTTCTGATTCTATTTGTATTAGGAAGAAATGAAAAATTATTTTTATTTCATGTTTATGGGTATTGGATTTTTTTCCCCATAATCCCCCTCCAGCTTTTATGTTTTTATTATACTAAATCTAAAATTCCATACCTAAACACATTTTTCATAAGTATTATTGCCGATTGTAGTGTATTTTTATGGTTATTAAAATATAATTTATTAAATCATATGTGCTTTTACTGAAATTTTACAAATTAAATACTTCATATTAGTTTTAAAAATTATTCTGGCTTACTTTCTTAGAGTATAATTCCCACAGGATTCTCATATGAGAAGAAAATTGTTTGTTCTTGTCACCTTTATTATAAATGTCCATATTGTTCTTCAAAATACTTGTGCTATTTTACATTTTCACCAGTTATGAGATTAAGGTCCTGTCTAGCTGTCTGGTGTTGAGCATTTATTACCATTTTTAGAATCCATTATTTCAAAGAAGATTGATATGCCATGACATCATTTCCTTTAATTTCATTTTCATCTAAGTTTGAATATATTAATTTGATATACATTTTATTTTATTTTATCTTTTTGATGATTAACTGATGATTTTTTCTAAATAGACTATTCTAATTTTTTATTACAGATTTTGTGCATCTTTGTTTTTTGGGTTTTTTTTGTTTTTTTAATATAATTTTTTTATATTGGAGTATAGTTGATTTACAATGTTGTGTTTGTTTCAGGTGTACAGCAAAGTGATTCAGTTATACTTATACATTCTTTTTCACATTATTTCCCCATATAGGTTATTACAGAATATTGAATATAGTTCCCTGTACTATATAGTAGGTCCCTGTTGATTATCTATTTTATATATAATAGTGTGTATATGTTAATCCCAATCTCCTAATTTATCCCAATGTTTTTCTTTGAGGATTTCACCCTTTTGAGGATCTGCATAAGGAAGTGATAGAAAGGCCAGACTTGCTTGAAAGAGCATTGAGAAAGTGGGAATTGGTGGGAAAGTAGAGAAGAAAGGCAGAGATGTTGTAAAAGGAACTCTTGGTGTAGCTGCATTATCTGTTTGAGCAACTGCTTTTGGGGGAAGGAGACAGAGGTGCTGCCTTCATCTCTGCTGAAGACTTTTCTTGCCTAACAAGCTGGGCCTATGGGATGGGATAGAAACTAACATTTGTTGACTACTTTGTATATACCAGACACCTTGCTAGGCGCATTATTTTTTTTCAGTGCCCGCAGCAATGCTGAAAAATAGAGTCATGTTTATGTTGTGGACGACAAATTTAAAATTCAGAAAGGAGTTCACTTGTCCAATGTTTCCTTCTCAATTACAGAGTTGGAAATGCAATCTAGGCCTGTGTGACTCCGCATCTCTGCTCTATGCCCAGCACTGTATTTCCCCTTCATTCCTCCCTGCCAGCTCCTCTTAGGAATTTCCTCGTGAGCACAGTCAGAAAAGGAAGAAAAGGGTGGGAAGCATTTTGTCATTTTCTTGGCAATCCCTCTGATTTCTCAAAGTTCCAAGCTGAGCCGGGACAAAGTGATGGGTTTCTCATCTCATTCATCCTTCAGTCACGGATGAGATGAGCAGGATGAAACAGAGTCTTCAAAGGGGACCCTATAATGAGCACTCATCACAGGGATACCCATGATCACCAGCCCTTGAAACAGTCCCCTGCTCTTCCTTGCTTCTTCCAGGGGTAGCCTCCTAGGAGATGCTGGCAGAAAGCAGCAGGCTGAGTACCCACAGCTGACCTTGCCTGATGCATGGTTTTCAACTATCCCCAGACTGCTAGGCTCTGGAGTATTTTACTCAGGGTATTAGTGTGGAGCTTCCTGTGCTCCATTTGAGTGACACCCACCCCCAAGCTGTGAGCCAATGTGGCAGTGCCTTTGCTGGTACACACCCATGCCCCTGAAGTAGCTGAAGCCTAAAGACTGTTTGAAGACAACAACTTGCCCAAGGATTCCACATAACCAGTGTTGTGGCCAGGCCCCGTTGTGGCCAGGCCCTGGACTGTCCAGGCCCTGGACTGGGGAATGGACTGCCCCAGTAGCTGAATCCAGCTTTGATCCAAACTTTGGACCCCAGCTGGATCTCAGGACAAAGAAAGCACTTTGGGTGTTACTGGTACCACAAAGAGTACTGATGATATAGTCCCAGGTAGCAGAATGGACCTTTAAATGTGGGCTGATGGAGAGGTTGATTCCTTAATATAATCTGTGAGGCTATTGGAAGTCTTATCTGCTTCACAGTGTCTATATTTCAGGCAAGACCTGACTGCCCCATCTTCAGCCATTCTTTTGGGCTAAGGAGGTAAGGATTTGCTAAATACAAATCAATCCCACTGTCTCCTAGCCACATGGTGATTTACCCCATGTGACAGTCATTGAAGCACTCCACAAACACATATTAGGCATTTACTACATGCCAGCGAGTGTGCTGTGTGCTGGGGCCAGAATGATAAGCCACACAGGCATGATTGCTGCCCTCTGGGAACTTGCAGTCTAGTGGGGCAGGCAGATTTTAACTGAGTGATTATGAAAAGTAAGTACACAATTGCCAAGAGGCACAGAATTGGAGAAAGGGTAACCATGGAATCTGACTTGGGCTGGGTATCTCTGAGGAAGTGATGATCCTGTTGAGACCCTAACAAGGTTTCAGCCAAACAAACGAGTAGGGAGAGGAGGTTTCTAGGCCAAGAGAGCAACATGTGTAAACAACCAAGGAGGGGTGTTTTCTAAAACCATATATGTATTATTTTTTAAAATAGAAATCTTAAGTAGAACTGTACTATATAAAATAAACAAATCAGAGCTGCTCCAGCTGAAACTGAAATGGGGCCTAGGCCACATCCACCTGGCTCAGCCTGTCTGTCATCCCCCTAGTCCCACGCCCCCATAGATAATCCCATGGAACACATTTAAAAAGTACTAGAATAGAGCACTAGTATAGAGGAATGTGTTGGAGTCAGACATACTGGGTTCAAATCCTGGCCTATAAGTGTGTGATTTTGAGCAATGTACTTCATCTCTCTGAGTTCCATTTCTTCATGAGTGAAAGATAAATACTAATACCTGTCTCACAATGTAGATATGGGGATTAATTCAATTTAGAGATTTCTCAGAGTTTAGTTCAGCAACTGGTATTAAGTAGGCCCTTGATAATGTTTGTTCTCTTCCCTTCCTCTTCCCTTCTCAGGCACACCTTCCATTCTCTGCCCCAAGTCCCTCATCCCTTCACTGTATCAGTCAGGGTTCCTAGTCACAAGCAACAGAAACAAAATCTTTGACTATTCTAATCAGAAAGGAATTTATAAGAAAGGTTATTGGGTAATCCCTAGAATCACAGAGAGGTCTGGAGAACCAGGTTTGGGGTTACATAACCAGGAGCAATGGCTGAAATCTCACTGCAGAAGTGATCAAGTGAGAATACTATTTTTGCTACTGCCACTGAGCACACTGAAGATTGCCACTGCTGCCCCTGGAACTTGAGCTTCCTATAACTGTCACCACATCTTCAAAGAGTATTCCTCTCTGTCCCATAACTCTGGGACAGGAGTGTTTGGTGTGTGGTGTCTAAATGACCTGCCCGTGTAAGGGCAGCCGGTAATCTTGTACAGTAGGAGATGGCTTTGTTTTCTATTAATACTCATAAGGTAGGAGAAAATCCCCAAGCATAGAAGTTGGTGTCTGCATTTTGGCAGTGTAGTGGATGCTACAATGCACTTCCCAGAACCATTAAACAATTACTCCTCATTTCTCCATTCCCCCTTCCCCAGCCCCTGACAACCAACATTCTATTCTCCATCTCTATGAACTTGAGTAATCTATTGTAAAATAAAATTCATATTTTATGGCAAGACAAGAAAAATCTAAACATAAAACTTCTTCTCTGCCCTTTGGCTTCCTCTCTCCCCCTACTGTGCATTGTGTATCTGCATTATACATCGACCAAACCTCCCCCATTTAGAGGAAGACTTGTTCTACCATAAAGAGCAACATTCTCCCAGCATCAACAAGGCAACTCCTTAAAGATAACATTCATTCTTGATCGTGTAAGGGGCCATATGACCCACCACGATGGCGCTTAGATATGGATTACGTAAATTGTCAATAATATATCTTTTGATGTATAGCCCTCTGTCTCAAAAAATTTATATAAACTATGTCTTGACTTCTAACAGGTGGATCAGTTCTCAGAGCTTTCTGAGATGCTCTTCCCGGGTTATAATCCTCAAATTTGGCTTGAATAAAGTTTTCCAGTTCTTTCTTAGATCGACCAATTAATTTTTCATTGACACTATGCACCTCATATAAGTAGAATCATACAATAGATGTCCTTTTGTGTCTGGCTTATTTCGCTTAGCATAATGTTTTCAAGTTTCACCCATGTTTTAGCACATATCAGTATTTCATCCTTTTTAAGTCTGAATTATATTCCATTTTGTGCATGTGTGTGTATATATATATATATATATATATATATATATTTGTTTATCCACTCAAATATTAGTGGACACTTTGGTTGTTTACATTTTTCGGATACTGTATTCAATTATTCAATGCTGCTATAAACATTAGTGTACAAATACCAGTTTGAGGCCCTTCTTTCATTTTTGAGTTATTTTGAGTTAGTTCTTACTGGTTGTCCTTGGGATTACAGTTAACATGCTAATTTATAACAATCTCATTTGGATTACTATCCACTTAATTTTAGTAGCATACAAAAACTTTGCTCTGTATAGCTCTATTCATTCCTCCTGAATGAATGACTTGTCTTTAGTATTTCTAGGAGGGCAGCTTTGCTAGCAGTGAATTCTTTCAGTTTTTGTTTATCTGGTAATATCTTAATTCCTCCTTCATTTTTGAAGGAAAGTTTTGCTATATATAGAATATTGGGTTGACAGTGGTTTTTTTCAGCACTTTAAATATATCATCCCATTGTCTCCTGGTCTCCATGGTTTATAATGAAAAAAATCAACTCTTAATCTTATTGAGGATCCCTTATAGTGAGTTGCTTCTCTCTTGCTGATTTCAAGGGTTTCACTTTGTCTATAGGTTTTGACAGTTTGACTATGATGCATCTAGGTATGGATCTTTCTGAGTTTTTCTCACTTGAAGTTTGTTGAGATTCTTGGGTGTGTAAGATAATTTTTTTATCAAAACATTGTTTCTTCATATTTTCTTTTTGCCATTTTCTCCTTCTCCTCTGCTTCTGGGACTCCCATTATACATACATTGGTGTGCTTGGTGGGTTTGCATAGGTCTCTGAGGCTCTCTTCCTTTTTCTTAATTATTTTTTTTCTGTTCCTCAGACTAGATAATCTCAACTGATCTGTCTTCAAGTTCTCCATTCTTTCTGCTGTCTGCTCAAATCTTCTGTTCATCTCTGCTATGGTCTGAAAGTTTGTGTCCCCCTATAATTCATATATTGAAATTCTAACCTCCAAAGGTGATGGTCTTAGGAAGTGGGGCCTTTGGGAAGTACTTAAGTCACAAAGGTGGGATCTTCATGAATGGGATTAGTGTTTTCTAAAAGAGGCTCCAGAGAGATGCCTAGCCGCTTCCACCAAGTGAGGATACAAAGAGAAGTCTGTGATGCAGAAGAAAGCCCTCACCTGACCATGCTGGCACCCTGATCTTGGACTTCCAGCCTCCAAAACTGTGAAAAATAAATTTCTGTTGTTTGTAAGCTACCAAATATTTTGTTATAGCAATCTTAATTGACTAAGACAGAAAATTAGCTCTGAGAAGTGGGGGTGTTGCTGTAACAAATACCTAAAAATGTGGAAGCAGCTTTGGAACTCGGAAATGGGTAGAGGCTAGAAGAGTTTGGAGGTGCATGCTAGAAAAACCCTACATTGCTGTAAGTAGACTGTTAAAAGCATGTGTGGTGGGGGCTCAGAAAAAGAAGAGGAGAGCTATAGATAAAGCCTCAATCTTCTTAGAGAATAAGTGGTTGTGAATAGAATGTTCATAGAAACATGGATGGTAAAGGCCATTCTGATTAGGTCTTGGAAATGAGGAATATGTTATTGAAAACTGGAGGAAAGGTGGTCCTTATTATAAAGTGGCAAAGAAGTCATCTGAATTGTGTTCCTGTCCCAGTGTTTTGTGGAAGGAAGAACTTGCGAGTGATGAAATTGGGTATTTGTATGAAGCTATTTGTAAGCAAAGTGTTGAAGGTGAAGCTTAGCTTCAGTTGAATGCTTACCGTAAAATGCGAGGAAGGAGATAGGAAGGAATGAAGGAAGGTTGTTGGACTTATTAGATTTTATAGAATAGGACTATAAACTATTCACCTGTGAATGTGTGTATTCTTCAGGACAAAGTAAGAAGGACTTCAAAGATGGTTCAGACATCATCAGGGATGCCTCCTCAGTTTCAAAAGGAGGCACCATCACCTGGGTTTCAAAAGATCAGATGACCCTACTCAAAGTCGTGTGGACCAGAGAACTGTGGGAGTAAGACCGCCCTTGAGACATCAGACCAGTAAAGCCACAGGCATGTGATTCCAGCTTGGGAGAGCTCCCATGTGCACTGCAAAGAAATGGGGACAAGAATGCCCCAATGTGTCTGGAAGGGAGTACCCCTGCCTCAGAGGGGAGAACATGAAGGTAAAGAAGATTATACTCTAGCCTTAGATTTAATGTTGTTATAATGGGGAATTGAGAAGGCCACTTTAATGCCCAAGACTGAAAATTCTTCCAGAAAATGACTGAGACAACCCTAACATTTCATCTCTAATTGGCCTTCAGGTTCTGCACAAACAGTAAATAAAGGCAAGGACAGAGTTGTAAACAGACTGTCTAAGAACTGAAGTGCTCAGTAAAGAACGAATCTTCAAAGACTGAAAGAGTATGTTTTTTTTTCCTTTTTTTTTTGGCTCCAGGTGTTTAAGGTAACAGGTAACTTTGTCAAAATACAAGCTGACCATTAAGGTAACAGAACTCAGGCCTCAGTGAAAATACATGACAAAGAATACAGACTTTACAAAAATATTTTAGAAAAATCACTAGACAAGCAAAGAGCAACAACCCACAATAAGCAACAACAGCAATACCTGGGAAGAATCTGATTTCCAGAATTGCCACATTATAATATTCAAAGTGTTTAGTTTTTGACAAAAATTATGATGTATACAAAAAATGAGAAAAAATGGGCCATTCATAAGGAAAAATGAAATTAATAGAAACTATGCATGAGGAAGCTGAGACATGGGACTTAATAGACAAAGATTTTAAATCAGCTGTCTTGAATATGCACAAAGAGTTAAAGGAATCATTGACAAAGTACTAAAGGAACCAGGAGAGTGATTTTTTTTTTTTACCAAATAAAGAATATCAATAAAGAGAGAGAAATTATAAAAAAGAAACCAAATAAAAATTTTGGAGCTGAAAAGTACAATAATTTAAGTGAAAAATTCATTAGAGGGTTTCAACAGCAGATTTGAGCAGGCAGAAGAAAGAGTCATTGGACTTAAAGATACGTCAGTTGAAATTATCCAGTCTGAGGAACAGGAAGAGAAAATAATTTTAAAAATGAACAAACTCTAAGAGAACTGTGGAACACAAGCAAAAATACCAACATATGCATAATAAGAGTCACAGAGGAAGGGGTGAAGAAAGAATATTTGAAGAAATATGGTCAAACTTCCCAACTTTGATACAAAACAAAAATCTACACATCCAAAAAGCTCAACAAACTCCAAACAGAATAAACTAAAAAAGATTTACACCAAGACACATTATAATCAAATTATCAAAAGACAAAGAAAGATTTTTTTAAACCAGCAATAGAGAAATGACTAATCATATACAAAGCATATTTAATAAGATTAACATCCAATTTCTCATCAGAAGCCATGAAGGCCAGAAGCAGTGAGGTGATATGCTTCTCAGTGAAGTGCTGAGAGAGAGAGAAAAAACTGTTCACAAATAAATGTATATCCAGTAAAACTACCCTTCAAAAATGAAGGAGAAAATAAAACTTTCTCAGATTAACTAAACTGAAGGAGTTCATCACTAGCAGACTTATCCTACAATAAATGCTAAAGGGAGCCCTCCAGGATGAAATAAAAGGACACTAGACAGTAACTTGTATTAGACAGTGGAAAAAATAAAAACAGTAAAGTTAGATGCATGGGTAAATCCACATGCAAAAGAATCAAGTTGATGGATGTTAGCTGAACCTATTATGGTAATTATTTTATAATATATGTAAATCAAACCATCATGCTGTACACTTTAAACTTATACAGTGATGTACGTCAATTATTTTTCAATTAAACTGGAATAAAGAAAAGAATGAAATTAGACCATTTCCTCACACCATATACAAAAAGTAACTCAAAATGGAGCAACAAACTAAATGTAAGGGCTAAAATTATAAAATTCTAAGACGAAAGCAGGAGTAAATCTTAGTGATCTTAGAATTGGCAATGGATTATTATATATAATACCAAAAGCACAAATAACAAGAGAAAAATATATATATTGTACTTTATCAAAATTTAAAACTTTTTGCATCAAAGGATATTATCAAGAAAGTGAAAAGACAACTTAAAAATTGGAGCAAATGTTTGCAAATCATATATCTAACAAGGATTTAATTTCCAAAATATATAAAGAACCCCTACAACTCAAAGACAAAAAGAAAAAAAATTAAATGAGCAAAGGACTTCAATATGTAGTTCTCCAAACAACATATATAAATGGCCAATAAGTACATGAAAGATGCTCAACATCATTAGTAATCAGGAAAATGCAAATTAAAACCATAATGAGATATTACTTCACACTCATTTATTCCTTGTGTGAATGTAAAATGCTGCAGTCACTTTGGAAAACAGTTTTGTGCTTCCTTAAAATGTTGAACATAGAGATAAAATACAACCCAGCAATTCCTTTCCTAGGTATACACCCAAAATAATTGAAAACAGGTATTTGAACATAGCCTTGTACAGAAATTTTCATAGCAGCAACTATTCACAATAGCCAAAAGGTAGAAATAAGTGTCCATCACCAGATGAACAAATAAACAAAATGTGATATATCCATACAATGAAATATTATTCAGCCACAGAAAGGATTGAAGTATAGGTACGTTTGTGATGGTTAATTTTGTGTGTCAACTTGATTGGGTCATGATAAGCATTATTTTTGGGTGTGTCTGTGAGGGTGTTTCCAGATGAGATTAGCACCTGAATCAATAGACTGAGTAAAGCAGATTGCTGTTCCCAATGTAAATGGGCATCATCCAATTCATTGAGGTGCCTGACTAGAACAAAAAGGTGGAAGAAGGGAGAATTCGCTCTCCTCAGCCTAACTAAACTACAAAGTCAGTCTTCTCCTGCCCCTGGACTCAGATTTACACCATACTCTCTTTGTTCTCAGGCGTTTGGACTTAGACTGAATTATACCACCAGCTTTCCTGGGTCTCCAACTTACATATGGCAGATGATGAGACTTCTCAGCCTCCATAACTGCTTGAGCCAATTCCTCATAATAAATCTCTCTCTATATATATAGATGATAGATAGATAGGAGATAGAGGTATATACCTTCTATTGGTTCTGTTTCCTGGAGAACCCTGACTAACACAACATGTTATAACACGGATGAATCTCAAAAATATTATGCTAAGTGGAAAGAAACAGTCATAAAAGATTGCATATTATATGATTCAATTTATATGAAATATCTAGAATAGGTAAATTCATAGAAATAAAAAGCAGAATAGTGATTGTCAGGGGCTCTGGGAGAGGGAAATGGGGAGTAACTATTTAATGGGTATGGGGTTTCCTTTTGGGGTGACAAAAATGCTTTCAAACTAGATAATGATGATGGTTGCACAATAATGTGAATGTGTTACCAAGTCCAAGCTCACTCCACTCGCCGCACAACAGGCCAATAAATCCAGAGACAAGGTGTTGAGGCAAGGAATAGTGACTTTATTTGGAAAGCAGGGCATCTGAGAAGATGGTGGACTAGCGTCCCAGAGCACTATCTTATCGGGGTCTGGATGCTAGTTTCTTTTATAGAACAGAGAGGGGGAGGAGGTGAGTAAGTAAAGTAAAAAGGCCATTCACAGATGGGCAGGGTCAGAATGTCTCCTTGTGAGCTGAACAGAGGCACTTTAGTTCAACATTCAGGCAGAGGGGCAGGGTTCCCTGAGGCAGGCCATTATGTATGATTATAATAACAAGAGCAACGAAAAACAAAGGTTAAAGTAAAAGAAACAGATCCAACATGGAGTCAGATTTTGCTCTTCCCTGTTACAAATGTACCAAATGCCACTGAAATGTACACTTTAAAATGGTTGACTTTGTTATATGAATCTTACTTCTATAAAAAGAATTTTTTAAAAGGCAAATTTTGCCTCAGTCTGACCAATATTTAATAAGAACCTGTTCTGCACCAGCCCTGTGATGGGCACCTGAAAGCCTATGATCCATATTAGAAGCAGAAACTGCTTTCCAAGGTTTCCTAGAGGAGGAACACACACATATACATACACTGAGACCTTTAAAATATTGTGAGGCAAACTAAGGATGCCACCAGAATACGCGGAGGGCATGGGAGAGTAGAACTGGGAGGTTGGTGAAAAGGGCTGCACGGAGGAGATGACACTGGAGCTACCTCATTCGAAAGACATCTTGATGTGGTAGAAAGAACATGGGCATTGAAGTCAGACTATGTAGGTTAAAGTCCTGCCTATTCTAGCTGCATAATTGTGGACAGGTACCTTCATTTATTGGAGGCTTTGTATCCTCATTGTAAAATAGAGATATTAATAACCCCTACTTCCTGGGGTTGTTTTGAGGATAAGATGAGAAATGCTAGTGAGTACTTAGTTGAGACAGGCCGGTGTGTTGCTCCTTTACTAATCTAGCTCACCTCCTCTGTTTAGTCCATTGCTCTACAAGCTGTGAAATTACAGCCTTCCCAAGAGGTGAAGGGGTTGGGGTAGAGGTAAGAGCAGGCAAGGTGATGTTATTTAAGAAGTCTTCCCCTTTCAGAATCTCAGAGAGGACTCGGGAATTTCCACTAATTTCCTTTACCACCTAGATTTGTGTGCAACCCCTAGGAAAATGCTGCACCCTAGGAGTCTCAAATCCAGTATGTAGATGGTTTCAGGGGGAATTCATCTTTGATAAGACTTTTAAGTCCTGTAGGCGCCCTCTGTGTGCTGCTCTCTTACTTGGTATGCTGATAGCTCTCTGGTGATTTGGACCCCAGTAACTCTGGGGCACAGGGTCGCAGTGTCTGATTTCAGGAAAACCCCAATGTGCTACCCAACAGCACATAAATAGATTAAATGAATTGTTCAGCCATAACCTTGCATCTAATCATTTCACTGCTCTTTGCTTTGTAAGCGTTTTTCTGTCCTGAGGAACTAAAAATGATGCAATAGCCTTGGCTAAAAACAAGTGAGCCAGCTGAGTAGCTCTTCATTTGCATAGCGGCTCCTCCTTTCTTCAGGGACAGTGCAGTCTGAGGTTGCTGGTGTCTGCACAAAGGCAGCAGCTGACAAGGCAAGGGAGGTAGAGGCTGATTGTTTAATGGCATATATTTTTATAGGATTTTTAGGGGTTTTAACACATTAGCTGCCCAAATTGTTTAAATATTTTTATGCAATAACTTACAATAAAAATATACTCTCAACCAAATGGTTAAGTAAACATCCCCACCCCTGCACTGCTTGGCTGGGTTCTAAATAACTTGGGTATTTTTGCCTACCAAATGATTAAGGTAAGTTTTTCTTCAAAGATTGAACCCTTAGGATTTTAGGTAAATGCTCCTTTCACCTTTCTTGTGGTATACTGTCCCCCTCAATATCCACTACAATGTGGCCCATACACTGCCACTGTGTAAAATAACTATTTTATCAGAGCAAATGAATATGATATAGTGGAAATGGCACCACTCCAAAAGTTAGGAATCTTAGAGACTCTTTCCTACTAACTAGCTGTGTGACTCAATGTATTTCTTGACCTCTCTGTGCCTCACACACTAAAGGTCATATCAGATGATCTCTACAGTCTCCCCAGATATATCATTCATTATGAACCTGGTAAATTGCAAGTACATAATCACACATTCTTCTATCCAGTTTGGCTTGCCTTGAAAACATTGTTAGTCCCATCCAAGTCCTCCTTGTTCACTTATTGGCTTACCAGCACTTACAGCCTAACCTATTGAGTCATCTACTCCTTCCAATTATTTTCTGATCCTTTTATCCTTGAGGAAGCAAGGTCCTTGAACTCTGGGTCCTAGGTTGTTTTTTGCTACTTGTTTGAAATATGAACTCTTTTCTTAAGAGCAACCCGAAACTGGAGTGAGCCATGTCCCTGAGAGCTATTCCAAAATTTCCCCAAACTATCTTTGCACTGACCTGGCCACACAGAACTTGTTCTTCTAAGTCTTCTGCCTAATGATTCATTTCTTCATAATCAAAAAAGCTTTCTTTATTCTGCCACCAAAAACTCCAAGTCATCGCTTGATCTTTCTCAGGCAAGCAGTAGTTCTAACCATTATTTCACCCTTAGGTTGTGTATTGAGCACCTGCATATATTGACACAAAACTTTTTACATTAGCAGTCCTCACATGTTTCTTTTTGGGGTGACAAATATGTTCTTCAATTAGATAGCATGAATGTTGGTTCAATCTGTGGATATACTAAAAACTATTGAACTGTATATTTTAAATGGTAAGTTTATGGTAGGTGGAGTATACTCAATTTTTAAAACTCTATAAGGTAAAAAGCTTGTTACCACTTAAAAAAATGCTCAAGCTCTGGAGCCAGAACAGCTCAGATTTGAATTGCAGCCTTTTCACTTACTGGCTGTGTGACATTGAGTAAGTTACCAAATATCTTTGAGCCTCAGTTTCCTCACATTAAATGAGGAAAATCATAGGGTCCACAGGCAACGCCTGTAAAAATCTTAGATTGGTGTCTGGTATATAATAAGTGCTTAATAAATATGAACAATTATCACTGTCTTTAACCCATAGTGGTGTTATGGGAAGTTGGGAGTCCCATCCTCTGAGTCCTTGGAAATCCTCTACTGTTCCACCTACTCTTGCACCATATTAACTGGGTTTAATACTCTGATATTTACTGTGAAGAAGGAAATTAGAACTCTAGTTGTTTTTACCATCTATATTAACATTTTTGTAACTATAAAAATCTAGTTTCTTCAGCAAACTATTATAACGCTGATAAATATGCTCACTCATCCACACTATTCTTTTAAAATAGACTTGATTTTATTACATAAAATAAAATACACATATTTAAAGTGTATACTTTGACGAGATTTGATTAATACATACACCCATGTAATCACCATACATTCACAATAGAGAGCATTTCCGTCATCCTAAAAAGTTCCATTGTGTCTCTCTGCAGTCATCCTAACCTTTACTCCCGGCCCCAGGCAACCTTTAATCTACTGTAAATAATTATAGATTATGTTTTCCCTTCAGTTTTGTATAAATGGAATCATACATTTACTCTTTTGTATCTGTTTTGCTCAACAAAATGTTTTTCAGGTTTATTCATGTTGTTGTGTGTATGAGTAGTTTGCTCATTTTTTTAATTGTAGTATAATTGCTTTACAATTTTGTGGTAGTTTCTGCTGTACAGTGAAGTGAATCAGCTATATGTATACCTATATCCCCTCCCTCTTGGACCTTCCTCCCACCCACCCCCATCCCACCCCATCTAGGTCATCACAGAGCACCAAGCTGAGCTCCCTGTGCTATACAGCAGGTTCCTGCTAGCTATCAGTCCTACACATGGTAGTGTATTTACGTCAAGCCTAATCTCCCAATTCATCCCACCCTACCCTTCCCCCGCCGTGTCCACATGTCCGTTCTCTATGTCTACGTCTCTATTCCTGCCATGCAAATAGGTTCATCTGTACCATTTTTCTAGATTCCACAAATTTACATTAATATATGATATTTGGTTTTCTCTTTCTGGCTTACTTCAGTCTGTATGACAGGCTCTAGGTCCATCCACCTCACTACAAATAACTCCATTTCATTTCTTTTTATGGCTGAGTAATATTCCACTGTATGTATGTACCACATCTTCTTTATCCATTCATCCGTTGATGGACACTTAGGTTGCTTCCATGTCCTGGCTATTGTAAATAGAGCTGCAATGAACATTGTGGTACATGAGTCTTTTTGAATTACGGTTTTCTCAGAGTATATGCCCAGTAGTGGGATTCCTGGGTCGTATGGCAGTTCTATTTTTAGTTTTTTAAGGAACCTCCGTACTGTTCTCCATAGTGGCTGTATCAATTTACATTCCCACCAACAGTGCAAGAGGGTTTCCTTTTCTCCACACCCTCTCCAGCATTTATTGTTTGTAGATTTTTTTGATGATGGCCATTCTGACTGGTGTGAGGTGATACCTCATTGTAGTTTTGATTTGCATTTCTCTAATAATTAGTGATGTTCAGCATCTTTTTATGTGCCTCTTGGCCATCTGTATATTTTCTTTGGTGAAATGTCTATTTAGGTCTTCCACCCAGTTTTTAATTGGGTTGTTTGTTTTTTTGATATTGAGCTCCATGAGCTGTTTGTATATTTTGGAGATTAATCCTTTGTCCATTGCTTCATTTGCAAATATTTTCTCCCATTCTGAGGGTTGGCTTTTTGTCTTATTTATGGTTTCCTTTGCTATGCAAAAGCTTTTGTGTGTGTGTGTGTGTGTGTGTGTGTATTATAGGTTTTATTTTTTTCCCCTTTTTTCTCTTTTTTTTAACATCTTTATTGGAGTATGATTGCTTTACAATGGTGTGTTGGTTTCTGCGTTATAACAAAGTGAATCAGCTATACATATACATATATCCCCATATCTCTTCCCTCTTACATCTCCCTCCCTCCCACCCTCCCTCTCCCACCCCTCTAGGTGGTCACAAGGCACCAAGCTGATCTCCCTGTGCTATGCGGCTGCTTCCCACTAGCTATCTATTTTACATTTCGTAGTGTATATATGTCCCTGCCACTCTCTCACTTCGTCCTAGCTTACCCTTCTCCCTCCTCGTGTCCTCAAGCCCATTCTCTACGTCTGCGTCTTTATTCCTGTCCTGCCCCTAGGTTCTTCAAAACCACTTTTGTTTTGTTTTGTTTTAGATTCCATATATATGTGTTAGCATATGGTATTTGTTTTTCTCTTTCTGACTTGCTTCACTCTGTATGACAGACTCTAGGTCCATCCACCTCACTACAAATAACTCCATTTCATTTATTTTTATGGCTGAGTAATATTCCATTGTATATATGTGCCACATCTTTATCCATTCATCTGTCGATGGACACTTAGGTTGCTTCCATGTCCTGGCTATTGTAAATAGACCTGCAATGAACATTGTGGTACATGACATTTTTGAATTACGGTTTTCTCAGAGTATATGCCCAGTAGTGGGATTGCTGGGTTGTGTGGTAGTTCTATTTTTAGTTTTTTAAGGAACCTCCATACTGTCCTCCATAGTGGCTGTATCAGTTTACATTCCCACCAACAGTGCAAGAGGGTTCCCTTTTCTCCACACCCTCTCCAGCATTTATTGTTTGTAGAATTTTTGATGATGGCCATTCTGATTGGTGTGAGATGATACCTCATTGTAGTTTTGATTTCATTTCTCTAATGATTAGTGATGTTGAGCATCCTTTCATGTGTTTGTTGGCAATCTGTATAGCTTCTTTGGAGAAATGTCTATTTAGGTCTTCTGCCCATTTTTGGATTGGGTTGTTTGTTTTTTCAATATTGAGCTGCATATGCCGCTTGTATATTTTAGAGATTAATCCTTTGTCAGTTGCTTGGTTTGCAAATATTTTCTCCCATTTTGAGGGTTGTCTTTTCGTCTTGTTTATGGTTTCCTTTGCTGTGCAAAAGCTTTTAAGTTTCATTAGGTCCCATTTGTTTATTTTTGTTTTTATTTCCATTTCTCTAGGAGGTGGGTCAAAAAGGATCTTGCTGTGATTTATGTCATAGAGTGTTCTGCCTATGTTTTCCTCTAAGAGTTTTATAGTGTCTGGCCTTACATTTAGGTCTTTAATCCATTTTGAGTTTATTTTTGTGTATGGTGTTAGGAAGTGTTCTAATTTCATTCTTTTACATGTAGCTGTCCAGTTTTCCCAGCACCATTTATTGAAGAGGCTGTCTTTTCTCCATTGTATATTCTTGCCTCCTTTATCAAAAATAAGGTGACCATATGTGCGTGGGTGTATCTCTGAGCTTTCTATCCTGTTCCATTGATCTATATTTCTGTTTTTGTGCCAGTACCATACTGTCTTGATTACTGTAGCTTTGTAGTATAGTCTGTAGTCCGGGAACCTGATTCCTCCAGCTCCATTTTTCTTTCTCAAGATTGCTTTGGCTATTTGGGGTCTTTTGTGTTTCCATATATATTGTGAAATTTTTTGTTGTAGTTCTGTGAAAAATGCCATTGGTAGTTTGATATCCCCTGCTGCTTTTAATATTCTCTATTTATCTTTAATTTTTGCCCCTTTAATTATAGTGTGTCTTGGTGTGGTCCTCTTTGGGTTGAACCTGTTTGTGATCCTCTGTGCTTCCTGGACCTGGATGTCTGTTTCCTTTCTCAGATTAGGGAAGTTTTCAGCTATTATGTCTCCAAATATGTTCCCTGCACCTTTCTTTCTTCTCCTTCTGGGACCCCTGTAATATGAATTTTAGTACACTAGATGTTGTTTCAGAGGTATCTTCAATTGTCTCCATTAAAAAAAATTTTTTTTCTGTGTAGCTTGAGTGATTTCCACTATTTTCTTCCAGTTCACTGATCTGTTCCTCTGTATTATCTAATCTACTGTTGATTCCTTCTAGTGTATTTTTTTTGTTTCAGTTATTATATTCTTCAGCTCTATTTGGTGCTTCTTTATATTTTCTAGCTCTGTTAGAAACTTCTAACTTCTCACTGTGTTCATTGATTCTTCTCCCAAGTTGTTTGAGTGTCTTTATGATCATTACCTTGAACTCTTTTTTGGGTAGATGCTTATCTCCACTTCACTTAGTTCTTCTCCTAGGGCTTTATGTTGTTCTTTCATTTAGAACATATTCCTCCATCATCTCATTTTGCCTAATTTGCTGTTTTTATTTCTATATATTTGGTAGGTTGCTTACATTTCCCAATTTTGGAGAAGCAGCCTTCTGTAGGAGACATCCTAAGAGGCCCAGCAACACACCCCGCTCTGGTCACCAGAGCTATATGTGCTATGTTTGCCCTCTGTGTGTGTCCTTCTTTCATGGCAGGCTGACTACTCTGGGCACACCGGTAGGCATGGCTGGCCCCCAGTCTATTTGGTTTGGTTTCACTAGGTCCCTACCTAGTGCAGAGGCTGCTGGCAGCTGGTGGGCAAGGCCAGATCCTGGCACAGCTGGCTGCATGGCCGGGGAGTCCTGGTCGTGATGCTGGCCCACTGGTGGGCAGAGCCGGCTCTTGGGTGGCTCGCTGTGGGGAGGGCGTCCCAGAGCTAGTGTCAGCCTGCTGGCAGGCAGGGCCATGGCACAAGGGGGTCTCGGGTTTGTGTTCACTTGTTGGTGTGTGAGGCCAGTTACTTACATGGCTGGCTGTGGAGTCCAGGATGCCTCAGAGCTGGTGTCAGCCCACTGGTGGACAGGGCCAGGGCCTGAGCTTTCTGGTGGGCAGGGCCAGGTCCCAGGGCAGCTGAAGCCTCTGGGGTTTCTATGGCAGTCAGCCTGCTGGTTGGTGGGTCTGTGTCCTTGCCCCACTAGCTGCTTGGCCTGGGGTGTCCCAGGACTAGTGCCAATAGGCTGGTGGGTGGGGCCAAGTTCCAGCACTAATATGCTAAAGGGAGGATTCCAAAATGATGCTTACCAACACAAGTGTAATCATGGTAGAATGAGCTCCCCAAAATGGCTGCTGCTAATGTCTGTGTTCCCAGGGTATCCCAGTTGCTTCCTGCCTCTCTGGAGACTGTCCAAGATCAGCAAGTGGGTCTTACCCAGGCCCCATTCAAATTATTCCTTCTTCCCTGGGTCTTGGAGTGTGTGAGATTTTGTGTGCACCCTTTAAGAGTAGAGTTTCTCTTTCTTACAGCCCTCTGGCCCCCCTGAAAGTAAACCCCATTGGCCTTCAAAGCCAAATGTTCTGGTGACTCTTATTCCCAGTGCAGGACCTCCAGGCTGGGGATCCTGATGTGGGGCTCAGACCCCTCACTCCTTGGGGAGAACCTCTGCAATTGTAATTATCATCCTATTTGTGGGTCACCCACCCAGGAGTATGAGTCTTGACTATATCATGTTTCCGCCCTTCCTACCCATCTCATTGTGGTTCCTTCTTTACAACTTGGTTGTAGAAGATCTTTTCTGCTAGTTTTCAGGTCATTCTTATAAATAGTTGCTGTGTAAATAGTTGTAATTTTGGTATGGCCATGGGAGGAGATGAACTCAGGGTCTGCCTATTCTACCATCCTGGCCACTCTTCTCTGCCTTCCTTTGGATTTCTGGAGTTTTTTTTTAATGCTTCTATTTTATTTTCACTGTTGGCTTATTTTCTATATTCTGAGCCACGGCTCTGGTGCTGGGGGCAGGAGTGACACCCATGCTCCATGAGCAGAGTGCTAGGTGAGAGCAGCAGCCTCTAGTCTCCTTGGTTTCCTTCTCCTGGTGTGGAACCTCTGCCCTACAAGCAGGCTGGGGTAACGGCAACCGTGGTTCCAGTATTCTTGGTATGCCATGCCTGGGGCAGAGCCTCCAGCCTACGAGTCAGGACTGGGTAGAGGTCATGACCTCTCCGCCACCTCAACAGGAATTTAGCCTCTGCAACTTGGAGCTGGAAAGGATGAGAAATGCTGGTAGCCTGCTGTTCCCAGGAAGATCCTGAAGGGGAGGGAGCCCTGTCCTCTTGACCACGTGCACTCAGAGTGGAGCTTCTGTCACCCTGATCTGAAAGGAAGAAGGAGGGAGTAAGTCATGGCTCACATGCCATGGACTCGCTCTGCTTTTACTGAGATTTCATTTATTTTCTTGAATGTATGTTATTTCATTTGCTGTTTGCCTTCACAACCATTTCCAGACACTTTAAGTGTTTTTTTTTTTTCTGTTTGAGAAATAATCTTCACCAGTATGGATGTTTCACTGGGGAAAAGGTCCACAGAGCTCCTTACACTCCCATTTCATATGTGGGACTCCTATTTGTTTACTTGTAAAAATATTGTCCATTTTTCTCCTTACTGAGTTTACCTTTTCTTTCAAATACATGAATATAGTTATAATACTCTGTTCCCTTTCTTGTAGTTCTGTCTCACTCATTTCTGAGTCTTTTTCTATTGAGTCATTTTTCTTCAGTTGATGGGTCATATTTTCCTGCTAGTACAGCTAGGCCATGTCCAGTCATATTTTATTGTAGGCTGAATAACTGTGGTTCAGTTTGATCACTTTGAGGCTTTTTAAAAAGTTTTATAAGGGAAAGTCTAGAATAGTTTTTACTCTAGAGATAGTTTAACACCGCTATGAAGATGTGATCCTTCTGGATTTTCTACTGAATGCCCTAGTGATCAATGAGGATTCTCGACTCTGGCTTGTTGGAACCCACATACCTCACATGTGACCTCTGATGACTGATTAGCTCACAACTTCTTGGTTGCACTTAGCTTAGTCTCAAAAAGATTCAGTGTACCCATGTAGATTTTATTGTTCAACTAATAGTAAAGGGAACCCGTCTGATATTTTCTGTAGCTTTTTATTTCTGTTAGCTAACTACTTTCCAGAATTCTGCCCTGAAACTCCCAATTGTCTCAGCCTCCCTGAACTCCAGCTCTATCTTTTCAACTCAGTGAGCCCACTGTGCTCTGTTTTTGATCACCCTGCTTACTCTGTGATCCAGAAGGTTTTACCAGATAGAAAGCTAGGGTGATTGTAGGATTGATCTCATTTGTTTCCATTCACTCAGGAATCATGGTTCAATGATACCTATTATTCAATGTCTAAAATGAGTTTCATATACCTTGTCCAGTTCCTAGTTTTTATAGTGGTTACTGAAGTCCATCATGGCCAGAAGCAAAATCTTGAGATCTGTTTGTTTTAGGCTTTGCTAGCATGAATCTAGAATATACTCTAGATTTTACTCTTGGGCTAGTTTAGAGCTTCCTAGATTCACTACTAAATTTCCACAGTGTTCAAGGAAGTCTCTATTCTAGCTGGTCAGAACTCGAATATCTTCCAGCCTTATGTGAGTTCTGGGATGTGTTTATAGCTCTTCAGTAGTTGTTTCCTCACTAGTAGTTGCTCTTTTCCATGCCTCATGGAGTTTCTCCTGGTGCATGCAGTCTAGTACTCAGCAACAGTCTTAAGGGGACCTCTAGGTAAATTGATGAAGCTCTTTCTCTTGAGAGCTCCATCTTTTCTAGTATTCTTCTCAACAGATTCCAGCTACCTCAGTGTCCGTAAACTCTGATGTCTCTGTCCTCAACTCAGAGAGACTACTATGTTCTGCTTGGGATCCTCCGCCCTATGCCTCAGTTCAGAAAATGCCCCCTTGCCCCAAACTGGGACAATTGTAGAGTTTTCTCTCAGGCATTACAGCTCTCACCTGCCTATTGTCCAATATCTAAAGCAGCTACTTCATATATTTTTTTCTGCTTTCTAGTTGTTTATGGCAGAAGGATAAGTCCCATAACCAAATACTTTATCATGACTGGAAGCCCACTAGTCCATTTTTATTTCATTTTTTATTAAGTGATATTTATTTTTCTAATCAA
Source organism: Balaenoptera acutorostrata (assembly GCF_949987535.1). Classification (NCBI taxonomy): domain Eukaryota; kingdom Metazoa; phylum Chordata; class Mammalia; order Artiodactyla; family Balaenopteridae; genus Balaenoptera; species Balaenoptera acutorostrata. Next base: position 119,505,098 of record NC_080085.1, read on the forward strand.
ATGTGGTCAAGACATAGTTTATAACTTCCATTCTCTCTATAAAATTATGCTCTAGTTTAAAAGCAAGATTTTTCCCCTTGAGTAATTGGGGGAACAAGAACAGTTTCACTCTAATTGATGGTCATCATCAGAAAAAAATGTGTCCAGAACATTGGGCTGGTTATTTTGTCTGCATAGAAATGTAAGGAAAAGGAAAGTTATAGTATGCTTTAAAACCTTCTCAATTCATTGGTAAAAAAATACTTTCTAAGAATTTTTTTCTAAAAATAAGTTTATGTATGTAAAATATTTTATGGAGAACAAGAGGAAAAGGGACATGAATATAAATAAATCCAAGGTTAGTTTAAAAATTAATTCCAGGGCTTCCCTGGTGGCGCAGTGGTTGAGAATCTGCCTGCCAATGCAGGGGACACGGGTTCGAGCCCTGGTCTGGGAAGATCCCACATGCCACGGAGCAACTAGGCCCGTGAGCCACAACTACTGAGCCTGCGCGTCTGGAGCCTGTGCTCCGCAACAAGAGAGGCCGCGATAGTGAGAGGCCCGCGCACCGCGATGAAGAGTGGCCCCCGCTCGCTGCAACTAGAGAAAGCCCTCGCACAGAAACAAAGACCCAACAAAGGCAAAATAAATAAATAAACAAATAAATAGCGTTCCCTTAAAAAAAAAATTAATTCCAGAACTCTTTCAAGATTTTAATGGCCTCAAATGTTCTTTTGTGATGAAGCTGTATTCTCAGAGAGAATAAGAGCTATGTAACCAATTGGGTTTAGTGTTTTTACTTGAAAGCCAGGAAGTGCAAGTTGAAAATTAGTGTTCAATTACAGTAAATATATCATTTATAGTTTCTGGTAAAATGAACTGTCAGTTTTCTCTGTGTACTTTCAAATTTCTGGTTATTATTTTAAGGGCCATTTTATACACACACATTTGAAACTGCCTCAATTGCTTATTTTGAATTATGAGAGGTACATTAGAGCTCAATAATAAAAATGATAAAAATTAAGAAATACATGAAATGGGGCATACCTTCAGTTTCTGAAAGGTAGGAAAGATTTTACATATGATCATTTATTTATAGTTGTCTATACTCACTCTTTCTACCTCTACTTCATCAATTCTGGAGCTCACCACTTCACTAAACATGCTCTAGATGAAGTCTGTACTGAACTTTGTATTGCAAGATCCAACAGACACCCATGAGACCTTATTTTCCTAGATCTCTCTACAGTGTTCAAGGCAAATGACCGCATTACTCCTTCTTGAAACTCTACTTCCTTGACTTCTAAAATACTACTCTCCTGGTTATACTAGTTTAAATTCTCAGACTGCTTCTTTACTATCTATTTTTCAGAGTCTTTACTGGCTGATTAAACTGGTTTGCCAGAGATCCATCATTGGCTCACTTTTCTTCTACATGTACAGACTCTTTGATTGCATTTACACGGTTTCATTCTTAGCTATATGCAAACGATTCTCAAAGTGAATAGTGCAGTCTTCTTGCCTAAGCTCCAGATGTATATGTAGCAGAATAAAGAAATTTCACATGGGAGTGTTTACAGACTTCTCTCATTCACCATCCCTCCAAAGTAAATCTTGTAACTGTCATCTAATTTCTCCCCTCCTCTTAGTATCCTGAAAAGGGACAATTATTTCTTGCTGGAACAGAGGCTGCTTATGTACCTAATAAAATTTTGAGGGGTGGAGAAGAGAAAGAAGACCGAAAGCCAGGAAGGCTGGGGGAAGAAAAGTGTTATCTCCACCTTGGGGAGTGCAAGAGTCTTAGGGACTTTGTGGTTTTGTGGTATAAGATTAGTTGATCAGAGAGGAAAGAGGATTTAAACAAGGATTACTGTAGATTGTGTATAGGGATGTCCTCTAAAGTCTTTAAAGAAAAGCAAATAAATTAGTTTTGGCTATTAAATAATGATTCTTTAAATCCCACTTCATACGGAGACTGAGCCACATGCCTTCCTCTATCAAGACTTATTATGATTAAACATATGAATATCTAACAGTTAATGGATTTGCTTATGGGCATCTTAGATACAATGTGTCCAAAACTGAACTTGTCCAAAACTTATATGCAAAGCTGAACTCAGTAGCATGTAAAGTGGTTAAGAGCACGGATTCTAGAGATGAACTCACTGAATCTGAAGCTTTTCTACATCACTTAACATCTGGATGATCTTGGGAATATTCCTGAATCTATCTATGCTTCAATTTTATCTGTATAAGGGAGATTATATAAGTACCTACCACAGAGGATTATTATGATGATTAAATGAGTTAATATTTGTAAAGCACTTAAAACAGTATCTGATGCTTACTAAACAATAAATGTAGTAAATGAATAAAACACAAATCTTCATCCTCTCCCTCACTTTCAATCTTGTCTTCTTCCAGTGATCACCGTCTCAGTGAATGAAACCACCATGTACCCAACAGCCCATGCCACGCCTTGACCTTTGCTTCCTCATTTCTCACCTCCAGTAGGCTGCCAGATACCGTTAATTATGTGTCCCCAATTATTATCTCCTACTCCCGGAAACTGTCAGAACATTAATTCATAATTTCTGTGCTGGGCACTAGGAATACAATGAACAGATGGGCGAGACTTTTCTTCTCATGAAATCTGTGGTTTAAAAGAGGAAGACAGTACATATAAGACCATGCCACTCTCTCACTTCATCCCAGCTTACCCTTCCCCCTCCCCGTGTCCTCAAGTCCATTCTCTACGTCTGTGTCTTTATTCCTGTCCTGCCCCTAGGTTCTTCAGAACCTTTTTTTTTCTTTTAGGTTCCATATATATGTGTTAGCATACAGTATTTATATATACTACCAAATGTTAAATAGATAGCTGGTGGGAAGCAGCCGCATAGCACAGGGAGATCAACTCGGTGCTTTGTGACCACCTAGAGGGGTGGGATGGGGAGGGTGGGAGGGAGACGCAAGAGGGAGGAGATATGGGGCTATATGTATATGTATAGCTGATTCACTTTGTTATAAAGCAGAAACTAACACACACACACAAAAATAAAAAAATAATAAAAGAGGAAGACAGGCATGGAACAATTAATTACAAATGTTAGGTTTTCTTCTAGGTAATATGGCTATAAAGATGGTTACTTGGTCCCTTGAGGAGTCCAGAGTGTATAAGAGAAACTGACACATAAAGAGAAAATTTCAGATTACAATTGTGTGATTAGCGTTCTAATGGAGAGATTTGCGAAAGGCAGTGGGAGTTCTGTAGTCCGCACAACCAGATCTTCTTCAGTGGGAAGTCAGGTAGTTCTTCCTAGGGAAAGTGACATTTTTTTCTACTCTGGAAGGAAATTAAGGAGTTTATTATATGGCAAAGGAAGTAAAGACCATTTCAGGGGTAGGAAATAATATGTGTAAAGGCATTCAGTCATAAAAGTGTTGTTTTAAAGAGAAATATGATAAATTCAGTAGGACTGGAACATAGAGATAGAAGAAAGGGGATGACGGGAGGAGCTAGGTAGGTTAGGGTTTGATGGTGACAATCTTTCTGACAGGCTAAGGAGTTTAGCCTTAATCCTCAGGAAATAGGCACTACCAGAAGATTCGGAGCAGCAGGATGAGGTGATTCTACCAAAATTCTTCCTTGATAAAACAAGATTAAGTCAACATTACCTTATTCATTTTGCAAAACTGTAACGTTTCCTAGAAATTTTCATTTGATTAAGCCCTTATAAAACCCCTGAAACTACTAATTCAGGCTTATAGAACTTACACTGTAAACTCTTCAGGTTTTATGAAAAAGAAAATCAAGACCAAGACCAAACAACAAGTTGATCTGTTCCTTTTCCTCTGCTCCTGTTGACTCTCACATTATTTGTTCTCTCCTTAAATGTTTCTGATTTCTCACTTTATTGTTTTTCAGTTTTACTCATTGACTTCCTTTCCTTCCCATTCTCAGGCCTTAGATCTTATCACATCATTTCCTTAATCCTTCCCCCAAATTCCTTATCTCATAACAGATTTCACCATCAGTAAAGGATACCATTTGCTTAAATCTGAAACCTGGGAGTCATCTTCAACCTGTCCCACTTCTTCATCCCTCATACTGCATTTATCAGTAAACCATGCTGATTCTGCCTCCAAATTTACACAAGTTTCCAAGACCACTTCTAGAAGTAGCTCATATGATACTGCATTTTGTAGACACCATTTCATTTCTTTGATTTTTCTGGTAAGTGGATAGGGAATTTTCCAACTCTGAGCTTCCAGAAGTGCAGTTTTATTCCAGAGTTCTCACATCAAATTTTCTCCAAACCTATCTTCCAAATATCCACTGCAAGCACCATGGTTGCCAATAGCATTTAGAGACCCTGACCAGATCTGGGATAATGTAGACGAATTGCTTAGTCATGTCTATGGATATAAGAACCTTACAAATTCCATCCTCTTTCCTACTCCAAGAACCAAATTCCTTCACCTGGATTTATGGTGGATGAATCCAAACAGTGATTTTCCAGTTTCAGGGGGGCTCAGAAAAATGTTTATTACTTGCTATGAACTTTTCCCACCTATTTAATCTTGCAAAACTTTGTCTTGAGTTTCCAATATTTTCCCTGTATCTTCCAAAGCTAATAAATACCAGTTTTAAAAAAGAAAAAGAAACCAACCATAGCTTCTGTTGGTACTTGGCAGGAAGGGGCTGAAATCGAGGAAAAGAGAAACTGGATGAAATTGCAGGAGAGAAAATTTACAATAAGCATCACACGAAGCTTCCTGGAAGTAAAGTCTGTTTGCTGTAGAGTTGGAAAACGTTGGAAGTACTATCCCTAGAGATAGTGGCTGAGGTCTATGGATGAAAAACAAGATGTAAATAGTATTCAAAACAAACCCATTTAGATAGCCATTAATCCATTTGCTTCACAGGATCTGTTTATCTCAAATGTATGAATATTCCATAACAACATCAAGAAAATTGAGCTTAGTACTTAGGACTCAAGTTGCTCACCTTACAAAGAGTATCTATGACACACTAAAAATCATTTTTGTAATAAAACTTCTGTAAAGAGCCACAGGGTTTTAGAATGTTAGAACTAAAAGGATCTACCTTAGAGTGTCTAGTCTACCCTGTCATTTTCTAGATGGGGAAACTGAGGCCTAAAAAAGGGAAGGGACTTGCTCAATGGAAGACAGACAACTGGCAGAGCTGAACCCAGGGCCCTGCACGTCCGTCTCTTTTTCTCTACCTACTGGCCACATGGGCACATATTTGTAATTAATGAGAATACTTTTTATTTGTTAAATTTACAGAATTTTAGACTATTGTGAAAAACAAACAATAAAAGAGGAAAGGAGCTACAATCCCTGCAAATGCTTTCTTCATTAGACTTCAAATAATAGCCCCCCTTTTCCCTTTATTCCAAGGCCTTATGGATAGTTGATTGCTGAGCGTTTTTTTTAACCCAGTCTTGTTTTGCTTTATTTCATCCTTGATTGCATTCAGCTTCTCTCTCCAGCAGCCACTTCTTAACTGCTACCATTTTGTAAGCTTCCCTGCTGCTCTAAGGCTGTCATTGTGACTGATTAATTTCATTAGCACAATGATGCACTTAAGCAGGACTAACTCATCTCTTTTGTTTTGTGTTCTGTAGTACACATCACAGACAGAGTATCTGCAGGAGGAGATAGCTGCTTAGATGCCAGATGGGAAGAGAAAAATATAAGGACCTTTGCTTGTATTTCTTTAAGTAAAATGTTCAGTGCCTCCTGGGTCCTTGAGGAACCCAGCTAAGGTGTTCATCTACACAATCAGAATCCTATTGTTTTGCAAGTGCTTTGCTTATCCTGGCAGTTGGGAACATGACTTTCAATCTATCATTTGTCAAGTGAAGAGGAGAAAGAAGGGCACTAACATTTATTTAACATCTACCAAGTGCCAGACACTATCCTAGTAGACCTTTTGTCATCAAATGAAATGCCTGCTTCACAATGATAAATCCTGTGCTGCTCAGGAAAGCTTTTTTTTTTTTAAATGTATTTATTTATTTATGGCTGTGTTGGGTCTTCGTTTCTGTGCGAGGGCCTTCTCCAGTTGCGGCGAGTGGGGGCCACTCTTCATCGCGGTGCGTGGGCCTCTTCACTATCGCGGCCTCTCTTGTTGCGGAGCACAGGCTCCAGACGCGCAGGCTCAGTAGTTGTGGCTCACGGGCCCAGCTGCTCCGCGGCATGTGGGATCTTCCCAGACCAGGGCTCGAACCCGTGTCCCCTGCATTGGCAGGCAGACTCTCAACCACTGCACCACCAGGAAAGCCCAGGAAAGCTTTTTAACTAGATGTACAGTTCCCTAAAATCATGTCACTGTTTCAATTGCTGGCTTCTACCCATGCAAGTTAACCCTATTAAAAGATGAGAAATGGGAATGAGATAAAAACCCAAGATTTAGACGTGAGAGCACTAACACAGAAGCCTTCCTCCTCAAGTAAACTGGACATAAGTGAAAATAAGTTTATTATTGCTTTCTGAAAAGTTTGCAGACTTCTCAGAAATATGGTACAGGAGAAAACATTTTGGGCTGAAAGACCAGGGTTCTACTCACAACTCTGCTGCTGACTAGCCTAGTGATACTGAATAAGGCTCATCCTTCCTCGGGGGCTCGGTTTCCCCTCATGAAAAGCTGTGCCTTTTAGAGTTCTTTCAGGAGTCAAATGGCAGAGATTGTGGAGTTATGATTTGGAGAAGGGTTACGAAGCTAGCAGTACTCTGAGCTTCCTATCCCTGCTTTAATCAAGGCACCGCTTTTTGTATATCTTTTAGATAGTGGGGTTCCAAGAAATATTTCATGTTAACAAAGATTTATATGGCTATAAAAGTTTGAAAATCGTTTGATTAGATGATGTCTACTGTTCTTTTCGGCTCTGAGTCCTGCGGGTCTCTGATATTTGTGAATCCAGCTGTTGATTGCCCAGCCCTTGAGGCTACAAAAGGGAGCTAAGATTCTAGAATATTTGCTTTCACTTCTAACTCTATTTGTTTTCATTCTTCTGCTCTTGAAAACCCACTTTAAATAAACTGGCCTTGCCACTGTTTATTTCATAAAAAGCACATCCTAAACCATTATTGTTTGATGATTTCTTTCTGGAGAGAAAACAACACCTTTGTTTCTCCTTAAGAATAATCACATGGTTTAGGGTAAGCTATATGTTTTTTAATTAGAGATGGGGGAAAAAATCCAACCGTTGCTGAAATTGTTTGGGGAGAGGCAACAACCTTTCCAGACAGTAAGCCCTGGAGTGAGAGAATAGACTCTGATATATTGACTCACCAACAGAGTGCCAAATTCAAGATCCCCTTGATCATTCATTCCTATATGAATCCCAGGTATGCCTCTGAGATTTCCTTCATATTTTACTGTAGCGCAAGCCAGAACAGAGAGACATTCAGTTGGTATTATTATCATCAGCCAAACTTGATCAGAAAAATATGGGTCTGGAGTGTATGTTTGTTCAACAACCTCCAGTTTTTTCTAGCCATTCCAGACCCAGAGGGCTCCAAGGTCTATATTCAATGACCAGGTTATCTTTCCCACAAATCCTAAACTGCTCCTCTCTTGGCTAAGAGAATCAGTTAGAAGTTCTGGTGCTTTTCCATCAAGCCTGAGTGCAAAATTATTTTAAGACAACCTCTTTTTTTAAAATTTTTTAAAATTTATTTATTTTTAAATTATTTATTAATTAGTTATTTTTGGCTGTGTTGGGTCTTCGTTTCTGTGCGAGGGCTTTCTCTAGTTGCGGCAAGCAGAGGCCACTCTTCATCGCGGTGTGCGGGCCTCTCACTATCGCGGCCTCTCTTGTTGCGGAGCACAGGCTCCAGACGCGCAGGCTCAGTAGTTGTGGCTCACGGGCCTAGTTGCTCCGCGGCATGTGGGATCTTCCCAGACCAGGGCTCGAACCCGTGTCCCCTGCATTGTCAGGCAGATTCTCAACCACTGCGCCACCAGGGAAGCCGAAGACAACCTCTTTTGAAAGCCTGGATTTTGGTGCCTCTTTTCCCAATCTTAAAGAAATACTCTCTCTCTCTCTCTCTCTCTCTCTCTCTCTCTCTCTCTCTCTCTCTCTCTCTCTCTATATATATATATATATATATATATATATATATACCCAACAATATAAAGTTGTATTTACTGCTTTAGGTAGTCCTTTAAATCAAACAGGAAGAAAACAGTTAAAATCAAAAATATATTTTTACTATTTTTTATAATTATTGATGTACGAAACTTTACCAGTTCTCTTTATTTCTTTATGTGGATTCAAACTATTGTCTAGTGAAGGATAAGTTTGCTGGGTATAGAATTCTTGGTTGATGGTCATTTCTTTCAGCACTTTGAACATATCATCCCACTGCTTTCTGGCCTCCATAGTTTCTAATGAGAAGTTATCTGTTTAATTTTTTAAAATTATTTTATTATAGTATAGTTATTGTACAATATTATATGTTACAGGTGTACAATATAGAGATTCACAATTTTTAAAGGTTATACTCCACTTATAATTATTATAAAATATTGGCTATATTCCCTGTGTTGTACAATATATCCTTGTAGCTTATTTTATACATAATAGTTTGTACTTCTTAATCCCCTACCCCTATATTTCCCCTCCCCCTTGCCCAAGGTCAAACAGCTCAAAATAGCTGAGCTAGAATTCAAACACAGTTTGGTCTGATTCTTAACCATATGCATATCTCTCTAATGTAATGGCATATTTCCGTGCCTGTCTTTATCACTGTAAAGTAGCCTGTGTGCTCCCAGAAAGCAAGAGCCATATCTTACTTATTTCTGCATTTTCAGCACTGAGCACAATCCCTAGTACATGGTAGGCTCTCATAATGCATGTTGACTGACTAAATAAATGAATAAATGTTTGCAGCAGACAGAGGCTTGGCTTGGGGCAGATGTAGGCACTGGACTGAGGCAGATTACAGAGGACCAGCCTATGTGGCAGAACACCAAAGAAGTCTAGTCAGGAAATACTTCATCCAAGATAAATAAATTCTGAAATCCAACCCAGATCACAAAACTTGCTTTAGTAGTAGACATGCATTCAGAATTTTACCTCAGCACTTCAGAGGTGAAAGAAAACGTGTAGTTCTTCAATCATTTGAGGAAGATACATTTCATATTTCAAATCTGTCAGAGGGTTTATGTGCTTTAAGAGATATGTGACCTCAAAGCTAATCCTTATCCTCTTGGCTTAGAATTTCATGTCAAGCTAAATTTGAAATGCCTTAATATAATTCTGTGGAGGCCAGAAACCCTGAAAAACATTCTGTTTCTTATGGCTTAAATGTTGAAGGTATTATCCTTCTAACATGAAGTTTTGGGATAAATTTAGGGTCTATGAAAGCATAGGATTAAGAGGCTGGGGACAGCACAAATGGCTTGGCATTCATAAGCAGAAGGGTACATTGGCCTCTGCCCCTGAGTAAAGGGTATGTGTTTTTACCTTTCTGAATATGTCAGACATGGTGAGACTTGAGCCATGTAATTGCTGCAAGTTGGAAATACCTTGGGTACTTTGCATGTTGCCTCCAGTGACATGTGCCTGTATCTTTGGGTTCAGAGATTTAAGAGACTAAGGGTGATCTGCCTCAGTGAAGAAGGCAGACATGAGAGGATTTGGCCAAATTGCACTGTCCGAACCTGGCAGCACAGTATGTCCACACATACTTGCATTCTACCAAACTTTCTTGATCCTAACTCTGGGAATCACAATATATTTCACAGAGTCATAGCATGTCAGATCCGGAAAGGGCCTTAGGGGCTATCTAAACCCATCATAGCTGGATGGAGAAACCGAGCCCCAGAAAGGGGAAATGATTTATCCAAGGTCTCAGAAATAGTACATGCTAGGACTAGAACCCTTTCAGTCTGTTGTTCTTTCTACTACCCCAAAGTATCTCCTTGGAGAGAGAACAAATCGAAGAAAGTGTATCTCCTAGCTTAGTGAGTGGCACCACAATTTATGGCATTCCTATTCTTTCATTGAATCTTCCTGGCTAAATAACATCTGGAAATGTTCCCACACTCTGCTTCTCTGGTCCTGCCCTAGAGCTTCTTTGTGCTACAAAAGAAAATCTTGCTACAAATTCATAACCCTCAATCTCAGCTGGGTCCTTGACACTTGTTGGCCTTCATTTTTGCTTGTCATTTCTTTCAGTGATTCTCCCCAAAATTTCCTAATGCCTTTAAGTCGCTTACTCAACCATCAGCAGATGTTGTTGCACTATTTCACTAGCAGAATTAAAGTCGTCAGACATGAGTTTATCCAGCTTCTTACTCCTCCACTTATACTATATTTCACCTACACCCAATTTTTCTCCTTTCCTCCATTTTCAGTGGAAGATGTATTCTTTCTCCCATTCAAGACTATTTCCTTACCCTGGTTCTTGGTCCCAGCTTCATCTCCTCTTCTGAGACCAATTAGCTACTCTTTATTCTATGTCTTCATGTTCCCTTTCTCTCTACTAATTTCCCCACTGTCTGCCTGTTTGTCTGTCTATCATCTATCTATGCATCTATCTCTTTGTGTACACATGTATGCACATATATTTAAACAACTCTCTTTGCAAAACAAACAAAAATTCCCAAGAATTAACAGCCCCCATAATAATCACCCTATTTTCCCCTTTCCTTTTAAAACCATGCTTCTTGAAACAGTATTCTGTGCTTGCTTTCTCCACTTCCTTACTTGCCATGCAAGCCTCATTGCAATGTAATTCGGCTTCTGTTCTTACCACTTCACTGAAAGGATCCTTACCAAGGTGGCCAATGATCTCCAAGTTTAAAAATACAAGATACCTCTCTATTTTTAACTTATTGGATCTCTACTATATTTGAAATTGATTTCTACTCGCTCCTGGTTTTAAAACATTCTATTTCCTGGGTTTCCATAACACTAGTTTTGTTTTTTTTTCTCTGTCTCTCTGGCCACTCATTTTTAGTCTTCTTCATCAGTTCCTTCTCTCCTTTTCCATTAAACATTGATGTGATTCAAGCATCCCTCCTTGGCCCAATGTTTTTCTGTCTTTACATGCTTTTACATAATCATATCCTATGGTTTCAATGACAACTAGGATGGCCAATGACACCTAAAATAGGATATTCTGGGGACTTCCCTGGTGGCACAGTGGTTAGGAATCCCCCTGCCAATGCAGGGGACATGGGTTCAAGCCGGGAAGATCCCATATGCCACAGAGCACCTGAGCCCGTGCACCACAACTGCTGAGCCTGCACTTTAGAGCCCGCAAGCCACAACTACTGAGCCTGTGTGCCACAACTACTGAAGCCTGCACGCCTAGAGCCCGTGCTCCACAACAAGAGAAGCCACTGCAATGAGAAACCCGCCCACCGCAATGAAGAGTAGCCCCTGCTCACCACAACTAGAGAAAGCCTGCACGCAGCAACAAAGACCCAATGCAGCCAAAAATAAATGAATAAATTTAAAATAGGATATTCTGCTCAGACCCCTCTCCTGAGCTCCAGATCCAAATTTCTAACTGCCTGTTGCGTGTCTCCAGTATCTTTGTCTAAATGTGACCCTCACTGAACTCATTATCTGCCATCATTCTCAGTAAACTGCATCACCATCTACCCAGGCACCTAATAGTGCAACCTGAAAGTGATCCTAGACTCCTTCATTTTCTTCACTGCCTACCTTTTCCCCATCCTTTGTCAATCACTAAGTACTCCTGATTTTATGTATTAAACAGTTTTCAAACCTTTTTCTTCTTCTTTATTCAAGCTCTTTTCTGTCCTAGTTCAGGCCCCCATCATCTTTTGTCTGTACTACTGCAACTGCCTCCAAACAGCTCTTCTTGTTTCTTGTGGTCAGGATGGTCTTTCTAAGACACAAATCTGACCACTACACCCCCATATTTAAAACTTTCAATGGATACTCATTATCTAGAGAATAAAGGTTGATTCTTTTACCATGGTTTACAAGGTTCTTCATAATGTGGTCCCTATGTGACTCTTCAGCGTCATTTCCTATCATTTCTCACTCCCTCTGTATGGTCTACTACTATTAAACAACACATCATTCTATGTAAATACTGTGCTGACTTAGACCTACTGTACTTTTCTTTCCCACCTTTCTTCATCTAGAAAATTCCAGCACACCCTCAGCAATAAGTTCTTCTAGAGGATGGGCTATATACTCCCCTTCAGAATTTCCATAATATCTATGTAGACTTTTAGCAAAACACATGCCATATTATATTGAAATTATCAGTTTATGTGTCTATCTTCTCTATTTGACGATAGGATCCATGAGGGCTGGGCTTGTGTATTATTAATCTTTGTATTTCTGTGTTTGGCATATAATAGGCAGTCAATAAATATTTGTAAACTATTTAATCATATTAATCACTCAGGATAGATCCCTGGATTCTACTTAGACAACTCCCTTTCATTCATCTTTCTACATCTAATCATTCACCAACTTCTAGAATATTTCTCCAACCTGTCCTTTCCCCTCTATCACTACAACAACTGCCTTACTTCTGGACTTCATATTTTTCTGCCCATACTATTATAAAAATTTTCTTATAGGTCTTTTCCTCTCCAGTTTATCCTCTACACTGCAGCCAGACTAATCTCTCTTACTTGCACATTTAACCATGTCATTCATTTTCTTAATATTGTTTGATACTTTCACTTTTCTCTTAGGACAAAGAACAAACACCTTAGTCTGCTTTTCAGTGATATCCTCTCCTTTTATTTTTTTGATGCCTCAAAACGTTTTTAAGTTTCCTAGTCATATGAATCTATGTCATGCCACTGTGGCTTTTTCTATGAAACTCCTTCTGCTTAAAATGCTTTCCCTCACCCTTGTCCCCTGAGAAAAATACCTACTCACTTGAGATATTCAAGACTGGTTAACTACTATATTCTCAGCATCTAGAATAGTGCCTGGCATGGAGCAGGTGCTCAATGATTTTTGTCCAGTGAATGAATATATGAATAAATAAAGGTGATATTTCAGCTTAGGTACCATACAAAGACAAGAGGAAAAAGAATTTGAGGGGATAATGAACATGGAGTTGGGAAGTCTGTGAGATCACAGGAAATAATTCCTCTGGTCTCAGAGAGTTTTGAAGAAGGAACAAAGGTGAAGGGATAATTATGGAATCAGACTAGTGATCTATTTCATACACCAGTCATACAACGCTGGTAGATGAAAATGAAGTAACTTTTATATTCTACTGTCATTTCCCCTTCCCCCCACACATGTATCCCATTTCTTTCTTCCCCTGTGGTAAGTACTCCTCAGATGGCTCAAGGAAAGGGACTTACTATGAATTAGATCAATCAACTTGCTTTTGTAACATTTGGTAAACAAGCTGCATGGAGAAAATAGAATGTTTAATACAGGAGGAGAGTAGGACCAGGGCTATGTGTTGAATCTTGGCATGGGAACTGGGCCATGAGCAAATCTCAGTGATCTTTGGATGGAGCAAGAGGGCATACAAAAGCACAGAATGGATTGGGTGGAGGAAGAGAAGGCTAAGAGTAAGATGAGAATGCATGAGAATGAATCATAAGTAGAGTTACGAACTTGAGTCTAAGATGGTTTGAGCAAACAGGGGAAATGAAAGTGCTTCCAAAAACCAGAATTTGTACAAAACAGAGCAGACAAGAAGAAGAAAGAGAAAAGGACTGAAAAGAGGCCTCCCAAGTGGCCATTTAGTCAGGACAGAAACAGGTTAGTGTTAAAACAAACCTGCTGCATGGTGTATTAGTTTTCTATTGCTGCTTAATAAATTACCACAAACTTAGTGGTTCTTAAAACATACACATTATTTTTCTTACAATTGGAGATGTCAGAAGTCCAAAATTAGTCTTGCTGGGTTAAAATCGAGGTGCTGGCAGGGCTACATTCCTTCTGAAAGTTCTAAGGGAGAATCCACTTTCTCGCCTTTCCAACTTCTAGAGACTGTCCACATTCCTTGGTCCATGGCCCTCTTCCTCCATTTTCAAAGCCAGCAACATCGGGCCAATTCTTCTCATACTGTCACCTTACTGGTTCTCTCTCTTCTACCGCCCTCTTCTACTTCTAAGGACGCATGTGGTTATGTTGAGCCATCTGGATAGTGCATCTCAAGGTCTGCTGATTAGCGACCTAGGAACCTTCACTCTCCTTTGCCACATAACCTAACATAATCACAAATTCCAGGGATTAGGACATGAACATCTTTAGGGAGGAGGCTCATTACTCTACCTCCCACACCTGGCCTGCCCAATGCAACATGAAGACCTGAAGATGAGCCATAATCAGGGAGAGAAAAGTCAGAAGTTAACTTTCATTTTCCTGAAGGCTGCTCATGCTGAGCAGAGGCTCAAAACATTCCTTGGGCCTGGCCCTGAGGCATCTCTTAAGCACTAGGTAGCAGAACTTGCTGGACGGAATACCAAGACCAGCAACTTATACGCTTGCTCTGGGAGTGCAGTTGGATGGATACCTGAGGTTCAGAGACAGAGTTAGTCTCAGAGTTATATCCCCCCAGAGCCAGGGATCTGATAGATCCCCCTGAGACCCTCTCGTATCTTGGCAGGGGTTGGTAATGCCATCACCATCCCTTGAGACTCCAAGCTTTTATTTTTCTCCACTTTTAATGGAAAAAAAAGCAGTGTTAAAAGAAAGCATCTGACCAAATGATCTGTGGAATTACTATGGCTGCTCCTGCTGACTGCAATCACCCAGAGACAATTGAGCTGAGCTCAAGAGGAAGACAGCCTATGCAGAAAATCTTTTATCAGATTGATTTTTTTCATTGAGTATATTGTGTATTCTGCCACCCATAATTTAACAGGGTCCAATGTTCCCATTTTGATAGTCATCTTCATACTCATTACAAATATAATAGTCTTTTCTAAATCAGCACAGAAATAGAGGGTTGACAGGTTAAGTGAGGACAGAAACATGAAATTGCCTGACCCATATGAAGTCTTGGGTCAAAGGGACACCCCACTTGTTAGGTTTACTTTTAGTTTCAGCATTTCAAAATGCATTGCCATATTAATTAGAACCTGAAATGCCAAATTATGCTCAGAAGCAGCACATTACAGGAACAGAGATGAAAGAAGATTCCTATAAGAGAAATGACCTTTTTTTTTGCCTTTTAAAAGTAAACAAAACAGAAAAAGGACAGGGTTTTGTCAAAGAAGCAGAAGCACAATGAGTGATACAAAATAAGGGATTTATTACAGGAATGTGATGTTATACTCTTGTAGGATCTTGTTACGCCGTCTATGTAAGGCTGTTGCTTCTGCATCTGGTGTCAGGCACGAAGTCATCAAGTTCAGCAATGAGGGAGGAGAGATGAGCATGGAGTGGGGAGAGCAGGGCCAAACTGAAACCTATGACGACAAACTGGAATGTATGGGAATCAAAGGGAGTACAAAGTAAGCTACAAGAGCAAAGTACAAAGGAAGTTACAAGAGCAAAGAAACCTGCGAAGACAAACTGGAATCCATGAAGACAATTTGGAACCAATATCCCTCTCTCACCACCATGAACTTCAAAGATGTGGATGACCTACAGGTCTCTACTGCATGAGCCCATCACCACTCTTCATTGTCTGCTAAATGAGTCCCTTGGTCAGAAGCAATGCTGTGTGGAATATCATGAGGGGGAAGAAGATGCTGATAGTGGCTTTGGCAGAAGTACTGCAGGCATGAATGGTAAATCCATATACAGCATAAGTGTCTATTCCAGTGAGAACATACACTGCCCTATCCATTAATGCAAGTAGTCCAGTGCGGTCATTCTACCGCCTGGAAGCTGGCTGGTATCTCTGGGGAATGGTGCCATATTAGGGGCTCACTGTCGATCGCTGTTTTGGCAGGTCGGACACTAGGCAGTGGCTGGAGCCAGATAAACCTTGGTGGGCAGAAGTCCATGTTGCTCATGTATCATCTCCAACCCTGTCACTAACTACTTTCTTCATGATAAGTAATGAGAAGAGTAGCTGGGGAAATAGGCTGGCTGGCTGACTTCCACAGAACAGATAAACTTATCCATCTGATTATTAAGATACTTCTCTGCTGAGTCACTCTTTGAGAGACATTCAGTTGGAACACACATATCTTCACACTCTGTGCCCATTCAGAAAGGTCTGTCCGTCTACTTCTTCCCAGGTCTTGTCACCATGTTTCCAATTTTATTTTTTTCAATTCCCTGAACATCCAGCCAAACCATTAGCCAAGTTCATGAATCAATGTAGACCTGTGCCTCCAGCCATCCTTCCTTTTAAGCACAATGAACAAACACTTGCGCTGATCAAACTTTTGCCTACTAGGAGGATTTCTCTTCACAATTTTTTTTTTCCAGGGCCATCCAGAGTGAGGCTAGAGCAGTGCATCTGTCAACTTTTGGGTGGCGCCTGCACATTGTAAACTGAGCTCAAGTTTTGTTCTTTTTCAGAAAACTGGTCATAGGTGACTCCCCATGAGATCATAGATGCGGGCTGGGGGAGAGAAGATAGTGTAGCAGTAAGAAGGACCATGGGCATCTGGGCCACTTGCTCATGCCGTTTACTTGTGCCTCCAGAACTTGCTCGAGTCTGAGCAACCCGAACGAACTTTTTGGCTGACCCAATATATACCTTCCACTTGCTGCTGTGCAGGACCAACTTTGTATGTCAGTGGGTCAGACAACATCCGATTTATGAGTGGCAATTTAGGTCACATAGCAACTTGAAGATCTCCACTGGGGCACAATAGCAAATAAGAAGTTATTTATCAAAAGGAGAATGCCTATAGAGGATGGCGTTTTTCTACTCCCAAATTGTAAAGGTGTATACTGTGATTCGCCAACAGGGGCCTGACAAAAGCTCTATACAGCATCTCTGTCTATTACTGACACTTCAAGCACCATCAGCTCTGTCAGGTCATATAACCTAAGTTGCTGTGTAGCTTGCATAGGAGTCTGAACCTGATACAGAGTCTTCTCTTTTTCTGAGCCCACTCAAAACTGGCAGCCTTTTGGGTCACTCAGTAGATGGATTGGACTCAAACTAGGACTAAAATGAAGACCCAAATGTCTCCAAAATCCAAAGAGGCCCAGTATGCATTGTGCCTCTGTCAGCAAGGAATATGTTGATTTGTTCCAACAGGGAAACCACGTCTGAAAGAGCAACTGTAATTGGAGTTACAACTTGATTGAGTTTATGATAATACACTGTCATTCATTCCCCATGCCCACTCTGCCTTCTGCACAAGCTAAACAGACGACTTGGTTGGGGAGTGGTAGGTAGAGGCAGTTTTAATGGCTTCCACTTATTATTTCCTACCCTAATAACCCTCACTCCACAGATGATGAAACAGGGATTCAGCCAGTTGCTCAGTATGTCTATTCCAACTATGCATTTGGAACTGGAGAGATAACTACAGGGTGGGATAGAGGACTCGCGGTCCACTGTGAGGTAGACCTGAGGTAACACTCTCCTGAAGACCTGACCTACAAAAACCCCTATTCTCACTGGTGGGCAGCAGTGGCATTTTGGATCTCCAGCAGTTAGTGTCATTCACAGTCAGTGTCCAGTAATCCTCCAAATTTCTGATTATTCCCCTTTCCTCGATGCACAGTCACCCCGATAAGTGGCCACAGGTCTCTTTCTTCACCTTCTCCAGTGCACTTAGAAGCAACCAACCAAACCATTATGCTCCCTTTCTTTTCGCTAAAATGTTGACATTATGACAACAAGTACTTGGTCCCCCCAAATCTCGTCCTTTATTACAGGTGTCTACAGGTTATGCTTAAGTAGCTGTTTACCACTACCTAACATGGACTGAGTGTTCCTGGTATCTCTAGAGACAAGATAACTAGTGCCTTTTGATCTCATCAGTTCCTAAAATCAATTATAAATAACCTAAAAACAATAAAGAGAATCTATCCTTAGGGCTCTGTGGTTACCCTGGAACTACTTCTGGTACCAAATTCTGCATCAGCATTTGATCAGAGAAACAGACTACTGGGGAAGATATAGAATAAGGGATTTATCATAGGGATTTGACTTTTGGCAACTCTGGGATTCATGTAAGCGGTCTATGGCTCTTGCTTATGAATCTAGTGAGGGTATGAAGTGAGCAGAGCCAGCAGTCAGGAAGGGAAATTGAATGTGACATGGGGGATAGCATGGATAAACTGGAGCTTCTGAGGACAAATTAAAACCTGTACTTTTTCTCACCTCCTCCACACTTGATGGAGACTTGCAGGATGAACTGATGCCCTTTACCATAGGTGCAAATGCTCCTGACTCAGGGCTCAGAGAAGCTGAAAGCAAAATCCTGCAGGAGCTGGAGGAGCTGCAGTTCTTGCTGCTGCACCACAGCAAGAAGTTAAGCCAGATCAGTGACAGTATGGCTGAGCTGCAAAATACCTGGTCCTGTACTAAATTTCAGAGCATAAGAACAGTTACTACTTCACTTCGGCCTTCCCAGTC
This sequence comes from Balaenoptera acutorostrata, assembly GCF_949987535.1. NCBI lineage: Eukaryota > Metazoa > Chordata > Mammalia > Artiodactyla > Balaenopteridae > Balaenoptera > Balaenoptera acutorostrata. The sequence goes on from NC_080085.1 coordinate 119,523,578, forward strand.
TCATGTAGATTCCTCCTGTGGAAAAGCCTAACCCAAAACCACACAGGAAGAGAAATTCAGGGAAAAGTAGATCCAGCCTTACTAAGTTCACACAGTACTAAGGCACCATGCTATACATGAAACCAACAAACGTTTATCAGGCTCTTCCTATGATCAAGCTTTGTGCTGGGCATGGAGGATATAGAAATATGAGACACAGGCCCTGATGTCAAGAAAGTTCACAGTCTAAAGATGGGGGGAGACAGTTATGTCACTATGTCACAGTATGTGCTCTGACAGATATCATCTAGAATCATAGGAGATGCTCAATAAATATTTGTTAAATTACTGTGTATGATAGAAGTATACACAGGTGCTATAGTAATGCAAAGTTAGGGGGGGTGGCTAAAGTAGTCTAGAAGTACTGAAAGAAAGGTATACTGGAAGAAGTAATTCCTGAACCAGCTCTTGAAGACTGGGTTGAAGTTAACCAGGTTAAAAAGAAAGAGAAAGAAATTCTAGAGAGAGGAAAGGCATGGGAATGAATTAGCATAACGTGTTTGGGGAAACAAGTGGAGCATTGAGAGGCTGGGAGAGGTGGAGAGGGATGCAGGTCAAATAATGAAGGATTTGAATCACATGTTAGGGAGTTTTGACCTCAGTCTTTTAGCAATGTTCTTCTGGTATTGTCAAATTATTCTGCTTCAAGAATGTTTTGGCTATTCTCGACTCTTTGAAGTTTCATATAAATATAAGAATTAGTATGTCAATTTTCATTTTTAAAATGTTATATTCCTCCATTTATTTAGGTATTTTAAAATTTTCTCTCAATAGTGCTTTGTAATTTTCTGGTCTTGCCCAGCTATTAATTTTTTCCTTAGTATTTTATGTTTCTGATGCTATTGTAAATGTATATTTTAAAAATTTCACTTCCTGATTGTTTGTTGCTGGCTTATGTGGAATACGTTTTTCACATTGACCAATGGCCTTGCAAAATTCACTTATTAATTCTCATACTTTGTTGAGTCTTCTGTATTTTCTTTGTATACATCAGATAATTTTCAAATACTAACACTTTATTTTGTTTTCTTTTCCAGTCTTTATACCTTTATTATTATTTTTAACTTGTCTTTCTGCATTGGTTCCGGTCTCCAGTGTAAGGTTTTATACAAGTACTAATATAAAATATCCTTTTCTTGTTCCTGATCTCAGGGTGACAGGTGGTGGGAACCTTAAATATTTTACCATTACCTAAGATGCTTGCTGTGAGCTTTTATTGGGCAAATATTCCTTATCAGATTAAGTATGTTCCCTTCTCTATACAATTTGCTAAGAGGGTTTTTTCCCTTAATTTTGAATGGATATTGAATTTTAACAAATGCTTTTTCAGTATCTATTGAAGATATCATATGATTTTTCTCCTCTTCTTCTGTTAATTAGGCAAATGGCATTGATTGATCTTTGAATATTGAACTATACCCCTGCGTTCTGGAATCAACATCACTTGGAAATGTTATATTATCTTTTTTTTTTAATCACTTGGTTCAACTTGATTATTGTCGCAGGTTGGGTTCCCTAGGAAGCAAACTCTAAGATAGAGTTCAATATGTAGAATGTTTATTAAGGGATACCTTTGGGAGCAACACTTGTGGAATGGAGGGGAAAGGAATAGAGATGGTCAGAGGGAGAAGTCATGATGTGATGAAGCCCAAGAACCTCAGCTGATGCTATGGAAAGCTCTAGAGCTAGAATGGCCCTTCAATATTGTGTTGAGGATATAGAGTGTTACAAGAAAAGAAGTCTGTCTCACTCTATTCTCAGCTTTAGCAGATTACCACCCCAGTATGGTAATCCGTATATCTATAGGACTAGCCAGCAGAGACCACTGTACTTTTGAAATAAATCCAGAGCGAGCTCCATGAGGGTAGGGAGCAGAGTATCTGGCTACTGTTTCCTTTTGGATTTGAGTGTCAATCCAACCATCCGTGCCCCTCTTCAAAAAGAAATTAAAATTTCTGCTACTCCATTTCCAGAGCATTCTATGAAGGGCACACACCTTTTTGAAGTTATTTCTGCTTTCATTTCAAACTCCATTTCTACTGATGTGCGCAGTGAATATGCCAGCATTGATATTTACATTTAGTTATTCTCACCAGCAGTCAGAATGCCAGATGTCTGCTCACACACAGTTGAGAAGCTTTCCACTCTTTGCATCCCACTTTACTTTCTTAATCGCAGTAGATCTAAGAACAGTAACAAGATGCTGATGCACTAGTCATTAATTCAATGTATTTAATTGGCAAGATGGTAACAGAACATCTAGCTCAGAGGGCAGCCAGAGCCTTAGAGGAAAGTCTTAACTCAAGAGCATTTCACGAGAATCAGTGTCTTACTTTCCACCACCACCTTCATGCCAATAATCTATAAATATTCTTCAATAGCTCTTCCTGCACATTCAGAATTCACTCCATATCTTCAACCACCTACTGGACATCACACACCTCAACATTACTACAAACTCAGTATTTTCAAAACCTAACATCACCCTCTAGCCCAAATCAGAGTCCCCTTCTAACTTATTCCTGTCAATGGTACCACGATCCTTCCTGATATCTGGCTCAAGATTGTGTCATGCTTGATCCCTTCATCCCTTCTGCTTCATTCTCACACTCAAACCATACCTACATGCTCTGAAATCCTTGAGCCTGTATCTCTGAGCCCAGTCTCTACCCTCTTTAATCTATCCAGATACTGCTGTCAGATGAATCATTAAGTATCATATCAGTTGGCTCCTCTGTGAAATAGACACTAGTTGGAGTTAGGAGTTCAAGAGCTTTATCAGGAGTTGGGGGGAGTAATACCTGTAAGAGATAAAAATGAGAAAAAACAGGACTGGGCATGAAGAGCATTCAGACCATGACACAGACCTGATACTTGCAAAGGGAAGAGGGAGAGGACACAGAATTTGGGCAGGGGATTCTTTAGACCACAATGCAGATCTAGCAGTCTTGGCCAAACCAACATGGAACTGTGGAGCAAATACTAGAAGAGTCCTATATTGAGCGGAAATGGCCAGGCCTTAATACTCCTACCACACTAAGTCATTGAAGTCCTACCACACTAAGTCACTGCCTGGGGAAAACATGCCTCAGATCAAAAGTTAAAGAGGTCCCTGAAAGTGCTAACAGCAGGAGGCTGGCAGCTAACTGCATCCCTTGCAGCTGAATGGCAAGCTCTGTGGAAGGAAAATCTAGGCAGCACACTTCCATGGCTGCCCAAAACATATTTTTCATTTTATTATAATTCCACTTAATACCTTGCTTAAGTTCAAATTTATTTCTAGCTTTTTAAGATCTCCACAATTTTGCCTATTGAAAATGCACGCTTCTGACTATGGTTCAACCATCAGAAAAATATGTATCAAAGCCTGCTCTGTGCTGAGGAAAAAAAGTGACCAAGACACAGTATCCCTGCCATCAACGAGCTCACAGTCAGTTATGTGAGACAGTCAAAAATGGATAATTACAGTGAAATGTGGAAAGAGATAGGAATAATTGACTGGTTTCTTTAATGATGTTGGACAAATAGGAGGGATCAGTATTTCAAGTGGACGGACTAACATGTGTAAAACATGGAGATGTGAAAGAGCCTGGTGTGTTTGGGAAGTGGTAAGGAGCTCTATTTGACCATACATGGTATGATGGGGATGGGTGGGAGCAAAACGGGGCTTAATAGTGATATCAAGTGCAGTTCTATGTCCATAGCTGTAAGGATCCTGATGATGAAAATGTAGGGCTATTATTAGATTATGAGGCAAGGATATTGCAAGTATATTATTCTCTGAAATGTGTCAACTTCAATGATTACTTCTTGGTGGCTTAAACATCTGGTTCCCTTCACTTTTTACCCAGGCAACAGTTCTATCTTTAGAATTTGCAGTTGCTCTTCATAATTTTTTCCATGCAAGAATAACAATGCATTTCTTTTTATCCTGCATGTCGTGGCTGAATGAAGACATGAGTCTGAGCCACCATCCATTTTGTGAATAATGCTGCATAGGCAATGGAGAATCTTATGGTGGGGTGTGTGGAGATGTGTATATATGTGTGAAAGGATGTAGGTAAGGAATACACAGGTGTTCAAGGAAAATCATTTTTATAATGAGTCCATTATGAAAAAAATATTGCAAATTGCCTGTTAATTTACATAGCTCTCAGATCAACTGAGAAAAAAATTTTTTTTCAAATTCTGTAAAGCTTTCTGATGTGCATTCACTCTAAATTTGGAACTCATTCTTAGTTTAGCAAACGTCACCCATGCCACTATCTACTATTTAGATGATGGTAGTTCAGTCAAATCTTGAAATGAGAATATTCAGGTATCATTCCCTTCTGAAAAAAATGATCAGAAGTGTTCATTTTGGCCAAAAATATGCAGTTTCTGTGAATATAATTTTGAACTCAAATTACTCCTAAAAAAGGAACATATACATGCTCTATTATTTCCAGAGATAATGCATTTTACTGTCAAGACTTTGACACATCTTAACAATTCAACAATTTATTGTTCATTTCAAGTTGTTGAAGTGTGAATAGACTGCTAATAGTCATCTTTCTTTTCACTGAATGTTGACATGACCTTAAGTTTTTTCTGTTGTTTCTATCCATTTCCTTATTTAACCATATTTAATTCTATCTTGCCGATGATTTTTTTCATAAAATTTTAGAAATATTTTGAGATAATTTTATTGCATCATATCAGTGACACATGATAAACTTTCCTTATTACTGGTGATGTTAGCATCGATCATTTGGTTAAGATGGTGTCTACCAGACTTCAGGACTGCTAACCTGTACCACTGTGAGAAAAGAATACCAACTAGAGTAGGATATGTATGTATAGCTCCTTTTGCCTTTATCCTTACAATATCCAGTCAGCTCCATGTTTTACCCACCCCTTTCAGTAAGTTATGTCAGACATTTGTATTAAGGTTAACCTCATTCGTCACAGTTTGCATTCAATCCCAAGATCCCTAATATCCAGGTTACTTTCCATTAAAAAAAATAAATTCATACAGTTAAGTTCTTTCTTTGTGATGTACAGTTCTATGGGTTTTTATAAATGCATAGAGTTATGTGTACATCACCACACTGCCATATAGAACAGTTCCATTATCCTAAATATCACTTCATGAGGCACCTCAGTATCATCTAAGAACCTCTAGCAATGCTGATTTATTTTCCTTCCCTATAGTGTGGCTTTTTCTGGAATGCCAATTTAGTCTAACTTCTTTTGCTTGGTAGCAAAATGTATTTTAAATTTATCCGTGTTGTGTGAATCAATAGGTCATTCTTTAAAATTGCTGAATGGTATTCCACTGTATGATGTCTCACAGTTTGTGTATCCATTCACTGTTTGAAGGACATCTTGGTTATTTCCATTTTGGGGCAATAGTGACTAAAGCCGATATAACATTTACATCCATGTTTTTGTGTGAATGTAAGTTTTTAGTTTACTTGGGAACATATCTAGGAGTAAGGTCGCTGGGTCATATGGTAAGTGCATATTTAACTTTATGAGAAATTGCCAGATTGTTTTCCAGAGTGAATGTACCACTTTCCATTCCTACCAGCAATGAATGAGCATTCCTCTTACTTGGCATTCTCCAGGATCATTTGGTACTATCAGGTTTATTTATTTTAGCCATTTTAATAAATGTGTATGGGTATCTCATTGTGCTTTTAATTTGTGTTTCCCTAATGACTAATGATTTTGAGCATCTTTTCATATGCTTATTTTCCATTCATATATCTTCTTTAGTGAATTGTCTGTTCACATTTTTTGTCCAGTTTTTATTGGGTTGTTTCTTTTCTTAATGTTGAGTTTTAAGATGTTTTAATATATCCTGAATACAAGCCCTTAGTATCTGATATGTGATTTCCTTCCAGTCTGTGACTTACCATTTTGTTCTCTTAACAGTTTCTTTCAGGGAGCAAAAGATTTTTTAAGTTACATTTTTTATACTGTGATCATTGTAGATTCGCATGTAGTTACAAGAAATAATAGAGATCTTGTGTATCCTTTACCTAGTTTCCCTCACTGGTAGCATCTTGCAAAACCATAGCACAGTGTCACAACCAGGATATTGATATTGCTATAGTCAAGATAGAGAACATTTGAACTATCACAAAGATCTGTCATGTTGTCCTTGTATAGCTACACCCACTTCCCTCCAGACCCCACCTCTGGCAACCACTAATTGGTTTTCTACTTCTGTAATTTGTCATTTCAAAATTGTTATGTAAGTGGAATCATACAGTGTGTAAGTTTTGGGGATTGACTTTTCACAAAGCATATTTCTCTGGAGTCTTCCAGGTTGTTGTATCAATACTTCATTTTTATTGCTGAATAATATTCCATTAAGTGGTGTGGATGTACCACAGTATAACAATTCACCCATTGTCCATTGAAGGACATCTGGGTTCCAAGTTTTGGCTTTTACAAAGAAACCTGTTATAAACATTTGTGAACAGGTTATATGTGAACATAAGTTTTCATTTCTCTAGGATAATTGCCTGAGTGCCATTGCTAGGTAATATGGTGGTTCCATTTTCAGCTTTTAAGAAATTGCCAGACTGCTGGGTTCCAATTTTTGGCTATTATAAAGAAAGCTGTTATAAACATTTGTGTACAGGTTTATGTGTGAACATGAGTTTTCTTTTCTTTGGGTTAATTACCGAAGAGTGCACTTGCTAAGTCATATGGTAGCTGCATTTTAGGTTTTTAAGGAACTGCCAGGCTGTTTTCCGTAGTGGCTGCACCATTTTACATTTCCACCAGAAATGTACGTGTGACACAGTTTCTCTACATCTTCACCAGCACTTGGTGCTGTAACTATTTTGGTTTTTACTTTAACCATTCAGATAGGTGTGTGGTGATATTGAATTGGCATTTCCCTAATGTCTAACGATGCTGAGCATCTTTTCAAATGCCTATTTGCCATTGATATATCCTCTTCAGTAAAATATCTTTTCATGTCTTTTGTTCATTTTCTAATTGAGTTGTTTGAATTTGTTTAACTATTGACTTTGAGACTTCTTTATATGTCTAGATATTAGTTCTTTGTAGGATATGTGGTGTGCACATTTTTTCTCCCAGTCTGTAGCTTATCTTTTCATCTTCTTAACAAGGTCTTTCATAGAGCAAAAGTTTTTATTTTGATAAGGTACAATTTATCATCTTTTCTTTTATGGATCATATTTTTTATGTCAAGTCTATGAAATGTTTTCTTAGCTCTAGATCTTGAAGATATTCTCCTATGTTTTTTCTAAAATTTTAATATTTTTATGTTTTGCATTTAACTCCGTGGTATAGTTTGAGTTAATTTTTTCTAAGGTTTGAGCCTTAGGTCAAGGTTCTCTCTCTCTCTCTTTTTTTTTTTTTTTGCTTCTGTATGTTCATTTGCTCCAGCACAAATTGTTGAAAAGCCTATCCTTCCTCCATTGAATTGCTCTTGCACCTTTGTCAAAAATCAGTTGAACATATTTGTGTAGATCTACTTGTAGGTTCTTTATTCTATTCTATTGATTTATGTGTCTGTTCCTCTGCAATACCACACAGTCTTGATTACTCTAACCATATAATAAGTCTTGAAATTTGATAAATTGTTTCTTCCCACTTTAATCTTTTTTCAAAGTTGTCTTAGATATTAAAATTCTTTGTCTTTTCATATAAATTTTAGAATAATGTTGTCTATATCTACAAAAAATCTTGCTCAGATTTTGACAGGAATTGCATTAAATGTGTATATCAATTTGGAGAGAATTGATATTTTTAGTATGTTGTATCTTTCAGTCCATGAACATGATATATCTCTCTAGATAATGTAGATCTTTGATTTCTTTTACCAATGTTTTTAGTTTTCAGCATGTCTTGTATCTATCTTGTTATATTTGCACATAAGTATTTTTTGCCAATTGTAAATGCTGTTGTATTTTTAATTTCAATGCCCATATTTTCAACGCTATTATATAGATATACAACTGATATTTGTATGTTTATCTTATATTCTGTGATCTTGCTGAAATCACATATTAGTTCTAGGACCCATTTTTTTTTTTTGTAGACTTGGGATTTTCTATGCAGACAATCATGTCATATGAAAATGGGTCAGTTTTATTTTCTCCCTTCAGATCTGTATGCCTTTTCTTTCCTCTACTTGCCTTACTTCCCTGGCTAACAATTCCTGCACTATATTGACTAAAAGTGCTAAAAGTACACATCCTTATCTTGTTCCTGATTTTGGGGGGGCAGTGTGAGTTTTTAATCTTTTGCTGTTAAAAATAAAGTTAGCTATAAGTTTTTCTATATGCTCTTTATGAAGTTGAGGAAGTTCCCCTCTGTTTATATTTTTTCTAAATCATTTTTCATGAATGGGTTTTGAATTTTATCAAATTATTTTTCTGCAACAATTGATATGATCACGCAATATTCATCTTTAGCCTGTTAATGTAATGGATTGCATCAATTGATTTTAATTGTTGAACCAGTCTTGTGTGATCTGAAGAGCAAAAGTTTTTACTTTTGATCTTTAAATGTAATTTAAAATTTTTATTTTTGAAAAAATCTAATTTTTTTATGGATTGTGCTTTGGTGTTCTATCTAAAAACTCATTGCCAAAGTATCACAAATTTTCTTCTACATTTTCATTGAGAACTTTTATAGTGTTATGTTTTGCATTTAATTCTACAATGCATTTTGAGTCAATTTTTATAGAGATGTAAGGTCTGTATCTACATTCCTTTTTTTCTTTTTGCATATTGATGTCCACTCACTAGCATAATTTGTTGAAAAGACTGTCCTTTATCCACTGAGTTGGCTTTGCACCTTTGTCAAAAAATTAGACGAATATATCTGTGTGGGCCATTACTGGGCTCTGTATTTTTTTCCATTGATTTGTGTCTGTCCTTTCACCAATGCCACACTGTCCTGATTATTATAATTTCGTAGCAGGTCTTGTAATCAGGTACTGTAATTCCTTCAACTTTTTTCAACATTGTTTTAGCTATTCTAATATCTTTGCCCTTCCAAATAAATTTTAGAATCAGTGCCTTGAATATAAGTTTGAACTCAGTAAGAGTGTGCTTATTTAGTAATGACAGCAACTACAATTCATTGAGTGCTTACTATATACCAGGAACTTAAATCATTTAATTTTCACATTAAACTTATGTGATAGGGGACTAATTTCCTTCCTAATTACACACATATGAACATTGGAGTTCAGAGTGGTTGAGTATCTTGCCCAAATTCATGCAGCTTGTAGGCACTTGATAAGATCTAAGCCAAGGTGTTGCAAACCAATATAAGGCAATTTGGTAGTTCAGCAATTGTTAGGTTATTTAAGGAAATATTGTAGGCCCTATGATCTTCCTACCTGGTGGGAAATTTCAAAGAATGCAAGTCTCAGGCATATACAGCATTAATTAGTAAGCAGGCCCAAATGGTCCTGCCACCTGTTCCTGAAGACTTGGTGAAATCCCACTGTGTCCTTGGGCACTGGGCCAGTTCATAATTTATTGCCTCTCAGCTCCAAAATCATCTTTCTTTGCCTACTTTATGACAATAGAGTTTGACCCTGCAAAATACATTTCTCCTTTGCTACTTGTTAAGCTCTGCCAATAGAGGGCACTGGATGGAAACTGCAAGGTGAGAGCTAGAAGAGATTTTTCTTCTTCCGGTGTGCTGTTTTCCATGTCGTAGCAAGCAGATCAGCGTGTGGGGGGTCCCAGCAGCCTTCACTGTTCATCGGGGGGCTCCCTCTGGGAAGTTTCTTCATCTCCAGAGCAGCAGGCTGCTCTGACACTCCAGAGGTGGGCACCCTCTGGCAAGTTTCTTTGTCACCAGAGTGGCTGCAGTGCTCACAGTTCTCCAGCAAATGCCCCCCGAACCCCAGTTTCTTCATTATCACAGAAGTGCAGCGTGTTTCTGTGGCAGCTACCACCTCTCCTCAGAAATCTGAAGCTCAGCCTTGCAGGGGCTCTGTCTCTGTTTCTAAGTTCTCTTCCTGCTCACATACCCCTCAACATTTGCTACCTCTGTACACCTTGGAATCTCCCTTACCCCTTTTAATAGTTAACTACCACTTACCTAATTAATCATTCTTTACATTAAAATTTCCATGTACAAATGACTAGTTTGAATTCTCTCTCATGACTGGACCTCCTGGCACTCTATCAATTGCCTTTCATAAAAGGGTTTTCCCAAGGCCAGCACAATGGTATCCTGACAGCAGGAAGAGCCAACTTCTAGTCAGATCATGGATCAGAGTCCTCCTTTTGTAGCAGCACTCTGGACCAAATGAGGTTCATTCAGGACTTACGATGATACTCTTCATGGGTTATTAGACCTCATTCATTCAAGGATGAATGAACTTATATAATCTTTTTTTAATTGTCTTAATATAATATCGATATTTTATTGCATTTTCTACTTTTTTAAAGTGAGAAATCATTTTTTTTAACTTTTTGTTTTATATTGGAGTATAGTTGATTAACAGTGTTGTGTTAGTTTCAGGTGTACAGCAAAGTGATTCAGTTATACATATACATATACATACATAATCTTTCTACTCAGTGACGTATTTTGAACAACATTCATTTTGTCAATGATTAACTTTCTAATACCTTTTATGCCAATTAACAGTCTCTGGTATAGATTTGGATAACACTATTTGAAACACTTGCTCTAGCGCACTTTGGACTATAGACCCCTGATTTAGGGTCCTTCAAATGCTTAAAGCTCAGTAAGCAGTCCTGGAGTGTGGATTCCTGATCAGGAAACTTTATATGGTAGCAAATTACCCCTGGGTATAGATTTAATGCTACTTTACATAATTGTGTACATCAACCTGTTTATACTAAAATATTTTAAAATAAATCACCACAGCAAATCTGCTGTTTAACACTATGCTTGACAACATATGAGATATCACAATGACTTAATTTATCTAATCTGGCTAAGAACAAGGCCCAGTTCTGCATTATTCTTTATCTATAGCAGTGGTCTATAAACTACAGCCCAGTGGGCTAAAGCTGGCCCAAAACATGTTTTTGTAAAGGTTTATTGGATCATAACTGGGCTCTATTCTTTATATATAAACTTTGGCTGCTTTTGTCTAAAATGGCAGAGTTGAGGTGTGCTGGAGTCACAAAATCTAAAATATTAACTGTCTGGCTCTTCATAGAAAAAGTTGACTATCCTCTGGTCTAGAGCCATGTTTAAGAAAAAGATACTGATTTTGATTATTATTGTAAGAGAACTGAAAGCTAACAGGTTTCTTTGTTGAAGACTGGAAGGAATAATAGTGAAATCATAAGTGTAGATTTCATTCATTTCCAGTTCCCATTATCAATAAGTAATTTAAAAGCTCTAAAGTGATACAACATACTAGGTCTGGAAAGGCCTTAGAGATAGTGCACGCCTTCATTCTCAGAAGTGAAAATTAATACTCAAAAGGATCTTACAGAGAGACAGTAATGACATGCAGCTTGCTGACTTTACTTTTTTTTAACATCTTTATTGGAGTATAATTGCTTTACAGTGGTGTCTTAGTTTCTGCTTTATAACAAAGTGAATCAGCTATACATATACATATACATATATCCCCCTAGCTCCTCCCTCTTGTGTCTCCCTCCCACCCTCCCTGTCCCACCCCTCTAGGAGGTCAGAAAGCACCGAGCTGACCTCCCTGTGCTATGCGGCTGCTTCCCACTAGCTATCTATTTTACATTTGGTAGTGTATATATGTCCACGGCACTCTCTCACTTCGTCCCAGCTTACCCTTCCCCCTCCCCGTGTCCTCAGGTCCATTCTCTACGTCTGCATCTTTATTCCTGTCCTGCCCCTAGGTTCTTCAGACCCACTTTTTTTTCTCTTTTTTAGATTCCATATATATGTGTTAGCATACAGTATTTGTTTTTCTCTTTCTGACTTACTTCACTCTGTATGACAGTCTCTAGATCCATCCACCTCACTACAAATAACTCAGTTTCGTTCCTTTTTATGGCTGAGTAATATTCCATTGTATATATGTGCCACATCTTTATCCATTCATCTGTTGATAGACACTTAGGTTGCTTCCATGTCCTGGCTATTGTAAATAGAGCTGCAATGAACATTTTGGTACATGACTCTTTTTGAATTATGGTTTTCTCAGGGTATATGCCCAGTAGTGGGATTGCTGGGTCGTATGGTAGTTCTATTTTAAGTTTTTTAAGGAACCTCCATACTGTTCTCCATAGTGGCTGTATCAATTTACATTCCCACCAACAGTGCAAGAGTGTTCCCTTTTCTCCACACCCTCTCCAGCATTTATTGTTTGTAGATTTTTTGATGATGGCCATTCTGACCTGTGTGAGATGACATCTCATTGTAGTTTTGATTTGCATTTCTCTAATGATTAATGATGTTGAGCATTCTTTCATGTGTTTGTTGGCAATCTGTATATCTTCTTTGGAGAAATGTCTCTTAAGGTCTTCTGACCATTTTTGGATTCAGTTGTTTGTTTTTTTGATATTGAGCTGCATGAGTTGCTTGTATGTTTTGGAGATTAATCCTTTGTCAGTTGCTTGGTTTGCAAATATTTTCTCCCATTCTGAGGGTTGGCTTTTCGCCTTGTTTATGGTTTCCTTTGCTGTGCAAAAGCTTTTAAGTTTCATTAGGTCCCATTTGTTTATTTTTGTTTTTATTTCCATTTCTCTAGGAGGTGGGTCAAAAAGGATCTTGCTGTGATTTATGTCATAGAGTGTTCTGCCTATGTTTTCCTCTAAGAGTTTTATAGTGTCTGGCCTTACATTTAGGTCTTTAATCCATTTTGACTTTATCTTTGTGTGTGGTGTTAGGGAGTGTTCTAATTTCATTCTTTTATATGTAGCTGTCCAGTTTTCCCAGCACCACTTATTGAAGAGACTGTCTTTTCTCCACTGTATATTCTTGCCTTCTTTATCGAAAATAAGGTGACCGTATGTGCGTGGGTGTATCTCTGAGCTTTCTATCCTGTTCCATTGATCTATATTTCTGTTTTTGTGCCAGTACCATACTGTCTTGATTACTGTAGCTTTGTAGTATAGTCTGAAGTCCAGGAGCCTGATTCCTCCTGCTCCATTTTCCTTTCTCAAGTTTGCTTTGGCTATTTGGGGTCTTTTGTGTTTCCATACACATTGTGAATTTTTTTTGTTGTAGTTCTGTGAAAAATGCCATTGGTAGTTTGATAGGGATTACATTGAATCTGTAGATTGCTTTAGGTAGTATAGTCATTTTCACAATATTGATTCTTCCAGTCCAAGAACATGGTATATCTCTCCATCTGTTTTATCATTTTTAATTTCTTTCATCAGTGTCTTACAGTTTTGTGCATACGGGTCTTTTGTCTCCTTAGGTAGGTTTATGCCTAGGTATATTATTCTTTTTGTTGCAATGGTAAATGGGAGTGTTTCCTTAATTTCTCTTTCAGATTTTTCATCATTAGTGCATAGGAATGCAAGAGATTTCTGTGCATTAATTTTGTATCCTGCTACTTGACCAAATTCATTGATTAGTGCTAGTAGTTTTCTGGTAGCATCTTTAGGATTCTCTATGTGTAGTGTCATGTTATCTGCAAACAATGACAGCTTTACTTCTTCTTTTCCGATTTGGATTCCTTTTATTTCTTTTTCTTCTCTGATTGCTGTGGCTAAAACTTCCAAAACTATGTTGAATAATACTGGTGAGAGTGGGCAACCTTGTCTTGTTCCTGATCTTAGTGGAAGTGGTTTCAGTTTTTCACCACTAAGAATGATGCTGGCTGTGGGTGTGTCATATATGGCTTTTATTATGTTGAGGTAAGTTACCTCTATGCCTACTTTCTGCAGGGTTTTTATCAAAAATTGGTGTTGAATTTGTAGAAAGCTTTTTCTGAATCTATTGAGATGATCATATGGTTTTTCTCCTTCAATTTGTGAATATGTTTTATCACATTGATTGATTTGCATATACTGAAGAATCCTTGCATTCCTGGGATAAACCCCACTTGATCATGGTGTATGATCCCTTTAATGTGCTGTTGGATTCTGTTTGCTAGTATTCTGTTGAGGATTTTTGCATCTATGTTCATCAGTGATATTGGTCTGTAGTTTTCTTTTTTTGTGACACCTTTGTCTGGTTTTGGTCTCAGGGTGATGGTGGCCTCGTAGAATGAGTTTGGGAGTGTTCCTCCCTCTGCTATATTTTGGAAGAGTTTGAGAAGGATAGGTGTTAGCTCTTCTGTAAATGTTTGATAGATTTCACCTGTGAAGCCATCTGGTGCTGGGCTTTTTTTTGTTGGAAGATCTTTAGCCACAGTCTCAATTTCAGTGCTTGTCATTGGTCTGTTTATATATCCTATTTCTTCCTGGTTCAGTCTCAGTAGGTTGTGCTTTTCTATGAATTTGTCCATTTTTTTCAGGTTGTCCCTTGTAGTGGCATATAGTTGCTTATAGTAATCGCTCATGATCCTTTGTATTTCTGCAGTGTCAGTTGTTACTTCTCCTTTTCCATTTCTAATTCTATTGATTTCAGTCTTCTCTCTTTTTTTCTTGATGAGTCTGGCTAATGATTTATCAATTTTGTTTATCTTCTCAAAGAACCAGCTTTTAGTTTTATTGATCTTTGTTATTTTTTCCTTCATTTCTTTGTCATTTATTTCTGATCTGATCTTTATGATTTCTTTCTTTCTGCTAACTTTGGGGATTTTTTTGTTCTTCTTTCTCTAATTGCTTTAGGTGTAAGGTTAGATTGTTTATTTGAGATGTTTCTTGTTTCTTGAGGTAGGATTGTATTGCTATAAACTTCCCTGTTAGAACTGCTTTTGCTGCATCCCATAGGTTTTGGGTTGTCATGTTTTCATTGTCATTTTTTTTAAAGAAATTCACGTTCTTTTATTTACTTATTTATTTATTTATGACTGTGTTGAGTCTTCATTTCTGTGCGAGGGCTTTCTCTAGTTGCGGCAAGTGGGGACCACTCTTCATCACGGTGCGCGGGCCTCTCACTATCGCGGCCTCTCTTGTTGCGGAGCACAGGCTCCAGACGCGCAGGCTCAGTAATTGTGGCTCACGGGCCCAGTTGCTCCGTGGCATGTGGGATCTTCCCAGACCAGGGCTCGAACCCGTGTCCCCTGCATTGTCAGGCAGATTCTCAACCACTGCGCCACCAGGGAAGCCCTCATTGTCATTTGTTTCTAGGTATTTTTTGATTTCCTCTTTGATTTCTTCTGTGATCTCTTGGTTATTAAGTAGTGTATTGTTTAGCCTCCATGTGTTTGTATTTTTTACAGATTTTTTTCCTGTGATTGATATCTAGTCTCATAATGTTGTGGTCGGAAAAGATACTTGATACGATTTCAATTTTCTTAAATTTACCGAGGCTTGATTTGTGACCCAAGATGTGATCTATCCTGGAGAATGTTCCATGAGCACTTGAGAAGAAAGTGTATTCTGTTGTTTTTGGATGGAATGTCCTATAAATATCAATTAAGTCCATCTTGTTTAATGTATCATTTAAAGCTTGTGTTTCCTTATTTATTTTCATTTTGGATGATCTGTCCATTGGTGAAAGTGGGGTGTTAAAGTCTCTTACTATGATTGTGTTACTGTCGATTTCCCATTTTATGGCTGTTAGTTTTTGCCTTATGTATTGAGGTGCTCCTATGTTGGGTGCATAAGTATTTACAATTGTTATATCTTCTTCTTGAATTGATCCCTTGATCATTATGTAGTGTCCTTCTTTGTCTCTTGTAATAGTCTGTATTTTAAAGTCTATTTTTTCTGATATGAGAATTGCTACTCTAGCTTTCTTTTGATTTTCATTTGCATGGAATATCTCTTTCCATCCCCTCTCAGTCTGTATGTGTC
The DNA here is from genome assembly GCF_949987535.1 of Balaenoptera acutorostrata. NCBI lineage: Eukaryota > Metazoa > Chordata > Mammalia > Artiodactyla > Balaenopteridae > Balaenoptera > Balaenoptera acutorostrata. The sequence continues at coordinate 119,539,486 of NC_080085.1, forward strand.
CCTGGGTCTGAAGTGCGTCTCTTGTAGACAGCATATTATGGGTCTTTTTTTTGTGTCCATTCAGCCAGTCTATGTCTTTTGGCTGGAGTATTTAATCCATTCACATTTAAGGTAGTTTTCGATATGTATGTTTCTATTACCATTTTCTTAATTGTTTTTGGTTTGTTATTGTAGGTCTTTTCCTTCTCTTGTGTTTCCTGCCTAGAGAAGTTCCTTTAGCGTTTGTTGTAAAGCTGGTTTGGTGGTGCTGAATTCTCTTAGCTTTTGCTTGTCTGTAAAGTTTTCAGTTTCTCCATCGAATCTGAATGAGATCCTTGTTGCTTTAAATGAGATCCCTTTCATCACTTTAAATATGTCCTGCCACTCCCTTCTGGCTTGCAGAGTTTATGCTTAAAGGGCAGCTGTTAACCTTATGGGGATTCCCTTGTATGTTATTTGTTGTTTTTCCCTTGTTGCTTTTAATATTTTTTCTTTGTATTTAACTTTTGATAGTTTGATTAATATGTGTCTTGGCATGTTTCTCCTTGGATTTATCCTGTACGGGACTCTCTGCACTTCCTGGACTTGATTGACTATTTCCTTTTCCATATTAGGGAAGTTTTCAACTATAATCTCTTCAAATATTTTCTCAGTCCCTTTCTTTTTCTCTTTCTCTTCTGGGCCCCCTATAATTCGAATGTTGGTGTGCTTAATGTTGTCCCATAGGTCTCTACAGCTGTCCTCAATTCTTTTCATTCTTTTTTCCTTGTTCTGCTCTGCGGTAGTTATTTCCACTGTTTTATCTTCCAGGTCACTTATCCGTTCTTCTGCCTCAGTTATTCTGCTATTGATTCCTTCTAGAGAATTTTTAATTTCATTTATTGTGTTGTTCATCATTGTTTGTTTGCTCTTTAGTTCTTCTAGTTCCCTGTTAAATGTTTCTCATATTTTCTCCATTCTATTTCCAAGATTTTGGATCATCTTCACTATCATTACTCTGAATTCTTTTTCAGGTAGACTGCTTATTTCCTCTCCATTTGTTTGGTCTGGTGGGTTTTTGCCTTGCTCCTTCATCTGATGTGTGTTTCTCTGTCTTCTCATTTTTCTTAACTTACTGTGTTTGGGGTCTCCTTTTCTCAGGCTGCAGGTTCGTAGTTTCTGTTGTTTTCAGTGTCTGCCCCCAGTGGCTACGTTTGGTTCAGTGGGTTGTGTAGGCTTCCTGGTGGAGGTGACTGGTGCCTGTGTTCTGGTGGATGAGGTTGGATCTTGTCTTTCTGGTGGGCAGGACCATGTCCGGTGGTGTGTTTGGGGGTGTCTGTGACCTTATTATGATTTAGGCAACCTCTCTCCTAATGGGTGGGGTTGTGTTCCTGTCTTGCTAGTTGTTTGGCATAGGGTGTCCAGCACTGGAGCTTGCTGGTCATTGGGTGCAGCCTGGTCTTACCGTTGAGGTGGAGATCTCTGGGAGAGCTTTCACCATTTGATATTATGTGGAGCTGGGAAGTCTCTGGTTGACCATTGTCCTGAACTCGGCTCTCCCACCTCAGAGGCCTGACACCCTGCTGGAGCACAGAGACCCTGTCAGCCACACGGCTCAGAAGAAAAGTGTGAACAAAGAAAGAAAGAAAGAAAAAAATAAAATAAAGTTATTAAAATAAAAAATATAAAAAATTGTTAAAAATTAAAAAATTAAAAATTAATAAAAAAAGAAAGAAAGAAAGGAGAGAGCAACCAAGCCAAAAAACAAATCCACCAATGGTAACAAGCACTAAAAACTATACCTAAAAAAAAAAAATGGACAGACAGAACCCTAGGACAAATGGTAAAAGCAAAGCTATACAGACAAAATCACACAAAGAAGCAAACACATACACACTCACAAAAAGAGAAAAAGGAAAAAAATATATATATAAAAAAAGGAAGAGAGCAACCAAATCAATGAACAAATCTACCAATGATAATAAACTCTAAATACTAAACTAAGATAAACATAAAACCAGAAACAAGTTAGATGCAGAAAGCAAGCCCCAAGTCTACAGTTGCTCCCAAAGTCCACCGCCTCAATTTGGGGATGATTCGTTGTCTATTCAGGTATTCCACAGATGCAGGTCACATCAAGTTGATGTGGAGATTTAATCCGCTGCTCCTGAGGCTGCTGGGAGAGGTTTCCCTTTCTCTTCTTTGTTCGCACAGCTCCCGGGGTTCAGCTTTGGATTTGGACCCACCTCTGCGTGTAGGTAGCCTGAGGGCGTCTGAAAGGACGGGGTTAAAAGAGTGGCTGATTCGGGGCCTCTGGCTCGCTCAGGCCAGGGGGAGGGAGGGGTACGGAACGTGGGGCAAGCCTGCGGCAGCAGAGGCCTGCATGACGTTGTAGCAGCCTGAGGCACGCCATGTGTTCTCCCGGGGAAGTTGTCCCTGGATCACAGGACCCTGGCAGTGGCGGGCTGCACAGGCTCCCAGGAGGGGCGGTGTGGATAGTGACCTGTGCTCACACACAGGCTTCTTGGTGGCGGCAGCAGCAGCCTTAGCGTCTCCTGCCCGTCTCTGGTGTCCGCGCTGTTAGCTGCGGCTCACACCCATCTCAGGAGCTCCTTTAGGCAGTGCTCTGCATCCCATGTCCTCGTGCACCCGGAAACAATGGTCCCTTGCCTCTTAGGCAGGTCCAGACTTTTTCCCAGACTCCCTCCCGGCTAGCTGTGGTGCACTAGCCCCTTCAGGCTGTGTTCACGCAGCCAACCCCAGTCCTCTCCCTGCGATCCGACCGAAGCCCGAGCCTCAGCTCCCAGCGCCCGCCCGACCCGGCGGGGGAGCAGACAAGCCTCTCGGGCTGGTGAGTGCTGGTCGGCACCGACCCTCTGTGCGGGAATCTCTCCGCTTTGCCCTCCGCACCCCTGTGGCTGCGCTCTCCTCCGTGGCTCTGAAGCTTCCCCCCTGCCACCCCCATCTCCGCCAGTGAAGGAGCTTCCTAGTGTGTGGAAACTTTTCCTCCTTCAGAGCTCCCTCCCAGAGGGGCAGGTCCCATCCCTATTCTTTTGTCTCTGTTTTTTCTTTTTTTTTTTTTGCCCTACCCAGGTACGTGGGGAGTTTCTTGCCTTTTGGGAGGTCTGAGGTCTTCTGCCAGCGTTCAGTGGGTGTTCTGTAGGAGCTGTTCCACGTGTAGATGTATTTCTGATGTATTTGTGGGGAGGAAGGTGATCTCCACGTCTTACTCCTCCATCATCTTGAAGGTCTCCTGCTGACTTTTACTTAGTACATTTCTCTTTGCACTACACAGTGCATCTCCAACTGGAATATCTACCCCTTGAAGATATACGAAACCATGAGAAAGAAATATGGTGCATCTCCACAACTCCACCATCTCCTAGCCTTACGATCTCAGACAAGTTGCTTAACCTCTCTGTGTCTTAGTCTGTCATTTGTAAAATAGGTTGTTATGAGTTAATAATCCAGGTGAAGTGCTTAAAACAATGCTAGGCATTATTTAAGCACTCATTAAATATTCGATATTATTACTAGTAACCTCAAAGTATTTTCCTTATTATTATTATTAGTCCCAATTATACTTGAAGATTTGAAAGGAAAAAAACTTTAGAAATTTTAAAACAAATATGAACATGTTATTGACTAGATTGTGAGATTTGTGTGAATTTAGAAGATAAAATATGAGATCTCAAAGCAATATATTATAGTCTGCCCTCTGTGGGGGAATTTGGCTGGGAAAGTTGGAGAAGCTCTGTGTGCTACCCTGCTGTCTCTCATTCCTGTCTGGCCACAAGTCCTCTGACTCCAGACACTGTGTGACTCCTGCTTCACTAGAGGGGCTTCGTGGCTCTGAGAAATCTACATTTCCCTTTGGAGCTTCTTAGGGAAAAGCTCTCTGTAACTGTTAAAGTGAGCTGACTGAAAAATTATGACTGTAGTTTTCCAAGAAATTTGCCTAATGAAGGAACTCACATAGAATTTTGCACTTTAACTTAGGAGTGATGCAGAACTATCCCATTCTTCTTCCGGTGCTGGTTTCGTAATTACATACTGCAGGGGACACACAGGGTGAATAGGTAAGGCCCCTTGGGCCCATTATGCCAACACAATGTAGGGAATGAGCTGCCTTGTTACTGCTTGTTCCAAAAGTTCTCATTAATGTGATTAATATAGATAGAGCTGTCAGCTCTCATTTTCACTAAACAATAAAACAAGCCTAACCTTGTACCTAGGAGGCTAACAGCTGAGAGGCAGATGAGACAAATTTGGGATCTCACTAAAATCGAGTATATTATGATTTTCGAAATTAGAAACTCAAAATATATTGCATTAACATGACTAAGTTTGCCATTTGACTGAGTAAGTCACAAATTGATCAGTTTGGGGGAATGTCTAGACATAGCCTTTAAAGATTGGGACAAATTATTTCCCCAAAATATTTCCCCAAAATATTTTTTGATATTCTAGGAAGGATGTGAGGGTAGGAAAAATATTAATATTGCAGAAATCTCTAAATGTGAACACTTCCAGGAAACACTTGGATAAAGCAATTAGATAAATTCCTTGTGAGGGGGTGGGTATAAAAGCAAACCAAATTAATGTTTGGGGTTGTAAAAAAGGGCCTGTCATTTTCTGAGAACCCAGGATGCATTAGGTGAAATGCTAGAAGCTGAGAATGTAGTGCTAAATAGGGAAAATCTTGGTCTTGACAGAGCTCCTATTTAAATGGAGGAGAAGAGAAGAAAGTAAGCAATTCTACAGTTCAGTCTAATAAGTAATAAGATAGAGGCATCCTATGGGAGCATACCATGGAGGAGCACCTAATGAGGCTTGGGGATAGCAAGGGAAGTCTTCTTGGAGAAGGCATCCCTTGAACTAATTTTAAAGGGGAAATAGTGAGGGAAAGTATAGGCAGATTTACATCGGAGGCAAGAAGACTCCTGGCAAAGGAGGATGGACCTCAAAAATTTGAAAATAGAATATGATCCAGCAATTTCATTTCTGGGTATATATGAAAAGAATTGCAAGCAAGGATTCTAACAGATATTTGTATACCCAGGTTCATAGAAGCATTATTTACAATAGCAAAAATGTTGAAACAATCCAAATATCCATCAGTGGATGAATGGATAAGTAAAATGTGGTATATACATACAATGTAATATTATTCAGCCTTAAGAAGGAAGGAAATTCTGACACATGCTACAACGTGGATGAACCTCGAAGACATAATGCTAAGTGAAAGAAGCCAGACACAAAAAGGCAAATGTTGTATGATTCCACTTGTATGAGGTACCTAGAATAGTCAAATTTATAGAGACGGAAAGTAGAATAGTGGTTACCAGGGTCTAGGAACAAAGGGAAGTGGGGAATTGTTTTTTAATGGGTACAGATTTTCAGTTTGGGAAGATGAAAACGTTCTGGAGATGGATAGTAGTGATTGCACTATAGTTGCAGAACAGTGTGAATGTACTTAATGCCTCTGAACTGCACACTTAAAAGTGGTTAAAATGGTAAATATTGTGTTACGTATATTTACCACAAAAAAATAAAAGAAGGGACGGAAATACCAATGTCTTTCCCTTTTGAGATTAAATGTTGTTAGGACATTTTTGATGTTTGAGATGAAATGGTCCCAGCTGAGATCAGTGGGCAGGTACAAAGACCAACAGTCCCTTAAGGAATAATTCATCATGGGGGGAATATGGAGTTTGGACTGGCCATCCAGACTCAGCATTTGAGCCTACACTCTCCTTTGAGAGAAGAGGCTGCTTGCAGCATAGTATGTTGGGAGGCTGGAAACTGCTCCTGGCCTTGCCTCCCATGTACTGTAAGTATGCTTTTGAATTAATGGCTATATGAGAGTGTATGAGTATAAAACAAAAAGCCCAGACCATGGGTGAAGGTGTTGAAAACCATAGCTGATCATAACTCCAGAGGAGAGAATTTCCTCTTTTATCTTCCTTCTCCTGACCATGGAAGGTTACGGCAGTAGTAGCAGTGAAGCCATCACAGTGATGAATAGGTAAAAAATCGGTATGTGGGATGGTTTACTTTTAACAGTGTATCTATGTGAGCACATTTGCTGGTTCTGTAAGGTGCTTAAAAGAAGTGGGGTTGGCCTAATGGAAAACATGGTGGTAGTAATGCTGATATTTTGGTGGTAGTAGTGGTGTCAAGTCTCTTTGAAATTCCTGAGTATGGATTTATAGTCCTTTGCATGATGGCATAGTTCAGCAAGGCTTCCCAAAGCAAGAAAGTTCTGGTGTAAGTGGTAGCCTTCTCCAGTGTCAAGGGGGCTACCAGATTTCCAAGTTAAGAGGCCAAGTGGGAGCTATCAGAAATGAGGAGTGGGCTTATCCCAGTAGAGATGACCCTGTGGTGGAGAAAAAAGGGTTCTCATGGTGACAAAATGGGTGCTGAGTAATTAATTTTACTTTAAAAGACAAGTATGTGATCCTAGACTGGTAAAGTAGTGCATAGCTGTTACTAAGAGATAGACGGGGTAAAAAAAAGAAATTCTAAACCAAAAATGCAACATTTATAAAGTCATTTGGTCCTCCAAACAATCTCATGATGTCTGCATTATTATCTCTCATGTGCTGTTGAGGGAACTGAGATTCATCAAGGTTAAGTAACTTCTGAGGGCAAGCATCTAGTGAGTTGGTGGAACAGGAATTCCAGCTCAGATGCTGAATTCCAAGGTCTTTGCTCTCATCACCACAGTGTGTGACTTCCAGATATAATATCTGGCTGATGAACCCAATAAAAAATATATCAACATTTAATCTTCATCCAGCAATTTTGACACTGTGTAGCCATAAACAAAGGCAAGTTTGCCAAGAATCTGACAGACTTACCGGGGCTGCTAACAAGCTTCCAAGTCCATCCAAATCGGGTGACACTCAGATAGCAAAATGAGTAAAATTTGAGAACCCTTACTTTTCATACAATCTGTAGAGGACACCTGGTAATTTGCAAGTCATCATTAACTATCTTTTTATATATATAGGCCTGTTTCAAAAAAAAAAACTCCAGAACTCAGTGCCTGGCATGTAAGTGTTATTCAATAAATATTATAGTTAAATTGAATGAAAACAAATCCCTGCCTGCTCCCACTATGTCTATACAAAACAGTATTTTGAATATATTTGCATTTTTTAAAATCCCATATTTAATGAAAAAAACCTGGTTCATTGGACTTCAATTTGATGATTTTTTTCCTTCTTTAGTTGGTGCTTCTATCATTCTGTAAAAACTGCCAAAACTGGTAGGGGGCAGTGGCTAAGTAAATCAAAGAAAGGAGGCTACAGCCAGATGAAATCAAGTTTGCCTATGCAGTTGAGGAGAAAGCTTTCCGTATGCAGCTCGTGTAACGTTTCTAGGTACACTTTATCCAGGACAACTGTTTCTGAGGCTGTCAGGATTTGCCTTTTCCCTTGGACGTTCATCATGGCAAAAAAGATTTTCCTTCCTAAAAATAGAGGACTAAGGTGGCAGCGATGTAATTTAGTATTCTAGCCCAGTGCCAATACCACTTTTGATGAGAAACTGTTTCTACACAGCACTCCACAGACACTTTGGGAGAAATGCAGTGGTGCCTGGGGGGGCTCTGGCATTAACAGGTTCTACCCATCAAACATTCATCCAAATTGTACTTTCTCTATATGAGCACTGGAGGGAGATTTCTGTATATGAGCTTCTGATTGGCTACTTCAGAGTCTATTTTGAAGATTCAAATATCAAACAAATCAGAACCTTTTTCAACTGGAATGGCCAAAAAGAGGTGCTTATTTAGGCCCTGATTAGTTTCAGATCAGTCACTGTTTTCCTTCAGGCAGCCTCTTCTCTCTGGTATACTGGAATGATGTAGATCTGTTTCCGGCATCCTCTTCTAAGGAAGAGCAAAATTAGGTGATAAACTGGCTTAATTTTGAGAAACTTTTTTGGAAAATTCAAGCAAATGCTAAAGTAGAGAAAATAATATAACAAATCCCCATATATTCACTCTTCCCTCTACTGGATTATTTTAAGGCAAATCTTAGACACCAAACCATTTTATCCATAACTACTTTAGTATGTATCTCTAAAAGAAAAGGATTTCTTTTGTAAAACATAATCACAAGACCATTAGCATGCCTAAAAATGTAATGATAATTCTTTCATATCACCAACTATCCAAGTAGTGTTTATATCTGGATGAATTTGATCAAGTTTTTCCTTAACCATAGTTCTTTTTCAAAATTTTAGAATATTTTTTATTGAGGTAACATTGGTTTATAATATTATATAAGTTTCATGTGTACAAAATTATATTTCTGCTTTTGTATACACTACAGTGTGCTCACCACCAAATACTTAGTTTCCATTCGTCACCATACAATTGATGCCCTTTACAATTTCACCCTCTCCCCACCCCTTCCCCTCTGATAACCACTACTCTGTTCTCTGTGTATCAGTGTTTGTTTTTGTTTTAATCTCAGTTCTCTTCCAGGTCCCTCTGGGGATTTTCTCTTACTCCTCTGAGTTCAGTTCCAGTGATGTATATATATACAATATAATGAGGAGAATTTCATTCATCAGAAATTCTCCATGAGGAGAGAGCGAGAGAGGAATTATGCCTCCCAAGCGGCTTTTTGCCTTTGTCTCCACCGTGATCAAGAGCAAACCAGGGGACGTGGAGCCTCCAGGTTCTCTGGATTTCTGTTGGTACAGTGGGGCCAGTGGTGGGAGCACAGCACTGATAGCCATTCTGGGGTACAGGTTAGGGTTTCCATATTTAAAAGTAAAAACATGGGACACCTCATTAAATTTGAACTTCAGGTAAACAGCAAATAATCTTTTAGTATACATTTGTCCCAAATGTTGCATGGGACATAGTATAACAATAAAAAAGTCATTGTTTATTTGAAATTCCAGTTTAACTCTGTCCTATATTTTATCTTACAACCCTGAGACAGGTGGTAAAATGGATTTGGCACAGAGGAAAATAACTAGAAGTGCTCATGAGAACTTGGTTTCTTGTAGAGTTGAGAGTGCTTGTAGGAGCTGAAGGGCATAGGAGAAATGGAGGGGACAGGAGCTTTTAAAGGTGTTTTGGGGGTTAATTGTAGCATTTTAAATGTTTTTTGAATTATTTGAGTAAAACTCAGAAGTATATTTTTAAATGTAATTGATTGCTGAGTTATATTTCTTTGAATGTGACACCACTCTGAGACTGAATCACAATTCTGAGTGTGATTTTTTTTGTCTCTCCAGGTGGAATTGGGCTCCCTCACAGTGGTTTCTGGGATAACCTTCTATTTTTGCAGATCCATAATAGGGGGAACGAGAATATTTTGATATTTGCCTAGACACTTTTAAATGCTCTCATTCTTTTCAGTTTGCTCCACATTTCTAGCCCCTGCCACAAAGTTGGAATAGTGTGCATGGTCTATTTATTCAGTGACAAAAGGAAAACTTTAATCTGATTTCCATTTCTCCTATTCTGAAACTTGAAAAGAGAAAGTAATTAGTATAAAAGCACCAGGCATGACACCTGTATAGTAACTCACTAGCAGAACCTATTACACCAAGTCCCCTACATACTAAAGAGTTCCATTCTGAGAGTGTGTTTGTAAGTCCAATTTGTTTGTAAGTCCAACAAAGTTAGCCCAGTTACCCAGCTAACACAATCGGCTACACTGTACCAGCTACATCACCTCTGCTCTTACACTTACTTCCGGACATCCAGGGCTTGAAATAAAGATACTGTACTACTGTACTCTATACAGTACTATACAGTAAAGTACACAAAAGCACAACCACTTGTAGAGGATGCACGCACATGACAATGAACGCCAGACAGGTGAACTAACTTATGTGATTGGACATGCAAACCCACGTTCACATCTTTGAAAGTTCACAGCTTGAAGGTTCATATGTAGGGGACTTACTGTACAAGATGAGATCTAGAAGAGCCATTTGGCCAAGATCTGAAATTCACAAATGGCCTCAAATTTAGGCTTTTGACATAGTTTCAAAAGATACATACAGGTATATTGTGTGTATATTAAATTTTTAAAGCACCCCAATTCTTTTTTTTTTTTTTAATTTTTATTTATTATTTATTTATTATGTTTATTTTTGGCTGTGTTGGGTCTTCGTTTTTGTGTGAGGGCTTTCTCCAGTTGCGGCAAGTGGGGGCCACTCTTCATCGCGGCGCGCGGGCCTGTCACTATCGCGGCCTCTCTTGTTGCGGAGCAGAGGCTCCAGACGCTCAGGCTCAGTAGTTGTGGCTCACGGGCCCAGTTGCTCCGCGGCATGTGGGATCTTCCCAGACCAGGGCTCGAACCCGTGTCCCCTGCATTGGCAGGCAGATTCTCAACCACTGCGCCACCAGGGAAGCCCCCCCAATTCTTATAAATATGTTTTGGCACTTCTTAATTTTCAGTATACATGGAACCTCAAAAAATAGAAACAGTAAAAAAAATGTGTCTCAGGACTCCCTTCATTTCCAATTGGCTCTGCTCATTGGTAATGAAAAAAGATCATATGTGATTTCTAAGTCTTTGCATACACAGTACTCTACAGTTTGCAAAAGTCTTAGGTGTAACTCTTCATTTGTATATTATTCCACAGTTTACAAAGCCTTTTCATATTTGCTTCCATATCTGATTGGGTTCCACAATAGTTCAGTGGAGTAAGCATAACACAGATGTATAGATTAAGAAGTTAAGCCATTTGCTCTTGGTTATATGGCTAATGCGTGGCAGAATCCATACAAAGACCCAGTCGTTTACTTCCTAGCTGATTTTCCCATTGTACCACACTCTCTTGGGTTCCAGCTTAAGAAAAATAACATATTTCATACACATATTCTGCCTGCTAGCTCTATTTGACAATAGTAGACTTAGATGTTGGATAATTGCATTTTAATTTTTCCCTTATTTTAAAGACTCCCTTTCCCAACAGAGGGCCATGAAAATGAAATACGTCATGAGTAAAGCATTTGCTAGCCATTTACTCTTTGGAATATTTTTAAGACCTTTGCTTCATTATGAAATACCAAGCCAATGCTGAATGCCATTCAAAATGAAAAGTTCATCATTTTTCTGGCTCTGCTATCTTCAGTATAATTGAAAGCAAGAATGATGCAGAAATTGAATAAACTTATCTAGGGAATGCACCTGTTTTTCATATTTTTATGTCACTTATGACTTTAGAAAGAGTGAAAGACTTCACCAATGGAATGGGTGTTTTTCTAAAGCAAACTTTTTAGTTTGGGTAAGAGAGTTTTAAGGAAATAAAATAATAAATTAACATAAAATGCTCTTGAAGAAATGATGGAATTTTTCCAAAGAGCTGATTGTGCCTTTAAAATTCTTTTCATATTTGCATTTCAATCTGAATGCCCATTGGAGTGTTAAAAGCTAGTGAGTGACGATTCCAGCTCATGGCAGTGAGTCTCCGGTTCACAGCATTTCAGAACATCATCTGTCACTGCCAGGGAAGAGACAGTTTCTTACACACTAGTACGCAAATACATGATTAGAGCCCTCTGAATCATTATCCACTGAATTAAGGCTTACCTCTCTGGAGAGAGAAAACGAACCCCACTAGTTATTTAGTCCCCAGCCAGTGGGAACAGGGATAGGATGATAAAGAGCTGCCATAGAATTAATAAACACTAATGGTAGTTGATTGGAGTGGGTGAACTGTAGCAGAGGGACACTGTGGAATGTGGGTTGATTATGTTGAGCATGGGACTAACCAACCACTTGATTCCAAATTTGAACTTTAAAATCATGGTGGAGAAGGAGGAAAGAACACTGTTAAATTCCTTTCCTAGCTGTATGGTCAACATCAGTCTTGACTGGTCCTGGTGGTGGATAAATAGGCCTCCATTTCTTAGGGAAGGCATATATGTACTTTAAATGCGTTCCTAGTTTTAAATTTGGCCTCGGTCCTCTATTGAAATATCCACTTAGTCATCAGGATGTTACCAAGGAAGGAAACAAAGTATAATACTCTTTTCCTCATTATTGAAAGGATAATAGTGATGCCCAATATATCACGGATAGAGGAGGAAATTGGATTCTATTCCTAATCCATTGTTAATGACCTAACTTCACAAAAATACTTAGTCTTCATCATACCTACTTTTGTGTTAATTGTGGAAGCAATGAGGTAACTCTTCCTTTAAGAACCAATTATCCTACTTGACACCTTTTAATTCTGTAATTCATTGATCCTCCTGAAGTTGAGAATTCAAAACCAAGTTTGGCAGTGAGCAGTTAATTATAATGGTCTTAGCTTAATGGCTAGAGTGAAAGCTTGGAAATATTCAAGAATAGAATATGTAATCATCACAACTGGATATAAATGTTTATCTGACTTTAAGGACTAGGCCAACTGATACTTCTGGTTTATATTTCAAATATTTATTGAGCACCTATTATGTGCCTGACACTTGTCTGACTGTATATATACAAGTTTTGTAGTGGGGAGAGGAATAAAAAGCACCTGCTTGAATTGAATTAAATAAGCCATGTGAAAGAAGAGCAAGAAGGTTGAATCTTGTCAAAAAGCAAGGTGATTTGCAAACCACCAGTAATGTTCAATCAATCAGCTGCTAACTGGTTATTTCAAAATAACTGAATGCAACCAGTTGACTTAAAATCACAAACACTGTGAAGGTCAACTGGTTGGTACAGAACTACCCTACTTCCATTCTAGTTCTTTATAGCGTTCCTTTACATTCCAAATAAAGCAGGAAATGTCTTTTTGACCAGACTACAAGGTATAAAATCAGAGTTTCAAAGTTTCTGGTGATTTTTGGAAAACATATGCAATACATAAATATTCTATCTCAATGGGAAGTATACTTTAAGCTGAAATGCTTCATTACATTTGATTTTGCTTATTATTAAAGTATAATTTTCCTGTTGAAATACTGAAGTTAATGTATGGAAATAAAGATATTTCCCCAAGTGACCTAACAAACACTGATTTAGGGCCTACGATGAGCTCAGCACTCTACTAGGTGCTGCATACTGGAGAGGATAATTTCCCTTATTGGTATTTTACAGTAACCAGTTAAACGAAGTATCTGGGCTGGTATTTATTATTATGTTTTTCAGATAGATAATGGAGAGAGAAATCACCATTCTATTTAATAGAGAAAAGAAGTATAATAACTTTGAAAGTAGTTTTTCCTTTTAACAACTCCTAATTTCTTTCTGAGAAGGAAGAATTAATTTAAGAGGCCACAGATAATAATTCTAACAGATAGCTGTCACATATCTTACTAGGAAGAGCTCATTGGGCTGGACCTTGGAGTTGAGCATCAAAGAGGACCTAGGATATATCCATGCTAGAAAAGAGTACAAAACCTTAGGTCTTGGAAGGGCATTAAAAGCTCATTTTTCTAACATCGTTTCACAGTTCAGGGAAATTGAGGTCCAGGGAGAGGAAAAGGCTTGTATGAGACAATGCAGCAAGTTAGTTCACAGGACAGTCGGACTGCAACCTGAGCTTCTGCTCCCTAGTCCAGTACTCCTTTAGCCAACGCACAGCACCCACAGTGGTAAAACCCAGATAAATCTGACCAGTGTGCTAAGCTCTTCTGACTTGTTGAAGAAATGAGAGCACACATCTGTGACCTATAACATCTGTATATTATTTATTCTTTAAGAACTCTTCAGATAGTCATTTTTACATTTAGAATAACTGGCTCAGTGTGTGCTAGGTCAGGAAGTCGCTGGAATGGGAAAATGCTAGAGAAGAAGGAAAAGGGTATGATCTCAATATTTGAAAGAGAAACCTCTTCTTTTCCTTTGGGTTATGGCATTGGGAATTTATCAACAGGGGAAATACAAACACTTAAGAAATTGTGTTCTCATTCTCTCCTGCCAGACTTGTTCACAAGGAAAATCCAATCTTAAATTTCTAGACATTCCTCTGGATTACCAAAGAACCAGAAACAGCCTTGGTGTTCTTTTAGGTGCCAGGAGAACAAGTCCTTCAACTTTCCAGCCAAAGGTTTCCAGCAATGAAGGGGAAATAAAATAACTCACTCTGATGAACATCAAGTAAGTGCTCCTTCTCTGGGTAATTGGCTTCCTGGAAGGTGAATCAGAGCTCATTTAGCAGTCCAAGGCCCAGTGAGTCCTGGCCAAGGGAAAATGAAATGCAACCCATTTAGTGCTAAATTAGAGACAGGATCCACAAGCTGAGAGCCCACACAAATCAGAGACATGAGTCACAAAGTCTGTGTTGTTTAGGGCAAATTGGCCCTGAAGACAAATAAAAAATCAATCATTAATTTTCACGCTCTGCTCTTGATATACTTTTTCATTTGAAGGCAATTACTATTATAATAACAATGACACCTTATAATTTTACTTTGTAAAGTGCTTTCCTGTCTACTCCTCATAGCTTTAATTTCTTTAAGTTCAGAGGTAAAAAGTATGATTTTTCAAAATTGATGCAAAATGACAATTCAAAGAAAATCCAAAGAGATAATAAAGCTTCAATTCTATAGTGCCTAACCTAGAGTGATTATGTTTAAACCAGTATGAATGACATTTATCAGGTAGAATCCAGAAATTTTTATGAGTAATTTGTGGTGATGCTGGCTGAGAAAACATAATATGTAGCCTTGTGAATTGTGGTATAAAGGTTAAAAGTAGCTTGTATGTTTGTCAAGGGTACATCAGTTCAACAGTCAGCAGTAACTGAGTACCTCCTAGTCAATTGTCACATGTGCTAGATTCTGAAGTTTCAAATTTGAATAAGACATTGCCCATGCCTTTGAGAGAGGAAGGGCATTCTCAGTAGAAAAAAATAGCTGATACAGAGGCCCAGACATATGAAACAGCATCCTTTGTCTGATGAAACAAAATAGTTCACTATGGGCAGATCAAAAAAGGGTGGAGAGCATGAAGGAGTAACAAAAGATGAGTCTAGGGGCTTCCCTGGTGGCGCAGTGGTTGAGAATCTGCCTGCTAATACAGGGGACACGGGTTTGAGCCCTGGTCTAGGAAGATCCCACATGCCACGGAGCAACTAGGCCTGTGAGCCACAACTACTGAGCCTGCGCGTCTGCAGCCTGTGCTTCGCAACAAAAGAGGCCATGATAGTGAGAGGCCCACGCACCGCGATGAAGAGTGGCCCCCGCTTGCTGCAACTAGAGAAAGCCCTAGCACAGAAACGAAGACCCAACATAGCAACCAATCAATCAATCAATAAAAAAAATAAATAAATCTTAAAAGCAGAAACCTACCACTTTAAAAAAAAAAAAAAAGATGAGTCTAGGGCCAGATCTCGGAGACACTTACGGGTTAGGCTGAGGCATACAGACCTCAAGCCTGAAGACAAATGGGCATCACTTAAGGGCTTTAAGATGGAGAGTGATATGAGCTGATTTTTCTTTTGCAGAAAGGCCTCTTAGGTGACCTGTGGATGAGGGAAAGGAGGGAGTCCAAGTTTGGACCTTGTGATAATAATCCAGTGGCAAGATGATGAGGACTTGGGCTATGACAGTAGCAAATGGAGATGAACAGGATGTGCTTGGTATGTAAAATCAGAAAATATTGATGATTGAATATAGCAGGGAGGGGTGAAGGAAAGGGAAGTATTGAAGCATTAAGTTAACCCAGTAAGTGCTACCATGTCCAAATATCAACTACCTTAACCCCCGAATCTACTCCCCACCTCAGTCTACTCTGTCTCAGTAAATGACAACTCCATCTTTCCAGTTACTCCGCTTCAGACTATGAAGTCATCCTGGACTTCTCTCTTCTCATTCCCCACATCCCATCTGGCAGTAAATTTTGTTGGTTCTACCTTCAAAACATACACAGAATGTGACCATTTCTCACCAACTCCACTGCTTCCACCCTATCCCAAGCCCTCATTATCTCTCACCTGGAGTACTACTATAGTCTCCTGATTAGTTCCCTTGCCCATACTCCCACTCCAAAGCATATTCTCCAATAAACCAACCAGAGTGATTAAATATAGGCCAATCTAATCAAGCCATTATTTCTAATTTCCAGTTTACAAAAATACAGAAGATGAAGGAATACGTTAAATGACTCAAAAAAACAATCAGACAAAGCTCTGCAGGATAACTGGCTCAGGCTCTTCAGTAAGTTAATGCGATGGGAAAAAAGTATGGGGGTGGGAGAGCTTTCTACATAAAACGGTATGTAAGAAGCTTAACAATCAAATGCAAATATATGAGCCTTGATTTAATTCTGGTTTAAACAAAACCACTATAATAAATTATGGGGACAATTAGGGAAATATAATTATCAGCTGGGGACTAGAACTGTTAGTTTTGGTAGATATGATAATGCATATAGTGATTACACAGGAAAATGTTTTTTAAAGAGATTTATAATGAGCATTTTGGGATAAAATGTTATGATATCTATGCTTTAAAATACTTCAACAAATAAAGTATACCCGAAGCAAATATGGCATAATGTTAACATTTGTTAATTCTAGGTAATGGGTATATGAATACTTGTTGTGTTATTCCTTTTTCTTTTCTGTGTATGTATATATATATATTTTTTTCTCCTTCCAGTTTCATTGAAATATAGTTGACATACGGCACTATATAAGTTTAAGGTGTACAGCATAATGATTTGACTAATGTACATCATAAAATAATTACCACAATAAGTTTGGTGAACATTCATCATCTCATACAGATAAAAAATAAAAGAAATAGAAAAACATATGTTTTCCTTGTGATGAGAACTCTTAGGATTTACTCTCTTAACAACTTTCATATATAACACACAGCAGTGTTAGTTCTATTTATCATGTTGTATATTGCATCCCTAGTACTTATTTATCTTATAACTGCAAGTTTGTACGTTTTAACTTTTGGCCCCTTTCATCCAATTCCCTCTCCCCTCACCCCCCACCCCCACCTCTGGTAACCACAAATCTGATCTCTTTTTCTACGAGTTTCTTTTTTTTTGAAGTATAATTGATCTACAACACTGTGTTAGTTCCTGGCACACAACATAGTCATTCGATATTTCTATACATTTCAATTATTTTTAATTTTTAAATTAAATGTATATTTAAAAATTTTTGTAAGTCAAGAAAAGTAGGTCATATCTGGTACTCCTTAAAAAGCCTCCAATGGCTTCCCATCCCACTCAGAGTAAAATTCAACATTTTAACCATGATCTGACCTTTACTATCTCTCTGACCTCATCTTCTACCACTCTTTCCCTCACTGACTCTTTTCCAAGAACACATGTCTCTTTGCTAAGTACAGTCCTGTCTCCTGGCCTATGCATCTGTTTTTCTAGTTGCCTGGATCACTCTTCTCTCAGATGTCCACATGACTCAAAGCTTCTCTTTATTTGGGTTTCTATTTTCCTTAATAGTGAAAACTTCCCATACTACCCTTTAAAAATATCCCTTCCATCAATTTTCCCTGTGCCTGTACCCTGGTTTTATTTTTCTTCTTAATATTCATCACCACCTGACATATAATATGTTTTGTTTGTTTATTGTCTGCCTCTCTCCACTCCACCCCAGCACACACTAGAATGTAAGTTCAATATGAATAATAGTTTGCCTGGTTTTTTCTTATTGCGGTCCTCAGCGAATGGACACAGATGGAATAAATATTTGTTGAATCAAATTACAGGTAGGAAAAGCTGGTTTGGTGGAAAGACTAAGTTAACTAAGTTCAAGGTGTGTTGACTTTGAGGACCTGTAGCATATTTAAGTGAAAATGTCTTGTTCTCTATTTAGCTTGGAGAAATTGTAGTTTAGATTTTAGGGTGAGAAGATAAATAATTTTGCATGTGGTAGTTTCCATTTGTTCATAAAAGAAGGAGGTAATGTCATCAATTGAAAACAACACATGGGTGAAAATTAAAATCTTGGAAATTGATGGTCTCTTATTTTGTGTACTTTTCTAAGTGAGGAGAAGTGACAGGAAGAGAGCCAAGTTTAAAGTCTTTGGGAACAGCAATATTTAAGGGGCAGACAGACCGAGAGGAGGCCATGAAAAAAGACCAAAAAGATATGAATAGAGATAAAGGAAAACAACAAGGAAAATCTGGTGTCATGTAAACTAAGGGAAATAAAAGAGTGTTTTTAAGCTTTTCTTTTTTTTACTGAAGTATAGTTGATGTATAATATTACATAAGTTACAGATGTACAATATAGTGATTCACAATTTTTAAAGACTGTACTCCATTTATAGTTATTATAGAATATTGGCTATATTCCTTGTGTTGTACAATATATCCTTGTAGCTTATTTTATACATAATAAAATGTATTATTTTTATTATTTTTCTTACTCCCCTACCCCTATATTGCCCCTCCGCCTTCCCTCTTCCCATTGATAAGCACTAGTTTGTTCTCTATATCTGTGAGTCTGTTTCTGTGTTGTTATATTCACTAGTTTGTTGTATTTTTTAGATTCCGTATATGTGATATCATACAGTGTTTGTCTTTCTCTGACTTATTTCACTCAGCATAATACCCTCCAAGTCCATCCATGTTGCTGCAAATGGGCACTTGGGTTATTTCCATATCTTGGCAATTGTAAATAATGCTGCTATGCAACCTAAGTGTTCATCGACAGATGAATGGATAAAGAAGATAAGATAGATATATACATATATATATGTATATATATATATAATAGAATATTACTCAGCCATAAACAGAATGAAATAATGCTATTTGCAGCAATATGGATGGATGTCGAGATTATTATATTAAGTGAAGCAAGTCAGACAAAGATAAATATCATATGATATCACTTATATGTGGAACCTTAAAAAAATTATACAAGTGAATTTATTTACAAAACAGAATCAGCCTCACAGACATAGATAACAGACTTGTGTTTGCCAAGGAGGCGATAGGGGAGGGATGGATTGGGAGTTTGGGATTAGTAGATGCAAACTATTATATACAGAAAGGATAAACAACAAGGACCTACTGTGTAGCACAGGGAACAATATTCAATATCCTGTAATAAACCGTAATGGAAAAGAAAAAAGATTTGTTTAATTTAAATAAATAGAAGAAGAATTACAACCTGCAGCCTGTGGAATGAAAACCACAATCACAGAAAGATAGACAAAATGAAAAGGCAGAGGACTATGTACCAGATGAAGGAACAAGATAGAACCCCAGAAAAACAACTAAATGAAGTGGAGATAGGCAACCTTCCAGAAAAAGAATTCAGAATAATGATAGTGAAGATGATCCAGGATCTCGGAAAAAGAATGGAGGCAAAGATCGAGAAGATGCAAGAAATGATTAACAAAGACCTAGAAGAATTAAAGAAGAAACAAACAGAGATGAACAATACAATAACTGAAATGAAAAATACACTAGAAGGAATCATATCAGAATAACTGAGGCAGAAGAATGAATAAGTGACCTGGAAGACAGAATGGTGGAATTCACTGCCATGGAACAGAATAAAGAAAAAAGAATGAAAAGAAATGAAGACAGCCTAAGAGACCTCTAGGACAACATTAAATGCACCAACATTCGCATTATAGGGGTCCCAAAAGGAGAAGAGAGAGAGAAAGGACCTGAGAAAATATTTGAAGAGATTACAGTCAAAAACTTCCCTAACATGGGAAAGGAAATAGCCACCCAAGTCCAGGAAGAGCAGAGAGTCCCAGGCAGGATAAATCCAAGGAGAAACATGCCAAGACACATAGTAGTCAAATCGACAAAAATTAAAGACAAAGAAAGATTATTGAAAGCAGCAAGGGAAAAGCGACAAATAACATACAAGGGAACTCCCATAAGGTTAACAGCTGATTTCTCAGCAGAAACTCTACAAGCCAGAAGGGAGTGGCACAATATATTTAAAGTGATGAAAGGGAAGAACCTACAACCAAGATACTCTACCTGACAAGGATTTCATTCAGATATGACAGAGAAATCAAAAGCTTTACAGACAAGCAAAAGCTAAGAGAATCCAGCACCACCAAACCAGCTCTACAACAAATGCTGAAGGAACTTTTCTAAGTGGGAAACACAAGAGAAGAAAAGGACCTACAAAAACAAATCCATAACAATTGCGAAAATGGTAATAGGAACATACATATCGATAATTACCTTAAATGTGAATGGATTAAATGCTCCGAACAAAAGACACAGGCTCGCTGAATGGATAGAAAAACAAGACCCGTATATATGCTGTCTACAAGAAATGCACTTCAGACCTAGGGACACATACAGACTGAAAGTGAGAGGATGGAAAAAGATATTCCATGCAAATGGAAATCAAAAGAAAGCTGGAGCAGCAATACTCATACCAGATAAAATAGATTTTAAAATAAAGAATGTTACAAGAGACAAGGAAGGACACTACATAATGATCAAGGGATAAATCCAAGAAGAAGATATAACAATTATAAATACATATGCACCCAACCTAGGAGCACCTCAATACATAAGGCAAATGCTAACAGCCATAAAAGGGGAAATCGACAGTAACACAATAGTAGCAGGGGACTTTAACACCCCACTTTCACCAATGGACATATCATCCAAAGTGAAAATAAATAAGGAAACACAAGCTTTAAATGACAGAATAGACCAGATAGATTTAAATGATATTTAAAGGACATTCCATCCCAAAACAGCAGATTACACTTTCTTCTCAAGTGCACACTGAACATTCTCCAGGATAGATCACATCTTGTATCACAAATCAAGCCTCAGTAAATTTAAGAAAATTGAAATCATATCAAG
Source organism: Balaenoptera acutorostrata (assembly GCF_949987535.1). Lineage (NCBI taxonomy): Eukaryota > Metazoa > Chordata > Mammalia > Artiodactyla > Balaenopteridae > Balaenoptera > Balaenoptera acutorostrata. The sequence continues at coordinate 119,560,200 of NC_080085.1, forward strand.
CATCCTTTCTGACCACAATGCTGTGAGATTAGAAATCAATTACAGGCAAAAAACGTAAAAAACACAAAGACATGGAGGCTAAACAATACATTACTAAATAACCAAGAGATCACTGAAGAAATCAAAGAGGAAATCAAAGAACACCTAGAGACAAATGACAATGAAAACACAACGATCCAAAACCTATGGGATGCAGCAAAAGCAGTTCTAAGAGGGAAGTTTATAGCAATACAATCCTACCTCAAGAAACAAGAAAAATCTCAAATAAACAATCTAACCTTAAACCTAGAGGAACTAGAGAAAGATGAACAAACAAAACCCAAAGTTAGTGGAAGGAAAGAAATCATAAAGATCAGAGCAGAAATAAATGAAGTAGAAACAAAGAAAACAATAGCAAAGATCAATAAAACTAAAAGCTGGTTCTTTGAGAAGATGAACAAAACTGATAAACATTTAGCCAGACTCATCAAGAAAAAGAGGAAGAGGATTCAAATCAATAAAATTAGAAATGAAAAAGGAGAAGTTACAACAGACATGGCAGAAGCACAAAGCATCATAAAAGACTACTACAAGCAGCTCTATGCCAATGAAATGGACAACCTGGAAGAAATGGATGAATTCTTAGAAAGGTATAACCTTCCAAGACTGAACCAGGAAGAAATAGAAAGTATGAACAGACCAATCACAAGTAATGAAATTGAAACTGTGATTAAAAATCTTCCAACAAACAAAAGTCCAGGACCAGATGGCTTCACAGGTGAATTCTATCAAACATTTAGAGAAGAGCTAACCCCCATCCTTCTCAAACTCTTCCAAAAAATTGCAGAGGAAGGAAAACTCCCAAACTCATTCTACAAGGCCACCATCACCCTGATACCAATACCAGACAGAGATACTACAAAAAAAAAATTACAGACCAATATCACTCATAAATATAGATGCAAAAATCCTCAACAAAATACTAACAAACAGAATCCAACTACACATTAAAAGGAGCATACACCATGATCAAGTGGGATTTATCCCAGTGATGCAAGGATTCTTCAATATAAGCAAATCAATCAATGTGATACACCATATTGACAAACTGAAGAATAAAAACTATATGATCATCTCAATAGATGCAGAAAAAGCTTTTGACAAAATTCAACACCCATTTATGATAAAAACTCCAGAAAGTGAGCAGAGAGGGAACCTACCTCAACATAATAAAGGCCATATATGACAAACCCACAGCAAACACCATTCTCAATGGTGAAAAACTGAAAGCATTTCCACTAAGATCAGGAACAAGACAAGGATGTCCACTCTCACCACTATTATTCAACATAGTTTTGGAAGTCCTAGCCAAGGCATTCAGAGAAGAAAAAGAAATAAAAGGGATACAAATTGGAAAAGAAGAAGTAAAACTGTCACTGTTTGCAGATAAGATGATACTATACATAGATAATCCTAAAGATGCCATCAGAAAAACTACTAGAGCTAATCAATGAATTTGGTAAAGTTGCAGGATACAAAATTAATGCACAGAAATCTCTTGCATTCCTATACACTAACAACAAGAATCAGAAAGAGAAATTAAGGAAACAATCCCATTCACCATTGCAACAAAAAGAATAAAATACCTAGGAGTAAACCTACCTAAGGAGGTAAAAGACCTGTACTCAGGAAAGTATAAGACACTGATGAATAACATCAAAGTTGACACAGACAGATGGAGAGATATACCATGTTCTCGGATTAGAAGAATCAACATTGTGAAAATGACTATACGACCCAAAGCACTCTATAGAGTCAATGCAATCCCTATCAAATTACCAGTGGCATTTTTTACAGAACTAGAACAAAAAATCTTAAAATTTGTATGGAAACACAAAAGACCTCGAATAGCCAAAGCAATCTTGAGAAAGAAAAACAGAGCTGGAGCAATCAGACTCCCTGACTTCAGACTATACTACAAAGCTACAGTAATGAAGACAATATGGTACTGGCACAAAAACAGAGAGATAGATCAATGGAAGAGGATAGAAAGCCCAGAGATAATCCCACGCACCTATGGTCAACTAATCTATGAAAAAAGGAGGCAAGGGTATACAATGGAGAAAAGGCAGTCTCTTCAATAAGTGGTGCTGGGAAAACTGGACAGCTACATGTAAAAGAATGAAATTAGAACACTCCCTAACACCATACACAAAAATAAACTCAAAATGGATTAAAGACCTAAATGTAAGGCCAGACACTATAAAACTCTTAGAGGAAAACATAGGCAGAACAGTCTATGACATAAATCACAGCAAGATCTTTTTTTACCCAGCTCCTAGAGTAATGGAAGTAAAAACAAAAATAAACAAATAGGACCTAATGAAACTTAAAAGCTTTTGCACAGCAAAAATAAAGTATAAACAAGATGAAAAGACAACCCTCAGAATGGGAGAAAATATTTGCAAACGAATCAACAAAGGATTAATCTCGAAAATATGTAAACAGCTCATGCAGCTCAATACTAAAAAAACAAATAACCCAATCCAAAAATGGACGGAAGACCTAAATAGACATTTCTCCAAGGAAGATATACAGATTGCCAACAAACACATGAAAGGATGCTCAACATCACTAATCATTAGATAAATGCAAATCAAAACTACAATGAGGTATCAGCTCACACCAGTCAGAATGGCCATCATCAAAAAATCTACAAACAACAAATGCTGGAGAGGGTGTGCAGAAAAGGGAACCCTCCTGCACTGTTGGTGGGAATGTAAATTGATACAGCCACTATGGAGAACAGTATGGAGGTTCCTTAAAAAACTAAAAATAGAACTACCATTCGACCCAGCAATCCCACTACTGGGTATATACCGAGAGAAAACCATAATTCAAAAAGAGTCATGTACCACAATGTTCATTGCAGCACTATATACAATAGCCAGGTCATGGAAGCAACCTAAATGCCCATCGACAGATGAATGGGTAAAGAAGATGTGGTACATATATACAATGGAATATTACTTAGGTATAAAAAGGAACAAAATTGGGTCATTTGTAGAGACGTGGATGGACCTGCAGTCTGTCGTACAGAGTGAAGTAAGTCAGAAAGAGAAAAACAAATATCGTATGTTAACACATGTATGTGGAACTTAAAAAAATGGTACAGATGAACTGGTTTGCAGGGCAGAAATAGAGACACAGATGCAGAGAACAAACGTATGGACACCAAGGGGGGAAAGCGGTGGGGGGTGGTAAAAAAAATAGTGCTTCAAACAAAATGGCATAAAACAAGAGAAACTGCTTGGAACAGTTTGACAGTAAATTAAATCTCAAAAAAATTTTAAATAAATAAATAAAATAATGCTGCTATGAACATTGGGTGCCATGTATCTTTTTGAATTAGTGTTTTTGGTTTTTTCAGATATATACCCAGGAGTGGAATTGCTGGGTCATATGGTAGTTCTATTTTTAGTTTTTTGTGAAACCTCCATACTTTTTCCACAATGGCTGCACCAATTTACATTCCCACAACAGTGTATAAGTGTAGAGAAATAATAATTTTTAAAAGAGATAGAGACCAAATGACCTAGCATTGGCCAGGGAAAATAAAGATACTCTCCTTAAGTATGACATTATGAAGGCAAATGGAGAAAGGTTAAGTGGAGTGTCAGAGGCTTAATATCAGGAAGGAATGAGAAATATAGAAATAAATTTTGAAAATAGGTTATTCTTTAAAAAAGATTTGCTAAGTAGGGAACCAGTAACTTGGGCAGTGGGACTGGCTATAGCTCCAATTGAGTGACTTTTCTTTAGGATTAGAAAGCATTTAAACATATTCATATGCTGAGAGTGAGTGGATAATAGAGAGAAAGAAATTAAAAATCAAGTACTGAGAGAAAACATATGAAGGAGCAAGTCTGAGGAAGAAACAACAGGTGGCACAAGAGGCAGACCTTCAGTAGAAGAGAGACACTCCTGCTCATACAGTAGGGAAGAAGAATGGATGGGTACAGAGAAATATCTGTATGTGGACAGTGGGGAAGATGAAGGATTTCATCCCAGTGGACTCAGTATTGATGATATACGAGTCTTTGAGTGTGAGGGAGTTGGGAATTGGGTAGAAAACTTGAGTAGAGAGGCAAAGAATTGGAATAGTCACTGTGAGAAATAGGAAAAAATTAATAATAGGTAAAGGGATTGATATGTGCTATGAAGGGTTCAACTGAGGTGAAAAATCAGGGATTTGTAGAGGCATTCGTTAGCACAATTTTCTGAGATTTTCTTTACCAGCCCTCTGGTTCTAAAAATGAGGAAGGAAGATGGTGTAGGGCAGGTACAACAGCATCGGGGAGTATTGTGTTGTGGTTAAAAGTGAAGGTTTTAGTCACAGACATGACTTTGAGTCCTGCTTCTGCTACTTACTAAGCGTGTGGCTTGGGCAACCTACTTATCCTCTCAAAAACTTAAGTTCCTCATCTTTAAAATGGAGGCAATAAAAGTAACTACCTGATAGGGTTGGTAAAATTAGATAGAAGAATCGATGTAAATTGCCTGATACTTAAAAGCCTTCTTTAAATATTAACTAAACACAAAAGGAAACTAAAACAGGAGTGAGAGGGAGTTGAGAGGGCTGATGAAACAGAAATTCATGGTATTGACCATGGGTTCCAGGCGGCATTGGGAAGAAAGTGAGACTCTGAGGGGCTGCTAAACTGGAAGCAAATAAAAGAATCAAGGGAACAGAGTCTTTTAGTAAGTGTGAAGAGCAGTAGTAAACAGAGTGAGAATATATGACAGGTAACTCTGAGACTGGTATTAACATTTGAGATGTAAGAGATGGAACATTTCTTGTTAATTACAAATCCAGGTCGTGGTCTTACACACTCAATATTGATGATATAGGAGTCTTTGAGAGTGAGGGAGTTGGGAATTGGGAATTGGGTAGATATTAAGGGATGCTACCCCTTTTGTGAAAGGTCACCAGGGTCTGATCATTCACCTTTGAGCCTTATTTTTCTGGAATGATGGTGATGCTACTCTCATGAAGAAATTATCCAGCTCATGTTACCTAAACGTTCATTAGCCTTTTTGATAAATCACACCTTAAATCTATTAATTTAGAATGATAAATAAAAGTTACTAGGAATCTGAAAAGTCCCTGTTAGCCAAATAAGCCCTGTCTCCTTCCAGAAGATCACAAGATCTAAAGGAAGCTTTGTGGATATTATCCTGGTTGAGGGAGGATGCAGGAAGGTCATAAGCTCTTCCTGACAAATGAGTGTTCGCTCCACTCCAACTGCCCCAAACCAGGTGTTAAGTGGTCAAGGCACTATCTTCCTGGACATAGCTGGTGACACTGATAAGGGCACCCTCCAATTATCCTTTTTCTGGACTCTGACATGATTGTTCTACAACTGGTACTTGCCATTACATCATCCTTCCCATTTTAATAGATTTGTAGAACCTCTTATCACTTTCAAGTTGATAACTTCTTTTACACTGATTGCATTTAAGGTTGGCTGCTTCCTAGGAAGACACTTTTTAGTCTTATTAGTAATATATCATCCTGCCGAATGGGTAACTTCGGGGAAGGTTTCCAATAGCCAGCTGCTTCCACTCACAGACAAGTTTCAAGAAGAAAAGATTCCTTTTCAGATCGTTTCCTATTTTGCCCCTTTTACTCTCTCACATCCACTTTGGTTCTACAACATCTTAACTATTTTCAACCTCCGGGAGACTGTTCATAAACCAGTCAAATAACTAGAGTGCATACTGCTTATGATGTGTAGTCTTCCATAAAAGTCATTGTCTGAAAATTTGTTTCAAATGTCAAAACATAAAGCATCCAAGTTGTAAAATGTAAAATAAAGAAGTTTAAATTTTCAGATGAATCTTTACTACACAACTTTCATTGGGAAAGCCTTTCTGCAGATAATATATCAATTAACACCAAATCATCAAATTATTAGAGATAGCCTCAGACAATTTCTTCATTTTATACTTAATGAAACAAATCCACAAAAGTTAACCTCCTTTCTCAAGGTCATACAGCTAGATCAGTTGCAGTTCAGGACAAACAGGAGTGTTCCTATGGCTGTTAAAGTTATATGTGGGGGAACTTGTAACTCTCATCCTATCCTTCAAATCAGTGCTATCTAACTTTATATGGAAAATCAGTCCTTGATCAATGTTATCTAGTGAACATCCATTTATTAGGAAAAAATCATGCCATTAGTCATCTTGAACATGGTAATTATTGATACCCTCAAACTCACTTTTAAAGGAGTCTAAGAGAAAAGCAGGTGAAAGGGGTAGATGCACTGACATATGTATCACATATGGTTTTGTTGATTTGGAAACACAAGTGTACACATCTCATTATGTCCAAACCAGAAGTCAAGAGAATCTTCACAGGCTACGTGAACTTTTGCACAGATCCAATATTTAGGAATAAAGAGTAAAGATAACACATTGCTCCAGGAGTATATGAAAGAAGCTTTGTTGACATGGATTTTGATTGAATTAGTCATTCAGGCTGTGCCTGATAAATGCCACAATTGCTGATTTCATCAAAATGTATGAATCAAGACACCATTTAATTTTATCTAACTGAAGAGGAGAAAAGGTTGCCTTTTTAGTATGGTTATTTTCATCCTGTGTACTTTAGTTTAGGTTATCGACTTTAGAAGAGACCAACCCTGCAGCCTTCTTGGGGCCAGCAGAGGGAGCTCAAAGACAAGTTGTGAAGCTGTAGCAACGTGCAGGAAAATGGGGGCTTTGGGGAGGGGTGGTGGGAGGGTGCTCAAGAATGTATATCACTTGAAAGAAAGACAGCAGCAAAAATAATTGCCAAAAAAGTGCAGAGATGACATAAATGAAGCCAAGTTTGGGAATCTATTAAAAGGGTCATTTTTCAACACCCACATTTACCCCTCCCACTTCCTTCCATCTGCTAATTAAAATGAATTCAACAAGGTAATATTAACATCTTTTTCCAGACATATGGGAGGAGTAGCTAAGCAGTTTTGGAAACTTTCTACTTGACTCTTTTTACCATTGCTCCAAAAAAATCTTAAAATATTTGCTCTGATAAGATCCAATTAATTAATTATAAATTATTTGAAGTTGGTTTTACCACATAGTGATTATTCATCCATCTTTTAATGTTCACGTACCTTTATTTTAAGAATTTTTTCTTTTCCTGAACATACATTTACTCATAAGTTGGATCTAAATAAATTCTATGCCTATATATACATGGAGTGCTAACTTGAACCATTGTTTTGTAAACTTGATGACTCACATACATTCATGCATTAATTTATCCAACATATATTTATTGAGGACCTATGGTGTTCCAGATACGGTGCTAGGACCTAGGGACCTACCAGGGAATGTGACAGGGAAACTTACTCTCTAGTGGGGTTAACAGGTAATAACCAATCAAACAAGTAAGATAATTCAGAGCAGTTCTGTGAAGAAATTAAGAGGATAATGTGAAAGAGTGACTGGGGTGGGAGAGGGGACATGTCTCTCTGAGGGGGTGACATTAGCACCAAAACCTAAATAAGGAGACAGCCATGCAAAGATCCAGCTGGGTTTGGCAAACTTTTGTTTATAGGGCTTGTGGGTCATATATGATAGCTGTTTCAACTACTCAACTCTGTCATTGTAGCACAAAAGCAGCCGTAGTCAGTAGTAAACGAACAGGCATGGCTGTGTTCTAATAGAACTTTACTTACAGAAACAGACCCATGAAAGGGGAAGAGTCTTCCAGGCAAAGGGAACGGCAGACTCAAAAGTCCTAAATCAGGGATGAATCTGGTGTTTTCTAGGAACAAAATGTCCAGTGTGACTGTTGTATAATGAGCAAGGAAAAAGTGACACCAGCTTAAGTCAGAGAGGTGAACAGTGGTCAGATCACAGAGGGCCTTATAGGGCATAGTAAGACGTTTGAATTTGATTCTAAATATGGGGAGATGCTATTGGAGAATTTTAAGCAGGTGAGTAACATAATCTGATGTGCATTAAAAAAAATGAACTCCAGCTTCTGTGTGAAAAGTGGATTGCATGGAGGAAGAGTAGAAGTGGAAGGCGAGTTACTAACTGGTCCAAATGAAAGCTGATGGCAGCTTTGATTAGGGAATAACAGTGGAGAAGGACATCAGTGGATGGATTCAGCGTGTGTTTTGGAGATAGAATCAATAGGAATTGCTGATGGACAAGAAAGAGAAAAGGGGGAATCCAGGATTTTTAACTTGATCCACTGGGTAGGTGGTGATGTTTTTCACTGAGTTGGGAGAGATTAGGAGAGAAGCAGGATTTGGGGTAGGATAAAAATCATAAGTTTTGTCCTGGACATAAAGTTTTATCTGCCTATCAGACATGCAAAGAGGCAATTGGATATACAAGACTGGAACTAGGAGCACAGGTCAAGTTTTAAGATACAACCTATGGGAGTCATTAGACAATATCAAAGCCATATAGTTGATGAGCTCAGCTAAGGAGAATGTGTCAGATAGAGAAGAAGAGGACTAGTGCCAAGCCCTGAAGCCCTCAATATTTAGATGATGAACACAGGAAGATAAGCAGAAAAGGAAACTAAAAAGGAATGGCCAGTGGGATAAGAGGAAATCCAGGAGAATGGGCACTTCCTGGAAGTTAAATGGAAAAATGTTCCCAGTTGAGAGAGAAGGCAATAGTGGCCACTCAGTTTCAGTTACTGGTCAAGCAGGTAGCAAGCAGGGAAGCTGAAATCAGAGGACAAGGCCTGTTGTGCCTCTTAAGTGGGAAAACATGTATAGGGTATGTTAAGCACCAAATTATCACTGTACTTTTTAAAAAAATTATCAATTTTAACACTTTGGAGGTTGTGCTGTACACTCAACCTATAATGTTCTATTTTAATCATCTTAATTGTTTTCACATTTGCCCCCCAGTGACAAGGTAGTGTTCTTAATTAGAGAATGCCTAGTGCTGTTTTTTCCTTAAGATTGACTCCATCTTATCCAATTTCCTTCTCAGCTTTCTGTTACCATCTCTAACCTGGAATGAAATGACACAAAACCTTATTTCAAAACCTAAGTGCTGGAATATCTGAAGCCTCCATCTCTTGAATAAATGAGAAGAGGGGATAGGAGGCCACAGCAGGCGTCAGGGAAATGCCTGGCAGGAAAGCAGCATTATTCTGGGTGCATGAAGAGTATATTCCTTAATTTTAGAATATTTTTGTCACTCCAGTACCCAGAGAAGTCATTTTCAATTCCCCTCTCACCCCATCCCCTGGCTACTGCTATTTGATATGTCTGTGGATTTGCCTATTCTGGACATTTCATAAAATGGAATCATATAATATGTCTGACTTCTTTCACTTAGTGTAATGTTTTCAAGGTTTTTCCATGTTGTGGCATGTATTAAAACATTCCTTTTATGATGAAATAATATTCCATTGTATGGATATAGCACATTTTGTTTATCCATTCATCAGTTAATAAACATTTGGCTTGTTTCCATTTGGGAGCTATTAAGAATAAGATTGTTATAAACACTCATGTAGAAGTTCTTGTGTGAACACATGTCTATAGCTCTCTTGGATATGATACTGGGAGTGGGAGTGCTGAGTCATATGGTAACTGTATGTTGGACCTTTGAGGAACTGCCAAACTGTTTTGCACAGTGGCTCCACCATTTGACATTCCCACCAGCAATGTATGAGGGTTTTAGTTTCTCCACATCGTCACTAACACTTGTTATTTTCCATTTTTAAAAAATTATTTTTATAGCCATCCTAGTGGATGTGAAATGGTATCTCCTTATAGTTTTGATTTGCATTTACATGATGACTAATAATGTTGAGCACCTCTTTATGTGCTTATTGGCCATTTGTATATCTTCTTTTGAAAAACTATTCAAATCATTTGCATACTTTCATAGGGTTGTTTGTCTTTTTATTGTTGAGTCATAAGAGTTCTTTATGTATTCTGGATACTAGATCTTTGTCAAATGTATTGCAAATATTTTCTCCCACTCTGGGTTGACTTTTTACTTTCCTGATAGTATCCTTTGAAGCACTTTAAAGAAAAATTTTGACAAAGTCCAGTTTGCCTATTTTTTCTTTTGTCACTTGTCATTTTGGTGTTGTATCTAAGAAACTGTTGCCACATTTGAGGTCAAAAGATTGACCCATATGTTTGCTTCTAAGAGTTTTATAGTTTTAGCTCTTACATTTAGGTCTTTGATCCATTTTGAGTTAACTTTGTATATGGTATAAGGTAGGGGTCCAAGTTCATTCTTTTGTATAGGGGATATCCAGTCGTCCCAGCATCATTGTTGAAAAGACTATTCTTTCCACCATTAAATAGCCTTGGTATCCTTGTCAATAATCAATTGACCATAGATGAATGGGTTTATTTCTGGACTCTAAGTTCTATTTAGTTGATGTGTATGTCTATTCTTATGCCAGAATCAGACTGTTTTGATTATTGTAGCTTTGTAGTAATTTTGAAATCAGGAAGATGAATCCTTCAACTTTATTCTTATTTTTTCAAGATTGTTTTATCAGCACCCCTTGTATTTTCACAGGAATTTTAGGACCAGCTTGTCCATTTCTGCAAAAAAAAAAAAAAAGACACTTGGAATTTTGACAGATATTGTACTGAATATATAGATCAATTTGCAGAGTATTGCAAACTTAACAATACTAACTCTCCTAATCTATGAACATGGGATAGGTCTTCATTTATTTAAGTTTTCTTTAATTTCTTTCAATAATATTTTGTAGTTTTCAAAATATGTTTTGCAATTCTTCTGTAAAACGTATCCCTAAGTATTATATTCTATTTGAAATTAGACGGGAGTTTAGACTTAACTTGGTAAGCAATAACAGATTATTGTAGGCTCAAATTGTAATATAATGAAAAATGGCATTTTTGGAAGTTATGGAGATATGCTACCTGGATCTCTCTTCAAGAAAGATTTTGCCATTCAGCTGTAAGGAATGCATTTATCCAACAGCCTCCACCTATTAGCACATTTAGGTTCTGCCTCAGCTGTGCTCCTCATGGGCATCTCTCTGTCAATGACTGAGTATAGTAAGGGTATTAGGGCTTGGACATCTCTCCTCATTGTGAGATTCCTGTAATGGGAAATTTTTGCTTGAGAGTTCTCCACTGGGTTGGATGCGGCTTTGTGAGATCTGAACCTCAGTCTGAGACTCTCTCTATCTAATCCTACTTCCTGTCCCTTTTCTTTTCACAAGGATCACATCAGCATCACAGTCTGAAATTTTTCCCTACCCACTTCTGCTTAACCCTCCTTTTTCCTTTCATAGGCATTACCCCCAATAAACCTTTGCATTCCTAACTGCTTCAGTATCTGCTTCCCAGAGAGAGCCTAACTCACACCCAGCTGAAGAAAAGGAAATAATAAAAGGATTTTCAGAAAAAAACAACCTCTTTTAAAAATCTATTCTCTTTGGGGTCTAATACAGTCCCAGTCAGGATGATACTGTTATAGATAATAAAAGTCAATTTAGTTATGCCATAGTTTGAAGAGTGACAGAATGTAAGTATAAACAGGCACTTATCAGTGCCAATTTACTGCCAAATATCAAATGTTGATCAGATTCCCATATAAATAAATTGTCCAAATTGCTCTAAGAAATATTTCGTAAGCAAATACTTAGCCCTTCATTCAACTGATATTAGCCAATGTGGCTTAGATCCACAAATCCAACACCTACCTGGTACTTAAACATATGGATGAAAAATGGGGAAAAAACCATCCATCAAGATATTTGGTGTAAAGCAGCCAAACGCAAAGTTAAGTGCAGAATTCAGATGACCATCTGGTTAATTTGGGCCGTAAATGCTATCACCTGAGATATGTAACTAATCGAGTTATTGGGCTTCATGTGGTAGAAAGAACCTAAAGATCATCAAGGAGGATGTCTACTCTCTCACAGAACAGAAGCAGAAACTGAGGCCCAAAGGGAGCAAATGACTTGCCCAAGGTCACACAGCAAGCTAGTAGTTGAGCTAGGATTAGAACCAAAATCCCTGTAATTTGACAGAGCTCCTTCCCTCTCATTTTTGTGGTCACCATACTTGAAGTGTCACTGATTCTGGCATATTCCTGTCACCAGGGAGCTGAATCCAACAAAGTATACTCATCCTCACTTTTTACCCTGCAACCCAACAGAAAATCTTCTTTTTACATCCTCAGGGATGATCTTTGATATGTGGCAGAATAGAAATCCACTAGAGGTTGCACAATTTAGATTATTCAACTCCAAAGCAAAAGAAGCCCTCAAGCAACGCCATCTGATTATACAACTTTGCTGTTATAGAGAATTAATCAAATTCATCCTAGAGGCTCATCTGCTGCATGACACACTTATTCCTTGATATCAAAACTCCCTAACAAATTTTAACATGAGAATTGCTCTTGACTTCTTTTCCTAGTAATTTCTGATTTTATTAAACCCCCTAAGCTCCAGGAGTTGAAAATGTGTTGGTTACTAATCTTCAGTTTTCCAAAATGTTTCATAGTCAGGCTTTCTGGCTCCAAGATGTCAAGAGATAGGTCAAGATAGGTCAGCTCCAGCAAGGACAGCAAATTTATTGTTACCTGTGTAGGAAAAAAAAAAAAGTGGAGAGCAGGTACAATAGAATCAGATGCAATTGGATGTTTCTCCCAAAACACCAGGTTTGGTGATAATTGTACCTTCTGGTGATTCAGTAGCTGGCACTTTCTCTTAGTCATTATTTAACTCATGTTCCAACAAGATATCAGGGACTACAAGGCTCTATGAAGTACCAAGCTACTGGCCAAGCCTAGCTGCAGAAAATCCTATGACAAATGAAAGGATTTAGCTTGACTCCTCTGTGTCCTCTCTTTCTCACTTTTGATAGTTGTCTCTGAGGATGATCTTGTGGTTTGAGATTGGCACTGCCTTGAACTGGTGAAACTCAGGCAACTTGGCAGAGTGAGACAGGCAGAGGTTGGTAATGGCTACAGCTAATCAGGGCTATAAAAGGCCGTAAAGACCGTAGAGTTTATTTCTCTATCCACCTTGGATGAGTAAATGCCCTTCCTGGGTAGGTGTAGGTTGGTATATGCTTCTATGTCAAATTTTCCTATAGCAGAATCAGGTTTAAATGAATTTCAATGATAGTTTACAAGGCAAAACTGTGTATGTATGCTTGTGGTAGCAAGATATTACAAAGGCAACATTCATTCATTAATGTGTGTGTGTATCAGATACTGGGCCAGACAGTGGGATTATAATACTAAATAAGACAGAAAAAGTATCTTAACCCAGACAACTTACGATTTAATGGGAAATAGAAACAGATAAATAGATGATTATAATACACTATACAGTGATGGGTCCTATGGGAGTGCCTAGAAAGGACTTGGGGGATAATGAAAGACTTCTTAGAGGAAGCAATATCTAAGTGAAGACCTAAGGAAGGTGAGAAGTGAGGCACAACAGAGTGTGTGCTCAGTAGGGAGAATGGCATGTACAAAGCAGATGAAGAGAGCAAGGAAATGTGGGAGAAAGGCTTGCTAGATGAAGGGACTGAAAGAAGTGATGTATAGATGGAGCATGACATGTGAAGTAAGGAACGATAAGGCTCTGAGGACTGGTTAATATTCTGAAGAAGAAAGTTAGGACTTTAACATCATAATGTGTATATGTCTACTTCAAGGACACTATCTGTGAGTATTCACCTTATGTGGAACTCTGCATCGGGTGCTCTGGGAGCCAGAGCTCTTAGTAACTTTTATAGCAAAAACTTTTGATCATTTAACTCTATGAATAGGTGCTATAGTTATCCTACCCCCATGTTGCATATGAGAAAACTGTTGAATAAATGAGAGAAAAATATAGAGTTAGACAGTAAGTACCATGGACATTCATGAAAAGAAAATGTCACAGGACTTGAGCAATCAAAGAAGATAGAAGACCTTGAGATGAAAATACAGGACTGTAAGGGAGAGGTCACAGTTGGATTTGTAATGATAGCCTTAGCTAGACCACCTCCCCGAAAGGAGTAACTGTTTCTAGAAACAAGCAGAGGCTGATGATTGAATCTTAGAAGATTCATGGTTTACTAGAGAGTGAAAAAGAGGAACCATCAAATGAGAACAAGCAGGAAATTAACCTACAGTGTCCTGGAGTCTAAAGGTGGGAGGAATTTCAAGGAATGTGTGAATGGGTATGTCCGCTAAAACCAAAGAAGGAGTTTACTGTGTCCTCCAACAGTGCAGTTTTACTTTTTCTTTTCATTCCTCCCCGAAATGTACTATGTAATGAAGTAAATGTTGATAGTTTTCTTACAACATATGAAAACTGAGATGCAGAAACATGATGTGTTGACAGGTATTGAAGACAACTCTTTGATGTAGTCAGATCCTAGAGATGTGTCAGCATTTCCACAGCCAGAAAATTTTTGGGCTCATCACCAGATCATTTCTTTGCAAAAGTATATGATGTTTCAAAAATAAAATTATTGATTTATTTCATGAGAAGAAAGAAGAATCTTCTGCTCTAATAATCTCTTCTTCCCCCTCCAACAAAAGCCACTTCTCTTTAGTAGAGAAATCTGGCTCAATGGCATAAGCTTAGGATTCACAAAGTGCTTCAGTTAAAGCCATATGTAACTGCTAGTTACGTGTTCCTGCTAGAATTAGAACCCAGGAATGTGAAGTTCTAAATTGTGTGCTTTTTCTTCTGGCAGGACTCTTAATATAAATCAAATAAAGAAGAAATTAATCCTTAAAATAGCAGCTCTCTTAAATTCATTCCTTCCCAAACAGTTACCATACCATTTGGATTTTTAAGGGGCCATGACATTTTAGTGAACAATTCCTAACTTATCATGAACGAGGCTGCTTGGTCCAGTGATCTTTGACGCCACATACTAAACCACAGAAAAACAGGTTGAGAGTATTACAATCCAAGTTTGCTTCTTTCACTTGATAAGCTACAACTTGTAGCTTGAGAAGCAGTACCTTATGTAAAGACATTTGTAAAATATATGTCAAATTTTCCCCATAACTTTAATGGCTGTGCCCCTACACACGTGCCTATTTGAATCTAGCCAACACTTGCAAGGGTAAAAGGAATGTACACCATTTCAACTAACTAAACTAACGGAACTTTTGTTTTCAGATACTTTATCTTCATGTAGACATGGTCTGATAAACACATTTTCAGGGCAAAAACCAGTTAAAGATGTAGAATAGATAAGAACAAAGGAAGGCTAAAAGAATAAAAGAAAACCAAGAGAAGGTTGAGGCATTCTCTTAGTCTGCCTGACCTTCTACTTAGGTGGCTACTGGAAAAGGTCAAGTCTCTTTCTCTAGACAAAAGTGAATCTGATTTAAATGGAATTATTGGATTTTTCAGATCACTGCAGAATGGCAATCATGCTATTCAAATGATTCTTTTCTTTTGTTGACTCCACTTTGTCTTCTAATCTTTATATAACTGAATAGCAAAAGAAAGCTCCTTAAATAATGAAAGGAACTTCAAACACACAAAGAGGCTATTTGTTTTTCTCTGTCCACCAACTGTAAACTTCACATTAACCCTAGCTAGCCAGCTCTCAGAAATGCTCTACCAGTTATAAGGATGATTTGTGGGGAAAGGAAGAAAGTCTAGGTCTGCTTTCTAGGTTCCTCTTTCTGTGAGAGTGATGCATAGGGAACATTGTCTACAGAGGGGGCACACAGGGAGGTTGTGTGTAAGAAGGTATAATAGATGCTCGGTGTGTCCTCAGATTCCCACATCAAGATGAGGCATCCTAACTGCAGAGTGTTAGCTGTCTCCAAGCTGAGTTTCTCTCTGAGAATCACCATCATCCAAAGAGAACTGTCTCACCCAAGGTGATTCTCACTCCCCAGAAACAGCCCACATCTGATGCCTGGCATTGTGGATGTACAAATCCAGAACCCCTTATGTTGGTTCAGGACAACTCAAAAGACCCATCCCAGCTCTAGAACTCCCCACAGGATCAGCTGAAGTCTCTGTTGCATCTCAGTAGACCCTCTCTCTGCCAAATCCTGCTTCCTCCACTCCTTTATAGTGCTGTTCTACCCAAAAAGGTGCCTGCACACAAATTTTCATCTCAAGGTCTGTTTATTGGAAAATTTGGCCTAAGAGAGAATGGGAAAGTAGCGATGTTGCTGGCTAGCAAAAGAAGAAGGCCTCTAAGGAGTTGGTGTTCTTCCTTTCTTCTGCCTTAGTGGTAAAATACCATATTCCTTGCCTACTAATTTCAGCCTAGGAGTTTCTGAGACTTTACCAGTACAGAGTGGATTTCTGATCTATTTATACTTTGCTATATCTAGTGTGACTCCATTTGGATGAATGAAATACCTTCTGATATTTCAACTGAATTAACTAATCAATTCAGTTAAGATGGTAGACCCACCCAACTGTGTAGATAACAGTCAAAGAAAAGTGAGTAAAATTGGACTGGGGAATTTAAGAATAATGACTAAAGACTTATGTGACTCATAAATTTGAAACTTCTTTTCTCAGTAGAGTGAGTGATTAAATAAAGGGCTGATGTACAGAGAAAAGGAATGTATTAGTGGAGGTGCTGAGACAGGCATTATTGATTAGTACATAAGCTATTACCCTTGCACTTTCAAGTGATCCAGGCTGACCAATAAGGGACAGGAACGTTTTGTGTCTCAGTTTGATCATCTTTAAAACAAGAGATTTTGACAAGTCCAGTGAGTTACAACTTTCTCACAACCAAAGACTCTTTTAAAAAATCCCTATCCCCACCCCCAATAATACCATGGACTCCATGATTTGAAACATTAAACCCACTACACAAACTGCTTTTTATTAAGTAATAATTTATTTTCTTATATTTAAGTGATTATATATACAGGGATCTTTCAATAAGACCTTCTGATGAATGTGAGGTAACCACACATTAAACCACATTAAGCTCATAAATCTCCAGCCCAACACAAAGACACTTGATATTCTAGTTAACCTGTGCAGCTTTATTTTGAGAAGCTAGAGTTTCCAATGGAAAATAAATCCAGATATCCCATTATTGGCTTAGAAAACCTTTAGGAACCCCAGGACTTCAGATTGAAACATATTATTTTACCTTGAAAGTCCCTCTCAGGTCTAATGTTCTATGCTTTATGAAATTTCCAAATTATGTTTCATTTTAGCAATTTATTTTTACCCATTTTTGTTCAATAATGAAAAGTCACATCTGATTCTGAGCCTTTATAAATCCAAGAAGTAATTGCCTTGTCAATTGATTATACAGAAAATTTTAGTATAATTTTTGTAGTTGTCTAATTAGAGGTGAGAATCAGAAGTTCATTATAACGACCTACAAGACAGCTGGTATCAACAAAGTCACAATGACCTTCACCTCCTTTTGTAATTCACCATGGTAAATCCATGGGCCCCAGAAATCTGGGATTCATTATTCTAGCAACATAGCCGATACCTTCCAGTGTATGAATCCTGCCCACAAAGCCAATTCTTTGCATATATAGTCACATCTATCATCTGAGTTCTATCTGCAATTCCACCTGATTTCATGGGTTTCTGTGTTTGTAAATGAAAAAGGAACGTCATCTATCATCCATCAGGGTCAACATACATTTTGTACAGACATGGAAAACATTGGGCCCTGGCCTCACGGGAAAGTAATAGGATAGATTATCTGTGCTTATTGGCAGGACTGGTGCAATTTACTGGCATGCCTAAGGAATTCCCAACCAATATGCAAAACCTCTCCATTTATGGACAAGATGGCTTTATCATGCAGTAGCAGGGAGGCTTGGCTGAAAGGAAAGCCAAAGCCTCCCTTCGAGCTGCCTAGCTCCACACTCCACACAAATATCAGCCTGAGTGTGAAAATTAAAATGTTATTTGATTCTAGGTAACATTCCACTTTGGTGTGAGGAGAGTGGAAACATGTCACATGTTAAATAATGATATATTAATTACTCTCTCTTGAAAAAAAAAATGACTGAAGGCACAGAAGGACTACAGAAGAGCTTCTTGGGCTACTTTAAATATACTTCTACAGTGATAAAAAAATATATATGACATTAATAGGGTGCATTTTGGGTTCCTCTGATTCTTGTTTACCTGAACTCATCAAATGTTAATGGGCCAGGATTTATCAGTTTAGAAATGCATCCAAAGCCATGTTCAGAGACCAATGCAGTCAGATCACATATGCAGGTTTCTGCCATTTTGGAAGTTACTTGACATCAATGCCTTGATTAATGGTTTTGCTACAATGCAGAGGTGGTACAGAATGCTTTTTGTGACTTTATAAGAACCACCTCTGTTAAATTGCTTCCTGTCTAGGTGCATTAGCTTTCTGGGAGACTATCACTGTCACTTAGACTCTATGAATTTAGTAATCTGGGATTTAGGATGACTTACAGCTAACAGAACCGTGATTCTCTGTGCTTGAAAAACACCCAGGCTTCTTCTTTACTTGTTTATGTGATGCTTGGAGGGCAACCTTCTTTATTCTGTTCTTAGGATTCAATCAGGTAGCATCTCCGAGGCACTGGGGAACAGGCACCTTTTTTATTCTATCACAGTTTCAGTAGAATGAGGGGTAACAACTGTGGTGTACTGAAAGGCACACTGGAGTGGAAATTGAGAAAGTTGCTTTAGCAGCAGTACTAACTTGCTCTCTGACTGAGGGCAATCACTTCACTCTCTAGGACGTGGTTCCCTGATCCATAAAGGGAGAGGCCCAGGGGCATGGGAGGAGAAGGAGGTTCCCTTTTATTGAGAGTTTTCTATGTATTAGACACTTTGCAAATGCTTCAGTATATTATCTCATTTTGTCTTCACAACTCCCCTAGGAGGTAGACACTAGCATTCTTCCCATTCCCAAAGGAGAAAGATAAGGCTCAGAGAAACTAGAAGTTTCAAATATTGCTCAACAGAACCCTAAGAGTTCATAAAGGTGCCTCTGGAACCCTCAAGTTAGTGAGAAGGTAGATACCTTGACCCTCAATTTCAATCAAATCTACTTTGTTTTCATAGGTTGTATATATTGAGCTTCCATGTAAATTTTTCTTTGTATTCCAGATTCTGCCACAGAAAGACAGTTGAAAATGTTGAGTAATCCCAGAGATGCAGTCTGTCTCCAACATTCTGCGCAATGTCCAGATACCACAAGAAAATACGAAAAGGTAGGCATCTGCTGGGTATTCTCATCAGAGAGCATCAATTTCTCACATGAGTTTGAAATAGTCCATGTTGTTGCTCTTACTACAGAAACAGACATTCCTGAGCTTCATGTGACTCATGGTGTTTTGACTGTACACAGAAAGCCAGGTTGGTCTGGACAGGGCCAGGGTGAAATGCACATGTGGAGTGGCTGAGTAAATTTATGCCTTCGATTCAGTTATCCTGGGCAAAACAAAGCAAAGGGTGATTTCAAAGGGTGAAATCAGGACTGTCCCCAATTTTCTAAGTTACTTGAGGCAGAGGTGAGCTATTAGGCCTGTCCCACTTAGATGAGGCCTGGGCAATCTCCAATTCCCTGGCTAATTAGGCAGCCCCTACTGCCCTGTGGAAGTTTCCAATACTGCATACTGTCATAAATATGAGTAAAGCACCCCATCTTGGCTGTGAAATCACTCAACATTACAGCTCGGTTTCACTTTAACACTCTTTACCATCCATCTCTGTCCAAGTTTATTGCTAACGACAATGTAAAAAAGAAAATCTCATACGAGAATGATATTTAAAGCCACCCAATCAACTTTAAAATGCTTTCCTGATCAATAAGGCATTTTTATTGAAAAGAATAAAAGAATTAGGCAAACAAAACTACCCAATGTTGCAAATTAGAGTTTGTGCCAAAGCTGGGAGCATGACCTGGAGCCACACCAGCGTATTCATTCCTCCAGATAGGCAGTGGGTTCTGCCGTCAGGAGCACCACTGTCTTTGTGGCCCCCCAACCTGTCAAGGCCCTGGGTTCCTTGGCCTTCTCTCCCTCCCATGGCCCTACACCCTGGGTATAAGTGTAAGGAATAAGAGTCTACCCATCGGGCTTTAGTAATAATCTCTTGCTGTTGGTGTTTTATAGTCTCTAGAGCAGTATGGCAGTCATGTTTTTTCTCTTATTTCTCCAACAAATATTTCTTTTCGAGAGGGATAGATATGTTCACTATATCTTGATTGTGGTGATGGTTTTGCAGGTGTATACATATCAAAACTATCAGATTGTATAACTGAAATATGGGCAGTTTACTGTATGTCAGTTATACCTCAATAAATCTGTTAAAATGTTTATTGGATGCTTCCTCTGTGCCAGGACAGTACTTGATACTGGAAAGACAGAGATAAATAAGACCTCACAATTTGCATCCTGTTTGGTTGAACCATATGAAATTGCTGTTTGTATATGTGAAAAAATCAACAAATATTGGTAATGTTTCAACCTAAGTTAACAACTACAGTCACCATGAGATAGGCAATGTGGGTATTTTTTTTCTGAGATATACATTTTAAAGTAATAACTAGAATTATGACTTATAACATTATACAATGTGGGCAATGTGGGTATTAATACCAATTTATAGATGAGGAAATTGGGGCTCACACAGATAAGGTGACTTACTGGAGAATACTTCCCCTGGAATTTGCATGATTTAGCCACCCCTTGTCTGGGTTGTCTGGCCTGAGTATACTGAGAAGACTAACCCATACAGGGCTGGACACGTGGACGGACCGCTGATCAGAGTTATAGAAGAGTAAACTCTGGGCATGAGATGATTGTGCTTTCTATGTTCCAAGTGGCCCTCATAAGTGCTACTCCTGAGATTCTGTTCTCTATGTTGACACTGGGCTCTTTGCTGAGGTAGTCTCTTGTGCTTGGGACTTGCGTGTGGGTCTCAGGAGCTTGCGTCCATTTCTTGCCACCTCACATATTTTTTGGTGCTTTGGTTTCTACTCATCACCTGCTTTTTTACTCTATTTCCAAATGAACTGTCTTAGCCTCTGACTTTCATTTTTCAATGGCCCAACTATAGTTTTCCTGCCCAATAGTGAACATTACCCCCTAGTTAGAAACAGTGCCTTCAAGATCAGGGGCTAGAGGGTCCTCAAGACATTGCAGTATAATAACTATTTGTTAAATATTTTTTGAGTTCATGAAATGATTCTTTCCATCAGTGGATATTTATTATCTATTCTTATTGAGTTACTTTCCATAAAATGGGGACAACGATAACCCCCTAATTCACGGAGCTGATACAAGCATTAAATAAGACAATCTATGCAGACAACTTAGAACAGTGCCTGGTACATAGTTAAGAGTCAATAACATTAGCTAATATTACTATACACACAGCATTTATATTAAATGGTCAGTCCATGGGTAGGTGTTGGGGTGGAATATAGGATTAAGGGCACAACAGAGATGGATAACACAAAGCTACTGCCTGCAAGGAACTTGCAATCTTATCATCTAATTTTAGTATAAAGGTACAATATGATTATTAAAATTTTAAAAAATGTATAGTAGAGGAAAGGTGAAATTCCAAGTTAGGAATAGGGGATTAGAGACAACCTCATGGAGAGTGTGGCATTTGAAGAGGGCCCTGAAGGACAAGACAGCCTTTGACATGAGAGTTGAGTAGGAATGGAGAAGGTATGAAGGGCGAAGGGAACCACATGGGCAAAGGCACAGTGGTAGGAAAGTGTTCCTGGGCATTTGGAGGAAAGACAGAATAGGTATCATAGGAGGTGAAGCTATAGAGGCAAGCTAAGGCCATATTTCCAGTGGATTTTAGTGCGGAGGCACAACAAGTACCTGTCAAGGTCACTTTGTTCATTCTGAGTCCAGTGTTAAGTGCAGCTGGGTGTTTGTTGCAACTAGTGCTGAAACTGATTCAGAAGCTAACCATGATGAGTAGCCCTAAAATTTGCTTGTTTTTGAACCACGTGATAAGATGCTGTGAGAAGAACACAGCATCACTTGTGTGGTATTGCTGCCAAATATGTACAACTCGAATCTAATAATGAGGAAACATCAGACAAACTCAAAAGGAAGAGCATTCTATAAATATAATAACTAGCTGGAAATATTCAAAAGTGACAAGATCTCGAAAGTCAAAGAGATTGAGGGGCTGTATAGGAAGGAGACTAGAAAGACATAACAACTAAATATAACACATGGTTGTGAACTGGATCCTTTTACTATAAAGGACATTATCGGGACAATTAGTGAAGCTTGGATGGGATCCAAGGATTAGACTATAGTTATGCATCAGTATTAATTTCCCATATTTCCAATATTAATTTTGATGGTCACATTGGAGTTATATAGGAGAATGCCCTTATTTATAAGAAATAGTAAAGTATTTGATGGAAATGGGGCATCAGGATGGCAATTTGCTTTTAAATGATTCAGGGAAGAAAAACCTCTTGTACTATATTTACTGTATGTAAGACTTTTCTGTAAGTTTGAGATTGCTTCAAAAATATGTATAAAAGTACTAAAATAGATTCCCCAGGGGAAAAATAAGATTAAAATAAAGTTAGCAAGTTATCTTTTAAAAAAATGCTGTTGACTGGCTGCCATGGTTTCCTGAAGAAGGCCCCTTAGATTGCTAGCCATCTGTGTGTAGGATGTGGTCCAGGAGGCCAGCAAGGCGGAGACTGCCGTGCCTTTTGAGGGACCACACAGAGAGAAGCAGTATCTGGGAATGGTCTTCTGCTTTGGACCCTTCAGTCATATATTGTGAGCTTTGGCCCCCTCTCCTTGCTGTATGAAATAGAGGGCAGAGAAAAATTAAAATGTGGCCCAATAAGAATTTGCTAATTGACACATGGGCTGCTCTTCTTTTTCTTGTAAGAAACATTAGCAGGTGTATTTATGCCCTACCTTATACATTTTGATAAGCCCTATGGGAACCTAGAAAATAATTTATCATGCCTCTCCTCGTTACCCCAGCATAATAAGAAACAAGCTCTGGATCAATAGTTGAAATGTGCAGGGACCACCTACTTAAAGTGAGGTTTCAGCAGGCTAAATTCCTCTTTGAGCATGGTTAGGGATTGTCCGTGTCTTCAAAACCTGTCACAAAGGAAGTAAAGTTTAGAACATTGTCAATCCCCACTTTATACCTCAATCACTACCATAGTCTCTGCCACCACCACTACTACCACAACTACAACCTGCCATCCAAACAGTGGCGGCATCTTTCTCAAAAGCCCAAGACGTGTGCTCCCTTGCCCAGTCCGCTGAAACACCTCCTGATATCCAGTCTATGTAGTTCCAAGGGCCAATGAGTCAGTCCCTCAGCCAGTTGCCTGTTAAGCACTTTGAATAATTTATGCTAACATTTTTTTGTGCTTACTGTATGCCAGGCACCGTGCTATGTGCCTTATGTGTATTAGTCCATTTGATTGTCATAAAATCTTATTAGGCGGGTGCTACTTTTATTCTTAACTTTATAGATGAGGATGCTGAGATTTGGAGAAGGAAAGTGACTTGCTCAATGTCACATACATGCCTCTTAAGTTGTAGAGCTGGGATTTGATCCCAGATTGATTTGACCCCAAAGCCAATCTCTTGGTTACTTTGCTATATTGTCTCTCAGGCCACTTGATCATACCAACTAAATTATGTACAGATCTCAGCACCTCAGTCTAACTCAGATTTTAGAGCCAGACTGTCACCTGCGAGTGAGACCTTGGGCAAGATACTTTAAGTCTTTGTGCCTCAATGTCCTCACCTGAAAAATGGGGATAACATTACCTACCTCATAGGTGGTAGCGAGGATTAAATGAGTTAATGTAGGTAAAGCACATTTAGAACAACACCTGGCACATGGTAAGTACAGAATGGTTAGTATTATTATTTAACTCAGAATGTGCCATGGGGAATACTGTGTCCCCTGAAACAATATCCAGATGATGCTAGCCTAACAAACTATGGTAATCCCAGTAGGCAGAGATTATTTTTTGCTCTAACATCAGCACAATATATTTAGGAGTTCTGCTCTAGTCACTGTCGGTCTCCTATAAATAGAGAAACTTTGTTTTTCCTTGTAAATCTTTTAATCCACAAGTATTACGGAGAAACTACTAGCTGTTTTAGCACTGTACTAAGAGTGAGACCATTACAAAAGAAATATGAGATAGGAGCCCTGTCTTCAAAGAACCAACAGTCCAGTGGAAGAGACCAGCACAGGATAGATAACAATGAGGATGCTGGGCAGTACCAATTAAGTGCTCAATGATACGGTCCTTATTTGAAGAGACATAAGAGTTCAGCAGACAGGAAAGAGGTGAATTGGAATCGATATTCACATCTAAGCCAATTGATGAGAATATTCACTCCTAAAGCATGCCGCAGAGCTGTCTGTTTGCATGTTCACCAAAGCCAGAGTCAGTCTAGCCTAGTGGGCATTGGGGCAAATGTCACCTAGTCGCCCAGCAATTCCCTATTTACTCTCCGAACTGTTTCCTACCCAGCTACCTTCACTATTTATCTCCTTACCCTGTGTTCTTTTTCTTTTTTAATAGCATTTATTACTATCTGACTGGACCATATATATTTACTCATTTTGTCCTTGTCCGTCTCTCCCACTGGGTTCTCTGCTCCTTGACAGCGGGAACTTTGTTGTCTTCACTGCTCAATCCCCAGGCCCCACGAGAGTGCCTAGCTCACAAAATATTCTTTGGGACAAAGGAATAAACCCTTACCAGACCTGCCGTCTCCAGCTTTCTCCTTTGTTCTAAAGCCAGGCTGTCCCCAGTGCTGCTGCAGATAATTACAGTAGTTACTGTTTATTAAGACTTCCTACGGGCCAGGCTATGTAATGTGTTCCACACAGCCACCCCAGTGAAATCAAGAGTGTTATTCTTTCCAGCTTACCAATGCAGCAGCTAAGGCCTAAAGACATTATGTACCTTGTCCCGGTTCACATACTTACGAAGTGACTGACTTCCAATAAGGGTTGACCTTATGCTCTCTGGCTTTAATCTAGCGGTATTGGGACATGGCCAAAATTTGACTCCTTTTTTTTTTTTTGGCTGCCCCATGTGGCTTGTGGGATTTTAGTTCCCCAACCAGGGACTGAACCCACGCCCTTGGCAGTGAGAGAGTGGAGTCCTAACCACTGGACCACCAGGGAATTCCTGGACATGCCCAGAATTTGAAGCAGAGAAGTAGAACCCTAAAGAGGCAGGAGTGGTGGAAGGGTGGATGAGAGAGTCAGTGGGCAGGTGTGATGGGTTGAATTATGCCCTGCCCCCCTCCCAAATTCACATGATGACGTCCTAACCTCAGTACTTTAGAATGTGACGTACGTGTAAATAAGGTTGTTGGAAAAGTAATTGCTTCTGATGAGGTTATACTGAGGTGAGGTGGAGCCTAAATCAATATGACTGCTGTCCTGATGAAAAGGGGAAATGTGGACACGCACACACAAGGAGAATGCCCTGTGAAGATGAAGGCAGAGACTGGAGCGATTGCCAGCAAACCACCACAGACTAGGAGAGAGGTGTGGAATAGATGTCTTCCCCACAGTTCTCAGAAAGTACCAACCCTGCCCATACCTTGATCTCAGACACCTAGCCTCCAGAGCTATGAAGCAATAAATCTCTGTTGTTTAAGCCACCCAGCTTGTGATATTTTGTTACGGCGGTCCTAACAAATTAATACAGTAGAAGTAGGCAAGGAGAAGACTGAGAGAGAGAGAGAGGAAAAAAAACTCTCACAGCTCCTGGTGGGCGTTCTTGCTCGTATTCCATCCTTGCCTCTTCTACCTTCACCCACAACCCAGTCTGGCATTCTGAAGACATAGCTTCCTTCTGGCAAGACCCTGGCAAGCCTTCTGAAGGAACTAGTGATTTCCTAGGAGATGAAAGCGAGCTTCCTGATTGTCCTTGTTAACTCTGTTAACCAGGCCCACAAAGTGGATCATAGTGCACAGACAGCCGCTTAGAAATTTCACTGCCCCTTGCAAAAAAAGCTACAGAGACTTCACAGGCTCTGTGGCCTCTCCAAGGCCAATGTTGCCCTGAACTATCCCAGATCTTTGTATGAACATAAGCTTTAGAAAATCCCATGAAGATAGCTCCCTCATAATTCATATGTTGGTGGCCCTGCTTGATGGGAAAAGTTGAAAACAGGACACTCAGAAGGAAGATACATCCCTAATATCTGCAGCGTCTACTGCGGGATATTGATTCCATTGTCCTTTAACCCGCTGGCACTGGGTTGATAGTATATTACTGGTAATGAAGAGAGAATCCTGCCAGGAATTGTTAAATGTTTGCAAGTCACTATAATAGATCTTTTCACAGTAAAAATAATGAGGGCTCAAGACTGATTTCAAAAAGAATGGCAAGAAAAAATGTTTCTCTCCATCCCAGGCCCAATACCCATTCCCACAAACCTACTCAGGGAATTTCAGCAACGTGTAGTCTCCTTCCAAGCCCCAGAAATTTCTGTATTGGACAGAACTTCCCTGTCATGACAAAAGGAACCTTTCCTAATGAGTGGGGTAAGTGTTTGACTTCTATAACACAGTGGTCAGCAAACTTTTTCTGTAAAGGGTCAGACAGTAAATAATTTAGGCTTTGAGGGCCGTCACTGTTGCAACTGCTCAGTCGTGCTATTGTTGTGTGAAAGTGGCCATAGATCACACACAAATGAATGGCTCTGGTTATGTGCCAATAAAACTTTATTTAAAAAAATAGGCAGGGGCCAGATTTGGCCTATAGGCCATAGTTTGCTGACCCCTGGTGTATAGCACAAAAAGACTAGAACTTTGCTGCCAATGGAAACAGTGCTCCTTTTTCCAAAGTTTTAGTGTCCAGCTCTTTCCTGGGAAGTGTCGTCTCAGGGCTCACATTCTTTTGCATCGCTGTCATGAAACAGAAGAGAGAAATGAATGAATCTATCTCATTATTCCTTTTAGGGCTCCATATTGCCAACACTGAACTAAAGTGATGCCAGCCTGTGACCCTTTAATTTCTTCCCCTAGAATTTATCAGCTCATAAATTTTGTGATAAAGGACAAAGAAGAAATTACCTTGCAGAATGTCTCCTTCAGTGATGAAATGGCATTGATAGAAGAGGATGAGACTTTGTCTAGAGCCCTGGCTTTTTGTCCCTGTCTCTGCCCCTGACAAGCCCAGTGACCCCCTCACAAGTCATTTCATCTTTCTGGTGTGACAACTCCTTCCCTTCCTACTTTATGGGATTGTCATGAGAATGAACTAAAAAGACCACAATAACAGACATGAAAGCATTTTACAAAAACTTAAATTGTCACAGATCTATTTGTCCAAGGAAGCAGGAGGATGAGAGGGGTGCTTTTCTGCATAGATGGAAATGTTACAACTGAAATAGAACACTGGACCCTTGTGATGTAGAGGGACCAGGACAGGAGAGGGCAAAGGGCTGCACATGAAGCTGTGGCAGTTTCAAGCCTTCCCATTAGACTGGCTGGCTGTTGTGTCATTTATATCTAAATTGATTCCTTTCACTTTTGGTTGTTTCCCAGCAAGTCTATTGGAAAGAGTAGGTGCTCATTATTGAATTCCCTTGTTTATTTTCCCCCAAATCTATTAAATCAGTACCAAACACTTAGAATTCTCTGACACTAAAGCAAGTGATTTATTTATCTATAGCTATCTATTGCATCTGGCTTTGATAGGCTTTATTTCTATGTGCTAAAAACACAGAGCCCTTTAAAAGTTTGATTTTATTGCAAAAATGAAAACAGTTGTATAGGGGAACCTGGATGGGAGTAAAGGAGAGCAACTCTCTGACTGACAAGTCTAAATGTCAGTGCTTTTTTCAAGTGCATCAAAACATATAGAATCCAATTGTGGACCAAGAGGCCAGACTTTCATAAATCCTTATAGGGAACTTTGTTTGGGTTTAAGCCTAGGGTGGGAGATTAGGTGTAGAGGAAAGAGCGATGGGATCGGGAACCCTGATTTAAGTCCGGGTTCTGCCGCTAACTTGCTGTGTGATTTTAGCTAAGTTACTCAGTCACTCTTGACCAGTGTCTTCTCATTTGTAAAGTGAAGAGATTTTTTTTTTTAATTTATTTATTTTTGGCTGTGTTGGGTCTTCGTTTCTGTGCGAGGGCTTTTCTCTAGTTGCGGCGAGCAGGGGCCACTCTTCATCGCGGTGCGTGGGCCTCTCACTGTCGCGGCCTCTCTTGTTGCGGAGCACAAGCTCCAGATGCGCAGACTCAGTAGTTGTGGCTCACGGGCCTAGTTGCTCCATGGCATGTGGGCTCTTCCCAGGGCTCGAACCCGTGTCCCCCGCATCGGCAGGCAGATTCTCAACCACTGCGCCACCAGGGAAGCCCAAGTGAAGAGATTTTAATTTTAAGACTCCTTTTCCTACCCACTCTCTAGGAATTAAGGATTCAGTCACCATGATGCATAAACCAATAGTGCCTACTATGGATCTCATCATTCATTTGTTCAGGAAACATTTATTGAGATGCTACCATGAGCTAGGCACTGAGGGTATAATGATAGACAAAGACAGACTCTGATCCATCCCCTCTTGTATCCCATGGAGTAGAGACGATCTCTCTCCTCCCTCCTTTGAATCAAAGAAGCAGAAGGGCTTTGATACGATCATTGTTCAATTGCTATTTTATTTTATTATCCTTCACATTATTTTATTTTTTAATTTTTATTGGAGTATAGTTGCTTTATAATGTTGTGTTAATTTCTGCTGTACAACAAAGTGAATCAGCTATGTGTATACATATATCAATTATTTTAGCCCATTCTTTTGAATAGCACAAATTTTACCCAAGTCTTAACACAATCTTGACCTGACCTAGAAACAGATTCTGATATGGTAGTGAACACATAGTTTGACTATGCACGTGGAAGATATTTTTTGACTTAAGGCTTATTGGAGGCTGGTTTCCAGTTTGGGGCAAGAGTTGCCAAGCTTTTAGACTTTGTCTGTTCAGGGACTCTGGTTAGCCCTGTAACCTCACCAGAGGCCTTGAGCCCAAGTAGCTCTACCTGTGGACTGGGCCATGGGGGGCAGGACTGGATAGAGGAAAAAGCAGCTTGAACAGGCTCTCCAGAGAAAAAGACAAACCCAGAGCTCCAGAAAGCACAGGATGTGAAAGAAATGGGTAGGATAGCACAGAAGTGTTTAAAAGGGCTGGAATGACTAGGAGGAATAGGTAAGGGACAGGAAGAAGGAAAAGTTGGGCACAGTTTTCTGGGCTCCTAATAGACAAGCAGAGCCATGCTGGGGCTACTACATAGCTGTGAAAGTTAAATATTCACCCACTGATGTTTATCTGCTGAGTGCCTAATAGGTACTTTGCTAGATTCTGGAGACGCAGAGGTAAATTAGACTTGATCCATGCTCTCAGAGAGCTCATGGTCCATTGAAGGAGGCAAATGAACAAGTGGCCAATTAGAATACAGACCTGAACTAGGTAAGGACAGTGTTCTAGTCTGCTTCATTCACTGCTGTTTCCTTAGCTTAGTATATAAGCTGGGACAAGACTTTGTTGTAGACCAGATGATGGCTCAGAGAAAGAGGGAAGTGGAAGAATCAAAGAGATATTAAGGAGAGAGACTAGACCACATTTGATGATGAATTGGAGTTAAGGGCAGAGGGAAGAATCACGGATGACCTTCAGCCCTCTGACTAGGACAATTAAGTAGACGGCGATGCCATTCCCTGAGAGGTGAACCCAGAAGTTTGAGGCAAGTACAGAGACTGCTGAATAAGGATTGGGAGGCTGGTAAGTCATGACTTACTGTGAAGCTCCAGAGGCAGCCAAAGGAGCTGACTGTGGTACTGACCTTTCTGTTTCTAACTTCGTTTCTGCCCCAGGATGTCTGTTTGTGTGTCATATACTGAGAAAAAAAGAATTTGGATCTTTTTGAAGAGTGAGTAGAAAGTGAGCATGGTCTGCAGTCTGACATGATGAGAGTTAAACAGATGTGTGTTCAGTAAATAGTGTCTAGTCCCTCTGTCTTCAGGAATTCCAATGCTTGAGTAACATCCTGAGGTTTCTGAAGGGATAAAAGAGAAAATCTACTTGGGGATATTTCACCTAATGTCGGTTATGTATCTCAGCTGATAGACGTGAGTATAGGGTTTGCCTTTCATCTACAAAGGACTACGACCTCGTCTGTGAGTCCTTGAAAATTTGAGATTATCATTCTCATAAAGGCTCCTTTTTAGCACTATTATGGCAAATAAGTTCAGGCAGAATGCAGCCACGTCCCCAAATATTATACCGGGTAGCAAGATGAGAACCGAGCACGTTACCAGAGAAAAGCGCTTCTGTCCGGAACTTCTTGATGGTTTCCTTGGGGACATAAGTTTGAGATTTTATTAGTTGAAACTGGCCATAATACAATACTTGGTATGTATTTATGTGTCTGTGGGGCAGGGGACCTGTATTGGCATATTTGACCTAGAAGTTTTAGTAACAGAATTTATTTATTTATTTATTTAATTGAAGCATAGTTGATTTACAATATTGTTGTGTTAGCTTCAGGTGTACAGCAAAGTGATTCAGTCATATATATATATTTTCAGATTACTTTCCATTATAGGTTATTACAAGATACTGAATATAGTTCCCTGTGTTATACAGTAAATCCTTGTTACTTATCTATTTTATATATAGTAGTTTGTATCTGTTAATTCCATACTCTTAATTTATCCTTCCCCCCTTTCCTTTCCCCTTTGGTAACCATAAGTTTGTTTCCTATGTCTGTGAGTCTGTTTCTGTTTTGTATATAGATTAATTTGTATCATTTTTTTAGATTCCGCATATAAGTGATATCATATGATATTTGTCTTTTTCTGCCTGACTTACTTCACTTAGTATGATATGCTCTAGGTCCATCCATGTTGCTGCAATGGCAATATTTCACTCTTTTTTTATGGCTGTGATATTCCTTTGTATCAAGATATATATATATACCACATCTTCTCAAACCAATCATCTGTTGATGGGCACTTTGGTTGTTTCCATGTCTTGACTATTGTAAATAGTGCTGCTATGAACATTGGGGTGCATGTATCTTTTCAAATTTCATGTTTTCCAGATGTGTTTTCATCTTTTCCGGATATATGCCCAAGAGTGGGGTTGCTCAATCACATGATAGCTCTATTTTTAGTTTTTTGAGGAAGCTCCATACTGTTCTCCATAGTGGCTGCACCAATTTACATTCCCACCAACAGTGTAGGAGGGTTCCCTTTTCTCCACACCCTCACCAACGCTTGTTATTTGTTGTCTTTTTAGAAGTTTTAGCAACAGAATTTAAATTGGGGGTTTTGTACAAAGGCAACCTTCATGAGTGAGTTCAGTGTGGAAGGAGCATTGGACTGGTAGTCAGAAAACCTCTATTCCAGTTTTATCTCTGTTGTTAACTAGCTGCATGACCTTAAGCAAGTCCTTTCCCTTTGATAGATCTGTTTCCTCAGCTATAGAGTAAGGGAGTTGGACTTAATGGGCTTAGTCTCTTTCAGCTCCACTGTTCTAGGAAAATGAACTGAGAATAAAACCACTATGACATAACTACTATAAACTACTACGAAATGAACTGAGAGTAAATAACTACTCTGCTCAACAGCTTTGCTGCAGAGTTCGTTGAAAAGGCAGTAACTGGTAGATGAAAAGATCATTAAAACAGCTTGTTATTTTCATTAATCATGCTTTTATCCTAGAGATTATTCTAATGCTTTTATCCCAAAGGAGCTGGCCTAAGGAGCCAAATTACGGTTCTGAGAAGTAAAGAGCTCTATGTTCCTTTGAGAGAACACCAGTTGGCCTTAGTTTAGCCCAAGCGTGCTGGCTTGGGAGGCTCTGCTAATACAGAAGGTGACTACAGACTCGGATAAAGGTAATCAGATGTTTCCATTCTGAGACTTAGGTGAGGGCTATGGAGCGCCCCCTCCACACACACACACACACACACATGCTATCCCCTGAGCGCTCTTCTCCCTCCCCCTGAGTGGAAAGGTGGAGTGCCCCCATAATGCACTGGGGAACTGGGACTGCTTCTCAAACAGCAAACAAACACAGCCTTTACAATTTCATAAAGAAAGAAGCTGAGCTAGCTGACACCTCTGCAGTTTGGCTAGGGAGTGAGGAACTAATCACCTCCACTAGAATTGTGGTGGGAATCCTCATCACCTCTGGACACTGAGTCTCTCTGTCACTATCAACCCAGAGCCCACGGGATAAACATGACCAAGTCATGTTCTCTTTAAAGGCAGAGGGTGGAAGGTGTGAAGCCAACTGTGTGGGGTGGGAGATGTAAAGTGCTTGACGAGTCTGAATCACTTTGCTGTACAGCAGAAATTAACACAACATTGTAAATCAACTGTACTTCAATAAGATAAATTTAAAAGTTTTTAAAAATAAAAATAAATTAAAAAATAAATAACGTGCTTAACGAGTGGTGCCAGATGTTGGACTCAAGCCCCTGAAGTTTCCCCTTGTCGCTCTAGTTTGGGAATGGACCCATTTCGTGACAGTATTATTCACCGCCTCTGCTGACTATAGCAGTGCAAGAGAAAGAACATGAGTGTTCTCGCCCTGTGAGCCCCGCCAGTGCCTCACCACCCACAGTTCCTTCTCTCACACTTACACAGTCAGCTGAGAGGGTCCCAAGAGATCTTTCCGACCTCCTCCCCCAAATGTGTAGCTGAAGAACCAGGGGTGCAGAGCCTCAGCAGCTGGGCCAGAGACGTGCCTCAGGTCACAGTAAATTAATGGAAAATTAAAACTCAGAATCAAACTTCCTTTGATGAATAATGAACTATAGCTCGTTTCCTTACCAGTGATTGTCAGCTGGAGGCAGCACTGGCTCCCGACTACCACCAAGGGACATTTGAAAATTGTGTGCAGACATTTTGGGTTGTCAGAATGATTCAGGGTAAGGGTGCTCCTGGCATTAATACTCAGGGGTCTGCAGTGCATTAGACAATCCCACGTTACAAAATGCCAGCATGTGCCGTTGAGAACCGTTGCAGGCCTACACCAGGCTGTATCCACTTAGGAAAATACAAAAGAATACAGAGTAACGGCTTCACCTTGTCTCCTTCTTCTCCTCAGCAGAAAGCATGAGGAGGGTGAGACTGGAGACCTCGGTTCTACCTCTAGCTCTGGCATTACATCATGTGATCATGGGAATCTGGCATTACATCATTCACACAAGCCTTCCTCTCTGGACCTCAGTTACCTCATTTGTAAAATAGTGGTTTTGCCAAGATGGCCCTCAAGAACTCTTCCGAGTCAACATTCTGGGCCTTCTTCTTTCAGAATACGGGCCAGGCAGTGCTTGGGCTGCAGCTTTTTAAGAACCTAGATTTCTGGACCCCGCCATAGACATGCTAAATCAGAACTGATGAAGGTGGGGCACTGGGATCTGTATTCACCTCCCCCCACAGTGATTCTGAAGTACAGTAAGTTTGAGAACCACGCTGCTGTGGCCCTGAATGGGAGGCGGGAATGATCTCTGTAAGTGCTCGCTGACCAAGCACAGCTCTGCCATTTAAAACACTAGAAGCCTGGTTCTCAAACGTACTGTGGGCTCCCTGCCGGACTGCTGAGGCCTGTGAGCAGGGGGAGGGAGTCAGCTCAGGGGCTGGGGCTGGTGGAGGCAAAAGGTCTCAGAGGGTGCAGTCTGACTGTTTAAGACCGTAGGGTTTACTTCTCTGACAACTGAGAGGAGACAGCCTGCGCCTGTTACAGCTGCCCACCTGGCACCTGCCTTCTCAAGCAGCTATGCTGACGAGGCTGCAAGCTCAGGCTCCGTGCTCCGATGGCTGCTAACTGCAGAACTTCTTTATTTGGTCTAAGTAGGGCCTCTGCAGCCTGTCTCCCCCATCCCAGCACAGGGGGTGGAGCCTGCAGCGAGCATGTTGTGTACAGCCCGCCCAGAGGGAATTGATGGCTTCTTCCCGTTGGCTCTTCCATCCACCAGTCCAAACTTGAAGGCCTTCATCAGTGCTCAAAGCCAAAAGGCTAAGACACAGAGTTCACCTTTGGCTAGTTTGGTGGAAAAAAGGTTGGTTCTTTGAGCTTGGAAATAACGTGTCAAACACACTGCTTTTATTCGTCATGCAAAAGACGCGAGAGTCGTGTCCCAAGGAAACTTTGAAGATTTATTGCCTGGCATTCTCGATGACCTTCAGGCTGACAGGCCATCGGTAATCACCCTACTAAATAATGCAAAACATGTTGGCCATAGTTTCCTCAGGGAGTCTCAGGGATTTCGAGGCCTCTCAAGAGAATGGAGGAAGGGAAGAAGTTAATAGCCAAACATAAGCTAGTGTCCCAATTTAGGATGTACCCTCTCTCCTATAGATAGCAATCTCTCTCAGTTTATTTTGCCTAAAGTCATAAAATATAAGATGGGAGGTTATGAGTGAAAGTTAAAATAGCAAAATTCCAGCATACTTTTCTTATGTATTTCTCAGAAATAAACTGCCCCCCACCCCCAGAGGGAAAAAAAATCACCATTAAAGTAGTGTTTACAGTTCCTGAGCACCAGTTTCTGCTCAGAGAAAAGGCCAAAGAATGCATATGTCCATCATTCAATGGTTGGATGTAAAGATTTCACTACAAATAATTAATTGAGAGTAAAAAAATAAGTCAAAGCAAAGGCCAAAATACGATGCACTGTCAGTGAGGTAGGGCCCACTTTACACCTGTTGGAAAGCTTGCTAGTTATTAATCTGCCCTGACAGGAAGAAAGCATTTTTGTACCTGACAGCATTGATAAATGTGGCGAACACTGGCCCTACATTTTAAAATCAATATGGAATGTTTTTCAGAGCAAACCTGGCTCAAGCCAGCATACCAAACATAAACGGCTAACAACCAGCATGGAGACTAATTGTTTAAATGAGTTCCAGGGGACAAACAAAAATCACAAGAGGGAAAGACAGAAGACAAGGCTGATAAAAGGAAAATGGGCTCAGCTTGGTTCAAGGAAACTTTTCTCTAATAAAAAGGATCTTTGGAATGTGAAAGGGACTTGTTATGGCAGAAAGCAGTAAAATGCAGGCAAGAAGTGAGCAGGCATTCATACAATACTTTACAGCTAGTATGCAATTTGGGGCTGAAAGTCTGAACTATGAATCAGAATCATACAAAGCTGTAGTGCAGAAGCCCTAACATAACCTCAGAATCTTCCAGGTTAGAAATATCCAACTGTAGCTTATAATTTGCCTGGATTCATTTATTTCTTCAACAAGCATTTAGAAAGAATTCTGGAGAGTCGTTAGTGAATAGAACAGTGTCCCTGCCCTCAAGAGGTTCACAGGAGAGTAAGATAGAGATATAGAAGAAAATTTCCAGCACCATGCAATAGTGCTGTGATTGAAAGAGGCATGGGGACCTGTGAGAGCCCAGAGCAGGGGAACCGAGTACAACCTGGCAGGAGGAGAATCCAGGCAAACCTTACTAGAGGGAGACTATGGGGTCAGACAGGCCTGAGTTCTTACCCAGGTTCTGCTGCCTTGTAGTTGTGTGTGACTTTGAGCATTTACAGATGAAGAATAGGAGGCTCAGAGAGTCTGACTAACTTGTCATGATGGTTAATGTTATGTGTCAGCTTGACTGGGCCACAAAGTGGCCAGATATTTGGTCAAATTTTGTCTGGATGTGTCTGTGAAGGTGTTTCTGGGTGAGATTAACGTTTGAATCAGCAGGCAGAGTAGAGCAGATTGCCCTCCCTAATGTGGGTGGGCCTCATCCAATCCATTGAAGGCCTGAAGAGAACAAGATGACTAAGGGACCGTCTCCTGCCAGACTGCCTTCTAGTAGAGATACAGGGTTTTTTTCCCCCTGCCTTCAGATTCAAACTGAAACATTGGCTTTTGCTTATTGGCTTTTAAACTGGAATAACACCATCGGCTTTCCTGGCTCTCAGGCTTTCCTACTCAGACTGGAGCTACACCCGGGGCTGTCCAGGGTCTCCACCTTGCTGACTGCAGGTCTTGGGGCTTGTCAGCTTCCATAATCACATGAACCAATTCCTTACAATAAAACACACTCATTCCCCCTATTGATTCTGCTTCTCTGGAGAACCCTGACTAATATACTTGCTCAAGTTTACATTGCTGGAAAATGGCAGAGCTGAAATTTCGGATAGGGTCACTCTTACTGCAAAGCCCATGCTCGTGATCACTGCACTGCCAGGAGAGCGCATGCTACCTGAGAGCTACCATCCTACGCCGCCACCCCTTGGTAGGGCATTTCTATATAGAGTGCTCGGGGAA
This sequence comes from Balaenoptera acutorostrata, assembly GCF_949987535.1. Classification (NCBI taxonomy): domain Eukaryota; kingdom Metazoa; phylum Chordata; class Mammalia; order Artiodactyla; family Balaenopteridae; genus Balaenoptera; species Balaenoptera acutorostrata. The sequence continues at coordinate 119,596,491 of NC_080085.1, forward strand.
AACTTGCTTTCTAGACCCTTTTCTTCTCTGACAAGGAAAGGAAGCACTTGTGCCTGCTTCTGATTCCCCTTACCCATACCTCATTCTAGGGCTAATGTGTTTTTTACACCCAAGACGAATTTAGGATTCTTTCTGTTCTAGATATTTGAAATCATCTTTTTTGCGTGAAGATCTCAGTTGCCTACAGATCAAACAAGAAACACAGGAATCATATGTGTATGTATTCAAGTTGATCAAAATGATATTGGGAGCTTGAGTTATACATAATTTGCCTAAATTATTTTCTCATTAAACAGATAAGCCTTCTAGTTGCTTTAGCCGATTGGGACTATATCACTACTGTTTAAAGGCAAAGAAAAGTAAAACTATCATTTGTTGAACATCTATTATATGCCTGGCTCTGTCACTGTAATGGTTAATTTTATGTGTCAACCTGACGGGGCCACAGGGTACCCACATAATTGATCGAACATTATTCTGGGTGTTTTTGTGATGGTGTTTTCAGATGAAATTAACATTGAAATGTGTGGACTCTAAGTAAGGCAGATTGCCCTCCACCATATGGGTGGGCCTCATCCTTAGCTGAAGGCCTGAATAGGGCAAAAAGATTGCCCCTTCCCCGAGTGGAAGGGAATTCTCTAGCTGACAGCTTCGGACTTTGCACTATCAGCATTCCCGGGTCTCCAGCCGGCCGGCCCACAATGCAGATTTGGACTTGCCAGTCTCCGTAATTACACAAGCCAGTGCCTTATAATAAATCTCTTCAGCTAAATATACACATCCTATTGGTTTTCTTGCTCTGGAGAATCCTGACTAATATAGTCGCATAGTTTATTTTATTCTTTAAAAAGTTCTGTGAGATTTAAATATTATTATGCACAGTTAACAGACGAAACAGTGAGGCACAGAGAGACTAAGTACATGCCTAAGACTACAGAGTTAACCCATGCTTTTCCCCTTCCCCAGGCTGATTCAAGACCCCTGTTTAAACTTGCCATTTGCACAGAGCAAAATGTTACCAGTGGCTTAGAAATGTTACCAGTGATACCAGTGGCACTAGTGGTTCCAGACTATAGTGCATCCAGCCCAAACCGTAATACCCATTGAAGGACATGGCAGAGCACACACAGACACACAAATCTATTTGCTCTATGCAAATAGAGCTATCAAGGTGGGAGTGTACTTCAGTATTCACAAAAGCTACTTCCTTATCCAATATGCGTTTCTCCAATCTGAGAGTCTGCTCTGCACAGCAAAGACAGACCTCCAGCAAATTTAATTTTTCTCCAATGATGAGAATCTCCAAGTTTGGAAAACTCTTTCTCATTTCTTGTCAAGGTGCTGGATGTCCTGGGTTAAGTCCAGCCCCTTATGAAACTACTAAAGGAAAAGGGCATCACAGGACACTGGACAGCAAAGCGGAGTCAGGAAGAACTGGGGAGAGGATCAAGTGGTAGAAAGGGATAGATTTAGTTGAGGAGTGGGCTGGCCTCGGGTTTTCTGGTGAAAGGTTTTTTCATCCAACATTTATTAAGAACCTGTGCTGTGCCAGGCATGGGAAATCCAAACACAAGTCAGACACTGGCTCTGCCTTCAAGGAGTCCGTAACCTAGCACATCTCACAAGGTGACAGGGAATTCATTCATCTGTAGAACAAATACTTTAACGACTGCCAACTATGTGCCAAGCCAATGCGCTAAGTGCTGGGCATAGAGTGGTGAGTAAATCATGTATTATATACAGCAGAAAGTAACACAACATTGTAAATCAACTATACTCCAATAAAAATTTTTTAAAAATAAAATAAAAAGGTATAGATGCATAAAAAAAATCATGTATTACAGACTCCTAGCCATAATTAGGCTCAGTCTACTGGGCCATTACACCTGGCTTCAAAATCCCCAGAGTGGGGAGAGGACCCCGTAGCTCCTCTCAAATCTCCTTTAGTTGGTCTCTTTTGAAACAATGTGCTGTGTCTCTCTTTGTAGATTCTGAATTCACTCCCTACCTCAGGAACATTACCCTGTGACTGGGGAGAGATTATTGTATTTTCAATCATACAAAGCCTAATGCTTTGGGGAAAAAATAAGACAGACAGACACTATATTCAGACATGCAATCTCCTCAGCCAGGAAGCAAGGCAGCCAGGGGGAGCAGTGACGGCCATCAGTCTTCCCTAGCCCAATCCAAGAACAAACAATCTTCTCTGAATATTAAAGGCCTGGGAACAATTTAGAGAGAAAGTCTGCACTTGCTTTCTCTCCCCTACCATATTCAATGAAATGCAATTCTGATGTTCAGAGAGGCTCCGACTGAGTAGATAATACAGCCACATTTTTCAAAGGGCCTGTCATGGCTTTTTATCCTCCACAGCATCTAATACCTGTCAAACATTTTAGATTAAAATGAGCATGAAAAACACAGCCTCACTCAGCACTTCCTTTGCTCTGTAGACAAGGGACTGGGATGAAAATCAGCCTTGGGGTTTAAAGTCCATACTGGGATGCCCCCCACCCTGTGTATTAAGCATCTACTATATTCAGAAACAGTATATTAGAGATAGCATTGGCTTTGGAGTTGGGCATGCCACTGACCTGATGCTGACTTTGGGAAGTCACTTCAGCTCTATGAATTTCAATTTCCTCACTTTGAGACCAGGAATAATAATCCTTATTCCCCTGACCATAGGATTATAATGAGAATCAAATGAGATCACATACATAAGAGCTCTGACACATCGTAGGCACTCAACTGATAGCCACCCATCTCCTTCATGTCCCTCATCTTGCCCTAAGATTAGCTGGAGAGCAGTCTCCTTCTCGGGGATTATACCCCTGTTTTTGCCTGGGCTTCCTTTCTACTTCTTTATTCCCTTCAAGTAACCAGGAAATACCAGAATTTCTCCTGACCTTCCTTCAGGTTTTTACTGCTTCATTCTGGTCTCCCTTCCTTTTGCTGCTAATTAGGAGGTAAGTCATCCACGCAGTATTTGTACAACCCAATCAAATGAGAACGTTCTGTCATCACTGAGAATCTGTATCATTTAGCTGATGCAAATCATCCAATAATGAGAAAGTTTCATGTTCTGTATGAAAACAAATCTCCGGTAATTAGCATCCTCTTGTCATCGGTGTGTTCCGGCAGGTTGGCTGAATGGCCTGGGCCAAGGGATTGGCAGCTCTCCAAAGCCTCAGTCTGTTGGGAGTGCAGGCCTCTCAATAGTCTGAAAGGAAATAAGAAAGAGGGAGAACGCTCAACACTTTTCATTTCACACCATAGGAGTGGCCTAACACTCAGCACCCTCTGTGCAGAAAGCCCCCAAACACTCTCCTGTCATTGTCACTTTCCCATTCAACCTTCTTTGGTCTATTGCGAATTCAATGTTTGACTTGGGAAAGTCTCCTTCCTTCTCTTTGTCTCAACCTTTTCTGTTAATTGAGTAATCTAGGGGAGGGCCAGGAGGAACTCTGGATCTACTGGATTTGTATTCTTTGATTGTTTTCACCCCCACCACTACCACCAACACCGAAAAACTCCCCAGGTAACTAAAAGGGGTTCTACACTGAATTCCAATGTGATGAGGGGAGGTTCCCCACACCAGTGAGCATTTCTCAGACACCAGCTGGGCATTCTACAATTCATCTCAATTCTGAAACTGTCTACCTGGAGACAGCATCAGATTCCACAGGTTAAGGGTTCAGCCCTACAAGGCTGCCCCACCCCCTTCAGACGGCAGTCACAGGCCCAGGTTATCACTTACGCTTCTGACCGACCAGCTATACATTAGAGGTTCCAATGGCTCCCTCCTTGGGTTTGATTAATGTGCTAGAGTGGCTCACAGAACTCAGAGAAGCATTTTATTCACTAGATCACCAGTTTATTATAAACGAATATAACTCAGGAACAGCCAGATGGAAGAGAAGCATAGGGCAAGGTATGTGGGAAGGGGGGCCACCCTCCCAGCACCTCCAAGTGTTCACCAACCTGGAAGCTCTCTAAACCCAGTCCTTTTGGATTTTTATGGAGGATTCATTACATGGGTATGATTGATCAGTTCCTTGGCCATAGATGATTGATTCAACCTCCAGCCCCTCTCTTATCCCCAGAAATTGGGGAGTTCCAACTCTCTATTCATGGTTGGTTCCCCTGACAACAAGTCCCCCATCCCCAGCTGCTTTCCAAAAGTCACCTCATTAACATAAACCTAGTTATGGTGCAAAGGGGCTTGTTATAAATAAGAAGACGCTCATTTCACCTTCATGGCTCTGAAGTGATTTCAGAAGCTGAGGACAAGAGACCAAATTTATGACAAAAGATGCTCGCATTGCTCTTATTGTTCATGAAATTCCAAGGGTTTGGGGAGCTATGAGCCAGGAACTGTGGACAAAGAACAAATTTATATGAGAAATACATTTTGGTCCTCTGAATGGCCAAATATAAATTTCTTATAAATCACAATATTGCAGTAACTGAAACAACAGCAACAAAGGGCTTTATTGGCAGGATATTGGGAAGCTTGCAGATGCAATGGGAGGCTGGAGACAAGGCTAGGAAACAGAAAGGAACCAGGACAGAAACAATTTGAGCTTAGACTGCTGCTTGCATGGATGACTTTCAATCATGTGTATTTTGTGCTTACATCACTGCTTAAGACTGAAAGTGCTGGGATTTAGAATCTAGTTGTCTCTATTTAGGTCACCTGCTGGCCTCTTGGATTTGGAACAAGGGTAGGGCAGAAGGAGCCTCCAGGAACCCTTTTGACTTCCATTATGGGAAGGCAAGCTTCCTGATCACCTCTGCAAATTCAAATAGCATGATCAAACTATTCTGTTTATTGACCCGTTGACAACAAACAAATATCTTAGCTTCCTACTTTTGTAGCCTGAGAAGCTGGAGTCACGCCCTTCCCTTTTCATCTCCTCACTACCTTCCTCCAGCTTTGATCTGCTTGTTCCTTTATTTTTCCTAGTGCCAAGGTTGATAAACTGTATGCTTTATTTTGCAACCATGCTTAAGTTTTCCATGCTTTTTTCTATAGATTAATTTTTAAAATAAAGGTTTTTTAACATCTTTATTGGAGTATAATTGCTTTACAATGGTGTGTTAGTTTTTGCTTTATAACAAAGTGAATCAGCTATACATATACATATGTTCCCATATCTCTTCCCTCTTGCATCTCCCTCCCTCCCATTTCCCACTAGCTATCTATTTTACGTTTGGTAGTGTATATATGTCCATGACACTCTCTCACCCTGTCACATCTCACCCCTCCCCCTCCCCATGTCCTCAAGTCCATTCTCTAGTAGGTCTGTGTCTTTATTCCCGTCTTGCCACTAGGTTCTTCATGACCTTTTTTTTTTCTTTTTTTTTCCCTTAGATTCCATATATATGTGTTAGCATACTGTATTTGTTTTTCTCTCTCTGACTTACTTCACTCTGTAGGACAGATTCTAGGTCCATCTACCTCACTACAAATAACTCAATTTCGTTTCTTTTTATGGCTGAGTAATATTCCATTGTATATATGTGCCACATCTTCTTTATCCATTCATCTGTTAATGGACACTTAGGTTGCTTCCATGTCCTGGCTATTGTAAATAGAGGTGCAATGAACATTTTGGTACATGACTCTTTTTGAATTATGGTTAACATTTATTATTTTTATCTATTAACTATTTTGTTTACACGTCAGTCCAGTTGATGTCTCTCTAGTTATTTTGGTTGCCTAAAGCTCATTTTCTAGTAGATTCCTCAGGAAGGACTCATGGGAATAATATCCCCTGATTTCTTACATGTTGACAACAATCTGTGGGCCTTTATTCTTGAAAGTCAGTTTTGCTGGATAAAGAGTCCTTGGCTCCCACTTTTCTTCCCTAGATGTCTTAAATTTAGTATTCCATTTTCTTCTGGCATAAGGTCTGATGATAATCTAATTTTCTTTCCTTTATAAGTAAAATGCTCTTTTTTTTTCTATATGTCCAAGGGATTTTTCTTTTTCTTTAAAGTCCATTGGTTTTACTAGAATGTGCCTTGGTGTTGTTGGTTTGGGGTCAATATTCCAACACATGCAGTGTATACTTTCAATATGTAATTTCAAAAAAAATTTTTTAACCAAGAAAGGTTTTTCAATTGTATTTATGGCATTCTGTTCCTTTGGCCTTCTTCAGCAATTTTTATTATGTATATATTCACTATCCTTTGCCTATAATCAATATTTATCATTTTTGTCTCTCGAACTCATTTTATCTCCATTTCTAAGTTATTAAAAATATAGTTTTACCTTCTATTTTAAGAGGCTCTATTGTGTTTTTTCACTCCTTTATTCCTTCTAGTTAGTCTTTGTTTTTTAAATGATTCTTCTTTGTTTATAATTCTTTCCTGAGTTCTGTCACCTACTTTCTGAGTGTTTTAAATTCTGATATATATTGTTCTTTCACATACTGTATCATTTTCATAATATCTTGTAACTTGTTTGAAATCATAAGTTTGAGTTTTATCTGTTTTGTGAGCAGATCTTTCTGGCATACTTTCATCATCTGTGGGATGTTATGCTTCTTTCTTTTTTTCTTATAATAACTTTGTGGGAGATTTGGCCTTGATAAACTTTGGTTGTCCATTTTTAAGAGAAATTAATTTTATGTTCTTTGGTGTAGTGTTCACAAACATCGCATCTGGCTTTCTGAGATTCCCTGGCTTTCTCTTCTCCCCTAATTTATTCTGGACCTTCTCTTTGCTTTGTCTCTGTTGTCCCTCTCCTGATCAATTCTGATTCCATTACCATTCATTTCTCCTCACTCTGGGGCTCAAAGGAAGCCATGGGCCAATCAGTTTTTAGTTTTGACAGTTCATAGGGGCTGGAGTGCTTCAGTCCCTTTAGCAGTTTTTTCAGTTTTCAGTCATATGATTTCATCTATGGAGGCCTGAGTTTGTTTGTTTATGTGTTTGTTTGTGGGGCCTCTCGAGAACACGCCATGTACCCACTCTAATTCAAACTTCAAACTGGTCGTGTTTCACAGCCTACAGTGATATCTTAAGAATTTCCTTCAATACTCTTCTAGGGTAGATCCAATAACTTCTTTTTTAATGATTTATTCTTATTTTGCTGGATTACATCTGTAGGGAATGCTTTAAGAAAAGGAGTTAGGAAGATGAACTTTCTGAGTCCTTACACGTCTAAAAAAGTCTTTATTCTACTATGAGGTTTGACTAATAGTTTCGGTGAGATAAAATTGGAGTTTTCCTTATAACTTTGTATATACTTCCTGATTGTATTCTAGTTTCCAGTGTTGTTTATGGGAAGTCTGATAGCAGTCTGATTCTTATTCCTTTAGAGGTGACCAATTCTGAACCTCTGGAAATCTTTAGGACTTTCTCTTTCTCTTTGTTGTTCTGAAATTTCTCAGTAATGTATGTGTGTGAGAGGGAGAAAACAAGTCATTCTTCATTATTTTTTTTTTGAGGACTAGATGGGCCCTTTTCATCTGAAGACTTATGTCCTTCCACTCTGGAAGAAATCGTCTGCTACTGTTTTCCGGGACAATTTCCTTCCTTCCATTTTATCTGTTCTTTTATTCCGGAATTCTTATCAGTTAGCTGTTGGACCTCTCTGTGTTAGTTTTTAAAAATCAATCTTATTGAACTATTGTTCATTTACAACAATATGCACTTATTTTGAGTATGCATTTACCCATGTGACCACCATCACAATCAAGATATAGCATAGATTCATCATCACAAACATCACAAACAGCTGCAGTCAACTGCTCTGCTTTCTGTCTCTATAGATTACTTTGACCTGTTCTGCAACACCATATAAATAGGATGATATCAATACCATGTGTATCTGGCTTGTTTGTACCTGGCTTCTTTTGCTCAGCCTGATGGTTTTTTTTTTGAAATTTATCCATGTTGTTGTACTTACCATCATTGTTTCTAAGTAGTATTCCACTGTATGAATATACCAAATTTATTTACCTGGGTTGATATTTTATATCAGAGTTTAGCAGTTCAGAGTATATGCTCTGTAGTTCATGATCTTTGCCCTCTGGTGTCACACTTGTGGTTATGTTCTGTTACTTAGCAAAAGGGACTTTGAAGTATTACTAAACTGATCTTAAGAGAAAAAGAATATTCTGCATTGTTTGGTGGGCCCAATGTAATCACATGAGCCCTTAAAATCATCAGAGGGGCTAAGAGTGATGTAGCAGTGGGGAAGTCAGAGAGATTTGAAGCAAGAGAAGGACTACATGTGCCTTTGCTGGCTTTGAAGATGAAGGGGACCATGGGCCAAGGAATGTAGGCAGTCTCTGGAAGGTGAAAATGATCCCAGGCTGACAGTTAACAAGAAAATGGGAACTTCAGTCCTACAACCTCAAGAAACTGGATTCTCTCAATAACTGAATGATCTTGGAAATAAATTATTCCTAGAGCATCCCAGTAATAACCCAGCTGACCAACAACTTGATTTCAGCCTTCTGAGACCCTAAGCAGTGGACCCAGTTAAGCATGCCTGGACTTCTGACCTACAGAACTGTGAGATAATGCATGAGCATTGTGTAAAGCCACTGTCTGTGGTAATTCGTTACGGCATCAATAGAAGGCTAGCATAGAGCCAGACTGTCCGGATTCAAATCCTAACTCCACTGCCTTGTAACTGTGTGACCTCGCTCATGAATTTCAATTCAATACTTTGGATTATTGAGTATGGATGTCTTGCCAGCCCTCAAATTCAGTCAGTCTCAAAGTACACTTGCCTGTGCTTTCAAGTCTGTCTTTTCCCTTGACTTTTTCTTTTTGTGAAATATTCATTTTCCAAGTGCCACTGAGAGAAATTCTGGCATTGGTTTTGCCTCATCCTTTTCTCATTTCCCATATCTAATCATACACCAGACCCTGTTAAGTCTCCCTGCACAGTGATTTTTGAAAATAACCCATTCTTTTATTTTCACCCCTACTGCCTCTGCCTTAGTACAGCCTCTCATATTCTCTCACGTGGATCGTTGCTGCCTCTGCCTCTAATCTCAGCCTCTTTAATTCAACACTCCAGACAGCCATGAGTGCCTTCTTGACTAAATACCACTCTCATCATGCTACTGCCTTATTTAAAACCAACAAACCAACTAACCAACCAGACAACCAAACAAACAACCTAAAAACACCTTCTTTGGTTCCCAAAAGCTTCAGTACAAGTGAAAGTCAACTACTTATCCTGCCAGTCAGAGTCTTCCACAGTCTTGTCCCTGTCTTCTTTTCAAACTTTGTACTGTGTTTCTCCCCAAAGGAGCCCTTTCGTTCCAGCCATATGGTCCATTTGACATCCCGATACTCATGCTGCTTATATGACCTGCAATGCAATTCTTTCACTTATTCTTACCTAATATTCTTTCCATCCATTAAAGCCCAACTTGACTCTCACTTGCTCCATCGACCCTTCTTCCACCCAGGAAGGATGCTGGGAATACAATACTAAAATCAATAAGCCTTTTCATTAACCTTTACCGAAAATCATCTATCTCATCTTATAGAATCTTCTAAAGCCAACACTGAAAATTATCACTGTTCAGGAAAGTGAGGTCCAATGAGGAGAAATGTCCTGCAGTGGTGACACAGTGAGTGGATGACTCAGAGGTGAGCCTAGAATCTAGATCTCTGGCATCTCAAGTCAAAGCATTGACCACTCCCCCTGCTCATTGCATTATAATTTATCCTATGATTCTTATACACTGCTATCTTAGAATATAGATTTTTCAGTTGGTTCCCATATCCCTCATTAGTACTGAGTTCCAGGAGGGCAGGTGATATTTCTCCTACTTCTCTGAATTCCCCACAGCATGTAATCCATTGTTCTGGACAGAACAGGCATTAAGCAAATATGTATTGATTGAACAAGATATGATACATCACAACCTGACATAAAGAATCAATTTTCATTGTCTCATTACCATATTCTATCAATTAAAATTAGTAGTGACCTTGTGTCCCTGAGCAGTTACAATGACAAAGCATGATATTTCAAAATAGTCAGGTAAACTAGAGGGCCTAATGTATATTTCATAAAGTCTTTGAAGGGCAGAGCTGGAATTGCCCTAGAAGGTCATTTGACATAGCAGTCTCCTTTATTCCCCCCCATTTTATTGATGGGAAAATTGAGATTCACAGAAGAACAAACAGGACTTGCCCAATTGTGCACTTTAAATGAATGGCATAGTCAGGACCAGAAACGAAACCTCCAAATTACTGAGCCAAAATTTTCCGTAACCCAAGAGAACAGGTTACATACTACAATGGTTGAACTGTTAAGTCCATAGAGTTTGGAGTCTGACTGACCTGGCTCAACCACTTGAGCAAGTCATCTCATCCCAGTGAACCTCAGTTTCTTCATTTTCAGTCATAAGCCTGCTTGGGGAGCTCTGAGGCCAGCCGAGGAGACAGTACTCTCCATAGGTTGTGACACTTCCTGCACTGGATGGAAAAGACCCAACCATCAGCGGAGGCCCAAGGCCATGCAGGCCCCTAAAGACACTAAAGGGAAGCCATGGATGGCCCAGTACATGCACAGATGTGCCCCAGATGTTGTCCATAAGCCTGAGATCAAGCAGTGTGGTCCTGTGCCTGCCTGGAGTGGAGACAAACGTGAGGAGCACTGGGGAGATTAACTAATTACATACTGTGAGGAACCAGGGAGTAGGCACTGAAGTAATAGGACAGCACCCTCAGGAGCTGTCATTCCTCCATGAAGGGCCCATTGTGAAACTGTCAACAATGGCAGTTGAAAGTCAATGAGTGGAGGAGGACATCTTGTCTCCAAGGCACTCAGTTGGAGCTGCTTAGTGCTAGGACAGCCAGAGGGACTTTGAGGTCTCACCAAAGGTTACCAACCAAAGAACCAGAAAATGTAGAGAAGAGTATTTCAAGTGTAAGTAGCACCAGCCCCTTGAGTAATTGTGGCTACAGGGACAGAGATACTAGGGGAATGCTCTGACCTCCAGGTAGAGTTCATACAGGGCAAGGCTGGGTGTACGGACACCAGGGGCACTTAAGAAAAGTCATGGGAGATGAGGTCTGATCAGAAGCATGGGAGACGAGAGGAAGAAACCCATGACATGGAGTCCAGATTTAATAAGTGTAAAGTGCTCAGATATCCAAATAAGTGGTAGAAGGAAACTGTGGTTTATTGAACAGTTACTGTACATAATAAATTACCACAGACTTAGTGGCTTAAAAACAATATCCATTTATTATCTCACAGTTCTGTGAGTTGAGTATAGAATGGCTTAACTGGAACCTTTGCTCAAGGTCTCACAGACTACTGTCAGAGTGTCACCAGGGCTGCAGTCTCATCTGAGGCTTGGAGTCTTCTTCCAAGCATATAGGTAGTTGTTGGCAGAATACATTACCTTGCAACTTGTTTCTTCAAGGCCAGCAGGAGAGAGACTTTTATATCTGATCTCCACTCTCTTCTATAAAAGGCTCACCTGAATATCTCAGACCCACCTAGAATAATCTTTCTCTTGATTAAGTCAAAGTCAAACTAAATAGGGATCTCATTACATCCGTAAAGTTCCTTCATCTTTACCATACAACATAATCTAATACAGATGTGACAGCCATCATATTCACAGATTCTGCTCACATTCAAGGGAAAGGATTATACACCAGGAGACAGGAATATTGAAGACTATTTTAGAACTTTGCCAACCACTGTCTGTCCTCTGGCCTCCAATGACGCGCATCCCTTCTAAGTGCAAAATACATTCACAGTGTTCCCAAGAGTCTCATCTCATTATAGCATCAGCTCAAAATCCAAAATCTCATTTAAATCTCATCAGCTAAAAGATCCAAATCTCATCATCTAAATTATCTCTATCAGGTACAGATGAGGCTTTCTCTCCATCTTTTAAGCTCTTTACATGTATTGTACTATTATACTTAATTCTGAGGACAATCCTGTGCATAAATTTTCATCATCCGCCATTTTAAAAATAAGGAAACTGAGGCATTTAGAAGTTAATTAACTTGCCTAGGGTCATTTAGAGATTAAGTTTCACAGTTAAAACTTAGCCCAGTTATGTGGAAATGTGTTAACTGCACTCAGTGTCTCTAGAGAAGCATGTTCTGAAACCCTCTTGGCAAGTAGGGGATCTTAAATAATCATCCACATCCCCAGTAGCCACGCTTTGGGGACTGTTAAGATTCTCAGACTGGAGAGTTAAATGTCAGATAGCATCACTAACATTTTAGTATGGATGAAATTCCCTGCTTATGTTTCCATGGTGGGGGTGAGAATTGGGTTGAGAGAAGAGTATGAATTAATGAGAAGAATAAAACAAATGTTAGTAGCTCCAATTACATGATCTAAGAACCAAAAAAAGGAGGGGGGAAATATGTGAGTACTAGCTCCTATCCTGCCATAACTTGATATATGACTTTGGGCAGATAGCTTTTTTCCTCTTTGAGCCTCAGTTTCTTTCTTTGTAAGATGAACATGTTGAATGCCAGATGGTCTCTCTAGGCCATTTTCAAAGGCCTGCAGTGCTAACAAGAGGAGCAACCAACAATGCAGACAAATGTCATGATTTGGCATTTGGTAGAGAAAAGAGACCTGGTTATTTAAATTCCATGACATTGTTCTTAAAGAGAAAACGCTTAAGCATATGGACATAGCCTTGACCTCAGAGCATGTGATGGAGCCTTACAAAATATTGCCAGGGAAGAGCCCAGGACCTTTGAGAAACAAAGGTGATATTTAGGCCATTGATGACCATAATTTTTATAGTCTATAAAAATATAGACTACTATATTTTTAAAAAGCAGGGTCCTGAGGAGCGTCAAAGTGAACAAAGCCACATTAGAAGTGGATATATCTTGAATGCCCTGGTTGGGGAGGGCCAGAGGACTTGAATGCCTGGATAGAGGAGAAGGAGCTGTGGGCATGGGGGTGCAAGGTTAAACGGGGAGTAAACACCTCCCTCTCATGACTCCACTGATTGACCCAAAGTAACCATTCACATCCTGCAGTTCCCTTCCCTCCATTCATGAAGCCCTACCAGTTGGTTTCACTCATTCCACAAATGCTGATTGTACAACTACTATGTGCCAGACACTATGGGGGACTATGGCAATGATAAATGATGTATAGTCTAGAACCATCCTACTCACTCTTTATTCATGATGTCTATCCCTTGATCTTCCACAGAGTATCTGAGACAGTTATTCATCCTTCAAGTCTCAGGTCCGTGTCTGCTTCTTGCATGAAATTTTCTCTGGTGAATGGTGCTCTTCTCTTTTCTCTTCCCTTCCCTTCCATTCTCAGCTCCTTCTGTGACCTCCTCACATAATACTTGCCACTACCAGTCTTATGCTTCAGATACACACGCATAGCTGTGATCTCCCCTGGTAGTCTGCGAGGAACTTGAGAACAGGGAATGCTTTGTTTATCATACAGTAGGTGTTCAGTGCTGCCAATTCTTCCTGGGGCTGCCCTTAGTGGCATGTTTCAGAATCATAATCACTATTATCACTGTTCTAGGGACTGTACTGAACACTTCATATACACCATCTAATTTAATCCTCATTATTCTACGGAGTCAATTGGCTATTAAAATAGTACAGTTCCTGCAAGAACCCAGGTCTGCCTGATTCTCAAACTTGTTAAAATACTGTGCTAATCCACCTCCCAGATAATGCACTGTCATCCTTTTATGGCTCCTATAAAGGTAGTTTTAGTTAGAAGCTAGCTCTTTTCAGCTTTGTTTAGTTCAGGTCAATTCTGAAGTGAATTTGCATTTGCCAAGCCCACCCAACTGCAGGTTTGGGTGTGGAAGAAGGGGAGCGGAGGAAAGTAGGATGAAAGCAACCCCGAAGCTCACTGAGCCAGGGGAAATGATCCTCCAGGATCCCCAGTGTTACTGGATATGATGAAAAAGAATCTTGAGATAAGAGAAAGAGAGAAACCAGCCAGAGACAAAATGATGACAGGTGGCATAGCCACAGGTTTAGGTTTGCCGAGTGCTTACTTGGAGGTTGTTTTCAGGGAAGAGCAGAAGAGGGAAAAACCCCTACCCGATATATTCAGTTCCTTTGACCACAGAAGGGAACATCGGAGGTGCTCAGCTCCTTGAAGCCACCCCGCACATCCTGCTTACTTTTAGTAGGAGCCAGTGAAGGCCAGTATTGGCTGCTTCAGTGTCACCTTCGTGCCCTCGGCAGTGATAGACTCCACTTGACACTAGAGGCTTTTATCAGATCCGTGACACATAGATGTATTTTTGGCTGAAAATGTAGAAAATATTAGAAAATAAACTGGCCATTGTTTGTTAACAAAAAGCAAAGAGCAGCTTTTTGAGCAAGCATCACAGTGACCCTTCCATCTGAGCGCTCGTTTTTACCTTTTTACACCAGAAGATGAACACTTCTTTATATATTTACAGTCAGTTGCAATAAACTCTGGGCTTTACAAAATTCATTTATAAATTGAGTTTTTAATGCTGCATATCAGATACAAATTAGGTCCTCTCCCACTTTACTTAATAGTTTATATTCCAATCACCTTTCTTTGCTCATATTTTTTATTAACAATTTTAAATTTGTCTCTAGGGTGATTTTTAGTAAATCATTTGGTGGTGCTCAGCCTGCATATTCAGCATTCTCTGCACACAGACATTCAGCTGCCCAAGACAGTTGTTCACACCTAAGCACTTGGAAGACTCCAAGGAGCTCCTTCTTCAAATATATTTCATCAGCTGCAGATAGATAAGTCACCGTGTAACGCATTGTTAATATGTAAAACTGTATTTGCACAGACCTGTGCAAGAATATTTTTATATTTATATCTATGCATTTATATATATTTGCTTGCATTTGTCAGAGATGCTGAAAGATTGCAGGTGCTGATGGAGTTTTGCCTTTACCAAGGGCTTTAGAAGTTCACATTCTCCAGGGTGCAAACTAGAGCCCTAATAAGAGGACGAGGTACTGTCCCTTCCAAATGGGGCTGCTGGCTCCCCAGAAGTAAGAGCAAATGGCACTCCTGGAAGGGCAGGAGGAGATGGCATGACAGGAATGAGGATGTCCAGCTGCTACACACTCAAACTTCACTGTTCTGGAAGAAAGCAAGCTTCCTCTAGAAGTAGTCAGACTCACCCCCATTCCGAAGGGAAGCCAGGTACCCAGAAACCAGATACAGCCACTTCTTTGAAGCTGGAACAAAACAGCCCGAGCACATCAAACAGGTTTAGAGTTCAGGGCAGTTCAAGCAGAGGGAAAGCACCCATCGTGGAAGGGCAGGATGAGGCAGAGATCCAGGGAGGCAGTAAGGTGGAGGTGTTTGTCAGCAGCTTCCAGGTCTCGTCTGAAGCTGGCTTCTGGAATGGGAGACCGTTAAGTGATTAAAAGCACACAGTCCTTGGAGTCATACAGACCTAGGTTTACATCCTGGCCTTGGGACTTAGAGTGCGACTTCGTGCAAGTTACTTATTACAGCTCTGATTCTCAGTTACATCATCTGTTGAACAGGTGTAATTGCAGCAGTCACCTCCTAGGGTTATGGGGATGACTGGATTTGTTGGTACAAGTTGCTTAGAAAAGTGCATAACCCGGAGTGAGTGCTCAAAAATAGTGCTCATTATTAAAATTAGACTAAAATAAAATAAGACATTTAGACTTTAGAGGAAGGGTAGGTGAGGATGGACCCTTACCCTTACCTGGAGAACCTGGGTGACCAGATCCCAGGTGGACAAGTGTTTGATCATAAAGCTTTAGTTTAATCTGTGTCGGGGGGCAAAGCCACAGGAAAAAATAAGTTCAGTTCTAGAATTTTGTCATTGCATTAGAGGATTTTATGATGAGGTCCCTGAAATGTTTAACCAAGACTTCCTAAGTCCCCCTTATTGGTTAGGCATGATTCTCTGGTTCTGCAAGGGGTGGGGGGAGGGTCGGCCGGTCCAGCTATAGAGAAAGAAAGGCTGAAGGGACAGAGCACTAGATACTTCCCCATCTTGCAGCCATAGCCAAGATGTTGACAGGGGCACTCAAAGCCAACTCGTGCTCCTCTCGTTCTCAAAGCACCTTAATCCAAGGCATCATCAGCTTTGGCCTAGATTATTACAGCAGCTTCCTAACTCCTGTTCCTGCTTCCACCCTTGCTCCCTCTGCCCAAAATCTGTTCTCAAAATGCAGACATAGTAATCCTGCTGAACAGTGATTCTCAGCCCATAATGCACATTAGAATCACCTGAGGAACTTTTGAAAATACCCTATTCCAAAAAGTTAAATCAGAACCTCTGATGTAACATTTTATTTCATTGCTCAAACCTTTTAGTGTCTTCTTTTCTCTCTCAGAGAAAAGACAACTTCTTACCATAGTTTATATGATTAGTTCATATGCCTGTTTTTCTGACTTGATCTCCTACCATTTTCCTCCTTGCTCACTATGTTCCAGACACACTGTTCTCTTTGCTCTTTTTTGAATGTGCCAGGCAAGCTTCTCCCTCACATACTTTTCACTTACTGTTACCTCTGCCCAGAGCACTCTCACCCAGACACATACATGACTCACTCCCTCACTTTCTTTAGGTCTCTGCTTAAATGTCATTTCATCAGAAAGGCCTTCCATGCTGAGTCTATCTGCAGTACCACTCCAGTCACACTCTGTCCCTCTGTCCTGCTTTCTTTTTTTCACACACTATCACTACCTGACTTTATATTTCAGATCAATTTATTTCTATTTTCCCCACTAGAATGTAACATCTATGAGGACAGGGATTTTTTTCTGTCTTGTTCATATCTATATCCCCAGCTCTTAGAGCTGTGTCTGGAACATAACAAATATTTTGTGGTTCGTTGGTTGAATGAATGAATGAGTGAGTGAGTGAGTGAATCTCTGTTCCATCTTGCTAGGCTCTGAGTGTATGGGAAGAGCCAGAGGAAGCTCCCTGGCTGTAACAGTGCATATTCAGCACATGGGTAGGTAGAACCGGTGTGCAAAGTCTTAGCTCAAAACTACATTAATTAATTGAAAATCTATTAATAATCAATATGTCCAGATGGCTTTTGTTTCAATGGTCATAGGATGGATTTCTAGCCATCCTAAAAGCTTGTTGGTACATAACTTGATAGGTATCACAACGCCTTGTTTAGAATCTTGGAGTGGAAAGATTTCTGAGCTTAGCTCTAAAAATGTAGCAGATGGCTATGCAAATGTGGTAACTGATAGTAATACCACATTTGCATAAATACTGTATTTTCAAAGCAATTTATTGCTTTACAAAAAGCTGGACCAGAAATGGTACATTATGTGTTTCCCATTAGCCCTTGAATGTGATTCCAGTTCATATAATAGGCTGGGTGGCTCTGCAGTGCTCAGATTTACCCTGTAAAACCTTGTGAAGCCACCATGTGGATCCAAGCAGATCTCGAAATAGCATGAAGCTTCCCCAAAATGGTTATGCCCTATTTTTCATCATTGAGGGGTGACAGAATTGGCCCTCATTGCTGCCTTTTTGCTTTATTTCCACTTTACCCAGCCCAGCCCAGCTGGACAGTTCACTGTCACAGGAACAGTCCTGCCTTGAGCATTGCCACTTCTACAGCTGTGATTCTGGAATCTTCCCTGCCTAGAAAACTCTCTACTGTCTTTTCAGCCTGTTTGAATTCTAGCCCCTCTCCAGGGACACATCAAGTGCCCTCTGCCCAGTAAAGTCTTCTCTGACCATCCCAGATCAAACTGATGACCCCTCTGAACTCCGGGGGAAACCACTGCTCATGCCATCGACTGAGCCCTTCAGTAGCTTCATCTCTGGACGTCACACTGTAGTAGCAGAACTAAAATAGTCCTAGACTTAAAACTATTCTAGACCCCACTTAACAAAGTTTTTTAAAAAGCCATAAAATGATCAAGTTGATCCACAAGTAAAATAACTGCCTGCCAAAACAAGTTCTTCATTAAAGGGAGGCAATAAAATGTAGACACTCAATAAAGTAATTTTTACAATACCCGTCAACCAATCACAAATTAATAGGCCTACAAAGAATCAGGAAAATGTGATGTATAACCAGGGGAAATGTTAATTTAAAAAATAGACCCAGGGCTTCCCTGGTGGTGCAGTGGTTAAGAATCCACCTGCCAAGGCAGGGGACACGGGTTTGAGCCCTGGTCTGGGAAGATCCCACATGCCGCAGAGCAACTAAGCCCGTGTGCCACAACTACTGAGCCTGTGCTCTAGAGTCCGTGAGCCACAACTACTGAGCCCACGTGCCACAACTACCAAAGCCTAAGTACCTAGAGCCCATGCACCGCAACAAAGAGTAGTCCCCGCTCACTGCAACTAGAGAAAGCCCACGTGCAGCAACAAAGACCCAGCGCAGCCAAAAATAAATAAAATAAATAAAAATTTATAATAAACAATAAAAAATAGACCCAGAAATAACATAAATGGAATTAGCATACAAATATTTTAAAACAGCTATTATAAATATGTTAAATAATGTAAAGAAAAACATACATATAATGAGAAGAGATCAAATCTCTAAAAATGAACTAAATAGAACTTCAAGAGCTGAAAAATACAATACCTGGAATGAAATGTTCACTGGATAGTTGTAGGAGCATATTAAAGACTACAGAAGAAAATATCATTGAACTTGAAGATGTTGTTGTAGAAACTATATAAACCAAAGCACAGAATAAAATGATTGAAAAGAGCAGAACAGCAATGGTCTGTGGGACAATATCAAGAGATATAGCAAATGTATAGTCACATTGCCAGGAGGAGAAGAGAGTGCAGAAAATTATTTTAAGTAATAACGGCCAGGGACTTCCCTGGTGGCGCAGTGGTTAAGAATCTGCCTGCCAATGCAGGGGACACGGGTTTGAGCCCTGGTCCAGGAAGATTCCACATGCCGCGGAGCAACTAGGCCCGTGAGCCACAACTACTGAGCCTGTGCTCTAGAGCCCACGAGCCACAGCTACTGACCCCATGTGCCACAACTACTGAAGCCCACACGCCCACAGCCCACGCTCCGCAACAAGAGAAGCCACCACAATGAGAAGCCCGCGCACCACAACAAGGAGTAGCTCCCACTCGCCGCAACTAGAGAAAGCTCGCAGGTAGCAACGAAGACCCAATGCAGCCAAAATTTTTTTAAAAAATAAATAAATAAATAAATAAGTAAATTAGAGTGGATTAAAAAGAGTGGAGACTATGTATGCCAATATTATCACTGATTCTAATTGGAAGAAAAGGCCTTTAGAAATTCATTATTTGGATCATCATTTGTGAAAATTATTAAAAGCTTTCATGAACCATTCTAAAGTAAAATGGGTTTTAAAAATTGAGGTATAATTTACACAAAATCCCCGGATATTAAGTGTACAGCTTGATGAGTTTTGACAATTGTATACAACCAAGTAACTACTAGCCAATCAAAATATAGAAAATTTCCTTGTACCCCTTCCAAGTCAATTCCCACCACCCAGAAGTAACCATTTTCTGATATCTATCACAACAGATTAGTTGTGTTTGTTATATAATTTCACATACATGGAAATCTACAGTGTTTACTCTTTTGTGTATGACTTCTTCCACTTTTCATAATGGTTTTGAGGGTCATCCACATTGTTGCATATATTAGTAGTTCATTCCTTTTAATTGCTGAGTAGTGTGTTATTGGATGAATATAACACAAATTGTTTTTCAACCTCCTGCTAATGAATTTTTGAGTTACTGTTGTTTTTTCATATTATGAATAAGGCTCTTGCCCAAGTCTCTTTGTAGACATGTTTTTCATCTCTTGAATAAACACCTAAGAGTGGAATCTCTGGGTCATAGGGAAAATATAGGTCTAACTTTAAAAGAAATTGCCAGTTTTTCAAAGTAGTTGTCAATTTTGACACCTCTACCATTAATGTATGAACGTTCCAGTTGCTCCACATCCTTGCCTCTACCACGTGTGAGATGATATCTCTTTATGGTTTTGTCTCTTGATTATTGATGTTGAGCACCTTTTCGAGTGCTTATTGGCCATTCATGTATTCTTTTGTCAAGTGTCTGTTCAAGTCTTTTGCCCATTTTTTACTGGGTTATTTGTTTTCTTATTACTGAGTTATAGGAGTTCTTTATACATTCTTGGTACAAGTCCTTTATGAGATATATGTATTGCAAATACTTTCTCCATTTTGAGGCTTGTCATTTTCTTAACAGTATCTTTTGATGGGTAAAAATTTTAATTTTGATGAAGTCTACATTGTGAACTTTTTTTCTCTTAAAATGTCCACGTTTTGCATTCAACACTAATATACCATAGTATCCTCCCCCAAAAAAGGTGGTTCCCTCACCCGCCTAACAGCCTGGCTGGCTTACTCCTATGAAGGCATATTGACCCTTGTTACTCAGCATAACATGAGAACATGTTAAAAATGCGTAATTTCGGGCTACACCCCAAATTGGCTGGATCAAAGTCTACTTTTTAACAAGAACCCAGGTGACTGGTATGCACATTAAAGTTTGAGGAGCACTAATCTGTATAAAAGTCCAACATCTCACAATTAGCCTAAAACCCCATTGTGAGTTTCCTCCATCAATGCCATAAAGAGATTCCACTAAATACACAGTGCTCAAATAAGTTTTTAACCTCTAACCTTTTTAACATTAGGGTAAAATAATTCATCAGCATGTGGACAGGTGGATTTTCATGTTCATTTGTTTTCAGTCATCAATATTTAGTTCAACTCCAGATACTCTACCGCAGCCAGGGAGTCTAAGTAGAACAGCTGGATTCGTTTATATATTTTAGAAAGCCTGTTTCTTGCCTCTCCTGAGAGACCATTGAGTCAAGCAATGCCTTTTTCCCACCATCCGGTTAGCTCCTGTGCTAATTCATTTTGTCGCTGCTCTGAAAAAGCTTCATTTGAAACTCATAATCTGGTTGAGCAATTGCTTTCTTTCCCTCTGTGTTCTTGGTTATTCTCAGAGGGACTTACTGAAAAATACACTTTTTTGCCCATGAATTTGCCCAACCGTCTTTAAGACACGTCAGTGTAGGTGAACAACTAATTTATGCAACGCCACGTTCTGCATAGAAAAGGACTCTAATTGCGCCATATTAAACCACACTGACATCTGCACTTGAAGACATTCGAATGGATATAGTGCTATGTGAGGCAGTTATTCTACTAGAGCGTTTGTTGATCACTGCATGAAACCCACACTTGCATTCATTTATTCCATTGTGCTTCCCAAATGAAGGTTGATAGAGCCTGAATAACCCTTCAAATCTTGAACAAGGTTGCCATATTTTTTGTGGGCAGTGAAATCAATAACTAAAGAATGTGCATAGTTGGTCAGGGAAACCTGGGCTGCCAGCCAAGTTCTTTTGCTCACTGTGTGAACTTGGGCAAATTACTTAGACTCTCTGAGTCTCAATTTCCTTCGGACATGACATGGTGATAAATGAAATGTGAGGCTCAAATTCAATAATGTTAAGAAAACATTTTGACGGTTTTCCTGGCCCATAGTATGCATTCAGTAAATGCACGCTCTAATCATTATTTCATAGAGCACAGCTAGCCTGGTCTGATGCTTCGAATCCTTACCTTTTTCCAGCCTGGGAGTGAAGGTTGCCTTTTCTGTAGTCTGTATGTGTGCATGTATGTATGTAAGCGTGCACGTGTGCACGCATACATGTGTGTACGTGTTTGAATTGGGGGCTACCAAAGAGAGACTTGAAAAGCTATGGATGACTGGTGCGGGTTAGAATAGGCAAATCAAAAGTTTTCAAACTTCTGTCAATCCTTTCTAAAATATCTTCACAAGTTATCTATTGTGTCATGCTTTGTTAGACCCTCATCGCATAGAGCAACAGCGGCTATATACACTAAAAAACACAGAATTAAATAGATTATATAGGAATTATCATTTTGTAGCCTTACTTACTCATCACACATTCAATTTTTGTTTTAAGTATTTGAACAGAAACTGTGGGCAGAAGTGCTCTGGGATAGGACAGTTGCTTCGAATGCCCCTGCTCGTTAGGCCAGCTGAGAGACTAAGGATGGATTCAGGACTCGCCATCTCTGCCTACTAAAAGAAAATGTCACATCATTTTTGAATTTGCTGTATCAGAAATCCTGGGAGATTTCTGGACATAGGCTAGAAAGGTGATAATTAAGCATGTGAAGAATTTTCTCCTTGCTAGGAAAAGATTAAAAAAAATGAGAGTGACTGTTGGGTTAGATAGTATTCCACATGAAGAATTGATTGGTAAAAGCGCAGAAAGAGTTTTCATTTTCTGATACCAGCTCTCGGAGCTGGGCTTATTTGTAAGGTTCCTTAAGTTCGGCTGACTCTTGGTAGGGACTGAAGGGCCTGTTGCAGACTGCTTCGTTTGGAATCACAGGCAAGCACATAAACGCAGAAACACAGAAAGGCAATGGACTTCTTACTGCTGTTTATTAGGACAGTGAAAAGTCAGAGACTGAAGTTCTGCATGGTGGGCTTCCTGAGTTAAGAAGACCGCAGAGCCTCCCTGCCTGTATCCTCCTCCCTCACCCCTCAGCCGGGTTAGGGTGTGTTGAATGAGGTACCTGCCTATTGGGATTTTATGTGAGCATAAATTAGTGAGCTTCTACTGCAAAGGTAACAGCTTGATAGGCAATCAGCTTAATAGCTAAAGGTTACTCTTAAATATTACATTGCACATTTATTTTTATGTCCACCTTGCAAAAGTGCTTACCAAGGAGGTGTATGCCAGAAAGCACTATTGATTCGAGAGCCCTTTGCTGCACTGTGGTGTGCACTCTCATTAGGCCAGCATCTGCGATGTGAAGGACTCTCTTCCTGCGCCAGGAACTATGTGAAAACGGCCAGGAAAATAGTGTGTTGATGACATCACGCTCTCACTCCTGCTTTTCCACTGTTGAGTGCAAACACCCTTGGCCTTTGCTTGTGTTGTTCTTGGGAATTCTGAGGCCATTGGGCATTGCGGGGATGCTTATCAGCCTGAATTCTCTCAGCATTCCGCAGCTACTTTGCCTTCCTCATGCCACGCTCTCCTACTGTCCACAATTGTCTCTTGCTCTCTTACTGATCACTGGGACTCTGGATGGAGGTGCGCATGCTTCAGCGCATTTAAAGCCAGCTGATGCAGTGAAAGAAACTATAAAGGGAGACAGACTTGGGTTTCACTCTGGACTCCGACCCTCACTAGCTGTGTGCCCTTGGGCTAGTGACTTCATGTCTCTGAGCCTCACTTTTCTGATCTACGAAATCAAGATAATAAGAGCTCATTCATAGAGATGACAAGAGAATTAAATGAAAGAACATGTCTAACAATTGGCACAGTGCCTGGTACACAGTAGCCACTTGGCAAATATTGCTCTTTACCTTTCTCTTAGCATGAAGCAATCCCCATGGCCCTCCAGGATCCCCCAGAGGCCCCAGGTTCTCTCTGCTCCCCTGACCCACTCACGGACTAAAATGTGTACATGCCATCTGTCTTCTTCCCCTGACTCTGCTCAGGGCCTTCCTGCTAAGATCTCCCCTCTCGATCATGACCCCCTATTCCTCTTCTATCAGTATTCCAAGGGTTTACAGAAATTAAGAGCATCCGCTGTTCTCACAGTGGTTGAGGACCCTTGGCCTGGCCTGTAGCATCCAGAGGTTAATCTTTTCCCTTACCTGGAGCCCTCTTTAATGGGACCGATGCCTTTGGTATCTTGACAACTGGTTTCAGCCTGGCTTTAACCAGCAGATCCTTGATTCTAGCTGAGCTGGTAATGGAAGGGGGTGAGACAGTAACTTAGAGCTTCCACCAAACTCTGACCAAATGCCTCAAGGACTGGCCATAGCCAAGACCCAGCTTTAAGGCAGGCAGAGGCACTGGGCTTTATTTTACTCACTCCACAACTCTATGAGCTTGAACTTGGCAAAGGCATGGCTAGTGACAGTGTCAGCCTCATGAGACTTCATGGAGGGAAGAGTAGAACTTTTAGTAGCAGTTGTCAGTTTCCTGATGCCTAAGCTCATGGAGCCCTCGTGTTTACACTGCAGTCTGGGCTGCTTGTGCCTGAAAAACCTGAATGTCTCCACGCTTCACAGAGCTTCACAGAGCTTCGCAGAGCTAGGAGGCAGCAAAAGCATCCTTTGAATTTACTGAATTCCTTGGCTGCGTCTACATAAACATAAAGCAAGTGAACCAATCTAGTCAAATTAGCTCCTTGGAGGTCAGTCCAGATGGTTCAGGTCAGAACTAGAGGGACTTCCTCAGAGGTAGCTTTTTTGAAGCAACAGGCTAAAATATCATATATTCTTACAAAGCAGAGTGGTGCATTGGAAGACGGATGGGTGTGGAACTACCTACCCGATCATTCAGTGTGGTGATGAGTTGACAAACCCCAAGTCACTTTGTTCTCCCATGTAGTATACTTACAGAATACTTTCCTGTAATAATTATCTGATCTCTTTGGCCTTTCTAACTACAGTCTGTGTTACCAGTTTCAGGAGATAAGGAAAGAAGCTGCTTTACCCTTCTTATCCTCAATGACGTTTTTTTTTTTTTTTTGCTGTTCTTTCATCTCTTTTTTATTATGGTAAAATATACATAAAACAAAATTTATTATTTCAACCATTTTCAAGTATACAATTCAGTGACATTAAATACATTCACAATGCTGTGCAACCATCACCACTGTGCAAATTCAAAATAATTATGTCAAAAGATTGAGCAGGACCTCAGAAAGATGGAGGCAGCAGCATAGTTTCTGAATCTCTCCAAACCCTTTCATGGAAGAAGATCAACTAAAACCAAACACCCATAGGTGGCATTTATCAGCATTTACCATTTCCAGAACTTTTTCACCATCCCAAACAGAGACTCTATAGCCACTAAACAATAACTTCCCATTCCCTCCTCGATCCATGTTCTTTCATCTTTCGCATTGTTTTTCCTAACATCTTTTAGCCCACTTTGAAATAATAGGTTACAGTTTTGATCTGTTTTGTGGACCTGTCTTTTCCAACTTGATTTTATTGTCTGAAGACATGCTATTCTGCTCCTTATTCTCTTTTTTCTTACACTACCTCTGTACGGGATTTGATCCCAATCCTTTTCTGTTACTGATTTTTGGATGAAAAAAGTTTTACAGCACTTTGAAAAGGTGGTGCGAGGCCATGTGGAAACATGTTCTTCATAGCTGTTTCATCAATGCTTCACTTATACTGCTTTGTAATAACTGTTTTCCAGGAGGCATAAACCAGTGGGCTTTATCATTGGACGGAGTGCAGAGAAAGGACCCCACGAAAGCTGATCACCTTGGCAGAAATGACTTAGTTATGATTTCACCCAAGATTGGTCACAAACCAGCCTGGGAAACTCAAGGAACCAGAGACAAGGCATAATGCCATCTTTCCTTCTCTCTGCCTCAGCTCTCAAGGATTGGTCACCTCCATGTTATTAGTAACTATTATTTGGTTTCTGTTCATAATTACTATCAGAAGACACAGCACTTAGGGGCCTAATCACACTGCCCAGCTACGCACCATTCTTCTTCATTTTGGCTTCCTGTCCACCAGCAGGAACCTGATTTAGTTTTGTTCTCCCTTCACCACAGCCCAGTAATTTTTGTGCATGACTCTCAGTCTCACCAGAATCTGTATCTCTCACTCTGCCCCAACATTCCACCCCATCATTCGCTCCCTGAAGTGTACTCTAGAAATTTCGGTCAACTGGATATTTTACCACTGTTCACCATCTCTTATGAAACCAGAAGACGAGCAGCTTTCTTATGGAATGACAGAGAACTTGTAAAGATAAAACACCAGTATTCAATTGCATCATCTGGCCACATGCCTTCTACATCAATCAAGTATCATGACTACAAAAAGGCTTTATTCCGGAGTTTCCCTGGTGGCGCAGTGTTGAGAATCTGCCTGCCAATGCACGGGACACGGATTCGAGCTCTGGTCTGGGAAGATCCCACATGCCCCGGAGCGACTGGGTCCGTGAGCCACAACTACTGAGCCTGCGCGTCTGGAGCCTGTGCTCTGCACGTGAGGTAGCCAGTCCTGTTGAAACCATGGGTACAGTGGACACCAAGAAGTCCGGGACTCACTTCTCCCTTGATTCCTCTGTAGTGATGGAGACTTCCCCGCTGATGAAAAATTCCCTGGGATTGCAACCTGCAAGCCAGACAGCTTTCCGCATTCTTCTTCTGCACCATCTTGTCCATCTTCTTGGCAATGCGGACCACCTCGTCCTCCATGGCCCCGGCAGGCCTGCCCCGCGCCGGGCCGCGAGGGACGGGAAACGAGCGGAGCTGGCGGGGCGGCGGGTAAGCCCAGGCGTCGGCGAGGGCCCTCAGCAGGCCTGACCGAGGCGCTTCCTCACTCACGACGATGGCGACGGCGATGGCCAATGACGTATTTTTGATACTCTGATTTCAGCAGAGAATGGAGCAAACAAGACAGGGTACTAGCTCTGTGCCCTCCAGCAAGTCTTTCCACCTCGCAGGCTCAGCTTCCTCATCACAGAACGTACGCAATCATATATGTTGACTAAATGGATGAATAAATGAATATAAATGGGGATAATAATAACACTCAGCTTATAGCAGTTCTGTGGAGAGTAAATGAGAAGCTCTGTGCATTTATGTTCCTGGCACATAGCAGCAAGAGATGCAGTAGGTGTCAGCTCCTCCTCTCTCCCCTACACACACATAGCCCCACCACCTTCCAGGCAGCCCTGTTCAGATTGCTGTAGCAAATATTTCGTTTCAGGCTGTCTTCCTTCAGCGCCTCTCGAGACTGCCTTCCATGCAGCTGCTGTGCGCGTGCTGACTACAGGTGACTCAGGGACAGTGTTAGCAGGGTGATGGAAACCGCCACCAAAGAAGAGGGTAGTCTGAAGGCAGAAATAACTACTGTGAGCCCAAGTGCCCATTGGTCACTGTTCTCAGCAAGCTGAAAAGGTGCACTTTGGCTCATTGGAAGTTTGGCTGAAACTAAATTTCTTAGAATATTTCAAGATTCTTAGTCATTTAGATACTTTGCCAAAGCAGAGAAATCCCAGCAGGAAACAAACCTGATAGTTTACATGCAGTACCGGAGGGCATGAACTACACTTCAGATTTCCTTGAGATCTGATGCGTGCTCAGTGGTGTACGAAGGAAATGGGGGACATAGGGGTAGCTGCTGTCGCCACTGAAGACCCTCGTGGCCCACCCCATGTCAATGAAATGTCGCTCTCTTTGTGGTCTCATCCTCCTGGCCTTAGCAGCTTTTTCTCGACATGCTTCTTTTTGACCCTTTCTATGTCGTAGCTGATATTTTTATCCTCTTCTTCCCTTTCCCTTTTGTGAACTCACTTCTTACAGGTTGTTGATTTTCCCCCTCTATCACATTGTCCATTCTCCTGTGCCGGACGTGGCCTTCAATTTGATCTGCCAGATTATCCCAGATATCTCGTCAAATTTCAAGTTTGCAGCTAGAAAGGATATCATTCAAGAAAATAAAACTGCCCAAGAATTAGAGTTGCATTAAAACAAATGGGCTTCCTAGATAGGTTGTGAGACCCCCTTCACAGGAGGTGTGTAAACAGTGGCTCACTGGCGCACTGATGTAGACGTTGGAGGGAAGGGTTTAATATCTGATGGGTCTCAAGAATTCTGAGATTCTATAAACCATAGCAAGACCAACCCTCTCATTTTACAAATGAAAAAATTAAAGTTAGAGGTTTAAGGAGATGCATTCAGTACATGAACAGGGATAAGAGCCCAGATTTCCTGACTTGCAGTCCAGGGCTTTTCTCACTATAACATACTGGTGTCCTAATCCCACATCTGATCTCACTTTCCCTGAAAAGCTCTCCTGGATTAGAGGCATTTTGGCCTAAGTTGCACTCTACCTCAAGTATAACACCTTATCTTCCAAAAACATTTCACCACCACCATGACCCCGACTCACACACCCATAACGTGGGAGAGGGGCATTAAAATTTTTATTAAGAAATGTCTTTGCGCCAAGCTATTGGATGTACCATTGCCAATAAAAATAATCAAATTTGGAAGGAGGTACCTAGGAAGTTAGGTTAATACCCTTCCCTTTCAGATGCTGTCCATGCCTTCCTTCTTGGTTACTTCTGGCTACTTAGGCACAAAGACATAACTGAACCTGTACGTTGGCCCTGCTAAGTTCAGTATTACACAGGATGAAGAAAACTAGAGTCTTGCCTTTGGGGAGCTGAGATTCTTGTTGGGAAGATAGCACGCATGTGAGAAAAATACTTGAGGACAATTACAAGTAACACGGCAGCAAGTATGCGATCATATGCTTCTAACTGAAACTGTAGGTAAGAGCTTAGGGTACATGAAGGGGAAAGATTAGGGCTATTTTTCCATCGATTTTTTTCACAATAATTGCTCTACCATCATCATCATCAACAAACAACACTGATGTGTGCCTGCCCTGCTGGAAGGGGAAAAGAGGAGGCATTCATGTCAGGATGGAGGTCAAGGCCATGCACGTATCAGGCAGCAAGTGCTCAAGGCCAAGAATGTTCAGGTACATAGGTGGGCAGAGGAGGTGGGGAAAGCAGAGATCCCCAAGGGCCTGAAGAGAAAGGGAGGACTTTCCTGCAGAATGCTGGTCTCAAGCTGCTTCTTAAGGAATAGCTAGGAAACAGAGAAGTACAGTGTATGTCAGGTGGGAGAAACGATCGAGAAAGGTTTAGTTTACTATGAGATTGTAGAAGATAACATTGAAGAAAGAGGCGCCCAACTGTGAAAGACCACAAAGGACACATTAAATAAGGAGTTTGTGCTTTATCCTAGAGCCACTAGAATACAACTGAGGATTTTGAAAGGAAGAGGAGAGGGGTAAACTTCACAAAAAGTCTTTTAGAAGTATTCATTTGACTTCCAGGGTTGTGCTGTTAGTTGTAGTGATAGTGGGGGAATGATCACTTAGATGTGCATATGGAGTCAAAGCCTAGAGCTATGGATTTCAAGAAGAAATGGGTAAAACCAGAGCCCTTCTTTTGGTGTGAATATTTATGGAAAACAATACACTACATTTGAAAAACAAAGATCAAAGGA
Organism: Balaenoptera acutorostrata; assembly: GCF_949987535.1. Taxonomy (NCBI): domain Eukaryota; kingdom Metazoa; phylum Chordata; class Mammalia; order Artiodactyla; family Balaenopteridae; genus Balaenoptera; species Balaenoptera acutorostrata. Next base: position 119,625,574 of record NC_080085.1, read on the forward strand.
AGTTGTTTACTTAAAATCAATAGGTAAGTCTTTAGTGATTTGGGGTATTTGACCTCTTCTTCCAGTTTCATGTTTTAAAGGGAATATAAGAACAAGGTGAATATTGATTTCTTCTTTTAATTATGCATGAGTAAAAGTATCTTATATTACTGTGAATATCTTTTCTTTTTTAAACCTAAATATACCTAAAATACTACTTATTGCTAAATTAACAATTCAGCAACATTAAAGTGAATATTTAAAAATAAGCTCTTGTCCCTGATAGTACAACCCTTTTTCTTTCCCATATTCCCTTCCAGACTTAATCCTTATATATAATTTATTTCACATGATTGTCATTACAGTTATTTATGTAACTGTCATTAAAACCTACATATTAAATGAATGTGTTTTAATTGAACACTCACAAGAATAAAGTGTTATAGAGTTTAAAATAAAATGCTGTGTCGACACAATTTTGTTATGACTTCCCAACTTCTCTCTAAACTACACCTAAAGTCATGCAAGATGTTAAAAGGCCCACTCATATTTACAAACCTGAGATTTGGCATCCCAAGAACATACAGTGTTGATATTTTTAGGATCATTATACTTTTCACAAAGATATAAAATGGGCTTTAAGATCTGGAGCTAATAGTGGCAGTACTTATTTAATTTTTCCAATAATAACAGAAGTTGCATCTTTTGTATGTCTATCAATTGCCAGGCACAGGTGCTAAGCAATTTACGTACTTTAATGATCTCACTAATTCCTTACAGCATCCTAATGGGGTAGGTATTATCCTCATTTTACATGAAAGGAAACTGATGCTAGAAAGATTAGTGACTTAGACAAGACCACAAAGTTCAAAGTAGCAAAGGGGGATTTCAGATTTAAGTTGGCCTCATTCCTGTGTCTGAACTCTTAACTGGTTCTCAAGACAATATTTTCAATTTTAACAGGAAAGGAGCTATTTTTGTTCCTCTTATTTAGTGCCTCAGTCCCAGCTCCCATGTAACTTTTTGTTTTCAGCAGTAGCAACCCTACAGAATCCTTGATCAGAGCCATAAGCGGAGTGTGACCAACCCTGTGGCTGACACTAAAGGCATGAATCCCAGGGGAAGTGGGCACATTGAGAAACTGCCCTGACCAAGCCTTTGGAGGATTCTACTTAGTAGGAAATTGCTTCTTCCTCCAATGATATGGAGCCCAGGTTCTGAGCTGCTGGAAATCACATAATCCATGTGTTCTCATATTTCCATATTATAATACCTGTACGAGTTAGGAGATGGGGTAGGTATGTGACTAAGCACAAATCCATCCCATTAGTCTTTTGACAAATATTCTTTGAGTACCTACTCTATGTCTGCCATCATATTTGATCAACTCTTGTCACTCTCATTTGTGTTTGCACAAATGTCTTCTGTTTCTTTTATTGGAGCTTCAGTTAATCCTTTCATCTTACTTTTTGCTTATTTTTCTCTACTGTATATTTGAGGAAACAGAAGCTTCCTTGGCAGTTTCCTGTAGGCAGTCTGGGCTAGCCATGCCAGACACTCTCTGGTCACTTTCCTGATGGAGTACTGCCTGAGGAAAAGTCTTCCGAACACTCACTGTTAGTGCTTTGGGCGGGGCAGGGGCCAGGTCCAGCCTCCTGGGCATGCAACCCATGTAGTCATAGAGGGCTGTGCTTAGAAGGGCCCCAGACTTGGTTGAATGCTCTGCTGTTGCTGTCTTGAAATGCTTAATGAGTTTTGAACAAGGAGCCCTGCATTTTCATTTTGCACTTGGCCTCACAAATTATGCAGCTGGTCCTGGATGGGGCCATGGCGCACTGAAGCCAAAGGGAGCCGTGCTCACATACACAATCGTTCCCAGCCTCGCCTAGATCCCCTTATTGGATTGCAGGTGGATGTGAAGATGAATGGCCAATTCACCGCACTAAATGGTAGTCTGCTCTCCAATAACCAGGGTGAAACATCTTTCAGTTATATTTTGAAAATTGCTCTGCAGTCAGACATCCTCTAGGTATAGAATGGTAGAGTCAGAAAAGTGGCTTACATTTAGCTCTACCACTTGCAAGATGATCTTAGTAAGTCACTTAATGTCTTGGGGCCTCAATTTTCTATCTGTAAAATGGAAATAACAGTGTCTGCCTTACAGACAGGGTGTTTGTGAGACAAATAAGATAATGTATTTGAATATCATTGAGTGCTATTCAAGCTTTGGGATCAGTATAATTGTTTATTCTTTCCAAGGTATGTGTACAATAGCTTAGAAGATTTTCTACTTAACAGAATAAACAGAAGTGATTATTTTAAGAAATAACTGTAGGAGTTAGGAAATCCACAAAGAAATAGATCAAAGGAAACATAAAACTTTGCAGAGAATACATGACATTTCCGGTGTTAGAAACTATCAAAGTGATTAAATAACCACCATGATATTTTTAAGTTCTTGTTGCAGTTCTCATTATTTTAAATAACAATTAAGATCTCAGGAGCATCATTTCTCAGCTACAAATCTATTGTCTTTCTGCACATTAGCCTAACACTTCAAAAAGTAGAACTGGAAATATTTGGGAAGAATTTGCGACTATGTATCTAACTTCCAAATCCCTGTACTCATCTTTCTCCTGTCCTTCTATTTGTTGACAGCTGATATTAAATTCTTGTTGTTGTTGTTTTTAGAAAACAAAGAAAAATGTTTAAAAAAGTATTTCTCTTGGTAGTGTATATATGTCCATGCCACTCTCTCACTTCGTTCCTTCCCCCTCCCCGTGTCCTCAAATCCATTCTCTACGTCTGCGTCTTTATTCCTGTCCTGCCCCAAGGTTCTTCAGAACCTTTTTTTTTTTTTAGATTCCATATATATGTGTTAGCATACAGTATTTGTTTTTCTCTTCCTGACTGACTTCACTCTGTATGACAGACTCTAGGTCTATCCACCTCACTACAAACAACTCAATTTCATTTCTTTTTATGGCTGAGTAATATTCCATTGTATATATGTGCCACATCTTCTTTATCCATTCATCTGTCAATGGACACTTAGGTTGCTTCCATGTCCTGGCTATTGTAAATAGAGCTGCAAAGAACATTGTGGTACGTGACTCTTTTTGAATTATGGTTTTCTCAGGGTATATGCCCAGTAGTGGGATTGCTGGGTCATATGGTAGTTCTATTTTTAGTTTTTTAAGTAACCTCCATACTGTTCTCCATAGTGGCTGTATCAATTTACATTCCCACCAACAGTGCAAGAGTGTTCCCTTTCCTCCACACCCTCTCCAGCATTTATTGTTTGTAGATTTTTTGATGATGGCCATTCTGAGTGGTGTGAGGTGATACCTCACTGTAGTTTTGATTTGCATTTCTCTAATGATTAGTGATGTTGAGCATCCTTCCATGTGTTTGTTGGCAATCTGTATATCTTCTTTGGAGAAATGTCTATTTAGGTTTTCATACACTACCAAATGTAAAATAGATAGCTAGTAGGAAACAACCACATAGCACAGAGAGATCAGCTTGGTGCTTTGTGACCACCTAGAGGGGTGGGATAGGGAGGGTGGGAGGGAGACACAAGAGGGAGGAGATATGGGGATATATGTATATGTATAGCTGATTCACTCTGTTATACAGCAGAAACTATCACACCATTGTAAAGCAATTATACTCCAATGAAGATGTTAAAAAATAAATAAATAAAATAAAATAAAATAGTATTTCTCCTGTGTGTCAGAAGATGCTGTTAATTTATTACCTCCCCTCCATTTCCACCCAGCTATAGGCAGTTACCCTGGTATAACTTTTATTAAAAGTTTTTTTTTAAACCAGAGGAAGCTATACCCACCAGAACTGCCAGTCTTCTGTCTTGTTAGCTAGTATGAGGTGAAGAGCCTAGCCATTTTTGAAGGTTGTGCTCTTTTTTTTAAATTTATTTTTTAATTTATTTTTTCTAAAGTTTAGTTGTTTTATTGACACAATGTTGTGTTAGTTTCTGTTGTACAGCAAAGTGATTCAGTTATATATATGTGTGTGTTTATATACATATATTTATATACATATACATATATTTATATATATATACATATATATGTGTGTATATATATTCTTTTTCATATTCTTTTCCATTATGGTTTATCACAGGGTATTGAATATAGTTCCCTGTGCTATGCAGTAGGACCTTGTTGTTTATCCATTCTATATATAATAGCTTCCATCTGCTAACCCCAAACTCCCACTCTGTCCCTCACCCACCTCCCTCCCCCTTGGCAACCACAAGTCTGTTCTCTATGTCTGTGAGTCTGTTTCTTTTTCATAGTTAAGTTCGTTTGTGTCGTATTTTAGATTCCACATATAAGTAATATCATATGCTATTTGTCTTTCTGTTTCTGACTTAGTATGATCATCTCTAGGTTCATCCATGTTGCTGCAAATGGCAATTCATTCTTTTTTATGGCTGAGTAGTATTCCATTGTGTGTGTGTGTGTGTGTGTGTGTGTGTGTGTGTGTGTGTACCACATTTGAAGGACGTGCTCTTAAATAAGCTTTCTCTTATCCTCCATGGCTGTTTTGACAGTTTTCTGGAAAGTTGGCTCATCCACTGATTTATCTAGTGAGTTCATTTGCTACATTTCCAGAGTAAAATACATCATGTGCATTTCTGATTTACAAGCTGTGCTTTGTACCTATTTCTTCCAATCTAGAATTTGCTTCTTGGTTAAAAATATCATATTTCCAAGTTAGTAGAGAAATAGATGGAGCATAGGCTGCTCCAAAAATTTAGGGAGGGGCTATCTCACAACCACTGCTAGGGCTGGTTCATCCCCATCAGCTCATTCTAGAGGTGCTCAGCCTTGCCTAATTTGTGCATAAATGATCCCAACACCCAAGCAGTACATACCATTTGGCCATCAAGATGGTCAAAAGCATCGATGAACCATTTGTGGTTCTGTTTTGCTTATCATATACACATGGCTTCACAGCGTAAAATTTAAAGTTAAAAAGTAATTTTACAGTTCTTTATATTTCATTTCGTTTTGTCACATCACCAAGAGCCATTCATAAAGGAATCTTCATATCCCTATGGCTTAGCCTCTGGTCTTACACAGATCCTGCCTTAGCACTTTGGCTATTTAAAAAAAAAATACGCAATAACCCTCCTGGATTAGTGTCCTCTGAGGTGTTTCACTAGATTTGTCAAACTCGCCTTCCCTGTAATACTCCGAGGCTGATAGGTTGGAGGACTTTGGAAAGTGCATATGTGCACAGCCTTAAGCAAAATAGACCCTCATTCACAATATTAATGACAAAAGGGAAACAAAATGGAATGATTCCATTTGCCTTCAAACCAGCAAAGGGACTTTGTTTCTGACCGGCTATGCTCAAGCCCTTGAAATCAAGGCTGCTAATGACAGCGGGGCCAGAATTGTGTAAGGTGCTCACAGAGAAGATGCCGCCCGCCCAGCCCAGGAGGCTGGCTGCCCAAGGTCAAGGACAGAGCAGGGTGTAGCTGAAGTACGGGCTCTACCAGTGGCCACTTGCGCCCAAGGCAAGCTGCTTCTCCTCTCCAGGCTCCCATTTCCGCATCTGTAAAAGGAGAGTGTTGGGGTCCTCAGAATAAGTGGGTTTTGATAGGGAGATGACAGATAGAAGACGGTAGAGCATCGTGACAAAGAGCATGGGCTGTGTAGCCAGGTTGCCTGGCTCTGCCGTTTAGGAGCTGAGTGGCCTGAGGGAAGCTGCTTAAACACTCTGTGCTTTCGGTTTCTTCCTCCAGAGTAAACAGGAAGTTACAGTGCCTACTGCACAGCACTGTTAGAAGAGTAAAATGAACTCATACAGGGAAAGACCTTAGCACCCAGGACCTGGCACATGGTAAATGCTCAATAAATTGTAGCTATTATTATTGGTGGTGGTCGGCAAGCTAAGAAAGATCCAGAATTTCTGATTAAGATAATGTCTGGTTCCAGAGTTCCAGAAAACCCAAAATATCAGGCACCCCCCCTCCCAGTGCCCCTCAGCCACCCCACTGCTGAATACTAAGTCACTCTCCTCTCCACCCAGCTGAGCCGTGGGTGACTAGAAGGTTCCGCCTCCCCGCCCCCATCAGCACACACACCACATACACCCTAACGCCCCCATCCCTTCACAGTGCGTTACCCAAACCGAAAGGACATCCACAGGCACCCAGCACACGCAGGTCCACAATAGCACACTTCCACACGCACACATCATTCAGAGCATGCTCTCACATACACACACATACACAAAGTCTCTCTCTCTCGCTTGTCCCAGGACCATTAAATGCAATCGTGACATTTACAACATGCAGGCTTAGGATAGTGGCCCAAGCCTACGGTGTGTCCCAAGAGGCCGCCTCCCTCACAGCACTCTGCACCTCGCCTCTGTTAACAGAAGCGGTGCGCTCTGGCTGGGCTTGCACTGCCCCTGTGCAGCTGGCTGCCGAGCGCACGACCGTGCCTCGCGTTCACTGACCGACTGACACCGTCGTTACCTGAAGTTCAAAGCCCTTCTCTTTCCAACTCTGTATGGGCCCCAAATAACAGAGAGAGTCCCTTCCTGCATCACAATCACTGCCATAATTGCTGATTCAGAGGTCAGTGCAAAATTACAGCAAGAAACACCAGTGATCTATTCTCTTTCCTGAGCCTCTCCGCTGCTTCTGTGACCTGTGTAAACTGTAAGTTGTTCTAACAAACAAATCACGTTCTTCCATAGTTTGAGGTCCGGGTACTAATTATTGGGCCTGAAGAACATAGCATGTTTGGAGCTCTAACTTATTTGGTTAGCTTGAATTCTCCGCAACACTGGTTCAGGGGTCAGGTCAGTCACTGAGAACAGTGGGAAGCAGGAAAAGCTGCTAGTGATGGAAATTCAATTTAAGCAAATGAGTTCCCCTATTCCAGCTGCCACCTTACACAGTGACCATCCCTTCAAGGTTACTGAACCTCTATGGAGCACCCTCTAGCCTCAGATTTTCTTTCACTCTGTAAAAACGCTTTCTCTCCACTGCCCTGTCAGTTGATGCACTAGAGCAGCAATGCAGGTGTCAACGTGCTACAGGAAAAGCACCAGCCTCCACTAGACCACAGTGCTGCTGGGAGACCTTGTGCCAGACATGTCTCCACTTCTCCCTGGGTAGCAGTTTCTCCATTGGCTACGTAAAGGTTATAGGCCATGTTCTTGAACTTCCTCTTTGGTGAACTGAGATTATCATTTGAGCTGTGCTCACTTATTTCTAAGACCATACAAGATTATGTCCTAGATTTGAAAAGTACCCCTGACCTAGGAGCTGCCCCTGTACCTGTAATCATTCCCTGAACTCAACAGCATTCACTGAGGGAGTGTGGCTTAAAAGCCTTTACCACTTATAATTGTAAAGCCACTCTGAAGAAATCAGATCTCAACTTCCACAACTAAAGACACCTGAAGGCAGAAGCCAGGACCAAAAAGCCCAAGAGCCAGCACGGTGGGGAGGAAGGGGATTGTTCTTGCGGTCGGAGGACCCAGCTTCCGGTCCTGCTTTGCCACCCATCTGCTGGGTGACCCATTTATGTCTCCTCTCAGGACCCTTATTTTTCCTTTTTAAAGAGAGTTGGACTAAATGGTCTCTAAGGTCTCTTCCAATTTTGAGATCTGTTTTTTCTCCTAATGCTTTTACATAGAATGTAACCCATTCTAGAGTTACGCACTCTGTCCCCAGTCCTGGGCCAGTGTTTGGTTGCTAGGGGAAACAGGCAAACAGACGTGTATGACAATCTTTACTGCCCTCACCAGTCACCAAGGGCACATCCGTCCTCTTGACAGTGTCAGCAGGGTCACCTTTGTGTCTGGACAACAGCATATTCACATTATTTCTTGATTGAATAAGAGCACCATTGACTACCTGACAGACAAAAAGGCAGTGGGTCCTTCATGACTGCATTATGCGCTCCCACTGTCAAGGAAACTATTTGATCATGTGAACTGATAGATGTGGAGGGGCTGTGTAAAATATAAAGTATGGTGGAAATGAGAGCTGTTATGAAAATAGTAAAACACTTATCCAGTGTTCCACTGTGGCTAGTTCTTGCCATTTTTGTTGAAATAGGTAATTGATCTCAGCATCTCTCTAACCACAGGAAGATTACCCAGCATGTTGTTTTTATAAGCTCCTTCTTACCTAAGTGAAAGAAAAAAAAAATTATCTAGCCTTTTTAATTCCTGGGGCACTGAATTCAATTTTAGTCAAGGTTTTACACCTTCCTTAATAAGAAAATGCCAGCTTTTCTAGCCTGTAATCTGGTTATCTAATATCTTGCTAAAGTGATTAAAACTGATTAAAATGAGGAGGGAACGCTCTTTTAAAAAAAGAAAGAAAAAAGAAAATGATTGGATTTCTATGCCTTAGGTTTCACTTAAGGAAAGATTGAATTAACTTGATCTTGATTGAATAAAGGACACTCTAAACAATTCTAAATTTATTCCAAGTCTGAACATTGTTTTCTGGAATGCTTCAGCACAAAATGTCACTGTCACTTTTATTTCATAAGCACAGACATCTTTTAATACATAGATAATGTACTTTATAGAGGCTCTTTAAGAGCATTCACACATGCATAGATATTTATTTACAACTGTTTTTGCCAAACCAAAATAGAAAAGGCTTAGTTGACTTTCAAGCACTTGCATTTTCCAATTTGAAGACAGAGAATTATGACTGCAGAGTACCTCATTTACATAACCAAGAGGTGGCAGTGTTACATCCATTATGTATTCGCTGCACCAAGTATCATTTAACAGTAGAAAAGTGCAATGTGTAAATAAAAATATGTAACAAATATTTCTGTCCTTTTTAAATGGCTGCTTCAGTGATAGCCACTAAAAACATTCATTAAAGTGTGATGTTTCCTTGTAAACAGCAATCCCCCCTCTCCCCCCAAAAAAATCAAAGCTAGGAACCACAATTTATTACCACCAGTGAGTTTACTGCAGCTCTGGGAATCCATACACATCCCCTTCGGTAATCACTTGTTTTCTGGTAAAACATTCACCTCCTTCCCAAATATAGATAAAAATCAACGTAAAAAAACAATCACAAGATTCCCCAGAGTAAGAACTTCTATGTAAAAAGCAATTTAGAAAAAAAAGTCAAAGAGTTGAATACAAACAGCATCCTACACACTGATTATTATCACAGAAAAATAACTATTTGAAATCAGACCCTTTTGGTGACCTGCCAGGACTGTTTTGAGCATCTGCTAAATTATGCCTTGTGACTTGTGACTGGGGTAACAGTCCAATTAAATTTTACCTAAGCTGCCTGAATCTGTTCTGTTTTATTTTGGGTTGTCTATTTCCAACCAGTCTAGGAGATTGAAAAACAATAACAGCAGAAGCATTTAAAAACTGGAACTGTTGGGTCACCAGTTTCCTATAAAACTACTCTTGGTAAAAATCAATACCATAAATGTATCTGAGCAGTCAGGAATGGATATTTGGAATAGAAGTCCTTAGAAAAGTAGTTTAAATAGAAACTGAGTACTTTACATCTGGCCTTATAGAAAGTTAGGCAGCTCAAACTTTCTGTCACTCATAGGAAAATACGTTATTTATTTATTTATTGGCCGCACCTAGCGGCAGGCATGTGGGATCTTAGTTCCCTGACCGGGAATCGAACCCGTGCCCTGTGCATTGGAAGCGTGGAGTCTCAACCACTGGACCACCAGGGAAGTCCCCGAAAATATGTTATTTTAAACCATGAACTACATAATGCAGCATCTCTAAATGAACACCATCCCCTAGAACTAAATCATTTGAATATTTGGAAATATTTTTATGTTATTTAGATACTTCCACTACCTATTAGCCCACATCCAGAGTGTTTGTTGTACAGGTTCTAAAAGTTACCTAAAAACAAGTAAAGGGCATTTAGAACATTAGTATCTGACACATACCAAAATATTACGAGCTTTCAATCTCTAAAAGAAATATTCTATGGAAGAGTCATGAGATTGGCAGTTCTGACTGATTGTGGGCATTTGAATATTTTAGATCTGTCCTTTTTATTTCTTCTTCTGTATTTCATTTTAAGTCAGAAATTGTGGTTGCGATGGAGAGTACTGAATATTTTTTTTACATATGGCACAAACAGCAAACATTCATTGTATAGACTGAGAACCTAGTCTGGGAAAATTCGATCTATGGACAGGATTCAAAGAGCACACGTGAGGATTATGTAGCAGGATGATAGAGAGGAGTAGTATTGTGCCAGTGGCCACATGAGTAGGTCAGATACTCCCTTCCAATAACTTCAAAGTGGGCAAGGGTTTCAATTTCTGAAAAGGGCTGGGGGAGTTAATTTAATTCTTACAGTCGCCCCTAAGAAATCTTCCAGTTTCATCACTTTGTGGAATAATTTCTAGTCTCAATTTCATTCTTAATCAAATTTGATGCATTATGTTATTTCCTCCAACATGAAAATAACAGTGTATTTTAATGTTTTAATTGAATTTATATTCTCTTCCTGTGTATGAATTCTGTGGTTGTGTCATGATACTTGATGCCTCATCAATCAGGGACGGATGAGACTATTACCTTCCTCTGTATACAGATACTCCTGTCATGCACTGAGATTCTCCCCACCTACCCACCATGCCTCTATTTTTCCTCCTCACTAAGAGATTTCTTATTCTGAGGAAAGATATAGGTTGGTCAAGAAAAGGAGGAATAAATAAGAATAATATCAACATTTATTCATTTGTTTACAGCATGTCAGGTACTCTGCTAAGAGCTTTACACTGATTATCCTACATAATCCTCACAAGGCCATTTCAGGTAGATACTGTTATTATCCCTATTTGAAGAATGAGAACACTGAGACTCAGAGATGCGAACTGACTTGCCTAAAGTCACACAGCTGGTAAATGCCAAAGATACAACACAGTGCTACTTAAAAGAGGCACCACCACCACCAATAACTTCCATTTACTGAATTGCATTATGTGTCGGGCACCATGCTAAGCATTTTACAAGCATCAGTTCATTTAATCCTCACAAACTTTATGAAGCAGGGGCTAACATCATCTCTACTTTATAGATAAGCAAATGGAGACACAAAAGTTATGTAACCCGCATAAGGGCAAATATCCTGTAACCTGGGATTCAAGCCCAACTCTCTCTTGACTCCAAAACTCTTTTTTTTTTTTTTTTAAAGATTACTGGCAACCTTCTGGGGTTTTTTTTCTTTTTAATTTTATTTATTTATTTATTTATGGCTGTGTTGGGTCTTCGTTTCTGTGCGAGGGCTTTCTCTAGTTGTGGCAAGCGGGGGCCACTCTTCATCGCGGTGCACGGGCCTCTCACTGTCGCGGCCTCTCTTGTTGTGGAGCACACGCTCCAGACGCGCAGGCTCAGTAGTTGTGGCTCACGGGCCCAGCTGCTCCACGGCATGTGGGATCTTCCCAGACCAGGGCTCGAACCCGTGTCTCCTGCATTGGCAGGCAGATTCTTAACCACTGCGCCACCAGGGAAGCCCCTCCAAAACTCTTTAATATCCTGCTCTAAAATAGACAGAACTGAAGGTGAAGGTGGGGTCCAAGGATGACTCACCTTATGAAAGCACATTCAGATAATCCTGGAGCTGTCCAAAGATGTGAAATTTGACTTTATGCTTCTGGTTGGTAGCTCCCCTTCAAAAGTAGAGCCAGGGGCTCTCTCTGCACACAAACTCACATTTCCCTTTCACTCAATACAGTGTTTGGTTCTGTCCTGTAAGTAGGAGTCAATCCAGAAAGAAACATGCTAATGTCAACCTTCTGACTCAGAAAAAAATCTTTTATTTTTAAATTAAAAAAAATTTTTTTTGGCTGCATTGTGTCTTCCTTGCTGCGCGCAGGCTTTCTCTAGTTGCAGTGAGCAGGGGCTACTCTTTGTTGCAGTGCACAGGCTTCTCATTGCGGTGGCTTCTCTTGTCGCGGAGCACAGGCTCTAGGCGCTCAGGCTTCAGTAGTTGCAGCATGCAGGCTCAGTAGTTGTGGCTCACAAGCTCTAGAATGCAGACTCAGTAGTTGTGGCGCACAGGCTCAGTAGTTGTGGCTCGCGGGCTCTAGAGCACAGCCTTAGTAGTTGTGGCCCATGGGCTTAGTTGCTCTGAGGCATGTGGAATCTTCCCAGACCAGGGCTTGAACCTGTGTCCCCTGCATTGGCAGACAGATTCTTAACCACTGCGCCACCACAGAAGTCCCCAGAAAAAAATCTTAATTGACCAGTTTCATCAAAAGAGTTGAAGATCTTGCCCATATAGATACCACTAACAGATGCAAGTGATTCCTTGCCAACACTTATACCACCAAAGCATCATGGATGGAACAGATCCCTTTGGATTTCACAGATCCTTTAAAGAGTGGTGCTGGTTGAAGAGGAAGGGGACTCTGGCCCTGAATATTTGCATTTGAAGGGACAAATCATTGAACAGTAAGGTATAAGAGATCCAAAGAAATGAATTAGAAATGGTAGAATTTCATACACATTTTATGGACTACAGTGCAGACCTAGGACTACAGGGCATTCTTATTCTCAGAAAAAAAGCTTCTTGGCACTAATGCACCAGGAAGCAGGGCTATCTACAAAAGACCACAATTTTTTTAAAAAACTTTCTTTTACTTTGTACCAAAGAAATGATTTCTATCTTAGTCTCCAAAGATTAAAAAAGCTCATGTGCAAAGATAGAGACATCTATGTCTTGAATTATTAAAGTTGTCAGTCCCTATTTTTAAAAAGTTAAATTAATGTGCAGTCCTGGATGTCTGAGCCTCACTTCCATTTGCAGGAGGCAGCAGGAAGGATGCTGGATCCCTCTCTCCATTTCTTTGTTAAGTAATGAACAATCTGAAAAGATGAGTTATTTGTAATCAACCCATCCACTTAAAAAAAAAGGGCATGTCTAAGAGAAATCCGATCATCATCAGTTGAAGTTTGAGTTCAGTGGCAGGCTTGTCTTTGGAAAGCTAAGTATTAAATCTTATCTGTTGGTTTGTACATCAGAAATTTATTGCAGGCTAGTCCGCTGGGCTTTGCCTTGTGCGATGCAGTATGTTGCTGGTATATATAATGAAAGAGCTTGGTGGTACTCTCTTACACCAGAGGTTTTCTGTTTAAGCATTGTGCATAAATATGGGTAATTTCAACCAGAGTAAATACCATGAAGATATGAGTTCAAGTCAAAGCTCTGTCTCTCTGACCTTGGACAAATTACTTAACCTTTCATGCTTTAGTTTTCTCTTGTGTAAAATATGATGTTTGATGCATTCATCCCACAGGTGTTTTGGGTATCTATTGTATACTCAGCACTAAGGTTGTCATGGTAAACAAGACAAACCCCTTGCCTTCACATTGGTTGTAGTCTAAGTGGAGAGACATCCAATAAATGTATAAACAAATAATATAATGTATAATTTCACAGAGTAGTATGTTCTATGAGAAATAAAGCAGAATAAAGCAATGGAAGGGGATGGGTAGGATGGATGGACTGTCTTTTTGGTAGAATATTTCACAAAGGCTTCTTTGAAGTAGAGACTTCTGTACAGAGACCTGAATGAAAGAAAGAATCCAGCCATGCAAAAATTTAGAAGAGCTTTCCAGGCAGAAAGAGACAGCACAAAAACTCTAAGGCAAGTTGCTTAATATGTCGGAGGTACCGGCTGGAACACAGAAAAGAAAATTGAGAGCAGTAGGAGATATGGCAAGATCATAGAGAACTTTCTAGGCCATCGTGACTTTGGGTTTTATTCGAAGTGTGATGGGCAATTACTGGGAGTTTAAGCAAGGAAGTGACTTGATCTGACTTACATTTTTAAAAAGAGAATTCTGTCTGCTCTGCAGAGAATAGACTATAAGAGGACAAGGGTGGAAACAGAGAGCACTTGGGAAACTATTAGAATAATCCAGGCAAGAAATGATACTGGCTTAGATCCTGATTGTCTTCAGCAGAGGTGGTGAGAAATGGTCAGATGTGGGGCATTATTTTGGAGGCAGAGCCAACAGAATTTCTTCATAGATTAGGTTTGATCTATGAGGGCAAGAGAGGTGCCAAGGATGATTCTGAAGTTTTAGGCCTGATCAACTGAAAAGTTCAAATTGATACCAGCTGGGATAGGGAAGACTGAGGGGACGGTTTGGGGCCTTCATAAGTTCTTATGGACGTGTGAAGTCTGACATTCATATGAGATACTTAGGTGGAGATGTCGAGTCAGCTATTGAATATATGTGTCTGGAACTTAGAGAGTGCTTAGATATGGAGAGAAAGACTTGGGAATTTCGATGGTTTTTGAAGCCATGAAAATGGAAAATCACCCCCTAAAGAAGAAAGTGTACATGAAAAAGAGAAGAGGTCCAACGGCTGAACCTGGGTCACCCGTACATTAAGAGATCAAGTAGATCAAGTGGAATCAACAAAGGAAACTGAGAAGGAACACCTAGTGAGGTAGGAGGAGAAATAAGAGAGTAGTACTTCAGAAGGAAATGTTTCAAGGCAGGAGAAAAGTGATAAGTCGTATCAAATTTTGCTGAGAAATAAGTAAAATGATAACTGAGAATTGACCACCAAATCTAGCCACATGGAGGTTACTGAGAAATATAATAGTGGTGGTTGCTGAAGAATGTTTTGTGAAAGCCTGTTGGAGTTGGTTGAGGAGACAATGGAAGGCGAAGGAGAGACAATGAGTATAGACGACTATGTATTTTTAGGAATTTTACTATGAATAGGAGCAGAGAAATGATGTACTGACAATGCTATCTTACCTGATTATAATGAAGGTGCTTTGCAAACTTAAAATTTATATACAAATAATTAGGCTATGATAAAAGGGAATTACTTCCTAATATCCATAACTAGCAAATTCACTTTATGTGTTTCTATGTATTCATGCTTTGTAAAGGTATATTAATTATTTTTTTAATGTTTTGTCAGATGTTTGTTTTTAAATTTTTTTTTAATAAATTTATTTATTTTATTTATTTAGTTTTGGCTGGGTTGGGTCTTCGTTACTGCGTGCTGGCTTTCTCTAGTTGCAGTGAGCGGGGGCTACTCTTCGTTGCGGCACGCAGGCTTCTCATTGCAGTGGCTTCTTTTGTTGCAGAGCACGGGCTCTAGGCATGCGGGCTTCAGTAGTTTCGGCACGCAGGCTCAGTAGTTGTGGCTCACAGGCTCTAGAGTGCAGGCTCAGTAGTTGTGGCACACGGGCTTAGATGCTCCACGGCATGTGGGATCTTCCCAGACCAGGGCTCGAACCCGTGTCCCCTGCATTGGCAGGCAGATTCTTAACCACTGCACCACCAGGGAAGTCCAAAGGCTTATAAATATTTTTAATTGGCCACCTCCATGTTCATTTTAAGCACATGACAGTTTTGACTGAGTCAGGCACCCCCTGATATGAAACACAAACCTTTTGCCACATGCTCGTTGGCATTGTGGATGCCTTTGTTCACTGAGAGACAGAATCTAAGAGAATGTCTATAATTTTTGCACCAGCCTATATCCCCTGACACATATACTACCCAGAGGGATTACACTTTCTCTTCAGTCTTCAATAGAAGCATAAGATCTGTGAGGAAAATCAAACCGGATGAGTCGAAGTCCTGGAGAATGGCTTGAGGTCAGTGTCACAGTTATGGAAAGAGATGCATCAGATTAAAGAATGAAACATATCTGGATTTCTTTTTTTTTTCAATAAGACAATCATGGAAAGGAAAGGGAAATAAAACTTGTATTGGAATGAAACTTTCAAAAAGACCTTGAGGGATAGACATGTGATTGTCATTTTTTTTTCATTCCAAGTTATCTAAGGAGTTCTTTAGAACCTGATCCCATTCAGTTAAAAAATGGAGATGGAGGAGGAGTTTACGCCAATAAGTGGCTGACAGTATTAATTAGTTCTGGAAGTTCTGGCTATCGCCAAGATTCTCTGTATTCTCAAATGATATTTAGAGTAAAAGAGAAACAGAATTTGACCTAAGGCAAAGTAAATATTGACTGCCATCTCAAGGGTTTATCTGGCAGGCATGGTAAAAGCAAACGATGGCCGGTGTGCCAAAGAGAGAAAGGGCTCCAGTCACCAGGTACAGAGTCTATAATCATCACCACAGACATTTAGGTCAGGAAAGGGAGCTGTCAGCTTGGAAAACAACCTACAGTGTGGATTTTAGCCTACATACACTCACATGCGTGCACACACACACACATGCACACAACTTTTATGCAGCCTAATAGCTAAAGACCAACTCCAGATAATGTTCTTCATGGAGAGAGCAGTCAGCAGATGCATAAACTCTGTTTGTTGACATATTTATTCCCAGGGCTGATTGTGTTAATTTCCCAAAACTCTTGCCTTGATGAGAGCTAGTGGGGAGGAAAAGGAAACAAACTCTGTGGCATTGTATAATTATATCCACAGTTAAAATTTTCTTTTTGTTTCTCATCAAGATGCAAGGCTTACCCTATATCACTGTGCACTGACAGCTCTAATAGAAGAAAAAATAAAGCAAACAATTAGCCTTGGGGAAAAGATAAACTAATGCACAATTCATGAATTTGCTACTCATTCATACCTGCTGTGATTCTAACAGAGTTGATTAAATATAACAGTGAGTGATTTTGAACAATTTTGATTTACTCTTCCGAAAAAACACTTGGTGTTGGGATTATTTAAAATGTGACTTCTTCTTATGGATTATATGCAGAATACTCTTTCTCTAAGAGAGATTGTTTCATAATATAATTTGGTACAACCTTCCTAAGTAAGCCTGGGATGAGAATCAGGGCAGCTTCATTACTGACCGCAAAGCACCCTTTGATGGCATACGGTTTCACAGACACAGGTTCCATCTGCAGTAGTCAGAACTCTAGGTAGATTCCAACTCAAGCCAGCTTATGCAAAATGCGAAGTTACTGATTTAGGTTACCAAGTATAGAAGAAGGAGGGGTATAGCTGGTTGTTAACAATAACTGGAGCCAGGAACTTCCCTACCCACTAACAAAGCTCTTTTTCTCCATTGTCAGTCAGTTTCTATATCAGTTTTATTCTCTCAGGTTAGCTTTTAAAATACTAGGGAAGAGAGACCTTCAAGATGGCGGAGGAGTAAGACGTGGAGATCACCTTCCTCTCCACAAATACATCAGAAATACATCTACATGTGGAACAACTCCTACTGAACACCTACTGAATGCTGGCAGAAGACCTTAGACCTCCCAAAAGGCAAGAAACTCCCCACGTACCTGGGTAGGGCAAAAGAAAAAAGAAAAAACAGAGACAAAAGAATAGGGCTGGGACCTGCACCAGTGGGAGGGAGCTGTGAAGGAGGAAGTGTTTCCACACACTAGGAAGCCCCTTCACGGGCGGAGACTGCGGGGGGCAGAGGGGGGACCTTCAGAGCCACGGAGGAGAGCGCAGCCACAGGGGTGCGGAGGGCAAAGCGGAGAGACTCCCGCACGGAGGATCAGTGCCGACCAGCACTCCCCAGCCCGAGAGGCTTGTCTGCTCACCCGCCGGGGTGGGCGGGGGCTGGGAGCTGAGGCTCGGGCTTCGGAGGTCGGATCCCAGGGAGAGGACTGGGGTTGGCGGCGTGAACACAGCCTGAAGGCGCTAGTGCGCCACAGCTAGCCGGGAGGGAGTCCAGGAAAAGGTCTGGAGTTGCCGAACAGGCAAGAGACTATTTCTTGCCTCTTTGTTTCCTGGCGTGCGAGGAGAGGGGATTCAGAGCGCCGCCTAAACGAGCTCCAGAGACGGGCGAGAGCTGCGGCTATCAGCGCGGACCCCAGAGATGGGCATGAGAGGCTAAGGCTGCTGCTGCCGCCACCAAGAAGGCTGTGTGCGAGCACAGGTCACTCTCCACACCGCCCCTCCTGGGAGCCTGTGCAGCCTGCCACTGTCTGGGTCCCGTGATCCAGAGACAACTTCCCCGGGAGAACGCACGGCGCGCCGCAGTCTGGTGCAACGTCATGCTGGCCTCTGCCGCCGCAGGATCGCCCCGCCTCCTCCGTACCCCTCCCAACCCCCGGCCTGAGTGAGCCAGAGCCCCCGAAGCAGCTGCTCCTTTAACCCCGTCCTGTCTGAGTGTGAACAGACGCCCTCAGGCGACCTACACGCAGAGGCGGGGCCAAATCCAAAGCTGAACCCCGGGAGCTGTGCAAACAAAGAAGAGAAAGGGAAATCTCTCCCAGCAGCCTCAGGAGCAGCGGATTAAATCTCCACAATCAACTTGATGTACCCTGCAACTGTGCAACACCTGAATAGACAACGAATCATCCCAAATTGAGGCGGTGGACTTTGGGAGCAACTGTAGGTTTGGGGTTTGCTTTCTGCATCTAATTTGTTTCTGGTTTTATGTTTATCTTAGTTTAGTATTTAGAGTTTATTATCATTGGTAGATTAGTTTATTGATTTGGTTGCTCACTTCCTTTTTTTAAAAAAATATAGATTATATATATTTTTTGCTTTTTCTCTTTTTGTGAGTGTGTATGTGTATGCTTCTTGTGTGATTGTGATTTTGTCTGTATAGCTTTGCTTTTACCATTTGTCCAAGGGTTCTGTCTGTCCCTTTTTTTTTCTTTTTTTCTTTTTAGTGTAGTTTTTAGCACTTGTTATCATTTGGTGGATTTGTGTTTTGGTTTGGTTGCTCTCTTCTTTCTTTCTTTCTTTTTTTTTCTTTTTGTATTACTTTAAAATTTTTTAAATTTTTTAATAACTTTATTTTATTTTATTTTTCTTTCTTTCTTTTTTTCTCCCTTTCTTCTGGGCCACGTGGCTGACAGTGTCTTGGAGCTCCAGGCGAGTGTCAGGCCTGAGCCTCTGTGGTGGGACAGCTGAGTTCAGGACATTGGTCCACCAGATACCTCCCAGCTCCATGTAATATCAAATGGCAAAAGCTCTCCCAGAGATCTCCATTACAACGCTAAGACCCAGCTCCACTCAACGACCAGCAAGCTACAGTGCTGGACACCCTATGCCAAAAAACTAGTAAGACAACCCCCCATTAGCAGAGAGGCTGCCTAAAATCATAATAAGGTCACAGAAACCCCAAAACACACCACCAGACGTGGACCTGCCCACCAGAAAGACAAGATCCAGCCTCATCGACCAGAACACATGCACCAGTCCCCTCCACCAGGAAACCTACACAACCCACTGAACCAACCTTAGCCACTGGGGGCAGACACCAAAAACAATGGGAACTATGAACCTGCAGCCTGGGAAAAACAGACTCCAAACACAGTAAGTTAAACAAAATGAGAAGACAGAGAAACACACAGCAGATGAAAGAGCAAGGCAAAAACCCACCAGACCAAACAAATGAACAGGAAATAGGCAGTCTACGTGAAAAAGAATTCAGAGTAATGAGAGTAAAGATGATGCAAAATCTTGGAAATAGAATGGAGAAAATACAAGAAACGTTTAACAAGGACCTAGAAGAACTAAAGAGCAAACAAACAATAATGAACAACACAATAAATGAAGTTAAAAATTCTCTAGAAGGAATCAATAGCAGAATAACTGAGACAGAAGAACGGATAAGTGACCTGAAAGATAAAACAGTGGAAATAACTACCACAGAGCAGAATAAAGAAAAAGGAATGAAAAGAATTGAGGACAGTCTCAGAGACATCTGGGACAACATTAAATGCACCAACATTCGAATTATAGGGGTCCCAGAAGAAGAAGAGAAAAAGAAAGGGACTGAGAAAATATTTTAGGAGATTATAGTTGAAAGCTTCCCTAATATTGGAAAGGAAATAGTCAATCAAGTCCAGGAAGCATAGAGAGTCCCATATAAGATAAATCCAAAGGGAAACACGCGAAGACACATATTAAGCAGACTATCAAAAATTAAATACGAAGAAAAAATATTAAAAGCAACAAGGGAAAAACAACAAATAATATACAAGTGAATCCCCATGAGGTTAACAGCTCATCTTTCAGCAGAAACTCTGCAAGCCAGAAAGGAGTGGCAGGACATATTTAAAGTGATGAAAGGGAAAAACCTACAACCAAGATTACTGTACCTATCAAGCATCTCATTCAGATTCAATGGAGAAATTAAAACCTTTACAGACAAGCAAAAGCTAACACAATTCAGCACCACCAAACCAGCTTTACAACAAATGCTAAAGGAACTTCTCTAGGCAGGAAACACAGGATAGGGAAAAGACCTAAATAACAAACCGAAAACAATTAAGAAAATGGTAATATGAACACACATATTGATAATTACCTTAAAGGTAAATGGATTAAATGCTCCAACCAAAAGACATCGACTGGCTGAATAGGTACAAAAACAAGACCTGTATATATGCTGTCTACGAGAGACCCACTTCAGACCTAAGGACACATAAAGACTGAAAGTGAGGGGATGGAAAAAGATATTCCATGCAAATGGAAATCAAAGGAAAGCTGGAGTAGCAATTCTCATATCAGACAAAATAGACTTTAAAATAAAGACTATTACAAGAGACAAAGAAGGACACTACATAATGATCAAGGGATCAATCCAAGAAGAAGATATAACAATTGTAAATATTTATGCACCCAACATAGAAGCACCTCAATACATAAGGCAAATGCTA
Source organism: Balaenoptera acutorostrata (assembly GCF_949987535.1). Classification (NCBI taxonomy): domain Eukaryota; kingdom Metazoa; phylum Chordata; class Mammalia; order Artiodactyla; family Balaenopteridae; genus Balaenoptera; species Balaenoptera acutorostrata. The sequence continues at coordinate 119,646,173 of NC_080085.1, forward strand.
ACAGCCATAAAAGGGGAAATTGACAGTAACACAATAATAGGGGACTTCACCACCCCACTTTCACCAATGGACAGATCAACCAAAATGAAAATAAATAAGGAAACACAAGCTTTAAATGATACATTAAACAAGGGGGACTTAATTGATATTTATAGGACATTCCATCCAAAAACAACAGAATACACATTCTTCTCAAGTGCTCATGGAACATTCTCCAGGATAGACCATAGCTTGGGTCACAAATCAAGCCTTGGTAAATTTAACAAAATTGAAATCATTATCAAGTATCATTTCTGACCACAACACTATGAGACTAGATATCAATTACAGGAAAAATACTGTAAAAAGTACAAACACATGGAGGCTAAACACTACTAAATAACGAAGAGATCACTGAAGAAATCAAAGAGGAAAGCAAAAAATACGTAGAAACAAATGACAATGAAAACACGATGACCCAAAACCTATGGGATGGAGCAAAAGCAGTTCTAAGAGCGAAGTTTATAGCAATACAGTCCTGCCTCAAGAAACAAGAAAAATCTCAAATTAACAACCTAGCCTTACACCTAAAGCAATTAGAGAGAGAAGAACAAAAGACCCCAAAGTTAGCAGAAGGAAAGAAATAATAAAGATCAGATTAGAAATAAATGTAAAAGAGATGAAGGAAACAATAGCAGAGACCAGTAAAACTAAAAGCTGGTTCTTTGAGAATATAAACAAAATTGATAAACCATTGCCAGACTCATCAAGAAAAAAAGGGTGAAGACTCAAATCAACAGAATTAGAAATGAAAAAGAAGTAACAGCTGACACTGCAGAAATACAAAAGATCATCAGAGATTACTACAAGCAACTATATGCCAATAAAATGGACAACCTGGAGAAATGGACACATTCTTAGAAAAGTACAACCTTCTGAGACTGAACCAGGAAGAAATAGAAAATATAAACAGACCAATCACAAGCACTGAAATTGAAACTGTGATTAAAAATCTTCCAACAAACAAAAGCCCAGGACCAGCTGGCTTCACAGGCGAATTCTATCAAACATTTAGAGAAGAGCGAACACCCATCCTTCTCAAACTCTTCCAAAATATAGCAGAGGGAGGAACACTCCCAAACTCATTCTATGAGGCCACCATCACCCTGATACCAAAACCAGACAAAGCTGTCACAAAAAAACAGAAAACTGTAGGCCAATATCTCTGATGAACATAGATGCAAAAATCCTCAACAAAATACTGGACAACTACATGTGAAAGAATGAAATTAGAACACTCCCCAACACCATACACAAAAATAAACTCAAAATGGATTAAAGACCTAAATGTAAGGCCAGACAATATAAAACTCTTAGAGGAAAACATAGGCAGAACACTCTATGACATAAATCACAGCAAGATCCTTTTTGACCCACCTCCTAGAGAAATGGAAATAAAAATAAACAAATGGGACCTAATGAAACTTCAAAGCTTTTGCACAGCAAAGGAAACCATAAACAAGGCAAAAAGTCAACCCTCAGAATGGGAGAAAATATTTGCAAATGAAGCCACTGACAAAGGATTAATCTCCAAAATTTACAAGCAGCTCATGCAGCTCAATATCAAAAAAACAAACAACCCAATCCAAAAGTGGGCAGAAGACCTAAAAAGACATTTCTCCAAAGATATACAGATGGCCAAGAAAAACATGAAAGGATGCTCAACATCACTAATCATTAGAGAAATGAAAATCAAAACTACAATGAAGTATCACGTCACACCACTCAGAATGGCTATCATCAAAAAGTCTATAAACAGTAAATGCTGGAGAGGGTGTGGAGAAAAGGGAACCCTCTTGCACTCTTGGTGGGAATATAAATTGATACAGCCACTATGGAGAACAGTATGTAGGTTCCTTAAAAAACTAAAAATAGAACTACCATACGACCCAGCAATCCCACTACTGGGCATATACCCTGAGAAAACCATAATTCAAAGAGTCATGTACCACAATGTTCATTGCAGCTCTATTTACAATAGCCAGGACATGGAAGCAACCTCAGTGTCCATTGACAGATGAATGGATAAAGAAGATGAGGCACATATATACAATGGAATATTAGTCAGCCATAAAAAGAAACGAAATTGAGTTATTTGTAGTGAGGTGGATGGACCTAGAGTCTGTCATACAGAGTGAAGTAAGTCAGAAAGAGAAAAACAAATACTGTATGCTAACACATATATATGGAATCTAAAAAAAAAAAAAGGTTCTGGAGAACCTAGGGGCAGGACAGGAATAAAGACGCAGACGTAGAGAATGGACTTGAGGACACTGGGAGGGGGAAGGGTAAGCTGGGATGAAGTGAGAGAGTGGCAAGTACTTATATATACTACCAATTGTAAAACAGATAGCTAGTGGGAAGCAGCCACATAGCACAGGGAGATCAGCTTGGTGCTTTGTGACCACCTAGAGGGGTGGGATAGGGAGGGTGGGAGGGAGACGCAAGAGGGAGGGGATATGGGGATATATGTATATGTATAGCTGATCCACTTTGTTATAAAGCAGAAACTAACACACCATTGTAAAGCAATTATAATTCAATAAAGATGTTTAAAAAAATAAGGATAAAGACAAAAACAAATAATACTAGGGAAGAGATCTTATCCAGTTTGTGTTAGGTTCCCATTCTTATACCAGTGAATAGTCCCTTGAGAGCTACCTCTGGGAAATACAAAACTATCCATGCCCCCACAAAGCTTTCCAAAGCCCTTTTCTAAAGTGGTTTCTGGGTGTATGCCAGCCACATAGCATTACCTGGACTAAGACCTGGAGAAGTAGTTACTACCTGCCTGGAGTTTGGACCTACTTATATCTCAGACAAGATCAATGGAAAATCAAATGAAAGAAATCACAACCGTATTTTATCTCCCCAGTAAATCAAATGGATTTAATTTTGCTGGACTCCCTTCTAGGGCATGGGCACCCAAGTTGGGGTTGAGGGGAGTTCATTTGTCAGCCTTTTTTTTTTCTTCTTTCTGAAAGCAGTCGAGAACTAGACACAGGAACCAGGTGAAACTTATATCTTTGTAGTTGGTAAAGGTGGATTGGAAGAAGCGTTTTGGACTGGTTGCCAAAGTGAATGTTCCATTTTACTCCGTCTCGAGTCTATATCATGGGATTTACATATGGGGAGAGTTGGGTGTGCAGACCAGGCATTTCCCCAGTTACCCACACGGAAGATCATGCCCTGGATGAGCAGGGGGCAGAGGGACGATGAGGAGGGCGACTTCCAGTCTTGCCTGTGGAAGGTGGGTCCTGAGCCCTGATCCAGCTCTCTTTACCATCTACGGGAGCAGGGTTAGGGAGTAGAGCAAGTGCCCCCAAAGAGAGCAAGCAATAAACATATGTTTGCATGTATCCAGTGACACCTTCCCTATCTCGTTAATCAGATAAATCATTTTTCTTCCCTAGGAGAGGAAAATGTGACACATAAAGAGAAGGCCTTAAAATGTCACTTTGATACTACTTCCTCCTGGGGAGTGGAGCAAAACTTCTCTCATGGGAATATGAGGACAGGGGAATTGGGTCCCTGCCAACAAAATATTACAACCATGATTATACTGTAGTTATATTCTTTATACTTTTTTCAGTTTTTATGTCTTAAGCTTTTTCTGTGTTATCTACATTATCTTCCAAATCATAATTATAATGACTGCATAATGTCTCATCGTTTAGATCGGGGTCCCCAGACCCCGGGGTGGGACCGGTACTGTTAGGAACCGGGCCGCACAGCAGGAGGGGAGCGGCGGGCGAGCCAGCGAAGCTTCATCTGCCGCTCCCCATCGCTCCCCAGCGCTCGCATTATCGCCTGAACCATCCCACCCCCGCCCCCGCCTCAGTCCGTGGAAAAATTGTCTTCCCCGAAACCGGTCCCTGGTGCCGTAAAGGTTGGGGAGCGCTGCTCTAGATGATTACTGCCTCACCAGGTAATTTACCTTTATTAAATATTTAGGTGGTTTCCTATTTTTCTACCCTAGGTACTACTTAAATGGACATTTTTATGACTATAGTTTATTCTCTCCTTTTGGATTCTTTCCTGAGGTTGAATTCTCAGAAGTAAGATTCCTATGCCAAAGGCTATGCATATCCAAATACAAAATGTTCATCCTAGCCTACACTGCCACCAGCGATATAGGCATGTGCCAATTTTACCACAACATCATGGATAGCCAATAGCATTTTGGTTTTGACTAGTTTACTGGCTATAAAAAACACTTCATTAATGTTCTCTTTTGTATTTCTTTGCTTGCTAGAGGGTTTAAATATTTTCCCATATGCTTGTTTACTAATAACACTTCCTTTTATAAATTGTTCATCTCCATCGCCCACTTATCTATTGAGCTTCTTAATGTTTTTCTTAACAATTTGTATGAGCTTCTTAGATTATATACATCCTAGCCTTTTGTCATGTTTACTGGTAATATTTTTCTCATCTGTTGTTTGCCTTATTATTTTAACCATTTTTATGTGTATGTAGAGGTTTAGAAATTATGGTGTCTACATCATCCATTTCTCCATTGTAAATTCTTCAGTGGCTTCGAAGCTAATAATGTTATCAATCTCTTGTTCTGATATCTCTTGGGGCATAGAGTTATAAAAAAAAAAGACATGTCACACTTCAAAAAAAGTTTCATAAGGATCAAAGCAACCTTGAACTCAACCACAGTTTGTAAAGGAATTAGTTAAGCTGCGAGTTGATTTTTCTTTATTCATGCTGAAAAAGACTTTTTCTCTTTAAGCAACCAAATATGGATCACAGCGGGAAGTATTAACTTCTAACACTTTCCAAAGAGCACAAACCTTCTGTTATTCCATTCACATAAAATACCAGTTGACAGATGGTATTTGCCAGAAAATAGGGGAGAAAAGCATTCAAACAGAGATTTATAAATTGAAAATTCTCTCAAGAAAAGTACCTGTCTATTTGGTTGGATATTAAAGAGATAATAAGTCTGGGGTCAGTGTAGGAAAATGAAAAGATAGGACGAAAGGAATTTCGATCCTAAGCCTGGTTCAATTCTTAACTAGCTATGTGACTTTCATCAGCTATTTACCCTCTCTGGGCCTAAGTTTTCTCATAGATTTAATAAGGAAATTGGACTGGAAATTTTATTTAATTCCTTTTGGTGCCGGCATTCTATTATTCTTCATTCATTCTTTCATTCATTCAACAAATACATCTTGAGCCCATAATATGTAGCAGGCACTCTGCTGGTTGCTAGGAATGCAACGTTAAATAAGAAACAGTCCCTATATTCATTGACCTCTAGTAGGGAAGAGAGAAAACATTGACATGTCATGTGGTCAGTTCTAGAATGGTGGTGGAAAGCTAAGGTAGCAGAGCAGAGGAGCACCCCATCCTCATGCCTTTCTCAGCACAAGCTGGGCTGTCAAGGGGAAGATTTCTGGGGGAGGTGACACAAAACTGAACCTTAAAGATGAATAGGATTTCATTAAGGAGAGAAGAGGTGTGGGCCTATGAGACAGTCTATGCAGAGGAATCAGTAGGAGCAAAGACTGAAAAGCATAAAATGGCAGGAAGCAGGCAGAGAACTACAAGTTCTGATGTTACAGGAGCTTGGAGTTTGAGGCACAGAGACAAAGCCAGAAGATAGGGCTCAGCTCATGGAGGACCCCTTGTATTAGGCTAAGAAATCTGGAATTTATTCTCGAAGAAATGGAGAGCCATCATAGGACTTCAGGCATGAGAATACCATGGTCAGATTTGTATTCTGGCGGAAGCAGGCAGGGTGTGCGAGAGGGGGCAGGATCAGGTAATCTACTGAAAAGCTATTGTCATAATCTAGGTATGATCCCATGGCTTAAATGAGAAGAGTAAGGGTGGCTGCATATGGTTGTTCAGGTTTTTCACTGCACAAGGGTGCTTGGCTGAGGGGGCAAATGGGAGCTGAAATCTAGTCTGTTTTCCAATTGCCAAGTACCTCAGTGAGAGGTTTTACCCTCCTGGAGAAAGAGATACTGTGTTCTAATTCACACAAAGAAGTCATAAGAGCTAGCATTGACCCTGAGGGTAGTAGTCATAGATATGGAATAGATTTGAGAAACATTTAGGATGGATGTAGGCAGGACTTTTAAAAATTACTGTTAATATTAAAGAATCTAATTTGGTATTTTTTAAAATATCCTATTAGGTGGCGTTGATCTTTCCCCTCATTAAATTTGCAAACATAAGTTCTGAACTATATCAGAATTAAGCTTATTTAAGAAAAACTACTAGAGTTAACAGAAATTATCAGTCCAAATATTACCCCCACCTTGTGTGGCATACAAGTGCTGTCACATGGGGTGGGCTATGAAAGAAGGAGAATAAGACCTCTTATGACCATAGTGCTTCATGGTCTCTTGGTATATTTATTTATTATATTGCTTTTGATTTTCACACAAATCTTCTAAGGAAGGCAGAGCAAATGGCCTTATTCCATTTTTGTAACTGAATAAACTTAAGATCAGAAAAGCTAAGGGGCTTGGCTGTGGTCACACACATAGACTCAGATACAAGGTGAGAACCCAGGTTCCCAGGCTATGAGGCCAGTGCTGGTCATTCCTTCACACCAACTGGCCTCCATGGCTACCCTACCTATTATAATCTCACTGCTAAACTAGTCTGAGAGACACCATGGCTGAAAATTCCTATGTTAGTTTTCAGTAATCATCATGCAGAAATTATACTGATACTTAGAGTTCATTAGTTAAGACTGTTTATTCAACTAGCAAACAATACTCAGTGTCATTCCCATTAGAGTAATGAAGCTGACAGAATTGGGGGAGCCACCCTTTCTCTGGCATTCTTTCCAGCATCTGGGCCTTTGGTTCCCATATTAATTATTCGGTGCTGCATAACAAATTACCCCAGGCCTTAGTGACTTAAAACAACAAAGAATTATTTATTATCTCTCATGGTTCCTGTGGATCAAGAACTTAGACAGACCACTGTGCAAATAACTCATCTCTGCTCCACAGTACCTGGGGCCTCAGCTGGAAGAAAGGAAGACTGGTGACTGGTATTATCTGAAGCCTGCTCGCTCACCCACATGTGCAGTGGTTGATGCTGGCTGTAAGTTGATGGCTAAGCTGGGATGCTCAGCCAGAACATACCATGTAGCCTGGGCTTACAAAGTGGTGGCTGAGTTCCAGAGAGCTAGAGAGAAAGGGGGCGGGGCTGAAAGAGAGGGATTGAGAGAGATGGATTTATTGTAAGAAACTGGCTTACACAGTTATGGAGGCTGACAAGTCCCATGATATTCAGTCAGCAAGCTGGAAACCCAGGAGAGCCAGCGATGCAATTCTAGTCCAAGTCTGAAAGCCTGAGAATCAGGACAGACAATGAGGTAAGTTTCAGTCCAAAAACCAGTGGCTTAAGACCCAAGAAGAATTAATGTTTCAGTTCAAGTCTGAAGCAGGAAAATACTGATGTCCCAGCTCAGCGGTCAGGCAAGAGGAATTCCCTTTTACTCATAGACGAGTCAGCTTTTTTGTTTTATTCAGGCTTTTCAACTAATAAAATGAGGCTCACCCACATCATGGAGGGCAATCTACTTCACTCAGTTTACTGATTCAAACGTCAATCTCACCTATAAATACCCTTGCAGACATGCCTAGAATAATGTTTGACCAAATATCTGGGCACCTCGTGGCCCACTCAAGTTGACACATAAAATTAACCATCACAGTAGGTATGTCATAAATATTTATGAAATGGATAAATGGATTCAACAAACAGTCCTCAGTACCTACTCTGTGCCAACCTCTGTGGTAGGTGTTGGGGATACTGTAAGACACAGTCCCTGCCCTCACAGTTCTCACCATTTAGTGGGAAGTGCAAACATGCCAGAGAAACAGACTCTGATGAGGGCTTTGGTCGCGGTAAGCCGCAGGTGCTCTGGAAGTACAAAGAATGTAAGCTCCTGTCTCAAATTCTGTGATGAGGGGAGAATAAAGAAGGTTGTCACAGAGGAGTTAGCATATGATCATAATCCTGAAGTAGAAGTAAGTAAGCCAATGGGAACAGGAGCAAGGGGGAGGAAATAGCATTCCTGGAAGCCAGAAAAGAAGGTGCAACGGTCTAATGAAGTAATTTTGGGTGGCTCTACTAGTGAGGTTTCTCCAGAGAAACAGAATCAATAGGGTGTTTGTGTATTTCTCCCTCCCCCACCCCCTCTGTAATAGAGAGACAGAGACAGAGAAAGAGAGACAGAAAGACAGAGAGAGAGAGATTAAGGAATTGGCTCACACAATTGTGGAGGCTGGCAAGTCCAAATCTGCAGGGTAGGCCAGCAGGCTGGAGACCCAGGGGAGAGGTGGTGTTGCAGTTCAAGTCTGAAGGGTGTCTGCTGTCAGAATTACTTCTTGCTCAGGGGAGGTCAGTCTTTTCTATTCAGGCCTTCAAGTGATTGGATGAGCCCCCCCATGCTATGGAGGGTAATCTGCTTTTCTCAAAATCTACTCATTTAAATGTTAATCTCGTCTTTAAAAACTTTCAAAGAAACATCTGGAAAAATGTTTTACCAAATATCTGTGTACCACAGCCTAGCCAAGTTGACATACAAAATTAACCTTTACAGCTGTTAAACATGGTTGAGTATGCCGAGAGCAGAACTCATGTGGAAAGAGATGAAACTAAAGAGGCAAATAAGGTCCAAATCCTTAAGGATCTGATAAGTCAAGCAAGGAACTGAAGATTTTACCCTGAGGGCAATGAAGAGCTATGGAAGGGACAGATTTTCATTTTAGACTAATTTTTCTGATGGTAGAATTTTAATTGGAAAGTGTAGAGCATGGAGAACTAGCAACAGGAAGACCAAAGAGGAGAAAATTACCACAGTTCCAACAAGGGACGATGGTAGCCAGGACTAGGGAGGTGATGGAGATGGAGATAAATGATTGTAATCTGGAGATAATTTGGAGGTAAAAGTCCTAGGAATTGGTCAGGGATCTGATGGATTAGGGAGGAAGAGCCTAGGATGGCACTCAGTTTGCTGGTTGGGGCCCTGGGTAGATAGAGATTTCAATTCCTAACCTGAAGAAAAGAACTGGAGGAAGAGGTGTGAGTGAAATGAGGAAGGGTTCATTTTGGTACATGTTGAGTTTGAGATACTGTGAGATCCTAGGTAGGGTCATGATGGAATGGAGATAGGCAGGTATATCCCCCTATCCTTTCTAAAGCAGTGAAAGGTGTCTTGAATCTACCATGGTTCATCTGCCCTTTTCTCTTCAATAGGCAAATACATTCATCGTAAATTCCTTATAATGCTTCTATGATCTAATGATTATCACCCTCCTCTCCGGATTCACTATGGATGCCATCTAGAATGACACAATGGAGCTGCACACACCAGCAACAGCAACAAAAATTCCTGAATCTCCTTGAGGTTTTTAGATTAAAACAATAGATTGTGTGTGTGTGTGTTTGCACGCACACACACGCGTGTGTGTTTTGGCACTAGATTCCAAGCCATTCCTATTGTCTCCAGAGTCCTGGCAACTTATTTGACTTAGATGATGTCAAGTAAACTCCTTCAGTACCTCCTAAGTTGTCCTTCTACATTTTTATCCATACAGAAGCCAGTGGATCCTTTTTAAATGTAAAGTCATGTTACTCCTCTGCTCAAAGCCCTCCCATTTCATTCTGAGTAAAAACCAAACCCTAATAATGACCCAGAAAGTCCTACAGGATCTGTCCCCTGGCGATCTTCTTCCATCCTTATTCTCAGCACCTCTGCTCTAGCCACAGTGATTTCCCCGCTGCTTCACAAATGCACCAGTACACTTCTGTCTTCGGCCTGGAATGTGTCTGCCAAATACCGACATAAACCCTTTCAGTCTGTACTCCAACATCACCTCCTCTATGAGGCCCTCCTTGATCATCCTAAATAAATCTTGTGTAAGTATGCCAAATGCAACACCTGCCCCTTTCCCCCACCCCACACGCATGCAGATTCAGACATTTCTCTATGTAAGGAGAGTTGCCTGGCAAAAATGAATGTTATTTTACAAAAGGTCTCCTGGGATAAGGCAGTGTGGTGTGCTGGAAATAGGGTAATCCATGGAAGGAGGATGAAGTCAGCCTGCTTTGGGGGCACAGGTGGCCTGGTCCTGCCTAGACCTTACGCCCACTTCTAACGGCTTTTTCCTCTTTTCCTAATGCTTCACTGTACTTCCCTAACATTGCCTTCTCCCATTAAAATGGCATGTCTTCAGTTTTGCCCCCAACTCCAGGTTCTCTGTGTTGACCTTCAGAAGAAAGGAGTCCTGACTCAGCTATGTGAGTCAACGGCAGTGTCCTAGAAGTAGTCAGGCCCACGGGACCACCAGTGCCTCTTCTTTCTCCCTGAGCCTTAGAGTCTTACATCTCTCCTCTGTACTGCAATCATCATGATTTTGTACATTTATAGTTCTTCTTCAAACAGAAGGACATAAGCTATCCTTCAAGAGAGGGGCTTAAAATCTCCCTGAAATGATGAACGGTTTTCTTGGCTCAGAAGCCATGTGAGGGCTGTAACGGCAGAGGGCGCCATCTCGGATCTAGCTCTCACTCACCATCTCAGGAGTCTATGTCTTATTTCCCATTTGAGCCTCTGGAAGTAAACGTTCTATTCTCAAGTCGTAGAGAATATGATTATGCTCTTTACTGGACATTTATGTTCCCAGTCAACAACTTATTAGATACGCTAGGGGCAAAAAAGGGGGCCGGGGGGCTGCTGTGAGGAGTAGGCCAAAGGGACAGGATGTCCTGAAACACTGCATTTGCTTTAGGCTCTACTCCTGTCATGCCTCCCCCATCACTGTATCCCCAACCCCATTACGGTCCTCACACAGTCTAACAAACACAGCGTTATAACTGAGGAGCATTTTACTATTGTCTGAAGGCATTAGGAGTTGGCTTAACAACCTGACTATTATATTCAACAGAGACTATTCAAATTATAAATAATGCTTCATCACTAGCTCTTTTCATTTTAATTTTTCACCCATGTACGGTATCTCTGCTTGCCAGAATGACAGCTCACTATCAGTGAGCCAACACGGGTAGAGAAAGAAAATACCCAAAAGAGAAAATGAAACTAGCTGAGAAGTTCAACATCCATCCTTCTATGCTGAGTCTGATCTTGGAATAGAGGAGAACACTTTCAGTTAGAGTTGGAAATCTAGGACAATGTGTCTCTAAGAAATGGAAATTGCAAATCCTGTAGCTAGTTTGTTTCTCCAAACTGGGAAGCTATTTTATGCCTCTGCAGCTTTCCCAGGGGACTTACTGTACCTAGAGTGTCCTCTCTGGAGTGGCCTCCCTTTCCTTGTCTACCTAGCAAGCATCTACTTTTCTTTCAAGACTCAAGCCCCACTTCCTCTGGAAAACCCTCTAGTAATAGTCAAAGATTGGCTTTATTTTCATGTACCTGTAACAGTTTTACACTTTTCATTTGGAAATACGTTTATATTTACAAAAGAGTTGCAAAGATAGTACAGTTTCCATAAACCATTCGCTTAGCTTCCTCTAATGTTAAGATTTAACATCTCACAGAATCATTACACATTAATCAAAACTAAGAAATTAACATTGCTACAGTACTACTAACTCAACTATAGAGCTTATTTGAATTTTACCAGTTTTTCCACCGATATCCTTTTTCTCTTCCAGGATCCCACATTGCATTTAGCTGTCAATGTCTCCTTAGTTCTCTACAATCTATGACAGTTTCTCACTCTTTCCTTATTTTTAACCTTGACACTTCTGAAGAGTACTGGTCAGATATTTTTCAAAATGTCGTGTTTCTCCACTGTAAAGTTATTATCTTTCCTATTCATTAGAAGTGAGTCACTAAGTCCAACCCGCACAGAAGAAGAGAGAAATGAAGTTACACCTCCTGGAAGAAAAAACGTCAAATAATTTGTGGATGTTTGTTAAAACCACCACAGTAACTAATAAATATTTGGAGGAATACTTTGAGGCTGTACAATTATCCCATTTTGCCTTAAAGTTTCACCTACTAACTTTAGCATTCATCATATCTTGCCTGCAGTACTTATCACTATAGCGTTCTAAGAGTGATTTTATATTTCTCTCATTCCTTCCGCATTTTAATTGGAATTCTTCTGTAAGGAAGATTCGTCCCTTCTCCCCACTAATTTATTCATTTATTTATATCCATGTGGACTTATGGGAGTTGCTTTACACTTCGGGTTATAATTCAATGCTATAACAATTTATTTTGTTGCTCAAATTTTCAAGTGTTAGATATAGGAGCAATTTTAGTTGGGTTCTTGTGTCATTTTAACATCACCTGTAATATTGTATTACGACTTGTCTGGGTATGTGTCCATCTCACCCAATTAGACTGTAAGTCCTTGAAGACAGAAATGTTGTCTTATTTATCTTTGTGTTCCTAGTGTTGAACACAGTGCCAGACACATAGTAGGTCCTTGATGAAAGCCTGTTGAATGAATTAGCAGAGTCAATAAATGGGAGTGGGAGAATTTTCTCACTTTATAAAAGAATCTATCACTTCAGTCCCACACAAGCCCGTATGAGGCCAAAGGAAACTTGGATCCGAGTTGTTTGCAAAGAGTTCATCATTTTTATTTGGATGTCATCTGACACAGTTGTAGACCAATTTGTGGACGGCACTGCTGCAGCCAAAGAAGAAGGGGTGTTGTTGAATGGGTGAGCAGAGATAAAGTGTCTGAAATAGTGAGAGTGCTCCCAGAATCCTGGCCTCCCAGGTTGGAAATGCGCTTTGTAAAAGCACTTGGAAGCGGTCTGGTCCCTGACACCCCAGGCAGGAGCAGGAGAGCAGTATATAGGTTTTAAAGTAAGGCTGTTCAGGCAATCAGAATGTTTGGCCGAGCAATGTAATGCTTTAAGATAACATCTTCTATATCTCAGTGTTTTTGACATTTATTTTCATTTTTGGTTTATGTTATTGTGGGAGAAAAAGCCAGCAAGTGGCAGAATTTTAGAAAATCTCTGACTTTCACCCATTTTTGTCTTTGGTGGGGACCATCAATCCAAGATTCTTGACGGAAAGCCCAAAGCTCCTGCAGGCAAAGCTGTATGAAACTGTGCCTGGATATTCTTGCTCTCTGCCCAGGTATCAGAGAGCTAGAAAAGGCTGCCCTTAGGCCAACCATAGCAACTCTGGTCTTTCAATGTCCAGAAGAGGAAGATAACCAATGATCTTTGGGGCCGGGTGAAAACCTTTCTAGTAGCAGAGTTGGCTAAGGCGTCCATCAGACTTGAGTTGGAATCTTTTCAACCTCTTTCTTGCTATATTAACTTGAACAAGTTACTTAGCTCTCCAAACCTCAGTTTCTTCATCTGTAAAACGGTGATGATGATAGTGCCAACCAGATAGGTGGGTATAATGATATCGTGGATGTAAAGCCCCTAATGGAGTGATTGACTCATAGAAGGTGCTCAAGAATGACACCTGTCATGAATGTGTTCCCAAGGCTCCAAACACTAACACTCCCCGAGCACTTCCTCTTGCGCTTCCAGAGTTCTTACCTCGTCTGCGGTAAGTAAATACCTGGTGCTGCTCTGCGCTGTCGCAAATGTGAAAACAATTACCAAGACTTCCTCATGCAGCCCCCAGGCCCCCAGCCTGTAACCTTACCTTCTAAGCCTTTGATCATGTTTCTAGCTCTCCTCAAAATGGCTCCAAAAAAGTTTTAAATGGTTACCAGCTTCCAAAGCCTCCAAAGTCAACCTCCTGCTTGTATTTATTGCCATCTCTTCAGACCATCCTGTGGCTCTCTTGACAATACACCATGTTCCCATGGTTTGTTCTAGTAAAAAGAGGTGAAGTCTCTTGTGTTTGTCCCTAGGTAGCCATGTTGCTTCCTGATCAAGTGTTACAAGCTTTTTTTGTTTTGCAGTAAGACTAGAGATGGGGAAAAATTCACTCCTTGTCAGCCAGAATCCCAAGAAAACTCCTCCTGCATGAGAACTGATCATCACCTGGAAGCCCTGATTAGAATGCAGTGATTAGTTTGGATTGTTGCCTGACTTCTGAGTAGCACGCATCTAAAAACACAGAGCTCTAGCATGCATCTCAGCTTCGTCTGCAGCCGGCCTTCCCATCAGGCTGATGGAGATGAATCTTTGAGAACAAGCCTTTAGGTCAGACTCTGGCCAGCACAGCACTGAACATTCTATAAGCTGACAATAAATAGTAGAAACATGTCATAAGCACCTATAAAAATTATATGGCCTGGCCTCATGCAGTGCAAGATATAACTCCTGTAATCAGGAGCTAATTGGCCATTTTTAGGACACTGGTTCCCTGCCATCAATCTCCTGCCTCCAAGACTGTGATTTGATCTGTGCAGTTGAGAAGAAAGTTGGTAACTGGGCAGGATATTTGTCTCTAAATATCTGAGGAGAAACCATAAAAGGAAGAGCTGAAAATTATTCACTGTGGTCAGTGGGGCAAGAAAGAGATTACGAAGCTTAAATTGTGTTTTTCAAAGCATCAGGCTAGCTGCATCATTAATGAAAACAGCATGTAACCAAAGGTGAAACAGAGGGCATTCTTGAGACTCATCATTAAAATAATTTTACTGCCTTATATTTGTAGGCAAGTTAGTCAGGGATAGAAGGCTACGAGCCTCCTTATGAGCCTCCAGAACTGGGGGACAAGGTCAGACAGTGTCATTCTGATTGGGATAATAAGAATTGAAAACGAAATAGATGGGGTTAGCCATCTGTGGAAATCTTTTCAGAAGCAACCAACCCTAAGAGATAACTTGAAAATGTGTTGCTAATGAAATGAAGGCAAGTCCCTAAAATTTCCTCAGGAAGCTGCCAATCAAAATGTCACGCATTTAGGATCTGCTGTGATCTCAGAATTGTTAATTAGATTGGGAGTCAATAACAGCTGGCATCTTAGACTTACTTGCTGAGTGACCTTGGGAGAGCTCTTTGACCTCTCTGAGACTCGGTTTCTTCATCTGCAACATGGTAAAGGCTAATACCTACCTGACAGAATTGCTGTATTATATGAAAACATTCATTAGAAAGTGTTTTGTAAATGATACGAGCCCTAAAATATTAGTTTGATGATGATGATGATGAAAGTGACAAAAATGCAAATGGGTGTGGGATATAGAAAAAGGACCACTGCCTTGTATATTTCTTTTAACTGATTGTGACTAAGACTTTCTGTCTGGTTTAGTAATATCTTAGGATGGAACTGTCCCCTGCCTATCTCCTTTAACCCTCAAATTGCTACGATTACCAGGATTTGTCCTCCAAAGCCCCCACTCATCTCAGAGTCATTCTTCCCACCTGGAGGCATGTATCTGCCCTTACTTTGCTGAGCATCCCCCTTTTCTTCTTTCCTTTTGATTAGGTCAATAACCTTAGCCTTTGATCTAAAGTCCCCTTATCCCCCAGTGGGGTAGGGACCATATTGGTTGATTTATTTTGTTTGGAATCTAGCCCAGAACTCCCCAAGTATTCCAAAATATTTTGGGGTTAATGGTGCTACAGTCCCAAGAGATCACCAAGTCTCTATACAATGTGATATTTTATCATGTCATTCTGCTGTTGATTTCAACTATATACATATCTTCTACCCACGCCTCCATCTCCACCAGTTTTTTTGTAAGTTCTGCTCTACTGTTGACATGTCAACATTGTGTTCTACATTGGCTATTCATTGTCAATACACATAATATCATTTGATTGTTTAGGAAAGCATTGGAGATAGACTTCTGCAGTGGAAGGAACATTACAGCAAAGAATCAGGAAAACTGGGTTCAAGTTCTCAGGCTACCATTAACTAGCTATGTGACCTTGGACAAGTCACTTTATTTGTTGAACCTCAGTTTCCTCATCAGTAAAACTGAGATGATCACTGCTTGGTGTGTTTGTTTTACAAGCCATTGTAAGGATTTCACACTTACGCTTCTCATAACATCTATTACATTGTGCTTTAACTGTTTGTTTACTTTTCTATGTCCTCCATCAGAGTAACAGTTTCCTGAGAGCAGGACCATCTGTATCCCCAGAATTTGGCAGAAAGCCAGGCACATAGTAGGTTCTCAATGATATTTGTGGAAAGAATGAGCACATGAATAAATAAGGTCATGATTGTGAAAGTGCTCTGCAAATATGAAAACGTGCAAAATTATTTCAAAATGTTCTAGTGAGGCAAGTATTTTAGTATTTGCATACCCATTTTACAGATAGAGAATACTCATAGGGATAAAGTGCACTGTCCAAGGTGATACAATGAGGTGGTCAAGGGGAAAAGAAGAGCTCCCTGTCTCTTGACACCTTGACCAGCTCATTTCCCACCATAGTACACTGTCTCTAATTTTGTTATCAGTACTGTTATTCTTACTGGTTGGAGTTTTCAGGTATTCTACCTTGGTCTGTGTGGGATGAAGTTGTGGTAGTGCCCAGTTTGGCTTGGACCTTTCAGAGATATTACAGGGTGCAAAAAGTAGTTGGTTGTATATACATCCCATTCTGCAGCTTTTTTTTTATCAGTTTGGTTGTAAGGTAATCTCTTAGGCCAGTAAAGTCAGTGCAAAAGTACACAACTTTTGAGCAGAGTCCAGCTCAGTAAGAAACTGGTACCGAAGAAATGGAGTTAAAAATATTCCCAGGAGTGATTATTTGCAGATTATCAGACAATTGACAGGAAGCCAGGCTCTCCTAAAGCTCTTTAAACCACTTTTTTTCCTCAGGAAACCAAGTAACTTGCTTTTACTTTATTAAGAAATTGTTACCCTAGGATTTTTCCAGCTAGAATGGATGCTAAAGGAGTAGCAATCACCTTTGTGAAACAAGTGTAGGACAGCTTTCAGGAGCCCTGCAATTGCTGTGTGGTGTCTCAATCAATTACACTGAAATAGCAGCAGCTGCAGAGGCGTTGTCACCATAGAAACACAATAAGCATAGCTTATAGAAGTGGACAACTGGACCTAAGCACCCCACACACTTCTATGTGAAGACGGTTCAGACCGTAATTATGCCAACTCATGCCACACACAAATACCCATTTTAATATGTAGAGCACAGTCCCTGGAATCTTCCCTAAATTTCCCTTTTGGGATTGTATTACAGCAAATATACTGAGTAACCAAACCTAGATGCACTCCAAGAAAACCCTGTGTTTTGATTCAGTTCCACGCTACAATAGTCATCCTTTCTGCTGCACTGTCATCCTCCTGCCCCAAGCAGGCCCTTAACTTTTCCCATCTGGGCTCTTGCAATTACCCCTTAGATGGTCCCCCTGCCCTATTTTTGGATCACCTACAACTCTTCCTTTACATTGTTCCTGGAGTGGTCTCTCTAAATTTCAAATATTTGATTGTGTTACTATCCTATGAAAATCCTTTCCAGTGGTTTCCCATAACCTCAGCTGTGTTTCCAAAAATGTATTCTGGGGTTCCATTGTCAAATAAGTTTGAGAAGTGCTTCTGAAAATATCCCTGCTTCTGGGCATTCACTGTGCATTCTGGTGTATTGAGAGCTCTGAGAAGAGTATTATAGGAAAACTGATTTGTTTAATCCCACTGCTTCCATACTTATTTGCCCACAGAATCCTTTTTTGTACCACCTTTATCAATGTGTCCAGAGCACTGATTTACCAATTTATCAGTCTCTTCAGCGTCAAAGCAATGTACCACTTTCCAAAAAATGGTTTGGTAAGATGTGTTCTCTTTTAGTTACAAGCTACCCAGAAAACCTTGAGTTCTTTTTTTTTTTTAAGCTCATTGACTTGGATATTTTATTAATTCATAAACTTTATTTTATAGAGGAGTTTTAGATTCACAGCAAAATTGACTGGTAAGTACAGAGAGTTCCCACGTACTCCTGCCCCAACACATGCACAGACTCCTCCACTACTGACATCCTGCACCTCAGTGATATATTTGTTACAATCAATGAACATTATCACCCAAAGTCCATCTTTTACATTAAGGTTCACTCTTGGTGTATACCTTAAACTTTCACTATAAATTAAGTTCCTTATCAATTTCTAACTTCTATTGGGGTGGCTCTTTTTTTTAAAATGGGAGCACCAAGCAATCTATTTTTACAAATGAAGTTTTCCAGCATGGAGGTTCCTAAAAAACTAAAAATGGAACTACATATGATCCAGCAATTCCACTCCTATATACGTATCTGGGGAAAAAAATGAAAACACTAATTCAAAAAGATACATGCACCCCAGTGTTTACAGCAGCACTATTTACAATAGCCAAGATGTGGAAGCAACACAAGCTGTATATTTTTTTAAATTTTTAAAATTTATATGCATATATATAATGGAATATTACTTATATATATAAAATAAAATATTACTTAGCCATTAAAAGAATGGGATTCTGCCATTTGCAGCAACGTGGATAAACCTAGAGAATACTATGCTTACTGAAATGTCAGAGAAAGACAAATACTGTATGATATCATTTATATGTGGAACCTAAAAAATAATACAAATGAATGTATTTTAGCCATTATCTTGTAATAACTTATAATGGACTAATATCTGCAAAAATACTGAATCACTATACACTGTACACCTGACACTAATACTATATTGTATTATAAATCAACTATACTTCAATTTCAAAAAAGAATCAGGTTTTCAAGATTCAATAAAGGTCCTTTATAAAGAACTCTACTATACCATGAACTTGTTTATACATTAACACTTTAGGAAATCAGTTGTTTTCATTAGCAAGTTTTCCCATAGAGCTAAAGGCTAATCCTTGGAGATTGATTCAAGATGGCGGAGTAGAAGGACATGCTCTCACTCCCTCTTTTGAGAACACCGGAATCACAACTAACTGCTGAACAATCATCGACAGGAAGACACTGGAACTCACCGAAAAGATACCTCACATGCAAAGACAAAGGAGAAGCCACAATGAGATGGTAAGAGGGGCACTATCACAATAAAATCAAATCCCATAACTGCTGGGTGGGTGACTCACAAACCAGAGAACACTTATACCACAGAAGCCCAACCACTGAAGTGAAGGTTCTCAGCAACACGTCAGGCTTCCCAACCTGGGGGTCTGGCAATGGGAGGAGGAATTCCTAGAGAATCAGACTTTGAAGGCTAGTGGGATTTGACTGCAGGACTTTGGCAGGACTGGGGGAAACAGAGACTCCACTCGTGGAGGGCACACACAAAGTAGTGTGCACATCGGGACCCAGGGGAAGGAGCAGTGACCCCATAGGAGACTGAACCAGACCTAACTGCCAGTGTTGGAGGGTCTCCTGCAGAGGCGGGGGGCAGCTGTGGCTCACCAAGGGACAAGGACACTGGCAGCAGAAGTTCTGGGAAGTACTCCTTGGCATGAGCCCTCCCAGAGTCCACCATTAACCCCACCAAAGAGCCCGGGTAGGCTCCAGTGTTGGGTCGCCTCAGGCCAAACAACCAACAGGGAGGGAACCCAGCCCCACCCATCAGCAGACAAGCGAATTAAAGTTTTCCTGAGCTCTGCCCACCAGAGCAACAGCCAGCTCTACCCACCACCAGTCCCTCCCATCAGGAAACTTCCACAAGCCTCTTAGAGTGCCTCATCCACCAGAGGGCAGACAGCAGAGGCAAGAAGAACTACAGTCCTGCAGCCTGTGGAACAAAAACCACATTCACAGAAAGATAGACAAGATGAAAAGGCAGAGGGCTATGTACCAGATGAAGGAACAAGATAAAACCCCAGAAAAACAACTAAATGAAATGGAGATAGGCAATCTTCCAGAAAAAGAATTCAGAATAATGATAGTGAAGATGATCCAGGACCTCGGAAAAAGAATGGAGGCAAAGATCGAGAAGATGCAAGAAATGTTTAACAAAGATCTAGAAGAATTAAAGAACAAACAAACAGAGATGAACAATACAATAACTGAAATGAAAAATACACTAGAAGGAATCAATAGCAGAATAACTGAGGCAGAAGAACGAATAAGTGACCTGGAAGACAGAATGGTGGAATTCAATGCTGCAGAACAGAATAAAGAAAAAAGAATGAAAAGAAATGAAGACAGCCTAAGAGACCTCTGGGACAACATTAAACGCAACAACATTCGCATTATAGGGGTCCCAGAAGGAGAAGAGAGAGAGAAAGGACCTGAGAAAATATTTGAAGAGATTACAGTCGAAAACTTCCCTAACATGGGAAAGGAAATAGCCACCCAAGTCCAGGAAGCACAGAGAGTCCCATACAGGGTAAACCCAAGGAGAAACACACCGAGACACATAGCAATCAAACTGGCAAAAATTAAAGACAGAAAAATTATTGAAAGCAGCAAGGGAAAAACGACAAATAACATACAAGGGAACTCCCATAAGGTTAACAGCTGATTTCTCAGCAGAAACTCTACAAGCCACAAGGGAGTGGCATGATATACTTAAAGTGATGAAAGGGAAGAATCTGCAACCAAGATTACTCTACCTGGCAAGGATCTCATTCAGATTCGATGGAGAAATCAAAAGCTTTACAGACAAGCAAAAGCTAAGAGAATTCAGCACCACCAAACCAGCTCTACAACAAATGCTAACGGAATTTCTCTAAGTGGGAAACACAAGAGTAGAAAAGGACCTACAAAAACAAACCCAAAACCATTAAGAAAATGGTAATAGGAACATACATATCGATAATTACCTTAAACGTGAATGGATTAAATGCTCCAACCAAAAGACACAGGCTTGCTGAATGGATACAAAAACAAGACCCATGGGCTTCCCTGGTGGTGCAGTGGTTGAGAATCTGCCTGCCACTGCAGGGGACATGGGTTCGAGCCCTGGTCTGGGAAGATCCCACATGCCGCGGAGCAGCTGGGCCCGTGAGCCACAATTACTGAGCCTACGCGTCTGGAGCCTGTGCTCCGCAACAAGAGATGCCGCGATAATGAGAGGCCCGCGCACCACGATGAAGAGTGGCCCCCACTTTCCGCAACTAGAGGAAGCCCTCACACAGAAACAAAGACCCAACACAGCCATAAACAAACAAATAAATAAATAAACCCAAAGTTAAAAAAAAAAAACAAGACCCATATATATGCTGTCTAAAAGAGACCCACTTCAGACCTAGGGACACATACAGACTGAAAGTGAGGGGATGGAAAAAGATATTCTATGCAAATGGAAATCAAAAGAAAGCTGGAGTAGCAATATGCATATCAGATAAAATAGACTTTAAAAT
Source organism: Balaenoptera acutorostrata (assembly GCF_949987535.1). NCBI lineage: Eukaryota > Metazoa > Chordata > Mammalia > Artiodactyla > Balaenopteridae > Balaenoptera > Balaenoptera acutorostrata. Next base: position 119,667,403 of record NC_080085.1, read on the forward strand.
AAAGAATGTTACAAGAGACAAGGAAGGACACTACATAATGATCAAGGGATCAATCCAAGAAGAAGATATAACAATTATAAATATATATGCACCCAACATAGGAGCACCTGAATACATAAGGCAACTGCTAACAGCTCTAAAAGAGGAAATCGACAGCAGCACAATAATAGTGGGGGACTTTAACACCTCACTTACACCCATGGACAGATCATCCAAACAGAAAATTAATAAGGAAACACAAGCTTTAAATTTCACAATAGACCAGATAGATTTAATTGATATTTATAGGACATTCCATCCAAAACCAGCAGATTACACTTTCTTCTCAAGTGCGCATGGAACATTCTCCAGGATAGATCACATCTTGGGTCACAAATCAAGCCTCAGTAAATTTAAGAAAATTGAAATCATATCAAGCATCTCTTCTGACCACAACGCTATGAGATTAGAAATGCATTACAGGGAAAAAAATGTAAAAAACACAAACACATGGAGGCTAAACAATACGTTACTAAATAACCAATCAAAGAGGAAATAAAAAAATACCTATAGACAAATGACAATGAAAACACGATGATCCAAAACCTATGGGATGCAGCAAAAGCAGTTCTAAGAGGGAAGTTTATAGCAGTACAATCCTACCTCAGGAAACAAGAAAAATCTCAAATACACAATCTAACCTTACACCTAAAGGAACTAGAGAAAGAAGAACAAACAAAACCCAAGGTTAGCAGAAGGAAAGAAATCATAAAGATCAGAGCAGAAATAAATGAAATAGAAACAAAGAAAACAATAGCAAAGATCAATAAAACTAAAAGTTGGTTCTTTGAGAAGATAAACAAAATTGATAAACCATTAGCCAGACTCATCAAGAAAAAGAGGGAGAGGACTCAAATCAATAAAATTAGAAATGAAAAAGGAGAAGTTACAACAGACACGGCAGAAATACAAAGCATCCTAAGGGACTACTACAAGCAACTCTGTGTCAGTAAAATGGACAACCTGGAAGAAATGGACAAATTCTTAGAACAGTATAATCTTCCAAGACTGAACCAGGAAGAAATAGAAAATATGAACAGACCAATCACAAGTAATGAAACTGAAACTGATTAAACATCTTCCAACAAACAAAAGTCCAGGACCAGATGGCTTCACAGGTGAATTCTATCAAACATTTAGAGAAGAGCTAACACATATCCTTCTCAAACTCTTGCAAAAAACTGCAGAGGAAGGAAACTCCCAAACTCATTCTATGAGGCCAACATCACCCTGATAACAAAACCAGACAAAGATACTACAAAAAAAGAAAATTACAGACCAGTATCACTGATGAATATAGATTCAAAAATCCTCAACAAAATACTAGCACACAGAATCCAACAACACATTAAAAGGATCATACACCATGATCAAGTGGGATTTATCCCAGGGATGCAAGGATTCTTCAATATACGCAAATCAATCAATGTGATACACTATATTAACAAATTGAAGAATAGAAACCATATGATCATCTCAATAGATGCAGAAAAAGCTTTTGACAAAATTCAACACCCATTTATGATAAAAACTCTCCAGAAAGTGGGCATAGAGGGAACCTACTTCAACATAATAATGACCATATATGACAAACCCACAGCAAACATCATTCTCAATGGTGAAAAACTGAAAGCATTTCCTCTTAGATCAGGAACGAGACAAGGATGTCCACTCTCACCACTATTATTCAACATGGTTTTGGAAGTCCTACCCATGGCAATCAGAGAAGAAAAAGAAATAAAAGGAATCCAAATTGGAAAAGAAGAAGTAAAACTGTCACTGTTTGCAGATGACATGATACAATACATAGAGAATCCTAAAGATGCCACCAGAAAACTACTAGAGCTAATCAATGAATTTGGTAAAGTTGCAGGATACAAAATTAATTCACAGAAACCTCTTGCATTCCTATACACTAATGATGAAAAATCTGAAAGAGAAATTAAGGAAACACTCCCATTTACCATTGCAACAAAAAGAATAAAATACCTAGGAATAAACCTACCTAGGGAGACAAAAGACCTGTATGCAGAAAACTATAAGACACTGATGAAAGAAATTAAAGATGATACCAACAGATGGCGAGATATACCATGTTCTTGGATTGGAAGAATCAATGTTGTGAAAATGACTCTACTACCCAAAGCAATCTACAGATTCAATGCAACCCCTATCAAATTACCAATGGCATTTTTTGCAGAACTAGAACAAAAAATCTTAAAATTTGTATGGAGACACAAAAGACCCCGAATAGCCAAAACAGTCCTGAGGGAAAAAAACCGAGCTGGAGGAATCAGGCTCCCTGACTTCAGACTATACTACAAAGCTACAGTAATCAAGACAATATGGTACTGGCACAAAAACAGAAATATAGATCAATGCAACAGGATAGAAAGCCCAGAGATAAACCCATGCACCTATGGTCAACTAATCTATGACAAAGGAGGCAAGGATATAAAGTGGAGAGAAGACAGTCTCTTCAATAAGTGGTGCTGGGGAAACTGGAGAGCTACATGTAAAAGAATGAAATTAGAACACTCCCTAACACCATACACAAAAATAAACTCAAAATGGATTAGAGACCTAAATGTAAGACCGAGCACTATAAAACTCTTAGAGGAAAACATAGGAAGAACACTCTTTGACATAAATCACACCAAGATATTTTCTGATCCATCTCCTAGAGTAATGGAAATAAAAACAAAAATAAACAAATGGGACCCAATGAAACTTAAAAGCTTTTGCACAGAAAAGGAAACCATAAACAAGACGAAAAGACAACCCTCAGAATGGGAGAAAATATTTTCAAATGAAGCAACTGACAAAGGATTAATCTCCAAAACATACAAGCAACTCCTGCAGCTCAATATCAAAACAACAACCCAATCCAAAAATGGGCAGAAGACCTAAATAGACATTTCTCCAAAGAAGATATACAGATTGCCAACAGACACATGAAAGAATTCTCAACATCATTAATCATTAGAGAAATGCAAATCAAAACTACAGTGAGGTATCATCTCACACTGGTCAGAATGGCCATCATCAAAAAATCTAGAAACAATAAATGCTGGAGAGGGTGTGGAGAAAAGGGAACCCTCTTGCACTGTTGGTGGGAATGTAAATTGATACTATGGAGAACAGTATGGAGGTTCCTTAAAAAACTAAAAATAGAACTAACATATGACCCAGCAATCCCACTACTGGGCATATACCCAGAGAAAACCATAATTCAAAAAGATGGGAATAAAGACACAGACCTACTAGAGAATGGACTTGAGGATATGGGGAGGGGGAGGGGTAAGATGTGACAGGGTGAGAGAGTGGCATAGACATATATACACTACCAAATGTAAAATAGATAGCTAGTGGGAAGCAACCACATAGCACAGGGAGATCAGCTCGGTGCTTTGTGACCACCTAGAGGGGTGGGATAGGGAGGGTGGGAGGGAGGGAGATGCAAGAGGGAAGAGATATGGGAACATATGTATATGTATAACTGATTCACTTTGTTATAAAGCAGAAACTAACACACCATTGTAAAGCAATTATACTCCAATAAAGATGTTTAAAAAAAAAAAAGACACATGCACCCCAATGTTCATTGCAGCACTATTTACAATAGCCAGGTCATGGAAGCAACCTAAATGCCCATCGACAGGCGAATGGTTAAAGAAGATGTGGCACATATATACTATGGAATATTACTCAGGAACGAACTTGAGTCTTTTGTAGAGACGTGGATGCATCTAGAGACTGTCATACAGAGTGAAGTAAGTCAGAAAGAGAAAAATATCATATATTAACGCATATATGTGGAACTTAGAAGATGGTACAGATGAACCGGTTTGCAGAGCAGAAATTGTGACACAGAAGTAGAGAAAAAAATGTATGGACACCAAGGGAGGAAGCGGCGTGGGTGTGGGGGGCATGGTGGGACGAATTGGGAGATTGGGATTGACATGTATACACTGATGTGTATAAAATGGATGACTAATAAGGAAATAAATAAGTAAATAAACTTTTTTAAAAAAGGCTAATCCTTTCCTATCATCAAGGGTATGACACCAATAACAGTATACAAACAGAAGAGATGTGTGCTGAATTTTGAAGGGGGGATAGAAGTTTGCCAGTTGAGAAGTGAAGGATTAGCATTTGCTATGGACTAAATCGTGTCCTCCCCAAATTCATATGTTGAAGCCCTAACTCCCCCTGCCCAATGTGACTATATTGAAGAGAGGGTCTTTTTTTTTTTAAACATCTTTATTGAAGTATAATTGCTTTACAATGGTGTGTTAGTTTCTGCTTTATAACAAAGTGAATCAGTTATACATATACATATGTTCCCATATCTCTTCCCTCTTGCCTCTCCCTCCCTCCCACCCTCCCTATCCCACCCCTCTAGGTGGTCACAAAGCACCGAGCTGATCTCCCTGTGCTATGCGGCTGCTTCCCACTAGCTATCTATTTTACATTTGGTAGTGTATATATGTCCATGACACTCTCTCACCCTGTCACATCTCACCCCTCCCCCTCCCCATATCCTCAAGTCCATTCTCTAGTAGGTCTGTGTCTTTATTCCCGTCTTGCCACTAGGTTCTTCACGACCTTTTTTTTTTTCTTCCTTAGATTCCATATATATGTGTTAGCATACTGTATTTGTTTTTCTCTTTCTGACTTACTTCACTCTGTATGACAGACTCTAACTCCATCCACCTCATTACAAATACCTCCATTTCATTTCTTTTTATGGCTGAGTAATACTCCATTGTATATATGTGCCACATCTTTATCCATTCATCCGATGATGGACACTTAGGTTGCTTCCATGTCCTGGCTATTGTAAATAGAGCTGCAATGAACATTTTGGTACATGACTCTTTTTGAATTATGGTTTTCTCAGGGTATGTGCCCAGTAGTGGGATTGCTGGGTCGTATGGTAGTTCTATTTTTAGTTTTTTAAGGAACCTCCATACTGTTCTCCATAGTGGCTGTATCAATTTACATTCCCACCAACAGTGCAAGAGGGTTCCCTTTTCTCCACACTCTCTGCAGCATGTATTGTTTGTAGATTTTTTGATGATGGCCATTCTGAGTGGTGTGAGGTGATACCTCACTGTAGTTTTGATTTGCATTTCTCTAATGATTAGTGATGTTGAGCATTCTTTCATGTGTTTGTTGGCAATCTCTATATCTTCTTTGGAGAAATGTCTATTTAGGTCTTCTGCCCATTTTTGGATTGGGTTGTTTGTTTTTTTGTTATTGAGCTGCATGAGCTGCTTGTAAATCTTGGAGATTAATCCTTTGTCAGTTGCTTCATTTGCAAATATTTTCTCCCATTCTGAGGGTTGTCTTTTGGTCTTGTTTATGGTTTCCTTTGCTGTGCAAAAGCTTTTAAGTTTCATTGGGTCCCATTTGTTTATTTGTGTTTTTATTTCCATTTCTCTAGGAGCTGGGTCAAAAAGGATCTTGCTGTAATTTATGTCATAGAGTGTGAAGAGAGGGTCTTTAAGGAGGTGATTAAGGTTAAATAAGATCAAAAGTATGAAGCCCTAACCCAACAGAACTGGTACCTTAATAAGAAGAGGAAGAGTCACCAGCACTCTCTCCCACAGAGAGAAGGAAGAGATTCCTCACCAGAACCCAGCCATGCTGGTACTTTGATCTCAAACTTCCAGCTTCCAGCACTGTGAGAAATAAATTTCTGTTGTTTAAGCTGCCCTGTCTATGATATTATATAGTCTGTGGCAGCTCCACCAGACTAAGGCAGCATCCAAGCAGGGAGAATAGTGTCATAAGAAAAGAGTTTGCATAGAGTAGTAGGGAATGAAGCCAGATTGTGAAAGCCCTTTATATCATGCTAAGAGTTTTCAGAAGCACTAGGCTATAGGATTAAGTCCAATGTGTGTTCTCTTCAGCAGTAGTTATGGTGTTTTAGGGAAAATGTACAAGAAGAGTGAAACCAGTCCGGAAATAGGGCTGGAAACACTGAAAGTTCTGGGAACTGATTTTTTTAAAAAAGCAAGATTGATAAAGGATGATCTGATTTTCAGGAGTGGAATCTTCAGCACCCACATCATTTCTGAACTGAATTATCATAGTAACTTCTTAACCATTCTCCCCACATCCAGTCTTGTCCCCTCCCACCTCCGACAACCCATTTTTTCTATTGCAGCTAGAGTCATAGATCAGTGGTTCTCAAAATTGAGTGTGCATCAGAATGGCCGGGAGGGCTTGTTAAAACAGATTGCTGGGCCCACTCCCAGAGGCTCTGCATCAGCAGGTCCAGGTTAGGGCCCGAGAATTTGCACTTCTGAACGCTCCCAGGTGATAACTTTTGCTGCAAAATCTTGGACCATACTTGGAAGGCCACTGATAGACAAATCTGATCAGTCTCTTGCTAAAACTCCTCAATATCTCCTTAGTGCCTCAGGATAAAGTCCTTAATCTGGCTAACAAAGTTCTAGATTGTCTGGCCTTCGTTGTTGTCTTCTGCCTCATATCTCATCCCTTCCCTTATTGAACTGTGTGATGCTCCCTATTCTTGCTTTCTGTTTAATCTTCTGTGACTGAGCATGTATTTCTCCATCTGTCTGGAATTCACAATAGAACCCTTCCTCCATCCAACTACTTCCTATTTATCTTTAAAAACTTAATATAACTATAACCTACAGGAATCCTCAATTCAACAACTAATCTGAAGGAGATGCCCTTTATCTGTGCTGCTAAAGAATCCTGTACCAACACCCATTGTTGTACTTACCACGTGGTATTGTAAAAATCTATTTGCGTGTTTGTTTTTCTCCTTTAGAACATAGCATGTTGAAGGACAAGATCTTGTATTTCATTCATTTATCTGTTTTCCACTTGCCTAGCACAGCGTCTCCACATACAGTAAGTTCAATTAGTGTAGGATAAATAAGAAAATAAATGAGTGCACAGGCTCTGGCTTCGGTAAAGACCACAAGTCACTGCTGCAATTTATCTCTTTAACAACCTCGGAGGTAGGTATTAATAGAACAGCCATTGTACAGATGAGGAAACTGAGTCTCAGAAGTCAAGTAGTCTGCCCACAGTCACACAACTAGTGAATGATGAACCATGAGAGGAACCCACATATGTCTGACTCCAAAGTTTGCTCTTTTAACCACTCTCCTATTCCATCCAAATGACTGGCTATATAGAAATCAAACATCCTGTAAGCTGCATCTACTTGCAAACATGTAGGAAGTAGAATGTGCCATTCTGGAAGCCATATGAGAAGTCATGTTACTGCTAATAGGCCCTTGCAACAGGTCTGAGAGATGCTCCTTTCCATCATCCTTTAATATAGTGTTAGAGGAATATGTGTCCATCCATGAGACTCCACAGCAAATCAAGGGGAAGAGACTCAGCTTACCCTTGTAGGACATCAAAATCTAATGTACACACACACACACACACACACACACACAGCACACACACACACAGCTCTACAGAAGCATACTATGAGACACTATCTATTGCGAGTGATGTCTAGGCTTAGCACTTTTGGAAGGAAAGGGGAGAAAGTGGGATTGTGCAGAGGAAGAAGTTGAACAGCAGGTCCAGCAAAGCCCCAGCCAACCCGATGAGGAGCTCTGGAGTGAAAATTCCCTGACAGGGGTATCTCTGGTTGGTCTGGAATGCCCAGGCTCTTCTACTCTCACCTTGTTCAGTCATCGAATGTGTGCCACCAAAGAAATGCCTCATCGTGGGTGAGGTGGCTCAGCTGAAGCAGGCCCAGAAGGAGCTGGGCAGCAAGTCCTTCCTTGAAGGGGGATTTAGGCTGAGCATCTCTGTGTTCACCATCGTCCACTCGCTTCATATGAGTGAGGAGCTCCCTCAACCACGTGGTGGGTTTTTCCTTCCTGAGGAGAAACTTAGAAAAAGGAAGTCAGTGGAGCCAACCACAGCACCTGCCACTGCGGTTAGTTTCAGAGTTGCAATTGATACTCACTTTTTTTTTCTCCACTGTCTAATCTAAATAGATTCCTCTTATCTCCAGCTACCACACGTGCTGGTCTTGGTGGCTTTCCTGATGGCGTAATCTTGACCCTCATCGTATAACCTAAGCCCCTGATCACCATATCTTTCTCAGGCTGGGGTTGCTGCTCTTGCACATTGAGAGTTACAATGGGCAAACAGGGGAATCGAGAGATGCCCAAGTTGATCACCTGTGTCCCATAAGTGTTCACCCTGTTTCCGTTGCGTAGCAACAGCCCTACCTCTTCCTGCTGATTAGAGTGAATGACTCCTGCCAAGATGGTAACTTCTTTTCTCGCTTGTGGTCCCAGAACACAAGGAGCCCCAGATGCTCTACTGGTAGTTGTAGCTTATAATTCAGTGTTACCTCCACTGTGTGCCCTGGTAAAAGCAGGCTTCCTTTGGTGACAAGGACTTCTACTCTAACTCTGTTGAGCTCATAGTTCCAGGGACAAGAAACACAAGGTCTCCCATTAGGTGACAGGGAGGAATAGTAAGTGGGGGCACTCCTGCTTTTGTATCCATTGTTTCCCAGACCACGTCTTCATCCTAGTATGTCACAGAACCATATATGTCTTTGATTTTATTCATACACTGCATCCTAAGAAAGGGAATCCCATGCTTTCAGAGTATCGCCTTCAAGGTAGCACTACAGCTGGGACTTCAGCAGGCCTACTGACATGCTATCAGGCTGGCAATTTCTGTGTGATACAATATGTGAAACAACCAGTGGAACTCGTGGTTTGGAGCCTACTCCCATACTCCTTTTCCTGCAAATTGGGCTCTCTTTTCTGATGATATGTTATGTGGGATCCTATTTCGGTGGATCCTTTTATAAGCCTTCAGATAGTGGTGCTGGCTGAAGCCCTGCAGACAAGAAAGCTAATCTCATACCTGGGATACCTACCTGTTTCTGAGAACAAACCACTGCCCTTCTAGGATACAAAGGGACCGATTGGCCACACTCATGGCCAATTGATATCCTCAAGGAAGGATAGCATATTGGAAGGGCAGTGCTGGCCTCTATTGCTGGCCAGTTGGGCATTTGACACCCGAAGCTACATCAGCCTTGATGAATGGAAGTCCATGATGCTGGGCTCATGTCTAGCCTCAATTTCTGCCTCCGTGTGTCTGGCATGCAGTTTTGGGGTAGCTGATGTCAAAGGTTAGCTAACATCAACTGATGAAGACATCTTAACAATTTGGTTGCTCAGTCCCTCTCCCATAGTAGGTGCTCTCTGGTTAGCGTTAAAGTATGAAACAAAGACCTTCACAGGTTGTGCCCATTCTGATGTCTATCCACGTGGCTTTACTCCAGAGTTCTTTCTCCCAGACCTTTTGATCCTTTTTCTTTTCAGGCCCCTACCAGCCAGACAAACCATTTGCCACTGCTCATGAGCCTGTACATATATTCCAACCCCTAAACACTTCTCCTTCCGCAAAGGGTGGACAGTAAGGTGTACCGCCTGAAACTCCACCCATTGGGAGAATTTTCCCTCATTGTTGTCTTTCCTGGCCTCCCTTGAATGAGGTTATTATGCAATTGCCATCCATTTTTGGTTTTATGTTCATCTACCAAGCTGACCCATCTTTAAACCAAGCTTGGGATTTCTCAAAAGTCCAGCATCAGTTGATCACATGGGACTCCCAATATGGCCATAGGCATGGCTGAGGGAGAGGAGATGGTGCAAATGTGGTAGATGACACTGGGATCTGGGCTACTATTTCATTCAGCTTGCTGGTACCCTCTGGTTTTCCTTGCATTCAGTCTCAGGTGTAGCACTTCCATCTTATGATGAGTTATTTCTGGGCTCACCAGACCTTACAACTGATTGATCTGACAGAACCCAACTCATAGTGGGGAATTCCAGATGCATGGTCACTTGGTGTCCTACAGTTAGATAATCTCTCACTCTACCAGTATCCAGTACCATAACAAGAGTTATTTTTCAAAAGGTTTTAATTCTCTAATGCGTATGGTGTGGTCTTACTCCAGAACTCCAGGGGCTCATGTTATGATTCTCCCTCCAAGCTTTCCACAAACTCAGTGTAACTTCTTCTTCCCCCTCCCCAATATCTGTAAAATCATAGAGTCTGCAGAGTCATATGGCTCAAGCAACAGGGCTGCTTGTACGTTGACCTGCTGCAAAGCTCTTTCTTGCTCTATGCCCCACTCAAAGCTGATAGCTTTACTTTTTACCTGGTATATGGGCTGGAGCAGTATTGCAAGGTGTGAAATACGCAACTTGCATAACCTAAAGAGGCCCACCAGGCACAAATGCTTCTTTCTTTGCGGTGGAGCAAGTGCAAAAATTGGTCTTTTCCTTTGATGAGAAGGTCCCAGCACTCCACTGATAGCTGGGCTCCTAAAAACTATAGTGATCTGGCAGACTCCTGAATCTTTTAGCATTTATCTCCTACTTCCTGTGTAGGAAGCATGTGTCTTACCAAGGTCTCCAGCAGCTTCACCATTTCGTACTGCTACAGTCCAAGTAGCATGAACTCATTGATTTAAAGGATCAATGTGATATTCTACAGGATGTGCAGGTTGTCCAGATTCCTTCAGATTACTTTATATCCAAGGGTCAGACATTTTTCATAACCCAAGGGCAAAACTATCAATGTATATTGATTTCCATCCTTGAGAATATGAACTAGTTTTGATCCTCTTTGATTGAGGAGAAAAGAAAGAATTTGCCAAATCTGCAGCCACATGTCACGTACCTGAGACCATCTTAATCTCCTCTAATGAGCATATCTGACACTGTGGCTGTGATTTGAGCTACCACTTGCTTGAGTTTATGGTACTCTGTGGTCACCATCTAGGATCGATTCCTTTTCTCCAGGGACCAGACTGCTGAATTAAATGGAGATATGATGGAAACTACAACCTCTGCATCCTTCAGCTCCTTCCTTACTGTGGTACCAATTTCTCCCACTCCCAGAATGTGATATTGGTTTAAATTTACTACCTTCATCTGGGTCGGGGTCAGGGCAGCTCTAACCCTGCAGGCCAAGGTTCCAGTGTGTGTGTTATTCCAACTTCCAAGTATGCCAATCCAATTATACATATGGGACCAGGGAAATGACCAGTAGATGGGTTCATGGACCCAGTAGACCCACAGTAAGCAAATCTTGGCCAGGACTTTGCTTATTTTCTGGCCTCTAATATTTCTCCACTCTAACAGAGGAGTCATGACTTTTGATTATATCTCATTTTCCAGAACTAGGTCACATAGCCACTCTTAGCTGCAAGAGAGGCTAGGAAGATGAGCATTTTTAGTATGGTGAATGGCTGGGGAAGTTGTCAATGCAAACAAAATGTGAGTTCTGTTGGTAAGGAAGAAGTGGAAAATGGATGTTGAGTAGGTAACTAACTAGCTGTGTCTGCAACAGCAATGCCTGTTGGATCCAAGAGGTTTAATTTTTTTGATATGCCATATCCCTTTTACTCTTGAGGTTTACATAACCATTCTAGAAGAATTACAACAATGTTCAGCATTATTCCATTTAAGGTAATGTTTACAAAATACTGGGGTCTCCTGGCATCAGTGAGGCCATATCCTCAGAGTGAGTGCCCGCATGACTCTGAACAATATCTCTGTCTCCAGCTTTCCAACTTTCCAGAATCACATTTTCCCCAAATTAATACGAATTATTAAAAACATTTTCTGTTTTCTGCTGTCTATAAGGGAGATAGAGAGGGCTAGTTGTTCATTAGTCTTTCCTGCTTTTTTGATGATAAAATTACCTCTGTTATGAAGATGATAAAAGCTGGTAATTAGATCGTAATTAATTTACCTAAAATCCTTATTTAGAAAAATTAATTTGTCAAATGTATGTAGGATCAGAATTTAACCCCTAAGAGTAAAAATATAGAGTAAAGCAGACCTTAAACAAATTGTCTGTCAGATAATACACAAATGCCTGAGTCCACAGAACATAAAAGTGTCCTCTACTTTTGGTTTAACTATATATTTCAAATCATTTGACATCCATAGAATAAAGACTGTCTCCTGTATATCATTCAACTCATTCCAAGTTTCCTAATGGACACGAGGTCTTTTTTCTCTTCTCTCCGCTTACCCCATTTGACTAACCCTTCTCCGTCGGAGAGAAACCTCTTCCTTCTGAAACTACTCCAACTCATTTCTCTCTTTTGCAGCCACTTAGACCCACTGATTTTTCCTCTTGCCTGTGAAAAGGGTAATCAAGCATTCTGCTCCTTGGACACTTGAAGGACTGCTTAGTGTATTAGAAAAAGGGGAATTTTCTATTCTGAGGAATAAAAAGGGAAAGTGTGAAAGAAGCTGTTACTTTCATCTGCCTTCAGAGTGGCGTATTTACAAAACAATCAGATATTTAACATGCCCAACATCAAACTACTCTTAGCACTTTCACTCTGCATTATTCAGCTGAAAGAATTCTACTTCTTTCTCAGCATGGAGTTGCAGAACCAGAGAACAATTTTAGTTATTCTGGCCTAGATATGCTTTGTACACCGGTAAGGAAAGCAGGAACAAAGATTAAAAAAATATGCATCCCATCACACCTATATTACTCTCTGCCTCGAATTGATTTTTGAAATTTGATGGGTCTAATGAACTCCAGATGTATGCCAGTTAAATTACAGACCTGCACCATGTAGTTATAACCATCTCTTACATCTAAATGCCACTTTAAAGTTACAAAAGACCTGCTTTCATACATTACCTCATTTGATTTTTCCTTGGACTCCTATGATGGTACCTGAATATGGTCGTCATTAGCACTGATCACAGATGTTTAGGCTCTTTCTCCTTCTTGGCACATGGAAAGATTGTACTGCCCTGACCTCTTGAGTTTCTGTGTAGTCACATAACTTGTTTTGACCAATGAAATATGAGCAGATGCGTCATTTCCAGGTGGAATTTTTTACAGCCTGTCTATGCTTTGACACACCCTCTTTTCCCTCCATCAGAGCAACTAATCTCTATCTGGATTTTTATCTCTGTTTCTGTCTCTGTCTCCATCTCCATCTCTATCTCACTCATTCTCTTGCTCTTACTGTCTCTCTCTTAGTCACACACACACACACACACACACACACACACACACGCTACGTGTGTTTCTCTCTACATCTCTGCTTCATTCTTTACTGCTCACTTATCCATTTGCATATGGCCAGCATGCCTGCCTCCAGCAAATGGCAGCCCTGGGCCCCAGGTCTACATGATCAGCTTTCCAGAAAAGAAAGGCTGATTGCCCAAGCTTGAGACAGGTTTTCATCCCTGTATCACTCAGCTGTAGCTAGGGGGTACAGGGTCATACAGGAAGTAGCTGCTCACTTTATGCTAAAGGCAAGGCACATTCTCTAAGAAAGGGGAATAGGCACAGTGAAATGATGGGCTTTTAAAGCACACCAGTCAAAGCTAGTAGGCTTCAGAACAAGAAAGAGAACTCAGGTGTTCTGACTTATAGTTCAGGATTATTTTCTACCACACTCCCTGCTGCAGCTTCAAACTCTTGTATTTGGAAGAAATGATTGGGCCTAAACCCTATCTAAACCCATGCAATAATACTGTTTATAACAGGGTACTACTATACTTTTAAAAAATAGGCATATATAGCAACACAAAAATAAACTGGTATCTAACAGAAGACATTCATTTTTCATGAACAAAAAAGCATAACTTACTTGGATTTATAGCTGTAGAATATTTTAAAGACTCTTTTCCCTTGTCTTTTCCCAATGTTTCTGTATTGAATGATCTGCTTTTGTCCTAAATCCATCTAAAAGAACTTGTCTTTGATTCTCTTCTCCAACTTTCATAGTTATATGTATTTTATATCCAGATAGTTTTGGCTCAATTTATATTTTCCTAAGTTAACATTAACTCTTTAACTGTTAGTGTTCCCTAGGAATTTGTAACAGCATGAAGATGAACTTAGTAACTTGTGCTTCCCTCAGATTAATAAATATATTATTTTTATGACTCCTCTGATGTTACTGTCACCATATGCATAGTCTTTACAAGTTCAACATGCAAAACTCAATTTCTTCTGAAGGATTTTTGTGTAATTGGGGTAAGCTACCATTACAACAAATGAGCAGTGGCAACTTAGTCATGGTTCTATGAATAGAACTTCTCCTCATAGGGTTAGTTCATCCAGAGGAAAGATGATAATTCTTCTATCCTCAGTGAAGAAATAAGAGATATATCTTCTTCATTCACTTGTCCTCACCTGATGTAGCATATGTCTATACCTGACTATAGTGTAAAATATTTTTATCATATGTTCTCTTTAACAACCAATAATTGGGCTATGTTTCTTAAATCCAGAGCTTAAAGTTATCCAGATATCTGCTTAACCTTAACTTTGTTTTTGAGGCAGAATGATGTGGTAGAAAGAGCTCAATCCAGGACTGAGAAACATGGATTCTAACCTACTAGCTTTGTTCCTTTATTAACAGCAGAGAACCTTCTACAAGCCATCCAAACTCTGAAATTCTATTTCCTCAATTGGAAAGGATTTGTTATAATACTGTTCAACCCATTTCTCAGGCTCACTGAAGGCTCAAAGTCGATGCATGTGGGAATTATTTTAGAAACTGAGGCACAATATATAAATGTGGTTTGCCATTAGTATTATTTTCCATAGGAGTCTACCTCTTAACAAACCCTTCAAGATCAACATTCAAAGAGAAAACTTGAGAATAATCTTAAATAGAAAGATAAGCAATCCCTGATGTAGCAGCATCTGAGTCATAAATGATTCATATATGTAGTTTGCCACAGTTATCCCAACTGTTGCTGTCAATGTAAAAAAATGGAAACTTTTAGACAAGCTGTAGGTTCACAAATGGAAGGAGGGAAGACAGTGTTTAATAAAGAAATCACTTTAAGAAGAGGCCCAGGGGCTTCCTTGGTGGCGCAGTGGTTGAGAATCTGCCTGCCAATGCAGGAGACACGGGTTCGGGCCCTGGTCTGGGAAGATCCCACATGCTGCAGAGCAACTAGGCCCGTGAGCCACAATTACTGAGGCTGCGCGTCTGGAGCCTGTGCTCTGCAACAAGAGAGGCCACGACAGTGAGAGGCCTGCGCACCGCGATGAAGAGTGGCCCCCGCTCGCCGCAACTAGAGAAAGCCCTCGCACAGAAACGAAGACCCAACACAGACACAAATAAATAAATAATTAATTCGAAACTTAAAAAAAAAAAAGAGAGAGACCCAATGACAGATTCATAGTCACACCGTGTAGCTGATGCCTAAATCTAAAATTTCACACACACCCTCAAATTTTTCACTGCAAGAAATCCTACCAGTTATAGACTCCATTGCATTAATATGTATCTTCCTTGAAAATGTGAAAACTTCCTTCCTCTTAACCCCTGCTCTGTAAGGATGGAGATTTGGGTTGAGAGGAGGAAGAAGGTAGTTTTGTGGCCTGCTGTACTTTGTGGAGTATCAACCTGGGTGATTTTCCCTAGTGGAGGGCTAGGGGAGCATGAAGGTATTGGGCTCCAACTGTAAGCACAGGAGGAAAGAGGTGAGAGGATCATGAAGATAACCTTCATTTATTGAAACAAAGCACCTAATGATAGCTCTGCCATTGGAAACGGAGGAAACTCTCCCTCCACTACTTTCTCCTCCTCCTCCTCCTTTTTCCCCTCCACCCCCCTCCTTCTTCCTCTTTTTCTTCTCCTGCCTCTTCCTCTTCTTCCTCTCCTTCCTCTTCTTCTTCTTCCTCTCCTTCCACTTCCTCTCCTTCCACTTCCTCTCCTTCCTCTCCTCCTTCTCCTCCTTCTTCTTCTAACAATGAGCCCTGTAGGGCTATAGAAAGTACACGGTTCTTAATACCTAAGGAGCTCCCTCACCCCTACATTTCAGGACCACAGCTCTCAGGATCCAGATATCAGACCAGTGATATTATCTAAAGTTCCATTTCCAACTATAGTTTGATCTCTGCCACCTTTCAGATCAATCCCCTTAGACTGGTCAGTCTGCTGCCTCTTAGATCAATCTGCCTGTCTTATGACTCTCTGACTGTGTATATGGGAAGGATGAAAGTGGGTTATGCCAATGGTTACATTTATATGAGGCAACTGAAGGAAATGACCCTGCTTTTCCTTTTAAGATTCTATTTTTATTGAGGGCAAATTAGACTCTTTATCTTGAACTACATGCAAAAGGTTAATCCCTCCAACAAACATTTATTGAGCACCTGCTGTGTGCCGAGCACTGTGTTAGATAATGTGGTATATGTAGAGAAGAATAAGCCACTATCAACATCTTCAGGAAGCTTACTGTCTAATGGGAAAAGGGGTATCAAATTACAATGCAATATGATAAATACTGTGCTGAGGAATATACAGGGTTCTATGAGATATCAGGAAAGACTTTCTGGAGGACAAGTTTTTAGAGAGGTGAGGAGGAAGTTGGAAGAGTGCTCCAAACAGAGGGAATAGAGTATGCAAAGTTCAACATTGAGATAAGGCATGACATATTTGAAGAAGTGCAAATAGTTCAGTGTAGCTATACGATAGAGTTAGCTGAGAAGGTGGGAAGATTAGCAAGAGACCAGGCTGTGACAGAGAGCTTTATAGGTTTTAGTAACATATTACTGTGGTTTCCCAATTATGTGTGATAGGAATTCTGGGAAATCTTGGAGTTGAATGAGGTCAATAAAAAATAGGTGGTTGCCAAGGGGGAGGGTGGTGGGAGAGGGTTGGATTGGGAGTCTGGGATTAGCAGATGCAAACTGGTATATATAGAATAGATAAATAACAAGGTCCTACTGTATAGCACAGGGAACTACATTCAATATCCTGTGATAAAGCATAATGGAAAAGAATATGAAAAAGAATGTATATATATGCATAACTGAGTCACTTTGCTGTACACCAGTAATTAACACAACATTGTAATTCAACTATACTTCAATAAAAAATAAATTTAAAAAATACCCCTCTACCACATCTAAGATCAGAACGTGCTAAGGGAGAAAACACAAGTCAGGCAAACAGAGGTAAAAATATCAACTTTATGTTGGAGAGCATGACTTTACATTTGTCAGTCAAGTAGACTTGTTAATATTGCATCCTTAATTTGAATCTATTCCCCCAACCCTAGGCACCACTGGAAAGTCATAGGTTTCTCTTGTAGCAGGTCAGCCCCTATAAACTTTACAGCATTGAGGACCAGAGAATGCATACTTCCTGAAGGCAAACTGTCTCCCAGAGAAAGAGCCCAGGAACTAAAGGACACAAGTTGTCAGATGCCCTGTAATGAACACCATGACCACAATAACAACAATAAAACTCATCCAGATGCACCATAGTAAAATATATAATACAGACACAGAAGATCCTAGAACTTCTGAAAGGAAGAGCAAGGGGGAAAAAGTTATACTACAAAGGAACAGTAATCAAATTGACATCAGACTATTGACCATCAATCTGTGCCTCTGCATCTACTGCTCAACATTGTGCATCCTGCCCCTGAACATCATGCACGCTGGATGATGACTGTATCATAGGCCAACTTCCATCACCAGGGTCCTAGTCTGACCACTATTTCCTAGACTCTATATTCTTCCTTCTTAGGGGACTACCTCATTTTTCTGGATCACACAAATAAATAATATTTTAAGGAGGAATGAGTGAGGGAATATTTGGGCCCTTGCATATTTGAAAAGATCTTTATTCTGTACTCAAACCTGATTGGTAATTTATGAAAAGAATTCTAGAATGCAGATTCTTTTCCCTTAGAATTTTGAAGGTGTCACATCATTGCATCTTCTAGCATCTAGTTTGCTCTCTATATAATTTTTCAATGCCTTTTTGAAACTCCAAATATTCACATAGTGGAACTCTTGGATCAATTCTCCATGTCTCTTATTTCCCTTATATATTTGTTTCTTTTTCTACTTGTCTAAATTGTGTGAAATTGCCACAACTTTTTCTTCTATTCTTTGCTAAGAGCTCTTTTTAGGTCTTTGATTGTTCTTGCTTCTCTGGGTCTTGTTTTTCACATTGCTGACTGTCCTCAAAAACCTAGTTATTGTTTGTCCTTCATATTTTAAGATTTAGCAATATAAAAGGTGACCAGAAGCTTTGCACATGCAAGAAGCTCGTTCACTCACAGATTTTGCTTTAAGGAGAGAAGACTATTTCACAAGGTGACTCACCGAAGCCACATTATTTTGGAGGTGCTAATTGCTACACTAGCTGCCCTAGTACCCTCAATACACAGCATTTAACTTCTTTAGGAAAGACCCTTATCACTTTGTTTCCTTGTTTGTTTCCCTGAGCGATAAATCCCTGGTGTTTGGTGGTGGAGATTTAATAAGCTTCAGGTTTTTGAGGTCACATTTCTCTTTACTGACTTATTAGTACTAAAAGTGTCTCTCAGTGATTCTGCAATTTCCTCCACAGCTGTGAACTACAACTTCCTCTGTCTCATTCATCAGTCATTCCTCTCCCATCTACTCTAGAATATCTTCTAAACAGTTGTTGAAATCTCTTTTTGCTAGTGGCCTCCTCTAGTTATCTTTATGATTCTGGATTAAATGGGACCTCAGGAGAAAGGGGTAAAAAGTGTGTGTTCTTCATACAGCTTAAAACCAACGCACAAACAAAAAAACCTAAACAATCTGATTAAAAAATAGGCAGAGGACTCGAATAGACATTTTTCCAAAGAAGACATGCAGATGGCCAACAGGCACATGAAAAGTTGCTCTACATCACTAATCATCAGGGAAATGCAAATCAGAATCACAATGAGACATCACCTCACACCTTAGAATAAGGGACAAATTAGGAGTATGGGATTAAGAGATACAAACTACTATATCTAAAATAGATAACAAGGATTTTACTGTATAGCACAGGGAATTGTAGTCAATATCTTGAAATAACCTATAATGGAATATAATCTGCAAAAAAAACCTGAATCACTATGCTGTACACTGAAAACTAATGCAATATTGTACATCAATTATACTTCAGTTAAAAAAACAAGAGATAAGTGCTGGCGAAGCTGCGGAGAACTGGGAACTCTGGCGCACTTTGGGTGAGATTGTAAGCTGTTGTGGCCACTATGGAAAACCATATGGAGGTTCCTCACAAAATTAAAAATAGAACTACCACACATATATATGGCATCTAAGAAAAAAAAAAGGTTCTGAAGAACCTAGGGGCAGGGCAGGAATAAAGACGCAGACGTAGAGAATGGACCTGAGGACACGGGGAGGGGAAAGGGTAAGCTGGGATGAAGTGAGAGAGTGGCATGGACATATATACACTACCAAATGTAAAATAGATAGCTAGTGGGAAGCAGCCGCATAGCACAGGGAGATCAGCTCGGTGCTTTGTGACCACCTAGAGGGGTGGGATAGGGAGGGTGGGAGGGAGACGCAAGAGGGAGGAGATATGGGGATATACGTATATGTATAGCTGATTCACTTTGTTATAAAGCAGAGACTAACACACCACTGTGAAGCAGTTATACTCCAATAAAGATGTTAAAAAAAATTTAGAACTACGCTATGATCCAGCAATTGCACTTCTGTGTATATATCCAAAGGAGATGAAATCACTACCTCAAAGAGATATCTGCACTCCTATGTTCATTGCACCATTATTCACAATAGCTAAGATGTGGGAACATCCTACATGTCCACTAACACATGAAGCATGTTGAGTGAAAAGGCAAGTTTCAGAAGAATACATACCTATTTGTTCATTTATATTAAGGTCAAAAACTGGTAAAACTATATAATATGTTGTTAAGAGATACATACATAAGTGATAAACTCTAAAAAACACAGAAGAGTGTTGTTTTCAATTCATAAAGGCAAATCTGGGAGATAAAGGTGGACACCGTGGAGCAGGAGTACACGGGTGACATGTAAAGTATTGGTAATTTCCTTAGTCGTCTGTCAACTGTATCTACCAGTATATAGGCTCTGAGTGTAGATGATGTAGTTCATAATTTTAAAATGTAAAGGAATGAAATTTACTTTATTTTGCAAATATTTAGTAAATGCCAGCCATATGCTAGGAGCTGGGAATACGGTAGTGAACAAAAGGACAAAAATCCCTGTTCTCATGGTGCTGGCAATTTAGTGGAGGAAGACAAACAATACATAAGATGACAGCAATCAGTAATGTTGTTTGTACCGTAGAGAGGGATAAGTGCTAAGGGTAAAACATAAATCAGGGAAGGAGCTATGGAATGTTGTGGAGGATAGGTGACAAGGGAGCCCTCACCAAAGAGTGAGGGGCTAGATGAGGTCTGAGAAGTGGTGGGGATCGGATAAGGTAAGGCCTTATGGTAAGGACTTTGGCCTTGACTGTACGTGAGAAGGGAAGCCATTGGAGAGTGTTGAGCAGAGGCGTGGATATGATCTGACATATTTTAACAGGATTGTGATTAATTAATGCCACATCATTTGCATAACATAAAACAGGTGTCGTACTTGTTCCCCTGCAGTGTTACCATGAGGATTAGAAATAAACTATTAAATACAACGAGGCCAAAGCCCTAAAACATGGTAACTATTATTACTTTTAAAAGTTTTTGAGCATAATGGTAATATAAGAGGAACAGTAAAATATTTAAGAAAGACTTACTGGTGTGGAGGCTAAAGTCAAGGGTACCAGTTTGGCAGCTGTTATAGTCGACCCTGTGCGAGATGGTGCTGACCCTGTCATCAGTGGTACAGCGTGGCTTCGGGGCGTTTGCTGTTCAAGCCTATCTTCATGTTTGCATCAGGTTTCTCACTCACCCTTTCCTCTAAAGCTTTCCTTTCATCTCCAAATAATTCCAAAAAGAAACGACTGTCAGGAATCCAGGTAGGAGCTACATATTGTCATGTAGAGATCCTAGTTTCTAAAGTGACATTATCTGACAAACCACACAGCTACTCATTACTCAGACCCTGAGAATTCTTTCTATAGCTGAGACACTAAAAAAAGAACATACCTGAAATGTATGAACCAAACAAAGATGTCCTTGCAGAGAAGTTTGAAAAATAAGTGCAAAAAAATGGTACCG
Organism: Balaenoptera acutorostrata; assembly: GCF_949987535.1. Lineage (NCBI taxonomy): Eukaryota > Metazoa > Chordata > Mammalia > Artiodactyla > Balaenopteridae > Balaenoptera > Balaenoptera acutorostrata. Next base: position 119,688,486 of record NC_080085.1, read on the forward strand.
TTGTCTGCTCATATTTCAGTCATCCTGCCTTATCGCTTTCCCAGGCCCATGGAGGGAATGAACCCACAAGCAGATACTGAGATTTATATGCTGAACTACTTGTTTACTTCCATTTTATAAGATATAAATATGTGAAATTTTATATGTCTGAAATTTGGGAAAAATAAGACTATTCAAAGTATGAGTTCACAAAATATAGTAATTCATATTAACGAGCATATACTTTGCTATGCATAATTGCTATACCAATTGACCCTGTCTATTTTCCTTTAGAAAGTTTTGTAAACTATATCATTAGACGTAGACAACACAGGGATTTAGCATTTTCAAAGTCAAGTCTGATTCTGATAAATGATAAGATGCAATGAAATGACACATGGGAAATATCAAATATGTGGAGGGAAATTTAAAGAGTCATTTTCATTGATTTGTTTTCTGCATATCTAAACTCAGGTACTGGGTTCAGAAAGCAGGGGAATTGACACTGAGATGTTAGGGCAAAGTAAATATAAATTAGATATCTATTCATGCCCCAGGAAATTGCTACCTACATAAAGGAGATTTTGTCTCTGGGCCATCAGTTAAAATCAAGCTGGTACTAGTCAATACTGCTACTAGGGCACTGGCCACACTCCTTTCTTGCACAAGAATTTGAATGCACTTAATATTACTTAGAATACTTGAGAGCCAGAATCTGGGCTTTGTCGTCTTGTTACACAGAGGTTTATATTGTGTGTCTGTGTGTCTCTGTGTGTGCGTGTGAGTGTGTGTGGCAGCGGCGGGGGAGGGGTGAAAAAAATAAAAACTGAGCGTTCTATTTTTTACTTGTGGTATGGATTAATTAGGTTGAACATGTTTCAGTATAGACTTTTTTTTCAAAACAGAGTAATTCAATCAGAAGTGAGTCAGTCAGAAGCACTTTATGACAGATAGCCCTTCAGTATATAGAAGTAGCAAAAGAGCCAGGAAAAATGGACGAATATTGGGTCTGTGCAAGGGCCGGTCCTCCTCCTTAAGGGAGACTTCTCCCAGAGACCAGAAGCCATGGATCTCGCAGTGTTATGAAAGTGTCCGTTAGGGGAAATTCAGCAAAAGGAGTTTCTGAGTAAATGAGTGAGCAATGAAATAATGTAAGCCTGACACTGAATGCTGCTGAGACTTAAGAGTGCTTAAATTGACAAAGAATTGGCTGAGGGAGTAGGTCAAGGCCACCTATGTCAAATAAGTTAAAAAAAAAGAAATTATCATTCCCTTTTTGTATTTATTTCGGTTCTTGAGTTGGCTACTTTATTATATTAAACACATAGCACTGTGCTGAGCATTTTGTTGTCCATTCTACAAATATTTATTGAGCAACTATTAGGTGGCAGATACTTTGCTCAGTGCAGGTATAAAGTGAGGGACAAAATAGATATTGTCTCTGTACTCACCAATTTAACAGTCTAGCAAGATAGGCAAATATTCAGCAAATTAATCTATAAATATATGAATGAATGTATACATACAAATTGAGGTAAGTGCTCTAAAGGAAAATAATCGTGTGCAACAAGGAAAAATTACAGTTGATTGTGTTAGGGAAGGCTTCTCAGAGAAAGTGACGCATTTCATTTAAAACTCAAATAACTGTAAGTGAAAAGTGTTATTACCTCTATTTTACAACAAGAAAGGGGAGATTTGTAGTGAGTAAGGAAAGTGCCAGCAGGTAACTCAGCTAGTAATTGAAAGAAATGGAATCAAACCAGGCCTGCCTGATACTTCAGTTCATACTGTGCACTCCTAGCCTGCCCTGAGCACCAGGTTGACGAGCAGGTGTCTGTGAGTTTCTCTCAGCTGCTTGTTCAGGTTCATGCGTGTTATCAGCAACAATCCTGTCCTTACCACTTACTTAACCACCAGCACTACTCTCCCTTCTGGCGGTGAGCAGGGCACATGGCGTGGTCCCAAGTAACAAAGAGACAACAGACCTAACCACGGAGCAGTGCTCATGGATTCAGAGTAGGATGCATTGTAACAGCATTTGATTGCTGTGAAGCAGTCACTCCATATTTTGGGTTAAACTGGTTTTTTTCTACATAAATCTGTTTCCAAATTGAAGTTCAGTTATCATTGTAGAGTTGTGGAACTCTCTCCACCTTTTCCAGAAAATTGGTTAAAGATAGTGTCAGGCTAGGCAACTTACAGAACTGTTCTTGTTAATAAAGCACCTAGCTATATATAGATCAAGTATTTGATCCAAATAGGAGAACAACCGAGGAAAATCAAATAACAGAGAACAAATTAACAGAAGGACAAGAGCAAAAATGAATAAACTGACACCAAAATCATAGAGAATATCAACAAAAGCAAAAGCTGATTCTTTGGAGGGGAAAAAAGATAGACAAACAGGTAGCAAGAGCCAGTGTCAGGTCCAGCAAACATTCTTCTATATTCTTCATTGTCAAATGTACCATCTTAGACTAATTTCATTTCTCTCACCACAAGCAGAAGGTAGCTACACTGTTACTTCACACAATGCCAGGCTTTTCTGTTTGTATGGAAACAATATATATTTTCTTTCCTCTGCAGTTTCCTAATGCAATTCACGTAGAGCTGGCTACATCATTGCTCTGGACCCAGACCCCATGGCTGAGGACCCATCTCGGCCAGCTGGAACGGTGGGACCCCAAGTGAGCTGAGACCCACTGTGCCATCTGAGTTCACTTACAGAACACAATGTCGAAGGTAAGATTATTAAGAATTCCAAAAAGAGTGGATATAGGTATATGTGTGGCTGATTCACTTTGCTATACAGCAGAAACTAACACAACGTTGTAAATCAACTATACTCCGATAAAAATTAATTTAAAAAAATAACGAATTTCAAGACTGCAGCCAAACAGCTTCAGTCCCCAAGCGCAAGGTCCTTCTGAGCACAGGGCAGTGTATGGCTACACTGATAACCTGCTCACGAAGCCAGCTCTGGTGGATCACGTGATTGTCCATTACATTGGGACTTTTGCCAGTTCAGCTCTTACAGCTTTAATAAGCAGACATACAGACCTCATTCCACCACATGGTCCATTCTCGAGACCATACCAGTAGAATAACTCTTCCAACTAAAGGCTGCTTGTTTTACTTTAAAAAATGGAGCCGGGCTTCACTGGTGGCGCAGTGGTTGAGAGTCTGCCTGCCAATGCAGAGAACGCGGGTTCGAGCCCTGGTCTGGGAGGATCCCGCATGCCGCGGAGCGACTCGGCCCGTGAGCCACGGTTGCTGAGCCTGCGCGTCTGGAGCCTGTGCGCGGCAACGAGAGGCCGCGATGGTGAGAGGCCCGCGCACCGCGATGAAGAGTGGCCCCCGCTTGCCGCAACTAGAGAAAGCCCTCGCACAGAAACGAAGACCCAACACAGCCATACATACATACATACATACATACATACATAAAAAGAATGTAAGCAGACAAGAATATCATTAAAAAAAAAAAAATGGAGCCAATGAGCAATCAAATCAATCAGCAAATACTTGAGCTCCCACTGTGCTGTGGAGGAAATCAGCGAAGGTAGAGAGAGACAAGCTTCCTGTCCTCCAAGAGCTCACAACCTAGTTGGAAACTGAAACAAAAGATGACTAACAGATGCATATCTAACTTATTTTTCTTAGTGGCCGCATAATGTCTCATAATATGCCACTATTTATTCACGTGTTCCCCTACTGATGGGCTCATATTGTTGCCAGTTATATGTTAGCTTTTTTAAAAAATAGATCAGTTAGCTCTTGCTGTGTTACTAACCACTCTCCCAAATTTAGTGGCTTAAACAGCAATCATTTACCAATTCCTGTGATGCTATGGATTGACTGGGAAGTTTTTCTCATCTGGGTCAACTCAGCTCATCTCTGCTGAACTCACTCTTATTTCTATGATGTACTGGCACGTTACAGAAGGTTGGATGTTCAGGATGGCCTCAATCATATCGCTGACAGTCGGCAAGCTGTTGGCCACAGTGACGGGACTGACAAGTGCACACGTCTCTTGTCACCAGCATTCTGGCTAGGTTAATTCACGTGGCAGGCTTAAGCTTCCAAGAAAGCAAACAATCAAGTTTCAATGCACAGGCACTTTTGAAGCTTGTTTGTATCATATTGGCTAATGTCTTATTGGCCAAACAAGTTGCATGGTCAATCCTGATTAAAGGAATAAAGAAATAGAATCTGCCTCTTAATGGAAGGATTTGATCACTTTTACAATATATCACATCAGTTTTTTCACACCGAATAATTTGCTACAATAGATATATCTATATGAGTATGGTGGCTTTATTTCTATGAGATAGATTTCCTGAAATGGAATCATCAGGCTAAAGGGTATGTGAATTTTTAACTTTAATAGGTATTACAGAATTGTTTCTAGGAAGACTAGTAATTTATAGTTGAACAGCAATTCATCAGTGTTCTTTATCCTGCCTCCTCACCAGGAAAAGATGTATCATTATATTTTTTTGACAATCGAATGAGTGAAAAACAGTATCTCCCTGTTGTTTAATTTGTGTTATCTTGACAACTAATGTATAGTAACCTTCAGAATACAGTTATATTTATTGAAAGGTGATGTGTTAAGGTGATTGAGGACAAGTAAAGAGGAATCCTCAAGTGATTTACACACGGTGCCTGCTGGTAGTTTAGTTGTTGAGATAAGTCATGCATAGAAGTCCAACATTTGGACTTATTGTGAAACACCATAACAGAAGTATAGATAGAGTACATGTAATGGAAGTACTGAGCGAGCTTTGTCTGACTGGGGAGATCAGGGAGGTTCCTCAATGGGGTGATATAGGAAGTGCCATTTCTTGAATCATGGGCATATTTTATCACGTTTTGCATATCCGTCTTATCTTCATAGCTCTATTTTGCTTTCGTTATTAGAGTCAGGAATGAGAGAATATAACATATGCCAGGGGGTGGTTGGACAAAGCTAAACATAATGAAAATTTCACCGGAAGAAAAGTACACATAGATGACAGAGATGATTAGGTGTTTCAGTAGTATGGAAATTAGTCTTTTGGGGATTGATCCTGGAAAAAATAATTCTGTCATTTCTTATTTTTTACACTAAACCCTGGGTTCTTTCTGATATAGGTGGTGGGGTAATCATTTGTTTATGAGTTTCCTCTCATCCTCAACCTTGTGGTTGAGTTGTTGATGCTAGGTTTTAAATGCAGATATCAGAGAAAAACACAAGCCAGCTCCAGGAAGTCTGGAAGGAGAAAGAGAGAGTGCTCCCAGACCTGGAACTAGCTGAAGGAGCGCTCCTGGGCACCAGCAAGGGGAGGGCATACCCTCACAGGTGCCCAGAGGCCTTGCCCCACGACATGGGACGTGCTCACACGCTCGCTCAGGCCTGACTGCTGCCGGCTGGCCCCTCCCACCAGCCACTGGACCTATGCACTGCACCCTAGATGGGGGAGTGTTCTGGAGAAGTCCACTTAGGCGTCTTACCAACCCATGGCAGACAAGTGACTCTCAAAGATCTTTAAACCTCTGCATTGGGCTGTGCTTGGTACTTGGATTGGGGGTGAGTGGGCAAGTGGCTTCCCCCAACCAAGATGCAGACCCAGGCTGGCCACCCACTAGACGCGCCATTGTGCTGCTAGCCTGGAGTGGGCATGGCTACCACCAAGCCCCATCCCAAGATGCCCTGGGGCGTGCACAGCCAACTCCAACTCTCCCCATACCTGCGCCCAGGTTCCTGCTCAGAGCAGAGGACAGCAGGGCCCAGGCAGAGAGGACAGACCTAGCAGGGCCTAGGGTGCCAGAGGGTGGGAGAGAACCGGTCCTGGGAGGTGGCAGGATATGAGACCTCATGCAAGCCAGGACTCCAAGCCTCTGGTGCACGCTCCAACGTCTCATCTGACTTAAGTTACAAAACACAGTTTTTAAGATAAAATCACTTTTTAAATTTAAGACAGCAACTGCGGAGCATTTCTGAACACGGAGCCCTCTGCAACTGCACTGATCACACGGTTATGAAGCTGGTCCTTGTGGCAGGAATGTAAAAGGTAGATGCAAAGGATGGGTGAAGTTAAAAAATGGATACAACTGTGAGGCTATTGTAATAGTTTGAAAGTGCTGACCCTTCACATTCCTACTTCACACTTCTCACTAACACCTGCCACTTCCCTCTGCGCACTTCACAAGTATAATAATCTCACAACAACCTAATCCCATTTACTCACCTCTTACCACTTCTGCTACTGGTGGCGTATTTATTACTTCTACACACATTATAAACCTCATCTTATGGTATTATTACTTTTACTTTAATCAGTCAGTTGTGTTTTAATTGTATTTGATAAGAAAAGTAAAACCTATTATTTCATATCTGTAATTTCTGATATTCTTCTTTCTTTTCTTAGATGCTGTTTTCCATCTGGTATCATTTCCCTTCAGCTTGATGAGAATCATTTAGCGTTTCTTGTATTACAAGTCAGCTGATGACAAATAATATTCGTTTTTATTCATCTGAAAATGTCTTTATTTTACCCTCAGTCTTAAACAATATTTTTGTTGGATATAGACAGGTTGACAAGTTTTTTTTTCCTTTTAAATACTTTAAAAATGCTGTTTCACAATCTTCTGGTCTCCACTACTTTTGATGAGACGCCAGTAGGCATTCTTACCATTGTTCACTATATGCAATGGCATTCCCTGTTATAGCTGTCCTCAAGATTGTCTCTATTTTTGTTTCGGTAATTTGATTATGATGTGACCAATATTGATTTATTTTTAGTGGCTTTGCTTGGGGCTTTTTGAGATATTCGGGTCCATAAGTTAATATTTTCTATCTTATTTGGGAAATTTTTGACCATTACTTTTATATTCTTTCTGCTCTATTACTACTCTCTTCTATTCCTGGGATTCTAGTTATAAGTACAGTGTATCTCTCAGTATTCCACAAGCCTGTGAGGCTTTTTTCATTTTTGTAAATTTTTTTCCCTCCATCTTTCAGATTGGATAACATCTATTGTTTGTCTTCAAGATCGCTGACTCATTATTCTGCCATCTGCCATCTACAATCTGATATTAAGCCCGTTTAGTAAATTATTCCTTCCAATTACTGTACTTTTCATGTCTAAAAAATCCGTTTTTATACTTTCACTTTATCTGCTAAGGTTCTTTCTCCTTCACTCATTAAGGCCAGGCTTTACTTTAATTCTTTAAGGACATCTTCTTTTGGTTCTTTGAACATTTTTTTAAATTATTTATTTATTTCATTTATTTTATGGCTGTGTTGGGTCTTCGTTTCTGTGCGAGGGCTTTCTCTAGTTGCGGCAAGCGGGGGCCACTCTTCATCGCGGTGCGCGGGCCTCTCACCATCGCGGCCTCTCTTGTTGCGGAGCACAGGCTCCAGACGCGCAGGCTCAGTAGCTGTGGCTCACGGGCCCAGCCGCTCCGCGGCATGTGGGATCCTCCCAGACCAGGGCTCGAACCCGTTTCCCCTGCATTGGCAGGCAGACTCTCAACCAGTGCGCCACCAGGGAAGCCCTGAACATTTTTATAATGGCTGCTTTAAAGTCTTTATCTGCTGAATGTGAAGTCTGGACCATCAGTGGGTCAGTTGCTATAGACGTTTTTTTCTTTACTATGAGTCACACTCTCCTGTTTATTTGCATGTCTACTAATTTGTTTTAATTCTCTTTATGGATATTGTTGATGACACAATTTAAATACTTTAGATTCCTGTATCTTTGTCTGGAAAGTGTTGACCTTTTAAATTATTGGCCCATCATCTTAAACTTGTGTCAGCTTAAGTTTGTACTTTGGTAGTTAAAATGTATGGAAATTCCACAGTGTTTTTCAAGCTCCTCTTATTTGGTGGACTCAACTTTCAAACTTTGTATCCCCTCCAAATTTTGTCAGGGTTTGGTTTTAGTCTTTGTTAGGGTAGATCTAGAGTCAGCCATAGTGTAGTTCTTAATCTTAAGGCACACACTTTCTGGTGTCTCACCTCAGGATGTTATTGATTTTTCTTTTCTTTTTTTTTTTTGGCCCTGCCTCGTGGCTTGTGGCATCTTAGTTCGCCGACCAGGGATTGAACCTGGTCCCACAGCAGTGAAAGCTCTGAGTCTTAACCACTGGACTACCAGGGAATTCCTTCTTTGTTCTTTTTTTAGGATGTTATTGAAGTTTTAATGAGAACTTTATACAGGCATGCCTCATTTTGTTGCACTTCGCAGATACCATTTTTTTACAAATTGAAGATTTGTGGTAACTCTGCATTCTCAGATGATGATTAACATTTTTAGCAATAAACTATTTTTAATTAAGGTATGTACATTGTTTTTTAGACATAATACTATCACACACTTAATAACTACAGTATAGTGTAAACATAACTTTTATATGCACTGGGAGACCAAAAAATTCATGTGACTTGCTTTATTGTGATATTCGTTTTATTGTGGTGGTCTGGAACCAAACGTGTAGTATCTCCGAGGTCTGCCTCTACTCTGGCTAGATCAGATTTCCAGTGTTCCCCAATGCCAACCGACCTCTAGTATCTCTGTTCTCTTCTCAACCTCATAGCAGCTGCTCTCTAGTAAGCATCGTGCACTCTCAACCAGCACTTGCACAGGTCAGTCTAGAACTCATCGGGTACTTCTGACTCAGACTCCTGCCCCCCCCCCTTTGCAGCTCCTTTCTCTTCAAGTGCCCTGCCCTGCAGATTTTAGCCATTTCTGATTCCTTGAACTCTCATTTCCTCCTTTTCATTTCAGTGGGACCACTATGATTGGATTCCAGTCCTCTGCACCATGTTTGGGAAATTGTCCTTGGGCAGAGAGCCATCTGTTGTCCAAAGTCTGAAAACTGTTGCTTTATGTATTTGATCCAGTTTTATGGTTCTTATGGTGAGGAGGTTTATCTGGTACCAACTCCTTTCCTACTGGTGGTTGCTTACAATCATCAGGCCTTTGGCCAGAGTCATGGGGTATAATTCTGGGTCTTTAAGTGGCCTACTTCTAATATACTGAATACCTATATAATTATATATAATTTATATAATTACATTTAAAAAGCCAGAATTAGTGAGTTGATGGTAAGGAGACAGTGTTGTTAAAGTAAGTATAGCATCATTTGTGCTGCTGTTTAATACTTCATCAATTACAGTTATTTTTAAGATTGGTTACTTGTTTTTCATTATGCCTCCCATTTGCCTTCACATTAATGAGCTTTCTACTTTTTCATACAAATAATATTTATTGAACCTTTACTATGTAATGCACACACATGTACACACACACACTATACTGTGTACTGTGGATACAGAGATTAAATGCAGTCCTACAAGAAAATTACTGTCTGTGTGCCAGTAGCATACTGTCTTGATTACTGTAGCTTTGTAGTATAGTCTGAAGTCAGGGAGCCTGATTCCTCCAGCTCCGTTTTTTTTTCCTCAAGATCGCTTTGGCTATTCGGGGTCTTTTAGATCAATGGAACAGGATAGAAACCCCAAGATAAACCCACACACCTATGGTCAACTAATCTATGACAGAGGAGACAAGAATATACAATGGAGGAAAGACAGTCTCTTCAGTAAATGGTGCTGGGAAAACTGGACAGATACATTTAAAAAAATGAAATTAGAACACTTTGACACCACACACAAAAATAAACTCAAAATGGATTAAAGACTTAAATGTAAGACTGGACACTATAAAACTCTTAGAGGAAAACATAGGAAGAACACTCTTTGACATAAATCACAGCAAGATCTTTTTTGACCCACCTCCTAGAGAAATGGAAATAAAAACAAACAAAAAAAAAACCATATGGGACCTAGTGAAACTTAAAAGCTTCTGCACAGCAAAGGAAACCATAAAAAGACGAAAAGACAACCCTCAGAATGGGAGAAAATATTTGCAAATGAATCAACTGACAAAGGATTAATCTCCAAGATATAAAAAGAGCTCATGCAGCTCAATATCAAAAAAAAACAACCCCATCCAAAAATGGGTGGAAGACCTAAATAGACATTTCTCCAAAGAAGACATACAGATAGCCAAGAGGAACATGAAACGTTGCTCAACATCACTAATTATTAGAGAAATGCAAATCAAAACTACAATGAGGTATCACCTCACACTGGTCAGAATGGCCATTATCAAAAAATCTACAAACAATAAATGCTGGAGAGAGTGTGCAGAAAAGGGAACCCTCTTGCACTGTTGGTGGGAATATAAATTGATACAGCCACTATGAAGAACAGTATGGAGGTTCCTTAAAAACCTAAAAATAGAATTACCATATGACCCAACAATCCCACTAATGGGCATATACCCAGAGAAAACCATAACTCAAAAAGATACATGCACCCCACTGTTCATAGCAGCACCATTTACAATAGCCAAGACATGGAAGCAACCTAAATGCCCATCAACAGACGAATGGATAAATAAGATATGGTACATATATACAATGGAATATTACTCAGCCATAAAAGGGAACGATGTTTGCAGATGACATGATACTATACATAGAGAATCCTAAAGATGCTACCAGAAAACTACTAGAGCTAATCAATGAATTTGGTGAAGTAGCAGGATACAAAATTAATGCACAGAAATCTCTTGCATTCCTATACACTAATGATGAAAAATCTGACAGTGAAATTAAGAAAACACTCCCATTTACCATTGCAACAAAAAGAATAAAATATCTAGGAATAAACCTACCTAAGGAGACAAAAGACCTGTATGCAGAAAATTATAAGACACTGATGAAAGAAATTAAAGATGATACAAATAGATGGAGAGATATACCATGTTCTTGGATTGGAAGAATCCACATTGTGAAAGTGACTCTACTATCCAAAGCAATCTACAGATTCAATGCAATCCCTATCAAACTACCACTGGCATTTTTCACAAAACTAGAACAAAAAATTTCACAATTTGTATGGAAACACAAAAGACCCCAAATAGCCAAAGCAATCTTGAGAACGAAAAATGGAACTGGAAGAATCAGGTTCCCTGACTTCAGACTATACTACAAAGCTACAGTAATCAAGACAGTATGGTACTGGAACAAAAACAGAAATATAGATCAATGGAACAGGATAGAAAGCCCAGAGATAAACCCACACACATATGGTCACCTTATCTTTGATAAAGGAGGCAAGCATATACAGTGGAGAAAAGACAGCCTCTTCAATAAGTGGTGCTGGGAAAACTGGACAGGTACGTGTAAAAGTATGAAATTAGAACACTCCCTAACACCATACACAAAAATAAACTCAAAATGGATTAAAGACCTAAATGTAAGGCCAGACACTATCAAACTCATAGAGGAAAACATAGGCAGAACACTCTATGACATGAATCACAGCAAGATCCTTTTTGAACCACCTCCTAGAGAAATGGAAATAAAAACAAAAATAAACAAATGGGACCTAATGAAACTTAAAAGCTTTTGCACAGCAAAGGAAAGCATAAACAAGACCAAAAGACAACCCTCAGAATGGGAGAAAATATTTGCAAATGAAGCAATGGACAAAGGATTAATCTCCAAAATTTACAAGCAGCTCATGCAGCTCAATAACAAAAAAACAAACAACCCAATCCAAAAATGGGCAGAAGACCTAAATAGACATTTCTCCAAAGAAGATATACAGATTGCCAACAAACACATGAAAGAATGCTCAACGTCATTAATCATTAGAGAAATGCAAATCAAAACTACAATGAGATATCACCTCACACCGGTCAGAATGGCCATCATCAAAAAATCTAGAAACAATAAATGCTGGAGAGGGTGTGGAGAAAAGGGAACACTCTTGCACTGTTGGTGGGAATGTACATTGATACAGCCACTATGGAGAACAGTATGGAGGTTCCTTAAAAAACTAAAAATAGAACTACCATACAACCCAGCAATCCCACTACTGGGCATATACCCTGAGAAAACCATAATTCAAAAAGAGTCATGTACCAAAATGTTCATTGCAGCTCTATTTACAATAGCCAGGACATGGAAGCAACCTAAATGTCCATCATCGGATGAATGGATAAAGAAGATGTGGCACATATATACAATGGAATATTACTCAGCCATAAAAAGAAACGAAATGGAGTTATTTGTAGTGAGGTGGATGGAGTTAGAGTCTGTCATACAGAGTGAAGTAAGTCAGAAAGAGAAAAACAAATACAGTATGCTAACACATATATATGGAATCTAAGGGGGAAAAAAAAGGTCATGAAGAACCTAGGGGCAAGACGGGAATAAAGACACAGACCTACTAGAGAATGGACTTGAAGATATGGGGAGGGGGAAGGGTTAGATGTGACAAAGTGAGAGAGTGGCCTGGACATATATACACTACCAAACGTAAAATAGCTAGCTAGTGGGAAGCAACCGCATAGCACAGGGAGATCAGCTCTGTGCTTTGTGACTACCTAGAGGGGTGGGATAGTTAGGGTGGGAGGGAGGGAGATTCAAGAGGGAAGAGATATGGGAACATATGTATATGTATAACTGATCCACTTTGTTATAAAGCAGAAACTAACACACCATTGTAAAGCAATTATACTCCAATAAAGATGTTAAAAAAAAAAAAAGGGGAACGAAGTTGGGTCATTTGTAGAGATGTGGATGGACCTAGAGACTGTCATACAGAGTGAAGTAAGTCAGAAAGAGAAAAACAAATATTGTATATTAACGCATATATATGGAATCTAGAAAAATGGTACAGATGAACCTGTTTGCAAGGCAAAAATAGAGACACAGACGTAGAGAACAAACTTATGGACACCAAACGGGGGAAGGGGAGGTGGGATGAATTGGGAGATTGGGATTGACATATATACCCTAAGTAATATGTATAAAATAGATAACTAATGAGAACCTGCTTATAGCACTGAGAACTCCACTTCTCTGTACAGTAGAAACTAACACAACATTATAAGACAACTATACTCCAATTAAAAAAAAAAGTACTGTCTAGTGAAGGAGGCAGACAAGTAAATAGATCATTAACATAATGCCTAACTTGTTGGAATATTTAGTAAAATATCTGGGAAATGACAAATAGGTAAGTGTTGATACCTTTCTCACTGATCTGTCATAAATGATCCATTCATTTGATTGAGCCCATGCTCAAACTTCTGTGTCGTTCAAAAATCTTCCTGTGTTTTACTTTAGCATCTACAAAGTTAGTCTCCTTAATTCTGGCTACATCGAGTAACACAATATAAATGTTTTCATATATAACATTTTAGACACAAATATAAGTTAAGTTTTAAATAGGTATTTTGATCAAACCTTATAAATATGAAATTACATTAGTAGAAAAAATGAAATACAGTTTTATTGCTCCTTTTTCTATGTTGGAAAAATAATAAAGCCATTCATTCAATATACTGTACATTTTATGATTAATCCACAATTGAGGATACTATACTTGGCTTCTCCAAATGTATGGTGACGCAGAAGGGATTGAGAGGAAGCACATGAAACACTTATCCCCTCTTTATTCAAAGGCTAAGAGTTGTAATAGTTCTTTTTGATGGGTTAAGTACTGACCTATAAAAGTGAAGAAAATGGGCCAAGGAAGAAAGGGTAAGCCTGGTGGAAAGAAGTTGAAGTGTGGTTGGTTGCTATAGAGTTATAAAACTCCTAGACCTGATCAAAGAGAGGAAAGCCAAAGGGGTTCTTTCATGTGCTAGAATAGGACATCTCGGAACATTCTTATGGAAAATAAGCAATGATCTTGCTTAACTGCTAACTGGGCTTCCTGGAGACTTTTTCTGTCCTTTTATTCCAACATCAGCAGTTTAATCATGTTTATGAAGAGAGAGAAGAGCTTGTTAAAACTCCTTCTTTGTCTTTTCTTTTTTTCCCTCTTTCCTGCACACTGTTTAAAATCAACCAATAAATGAAAAACCTACATGGTAATGTCTCAGCTCATTAATGTGAAGAAAAATGGGAGGCATATTGGATAACAAATAAGTAACCAGTCTTAAAAATAACTAATTGATGAAGTGCAAATGATGGCCCTTTCATAGTGCTATATTTAGTATGACTGAGATTCTTCCATAAAAACTTCATTTCAGAGGAGATGGGAATTTTAAGCTTTAGAAGAGCAAAAAGTTGGTTTTCAAAAATGAGGAGGAAATGAATGCAGAATATCCAAATGCTTAGGAAGATGGTAAGACTATAATCTCAGCGATAATCTATTCGTTTCTCTTGTTTCCCTGAATTTTTATCTTAGAGCATCCAGGCTCTTAATACATTGAACATAAAATTTGCATTAGATCAGTGGCAAATACTTAGCATCAGCGAAAATAAAAATTACCAATCACTTCTTGGTGTTTTTGTGGCATGGGATAAGAGAAGAAGGAAGAAAATGAACGTCTTCTCTATTTTGATTGCTAAATTTCAATGCAAAAGACAAGACTAGTATATATGTTTGTGGACAGAAATGCAAACATTTTTAGAAATGCCATGAGTCACTGCTTAATCAAAAGGTCAAAGTAGACTTTTTAGATATAGGTTTCTATATGGTCTTTTAAGATTGATTCTGTGTGAAAATTTGTGATCTGTGGAGCCAAACTACTTGGGTTCACATCACATCTCTCCAGTTTGTTAATTTAATCTCTCTATGCCTCAGTTTATTTGTTTTTTAATGGGCAGGGAATAATATCTTCCCTTTAATGTTGTAAAGATTTAATGAAATTATGTATGTAAAATGCCTAAGATAAATTTTGGCATAAAAATAGATGGTAAATGAGTGGAAGTTATGTTATTCACCAGAATTGAAACTCCATGAGGGTATAAACTATGCATTATTTGTGATTGTATCCGCAATATTTTCATAAGTGCCAAGCACAAAATAAACACAATAAATAAATGTTGAATGAATGAATGAACTCCAATCCCCCACTGCATAAAATCATATGTAAATTGGTCATATCAATGATGGTGTTGGCTGCTATTAGTGAATTCTCATTGACCGCAACCAATGTAGTCAATAACAGGGTCCTTGTAGGAAACGGTTATTCTGGCTCTACTTCCATGTAATGCAGGTGCTTGAACAACAATACGGGACCACTAGAGGGCAGAGAGACAGCAACTGGCTCTCTGACAGTATACAGTTGGAATAAATGAAGGGCATATGGTTTGGGTTTTAACCTTTGGGTATTTCTTCTTTAAATTATTTCATCCAGGGGACTTCCCTGGTGGCACAGTGGTTAAGAATCCACCTGCCAATGCAGGGGACATGGGTTCAAGCCCTGGTTCAGGAAGATCCCACATGCCACAGAGCAACAAAGCCCATGCGCCACAACTACTGAGCCCGTGTGCCACAGCTACTGAAGCCCATGTGCCTAGAGCCCGTGCTCCGCAATAAGAGAAGCCACTGCAATGAGAAGCCCGTGCACCACAATGAAGAGTAGCCCCGCTCACCACAACTAGAGAAAGCCCATGCACAGCAATGAAGACCCAATGCAGCCAAAAATAAAAATTAATTAATTAATTAATTTTTTTAAAAAGTACTAGTAAAATAAGAAGAAATAATACCCAGATAATACAAGTTTAAAGTGTTATCTTTAGGATTTTCCATGTATAGTATCATGTCATCTGCAAACAGTGACAGTTCTACTTCTTCCTTTCCAATTTGGATTACTTTTATTTCTTTTTCTTCTCTGATTGCTGTGGCTAGGACTTCTAAAACTATGTTGAATAAAAGTGGCGATAGTGGGCATCCTTGTCTTGTTCCTGATCGCAGAGGAAATGCTTTCAGCTTTTTCACTGAGTTGAGTATGATGTTAACTGTGGGTTTGTCATATATGGCCTTTATTATGTTGAGGTATGTTCCTCTATGCCCACTTTCTGGAGAGTTTTTATCATAAATGGATGTTGAATGTTGAATTTTATCAAAAGCTTTTTTTGCATCTATTGAGATGATCGTATGGTTCCTATTCTTCAATTTGTTAATGTGGTGTATCACATTGATTGATGTGTGAATATGGAAAAATCCTTGCATTCCTGGGTTAAATTCCACTTGATCATGGTGTATGATCCTTTTAATGTATTGTTGGATTCAGTTTACTAGTATTTTTTTTTAATTTTATTTATTTATTTTTGGCTGCGTTGCATCTTTGTTGCTGCGTGCGGGCTTTCTCTAGTTGCTGTGAGCGGGGGCTACTCTTCCTTGCAGTGCGCGGGCTTCTCATTGCAGTGGCTTCTCTTGTTGTGGAGCACAGGCTCTAGGCACGTGGCCTTCAGTAGTTGTGGCACATGCACTCAGTAGTTGTGGCTCACGGGCTCTAGAGCGCAGGCTCAGTAGTTGTGGCGCACCAGCTTAGTTGCTCCGCGGCATGTGGGATCTTCCCGGACCAGGGCTCAAACCCGTGTACCCTGCATTGGCAGTCAGATTCTTAACCACTGTGCCACCAGGGAAGCCCTGCTAGTATTTTTTGAGGATTTTTGCATCCATGTTCATCAGTGATATTAGCCTGTAATTTTCTTTTTTTGTGATATCTTTGTCTGGTTCTGGTATCAGGGTAATGCTGGCCTCATGTAATGAGTATCACCTCACACCTGTCAGAATGGCTATCACCAAAAAGAACGCAAATAACAAATGTTGGCAAGGATATGGAGAAACAGGAGCCCTCGTACACTGTTGGAGGAAATGTAAATTGGTACAACCACTGTGGAAAACAGTATGGAGGTTTCTCAATAAACTAAAAATAGAACTATCATATGACCCAGGAATCACACTCCTTGGTATATATCAAAACAAAACAAAACAAAACACTAATTTGAAAAGATACATGCACCTGAATGTTCATAACAACATTATTTATAATTGCCAAGATATGGAAGCAACCTAAGTGTCCATCAACAGATGAATGGATAAAGAAGATGTGGCACATATATACAATGGAATATTACTCAGCCATAAAAAAGGAATGGAATTTTGCCATTTGCAGCAACATGGATGGACTCGGAGGGCATTATGCTAAGTGAAATAAGTCAGACAGAGAAAGACAAATACTGTATAATATCACTTATATGTGGAATCTTCAAAATACAACAAACTAGTGAGTATAACAAAAAAGAAGCTAAATCACAGATATAGAGAACAAACTAGTGGTTACCAGTGGGGAGAGGGAAGCGGGGAGGGGCAGAATAGGGGTGGGAGACTGGAAGGTACAAAGTATTGGGAGTAAGGTAGGCTACAAGGATGTATTGTACAACATGGGGAATATAGCCAATATTTTGTAATAACTGTAAATGGAAAGTAACCTTTAAAATTGTATAAAAAATTTTAAAAATTAAGGGTTAAGTGTCAAATCCTCTTTTTTATCCATTCTAAACTTATTATATAAAGTTAAGAGACAGAGAGAGGTGCAGTTTACAGATATTTTTGAGTTTTAGATATGCAAATTTTTATATTCTTTTGTTGGTTGCTAGTCAGTATAATTAATTACATTTCACTGCATACATGGGACTTTTCCAAAATAGTAGAGAAAGTACCGAACATTGTCATTGCATTTCAGGAGAAAAGTAACACACTATAAAAAATGTTTGCCAAAATGATGAAATGTTCTTTCTGATTGCAGTATAAGTAATATACTTAAGTAGCTTTCAGTGAGTAGAAAATCTAGCTGTGTCACTTGGTTTAAAGAATTATAGCTATCTTATTTTAGATTAGAAGTGTGGTAGCTAGGACGTTATCCTGCCTTTCAAAACTATGCCATCTATGTGTAAGGGAAATGGGAATGACTAAGCTCATTTAGATAGGCACACAGATGCCTGTCAATCAGTGACCCAAGTCTTCCCTCAGAACCAGTACAGTTGGAGAAACTGACCTCTTTCGTTTTAGGCTGCATTAAGAACAAGAAGCAAATATGGAACTATAAAATGTACAAATGAGATTGGGCTAAACTGGAGGGAAAAAGGCAAAAACTGAAAGGTTAAAAAAAATCCAGAAAATTGCTATCCCCTTATAGAGGTAAGACCAATGCAAATAACTTAATTTTTAACAGTTTTATTGAAGAATAATTCATGTCATAAAAATCACCAATATAACATAGAGAAGTCAATGGGTTTTAGTATATTCATAGTGTTGTGCAACCATCATCATTATCCAGTTTTAGAACTTTTTCATCACCCCAAAGAGAAACTCTGTACTCATTAAGCTGTCAATTCCCATTCTCCCCTTCCACTTTCAGACCCTGAAAACCACTAACCTACTTTCTGTTTCTATAAATTTGCCTATTCTAAACATTTCATAAAAGTGGGACCATACAATATATGGCCTTCTGTATCTGCTTATTTCATTTAGAATGATGTGTTGAAAGGTTTATCTGTGTTGAAGCATGTATCAGTACATATTCCATGTTATTACCTAATAATATTTAATTGTATAGATATATCAAGTTTTATTTATCATTCATCACGTTATGGACATTTGGGTTATTTCCACTTTTAGGCTTTTATGAATTGTGCTGCTATGAACACTCATATACAAGTTTTTGTGTGGACATATGTTTTCATTACACTTGGATATATACCTAGGACTAGAATTCCTGGGCCCTATGATTCCCATATGTTTACCCTTTTGAGGAATTGTCAGACTGTTTCCCAAAGCAGCTACACCATTTTACAGTCCCATGATCAGTGCTTGAGGTTTTCAATTTCTCCACATCCTTGCCAACACTTGCTATTACTTGTCTTTTTAATTATAGGTATCCTGATGGGTATGAAGTGGTACCTCATTATGATTTTGATTTGCATTTCCAGGATGAATAATAATATTGAGCATCTTTCCCTGTGCTTATAGGACATTTGTGTTTCTTCTCTGGAGAAATGTTTAAGACCCTTTGACCAATTTTTAGTTTTTAATATTTGTCATTTCATGAGTTCTTATATTCTGAAAATAAGTCTCTGATGAGATGTATAATTTGCAAACATTTTATCCCATTCTGTGGGTTATTTTTCACTTTTTTGAAGATATCCCTTGACACACAATTTTTTAAATTTTGGTGAAGTCCAATTCATCTATTTTTTCTTTTGTTGCCTGTGCTTATGTCATATCTAAGACATGCTTATGTCATGTCTAAGAAACTGTTGCCTGATCCAAGATCATATGATTTATTCTTAGGGTTTTTTTTAATATAAATTTATTTATTTATGGCTGCATTGGGTCTTCGTTGCTGTGTGCAGGCTTTCTCTAGTTGCAGTGAGCGGGGGCTACTCTTCCTTGTGGTGCACGGGCTTCTCATTGTGGTGGCTTGTTTTTGTTGTGGAGCACGGGCTCTAGGCGCACGGTCTTCATTAGCTGTGGCACATGGGCTCAGTAGTTGTGGCTTGCGGGCTCTAGAGCACAGGCTCAGTAGTTGTGGGGCACGAACTTAGTTGCTCCGCAGCATGTGGGATCTTCCCGGAACAGGGCTCAAACCCGTGTCCCCTGCATTGGCAGGCGGATTCTTAACCATTGCGCCACCAGGGAAGTCCAATTCTTAGGTTTTCTTCTAATAATTGTATAGTTTTAGCCGTTACATTTAGGTCATTGATCCATTTTGAGTTCAGTTTTTTTTAATATGGTGTAAGGTAGATATCCAACTGCATTCTCTTGAATGTGGGTATCCAGTTGTCCCAGCACCATTTGTTGAAAAGACTATTATTTTCCCATTAGATGATCTTGGCACCATTGTCAAAAATCAATTGCTCAATGGACTTATATATACTACCAACTGTAAAATCGATAGCTAGTGGGAAGCAGCCGCATAGCACAGGGAGATCAGCTCGGTGCTTTGTGACCACCTAGAGGGGTGGGATAGGGAGGGTGGGAGGGAGATGCAAGAGGGAGGAGATATGGGGATATATGTATATGTATAGCTGATTCACTTTGTTATAAAGCAGAAACTAACACACCATTGTAAAGCAATTATACTCCAATAAAGATGTTAAAAAAATCAATTGCTCATAATCATAGATTTCTTTATTATCCAATAACCTTTAAAATTTATTTTTTACTAGAGTCTTGATTTTTTAGGCAATCAGTTATGTCAACTACAAATAGATATGATTTTTTCCTGAATATTTATAATGATTATTTTATTATTCTTATTGTAATAGAAATAATTTCCAGAATAAGATTTAGGATTAGTGGTGATAGCAGGCATCTAGTTGTTTTTCCCAACTTAATGGAAATCACTTAGCATAATGTTTGCTCTATGTTTGAGGTAAACAGACATTGTGTGGTTCACTTGTTTCCTTCAGTGCCTACTTAACTTTTTTTTATTAAAAATGCCTGCTGAATATTGTCAGATGCCTTTTGGCACATTGATACATTTTTCTTCTTGAATTTGTTAATGTGATAAGGTGTACTTTTGTCATTAAGGCAACATGATACTGATGCAAAATGAACAAGTAGACCAATAGAACAAAATAAAGAGCTCTGAAATAGAAAAAAAAATCAATTGCTCATGGATGTATGGGTTTATTTATAGATTCTCAATTTGATTACATTGATTTATATGTCTACCTTTAGGCCAGTAGTACACTATCTTTATTACTGTGGCTTTGTAGTAAGTCTTTACAGATTTTTTTGCCTATTCTGGGTCCCTTACATTTCCATATGAAATTTAAGATCAACTTGTTAATCTCTGCAGAAAAAGCAACCAGGATTTTGATAGGGATTGCATTGAGTCTGTAGATCAATTTGAAGATTATTGCCATCTTAACAATATTGTCTTGCATTTCATAAACGTGAGATATAATTCCATTTATTTAGCTTTTCTTTAATTTATTTCGACCTAATAATCTTTAATAACTTAATTTTGTAGAAGGAACTTTTTTATGGGGTGGGCTTTGGAGTCATCCATCTCCTATCACATTGTGATGCCTCTTTCTGGCATTTGTATTGTCTTATGCTTCAGGTATTTTCTTGGAAAATATAATAGACTTGATATGCAATTGGACTTGGGTTTAATACAATCTCTGTCACTTAAGAACTGTGGGATCATAGGAAAATGAAATCATTTTTGGTGCCCCAATATCCTCTTCTTTAAAATGGAGAAAATACCAGCTTCGGGATTACTGTAGGGAATCAGTAAGTATTGGAAAGTGTCTGCATCCTTCTGGCACATCATGCTCATTCAATAAATGCTACTCTCCTTTATACCCCTTGCTGACATACAGAAGAAATCTTTCCTTAAGATGAGTGCTAATGGATAATGGGAAAACCAGTCACTGATACTGTGCTACCCTTGCAGGTAGTAGATACAACTTTCTTAAAATAATAGTCATCTCAAGGATCTTTTGGGGGAGATTTTAGGACATGTGCCTTTCAAATCACACACTATAGACTACTCTCCCACAATTGTATTAAGCATTTACTACACACATAATTTTGTTAAGAATCACAGTCATGTGAAAGTCATGTAAAAATAAGACTTTGCCTAAAGGTACTGCCATTTGAGGTGAGGAGACAAGAAAGAAAAAGTAAATAAGTTAAAGCTGTCATGGAGATCATACCTGTTAGTATCTTCTCAAGAGAATTATCCCGAATAAGTGATATGAGGCTTCAGAGGAAGGAATGATCGAATATGGACTGGACTGATCTGCAAGGCTTCAAGTAAATAAGGTGAACTTCGCCTTGGAGTTGGGTAGCCTTAGATAGGAAGGGTAACGGGGGAGGAAAGGGAGGCATGAGTAAGAGAAAATTTGTGTGATTTTTCAGGCCCAATCACAGGCAATTACAAAGCTTTCCCTGGCTTCGTGGGGTAAAGCTGCCCTCCCCATGCTAGACTTGGGTCTCAGTCACAGCACTGCAGCCTCTGAGGGGAGCTGCACTCAAGGACTCTGATCCCTCTGACCAGTCACCCACTTCACATATTTGCATTCCTAACTCCTGTGCCTTCATTCCTAGGTCTCTTTATCTGAGGCCTTGGACAGAAGTCCTCTTCAGGGGCCCTTGCCTAGGCCTCCTTATCAGGAGAGGAGGGGAAAACCTTAAAGACACTTGCGCACTCTGATTTTGTACCCAGTGCTTTTCCACTCTGAGCTCTTTTCCCCCACACCAGCTCAGGGTCTGTAAAAATATCAGAGCCCTTTTGTTCCAGACTCTCTCAACAGTGAGATGGCCCTCCCATCTGTACAGATCACCTGACCCTCAATGGGTACGCAGTTCCACAGAGCAAAACGGAACAGGGGGTATCAGCACTTGCTTCGGTTTTAGCCTCTTGCTTCTATTATCACAGAGAGTGATTAAAGGCTTAACTCTTTCATTTTTGGCTCATGGCTTTAATGGGCTACTCCAACAGCTGGCAGCTCATCAATCTCTCCAAGCTCAGCTGAGCTCTTGAAAATAAGAGCAACTTGCCCTGACTAAATATGCAAAAGAGCACATTTCTTGGGAGAATGTGAGATAGCTTAGAAAATTGAAGGAAAAGCCAAGGAACCAAACTTCAGAAAGGAGAGAGGGCAGAGAATCCTAGGGAGTAATATCTAATTAACAGTACTTCAGGGATCACTTTCTAGGTGAATCAGGCCCAAGCCTTGTGTTTAGTACTTATATAACTTCATTCTGAGTGAAAATTCCAGACAGAGTTTGGCCCAATTAGAGTCACATTCGCACTTTGGGTACCTTGCGTGATGGTCCACCAAGCTTGTCTCCAGTAGGGGTTGGGTTGTTCCCAAGAGAAACATTTGCTACCGGAAGAGGATGACTGCATAGTGGTAGAGAAAAAAAAAAAACACGTATATTGTAGGGAAGCATTTGGAGGAATAGTAAGGATCCCAGCTTCCCAGGGCCACAGGGTTCATGTAGAATAAATAGTAGGGGATACACTAGGAATATCAGAGGTGTATTGTGGGGAATCTAAAAAGTCAGACTAAGGAGTTTATTCTTTATCCTACAGCCACAGGGAGCCATTTAAAATATTTTGTCAGTGAAGCAAATGATAAAAGTAATCATTTAGGAACGTTGCCCTGGTAACATGAGGATGAACTGGGGAGGGAAGGGGAGCAAGCTAGGAGGTTACTATAAGAGAACAGGCATGAAGTATTAGTTCCTGAAGGAAGATGAATGGAAAGAAATGGCTAGCCATCGCAAAGGTAGATTTTGGCAATTAACTGGTTGGATGAGAGTTAGGAGAGTCAACATGAAAGCTGACCAAGAGATATATTGGGAAGTGAGGAAGAACACCTTGTTTTAGGTGAGAAGTAAACCTCAGCTTCTCCATCCATCAAACAGAGTAAGAACTAGATCTCTAAGGTGACTTCTAGCTCTCAATTTTTCCGATTATATGAGTTTTGTTTTAGACACATCTGTATGTATATTAGGCTTGTGCATGCATTGTTTAAACACATAGGCCTGTTCTCTGGGGCTTAGGGCTGGATCTATTATTCAGTCATTCATTTTACTTTCTGTCCCTAGACTATTCTTGGTCAGGAGATAGTTGTGCTGTTCCCTGCCATCCCACAGCAACAGGAGCACAGTTCCTTATATTTGCGTATCCCTTTGCAGATGGAGTATTCTTCACACCCATGATGGACGATGCATTTCACTCTGTGAGGTAAGCAGTATGGTAATACAACCATTTTATTGATGAAGAAATTGAGACCTAATAAGATGAAGAGACTTGTCCAGAGCCACACAGCTAGGAGGTTTAGTTAGGACTAAGATTCAGTTATTCTGCTTTAGTCCAGGACTCTTACACTATACTAGCTGTGAAAAAGTCCTGACCTTTGAAGAAATTAAGACAGCATACAAAGGACTAGCTGACAGGGTGCTATAGAAAATGAAAATATTATAAGCATTTGGGTCCTTGAAAATCAGATCTGCCTGCTTTCTTTCCAAAAATCAGAATATGGATTGAACAGAAGAGGGAGATGTGTGTGTTATAGAATGATTTCTGTGAGCTAGTTTCAGTAATTTACTTTCTATTTCACTTCTCCCTAACATAACCACATAGTTCAATGAAATTAAGTACCCTTCAAAATTGGGCATTTAAAAAGAAGCTTATTGTTGATAAAAATAGAAAGATACAAGAAATGAGACCAACCACTCAGTATTTCCACCTCTCATTCATGGTCCTTTGGCTGAAGTATGAAACACTCTTATGGTTTGGGCATGCGTCACCACAGGGATGAATGTCGCTCCTGGTGGACAATGTTAGTGGCTCCTGCTGGACCGTGGCTCAGCTGCATGAGTGCCCTGATAGCCCCGTTCCTCATTTTTTCCTATTCCAGGGAGCACTAGTGAATAGTAAAGTTGACTCTTAGGGCATCGTCCTGAGAGGCAGGGATGTTTGTAATGGCTTTTACCATTCTTGCCTATCACAGTAGAACCACCTTCCTACTGGATCTTCTCCCCCAAGCCTGCACCTCTCTAGAAGTGGAGGAAGGCGCTTATGATTCATTGATTTATTGCTTCCTAAAATACAGACAAAGGAGAGGGAGGTCTAGCAATATTGGTTCAGCTACATTATCTTCTTTAAGGAGAAAATTTTAAAAACTCAAAACACTCCTCTGACTGGGTCATGCTGACCGGTACAAAGTTATCTTTTGAACCCTGGGGTATTTTGAAAGGACGTTTAAAAAAGCCATACTAATAAAATCTAAGCATCAGTTTGGCCTTTATTTGTTACAAAAAGAGGAAAACTCATGTACGGAATCTCAAATCTGCTTCCCCATTCTTTAGCCCAACCCCTAAGATCAGATAATCACAAATAGAACTTTCAGAACTGTCCTCTGCTGTCCATCAGTCCATCTATCTTATAAAGGCAGAGGCAGAGAAATCATCCTTTTGAGCCATTGCCTTTATCTTCAAACCTCACAAATTCTGGCTAAGAAAAAGGCCAACATAACAAACTAGGTTTCACGGAATACTGATTATACCTGTTTACCATTAAGTTGTCTGTCTTTGTGTGTGTGGCGGAGGGGGGAGGGCTGGGGGCAGGTAAGTCAATAGATATAATTTTTTTCTATTTTAATTATTTCTTCCCATAAATATTTTTTTCTTAAACCTCTAGCTCTTGTTACAATATGTCTGCTAGTGAGTACTCACAGATAACAAAAATGAATTAGCAAAAATAGAAAACAGGTACTAACAGAATAAAAACTACTAAAATCTTATCCACACCCTGTCAAATGTGTACAGCTTTAAAGTGGTTGGTAAAATTTTTCAAGTTCACTTTTCAGGCAAGTTTTTCCTCAACGTATATGCATTTATGATCACTCTCAGCTTGGGACCCTTTTGAGAACTTTCATCTAAGTCAGTGTTTTATCTTCTGTTGAAGCTCTACCCTAAAAGAAACGAGTGAGTATCTTGTCCCAAATATTAGCAGTTTGAATCTGATGAACTAATTTGAGGAGTAGAAATGACACTTCAGTTAAACTAGGCTTCTACATTTCTTTTTTAATTTACTTACACCTATGACCAGAACTTGAGTTCCAATGAACTGAGCCCACATGAAGTGCCAGGCACTTTGCTCGTTGATGGAGATAGAACCCCAGATAGAGCATGGCCCTTACGCTCAAGACCCTCAGAGTCTACTAGGAAATACAGAAATAAAAGCAAATAATTCTAATACAATGCAGAGTGATACCTGTGAGAACAGAGATTTGTTCCAAGCACTATGTGTACCAAACAGAAAAGGTACAAATCTACTTAGGTGTAAGGAGGGGCTTTCCTGAAGAGGGGATATTTACTTAGGGTGTTGAAATATGATTAGGAGCTTTTCAGACAAAGCAAAATGAGTAAAGGCAATGTGAAAAGAGTAAAAACTGATAGGAAGCTAAGATGACTGTTAGAGCCAAATATATGGGGCAAAATAAAAAATTCAAAAAAGCCCACTGATTTACAGCTTAATCATATGAGCACAATGAATATTTAGAGACTGTATGATATAAAAAGAACAATCAGAATAAGCTATTATGTCTTCCTGAATCTCATTTAAAACCTAATTAGATCTGGGGGGAAGCTGGCAGAATCCTGTCTGGGTGGAAGGAGATAGATCTGTCAGTGTAAAAAAAAATAACGAAAAGTCAGCTTATTTCTCTACAAGCCCAGCATTTATCTTTAAACTCTATTTTGCAGTGCTAGAAGAGTAGACACTCGTGTTAGAAGAGACATTCTGGTTTATAAATTTTTTTAATATATTTTCATCTGATCCATACAACCACCCTTTGGGGTATGGACAAATAGAACAAGTATTCTTATCCATTGTACCCATATATAAACTAAGCTCAGAGAAGTAAAATCCTTGTCTGAAGTCACAAAGCATGTCAGTTTGCAGAGTCAGAACCAAAACCCAGATCTTCTGATGCTAAGTTCTCTGTTCTCTACTATGCCGCATACTTTATTTACCAAAATCTGCAACCAATGTACAGAGCAAATTATGCCATAAAATTGTAACTGTACTCAAATTGTTCTATGGTAATCTTCAATTATATCAATTAATTAAAATG
Organism: Balaenoptera acutorostrata; assembly: GCF_949987535.1. Lineage (NCBI taxonomy): Eukaryota > Metazoa > Chordata > Mammalia > Artiodactyla > Balaenopteridae > Balaenoptera > Balaenoptera acutorostrata. Next base: position 119,714,940 of record NC_080085.1, read on the forward strand.
AATTAATTCACTTTCTTCACAGTAAACCTATTTATAATCATATCCACCTTGAGAGACATGTAGGCATGAGGTAACTTTTTTCCAGAAAGCCTTACAAGTGGAAAACTCTGTATTTTTCTGCACCTTGCTTATTGCCCTGGGAGGCTGACTTATGTAGACTTACATCAATAAGCTCCCTTGCCTTCAACCTCTTGTTGGGTTTGGCCAGTGAGAGACAATGACAGGTGAGAGAAAAAGATGAAAGTGAGATTGGGGTATGTATTCCCCTGCCTTCCCCCCTGCTGGTCTACAATGGGATGACAATGTCCCTCTCTCTACTAAAGGCCACAGCTCCTGTCCTGTGGCCCTCTCCACGTTACTACAGGCACACCTCGTTTTATCGTGCTTCAATTTATTGTGCTTCACAGATAATGTATTTTTTACAAATTGAAGGTGTGTGGCAACCCTGCATCCAGCACGTATATCAGTGCCGTTTTTCCAACAGCATTTGTTCACTTCGTGCCTCTGGGTCACATTTTGGTAATTCTCACAATATTTCAAACTTTTCATTAGTATTATGTTTGTTATGGTGATCTGTGATCAGTGATCTTTGATGTTACTATTGTCATTGTTTTGAGGCCACGAACTGCGCCCGTATAAGATGGTGAACTTAAGAGTCACATGTCTCTCACTTTACATCAAAACCTAGAAATGATTAAGCTTAGTGAGGAGGGCACGTTGAAAGCCAAGATAAGCCAAAAGTTTGGTGTCTGTGCTCGATAGTTAGCCAAGTTGTGAATGCAAAGAAGGGTTCTTGAAGGAAATTAGAAGTGCTACTCCAGTAAACACATGAATGATAAGAAAGCAAAACGGCCTTATTGCTGATATGGAGAGTTTTACTGGTCTGGATAGAAGATAAAACCAGCCACAACATTCCCTTAAGCCAAAGCCTAATCCAGAGCAAGGTCCTAACTCTCTTCAATTCTGTAAAGGCTAAGAAGAAAAGTTTGAATCTAGCTGAGGTTGGTTTATGAGGTTTAAGGGAAGAAGCCATCTCCATAACATAAAAGTGCAAGGTGAAGCAGCAAGTGCTGATGTAGAATCTGCAGCAAGTTATCCAGAAGATCTAGCTAAGATCATTAATGAAGATGGCTACATTAACAACAGATTTTCAATGGAGATGAAACAACCTTCCATTGGAAGAAGATGCCATGTAAGACTTTCATAGCTAGAGAGGAGAAGTCAATGCCTGGTTTCAAAGCTTCAAAGGACAGGCTGACTCTCTTGTTAGGGGCTAATGCAGCTGGTGACTTTCAGTTGAAGCCAATGCTCATTTACCATTCTGAAAATCTCAGAGCCCTTAAGAATTATGTTACGTCTACTCTGCCTGTGCTCTATAAGTGGAACAACAGAGTCTGGATGACAGCACGTCTGTTTACAACATGGTTTACTGAATATTTTAAGCCTACCATTGAGACCTACTGCTCAGAAAAGAAGATTCCTCTCAAAATATTACTGCTCACTGATAAGTATCTGGTCACCCAAAAGCTCTGATGGAGATGTACAATGAGATTAATGTTTTTTTCACGCCTGCTAACACAGCATCCATTCTGCAGCGCATGGATCAAGGAGTAATTTTGTCTTTCAAGTCTTATTATTTAAGAAATACATTTCATAAGGTGATAGCTACCATAGATAGTAATTTCTCTGATGGATCTGGGCAAAGTACATTGAATACCTTCTGGAAAGAATTCACCATTCTAGGTGCCATTAAGAACATTTGTGGTTCGTGGGAAGAGGTTAAAATAGCAATATTCACAGGAGTTTGGAAGAAGTTGATTCCAACCCTCATGGATGACTCTGTAGGGTTCAAGACTTCAGTGGAGGCAGTAACTGCATTTGTGGTGGAAATAGCAAGAGAACTATTAGAATTAGAAGTGGAGGCTGAAGATGTGACGGGATTGCTGCAATCTCATGATAAAACTTTAAGGGATGAGGAGTTGCTTCTTAAGGATGAGCAAAGAAAGTGGTTTCTTGAGATGGAACTACTCCTGGTGAAGATGATGTAAAGACTGTTGAAATGACAACAAAGGATTTAGAATATGACATCAACTTAGTTGATAAAGCAGCAGCAGGTTTTGAGAGGACTGACTCTGATTTTGAAAGAAGTTCTACTGTGGGTCAAATGCTATCAAACACTGTTGCATGCTACAGAGAAATCTTTTGTGAGAGGAAGAGTCAATCAATACAGCAAACTTCATTGTTGTCCTATTTTAAGAAAGTGCCACGGCCACCCCAGCCTTCTGCAACCATCACCCTGATTGGTCAGCAGCCCTCAACATCAAAGCAAGACCCTCTGCCAGCAAAAAGATTACAACTCTCTGAAGGCCCAGATGATGGTTAGCATTTTTAGCAATAAAGTATTTTTAATTCAGGTATGTACTTTTTTTTAGACATAATGCTACAATGCTACAATATAACTTTCACATGCTCTGGGAAACCAAAAAATTCATGACTCACATTATTGCTATATTCGCTTTATGGCAGTGGTGTGGAATCAAACCCACAATATCTCTGAGCTCTTTCTATATGCTTTCTGGGTACCAATAATCATTCTCTCCTTTGCCCCTTCAAGCCTAGCGTCGGTAACAGCTCCTGTTGTTATCCCTGGGGTACTTCACAATCCCTTGTTGCTTTTCCTAAACCCTCCCATGCTTTTGCAAATAGTCCCTATGCTAATTCCTCCTCAAATTATCCAAGAGGAGTGTGCCGTCCATTTCCCGCTTGGACCCTGGCTGATACAGCCCCTAACTTTTTGTTTCCTTGTATCCATCTTCTCATACAAGCTCCTGGTTTTCTAATAACCATCATATATTCACTGAGGCCTCATTCTCACTGTTTCCCCAAATCCCCTTGTTCCGGTCAGTGCTAGCTCTTAGTTGTGAAAGCATTCATATGAATATCTCTGTCAGATGTGTTTAGTGTTTAAGGGAGAAACCCTTTAGTCCCTAAAGGGCTATGGAGTTGTTGGTGCTTAAAATGTAATTGCACTAGAGTCATGGCAAGACTCATGCCACATTTCACAAATATGACATATGTATATCTATCTCAGCCGGATGTAGGTTTGTTAAAAATTTTCAGCTTTAAGCGGTTGATAGTGCAGTAGTAAATCCAAGCTGAACTATTTAATTATGGTGGCCATGCATCCTAGAAACTGTTTTTGTCACTTGGACATAGTGCCTTTCTCAACACAGTTTATTTTCTTGAAAGAAAGAAAAGTAAGAAAACCAACAATGGATTCTTCTGCAAAGAATATTTACTAATGGGAAGAGAGCAGTTATTTTAAGTATTAACATTGCCGTGGACTCACAGCATAAACTACCTTCTCTGTGACCACATTTTTCTTCCTACGTTTAAAGTGGGAACCCTTTGAATATGGGTTACTGTGTTGCAAGTTAGCACCTGCAGCTCAGGCAAAAGAGTCTCTACAAATATCAGAGAGCTACTGGGAACCATTATCCATATGTCAGAGCAAAGCCTGTATATGTACATGCCCATGGAAGAGCTCAAATGAGCATGAACATTTGAGATTCTGCAGAGCTGTTTTACTGAGTAGTATTTTCTTATTGATGTATAGTTTATTTACAATGTTGTGTTAGTTTCTGGTGTACAGCAAAGTAATTCAGTTATATATATTCTTATTCATATTATTTTCCATTAGAGGTTATTACAAGATATTAAATATAGTTAGTTCCCTGTGCTATGCAGAAGGACCTTGTTGTTTATCTATTTTATATATAGTAGGGTGTATATGTTAATCTCAAACTCCTCATTTATCCCCCCGCCTTTGGTTACCATAAATTTGTTTTCTATGTCCGTGGGTCTGTTTCTGTTTTGTATATAAGTTCATTTGTATCGTATTTTAGATTCCACATATAAGTGATATCATGTCATATTTGTCTTTCTCTGTCTGGCTTACTTCAGTTAGTATGATAATCTCTAGGTCCATCCATGTAGCTGCAAATGGCATGATTTCATTCTTTTTTATGGCTGAGTAGTGTTCTATTGTATATATATACCACATCTTCTTTATCCATTCATCTCTTGATGGATACTTAGGTTGCTTCCATGTCTTGGCTAATGTAAATAGTGCTGCTATGAACATTTAGGTGCATGTATCTTTTTGAATTAGAGTTTTCTCTGGATATATGCCCAGGTGTGGGATTGCTGGATCATATGTTAGCTCTATTTTTAGTTTTTTAAGGAACCTCCATACTGTTCTCCATAGTGGCTGTACTAATTTACATCCCCACCAACAGTGCAGGAGGGTTCCCTTTTCTCCACACCCTCTCCAGCATTTATTGTTTGTAGATTTTTTGATGATGGCCATTCTGACGGTGTGAGGTGATACCTCATTGTAGTTTTGATTTGCATTTCTTTAGTAATTAGCGATGTTGAGCATCTTTTCATGTGCCTCTTGGACATCTGTATGTCTTCCTGAGTAGTATTTCTGAAGTCCTACCTCAGAGTACTATAGTACAGAGAAAGTTCGAGCAAATATGTCAACAGCAAACATGCTTGTTTAGTGTTAGAAAACTGCATCAGTTCTTTTTGTTGTATTTACTGATCTGATCGGTGAAACAAACTCTCAGCTGATTCATATAACTCGTGTTTGCTGTTATTGCCCACTAAATTGACCATTTGACCAAATTATTAGTTGCTGTGGTTTTCTGTAGAAGAGGGTAAGTTCTGACAAACTGTAGGGGATGGAGGAAAGCACTTTAGTTAGCTTTGTAATGAACATCCACAAATGATCCCCAGAAACAGAGCATCTAGTATGGCATGGCAAAGAGATTCCTAAACCGTCATCACAACCTGATTCTTTAAAATAGCACAACAATGCAAACAATTTGGTGATAACTTCTAAAGCTGTATTTGAAATAGGGCAACTTCCACGCACAGAAATAGAGAATTTGTTGCCAGGATGTTTGTAGTGTCTGTGGATTTTAAAAATAAGTCCCAGTTTTACTCTTGATCTGGAACATCTCATTATCATCATCAAAAGGAATATTTGGTTCTGATGTCTTACATATTTACTATCTTTAAAATATAGCCAGGGGATTGCAGTCCCTGACGTTTACGTTTATCTAATTTATTGTCCACAGGCTTTGAATTGCTTATTTAATTTAAATTAATGGGCCGTGTTCAAATCAAAGAAAGCTAAACAAATTAAGGCAGAATAGTCTAATCTGGCACTTTAAACTCTAAGATTTATTGCAGACATTCAAGATTTGAATTTGATTGCATTTATTGAATCAAGCCAGGAAGCTATTTGACTCTAATGGTTGGGCTAGGTTAATCTATAATGAAGTCCAACCTAAGATTAGAGGTAGGAGTTCAACTCAGTTCAACATCTGAGCACTGCATGCGCTATAGGTTCTGGGTACTGGGGAGAGAGAGAGGGCCAGGCCTCATACCTCACCTTCAAGGAGCCCACAGTTTATTCAGAAGAATCAAAGGGAGGGATAATATCACAAAGGATGAATTTTCCTATCTTCTCTCAATTTGAAGCCTACCCTCTGAAGATGATCTAACTTCCAGAGATACATTCACTTCAAAAATTTTTTCCTAAGCACCTACTACTATGTGTCAGAAACTGGTACCAGTGCTAGCGACTGGGAATACATAGATGATTTTTTTTTTTGTAACAGATGTACATGGAGAAGACGGAGAAAAGAGACAAATAGTTACAATAGAGTAGGACTTAGGAAGATACGTGGACCCTGTGAAGAGAAGCACAATTTGTTCTGGAAGAATTAGGGGTTATGAGATGTTGCTAGCTGATACATTCAATAAGCATTTAATAAGTGCCCACTATGTGCCAGGCCATGAGAGTAAAAAGATGAATAAGAAATACTTCTTTCCCTGGAGGAGCTCATGATTTAGTGGACCTATGTATTGCAAAGTTCTAAAAATGTCTGCATCAGACGGGTTGTTGTTCTTAACAACAACAAAAAATTTAGAATCCTTAACCTTCTGAAAGAATAACTGGCTTAAGGTTAAAAAAAAACAGAAAATGCTGTGGACAAAATAATGAAGCATGTACATTTAAAGACTCAGAAATGTCTATTAGACAAAGATTAATAAACAATGTATTTTACTGAGTTGTATTGTATATAAAAAATAATTTAAAAGCTGAAGTTCAAAAATGACTGACAATGCAATTATGATTTCCATAAATTAAATTACATTAAGTTGCCTCAAATATTTTCCTTGGTTTAAATTCCAAGTTATGACACTAGATTGTTTATACAATATTAAAGTCACTGGTTGAAATGTGTAAGACTTGGTCGACTAGCTTTTATCTACTTTATGCTAAATGATTTAAATGTAACAACAATACTTTTCTATAAATATAACAATGTTCAAACACTGATTCACAAAATTTTTGCCTTAGTATATTTCTGTATGATCAGGAGTTGTTGAATTGGTTGGGTACAGAACTTTTTGCAGTTACATAAAGCAGTTTGTTTGCATTTACAAATGACATATACTTTTTTTTTTTTTGACATATACTTTTCAAGTTCCGAAATTCACAAATATTAAGATTACATATAATTTCCCCCCTAAAACTTCTGTGTTATGGCTAAGAATAATAAATTTTGGAGAATTTTTATGCATTCATCACCAACAGTGGACTTTCTTGTGGGGGCTGTTTTTACCCACACAAGTTTTTATCACTTAGAATTATGTGAGGTTGACTAGAGAACAATCATGCCACTTGCAGAGGAAGTGCTTGCCAGTCCACCGGCCTTACCTGCCAGCTAAGTGACTCCTGAAGGTTGCTAACAGGGTGGGAGAGAGACAAATTATTACATCGTCAACCTTAAGGGTAACTTGAAATTATTTTATTTTAAACTTTCAATATGAAATCTATAAATGCTGTACTGTAGTATATAAAAAATCATATCCTTATATTTTTAACATATATACCTGGCATTATCCCTAACTCTTTCCAAGGAATACAGACATCTTAGAATAACTCCAGTCACCTCTCCTATCTTCCATGTTTTTGTTTTCTAGTATTATAGTCCCACCTTCTTTTTTTTATCACATCACCCCAAAATTCATCATTAATATAATTGTTTGTACCCAAACCAGTCATTAACATGATTAGTTGTTGATTTGAAGTTAGCAAGCTTGTTCTGTAAAGATGAGATAGTAAATATGTTCAGCTTTGCAGGCCATACCGTCCCTGTCACTACTACTCAATTCTGCTGCAGTATGAAAGTGGCCACAGACAGTAGGTAAATGAAAGAGAGTAGCTGTGTTTCAATAAAACTATAGGTACAAAAATAGGCAGTGGGCTGCATTTGGCCCAGAGGCCATAGTTTGCCAAATTCTGGTTTATACAGTCAGAGCTTTGTTCAGCTTTAGTTTCCCAGTCCCCCCTTCCTTTTTTTAACTTTTGCATCCTTCTCTTTGTAGGTTCAATTTCCTTCTTTCTGAAATGAATCCTCTTGTAGGTTTTTCAGAAGAGATCTCTAAAGTGTAACCACTCTTTGACAGTGAGGAATTCCTGAAGCTCTTCAGTCTAGAGTTCCTAATCACATTTGACTTGCAAGGGTTTTAGGCTTTGTGTGAAAAAAAAACAAGTTCCAAGTTCGGATTATTTTCTTCGAAAGGTCCTACTCTAACACAAAATTTTATCTACCTTATATTTACAACTATGTAATCATGATATAAATAGGGACAAGGACTGAAAAGGAATGTGAGAAAATAAAAATAATTTGATAGAATGGTAGGATTGGTAGGTGATTTTTTTTCTAGTTATGTTTGTTCAATCAATAAAATTTTTAAGTACTTGTCTCAACTGATTCAACTTTCTTTTCCTTAGAGAAAAAAAGATATTTCTAGCTTTCAAGTAAATTGGTATAATATCAATATCTAAATAGAATGACACTGATTCCCCTTTGTAAGCTCCCAGTTTCTCAAAGAATACCTTAGGGAAAGCTCCTGACAACTCCCTGCAGTTGTACTGTCCGGATGACACGAATGCTTTGAGCACCGCTTCCCAGAAGTGTATCCTGGATCCTCCCCCAGAGGCCTGCGTGCCCACCTCATGTGCTGCCAGTTGGCATCCTCTTGGCATAGGAGCTGTACTGCGTAGTCAAACCCAGCTTCTATCAGTAGCATCTGAGTTGCTGATTTAATCTCAAATATATGTTGATTTTAATGCCCTTGGCCATGGCTGTTTGGAAAAAAAAAAAACCTGTTACTAACACTACAATTAGAATAACCTTAATCTTACACTCACAGCCTTTAGCGATTACTATTACAGTGTAATATAATGTAATATTTTGTATCAGTTGTCAATCACTGTATAATAAACTGCCTCAAAGCTTAATGGCTCAAATAAGCAACTATTTCTTATCTCTCAAGATTCTGTGAGTCACCTAGGGTATTTTTCTGGTCTGGGCTGGTTTGATTTATCTCTGCTGGGCTCACTGACGTGTGCGGTCAGGTAGTGGGTTGAATGGCACCCGGACGATACAGGGTGGTCTCCCTCACATGTTTGGCACTTGCCAGGCTATTGAATGGAACACTTAGATTCACCTCTGTAGTGAATACTATGGCATGCAACCCAGATGCCCCTCTTCAAGGCCAAGACCTTTTTCCCACAGTGACTAGAAGTGTTGCCTTTTGACAACTTACTGCTGAATCTCTACCCCAATAGTTGTCAAAAGCAGCGCCTAGCCCAAGATCATACTCCCTCCTTGAGGGCAGCCCTCATCCAATGACTGGCTGATGCAGACATCAAAGTACCTGGCCCTTTGCCTTAACCTGAAACAACTTTGAAGGGCCATCTCAGCTCCAGAGTTCCCCAAGGGATCAGCTGAGACCTCTGTTTCAACTGCGCTGCAGCTTAACTTTCCCATGGCCAATCCTACATTTATTCCTGCCTCACAGTTGTTGCCAACAGCACTCCCCAGTAAACTTCCTGCTTGAAAATCTCCATCCCAGAATCTGTCTTCTGGGGATCATGACCTAAGACATCCTGAATGTGGCCTCTCATCCTCCAGCAGGTCTTCTTGCACTCGCTCACGAAGGTGCTTACAGGGTTCCCAAGACCATAAAAGTCTTTTAAGGAATGGGCTCAGACTTGTACAATTTCTTCTCTGTCACATAATTTTGGTCAAACATATCAGTTATTAAAATAAGTGAGAATGGGTTAAATATTAATAGCATTGGTGGTGATGACAATGCCTTTTCAATGCTTTGTGCCAGGCACTATTTTAAGCATTATATGTATAGTAACATCTTTAATACCATAACTTTATGAGGTAAGTGCTGTTGTTATTCTTTTTTACAGATGAACAAAGAGTAGAGTTTCATCAAACATTCCCCCAAACAAGCTAATCTACTACATGAAATCTGTGAAATACCTCTGATCCTAAAATGGGGATGGGTGACACAGCTCTGTGATGTACAGAACAGCCATTCCAATCAGCCGATTTCACGCTGGGACTTTAAATCACTGAGCAGTGCTGATGCTAGTGAGAAGTTTGATTAATTTGAGAATTTTATCAAATGACTAAGACTTGGGTGAAGCAGGGACGTTCTGAACTCTTTTGGACTCTTCAAATGTTGTGGCCTTCAGTTCACTTGTGCTCATAGACCTTTACTGTATTTTATTCACTGAGGGATTCCTATGCCAAAAGAATTTCAGTTGAAGGATTAGTCTGGTGAAGTCAAACCCCCTGTCGTGCATCAGAGCAGACATTTTAAGCATCAGTCCAGCTCACATTTGAGGAGAAGTGGATTTAGTTACTGATCCCATGTATTTATGCTGTCTGCCTTTTATTTTAATGATTGCTTTTCTCCAATCTCCCTTGATAATCAGAAACTCTGTATTTATGGCTACCCGAACACTACAGTGGCAGCACGGATTTAGCATAGAACTTCAGACAGCTAAGAACTAACTCACCATCCCCTCATTCCTCTAACGTAACCATTTCTAATGGAATGTAAGAGCAGTGTTGTTGCACCCTTGTCACCCCGCTGATTGGCAGGATGTCTGTTGGTCTAGCTGGCTGGGTAGGGATTCACTTTCTCCCTCACTACTTGACACAGACCTGACAAAGAGGCTGATCTGGCCATGGGAATGCAAGTTGCTATCCTCTCATACTATAATCTCCAAGCAAGCTTCTGGAGAACAAAAAGAACAGCTTAAATACCCTACATTTACAGCCTATGCATTTTCACCATTGTGATATTGTAAGTGGCCTAGTGTTGTCTCCGTGGATTCCCGACCTGAAGCGCTAACACTTCCTTGTCACTTTTACTGCAGCTAGAACACAACAGATATGATTCATGATACAAACACATGTACTTTTTCCCTTAATAAAATAAAATCTCCAAAGTCATTTTCCAAAGTGGGGCACTGTTCAGTTGTGTTTTTAAACAACTTGTCTATGATGCGTTATCAGAAAAGTTTGGCTGAGAAGGGAAGATGTGATTACTTCCTCTAAAATGTAGTCATTGACTTAAAAAAATGATAACCATGCCCCTGGGACAGTTAGTAAAATCATTAATGAAAGGTGACAGTTAGTAAAATCATTAATGAAAGCATTGTATTTCCATTTGTTGAGTATATTAAATTAACAGAGCTCAGGGTTAGGCTTCTTGACCTCAGTGTTATTGATATTACTCATGGAGTAAGATTTTCACCCAGGGAAATTATTTTGATTAATTTCTCAGTGGACTAAGGAAAGGTTTTATCTCATTTCTGACTCATAAAGTTACTATTTCATTCACTTCAGTTGGCAATGGAAAAGAGAATTCTCTGAAATTGCCAGGCCGCAAGAGGGAAGAGATATGGGGATGTATGTATATATATAGCTGATTCACTTTGTTATAAAGCAGAAACTAACACACCATTGTAAAAAAAAATACATTTACTGAAGAGTTTATGTGCAAAGAGAATTTTAATTTCTGATGAAAAGATAAGTGGCTTTTTTTCTTCCCTAGGAAAGAAACTTGAAAGTCTATATGCAAACTGGCTTTAGGAGATTGTACCTTCCTTAGATGCAAGGGGAATGTTTCAATGTTTAAACACTTTTGTATGTTTGTATATAAAATGTCAAGTGACATATAAAATAGCATATTATAAATCAAACCTAAATGCTGATAGATATGGCAAAAAAAAAAAAAGAAAAAGAAATTGCCGGGCCACTCATGCCCTATTTTGTATTATATTTGGGGTTGTCTACTTCCATAATTAGGAGAGGACCATAACCTTGACAACAGAGTTCCCAGAGTTCCTGACTACTCTCCACAGACCACTGGGTATTGTGTGCACCTGACTCAGGGAAAGTCTCACCTCACTAAATATTAGGGCCAAACTTCTCAAAATGAGAGAACACTGGCATTTTCATTCATACAGTAATGTGCTAAAAATGCTTTCAGCAAATGGTTTGTTATAGCTGAGTTTAAAATGTGTAGAACTCCCTAGTTTTTTCAGCTGGGTCTCTATTCATTCTTGCCTTATATGACTGAGATGTCAAATAAGAGGTAGGGAAATGATTTTTTACTTGCCCCAAATAAGAACACATAAAGGCATTATTGTAGTTTGTTTTCTTTTCTTAGGTCTTCCCAATTCCACAGAAGACATCCTGTTCCAAGAGAATTAAAATCAAATCATCAGTTAATTGTATCTATATACACAGATATTTTCTTCAATGTTCAAATCCCTTTGAAATTGTCTTCCTTTTAGCTCTTAACTTCTTATTAAGTATGTTTTTGGTGCAAGCCTGAAATCATCATTAAATTGCCACAGATGGTTCTGCTTTGATCACATTTTTCCTCAGTCAGTCTTTCCCTTGATGTAGCTAAGGGCTAGCTTTCTGCTTTGATTTTCCTGAGATTTTGAAAACTAAAAATGCAAATGTCATTTTACACCATAAACTGGACTAAATTCCTTTTCCTCCTCATAATTCCTTGGAGGATTTTTGTTAATATTGGTTTAAGTCTTGTGGCTATTTCTAACCATGTAGCGTGTGGATTATTTCCCTGAAATTTGTTTGATTTAATTTAGTCTTCATGATCAACTGAAGCATTTATCAAAATCATTAAAATAAACCCACTTTTCATTCATTCATCTCTCTGGATGTTGTAGAAAAATGTGTTTAGGATCAACATTTCAAGCCACTTCCTCTAGCTTTCCACTTTCTTATGCCACCATAAACCCAAATACCGATAGCCCCTAGTAATAGCCAATTGTCTACCTGCCCCCCTCCCCCAAAATAATGGATTTGCAGATGCCAGTGCTGATTTTTGTAACCAGTTTTCCCAAATCCATCTGCAAAACCTTGTTTTATGTGCTGGATAGATAGTAGAATTCCCCTCCAAATATCTGTAGACAAAGAGCCACCTCTTAATTCAAGCTTTGAGTTCTTTAAGGATGATTAACCTTGATTATGGACCTTCAAGAGCCAGCCTAGTGCTGGGCTCTGAGAAGATTCTTGGTGAATTACAGACTGATTACCTGAAAATCACAGGCTGCTAAAAGACTGCTAATTAGGAATTAAATTGTAGAATTGATTAAATAATATTTTATACATTCTATGAAATTAAATTGAATCTAAAAGATATATTAGAGCCCTTTAAAAAGGATCAACACTATAGAAGCCATAATTGGAGGTAAACATGAATGCAAACAGTCCAGAAGAATAAAAGGCAGCATCAGATTGTTGCTTGAACCGCCCCTACACACACACATACACCTAAAGTGTGCCCCTCCTTCTTTCTCCTTTCCCATTATCTGGAGAAGAGTTAAAGAAGGGAAATCATATGGGAGGTGATACTGTGCTTATCTTTCTTGTTCACTTAATGTGCTTATAATTCTTGTCACTTCTGGTTTACTTTGTTCCTTATAAGTGTATTTGTATATGTGGGAAGTAAATAGTAGTAACAACATAGAACTCAATTGTAGCTTAAAACAATGTAACTAAATTTCTATTACTGTGACCCCAAACAATTGCAGGAAGTGGGTGGGTCTGGTTAATGTCCAACTTGAAACTCCGCCTGAATATCCAAGTATTGATGTTAAAATAAAGGAGATAGTTTATAGTAGTTAACTTTAATTTCCTCATCTCTTTAGCAACCCATGTGAAGCAGGAAGAAGTGGTGTCCAGTGACAATACCATATTTTTTTCCCTTTCTCTCTAGAGGTCACCTCCAAGTTAGGATAGGCAAAAACTGCCTTTAGTGGCTTTCCACAGTCTGGTGGCCCAAATGCATGTGTTCCTTTGTACCCTTCTGCTGAATCCCTGGTGAAATATTTAATGGATT